>NC_133297.1:10280146-11717090 GCF_005239225.2 Populus alba | reverse complement strand
TCATACTGTGTCTTCTGTAATGTAAACATTCAATCATCAAGAACGTATTGTTGTGGACCGCGTGGTGTTCAAGACATCACATGCCCATTTGAGAGGGCTGAGCGGCAGACACAATGTTTAACATGGTTCCGACAAATTCATAAAATAAATCTATATATTAGCAGATAAGAAAGGATACCACATTCACGTAGAAAGAGATTCATCAATTCCACTCAACTCCCATCACTCTGCACTTTGCAGATGCCTGTTTCTTGGCCAGCCCTTCTCTCTTCTCTCCTCACATGTTTCTCTCTATTTCTTCTGCTCATTCTGTTGCTCTATAAATGATCTTGCCTCTGTTTTAGGCATCAATGGCCAACGACTCCGCTTTTTCTCAATCATATTTGGCCATCCTTCTCACCAACTTGTTCTGACATTTGGTCTGCTGGCACTTTCTTTTGTCATGGACGGTTGTCGATCCATTCTTGGTTTTGATGCTTAACGGGCCAACAACCTAACACGCATGGCTTATTTCTGATAGCTTAGGAAGCCTCGTCATTTTAGTACCACCCCCCCCCCCCCTAATATCCCCTCAGTTATTGATTTATTAGAGAGCATTTTTTAGACTTTTGTTGGAATCTGGATGACCTGCCTCCATACATCACATCAATAATTTAGCAGGAAACATCTGTCCTTAAAACCTGTTGTGACTATAGCCATCACTCTAATTAAGATGGTGAAGAAAAAGAAAAACAGTTCCATTCGATCATTGCGACCTACATACATGTGTTTCTAGTTGAAACCAATCAGGCCAATCCCTTTAGTCTTTAAGGAACCTAATTATGGAGTCTTTAGCTATTATTTTCATATTTGTTTGTAGCTTTAGTCGCTCTATTGATTTTTTCTTAATAATTTTTAATTGTTTCTTTTCTTTTTCTAAAACATCCTTCATTTCAAATCAAGTTTTCCTAATATTCACCTACTGCAGAAAAAATAAAAGATTTCATTAAAAAAAAAGTAATTTAAAAATTTTTTAAACATAATTAACAATCAACCTTTATCAAAAGGACTACTCCGGGCCCCTATGGTTTTTCAAAACCAAAAGACCTAAATTACAAAAATCATTAAAAAACATAGGGGACTAAAATCATAAATTATTTATTGACTCAATGCAGCGATCAAGATACAAAATTCATCTTAAATAATTTTTTCATCCTCAGAGAAGGCTTCCATCAATTCTCTTCTATGACAAAATGCACTAACTTCTGATATACTCTCACCACCAGGACCAATCCTCTACCTGGAACAGTCACTACATGTGTTTTCTCTAGAATTTCATTGGAAACACTTCAAGAACTCATCCCTTGGAAAATGATCCCACACATAAGGGGCATTTTTGCCTCCATAGACCTCAATCCAAGCCGATGCAATGCCTTTCAACAAGTATTTTTCGCGTTTTCATCTTTGTAGTTAGTCAACCAACATTGCACACAGGCCTGAAACCAAGTATTTGAAAAGAGTGAATCCTAATTTGAAAAGGTCAGCTTTGTGATGCTACAAAATCTTTCCAAACGGAAGTTTCAGTCACACCGCTAACTCACCTGCGTAACCACTCTAGAAAGGCATGCTAAGTCCTGCCAGGCCTTGACCAATATTTGAAAGCGCCCATTTGAAGCAGGTGCATACAATGCGGTTGAAATCTTCTATGACAGGAAATCCGTTGGAGATTTCAACTCTTTCAGGAACCACTGTCCAGCCCGAGCGGACGCCATGTGAACCCATGCCAAATTTGGAGGAAGGTATGCAAATCTCAATAGCAACCTATGTTCAACAGAACACCGAATTCGATTATTCCAGTCCAGGAAAAAAAAGGAGCTTCACATCAAAATGCAGAGGCAAGAATTAGGCTTGTAACAACTCGCTTTCATAAACTATATTAATGATCAATTGAAAAACCTCTTTGGCTCCAGGATTTCAAAGATGATCTCGGGCTTTTCATCTGATATATTAGGCTAGCATATGCCAGAGTCATAAAACTAATTATGGAGGCCGTTTCTCTTGGCAAAATCACACCAGTTGCTCTAATTGCCAAGATGCAAGCCGCTACCATTGGAGCTTTGTTGGAGAGGCAGAAAGAATATTTAGCTGTCGCTGGAGTAGACAGGTAGGGAAAAAATTGTTCTCAGCTCCACACGTTCATGTAAACATGTCGCTATACTTCCAGTTATCTTCCACTTGCCGGATTGACCGAAGCATTACACTGGTATCAATATTTAAGCTGTCTCGAGCACATATAGCCTATCAGTATGGTGACTGGAAACTCCACAAGTGTCGAAAGAGAAAGCAGAGTGGAAAAATTGCAGCAGGAATATTAAGACACATAATATTCTAATTTGTATTTACGGAATGGTCATTGCGGGCTAACGAGAGTCCAGATAAATTACGCGGAAAGATGGGTCCTGAACAAGCCACCTTCGACATTTGGAACCAGAAACTTCTTGCATCAGAGAAAACAAGAAGTCGACGGTTTAGTTTGTATGCATTGGCTATATTCACTTATACAGTGAGTCTGTTAACAGTAACGTCATTTTCTTGTTACCTGAAGACGTGAAATGTCACATTGTGCTCCATCAATACAAATCTCATTTGCCTTTCACTCCTGTACCTCTGTTAAAGCGTTTCCGCCCAATAGCCATTTCGTAATTCCTGTGTAGAGAAGCAACAAAACTTAGTTTTGGTAATATGGCTGGGACAGAATATAAGCTGCTGAAGAAGATGCTGTGCACAGACAGATTTCGCAGAGAATTATAACAATATTTATCGATATGTATTGCATTTTTTCAGATGTTGATCAGATCTTTGAAGCAGCATAATAACATTTAGTCTATTTCTCTGTTAATCTTCTCTCTTCCATTGGTATAAAACAAACATAATAATTTTTTTTCTTCTCTAAAAAGAACAAAAACTTAAATCTTTTCCATCGTTGGTCAGGACGTAAATATAATTTTCCCATACTTAAATTTGGATTTAATCAGCATGCTTGTAACTTCTGTATGAGTCTTAGCACGAACAAGAGCATTAGATTTTCGATTTTGAATCTCACGTCACATTTGTCATAAGTCAAATAAAACTTCAAGCATTATCCTTCTTCAAAAATATCCGGCCGAGTCGTTTTGTTTTTTTTTATTGCCGTTTAAGCTATGTAGAAAAATCTTCAAAATTTATTAATAAATCTTGGCTTTACTCTCTGAGCAAAGAATCCGGGGTTTGTTGTTGAAAATTAATGTATAATTTACCACACCTTTTTTCTCTCCGTATTTGTTGAATTTAACGAATCTAAGGCCAAGCCATGTCATTACAGACACTTATTTCAGTTTGCACTGCGTGTTTTAGCCTGAAGTTTTTTAAAAAGTTTATTTTTTTATTTTAAAGTTTTATATATTTTTTTTATATTTTTGAATTGTTGTTTGGTTATGTTGATATTAAAAAAAAATCTAAAACATTATTTTTAATATATTTTTCAACAAAAAATATTTTTAATAACAACTTCAACAACACCTAAAAAACTGGGCACCACTACTTGCGTTACCTTTTTAGATAGCATGACCATGCATGATGCATTGTATCAGTTTTCCTAGTCTTAACCAAACACGAGAAAAAATGTAACACATATTTATGTTGTATAAAGATTTTCTAGTCAACAGCAAAACCAATTAAGTTGGGATCCCATTATTTTCTTAAGTGATAAAAAAATCAAAACGGAGAAATAATTTATCAATCTGTACTGCTTCATCTCAGAACCGAACAATTTCACTCAAGCATCTTCATGTGTCAAGGATTTGTGTCGGAGTGAAATTAATGAAGAGGTGTATTCTTGTACATTTTATAGCATCGCTCAACAAAGGTCAATCTGCGGGATCGGGATATGGTTAAAGAGGGGTGATTTTGTTTTTATCAATCACTTTAAGAAAAGAGCAGCACAAGCACGAAAGATGCCTATATATGTACCATGTTGCCCTGCTCTGCTCCATTATCCTCTGTAACCCGCGTTTAGTTGACAAGCATCTGCATGCCTGCAAGAAAAAAGGCTACTTGAATGTCAACAGGAGTCTAGAACAGAATTAGTCAAAGCTCTGTTTTCACCAAATGGCCGAGGTGGAACTAGTCACCTCAGCCATCGCCGTCGTTATGATGTTCTGGTATAGGCCTTGTGGTGTCACCGATTTCCAAGTCTTATCAACCTTGCATTTTGGTTCTTTTTGGATTTTCATGCTCATCGTATGGATATCTTGATTAAGAGTCCCGAGGAATGAAAAAACACATCAAGATAATGCAATGATTAAGGGGCATAGTTTCGAATTTAATATAATACATACACCATGGAGCGGGGTTTTTTTTGAATAGAATTAACGAGAACGGAATTAAAAAAGTTGTATGGCGCCATTGATAACACCAACGAAGAGCACCTCAGGAAAACGCAAATATGCGCCACTTCGGAAAGCCCTTCCATGATTAAACATTGCGCGCGGGACATGGATCCAGTGAACCTGTCATCACATGCAACCACCCAATTCTTTTATTCATAATTAGCCAGCCAGACCGAGATTATGCTAATAAGAAACTTTAATGCTTGTTAAGAAGCACTGTGGATTCGAAGTGACTCACCAGCCTCTCTCTTTTGCGGTGCTCGAGCTTGTAAATTATTAAAACACCTGACAAAGGTAAACGGGAAAATCAGTAAAACACTGTGATAAAACAGAGTAACCAGAGTGAAAGAATAGAAACTGAAAAAGGGAAGAAAACAGAGATGGATCTATGTATTGTAATCTATGTAATGTGACACTTAAATCTGAAGTTCATAGTCTGATAAAAGGATCAACTTCCAGTGTGTTTTGGTTTGTAATAAGATTACCCTGGGGTATGCCAAAATGCACGATTGCACTTGAGAATAATTCAATTAATTGGTTCAAGTTTTTCAAAAATCAAAATAGGTTATCTCCTCCTCGAATATGTGAAGCTACATGATGATTTATACAAGAATTCCAGGGCACGCAATGTTCTTGCGGCATTGATGCTATATAATACCAACCAGCTTTCCGCAGGCACCCACAGGAGCTTAAAAAAATTGTTCCAGGCGAGTTTCCACTTTCCATAAGCAATTCTTACTGTTAAATACATAGAATTTCAAAGACACTTCCAACCTGTTGGATGGAAATTGGACACATCAAATTGATAGCAACATAGCAAAATGCTCAAAACCGGGACTGTTTAACATTGACATTTCAGACTTTAATTCAGTCAACATTTTCTACTACAGATAAGACTAAACTAGTTTCTTTCGCATTTTCCACAAGAGGAAAACTCATCCCCACTTTTCTTAAGGAAATTCGTGGCAAAGATAGCACTGATCGGTTCATTGACTAAAACAGTTAATCTTTAATAATTAAAGCCTTTATGAAAAAGAAAAAGTAGTCTTTAAGCCTTTTTTTTAGCTTTTTTTTTTTAAAAAAAGAAGAAGAACAAGAAGAAGAAGAAGAAGCTTTATGGAGTGGGAATAATACAATTGAATATGTCCACAAGGACAAGACCTGTGCTATTCATTTCTTCTTAAATTCCCTTAGAAAACAAAAAACTTATTGAAAAGGATACAATTAATATATATATATATATATTCTTTTTATTAACGAAAGGTGTTTATACCAACTTATATATATATATATGAATTAATCTCAAGAATACTGAAATAAACAGTTATATAAGTTTTAATAGTTATAAAAAACTCAAATTTATAATTATTAAAAATAAATCAAGAACCTGATGAATTAATCTATTTTAGAGTTTATAAAGTAATTATTTTTTGCAACACATGTGGCAGCCACTCAACAACTGAGGATGGGGGGCCTGGCTGCTGAAGCCTGGAAGAACCTGATATTTCGGTTTCATTCGTGGCGTGAAGTCGCCAAGCTTTTGTTTTTTTTCGCACCTCCTAATACTCCCAACCCTTTGTATTCATAAAAAAGAAACAAAAGGAATTTTTCTAAGAGAGGATGAGTAAATTTTTTTTATATATATATATATACACACGTGGAACATGATCGATTGCGTACGGCAAATATTACCAAACGAGTTTTCCCTCGAAGAAAAGAAATTGGGTTCGAATGCCAGATTTACGAAGCAACTTCAAGTACCTTGGATCAATCATTTTCCCCCGAAATGAAGCCACCTTGTGGAATTCATCATCATTAAGGCACGTTTACTGTGAGGTGAATTTCCACGAAATAAATTATTTATTTATATTGATAGTATTATAAAAAATAAATATTTTTGAATGTTTGGTTATGTAATGAAAAATGATCTGAAAAATAATTTATTAATAAATTTTTTTCAAGTTTATTAAAATAATGAGAAAAAAATATTACTATTTAAAAAGTTGGATGAAAATTAAAGTTGAAATCATAAATTATTTTAAATAAATAAATAATAATTAAAATAATAAAGATCAAATCTAAAATATAAGAAAATTAAAAGATAATGAAATTAAAATAATAATAATAATAATAATTTCATAAATTATTTTAAATAAAAACAAGTAACAATCAAAAGAATAAGATTAAACTTAATAGATAAAAAATTTCAATTAAAAAAATAATAAGAGAAAACAAATAACAATTATAAAAAATTTAAATTCTAAGAGATAAAATTGAAGAAAAAAATTCAAAACAAAAATATATAGCAATTAAGAGTTTGAACCGAATTTGATATAAATCAGCAAATAATATGATATTTTTAAACTTTTTCATAACTTTGGAAAGTATTTTTCGTCCAAAATAAAAGTTAATATACTTTTCTGAAAAACCAGACTAATTTTTTTTAACTGAAAAATATTTTGTATTAATTAGTTATTTTTAATGATAATACACATAAAAAAAATGTAAAAATTATTTTTCATGAAAGTTGCTTTTTTTTCGTGAAAATGATATTCTCTGGCTGACAGGCAGGCAACTCGAGGAAGTGCCCTTGTGAAAAGTCTAGTTTTGTGGAAAGTAGACTTTTCATGGAAAGGGAGCTTCCCATTATTATATAGCAACGGCTCATCTGCACTTGGAAAAGTCCAATTTCCACCGTTCCACGTCAATCCGATGCCGGGAGGGTGAGTTAATGGAGAATGGTCCCTCTCATTATTTTAGAGCATTTTCCTCCTCCTCCTCCTTTCTAAACGTGGATGTGGAATTTTAGAAGTCTTTTTAGATTTAGTAGGAGACAATGCCGGCCGACTTACGGTGACTATAATTTACTCAAACACCATTAACATTTATAAATAAAAAACAATAACTAATTATCATCTGTACATCACACCACAGCAGCACCAGGCAGCATACAAGCACGTTATTTTGAAAACTGTTTCAAGCAAATTTGCAGTCTCCGACAGAATAGATAGATTTTTTTTTTTTTGATATTTCTGAACTGATAAAAAAATGTTTATAAATTGGATTTGTGTAAGAACAAAGAATTTACAATTTCAGATTCATCTTATACAGAAGAAAAAAACAAAAGAAAGTGACATAAAAGAGAAAGAGGAGATCAAAAACAGAACCGAAAGAACTTCTGTATTTACTGTCCTATTTCCTTCCAAATCGACAATGTCACTACTTCACGCCAAGATTTCCACTGCAGGATTGTGATTTTTCAGATTACTAGGCATCCAATAGCAGGGCAAACAAAAAAACTTGATATAATTCACATGCCTTCATAAGAAAGCTTGCTGCTTGCGTAACTCTTCTGGACTTTTTTTTTTTATTTATATGGATGTTCGGGTCAGCTTGCGCGCACCACGACTAATCCCACAGCCGATTTTGAACATCCTGTAAACTCAGTGAGTATGTAAAGCACTGCGGGGGGTGCAACAGGCATGTACGGTAAGATTTGAACCCTGGGAGTAGAAAAGGAACAAGTCCTTTCCACCACTAAAACAAGACTCAAGTGCAGCTCATCTGGACTTTGATAGCCCAGCTCATGGACATTGACTGTCACAGACAACATGTTCTTATTTTCAAGTCTAAGCATATATAGTACAAGGACAAGCAACCTAACAAACCCTTATGGCTTCTTCCTTTCTTTTTAATGGTATTTGTGTGAATTTCATATAAAAAATTCATTTCTTAATCAATTCATTTATTTTCTTTTTCAGTTATGTTTTTCGATGGTAATTTTAATTCAAATAGCACAATAGTAGATTTATTAAACAATTTTACTCACAATAGTGAGAAGCTTTTCTTATATCTCCCAATTGGTTCTCGGGTTATCGACAAGCTTCATTTTCAGTTCAAGTCTTTCCTCCTTCCAAGTCCTGGCTCACAAAAATCAGGTCACCCAATACAATACAGTTCAAAGAGGTCATCGGGGGGCCAGAATCAAACCGGTTAAAACCTTAAAAAGCACACCATATTCTGGGCATCACACTCCATGGCCACTACGATCACTGTAGACCTTAATCTCCAGGAACAAAAGATTTCTTCAGTCTTCACATCCTTTATTTACATAGGTATAGAAAAAGAAAGGAAATCTCATACATTTGCCGATGTACAACAATCCTAACAAATATCGCTTGGGATTGTTTAACGAGCTGATGGATGATGTGCAAGGCTTTGTGGATATCTCAGAGACAAAAGTAAATGACATGGCAGGCGCATTCATGCCCAACATGGAGGTGATGCATTTGTGCTTTGGAGCGGCTTCTCACGTATCCTCATATCGTTGAACTGTTTTTTGCTGAAAGTGAAACTACAAAGCTCTGCAAATTCGGGCCATCTACCACAGGCATTCTGTTGGAAGAATCTGAGATTTTCAGAGCCTCAGATAGTGACAAGCTGCGGTTTCTCCATGCAGCCTCTGCCCACCTTTTCATTTTCTCTCCTTCACTCTTTCTGTTCTCTTGAAATGCAAAGTGTTTCTGCATAGCCACCTACAGAATTGACCATTAAAGGGATGCAACAACCACAGAACAGATAAAATCACAATCTGGTGCCTGTATTTTTCAAAATTTCTATTTGAGTTCATTTGCTTTACAATTTTTTAATCCTTTTCTTGTAATTTTAAAATACCATCACAAGTGTGTTTGTTCTTAAACCCTTCTCAAGAAACTACTGCCACACTAGTAATCAAAATTATGGAACAAATGCACTTGATTGATAGTTCTGAAAAGCACGAAGAACTCGTATTGGAAAAAGAGGAGCTCATAGAAACACTAAAATTGTGGTTATCTCCAAATTTAACCTCCTAGCTAATTACACTTCCAGACATCAGATATTGTCCATCCTGTGCACAAAACACTCTTGAAGCATTCTACAATCCAAGCAGATAACAAAACCACTCCAGATTTACACAAACTTAGAAACACCTACCCGCCTTGCAACCACAAAACCCAAGTCAAGGTAACAAGGTATAATGATGCCTGAATGGTTGTTTAGGGACAGGATTCACAGCAGAGGCCACAACATTCAAGGCTTCAGAGAAGTGAACAAGGACAGGCTTGATAAAATGGTTAACTAGGACAATTGGCACGATATTCATATCAATACCAAAAGAATATCAAAATGCATATCTAAGCAGTTAAATAGTCAACCGTACCTCTTGCAAGAGCAATGACATCCATCCTACATCTCATTGTGCTGTTAACTGCGCAATCAAAAACAAAATGAGTACTGTACTTGCATGAGAGGGAAAAAAAATCAACTTCATATACCTTCTAAGTCCAGAGGTGGAGCTTTCAGCAACTCTATTGCCCTTCTATAAAGACCCTGTCAATGATTTATGACCCATACCATAGCAAAAAGAGTGAAAACACAAATAAGTTACAGTGACTTGACCGCATCAAGCTGAATGTTATACCAATGTTGTACGTGACCACTTCAATCAACAAATGAACATGACACTGAATTCTTTTCTTCTTTTTTTTCCCTCAAGAAAAGGAGAAATGATTCAAGAGACTAAAGTGAGGTTCTCAATGAACCAAAGGAAAATTAATCTGACACTACCTATCTTATCTATCTATCTAAAGTTTGATTACTACGGGGTAATGCCTCATAACCTTTGCCAAAACAAATAATATTCTACCATGATGGTCCCTAGATCCAACATATACTTGGAACTCTAACTTGCTAGATGAGATCAATGATCCAAAAATCAACCAAGTTATAATTTTAAACCATGAAGGTTAACTGATGGTGAGGTAATAAAGTGAAGGATAGAGATTGAAATTTTAAAATTCGGACAGTATTTCTATGCGTAAGGTAAGGTTCTGACCTCTTGTATTAAAAGAGAACTTGAGTGCTCTTGTTTTGCTTTATGCTGGAACATGAGAGCCAGGCAGGTTAAAACTACACCAACCTTGGGATGACGAGAGCCTACATGACAACAATAAAACCATAGAGAGTTCTGATAGATCCTTGGATAAACTCCAAAAAGTTCCAAATTAAAATGCAATTAAAAAGTACAAATTCAAAATAGCACACCAAAAATTTGCTCAGCTCTGTTTTAGTGCACTAGTCAATGTCTCTTCTGCATTGCCAAAGTTCCTGAAACGAATATAAGTTTTAAATGGAATGAAAAGACAGCGATACAAATGAAATGGTCAATTAAGGGCATAAAAATAACTCTAAGCATACCCCATGTGCACCTCAAGCTGTCCCAAGGCACAGGTAGCTGCAAGCAGAACTTCCTCTGAAGCCATATTACAAGCTGCCAGGGCACGGATATCTGTAAAGTCTTTTTTTTTAGCCACCTCATGAATAACCTTCTGGTAGAAGTCCTTTGCCAGTGAAAAGTTTCTCGTGGCATGCAAGAATTCTCCATATGATAAAGCAGCATTTCCTATACACCAGGATATCAAAATGCAGTCTGCAATTGTCTACTAAAATTTTCTTAAAACCAAAGTGATGCTCACCAATGCAGCCTTTATTGTCCAGAAATCCTTGGAAGAATGGTTCAGCTGGACAGACACAGCCCAGAATTCAACAATGAAACAAACGAGAACAACATCAAATAGATTAACTAAAATGTAGAAATGGTTTTACGTGAACCTGATTCAAGATTGCCTTGGACAAGCTCAGCTAGCCCTTTGATTGCTTTAGCCCGAGCACTTGCAACCTCAGAGCCCTCATCACTATTTTTTAATTCAACTTTTCCTAAGAGTTCTAAGCATTTATCTGCGAGCACTGATGAAGTATCATCCTATATAAGGGGGAACCATCTCCGGATAAATTTTTTAACTCGTAAATAGAAAACTGGGTTATTGTAAAATACACAAAAAAATATAGTCTTAAAAGAAACTTACATTCCCCATCTCTAAATTGAGCCCAACAAGAGCTTCCATTGCAGCAACTATAACAAAAACAACAACAACAACGGCATTTCCATTGCATAACCAAAACTCAGCAAGCCAATGTTAATTGTAAGAGAAAGAAATACAGATAGAAGTCACAATCACCCACCTCTAACATCCAAATGAGAGTGTATTAAATCTTGAATATTTTGCAGTTTTTCCATTGCATCATCATAACTTCCTCTAAATAACACCAGATTAAAAATCAATACAACATTTCCAACATGCAAAATCAATATTATAAAACCAAGTTAAATAGAAAAGGGGGACAAATGAAAGACCTTGCAGATAATAAGCTAGACATAGCAAGCAGGACCATTCCCTTTGAATTATGGGTAACAACATCTTGGTTTTCACTAGATTGAGAAGAGAGGCACTGCTCTAGGACTAACATAGCTTGGGCATGCGATTCATCTGCATAATCAATCGATAAGTGAAAAGGGGAATCAAGAAAGAGAGAGAAATTATGTAGAAATGTAAACGAAACCTGATCTTTGAGATTTGGCAAGAGATAGAGCGTAGTCAATCATTTGAAGAGCAACTGGGTTTGCATTTGGGCTTTTGATGATTCCATCATGGATCAATCTATATGGCGATGATGAAGATAGTTTGAAGGAGGTGAGTCCCAACCGGGCTGTTCGGGCCACGGTGGCCGTCGCTACTCTTGATAACTTGAGTGAAGAGGGCAACATCGTCTGTTTGTAAAACCCTCTGAAAGGGGTTCAGGGACTGGAGCTAATGAACAGAAAATGCTAAATCTATTTTATTTTAAAAATTATTTTTGTATTAATATATTAAAATAATTTAAAATATAATTTTTTTTAAAAAAAATAATTAAAAAAAAAAAACCGTTTCAAGCATGTCCCAAACAAATCTCTTATCTAAATAATAGTTTTTGCAATGTCGCTCTGCTCCAGATTAAATATTGTTTTCTTAACAAAAAAAAATTAAAATATTATAAGAGATTACACATATTAAAAATATTATTAAAAATAAATATTTTATAAAATAAATTTTTAAATGAATTAGATATTGAGCATGATGAGCATGGGCATGAAGAGTTTTTTTTATAAAAAATAATAAATAAAAAAAACATTTCCTTTATTGCAAAAAAATGCAAATTTATACAGGATTTTTTTTTTAGAAAGTTATAATTTATTAACAGACAAGGATGGAGGATATGGTAAAAATCTACGACTATATTACAGACCTAATTGAAAATTATATTTCTTTGGATATCCAGCTAAACCTTTTTTTATAATTGAAGGACCAACCCAAGGCTTGCCTGAAGACCTGAAGACCACACGTGGTAAGGGATCACCGACATGGATGATGGACGAGCTGCTGAAGTCACAAATCTCCAATCCAACGGTCATAGGTTGACGAGTTCAACTCGCACATCACAGGCCTGTCCTCTTCGTAACCAAATGAATTGAAGTCAAAGGTAATATGACCCTTACGGTCCCTCTACTGTTTTAACTTTATCGATCCAGACCCTTATCAATTCAATTTGTTAATGAAGCACTTATTAACAAAAACTAAATAAACTGAAATGTATTGTAACTTGGTAATTAACGCGTGAGAGTAATGTAGATATAATTTATTTATTTATTTTTAATAAAAAAAAGATGGATATAGAAGTTCACAAACGAGTCTATCCTGACCCACACGTCTGTGCTTTCTTAGTAAGCCTAGCATATTCCATCAGCTTCTTCTTCTTCTTCTTCTTCTTTTTTTATCTTTTTTAATTGGTATCTTGGTTTTTCTTCTTTATTTTTTTTAATTTCACTTTTAATATTAGATTTTTAATTGATTTTATTATTTATCATCGAGTTGATTGCGAATCAGTTTTATTTTTTATAATATTATAAAATAAAATTAGTTTAATATAGTAGAGTCAATAACTTGGGTTATAAGTTTTTTTTAGTGTTTTTTCTTTTTAAATTTTATCGTTTAATATTAAATTTTTAATTAATTTTATCATTTAGTATTAGATTTTAATTGTAATTTTATTTTTATTTTTTCATCTTATTATAAAATAAAAAATTAATTAAACCCGGTAAAATTCATAACCTGAGTTGTATTTTTATGGTAATTAGAGTGAATATGGTCTTTTTTTTTTTAGATTTATCTAATAAATATAATAAAATTTTTATACTATTTAATTTAAAAACTCGGTATGTATAAATAGCTGCGTCAAGATTTTTAAAGTTCAATAATTTAGATATTATTTTTTAAAATTTTAAAAATTTTGAAACCAACTCAAAACGAAACACTGATGCAAACTTGAAAACCTAAAAAGATAAGAAATAGAAACAAAGTCCTCAATTTTATTGGCTGATGGGAACATTCAGACAATATTAACGTTTGAGTTGGATGAAAGGTCCACGTCACAAAACATCATGAGGTACAAGGGATGCATTAGTAACTCGAAACAATAAGGGTCCGTAACACCAGAATTACAACAGTATAGGGACCAAAAAAGTCGTTTAAACCAAAGTAAAAATACTCCTTCGGTCCTTCACTCTCGAAAACCCTAACCCTCAAAATCATAACTGCAAATAATATTCCTCAAAGACGCCATATCCGTTCAATCAGGTAACCTCTTTATATCTCAATGAACTTATTATCATTTATGCCTATCTATTTTCTCTTATATGTACATATAATGATAGTCCAATTTGTTCAGAGACCAACTTTTAGCTTCCCCTAAATTAATAGATTTTAACTATGGCTGAAGTTTTGATTTTTTTATGGAGTTAATGAGACCTTTAACATATGATTCACTTGGAAATGAATTGCTTAGTCTGATTTAAGATTTTTGATTTCTCTGTTCTGTTCTTGATAAGATAAATGGATCTTCGGAATCTAATTGTTTTTGTTAGGTTTGTCTGTAATTTATTTAAAGAACTAACAATTTCATTTCATTTTATTTTGCCAAAAACGCAAAATTAGCTGAGAGGTCTTTGTGTGAAGAAAATGCAGCTTGATACATTTAAAGAACTGCCGTTCATGCGCTTGTCTAATCGTTGTTTAACTAATTGTTACTTTTCAATCATCTTCATGTAGTTTTATGGCCTCGTGCAGGATATTGTCTCTTTTAAAATGTGTGTTTTGAGGTGATGGTCTTTTGCTTTCTGAGATCATATAGATTCACTGAAGCAACCTGGGAGGCGTTCAGTTTACCCAATTTTGTATTTCGTGGGGTCTGCCATCCTGGAATTTTTAAACCCATGAGAGGAATCAAAGTAAAGGGCTCGTCTAGTGTGCGTACTCTTGTATCTGATGGAGAATCTCATGTTCAACCCATGCCATTAGTTGAAGAAGAGACAGGTTCATCGTCAAGTGTACAGTCCACCCCTGAAATAGAAAAGAATTATGTGCATCGTGTTTATGATGCCATTGCACCTCATTTTAGTTCCACCAGGTTTGCCAAGTGGCCAAAAGTTGCAACCTTTCTAAACTCCTTGCCCTCAGGATCTCTTGTATTGGATGCAGGATGTGGAAATGGGAAGTACTTGGGGTTTAATCCGGATTGCACTTTTGTAGGATGTGATATAAGTGGACCACTTATCAAAATTTGTGCAGACAGAGGTCATGAAGTTCTTGTTGCAGATGCAGTAAATCTTCCTTACCGAACTGGTTTTGGTGACGCGGCAATATCTATAGCAGTGTTACATCACCTGAGTACGGAGAACAGGAGGAAGAGGGCAATAGATGAATTAGTCCGAGCTGTCAAAAAGGGTGGTCTGATTCTAATAACTGTGTGGGCTGTAGAACAGGAGGATCGATCATTGGTTACAAAATGGACTCCGCTTAACCAAAAGTACGTTGATGAGTGGATAGGACCAGGCAGTCCTCGTATTCGGAGCCCTTCATCCATCACACTAGAAAGCATCCCTGAAACCGAGAATAATTCAAAGGAGCATGAAAAAGATACCGAGAGTCTAAACCACAAGTTCAAGGGAACTGTGCCTTCGACATCTAAAGATGTTAGAAGTGTACAAAATCAACAGGAGTATGTTGATGAGTGGATAGGACCAGGTAGTCCTCGTATTCGAAGCCCTTCATCTATCACACTAGAAAGCATCCCTGAAACCGAGAATAATTCGAAGGAGCATGAAAAAGATACCGAGAGTCTAAACCATGAGTTAAAGGGAACTATGCCTTCAACGTCTAAAGATGATAGCAGTGTACAAAATCAACAGGAGTATTTTGTGCCTTGGCACTTACCTTACCACCGTGCTGAGGTCAGTGGTGCATCTGCATGTGCTCTTGAAAATGGCTTGGCAAAGAAGGATGATAAAAAAGGTGCTGTGGTATATAACAGGTACTACCATGTCTTCAGTGAAGGTGAACTTGAAAGGTAAATGCGTGTTTTTTATGTATTCTATTTTAATTTTTACTCCTAGGATGAATTTTTTTTTGTTATAAATGATATATTTTATGGCCATCCACCCATCTCTGATCATAGTCAGCATCTCGCATGTGATTTGTAAACCATTCAAACTGTTGATGTCCTCATTTTTCTTTACTTTGTATGCATATGCAAGTCATCTTGTTTAACATCCTCCACCTTTCTTCTGTATCATGTTTTTATTTATTTGATTTACAAACTCTTTATGCTGGTTTCTGCTGCATCATTTTTTTCAGGTTGGTTTCTGGAATGAACAATGCAGTAGTAGTTGATCGATTTTTTGACAAGTCAAACTGGTGTATCATTCTTCAGAAAACTTTATGAGAACGAAACTTGCTGAAAACATCAAGGATTGCTTGAAATTAATCACAAGAGTTGGTTTGTCGTCTCCTTTGAAGAAGGTGACCCACAAGAGGCAGTGACAGTGACCATTCATCGCACTGCACTAATGAAGGTGCTGGGGCTCATTTGTGGGATTGGGTGTTGAGGGGTTGGAGGGAGAGGGGAGTGACTGCTCGGTCATCTTGTATTTTATGATGCTTTAGCTTTACCATGAGTACTAATTTCATGCTGTCCCTGGTAAAGCAGTTTTTATTTTTATTTTCCTTCTCCTTTGCATTTTTGAACACGAATTGTGAATGGAATGTTATAGAAGCGCATTACATTCTTCTTGTGTTGTAGATGCATGCGTCATTGTAATTTCTGATGCTTTATGTAGCTTACTTTGATACGTTGACAATTGAAAAAACAAGGTTACCTAAACGAATGCCTGAGACGATAAAAGTTGTGGAGATGTGTAGAGAAGTTTTGAAGGAAATCATGGCTATTTTATGATATGCCTCATCAGTTCTTCAGATTTCAGGGTCAAAAGCGTTGGTTAGTACATGAATGATAGTGAGCAGATTTGTGCAACTTGTATGAAAAAAACTAAAGAAAGCTTCATGCTTCGAGCATCTCTAGTTTGCAAATGCTATGTTTCATGGTTTTCCTTGTCTGCACTCTATTAATGGTGTTTTTAAATCGAGAGAGAGATATGAAGAAAGTGGCCCTATAATAATAAGTTAGGCCAACAGCTTCAGATTGATGTCGAAGATGATGAAAAAGACACAGCACGAGGGATCAGCTAAAGGTAAATTTATTTTTTGATGAATGAGAAGATTCATTTATTTTTTTTATCAAGAAGAAAAGAAAAAAGATAAGAAATATTATATTGATCAAAAGCTAGAAGTAACAAACAAGGTAAATTTAATGCAATCAGCTAAACTTGAACAAAACATCACATGGGATGGGATCAACTTGTTGGAAATATGGCCACTACCGACAACATATGATGTAATGCTTTCAATATTGATGTTGTGTCTGGGCTAGGCGATCCACGCTCAGCTCCAAAGTCTTTGATATAAAAGTCTATCCGAGCTGGAGACTCGATCAGCTCCTCGGACGATCAAGTTAATATTTTGATGAGATAATGTGTATATTTTAGTGAATAGTAATATAGTGTGTGCATAAACAAATAAAAAAATAAATTTATAGGAAAAGGGTGTGTAAAACAGTGTTTTTCCTGTAGCATTATACTTATTTTAGAGCTTGAAACACGGTATAAACCGTGTTTTTTTATAAAAAAAAATAAAAAAATTATTGCTTAAAATAAGCATTGTGGAGGTGCACGGGGACCTTGGATTGGTGGACTTGGGTGATGAATTTTTCTTGGCTAAATTCTCAAAACAAGATGATAGGGGCTTTGCCTTATTTAGAGGATCGTGGATAGTTGCAAATCACTACCTAACGTGTGTCAATGACATCCAAACTTTGATCCGTATGAAGCAACCATTGACAAAGTAGTTGTTTGGAGTCAGACTCCCTTGTTGTGGTTAATCTTATTGCATAAAACACTTTTAAAACACAAACACGTTATTAGTCTATTATCTTCCTCACATTTAGCTAAAGATAAGAGGAAAAAAGTGAGCGAGGTATCCCTTCCTTAATGAGACATTCTAAAAAGCTAATCATAAGAAATGAAGCGGTTATTAGCAAATTCTTGACTTAAGTTTTCACTTCCCAGGATTGATAAAAAAAAGAAAAAAAAAAAGAAGAAGCTGAGATCCACATCTGAGTAGTGTTTGGATATGGTCAGGTATATTGTCTTGTTATGTAATGATATTTTTTATTTTCTCTCTCTCTCTTCCATTATTCCTTTCTTATTTTTTCCTCGCAATATTTTTTTCTCGCAGGGTATCTTATATGCTTCAAAGCTTATCAGTCAACAATCATCCCTTAAAGAATAATATTACACCCAAAACCACTAACTCGCCTCTCTTTAAGATGAAGAAAAGAAATTAAAGGAAGAACATCAGACTCTGAGACCAAATTATAGAGTTCCTAGAATATTGCTAGGAATAGGTATAAGGCGTAAGCATAAAAAGGTTATGATGTTGAGGAAATACCTCATCCTTTTCCATGTTGAGACATTCCCTTTACTACTAGAAAAGATAGGTCTGCTGGGAGAGAGATGATGAGATTGTTAAGGTGGGTTAGTTTGTTTGAGCGTTTTAGAAAATTCTGTTAAGGTGGGTTATGATGTTGGCAAGAATTGTTCACTTGTGTTATAATGGTTCAGTAAGGATTTAATCTCTCACAACTTATAAATAATTAAATATTGATATTAATGGGATAGTGAAAACTGTTTGCCTGTGATAATGATTTTGGTGAGGACCAAACAAATTATAATGGTGGCAAAATATACTTATAAACCCTAATTCCGTGGTTATATATGTGTAAATACCTCTATATTTCATTAATTTATAGAAACTCTTTCATTGTATTCTAATAGTGATAGAACTTTCTAAGATTCCGAGTTTAAAACTTCAAATGGCTCTGCCTACATCCTTTTTGGCCGGCCGAACACTCCACAAGGCCAAGTCACAAAATCTGATTACAAGGGGGCTAACCTTTTTATTGTAAAACCTAGAAACTCTTTCTTTCACATTTACCATCCTCACTACAGTCGTATTGGGTAGCTTTAAAGCTCAACAATCCCACCTCGAAAAGGGTTAGGGATCCCATTCCATAAGCCAAAGCATACAAAGTTCTCCCAGTTGTAGTTTTTTGTATTGGAGGTTATCATCAGATTGCCAATTGTTATCTACTACAATCACCAAAGGAACACCAAACTTGCAGATTATATTTTTCCATATAAATTCTTCTATTTTTCATTCAGTTATACGAGCCACCCTTTTGGATTTCAACTATTTAGTAAAAAGAAATTCACAGCCACCATCATAATTTTTTTTCATGAGAGCCGTTCTGTTGTTTTTTCTGTACCCTTTGGTTTGGTTGGTTGGTAAGGAAATGGGGATTAAGATCATGGTTTTTGTAAGATTTTTAAAAATACTTGCTATGAACCAATTAGATTTTGCTTCAAAGGTTTGATTGTACCTATGAATTTGTTACCAGAAGCTCAACAAGTGGTTTCATGTCCTTTGTCGGGATAAAAGTGGCGGTTGGAATGGTTGTTTACTCCTTGTGGGTCATGTTGGGAGCAAAAAGCTTTAATTTGATGTGGTCATGGAAGATACTGGTCGG
Organism: Populus alba; assembly: GCF_005239225.2. Lineage (NCBI taxonomy): Eukaryota > Viridiplantae > Streptophyta > Magnoliopsida > Malpighiales > Salicaceae > Populus > Populus alba. Next base: position 11,697,732 of record NC_133297.1, on the reverse strand, counting down.
CAGTTCATTTACTCTGGGGCCCAATGCCGAACAGCCGAAGCTGCTATTGGATTGGATGTGGATGGAAGTTGAAGATGGACTATGGGTATTGTTTGGATTTAATGGAGCAAAAAGGAGGCCGATTGGGATCATGTCGAATGAGCTTCTTGTTCAAGAGAAAATGGGCCGCGACTGGGACAAGTATCACACATTGGCTTTCTTACCAAGAACAAAGAAAAATAACACAACCATCTGCACCGCCGTCAGATACAGCATGAGCAGGCTCGGATAATAGACATCCATCATCAGATTCAGGATCACGCGAGATCAGGGCTAACGGGTTGTACTTAACCTTCAAGCCGACAAAAACATGTGCATCTTGCCAAATCAAGGCGCAAATGAAGAAATTACTCTAAAATATGAGGCATATGAACAAAGTGATGCGATCTGCAGCAGTTTTTTTCCCGACCATGTGATGTAAGGGTATGTAAACTTCTGCCAGGATAACAATTTGAATGCAAAACAAACAAAAAAGGGAAGGAAAAAAAAAAACCAAATAAGAGAGCCGTTTCAAGTCCACAATAATCATACAAGACCGGCTAAATTTCAGGAAAGCAAAATTTTTAAGGTTTTGATATATTAGACAGCTGTTCGCTGGCAGATACATTGACATGGATTTATTCATATTTCTTAAGCATAATAATTGTACTTCCCTCTATTGAATACTTGTATAAGAAGGGAAACCGTATACTTTACGAAGCCTGTATATGGTACACGACGCCGGGCTAACACTAACAGTTCAATTGTTCAAACCCCAATCATAAGGTTGGTACGTCACCTTTAGCTGAGCACCATCGAGCAACTCCATCAAAGTTTCAGAGTAGGTTGGCTCCAAGAAGTTCGATGCATGCTTGAGCACCTCCATCTCGTTCTTGCCAAAATCCACGCTAAACCTGCACACCAAGAAGATAAATATCATTCAACAGAAACATTGTAATTTTCAGAAACCAGACAACACATTACACTAGAAATTACCATTTGAGGATCTTGCTGGCGGATGCAGTCTTGGCATTCAAATCAATAATAAGCCCTCCACCTCTTAAGAAATCACGGGCAGCCTCCATCAGTTCTTTATCAATGTCCCCAGGTGAGAAACATCGAAGGACAGGTCCAGATCGGGTACCACAAACAAGTGCAAAGTGGATTAAAGGTTCAGCATAGGGAAGAGTCACCTGATAAAGAATGAAACTGATCATGAAACAAATAAAACCCCAAACAGAACCCTATTCCTTGTTCATCCACTATTTTCCTCACCCCAGTCCCCCACCTGATTATAATATTTTTAAAAAAAAAAAGAAGATAAAAGAGTAAAGAAAGCGCAAAACAACACTGGCTGGCAAGCATCTCACTCCATCAGGAGTTTCGAATTCTGGAAAAACATTACATTAAGCTGAGTAATTAAGAAATATGTTGAATTCTCTTACCTTGGAACGCTTATCTTTCACACCGAATGGCTTGGTAAGATTGTATGGTGGTCGCTGGTTGCCCCTTAAAATGCCATTTTGAATAGCTGAGAGAGAGTATGTGCACCCACCTATCACATACTGGAAGTCTCCAAACAACTTCCTTCTTTCCAATGCTCCCTTTGGAAAACCCAACACCAATATAGCATGGATGGCCATCATATTGTAGAGATTTATGAAGAAAGCAAGCTTCTCCTCCCTTGGCATATCTAGCAATTCTACTCGTTGGAGCTCCTGAATTATCCGCAAATATCTACAAGTATCAATGCAAACAAGTTAGAGCATAAAGTAAAAACAATAACTATCAAGACGCCAAAGTTTGAAATTTTATAGCTCTAGAATAAATCAAACCTTGCAAATTCCTCACTTCCATGAATACTTCTGTAGTCAACATGCTTTCCATCAACTGATGTGTAGGCTTCAAAGATTGCACAGGACAAAAATCTGAGTCTTGCTGCAATTTCTGTTATGGGCTTAGGTTTTGCCTCAACAATGCCCCTTGGGATATTGTAGCATTGAGATGACACAACAGGATCATTGTCCAAAAAACGATACAAGTGGTTACCATCCTCGAATATGTTCTCACTACAGTTTTAAGCATCATAAAGGAAAAAAAAAGTTAAAATTGTCAATGAAGAGATTTCAAAAGAAAGAAAAAGGGCATAAGCAGAAGAATCAAAGACACTAGGGCTTATCCAATGGACTCACTCAAGAATGTGTCGAAAGAAGAGTTTGCTAACAAGCTTTCGCCCAAATTCAGTAGCCTGTTTCATAATGTAAGAGTGAGAGTAAGATAAGCTTAATAATAATATAACCATGAGACTTTTTTATCTTTTTCAACATAAAAATTTGAGAACATGCAACAGGGGCATTAATTCTATGCAAATATGTGCAAAAAAAGTGTACTATTTTCCAACCAGAGCATGGAAGACATAGATAAGATACTACATCTACCATATATTTCAGGTTCTAGGACTCTGCATGTCTCAAATGAAAAGCAAAAAATCCAACTGACCTCTTCCCTCTCCAAGTATTGATCCTCTGACAAGAAATCTACAGCCTCTGAACCTAGAAAGCAGTTGGTGAACCTCCGCATCTTATAAAATCGATCCTTAACAACAATCGATTCTTTCATTTTCCGAACAATAAGTGCTAGTTCATCAATTGAGCCACTAGTAGAAGCATCATCTTCACCAGAGAGAGGAGGAAGAGGAGCTTCAGATGCTGGAGCTTCAGTAATCAAATAATCAATCTTCTCTCCAAGCTTGCCAGACTCATCCAAGCCATTAAGTTCAGTCAAACCTCCAATTACAATTTCATTAAAAAACACCTTAGGAACTGTAGAAGATCCAGTAAACTTCTCTAGTTCCAGCTTTCTACTTGGGTATACATCAATGTTGATCTCAACATATCTGAGCCTTTTCCTATGCAAAAATAACCTAACCTCTTTACAGTCTTGGCACCCTAATCTTGTGTACAGTATAATTCTTCCCTTCATAGCTATATGTTGTGGTGGCTCTTCACTTCCTTCCACCCCCTGCTCAAATTTGTTTTCTGCATCATCATGAGAAAACATAATATAGCTGAGAGGATTCCATGCAGACCTGTCCGCTGGTTTCTGAGAAACTTCTGTTACTTCTTTGTCTTTAGCTGAATATGAAGCCTCCTTATCTTCATCACCAGCAACCCATTCCACTTCATCTCTTTTTACAGAAAGAACACGAAGAACACTGGTGACAGCAACTGCACCCTTCTCCTTGACAAAGTTCTTAAGAGCCACAGCCTTCTCAGGCCAAGCAGACCCCTCGGCCTCGTGATCAGCATCTGAGGAATGGAAAGATGTACTTCTGTTAGCTTCCATCCCAGGAACCTCTGTTCCATCAAAAACAGGCTCTGGCTCCTTCTGCTCACCAAGAATTTCCTCTGGTGTTTGCTTGTTTCCTTCTTCAGCTTTAGGCTCCAAATCACCAACTTCATCCATCTTGTCACCAGATACATCACGTTGAGTATCACTGTTTAACTTTGCTCCAACAGATTTAGGTTCCATACCCATATTCTCACACTCCTTTCCCAAGTCATCATGTTTCACAACATTGTCAACTGGACATTTAAACTCTAAGCCACTGCTCTCATCAATACTTTCACCAGCATCAGATTCTGCATTATCCTTGTCCAACTTGGGATTATCCTTTCTTGTGTCTAAAGAGTTCACCTCCTCTGAAACTCTCATTTGATTGTCACCTTCAGCAATTATTGCATCTTCCTCATGCTTCTCAGAAGTTGGGGAATTAGTTATATCTTTCTCACTAACTGCAGCTTTTTCCATAATAATGGCACTAGATAAAGTTTGGAATACAATTCAACAAAACTTGGTCTTCAGTTTTGGTGCTTCTGCAGATCAAACGGCTAACACAAACCTGGAACAAATACAGTTGAGAAAAAAAAAGAGTCAAAATTGTACAAACATGTACACAAATCTAAATTTCAGGTCATACACAAATAGTAAGCTCTTATACACAAAGGATATCACATCACGTGCCAAAGATTACAGCAACGCTTAATCATCCACCATTCATCATGCATCAAATACATGATAAAATCCCAATTCAGATTGTTAAAAAAAAAGGTTGTGAATTAAAGACAGAACAAAACATAAGAGCCTTTTTACAATTCCCATATTGTCCATAGAGTAAAACAAAAACAGCATTTGCCTCCAACAAATATGAATACTGCATTTTCAGCCTAAACCGAATCTTAACATAACCCCGAGCTGATGTGATAATACTCAAAGGGCAATTAAAAACAACAAAAAAAGGGATCAACTTTAGGTATTTTGGTTAATCTTCCCATATCATGACCTCGATCTTCAATCATTTGTAGCCAAATGATGGTAGCAATTAAATTATTCATTTAGGCAGGCGAACTGTTGCTACCTAGCTCCTCAACAAAGAAAAAAAAAGGATCAAATCAAGGAGAGAAAATAATTAAAAAGAAAAGAAGAAAACCCATACGGCCAAATCATGACCTCGATCCTCAATCATTTGTAGCCAAATGAAAATATCAATATATAATAAAACAGGAAAAGGGAAAAAAAATTACTTCAAAATGATCTCCGAACAAATACATGAGCAAACATAATGAGACAGAGAAATTAGGAGACAAACGCGGTCTAAAGTGAGCAGGTCAAACAAATGACTAGTCAATCAACATTAAGGAAAACTGAAACAAAAAACCAAGACCAGACAGGCAAATGGAAATAAAATAAATGTTTAAAAAGACTTTTCAAACAACAAACAGTTGCACAAACAATATCCTAATGCCTCATACAGTGATACAAAAACAAAAGTCCGGTCAAGATCTCAATCAAATATAAAGAAGGACTTTAATAGTGCATTTTAGGGTTTAGGTCGCTTGCAATTAAATACAAAATAAAAGGAAAGGGAGAGAAGAACTCACCGATCTGAATATCTACAGAGAGAAGAGAGAAATTTGAATAGGAAGAACAGAGAGGGAGTGGATGGAGAAGAAAGAAGTTACAAAGAGGTGGTGACATAAATAGCCTTTAACTTAACCAACAGTTTTGTGTTTGTAGAGGCTGATTGGATCGAAACCGCTGGGCGATATGTCTTAATGATGAGATTGTTTTTATTTATTTATTTTTAGAGAGAGAGAGAGGGGAGGAGGAGAGGAAGGCAAGGTAAGGGGAGAGAAATGATAAGCGGGAGAAGCGGGAAGACCATCGGCTGAAATTCATGTGGCAGCAGGATTGACTATGACGCCCTCCCTTACGTTTTTTAATTTCTATGCATGTAGTCCCTTACTAAACCCTAATTTTGGGCTTGGATTTTCACTTGGGCTTGGCCTTGGAGGTCTTTTATTTTATTTCCATCTCAAAAACACAAGAATCCATGGCTTTTGTTGGTATCTAAAGCAAAACCTTTCAATGCTTTTCAAGTGAATTTCCACATATAAACGGCTTCTTTATGATGTTTTGCAAGTGAATTTTTCTCCACCTAATAATCACTTCTAATTAAAATCAGAAGCAAATTAGGGAGAATAAATTTTTCATTAATACATGGGTCTAGCTTCTAAATATGAAGATTCCAGGACTTGTTCTCTTGATTGAAGTTATGTAATATCTACTTATCATTTCCCCATAATATATTTCTTGCAATTTGACTTTAAAGTTCATGTATTTGTATCGAAATTGATACACGTGGAGCCGTCTATCTCTCCGTGATTACCACAACTCTGGGGCTATCTTTTTTTTCTTTTTTTCTAGTTCCATTGTATGCATGCACAATACACGTGAGACCGAGAGAAGTTTGCACTTGAAAGCGAAGATTACCTGGTCAGTTTGTTCATTCGAGTGCGCCTTTTTAACCCTTTCGATTCTTTCTGTGACCCCTCTGCTAGCAGCATTTTTAAGCCTTAAATGCAGTACACGGGCAAGAACGATACGTAATCCAAGAAATTAAATGGGCGAGACACGTGAAGAAGCACCACTGGACACTGGCTAGTGCTTCGATTATCCTCCTTCCAGATGCATGAAAGCCCTGTCAACAGTAGAAAAAAAGGCGTCTGATTTGAAGAGCTGAGATAGACTTTCGAGCAAGGGAAGTAAAACAAGAGCACTTTTGAGAAGCACGCAGGATCATGTTTAAGAGCACTTTTTTAAAAAGCAAATAGACCCTGTCATGATCCTACACGTGATGCATATCTATGATGAATTTCAAGATAGACGTATAATTAGTTAATTACACAGCTAATACACTGGACGTTGGTGTTATATTTATGTTGCTGATGCAATAGAGTATCATGTTTCAACAGGCCCCCAACATTACTGCATCAGCCAAGAAGCAACACAGCAAGTCAACAAGCTGTGTTGATCATTCAAGTTTCCAGAGTACCCTCTTTATACTCTTTCCACCTTACTACGCGAAAGCAGGTAAAACTCGAATTAGGAGGCAAGGTGAATACCTTGATCAGTAATTTGGGTCCCCTCATCCATGCAACATGAATTCCATGAGAACGAGTGTGTTTCTAATACGGACAGTACCCATAAATTCTCATCCCAATGAAGGTCAACTAGTGCTCAAGCAGTACTTGGATGAATGCCCTGTATCCCACTCTATTTCTCCACATGCCTCCAGGGACAGTTGCAGATACAAAATCATCCACCTGAATACCCTCTGCTTGCATCCTATACATGAGTTTCAAAGCCTCTCGGCAGAGCCAATCCCTCACATGGCCCTCAAAGTAACCAAATTCCTCTCCAGTATGCTGTCAAAATTTTGACTCTCCTCTGATACAAATCCACATTTGGCAAACATATGAATTAAAGCACCACCCGCAAGAACATTAGATGGCGCAGGGGTCTTGTTGGCAAAATTAGAATGGATCAATTTCCCTTGCCGAACAGTCTCAAGATTAGCACATGCTTTCAAAGCCGATGAATACGTGAATGAATTAGGTTCCACACCTTCCTCCATCATTTCCTTCAAAAACCCAAGGGCCACGGACTCATGCCCTAGACTGCGTGACCAGAAATTATGGCAGTCCACGAGACAGCATCTCTGAAAGGCATTTGTTGCAAGACTTTTGAGGCAGTATGAGACCCCCAACATTTACAGTAGAGCCACACAAGAGGGTTTCCTACATATTCATTTGATTGGCTGCAATTCTTAAAAATTTGTGCACGAACTTTCCTCCCAGCAAACAACGCCCCAATTGACCCACAAACCCTGAGCATACTTACAATGGTCAGGTTGTTTGATGATACCGGTCGTCTCTGCATTATTGGAAAAAGGCTAATAGCCTCCTCACCAAGCCCCTTCCTAGCATACCGTACTATAATGGACGTCCATGTAGCCGTGTTCCTCCTCCTCATCCCATTGAACACTTTTGAAGAATCTGAAATATCTCCACATTTAGTATACATATATACAGCAAACAAGTACCAACAAAAACATCATCTTGGTATATCTTCTTCGCTATACCCGTGTATCTGTCTCTCAAACTTCAATGCCTTCTCCTCTCCAAATGCCTTAGAAACGCCAGATGTAGTAAAACTTGTTGTCCAAGAAACCACATCCTGCTCCACCATCCGATCAAACACACAAAATGCACTCTTCAAATCACCACATTGAACATAGAAATAAACAATGGCACTATCCACGATATAATTCCTCCAATCACCCTTCACAACCCGAGCATGGACTTGTCTTTCTAACTCAAAATCTAATCTTCCACTACACAAATTCAATACACAAACAAAAGCCTTGCTATTGGGTACAACCCCATCCTTTATGGCCTCCCTAAACAACACTAGAGCTTCACCATCTAAAAAAGTACCCATTTATCATTGCCTTCCAACTAACAACATTTCGATCAGGCATCCATCAAACACCTTTCGCGCCTCGACTAACTCCTAATTTCAAGCGCCCACTCATCGAATTATTATTCACATAAGTTACCATATTTCTCGGACACTTTAAAAGAACTTATAACGTCTGAATCCAAAGTGCAAGCAGATTAGAGTCAGCAAATTCACTTGCTGATTCTGCTTTCGAAAAATCAAGACCTGGGAGTAGTCTCACTTTGCTGCTGGGTACTGGAAATAAGAAGTAGAAGGTGAATCACCAGTGCTCCTGCAAGAAAAACAATGAGAATTAGAGTGCTCGTTGTTTCTTATTTTGGAAGCGCGATTGTGTTTGGGGTTTGTATGGGACAGTGGCGGTTGGACATTGAAAGGCGAAGGTGTAAGAAATTTGTTTTAATATAAACATGGAACACACTCATAATTAAAATAAAATAATTGTGGGTAAATATAGAATTTATCTCAAACTCTTGACTCAACATGACTACCATATGCAATGATATCAATGTGAGTATTATTCGGTAAATGTGAATGTGTTAAGTTAATGATGAGAAATGTAAGAGTGCCAGGATTCAACAAATATGAGTGTGGTTTATAAATCCAAATGACATATGGAATAATATAAATGAAGGCTTTGTGTTCGTATAAATAGGCGGTGAAGTTGTGAACAGAAGGGTTGTTGTTTTTTAGGTGTGTGAAGCGAGGAAGAAGAAGAAGAAGAAGAAAATTGTTCTTTGTAATAAATAACATTTGAGTTAATACTCTTGTGAAGGAAAAGAGTGAGTCAGTGTTAATTCGAGAGATAAAATTCTTATTTTCATTTTATTTTATTTTTTTTATCTGCACTATAAAACTTCAAAGATTCATAGTTTATATATAATCATTTAATTCATAAACTCTCAAAGGAAGTGCAATAGAGCAAATCAAACACCAATTTTCTCCAATTGTATACTATGCAGATTGATGCGGTCCCTTGTTTCTGCAATAAAAATGATTTTTAAATTAAGAGAAAAATAGTTAAGATTATCAAGAATTCAATTTTGTGATTTATTATTTTACTCTAAATGTAAAAATTATTAATAGGTTATCAATTAAATTCAAAGTTGTTTATGAACTTAATTTAATTCAATATGTAATTTGGTTTAAACAAGTTGTAAAATATTCATGGATTTATCTTTAACAATCCATAATCCTGTGAATTTTTTTAGTTTTATCCTTAAGCTTCTTTTCTTCTATTACAACTTTTATATGCTCAAATTAATAGCCAATTTTGAAGAAATTTGTTCAAGAAAGAAACAATTCAATAAAAAAAAGATCAAAGTGTAAAACAAATAGAAATCTCATGGTCAATCAAATTGTCAAGCAAATAGAAATCCCATCATCAATCTTATGTTCACTATAAAAAATGCTTTTTGATCCACATATTTTCCTTTGTTTTCTTGTATTTTCCCTATTATTTTTAATTTTGATCCAAGATTTTATTTTTATTTTGTTTTTCAATCCATAGGTTTGAGAAAGATAAAAGAAAATCGTTGAATTATAACAATTGAAAGAGAATTATCGATTCATTTTAATCCACTAACAAAATGATTGCTTTTGGTGTTCTATTCAATGAGAGAAATGTGATGGTGGTAGTTTTTAAAAAAAAAATGCCTGAAAACGTAGATTAAGTTCTATTTAGAATTTTCTTATCCGGTTGATTTTTGTGTTTTAGTTATTTTGAGATGTTTTGAGGATTGACAAGTGATTTATGGAGATTTTTATAATCTTAATTAGGTGTTACTGTGTGAAAATGAGTTTTTATACAAAACCTCCCTTCCCAAATTTTTCAATCATTATAGTGGCGGTCAGATTTTAGGCAATGAAGAAAAACACAAAAAACACCAAAAAAGAAAGAGATTATAAGAGAAAGTGAAGAAAAGAGGGGAAGAAGAAGGAGATTTGAAAAAACTTAACCAAATGAGCATTAAAAACTCAATTTACAATTTAATAGGATGTTTAAAGCTAGTCTATGTTATTTCGAATGAAATTTGCTTGATTTTCATTAAGATTTTAGCAAATTGATTTAGGGTTTTTTATGTGAATTTAGGAGGAAAACATACTCCTTTGGAATTGAGTCTCTAAAGACATTATAGATTATAAAATAGAGAGAATTATGATGAATTAATGAAGAAATTGAGGGGCTAAAAGGGCCTAAATAGCCATTCATGGTTAGGAAAGAATAGTAATGAATTCATAATAGCTTTATAAAATTGTATCATAACTATGTATGAATGATGTGAACAATGATTTATGGATGATTGATGTTATTTTACATAATGGTAATGAGTTTTTAATGAATTAAGAATTTAGTTCAATTGAATAAATTGTTGACTAAAGAGGTGGGAATTGATCTTTACTATGTATATATCATGCTTATGTGAAGATGTATTTTTATAAATTATTAATGAAAGATTTTGATGGTTTATTGTGTGGAGGATTAATTTAAATTGATATGGAAAATTATTATGAAATATGTTGTATGTAAGAAATTATAGAAGTTGGTAAATTCATATTTTTTTTCTTCCCGTAGAGCCAACAAATAGTAATGAGAAGGAAATTGAGTCATTTATGTTTAACTTGACATGGAAATAATAGAAAGTTATGATATACGAGGTAAATCAAACATTAAAACGTAGTTGAATTGGAGTGAAAAGATAAAAGCTTAATAGAATAATTTTATGCAATTTCACTATCTGCATAAAAAAAGTCTAACAAGGAACCCATTGACAACGTTATGTAATAATATGGTTGGTTACGTTGAAATTGATTTTAAATATTAAAAATGAAAAAAAAATGGTGACTTCCGAATTATAAAAAGTAGTGCTAATCAATGAATAAATTAATTTACAGGGGTGCCTTGATAGCTGAGTCACTCACTCAAGCTAGAGGAGAGACTTCAAACACATTTGCATGAGGAACCCTTTAACACCATGTTAATTATTTTGGTGGTTAAAACTGGTGTCAATTGATATTTTTTCTCTTTATTATCAAAATCCAGTGACCTTGAGTCTCCCACCTCAAACCAAAAATTAAAAAACAAGAGAAATAAAATTTTGAATGAAAAATGAATTCTAAAATAACTTACGAGACTAAACATTGACAAGTAGTAAAGTAAGAGGATCAAAGTCAACATTTTAAGTTAATTTTAAAACAACCATATAGTTTCTCTTTATTTTTTACTTTAGTCCATTATCTTTTAATTTTTCATTTGGTTAGCAAATTAGAAACGATTGCTTTTAATTTTGCCATGAAGGGTCAAATTACCTAAAAAATTGATCATAAAAAAAAAAAAAAACACTTCGTGAATCCATAATGAAATGTGACAAGGATTATAATGACATGGTATGCGATTAAAATACTATATCTTTTAGTATTTTTCTATAATATGAATGTCTTCAAGATTTGTCCGGGAGTATAAGATGATATAGTTTAAACCATGTTTTGTCTTAATTACATTTTGAAAGTGTTTAATTAATAAATACATATCATAGTTTTTATATGAACCCATTAAAAACTCTTTTAAAAAACTTTAGTTAAAAAAAACTATAATTTATAATTTTTTTAAACTTACTTAAACTTCCACAATGTCAACATTTATTTAAGAAGACCAATTTGGCCTTAAATCAAACGGAGTCGTTTGAAAAGATAGCTTTTGTCTGGGAAGATGGTTCTCGACGACGACACCGTTTTCCCTCTCGCAGAATAAACTAAAACCTCGAGAAATATCGCAGGAAAGGGGTGAGGCTCCGGCACCTGCCACTCTACAAATTTTCTAAGCCTAAACCCCCCCCCCCCCCCCCCCCCGGGGTTTCAGTTGATATTTTGAAGAAGGAAACTGATAGTTTGCTATCGAAAAGAAGGAACTTAAATGGAGCTGGCTTGTGCTTCTGTGCAGGCTTCATGCTCTCTAACAGTACCGGCTTCTTCAACCACCTCTCGACGTCGGTCGCCTTCTCTCTCCTTCTACAGATATTCATTTCCAAACCCTATTATCTCGTCTAAACTTAATAGTAAGCCACTCTTTTCTTTTCTTCAATCACCAAAAACAGCTATTTAATGATCCTTTTCTTATTACCGCTATCAATTCCTTTGATCTCACTAATTCTCACAATTGGATTTGTTAACGTGCGAAATTGCTTATATTTAGTGAAATTCCAGGTAATAAATTATCAGCTAATTCATTCAGGCGCCGAAGTCCCTCTCTTGTCGCTGCTGTTGATGGCGCAACTACAGTACCCAGTGATTGTAATGGTGAGAAATTGTCGTTTTCTTATTCGTCTGAACCAACAGCTATCAATGATGACGGAAAAGATGGTGTTGATGATGGTAAAATGGCGAGTGTATGTGATAAATTAATTGAGGTTTTCATGGTCGACAAGCCAACTCCAAATGACTGGAGAAAGTTACTGGCTTTTAGTAAGGAATGGGACAATTTACGGCCTCATTTCTACAAGCGGTGTCAGGAACGAGCGGATTGTGAGGATGATCCTGGGAAGAAGCATAATTTACTTAGGTTTGCAAGGAAATTGAAAGAGGTTGGTATTTGGTATTTAACCAAGCTTTTAGTCACGTGAATTCCCTATTTTTCTTGGCTGGCCATGCGATATGTTCATATATTGTGTTACTTGTTAGTATGGTTTAGTTTGTGAATCTTATCTCGACAGATCGATGAAGATGTTCAAAGGCATAATGAACTTCTTGGAATGATCAAGGCGGCACCATCCGAGTTGACTGAAATTGTTGCCAAGCGTCGTAAAGACTTCACTAAAGAATTTTTTGTGCATCTTTACACCGTAGCACAATCCTACCATGACAATCCAAATGAGCAAAATGGTGAGTGTGTGCTCTCACTTTTTTAATGATGTATTTATTGTTCTGTTTTTTTTGTGCGAACACTTTTGTTCCTATTGGGTTGTGCTGGAGTGACCAGATATCAAGTCTAACTAATAGCAGGATTCGAATTTGTAGAATAGTGCTATGAATTTCCTGTCGTAGAAAAAAAAATAAAAATGATACTGTGATCCATATACACTTACCTTTATTTTGTTAAAAGATTGATTCACCTCCACAGCAGTGGTGTATGAACTTGTGCTGATAGCTGTCGGATTTCCCAATCACCTTATCCGCTTAATTTGTTCACTGAGATTCTCAGACAATCATACTCTGTCATAGTTTTGCTAAGTCCATGATGGGATGAGGACTCTTTCAGTTACACGAGTAAACATGCCTAGGCCAATGGCTAACCTTGTTGCTGATTTTAACAATCAGTGCAGAATTTTTACAGATTATTTTCTTTGCTTTTGTCTGTCATTTTATTCAAGTATATCTGGGTTCTGCACCATTGATTGGGCTAATCCTTTGTTTTCCATAGATTTCTTGTTGAAACCTTAGCATGAATGGAAAACCTGCCATTAGGATTGAACTGAAACTGCATTTTTCTTCCTATTTCGTCTTTGATATTGTGTGATACTCATTATATTTTATTGTTTACATATGAAGCCTTGGCAAAGCTTGGAAATGACTGTGTGGCTACTGTACAAGCTTATGATTGTGCAACAGAAAACATGGAAGCATTGAATGCTGCAGAGCTGAAGCTCCAAGATATCATCAATTCTCCTTCCTTGGATGCAGCTTGCAAGAAGATAGATGATTTGGCTGAAAAAAATCAATTTGATTCAGCATTGGTCCTGATGATCACAAAAGCATGGTCAGCCGCTAAAGAGTCCAACATGACGAAAGATGAGGTAAAGTGACTTTTGGCCTCAAACAATTCCTCTCTTCCCTATGAGAGATAGTGGGACAAAAGCATTATCAGGAGTGCAGTCATGTTACAACACTTAATCCCATGGATCACATGAGATAGTCCAGCAGTAATCATTACAAGAAGCAACAATGTTTGTTACTTTCATGTTGTTGCCCCCTTAAAAGGGGAGTGGAAGCTGTGATTGTTTACTTGTCCTATGCCACTTTTATTCTGAATCCACCTATCAGCCCTTAAAAAAAAGAATTCTCAGGTTCTCATTTTGTTTCGTTGTGTTAGATTGCCGCTCTAGTGTAGATCATCTGTTGCTCTGTATTGCAGGTCAAGGATATACTGTATCATCTGTACAAGACAGCTATAGGTAATCTTCAGAGGAATGTGCCTAAGGACATTAGAATACTAAAATATCTTCTTACAGTTGAGGATCCTGAGGAACGGCTGTGTGCCTTAAACGATGCATTTACCCCAGGAGAAGAACTTGAAGGGAAGGATGTGGACTCCCTATACACGTATGTATATGAATTGTGGTTGCTCTATGCTGAATGTGCATGAATGTATTAACTCATTGTGAGATCCTTTGGCCTAAACATCCTCAGTCAAGGTTTCAAGCATTTCCTTGGCTGTTTATTTTTACACCTGATTGAAGATTTTTATTACAACTCATTAGGATAAAATGATGGATCTATCAATAGGTAGATTACCTTGTTGGATGATTAGGTTCTTCCTACATGATTTTGTGATGGAAGCAGAAATATTTTTCCCTAGCTTCCTAGATCCGTTTGGTATGATTTTTGCAAATTGATTTGACTTGTTTTTTTAATTTATAACTCGAAATTAAATGTAATTTTTCATAAGTCATGCCAAATGGACTCTTAATGTACATGTACTTAACTTCTTTTTTTTATATATAACTTCAGTACTTTTGAACTGCTGCTACTGCAGGACCCCTGAAAAACTACACACCTGGATCAAAGCTATGGTGGATGCTTACCATTTAAGTCAAGATGGCACACTCATGAGGGAGGCCAGAGATCTGATGAACCCAAAGATCATAAAAAAGATGGAGGAATTGAAGAAGTTAGTTGAAGACCATTTCATGTGATGAAGAGTTGAGTGGTACATTCCGGTAGCAATTATATATATTCCCCTGTCCGGATTCTTGAAAGTCTTTCTACGTGATTGTGAACCGACCTTTTGTACAAGGAAGTGAAAGCTTGATTAGCGTTGTCAAGCACTCCATATAGCATGGTTGTTGAAACACAATAGCTCTTAGGACAGTTGCAAACCACTTTCTAAATTTTTTTCATGTTAATTTATTGTTAGAAAATTAGCCCATGTTTGGCTTGGTTTTCACGAAATTTTTAATTTTATATTTTAGAATTTAATTTAATTTAATTTTTATATTAATTTTTATTTTTATTTTTTTAATTATTATTTATTTTTATTTTAATTTTCTAATTATTTTTTTTATCTAAGATTTGGTTTTAATTTTTTAATTATTATTTATTTTTATTTAAAATAATTTATAAAATTTATCTAGCTTATCACATGTTAGGTTAATCCCTTCCACTGAGCACCAAGCTCATTCCATCAAACGGGTGCTTCAACCTTTTTTGATTGAGTCGAGATTTCTTTTAATTTTATTATTTTTTAATTTTTTTAATTGTTGGATTTAGTTTTTATTTTTTTATTATTTATTTTATTTGAAATAATTTATGAAATTGAATTTTATTTTTTAATTTTATCCTTTAACCTTTTTATATATCAATTTTGGTTATTATTCTTTTAATAAACTTGAAAAAACTAAAAACATTAATAAGTTATTTTATTTATTTTTCATGGTACAGCCCAGCAATGGAAAGTATTTTCAATTTATTTTTATGATATTGTCAAATATGAAAAAAAATTTACTTTTTAGAAATATAAAAACCACTTTCTATTAAATAAAGATGGCTTTATAATTCTCTATCTTGAGAACAAATTGCATTCACGAAGTCTATTGCTTTGAAGATAAGATACGTGGGAGACGAGTTTTGTGTGTTGAACATGTTACAGGGTTTACGAATTTTCTAAGCGGGATTCATTTGCTATGTATTATCTGCCTTGTTGCTGGGATGCTTGAGAACTCGAAGTTCCCTTCTTGGTTTGTTTTACTTGCAAGTAGGGATTTATCTTCTTCCTTTTCTCTCTTTCCCTTTTCAATTTAATTTATTTACACATGAGTATGATTTTTTAACAGGGAAAATTAATGCAGCAGGCTTAGATACCTTAGCCTATATATACACAGGGCCTTGAAGCCCGTAAAGGGTACATACAGCCAGCCCAGTTAGAGACCACTAAGCATGCCCAAGGCAGAACTAAACTGTCCAAAGCAGGTCAGCAGATGAGAGGCACGTGGTACATTCTCGACCGTAGAATCCGACGGAATCTCGGCAAAATAATTCCATTTCTCCAGCTTGGAAAACCTCAGGGGTGTCTAATTCAGCTAAAACTTCTTTTCAAAACATAACTCCGCTGCCGCTAATAAAGCAATATCACGAGTCCATAAAGGGCCCAAACCCAAAATTTGAAGCAATCTTGTAAGAAGAAACTGAAAATTGCAGGCTCCAGCGTGTGAAGGACGGACGCCCACAGCAAGGTTAACCAAAACTCTTTTAAGGACTAACAATCCCATAAATTCACGGAAACCAACCGTATATAAGCCCTGGCTCTGAATCAGACGATGATAGCTTGCCGTTAACAATTGGACCCCGCCACCTCCACTTCCGGTACGATTTCTCACTTTAAAAAAAGTTTTCAATAAATATGGAGTATACGATACTAGGTTTGAATTGAACTTGTTTTTTAATCTAAACTGAAATAGCGATTGAAGGGAGAAGCGCGCGATTTTGTTTCGGTTGTGAATTTAACTGTTTTGCCTCCCAATTCTAGGGATTGTTCTTCTTTCTTCTTCTTTTTTTTTTAATTTAGGTTGTTGGTCAGGGTTTGGCGAATTGCAATTTATTGATGAGAAAGCAAAACGATGAACAAAAAATCAAGTTGCTGTGCCATTTGTGAGAATTCGAATCGCGCCTCCATTTGTCCAATTTGTGTCAATTACAGGTACTTTCTGTTAGATTAAGTGATTTCCACGTTTAGCTTATTGTTTTGTAAAGTATTAGGTCTCTTGTATGCTAAATTTGTTGTTGCTTATGCAGATTGAATGAATATGGCACTTTGTTGAAATCCTTGAATAGTCGCCGCGATTCCTTGTACTCCAAATTAAGTGTTGTGCTTATCGCAAAGGTTTTGGTTTTATCCCTTTTAGGATGAATCTTTATGTTTTTATTGAACTTGTTTCGAATAATTTTATAATCCACCTGATACATACCAGGGGAAGGCAGATGATCAGTTCAATTGGAGAGTACAAAAAAATGAGAAGCTTGCAAGTTTGAGAGAGAAGCTACATCGTAATAAGGAACAACTTGCTCAAGGTTGGCACAGGGAATATCTCATTGCTGTCTGTGTACCTTAGATTTAAGATTAACTCATTGTAACAACTCATTAGGTTATATGACACTTTCACAGGGAAGGCTAAGGTCGAGAAGTTATCTCAAGATTTAAAGAAAAAAAATGGAATGCTTGAATCAGCTCGCAATGTGGTATTATTTTCTCCTGTTTCCTTTCTTTCCCCTTTTAATTCTTATTCTTTGTGTTACAAGTTATTCATTAAGAAACATGCATGTTTTCCTGCTGGAAGTGATAAGATGTCTTATGCTAGTTTGTTGTATTGCAGTTGGAAAAAAATCGTCTGGAACAACTGGAGAAGTTCTATCCCAATCTTATTTGCACTCAGAGTTTAGGGCATGTGAGAACTACTACCCAGTTCCTTTTGAACATAAAATCAAACTATGTGTGTTTTCAGACATGCATGTTTTAAATTTTTGGCTCGAATTTTTTATTTCTGGAGTTTTATAAACCTGTTTTATTTGTTGTGTTTTTGTTTGTTTCATATGTTAAGCAGCAAGATTTTTTATGCTTTAAGATTTTGTCTTTGCTGCAGATGGCTATTACTTCTGAACTACTTCATAAGCAGTCCGTGGTCATAAAGCAGATATGTAAATTGTTCCCTCAACGCCGGGTAAGCACTTAAAAAAGAACACATTTTGATACCTGCAAGTGACTGAAAAGTGTGACCATTATGTTTGCTCAGTTGCCATCTGGCTCTTTTGGTAAATTTTGTGATCGCGGTCTCTTTCATGACATGTCATTTAGATAGACTTTTGGTATGATTTTTCATGTTATTTCAAACACACAACTTCAGATTTTGGGATTTGAGCTGCCCATAATCTTAGTAAACTATCTTGCACTGTTATGAACTAGGTGCGAGCCTAAAAATCAAAGCCTACATTTTTTCAATTATCTAAGAATAGTGCTTGTGTGCAACTAGTGTGTGTGTGTGTGAGAGAGAGAGAGAGAGAGAGAGATAGATGGTATCTGCTCGTGATAATTTAGAATTTAATGGTAGGAATTGGAGGACTTCTATTCTGACTTGTTGTAGAATTTCAGGACAGGTCAGTTGTTTGTTGTGCTGGTACATAGAGTTTCTCAAACTAATCCTTGTTATAATTGCTAAGTGGGTGTGTGTTTGCATTCACATGCATGCCATCAAAGGTGTTTTTTGATATTCTTAACATTACTTTTGTAATGGCAATCATCATGACCCATCCTATATTGTTTAGGTGAATGTAGATGGGGAGAGGAACTTTAGTGGTCAATATGATCAAATCTGTAATGCACGCTTACCAAGAGGACTCGATCCCCACTCTGTTTCATCTGAAGAGCTTGCTGCCTCCTTGGGGTAATTTCCCCCCTTTCTTTGTGGTTATGTTATCATGTCATTTTGGATCATGTGAAAATTTCTTTCATGTACTCTTTTGGTGCAATACTTTATGAACTCTCTCAGGTTCTGCTATCTGCCACTGCTTAGAATTCCCTTTGAATTTCTCATGCCTATTACTAATCAGTAATCTCCATGGTTGGAAAACAGATACATGGTGCAGCTTCTAAATCTAGTTGCTCATAACTTGGCTGCTCCTACACTTCATAATGCTGGTTTTGCGGTAAGCATGCTTTGTGTCTATGAGATGGTGTAATTTTCTCCAAGGATTCCCCCCCTTTCCTCATTTTCTGAATTTACATGTGTTTTCTTAGCTATACCAGTACCTATGCTCGGCATCTTTAAGGGGCTTTTAGCAAAAAGTACAGCTGTCAAGAGCTTTTGTTATTTGGACACTTGATGAATGATATAGCATTAGGTCTTCTTGGGATTATTCCCGAGTTTCTTGAATGTAGCTAGAACAGGCCTGGTGGGCCATAGCTCAAATGGTAAATGGATAGTTTATTGGAATGCATATGTATATATTTATCTAGATCACATATTTTTCAAGAGTAAATTTCACAAACCCTACTCTTTTGATGGTGGTTTGTTAAATTCACCACTTTTCAAACGAAACTTTTTGAAGTGAGCCTTATATTAGTTTTGAAGTTTGGATAATTGCAGCTTTCTGAAATACTGGCAAACTGTATAGCATCTTATTTAGAAATACTGGCAACTTGCTATATATGTATGCTGACAAAATATTCATGCTTCCTCTTACAGCCACAAATGAGTATTTGTTATTTTGAATTTTGAGGGCTCTTCCTGTATGTTAATATTTATTTGCTTTGTTGATGGAATTGTGGAAAACATTTTCTTACTGGATTTTTTTTATGTTCTCTATTTAAAATTCTAATCATTTTCAAGAAGGTTGCTTAAAGTTGAGATACAACTTGGTGAATGCTATTGGTAATTTGATATTGTTGTTGTGGACTTCATTTGTATGGCTGTTGAATTCATTCTAATTCTTCTTCAGGGCTCTTGCTCTCGAATTTGGCAGCGAGATTCTTATTGGAATGCACGTCCTTCTTCTCGAAGGTATTTTGACTGGAAGAGTTTGTGCTTTGGAATTTCAATGGCTAAGTTCGAGTTATTACTCCTTCCAGAACTAAACATTTTGTGTGCTTGCAGTAATGAATATCCACTCTTTATACCTCGCCAGAATTATTGCTCTACAAGTGCTGAAAATTCATGGACTGATAAAAGCTCGAGTAATTTTGGTGTTGCTTCGATGGAATCAGAGAGAAGGCCCCACCTAGATTCCACAAGAAGTAATAGCTTCAATTATTCATCCGTGTCTCCACATTCTGTTGAAACACACAAGGACTTACAAAAGGGGGTTTCACTTCTCAAAAAAAGTGTGGCATGTGTAACAGCATATTGTTATAACTTGTTATGTTTAGATGTTCCTTCTGATACGTCTACTTTCGAAGCATTTGCAAAATTATTGTCCACACTATCTTCATCCAAGGAAGTTCGGTCTGTATTTAACTTGAAAATGGCCTGTTCAAGGTATATATCCTCAGCATTTCATTAATTCTACTTTATAATATGTGAAATTGTAGAACACCTTCACTGTCAGGATTTTTATCATGATGACAATGCGTGTTGTTTGTTTTCATCTGTCTTCTTTTCTATCCTCATTCAGTTTTGTTTATCATGCTTGGCATTTTTACTTTTGAGTTTCAGGTCATGCAAGCAAGTGCAAAAGTTGAACAAATCTGTGTGGAATGTAAATTCTGCCATCTCATCAAGTGCACTATTGGAGAGTGCACATGCATTGCAACTGATGGTATATCCTTTAACTTTGGTTTTTAAAATGTTTGAAAGTTTTAGCTGATAATTCTAATCTTTATGTTATGGATTTCCTTTTCCATGATTTTCTCCTCCTTTTTCCTACCTTTCTTTTCTCGATAGTGTTCAAAATAGAATGTAATTGTTATTTTATGATGTTTTAAGATGTAAGACTTTTTTAATGACACCACAGAAGTTGCTGTTAACATCGTCATTGGCATCCTACATGTACAGGTCCTATATAACTGGACCTTCATTGGAGGGGCCTTCTTGCTTGCTTAGAAGTATTTAGTCATTCTTTTATTTAGTTTTATTTTGGGATCTGCCTAGAGAGATGGAACAGATAGTGACAGCAGTTGGTCACTTATTAGTTGGGCCTTGGATTTATTTAGGATGTTAACTGCCTGGTGCTGGTTTTAAAAGAGCAATTTTGTTTCCATAATGATCATTTTTTTCACTGCCATCTCTGTGCTTGCAAGTTTTCAGTGGGTTTCATATTTTTGTTTGACTGGCAGAAAAACACTAGTGATAATAACCTTCCAAATTCAGTGGCTAGTTTTCTTTTTGCCACTGAGATATCTGATGGGAAGAATGAGAGCTTTATCGATGGATGGGATCTGGTCGAACATCCCACCTTTCCTCCCCCACCATCACAAGTTGAGGATATTGAGCATTGGACCCGAGCCATGATTATAGATGCCACAAAGAAATGATCTATTTGGTGGTGCAACAACCTTCAAACTTTTAGTAAGTTATCAATATGCAGATGCCTTGCACTTTTAATAATTGTTGGTACTTGTAAATGGGACAGCCATGCCAAGCACTAAATTGGAAACATGTAAATAGGTAGCATTTGTTTAATTTTGTGACATGGAGAGGAACTTCTAGGTGCTTTTTTTCTTTTTTTTGGCTAAGAATAGACTTTTTCAGTGATCTTGTAATTGATTATCTTACTCCCTATGCTAGTATTCATATATGCACTTGCATTCTGCACACCTGGGCAGGTCTTTAAAGTCACATGCACCTGATAAAGTCAAATTCTTCATCTCTAGATTAGCAATTGTAATTCTTCTATGTTGGAAGTGCAATCACTGTGTACGGGTATAGCAACTGAAGTGCTGAAACTGCTTCTGTTAGGAGTTACAGGATTGTAATTTTTTTGTAACTTGTATATCGCTATTGTTAGGTTAATGTTGCCTGATGGCGGGTTTAAAGTGACAATTTTTCAAGTGATAGTGTTTTTTTTGGCTGTCTTTTGCTGGAACTTTAATGTCAGTTACAGTGATTTTCGCTATTTGCCGCCTAGCCGTGCACTCAAGTGTTCTAAACGTTGGTTTCTATAACTTGTTTCAACAGACCTTTCTTCTATATCCTTTTCAATTATAAAGCAAATATATTGTATGGGGGCAGCTATATCGAAATTGTGGTTTCAATACTTGACTTGAAAGCATGACTGACTGTATGTGCATGTATATTTCAGTTGTAGGAAGTCGGAATATTGTATTATCATGCTTCCCTGGCCATCTTATTCCGAATTTAATTTTTGTTTTCATTTTTCAAATTGATAGGTTTGAGAAGGAGACGGGTCATCGAGCGACAGGCTTTATTGACTTGTAAAGTTTAACATGGGTGGCCTTCGTGTTTCTTTTTATTGTAAATACAAAAGGATAGATGTTGTGTACATATATTGATGTGTGCGCGCGTGTATATATATGTTGGGATATTCACCTACTTCATCCTCTCGTTTTGGAGTCCATATGCCTGATTCTTGATTTTAATCGTAAAGATGAAAAATATAAAATGCAACATTCTATGTGAAATGAACAAACCACAGACGACCAACCTCGTATTCTCTTTCTCGTGTGAATGGCACAATTTCAAGTTCTGTATATGAACTGCTTACAAGTAACAAGTAGTGGCCTTGTCTTCCTTTCTGTATTGAAACTGTTCGATGCAGATAAAAAGTAGGGGTGAGCAAAAAAATCGGTAAATCAATTAAACTGAGAAAACCAGGAAAAAAATAACTGAAAAAACCGAATAAAAAAAAAAAACCTGAAGTAACTGATTTAAAAATCACAAAAAAATTCCGGTTCGGTTCGGTTTTAGTTTCTAAAGTCTGAAATCGATTGAACTGAACCGAATCGGTTCAATCAACCAGCACTTAAAAAAAAAAAAAACAAGTATAAATACAAATGTTTCCTAACCCTAGCCGCCGCCCCCCTCTCCCTTCTCTGCATCTCTCTCACTTTACCCTCTGCCCCCCCAACCCTCTCCATTCTCTTCATCTCTCTCACGTTACCCTTTGCCTCCCTCCCCCTCAGCCTTTCGGTCAATCTTTCCCTTTCTGCTCCTCATCTAAATGAGCTAGTCGGGTATGAAATACCTTTGACGCTCCTTGGCTCTATCTTTTCCTTGACACTCTCCTTGGCATCAACCGGCCTCCCCTGGCTCTTCCACCGTCCGGGCTCCCTTTCCTCCCTATGCTCCCCCGGCGTAGTAGTTCCGTTTGACCGTCTTGTCTCCCCCCTGCCGCCTGACTGACCATTCTTATACTTACCATTCATTCCTCCTTGCAACCTTCGGGAGATAGAAAGAACTGAGAAGTCAACTCTTTCCAGGGCAGATGCAGGAGGTCAGATCTAACCTTCAAGAGATAGATCCGTTCCTTTTCTTTTGTTTTTATATCCGTGGTTTTAATTACAATGTTTAGGTCTTGGGTTTTTTGCCCGATTTGCAGGGTTGAGTTTTGTTTGGTTGGACGTTGTTGCGGTCAAGATTGTAGGAGAAGCAGAGAGGACCATTGGGTTTGAACCGGTTTGGAAGGGAAAAACACCGAACCGAACCGAAATTAATCGGTTTGAACTGGTTTTCGGTTCGGTTCGGTTCAAAAAATTAAAAAAAAAATTCAATTTGATTGTTTATTTTGGTTTAAAACCGAACCAAACCGGAAATGTTCAGTTCTAATAAAAAGACAAGCCTCGTGTACTTTCTTATGGATGCATTGATTTTCAACACATCCAGTTGAAAGGATAGCAAGATTACGTTCCCTAGTTCAGTTGAGAAATTGAACGCATAATTGATGAAACTGTTCTCTCACATCCAATATTTAAAATAAAAAAAAACACATAAAAAACCATTATTTATATAAAAGTGCTTATTTATATAATGTATTGGCTCAAGGGTTGGTGGTAGGTGAATCGAGCATGAAAGACATGCTAATTTGAGTGAGATGGAGTCTTGAGGTGTGTTGGGCCACCAAAGCATTGAAAGCCCAAATCGAGGTATACCCTAGACCATCAAGTCGCTCCCGAGCCTAACAAGAAGTGCAGATCTTAGAGATTGGGCTATTAAGGTGCCTCCAGGCCCAAATCAAGACTCATGGTTGTGCGAGCCTGTGAAGTGATAAATGTTGGAATCCACAACAATATTTAGACTTTGATTCATATTAAATCAAAACATGTGAGAGCTTTGAATCATGAAAGAATTTCATTGCCATGACATAATTTAATATTCGAGTCATGATCGATAAAAACAAAATATTATTTCTTAACAATCAAATCTACTAGCCCTAATTTATATTCTCTCGTGTTTAGATGATAACTCTCGTAGCAAATATTTGTTTCAGAAAAAAATATTCTGTGTTCTTTTTAAAATTTTCTTAATGACATGATAGCTCTGTGGTGCTGGGTTTTTTTTAGGGTTCTTCACATATAACAAATCCTGGTATATCAGTGTGACAGTGCTGTGTACAGTAGTCTCCACTAACATATATATAAATCCAACTGTTCAATTGCAAAGAAGATAAATTGGCTGGCTCCTAGAAGAACCTAGCAATAGAAAACGTCAAAGCTGGTACTTCCATCAATGGATGGATGCACTGAGTTGCTCTTGATTAAAAGAATTGCATGGACAAGTATTAACACTGGCTAGAATGAAGCTGAGCTGGTTCGCCGTAGCTGGAAGCGCGGCATGGGAGCTTGATCAGACGATAAGAATATGATCTCCAATTCCTGCCAAACCAATCAAGTTAGCCTATATAAAGCTCTATTAATTGGCCACTTTCGAAATCTTTTAGCTTAATCGAAATGAATTTTCATCAGTCAGTTCTCTAATTATATCCCAAAGTTTGTACGCAATGTTTCTTCTTCTTCTTCTCCTATTTTTTTTTTTTAAAAAAACAATGATAAAATGAAGACCTTTAATTCGTATATATCTCCATAGCCATGTTTTTTTCCGGCGTAGGCACGTACCGGTATCTAGTGGAAAATAGAATTGGCATTAAGAAGAGTAAATGGTGCGCGCGTGTGCGCGTGCATCATGCATGCATGCTTGGTCATCATCTAAGAGTGTGAAAGTCGCACCTTTTCCTTCTTGAGCCTGTTATTTGTTTTTCTTGAATGAAACACTGCATGCTCCAACTGGCTGGTATAGGCCTATAATCATCGAAACCAGCTATTAGTATTCAATAAAGAGGAACTCTTCTGTGAAAGAGAAACATCAACGCCAATAATTAAGCTCAATGCGAAATATTTGAATAATGACCTGTTTCTTTGCTCTTGACCTTGCTGCCGACTCTCGATTCTTGATCATCCTATTCCGCCTCCTCTCAATAGTCTTCTTCATCATCTCATCTGTATAACGACACTGCTTTCCAGCAGCCATCCGAGAATCTGAAGATGTTGCTGACATTGCTGACACTGGCATAGGCATAGGCAGTCGGTTATCCGAGTATCCAACATCCACAACAGGGTTGTGACCAGAAACAGCTTCAAACATATGAAAATTTGAATCCAACAATGTCATCTGTTGCTGCTGCACAGAAGCCATCTGAAATGGTAACAAATCTGTCTGCTGTGACCCCACAACCATTGGATCAACCTCCATAATTGGTTGATGGCTAAATACTTCATTTTGATTTCCTTTGTTGATTACACCCGCGCGAACTAGAAAATCCTCAAGTGTAGTTTCGTCAAGTTGTTGCCGAACTATTTGGTTATCGAAGACCTTTACATGTCCTTCGTTGGCAATTTCCTGCCACATATCATCGATAGTTTTCCTACTTGATGTTCCGTTAAGATTATAATTCCCAAGAAAGAGGAAAGTGGACGAGGAAGAAGACGAAGACGAAGACGAAGGAGGATTTTGCAACAGCTGACTCTCTTCAACGGATATCACATTTCTTAGCTCATCAATATTCACAGCATTCAAAGGCTTCCTTACATTTCCGATCTGATCATTCACCTCATCAAATGTGAGATTGTATAAGGACTCCTGTCCAGGCAGAGATGGGAATTGTTGCCCCTGGGCTCCATTTGATGGCACCAAAGGTCTATTATTATCCATGCACCAAACACTAGCCTTGGATAAGCTGTGTTCACCTAGGAATTGTGAGGTTAATAAGAAAAGATTCCACTAATTAACCAGATACCGTATCGAATAAGTCGATCAGACCAGATTAAGTTGAATATGTCAGCAGAAAAGAAGGCAGTACCTTCATTAATGAAAGTAAAACATGAGACTAGTACTTACGGAAAGGAACATGATTTACTACTTCATACAGTAGTGATAGCTTACAAAGAACAACGTTGAAGAGTGGCTGACATTGTGAAAAATGGAATAGCGAGGCAAGTTGAGGAGCACATGCATGGGGGGGGGGGGATATGGAGGCCCCAGGAAGATCGAAGAACCAGTTAGAAAAGAAATGATTTGTTGAGTGAGGTTCCTATTATTAGATTATTAATTATTATATCAGAGAGGGTGAGATCCTAGAGTAGTCATCTCAACCACAGCAAGAGCTGATTCTCATGCATGTTTAGTGGGATTTAGAGATGAAATTCAGGAACCAATACCCAATGAGAAATGGCCAAACCTCATTGCTTTCACATTCTCTCCCTCCCCTATTCTTTTGGGTGTAAGACATGGTATAATATGTAACTGTTTGTATTACATCCAAGGAGGGAAACGATTTTGGACTCTTATTATCTCCAGCGTAATAATATTGACTCGTCCTTGTGACGTTACTGTATGAGTGTCAGTCTTGCTGGTAAGTGGTAACATCAGCCAATGAGACATTTACGTAAGCCTCCTGCAGATAGTAGTTACTTGAAGAACTATAATTTATTCCGAAAAAATCTAAGTTTTAACATGTCCTTTGAAAAAGAAAAAAAATGAGTTAAAAATCGTAAGACTTTAACTGCTGATTAAAAGTTATGACATTGATTTTCATCGTTATGGTTCCATTGCATCATCATAGATATTCGTTCTCTCCTTTCAAGGGAATAAAAAGTTCAGCTTCAGCGTGCTCTAAGAGAAGGCAATTGTACGTTGTGCAGATTTTCTTGCCAAATTAGATGCTAAAGATCGGACAGAGCTTTATATTTGGGATGATCCCCTGCAGGGTTATCCTCTACTATATGAACATTTATTTCTGCAGAGGCTCTTAGCTTTTACTTTTTATTTTCCTTGTACCAAAAACAAATACTATAAATAGCGAGTTCAGCTCGGCTAACCAAAAACCAGCCAGATTATTGAGCCGATACCAAGAGCTCGGGACAGCCGAGTCCAGTGACCACTTGGGCCCTTCAATATTGTCGACGTGATCGAGGAGAAAGAAAGCTCAACCTCTACTCATAACACAGAATTGGTGGCCCGGATAAAGTTCTACCGAATGTTTTAGTTGGGTCTACAGTTAGATTTATCCTCGACCACTAACTCTTTTGAAGGTGTTGTTAGCAAATGGCATATTGGGCCGAAGTGGCCATCATTGATCAGCATCCGAGCAAGCTCCAAATCTAATGAGATTTGTTGGACTTTCAATGCCCATGCTTGAAAATAAATGGCCAGTAGGCTAGTGGGAGTTGGGACCTAGACTGGGAGGATGGTCTGGGACATTGTCACCACCACCTGGCCGGGAATGGGTGCTTTTCTTTTCCCTCTAGACACCAAAGGGCCTAACCAGGCGGTGGAAAGTGAGTGTAAAATTTCAGCTGGTGACAATGATGCCTCTGAATCTGGGAGGGCAATTACCTCCTTGGTCTTTAATT
This sequence comes from Populus alba, assembly GCF_005239225.2. Taxonomy (NCBI): domain Eukaryota; kingdom Viridiplantae; phylum Streptophyta; class Magnoliopsida; order Malpighiales; family Salicaceae; genus Populus; species Populus alba. The sequence goes on along the minus strand of NC_133297.1, from coordinate 11,670,293 downwards.
TGCTAGCTAGTCCAAAGTCTTCTCACGAGACCGATCCATCTCTTACAAAAGATTTTGAGATTGTGAATGCATGACTGAGTTCTAGTTATCTTCAGACAAAACCATCACGCGCCTTGCACGTGACAATATTCCCTAATTTGCCACTTGAGAGGTTCACTTTTGACTTTAAAAGGTTTAGGCAACATAAACCACACACACAGATGCGAACAAAAGCTTTCCAACTTCCACTGGTTCGTAATGTTTCCTCCTCCTCGGCCACCAAATTTAGCACAGATCTCGTTCCATGGAATTAGACTATTTAGACGGGATATACCTTAAAGACACGGGGACTCGGTCAACAGTTTATACTTCATTTGAAGCATTATTTTATTCAGATATTTTTCTAAAAACTATCGGCGCCTTTAACCATGAGAGAAGGCGACACCGAAGAGAATAACTCAATGTCACTGGCTACTCCATCAACTCAATTTCGTTGCCAACCAACCCCCATGGGCACCATCATTCACCGTTTCCCCTGCTGCACACCTCGCCAATCCCTTCTTCCAGAATGAAAGAAGAAAGATTTCCGAATCTTTATGAAAAATTCATAAAAGAAAACTCTTGAATTTAGGGCTTAACATATACGCGGCCACTGTTGATTGGTTGGGTTGATATTGTATTTAGAAAGATATGTTATATTTCTTGATTTATTGTGTTTAGATATTAGGAACAATATGGGAATTTATTAAAAATCTTAGAGAACAATACGGTTCTTCTTCCTCTTCTTTTATCCGGCGGGCATTTTCGTGATACATTAAAGATTTTCTCATATCAGTATTTACTTTCTCCCATATCCGTGAATTAAGCAAGGCTCTGTCACGTCTCCGTGTGATGTTCGAATTCTGAGAAGACGGCCGGAAGTGTCGCTTTTCCTTGTAAGAAGGTTCCTTGTTGCTTCCACATGCTATATATTTGCATGCAGTAAGTACGGAACCAGAAGGATTAGTAACATTAATTGCTGGTGTTAGTACTTAATTAAAAAGGATATCAGCGTCCGAAGAGTTGAAAGACGTTCCTTCGGCGCCAGTCCCTTCAGCAAAAAGGGGCCGGGATGATGTTTCTTGAGTGATGAGTAAACGGTATATGTTTCAGACGCGAGCAAACATTTAATAAATCACACGATCGAGTTAATTCCAATTTTAGACTAACAATCTCGAGACAACGAAATCTCAATTTACCTTGCCATTCAGTTTATCTCATCTAGGTTAGGATGTCGTCAAGATCCAAATAAGACAGGTTATATATGTTCATATCGAAGAAGAGTTTTTTAGGGTTTATCATTAATCTCTATACTTCTGCTTGCAGGAGCCAAAAGCCATAGCAAACCCTGTCAGTGCTATATTATTAACTAAAACAGATGGCCAAATCATTGTTAAGGGATTCGATGGAGAGCTACTCGTATATATGGCGTTGAGGAATATTGCATTTGAACGACGCGTTTTTTTCATTTTTACCATTAAGATTTTGATCCTTGCAATTTCATCGATCCTTTAAAATTACAATACCTTTGTTTTTTTCTTCATTTATTTCAATAATGTATTATCTCGCATGTTCTAAGTTCGCAAGGAAATTCAGCAATGGATTGGATTCTGGTTCTTCTAGATAAATATTCAATTGGAGTTGAAAATACAAATTGAAAGAACAAGGAAATGATTTGAGGAAAAACAAGAAAACAAAGATACATGCCCCATTTCAATCTTGGTTTGGGAACACGTGAAAACGCATCTATAACTCATCTTCTCATTTTGGAAACACTCGAATGGTCACATTTTGGCTATCAAAAAACTGATCTTTGTGTCAATAAATTCATCTTCTCCAGAAGAGTTCAATGGATGTGATGTTTTCCTACTACTATGTTGAAACTGGTATATCTAGGTTTGTTTGTTTGTTTGTTTATTCGTTTAGTTTTTATTTTTTCAGACTGATTTAGGAATGTTTTGAGATTATAAATGGGTTTTGTCGAGGTTCGTTTCAAGTGAAAAACAAGCTAAGAATGAATTCTTAGAGCAGACGACTCTTGAAAAGAAACAAATCATGTTAATCTTGACTGGGGCTTTTAATGATATGCCAAGCGATTGGGTATGACCTCTTTTTTTAGCATCTACATTTATAAAAACAAAAATTATTTGTTATTAGAAACAATAATTAACCTCTAAAAACATATAAAATATAAACGACGGCCACATGTGCATGTGTGCATCAATTTTTCATTTTTATTTGAAAGATTAGCATTTCATTTTATTATTTAATCAGTTAATATATCTTTTAATTTATTTTATAAATCATAAATAACATATATTTTTTTCTCTATTAAAAAAAGCAAGACACGTGAAAACGCATCCATAACTCAATCATTCTCTTGATCTAGTGCAATAGAAATCAACTTGAAACCCTACCTTGTGTGGATATAAAGCTGATGGGGATTTACTTGGACTATTGAGCAGAATAGCACTGTGCTGTTTGTAAAGCTTCCGCCAATATTAGAGAAACCAATACGTGCCGGAAAAGAAAGCAGGAAAAGAAAAGGCACTGCAAAAGGAAAAGAAAAGCGAAGCGCAGATTGGACCAAAACAAAAAACCTTTTGCAAATTGTGCTGAAAGAAGATTCATCTTACTATTATTTAAGTTTATCTCTTGCCTTGGAGACTTGATGATAAACTACCACTTAAGCTCCTTGAGTGATGGGAGTTGGGAAAGGCATGCAAAAAGAAAGCGTGAAGCTGCCATTGATGATATATTATAAAGCAAAAGTGGACTCCTCGTGGTGACCTAATTTGGGCAGTGGTGGGTGTCTTTACTCTTTATAGCACCCATTAGGTTCTATGTCTTTGTGGTTGTGATTATTTTTTAAAGTGTTTTTTATTTAGAAACGTATTAAAATAATATATTTTTATTTTTAAAAAATTATTTTTGATATCAACGTATCAAAATAATTTATAAACATTAAAAAAAAAATTAATTTAAAAAAATAAAAAAATTAATTTTTTTAAAAAAAATATTTTTAAATCACAAAAACAAACAAAAGCCTGTCTTTCCACTGCCTTTTTGGTTAACTACATTATTGATTCATTTGGTACTAATATAATCCCCAAGTAGCGTGATGGATCTGGAAAAAAGAAAAAATATTATTAATCACTCTGATTTCCCATCTTAAATATTATCTCAAAAGAAATGAACTTTTTATCGGATTAATTAATATCTTAATCATGTTAGATAACCTGCGGTGTCTATTGAATGGTGGGCATCCAGTGGTGATCATGAAGCCCAGAAAATAAATTAGTAGTGTATGCTAACCCACTTGCCAAATAATTTCTCCTTTCTTTTGTTCGTTTGTTTTCTTCCTCTTCTTTATAAACACTAATGATAAGCCGCGTCAGCTTGCGCTTCCTTGTTCAAGTTGCCTGTCTAGGTTTGATTCTGTGGTACGGTGAAATGTGGTTAAAAATTGTGTTTTGTTCTAATTTTAGCTTTAAAAGTATTTGATTGATTAAGATTTCATATAAATCCCATTAAAAATTTATAGTTCTTTTTTAAATTGCAATTATAAAAATTATTATAGTACCGAAAATGTACTTAACCCTAATGATCAGCTTTTCTGAGCCCGAGCAAATTGATTAATGCGCTTTATATATATATATATAGTAAGTCTATGACTGGAATCTTGAATCCCTAGATACTTGGTATCAAAACTCTCATCCTCGATCTTTCCTATCCAAGTTAGCCCATTGTACAAAACGCAAAGCAATTTGATTTTGATGAAAAGTGTATGTTTTGTTTCTGTAGTTTAGTATGTTTTTTTATAATGCTTTTTAAATTTCTTTCTATTTTAAAAATATGAAATTGATATTTTAATGTTTTTTTTTTAATATATTAATATAAAAAACAAAACAGAACATTGATTTAATATATCTTTAATTAAAAAAAAAATTATAAATATATCTTGTACCACATTACCAAACTCGGTTAAAATTTAAACACTATTTGGGAATGTGGTTTAAACTGTATTTCAAAAAAATTTAATTTTTTTTTTATTGAAATTGAATATGTTTTTATGTTTTAGATCATTTTGATATGTTGATATCAAAAATAATTTTTAAAAATAAAAAAAATATTATTAATATATATTTTAATATAAAAAATTATTTTAAAAATAATTATTACTATCCTGCTAAACATATCCTAATCCGAAAACCAAGTACATGATCCAGATTAAGCTGTACCCTTTCCCTGCTGGCTTTGGAGGAAGATTTTCCTAAATTTCAATCACTTGCTTTTCCATGATTGGAAGGGACATGCGGTGCCTGCTCGTGCTTGGCCCTCCATGCCAGGCGAGGGGGCAATGTAGCTGCAAAAGTTTTGGAGCTGGACATGATGATTAGGGGGAAAGGTCTTGTACAGTGATTGTACCGTAATATTGCTGTGGCTGCACCATGTGTCCATGGACGCACCCCGTTCGCCACAGATGTTTTCTTTCCATTCAAGCAGCTAGCTAGATGGGACACCTCAAATTGTGAGCAAATTCGAGACCACAAATCGATCGATTCTCGAGTTACGAGGGGTTGCATGCAGCTGACGGTACATCGTTTGAAAACGCGGTATAAATTAATATTTTTAAAAAATTAAATATTTTTATTAAAATTTAATGTATTTTAAATTATTTTAATATGTTAATATTAAAAATAATTTTTAAAAAATAAAAAATATTATTAATATGCATCTAGATATAAATAATTATTTAAAAAACAACCGGTCAGAAATATACTCAAAGTAGCAATTCAAGCATTTCTTCGATCAATTTGTTGTCAGCGCAAGGCTAGCTGGGGAAAAATCATTCAGAATCATGCCACGCACAGCAGTTCATCCCCCTACCTTGCACCCACCCCTCCTTTTTGTTTCAATGCTCTATGCATGCTTCCGAGCCAATCTTGCATTTTCAAGTTAGATTCTACAACGATCATCCCCTTCCGAGTTGTTTTTTTCATAAAAGAAAAATGTTTATTCCACTTTTTTCTTACATTCTAGCCCACTTATTGCTCGAACTAAGCCTACAAACCAACAAAATTAGGCATGTTTATCTTAGAGAATCAAAATTAAGCAGACTAAACTATATTTTTTTATCGGGCCTCGAAATAACCATCGATTATCAAACTAATTTGTTTTGTTTTGTTTTTTTTTTCTCAATGATAACATTATCTCGTTTTTCACATCAAGGTTATTTTTTGCTCTAACTGAGTGTTCAATACAACAATCGAGAAACTCTTGGCCGTGCCTCCGACAATGAACTAATTTACGCGTTACACCACACGCTGAATTAATTTTTTTTAATATAAAAATAATTAATTTTTAGATAATATTTTTTTAAAAAAAATCTAGAAAAAAAAATCAGAATTAAATCAGGAAAAAAAAACATGAATAAACTTAGGTTAACTTCATCAACCTGCGATCCAGGATAACCTTATAAAACAAAGGGAAAAAAAAATAACAAAGTTTAAGACCCAATAACTTAATATCAAATGATAAAAATTAAAAAAAAAAAATCAATTTCAAAGGGGAAAAGAAAAACTTGAGTACATTCAAGTTAACTCCATTATATACCAGGAATATGAAATTTAGATAACCCTTGCATAAAAGAAAGTGAAACAAATAATAAAACTCAAGACTTAATATACAATGATAAAATTGAAAAAAAAAATGACATAAAAAAATATCAATGTTAAATTAAGATAATCTTCAAAATCAGTAATTCAGATCATAAGACCAATCATGATATAAAAATTAAACGAGAGAAAATAATCAGGCACTAGATTAGGAAAATAAATTAAATTAAAAAAAAATAAGAAAAACGACAATAAAAATAATAAGGATCCAAATTTAAATAAAATAATTAAATTAAATAAAATGTTTAGGGACTAAAAAACACCCTTCAAAAAGCATTAAAAACAAAGCAAACAATAAAAAAAAGGAACCAAAATTAAAGTAAACAACAACTTGAGGACATATTTGATTCTTAAAAAACCCAACATAAAAATCAAGGTGCGAAGAAAAGAGGGAGGAAGAGAAAAAAACATTTAGCGGCAATCAATCGGATGTATACCTCAATTATTTACATGTTATACACCGTATAGAAAACAATGAGTCGCTTCTAACGCTATTGCAGATGATGATATTTGAACATTAGAAAATGCTACGCGCACCACTCAAATAGCATGGACACCTCCAACTTGTTGGTTAGCACACGCCTACAGTTTTTTATTTTTATTAATTATTTTCATATATGTTCAAAGCTTAATTATCCCCCATTTAAATTGAAAATAGCAAAAAACCAAAAACACGTTGAAAAGACTCAATTGACCTTAACCGTCATTTGTATTCTCTTGAAATGTAAGGGTAATATGGTCATGTAATTATGCATTTGAAGGTTAAAAATACCAAAAAGCCCTTACACCCAATTTTATTTATTTTTTTACTTTTAAGGGTATGAAAGTTATTACACTGTTCATTTAAAATGTAAAAAAAAAACATATTTAATTCTAATTAATACGACAATGAAGAAAAAAAACCCATTGAAAATACCTTTATATCCTTAAAATCATGTTATTTGAGTTTTCTAAGCAAGGGCAAAACAATAATATTATTGCTCAAATCCATTGTGAATTGTGTACAGTAGATAATAGATGTCTTTTCATTTTTTATAACTAATTATAGTTATAGTAAATTATATTATTATCTAGAAAACATGGGGAAACATTATTTAATAGTTAATTAAATAACCACTCTTAACCAAACTAACAACCAATAAAAAAAAATCATGGCTAAAAATCCATAATAGTATAATACCCTTGCCCCCACTTAATTTAATTTCTTTGATTTAAGGATACATGTGTAATTTTATTGTATATAAAAAAACAAAAACAAAAACACCAACTTGAAACTTTTTATTTTTTTATACCTGAAAGTATTTTAATTATTTTACTGTTTATAAATATATTGAATAGATTAAAATACTTTCGAACAAATCTATTATTCCCAAGAAACTGTATAAAAAAATAAAAATATCCCCAGTTTAAATGCAAGCAAATTTTCTTGCGAATAATAAAAAAAAATCACCGAACTTTATTGGTGAATAGAAATGTAAGGGGTCACGGTGAATTAACTAGTAGTTTTAGTATATTTATTAAATAAAAAAAATAAATTAAAAGGAGAGATACATGTGGATCCTCTCCTCACCAATAGCCACAGGAGCGAAAAGCAAACTGTCTCCAGAAAATATCAGACACATCACAGGCATGGGGTCTTTTGCCCCAATAACTGACACACACCTCCTTACGTGTCTTAATTTGTTAGCCTCTCTCTCTCTCTCTCTCTCTCTCTCTATCCCTACCGCAGTCACCATCCCCTTCTTTCCATTCTCTCTTGCTTTATGTAGAACCAATTAAGAAAAAAAAGAGAAAAGAAACAAACACAAAAAAGCAAATTCATTATTATTAGTAGTAGTATAAGTGATACCCGGCACTCAACTCACCAGCCATTCATTAATCCCCACGTAGCACTTTATTTATCGCCGGCCACCCCACCTCGCCGCAAAGTTACGTCAGCCTAACCACACTTTGTTGTCAACATGACATAACATATATATGCGAGAAGGAGTGTTTAAATGTATTAGGTAAGTACTTGGGCGTGCGTACGTTAAAGTGACAAGGGTGCGCATTTTATGAATATAGCGACGTTAACGGGTTGACTGTAGCAGCGTTCAAAGAAGGAGGAAAAAAGAAATAAAAGGAAGAGTCTTTTATTAGATTAAATTTTTTGATTCTCTTAGGGGCGTGTCTCTTTTGGGTTTTGATTGCTTTTAGGGAATGGATGGCGGTGATGTTGATTCCTGATACGAACTAGTATTAAGGACAGTGAACTAGTGTTAAATTTTCTGGGTTTAATTTCTTGGACTTGCTGGAATTGAATTGCTAGAGAGATTTTGGTAGGAAGAACCAAGTTACACGCAGATAGAGAAAAGGAAGCAAACTTCGTTAATTTATTGTACTGTTTTTATTTCCCTTCACGGGGGAGACGTTTGATTTCTTTTTTGCTGGCCAGGAAAGTTGAGACTTTTCGCGCCATTTTTGCAAATTAATGACCCATTGAAGCATGATGTAAAGAGGTAAGTAAAGGCTGATGACTGACTTAATTAGTACTAGCTAGATCTGTTTTTTGTTTAAAATTATGTTCGGACTAATTGGAAGCTGAAGTTACACAGTATTGGTAGTGTATAAAAGCAGCACACTTGCTATGCTTTTCTGTGTTTGATGGTCGTTTCTGAGTTTGTGTGTTGGGCTAGACAAGGGGTTCTTTCTTTTGGATGTTCTCTTCATGTTCAAGCAATGGTTTGTGTGTTTGATGCTATATTTAAGAAAATCCTGATTGATTAAGATAGAGTCTAATTCACCATCGATTCTGTTTTTAATTTTTCTTGTTTTGCATGGTTTGCTTTGATCGATTGAATTTTGTGGAAAAAATAATGATCTCCTGAAGCCTAACTTCAAAAAGGATAAACTTGAGATGGATTTAGGCTATAGTGTTCGTTGACCTTGCTGTTGCATGAAACTAAATAGGTTTCTGGAGGCAATTGCCACGTAATTTATAGCTGATCTTGGACTATTTGTCCTGTGTCAATCGTGCCGATACTATATTTATTAGTAGTTCATAGTCCATATTCCAGTTATTTTAAGAAAAACAAGGCTTGAAGCTTTTTGAAAAGATTTATTCTGATTTGAGGTTCCACACTGAATGGTCTTCGATTCACTGTCAATCTATATAGCATGTCTTCACATGGTAAAGAGGTTTCTAGAATCAAAACCAGTGAAAAAACTGTAGAAAATGTTAATTAGCAAGCCAAAGTTATCTTAAGCAAGAGATGAGGTCATCGTTGCTGATTTAGATCAATATACCAGGAGGAATCTCTAACATGGGAGTGCTGTGAGAGAATCAACGTTGCATGTTACCTTGAAAAATTTGTCCGTCTACTCTCTCCCATGTTCCTACTTCCTCTGGCAAAGTAAATATGATATGGTTCATTGTTTCATGTCCACAACAAGGCTGCCTTACTTCCCCCTAATTTTTGTCTTCCTTATTGATGTCGCTAATGCTGCCATTCTCAATCAACAATTTTTTCAAGTGTTCAGTTTTTGCCTGCTTGAATGAACAGGAATAACTGACATTGCCATGTCAGTGGAGTGTGTCTGAGCATTATAGTTTGTGAGTGTTTGATCTCTTAGCTTTGTGAGTCTACCTGGTCTGAATGACTAAGAGTTGCAGGTTTTCTTTTGTATGTTTGTCACCTGGATGGCACAACAATTCATGAAAACTTGGCAGGAGTTTTTTGAAATGTCAATTATAAGTAGATATCCTTTTGAGCACTGTCCATGGATGAGCATCAGTTTGACGACAATTCTCTTTCCCTTTTTGTTTCTATTCTATTGATTTCTTTGCTTAAGAATGGCAAGCTTCATGCAATTTTATTACTGCACTGTTGTCATGCTGCAGCTTATTAAATGTGCCTGTTTTCTGCTTTGTTTTTCTGTTTTTTGTTCCATTTTTTTAGAGCATGGGCTCTACATCAACTCAAATTGCTGCCATGAGAGGAATGGGTTTTTATGAGCCCTTTCACCAGATTAGCTCATGGGGACACGCCTATAGAGATGATGGTAGCCTAAACATTGGTCCATCCACAATTGTACAGGTGGATGCTGGGCTAGACAACAAGGTAATGATTAATGATTCATGATATTTTCCTTCTAGTTAGTGAATGTCAGAGTTACCTCTGCTTAGCAGGTGGCCTGACCTTTCTGACTGACTTTGTCTAGACTGAACATGTTTCACATGAATCAATGGAACCATCCAGAAGTGATCAAGAAGCGCACAAACCTGCTGATAAGGTCATGAAACTCCCTCCTGCTCTCCTGATTAATTAAAAACATATCAGCTATTAATCTTCAATTTCTTATGAACTTATAATAACTTCATGAAGATCGTGTAAAATTTGAACCCTCTGAAAACTGAATGAAAAATCTGCTTCAATAAAATCCACAAATGGAAATCTATTGTGTCTCTCACATGAAGAATATGGTATCAAGGATAATGAGTTTGTAAATGTTTGAGCTATTAGCGACATTGCTTAAACATGATTAAACTCAATGGAAGTTCCTGTTCTATTTCTCTTTTTTGCAAAAGTGAAAAACCAACGAATAGGTGACTAAAAGGCACTTGAAATTTGCACAAATTGAACTGCAGATACAAAGACGTTTGGCACAAAATCGTGAAGCTGCTCGCAAAAGTCGCTTGCGGAAAAAGGTATAATTTAATGCATTCTTATACAAGTATATGCTGATGGAGGTGTTTTGAGATTGTAGTGCAGAAGATTTATATTTCGAAATTGTTTCTTAGGCCTATGTTCAACAATTAGAATCCAGCCGTTTGAAGTTGGCCCAGTTGGAGCAGGAACTTGAAAGAGCTAGGCACCAGGTGAGACGAGAATTCTATCCTCTCTATTATGTTTCACCATTTATTTAGATGCATCTCCCTACTTATCAGGCACTGATTAAAATACTAGCCAGGATTGCCTGGAACAGCAAATTGTCTCCTCTAACAGCTCTGCGAATGCCTTACTGCAGGGTGCTTACATAGGAGGCAGTGCATCAGATTCTAGTCATTTGGGATTTTCAGGAACAGGAAATCCAGGTTTTTTTTATTCATGTGCTTGTAGGTTAACTTGATGATACTTGTATGGCATGGAAAATCATAGTAACTCTTGACATAGGCTAAAGTACCCATGAAGGAATTTTGAAGACAGAACAATATACTTTTAGGACTATATGCAGAAACTGACCTGCCTTGATGGCTTTTCTCTTATAGAGATCCATCTGAAAACATGGGTTCCATATGCCTCTCCTCATTTTTTCTTGCTGGATACAGATCAGAAGGATGCTCAAACGTATTTGTTAACTTTTCTGTGCTACAGCTCATGTTTGTAAAGCATCATAGGTCCTGTTCTCTCGTCTTTTCAGTTTTTACTGCAAAATACTGCTGGATGCATGCATGCATGCAGTTAACAAACTAGACACTAAATACTCCACCTACAATTTCCAAATTTGTTTCCTTAACTTTCCATGTAGATTATTTTTATGTGTATTTAATATCTATTCAAGGAAGCTGGGAAGTTTTGTCCTTTAATTGCCTAATTATCCCTTGAAACTGTTTTGCATACTCATCATTGTGATTGCATTTGTTCCTTTAAGCTCTGATCTGTGCTGTCATCTAATGGTTCTTCTGATTATGAATTCTCAGGAATTGCTACATTTGAGATGGAATATGGACATTGGGTTGAAGAACAACTCAAACAAGTTTCTGAACTTAGGAATGCATTGCAAGCTCATATAACTGATATTGAGCTCCGGATCCTAGTTGAGAATGGCTTGAATCACTATAACAATCTTTTCCGCATGAAAACAGATGCTGCGAAGGCTGATGTATTCTATCTGATTTCTGGAAAATGGAGAACATCAGTAGAACGCTTCTTTATGTGGATCGGAGGATTCCGCCCATCAGAACTTCTAAATGTAAGGCTTAGTTCCGTATAATTTATCATTTGAAAATTGCTTAGGTATTGATGTCCCTGTGTCCTTGATAATACCAGTGGGCTCTGTTCATGATTTTTTCAGTTCTTTTTCACGCTTGACATAAAGCTATCTTCTTAGCATTATATATCCTAACTATAGGATTGTGGCTCTTAATAGTAGCATATAAAGAAGACAATGTGCCTCAGCTTGCTTTATGCATTATTGGTTCTTGTCCCGGAGGAGTTAATCCTATCACAATTCGCCTGACATATCTTTAGAACACATGCATAAAATCTTATTTCACTGTTTTCTTTTTCTTCTTTATGGTGAATATTTTACTATTGCTATCTTGATTTTATACTTCAAACTTCTAAATCCCCACTGCAGGTTCTCATGCCACAACTTGAGCCTTTGACTGATCAACAGCTTGCGGATGTCTGTAACCTTCGTCAATCTTCTCAGCAAGCTGAAGATGCTCTAACTCAAGGAATTGATAAACTCCAGCAGACCCTGTCCCAAAGCATAGCAGCTGATGTAATGGGTGGTGGGGGTTATGGGGATCAGATGGCTGGCGCAATACAGAGTTTGGAAGCGCTTGAGGTATTTGTGAACCAGGTAATAATTTCTTAGCAATCATCTAGTTAGTTATTGTGCACTTGAAAGCTGAATTCACTCATGTTTGACGAATTCTTTCCTCTTGTCATAACTTGCTAACTATTTTGAACAAAGAAAACAAAACCAAGTCATAATCATGCATAATAAACAAATATCACGGTTGAGAATGTTGAATGATAATATTAATTAATTCTGAGCACTCGACAACTTATCCCTTGACTTCATATTTGTAACTGGATCATGATATACTCTTTCTTAAAACAGGCTGATCACCTTCGGCAACAAACTCTGCAGCACATGTCTCGGATCTTAACAATACGTCAAGCAGCCCGAGGTTTACTTGCATTAGGAGAGTACTTCCACCGTCTTCGTGCTCTCAGTTCTCTATGGGCTGCTCGTCCTTGTGAACCTGCCTAGTCAGCAGAGGTATGACCCTAGAAAACCACCATATCTATATTGATCCCCACCAGCACTTGTGCCTCCGCAGGGGAACAGGTTCTTGTGGCATTTGTAATACGGACAAGTATTCGATCCAGTTATATGTTTTTCCAAAGCAGTTTTTCTCAACTTCTAATGATGTAAATATGAATCTTAATGATTTGTGTCTGCACTCTGAAGCAGCAAATTTAGGTAATTAAGTTGATACTCGGTGCAGGATGTATAGTTAAAAGTGTTAGAAAGTTTCATTTGAAATGTAGGCTATGTTTGTACTGCTTGGCTACTTGTGTAGGAATAAGCGTGTTGTGAAGACAAATTCCTTGCCGTTCTTGAATCGTCAATATCTGCTAAGATTAATATGCTGCCTCAATGGGCTAAGGAGGTAGGATCATCAAATTTCTTGAACGACAGGCACAAGTGAGAAACTAGAAAACCACCCACGTCTGATTAAAATATACTCCAAATGCTGAAATTGACAGTTGATTTTCTTGATATTGAAAATTGTTCTCCGATTAGGTGGTGCCTTTAGAAAAATCTTAATTTTTTTAGTTTTAAATTATTAATTTTTTGTGTTTTTTTTATTGTTTTGATATATTGACATCAAAAATAAAATTTTAAATAATAATAAAAATATTATTTTAATATATTTTTAAATAAAAATTATTTTTATTACACTGTTTGACAGGCATTTAATCAGACATCCTATTTGGAGTTTTCAAGTTGAACTTGAATTGTTATGAGATTGAAAATTTTTAATTTGTTATTGTAATAAAAATTATTTTTTAAAATATTTTTTATTTAAAAAATATATTAAAATTATCTGTTTTTTTTAAAAAAAAACAAATCAGTGGAGGAGTAGGGAGGCCTAATTCCTGCCAGGTTTTTGACCTGCTTCGCGGAATTAAATATCACCTAATCCCAACTTTTTATATTAAAACCAGCAGCAGCAACAAAAAAAAAATAAAAAACCATTAAAGAAGGAGAGTTGCCCAGTTATATTGTGCTTTTTATATAAATAATTGTTAAGAATCCGATTATTGTAATCTCGAAGAAAATGTATGTTTCCGATTATATTTACGGATTCCTCTCTTCTTAACAACAATAAAAAAGTGTGGCTAAATTACTGTACTCATACTCACATGACATTATTAATTTAAATAGTGTTTTTTTATCTCTTGCTTTTTTTGTTTAGTTTTTATTTTTTAAATTTTCACCCATCAAAAATCCAATATATTTTTTTAATTTTTCTTTAATATCATCATTTAATATTGATTGTTTTAATAATTATACTTCATAATAATATTTTTATATTTTTTATATTGTGTTATGTATTGGTCTAATAGATTTAGTTTTTTTTTTCTCTCTCAATTTCAACCTTTAATATTATATTTGCTGGAAATAAAGCTTCATAATTTTATTTTTTTTATGAAGTTATTCTGATTTCATAATCTAGATCGCATATTTAACATGTTATCCTAGATTAACATGAGTAGTTTTTTTATGTCTTTTTTATTTGATTTTTTAAATTTGATTTTTTTAATATTGGATTTGTTAAAAATTAGACTTCATGATTTTTTTACTTAATTTCTATAATGTTTTTCTGATCTCATGAGCCGAGTAATGAGTTTAACAAGTCAACTCGACTCGGGTAGTTTTTTTATCCTTTTATAATTTAACATTTTATTTTTAGTTTCATCTTTTAACATTGAATTAATTAGTAATTTACTTTTATAATTTATTTTGATTTGTTTTATATAGAGTTATCACGGTCTCATGATCCAGTTGCATATTTGACAGGTTTAATCGGATCGATCCAATATGTCATTATCTTAATATTTGAAAAAACAAATATAACCCAATATTTTTCATCCCAGTATTTTAAAAAATATATTGTATAATATGCATAATTTTTTTTTAAGTTCATGATTACTTTCTTTTATTATAAAATATGTTAGCAACACTTCTATTTTTTTATATATTAAAAATAAATTGATCTGACCTACATCACATTATAGGCCCAGTAATCTAGTAGCAACTAAGATATGAAAATGTGTTATGGGTTATGGATTTTGTACTTCTTGTTATAAAAAACATTAAATAACACGGGAAAAATATTGTTCCCCACACCACTATTCAGCTCTCACAGTTCATCATGAATTGCTATAATTAATTGTTTTTCACTTTGATCAACAAAGGTTTTTCCCCATTGATTCAGGCTTTTTGTGGTCAAATTGATGGCTAATCAGCTCTGATTTGTTGAAAAAGAATAGAATTGAAAGATGAGGGATATAAATGAAAAAAAGGTGGCAAAACTTGGTGGCACCTTCAAAGTTTGTGTGAAAAATATCATTTTTACCCTTATACTTTCCAAATTTTTTTTTTAATGATCTCTTTGGTTTTAGAGATTTTAATTTTGATCCAAAAGTTTATTTTTTTTTATTTTTTAGTCTCTTGTTTGAGAGAAAATAGATAATAATTGGATTCCAATATTGATAGAGAAAGAAAGTCTTGGCTGGCACCGATTTAGAGCATGGAAAAAGTCAATCATGGTGTTAATGAGTTTTATTTATGAGTTTCAGAAAATAATTTTATTAAACACAATCAAGTTCATGGTCTATATTTCAATATCAAATATTTGCATCTACTTCTATCTCTGAACTTTTTAATTTATTATTTGGTTAAATATTGCATTTTTTTTACTTGGTTTTTCACATAAAATAATAGTATTGTTTTTTTAATATATTCAACCTTACATAATATTTTTTTTCATTTTGATTTTACTCAATCGATTTTATGTGTGTGTATTTCAATTATTATTTGGTTAAATAAAAAATAATTATAATAAATAAAGTCATTAAATAAAACTAGTTAAATAACTTATATTGTGAGATTAAATATCTTAATCTATATTTATCTTTTGATTTTTTGGTTTAATATATAGTTATCATTAATAATTTTTATTTATTTTATTAAATATATGCATAAAATTTTTAATTTTCCATTAAGATTTTCTTATATCAAATAATGTTTTGAAAAATCTTATATATTTATTTTTTAAAAAAAAAAATTATTCAATTTGCGGTGACACGAATCAAATCCTAGTAATTACTGTAATATGGGTTAGAATGGGTTTATACAATATTTGCACATTAAAATAAAAATAAAAAGGAAGAGGTAAAAGTAAAATGGTTAAAAGTCCATTATCCAAGCTGTCACGGGAACATGAAGCTGTGGACGCCGCAAAGGTGGCAGTAAAAGTCAAAAAAAAAACAAAAAAAAAAAAAAAAAAACAAAAAAACAGAAAAGGGAGGCAAACTACCAGAGAGATTCACTCAGATTCCGTTGGTGAGGTTCCTAGTAAAAACTCATTTCCTTCGCGTCTCCAACAATCAATTATTGAAATCCCCTCTCGAATTGAATTTCTCCCTTTTCATTTCTGTTGATCGAGGTTCGTTAAAATGAGCAGCAGCAGCAGCAGTTTGAGAACGACATGCAGGCCTCATACAGTTTTAACGTCATTCATGTGCAGTAGCGGTAGCAGGCACCAACCTCGATCCAGAATTAGGGTTTCCTTTCGACCCCCCCCTGATGGCAACAAGCCTCCTCCCTCTTTCTTCTCTCCTTGGCTTATTCACACCAATAACAACGACCCCTGGTTCCGCGTTAATCACAAGAGAACTATCGTTCGTGCCTGGACCGAGCCTAAATCTCCATACGA
This sequence comes from Populus alba, assembly GCF_005239225.2. Classification (NCBI taxonomy): domain Eukaryota; kingdom Viridiplantae; phylum Streptophyta; class Magnoliopsida; order Malpighiales; family Salicaceae; genus Populus; species Populus alba. The sequence goes on along the minus strand of NC_133297.1, from coordinate 11,653,874 downwards.
AACCCTAGGTATGGTATTTTCCTCCTCTCTATGGCTCTCTTGTTTGGTTGCTGAGAAAATCGATGCAAAAAGGAGAAACTCATGTCAGACGTAATTTATATTTTTTGTTTTTCAAGCGCAGAATTGGAAAGGGATGCTGAAGAAGAGGATATAAAGGTTGCTTATAGACGGTTGGCCAAATATTTTCATCCAGATGGTGAGTCACCTTACTCTTCTTTGTTATAGTATAATATTATTTTTTATTTTCCCATATCAATAATATTTTATTTAGTAGAAACTTGCTAGTAGTATTGCTGTTGTTTTGTGGGTGTTCTTCTATTAGTTTTTTGGAATTGGAGACCTGAATCTGGAGACTTTAATCCCAGGGGTTTCGGCCTTAACCACTGGACCAATGCCTCATGAGAAGAAGAAGTATTGTCGTTATTGTTGAATGGATCTGTATATTAGTTAACTTCTGGTGCTGCTTCTTATATTAAATGGTTGTATTTAGTTTTATGATGAGTTATAGGCAGTTTTTGCAGCATAATTTCTTGTCTCTGCGGTGCTGCTAGAAAATCCACTCGTGTCTCTTTAACTACTCTGTGCTGGAGCTTATCTCTTCATTTTTTCCATGTTAAGTTTATGACGGAAGAGGCACTCTTGAGGAAGGAGAAACAGCTGAAACTAGATTCATCAAGATTCAAGCTGCATATGAGTTGCTAATGGATGACGAGAAGCGAAGTCAATATGATATGGATAACAGAGTAAATCCAATGAAGGTACTACTTACTGTTATAGCAGTGCCAATGTGGTATTAGTGTCAGGCGTATACCCTTAATGAATGCCAATTTCTCTTCTTCCAGGCCTCAGAAGCATGGATGGAGTGGCTTATGAAAAAAAGAAAAGCTTTTGATCAACGGGGTGATATGGCCATCATGGCTTGGGCTGAGCAACAGCAGCGTGAGATGAATCTCCGTGTACGCCGTCTTTCTCGGACAAAGGTATTCGAGTAATTCTGTTCTTTCTCAAGTGTCCTGCACTGGAGCTCCTTTATCATCATCTATATATTTCTTTATTCAAAAATTTCAATTCATAGGTGAAATTCAATGGATTTAATATTCATATTATAGTATCTGTAGTTAGCCATATGAATCATATTGTTCTGGTCGATGAGATCTGATTGAAATATCATTCATAGTAAACAATTGATGGAACCTTAGCAAGCTTCAACAGAACTTATCTTGCACCATTAGCAAGCATCAACGGAACTATATCTGTCGGTGTCATTTTCGCTAGCACTGTATTTGGTAATCAAAGCTGCAATCAGCAGCTTCAATTACACTTCTGTTGCATTATTTTCACTGTTGGCTGAAACAAGTGGCACCATCTAAATATTATGTTATGTTTGCTTTTTTTTGTCGGCGGGTCTACTAATCCTTTTCTTTTCTTTTCGTTTAAATCTTTAAAAGTTTTTATAAAACTCCTTTCCTTGGATGATTTGTCAACTGTTCAATCAATTACTTCTTTCTTGTGTCCCTCAAAAACTTGTCCTTTTTTGGAAGTTTAGACTGACCCTGATGAAGAGAGACGGATTCTAGCAAAAGAGAAAAAGGCATCCATGGAATACTTTTCCAGCACAATGACGCGTCACACACTTGTGTTGAAGAAAAGGGATTTGATGCGAAAGAAAGCAGAGGAAAAAAAAAACGGTCCATTAGCCAGCTTTTAGCTGCAGAAGGGCTTGAGCTGGACACAGATGCTGATGAAACACTGTAGAGATACTATACAGTTGGTCTACTAGCTGCATTGCAGCACGTATTCTACTTGTACAAAAGTAAACTGTATATATGATTACTTTTCCGAGTAAGAAATGAATGACAAGTTGGCACTTACCTCGGAAAAACTCTCTCTCAAATAGTATCTTTCTCATTTCTTTTCCCATTATATATTTTTATTCATTTATTTTCATTTTTTTATGAAGACTTTCTTATGGTACTTTGGTTGCCGCTTAGAAGGTTGCTCGAGGTAGTTGGACCTCTTAGAAGGCACGTCAAGCATTCCAGTTAGTAAGCATACTGTAGAGCGTGAATGATGTATAGGTCTTTGAAGAGCGTTGTCCATTCTAGAGCTGTTGGAAACATCTTTGTGAGCCAGATCCAGCACGACAACATTAACCTCCCCTGCACATGAGTTGTGCTGTTTCTCTCTTTTTTCTCGTTTTTGTTTGTTGGGCGAGGGGTGGCACCTCCATAAAAAAGGTATCCAGCGGGTTAAATTGTAGATAAAAGGCAAGTCCAGACCTTGTTGACGGCGGTTGTGATTGTGGAAGGCGCCGCCTGAGTGACCAAATAGTTGCAGAATTGGCAAGCGATGGCTGCCCCCTTAAGAATTTAGCAATAATGAAATCAAACCCAAAGCGCTGTTTGCCCAATTCCAAACGTTTAGAATGCTCAAAGCAGCAGAAATGAATTCTACGATCCATTAAATAAAGAGATTTCCTTACGATTCTAAATCAACATAAGGAAATCGACTTCAGAATTCATCCAACTCTCTCTCCTGTTTGAAAAATTCTTTGATCTTCGAAATCTCATCCTCTATACTACCAATAAAATACCAATATTCTGATAACTAAGATGAGTTGAAGAAAATTAGTCAAATATCATCATGGTTTCCTGGTGGAGATGGTCAGTGTTTTGAGTCGATCTGTTGGCTTGCTTTCCAATCCCAAGACAAGTGGTTTATTGACTTTTGTTAATGATAGAGGCACGTGCAACATGATTTTATTTTATTTTTCACTTGTGACAATGCTAATTTTATTTTGCTGGATGGTAATTGAGTTTTCCAAAATAATTAAAGAAAAGAAAAATCACATGAAGTGTTTGGCATGTAGAAATTTAGCCGGCGGTTTGGTTGAAGTTCAAAGAACAAAATACAAGCTAGATAGAAATAACGGTATAAGCGGTAAACGATATTTTTTCAATAATTTTGTTCAAATAAATTCCGCAAATTTCAATTTTCGATAATGATATATTCCGCAACAAACCTATTTCAAACATGAATTCAATCTAATTAAGTAATGGAAATCAGTTCTAGTGTAAAATTGGTTCCAAGGTGTTACCTGAAGGCTGAAGACACTGGGAAACAGCATGCCTTGACGGATAATGCCATGGCACCAGCAGCTGCATATTATCCTCCAATCAGAAAAAAAGGCAAAGAAACATGATGACTTGTTTGCGCCACCAGCACTGGTGACCACTAAAACCATGTGAAATGAAGCACATGAACCTACTAGTTGCAGATTAGTTTGGAATAAGAAAGTATACATTTGGAGTACAGTAGTTGTTCAGCGTTTCTTCCGGACTGGAAAACATTACCGGGGAGGGGGAGGTCACAGCCATTTATCTTTATTCATTTCAAACAAGGATTGGTTACATGATAAAGAACTATTTAATATCTTCTGTTGATCAACTTCAACAGAAATTAAAAAAAAGAAGAGAAAGGCACTTTGGCAATGCCAAAAAAGTCTTTTAGCTTCACTTCAGAGAGTGAGAAAAGTGTTTAGCTAAAAAGTCATAAATCAGAATCCTTAACATAAGCTGAATGCCTGCCCACAATTAATTCAATGAGGGGTTCTTCCACATCAGAATCAGCCTGAGTCTTGTCACGACACACGAGAATCTTTTCATTACCAGTGACAACTGTAACTTCCTCTTTGCGAGTCGAAAGCTCATTTGCAACAACCATATGCATTCTGTACTTTTTAAGAGCCATTTCAGCTTTCTCCAAAAGAATCTTTGAATCTGTCTCAAGCTGTTAAAAAAAAAGCAGGGACAAAAATCAGGGCCAACTAGCAAATATCCCAGGTTGAAACCTAGCTAATTTGTAACACGCAACAAGTCGAGTTGTGATCACCTTTTCCTTTCAAAGCAGGTGAAAGGAGTGCACAAAAAACTTTCAATAGAATAATATTAAACCTCCATTCAAATTCAAATACTACTATATGAAGTTCTCTACCATAAAGGTACTAGTGCATTGTCCAAATACACAAACATTTCATCAGTCTTTTCTTAAGACACAGGAAATAATAAGGGACCACACTGTCTTCCCTGCATATGTATTTAGTAAAATTGAGAATGAGAAAAAAAATGGAATTCTAAATTAGGTTTCTGTTCAACAATTATCAACCAATTTGTCAATATAAATGCTCAGTGCCAGATATAACTTTTGGAAACATTTTCTACTGTTCACATATTGTACAGTAATCAGTCCAACTACAGCTCGTCATCTAATAAACCTTTTCAAGGATATGCTCAAACATCTTTGCATTCCCAAAAAAGATATTAAGAAGGGTGGCACAACATCTAATCTTGAATTTGTTAAAAAAAAAACCAAAAACAAATATCTAACCTTGAATGATATGCAGAAGGCCATGGGAGCCCATTCTTTCTTCAGTGCTGAGAGCATTTTCGGGACCTGCACTAGTCGCATGTCCAGAGGACCAGATGCTGACTGAATCTTGTGCTCTGCCTGCAGATATAATCTAGCGAATTACAACTGATAACATACACTCAAGCCATTTCATCTTCCAAATCAATTAACTGTCAAGGTCCCAGGAATAATCAGTTGCCAACTTTCAATCTGTATTTCCTAACAGATGATCCTGAAACTAAATGCTATCAATCATGAGAGTATTACTTTATTTGAGTATTACCATGCTCTTCCATGGAACATAAAAGTCAGATACAGCAGCAGCAAGATAAAACACAGCAAGCGACCCAAGATCCTTCATTGACATTGCAATGCTTTGTAAAATCTGCCAACAATTCAAGACATGCATTCAACACATACGAATGTAAAATAGCTGTTACACATATCTCAGTGTGTGAGAAATAAAAAAATGGACAGCTTGGACAGAAAAGAAAACAGATAGAGAAAATTGTAAAAAAAAATAATAATTACTTTGACTTATACATAAAAGGCCAAACCACTAAATGGTTAATGAAGAATCCCTGGGTTGATATGGCAATGGTTAGGAAAGGCATGTGAACTCTTGCCAGAATGTTCAACATACTAGTCACAATTGGAGCTAAACTCATCTAATAGGCAACTCATTCATAAAAAGTACATATTGCATGTGAAAACCTATGAAAGAACAGAAAAACTGATATCCATCATGAACAAACAAATAGATTTTTTACCAGGACAAGAAAAGATAGGCAATTATTGTGGCAGCTAGCACATTGCTTTGGAATTTATGGAAACAATTTTAAAAGCTAACCTGAAGATACTCAAATATGGTTGTAAATGGAAGTTTTAACAGGTGACCTCCAGCTATAGCCTGCAATAAACCCGAAATCCTGAGTTGGCTCATTGTTACGGTGAGCTAAAGTTTTGCCCTCAAACTATACAACAAACAGGGTCAATTGAGTGAAATTTCTAGAACGCTGGATGTAAGTTATTAATAGTTCATACAGCATGATGATCACTAACAGCTCTCTTCACTGCTTCGGTGTGTGGTTGGCGCACTGAAATATAAAGAAAATTTGGTTAAATAAATGGAACCCTCAATTGTTGATACAGTTTGATTATATGACAGAATCAACAAGATATTGCTGATTATAGCTAATCTTCCAGGATAAAAAAAAATGGTTCACAATAATAATATCTGAAGAATGAACCACAAAGCTCCTAAACCATCATTATTGGACACGTTATCTCCAACCAATACAATGTTTGGAAATGGAAAGAATGCCAGCCTATCTTAACAAATTAGGCAACATGCCTAAGTCAGGCCATATAAGAATCATTTATGATCAAGTCAAATGCATCAAACTAACAGACATATATCAACTGATCAGCAAATTCAATTTATTTGCAGAAAAAAAAAGGTAACAAACCTTGAATAGTAGAGTCTTCAGAGCACTCAAAGCATTCAAGTAACGGATCCTCAGGAAGAGATTGGCAATAAGGCTGGAAAGTTCCTCTGCATAAGAAAGCCATATATTATCCAAAATAAAAACCTGTTCTTGATTGTTTATTTTTTCCTTTGCTCACTTCCCAACAACAAATTAGTACCAATAGAAAGGAGCAACAAACACACAGCTTTATAAAAACATAGAAATTTACCTCCTATATAAAAAGATAACAGCATACCCAGCCTTGATAAAATATCTGCAATAAAATCATTACAATTGAGAAGAGTGTGTAAAACGGCTTCTCTATTTGATAGGTTCCAAAATTTGATTACTCGGTAGAAGTAGCTCCTCTATGGCCTGAGCTGAAATTATCAATGTAACGGACGCAACGTTGCTCCAATGGAACTGTGGTGCCACCAGATGTCACACACACAACCCTTCTAGGACTCCCCTTTCCTGCATTTACTGACCTATCAATACAACTAACACCTAATTAAACACTAATATTATGGTTATTTATCTATGAAGATGTGCAAGTAATTGAGTTAGTTCTTACCAGGTGGAGTAGAATTGTATTCAATGAATTCCTTCAATTTCTTTATAATCCCAGCACTGTCTTTTAGAGGAGGAGCCGAATCAAAAAATGATTCGATTTCTGCATCCAATGGAGTTTCAGATACTGACCCATTTCTAGAATCCATTCCGAATCCCCTGAGAAATTAACAATTAAAATACCATTCTTGAATCTAGAGAATTAGACATCCAATGGCAATTGAAACCAACATAGAGAAAAACATAAAATAAAATCAAACAAAACCCGGATAGACGATAATGAAAAAGGGTTCTTCGAGAAATTAGGAGCTTACCCAGAAACTTAAAAGTGATGGAGAGGAGAGGACTGTCAGGTATGCAGTCGCGAAGAGGAGGCGGTTTCAATTTGTATTAATATTGGATCTTGTCAAACTTATGAGTCTGACAATAAAAAGAACAGGAAAAATAGTTCCTCTTTAGACAGAGAAGTATTATAATATAATTAAAGGATATGCTAAAAACAGTTTCTTTTCTTGCCAATTAACAATAAACCTCCTGGGTTATAAATAACCTCTTAGATCATCAAAATTATTTTTACATTTATTTAATGTATTTTAAACTTGTTCATTATTGCGATAATTATTAATATTTATATGAAAAAGTTATTCTTAATATAAATAAATGCGTCAAAATAATTCATATTTTTTTTTATTATCTAAATTTTTTTCGCAACAAATCTAACTCTATATTCATCGTTATTAGCATAAGTTTTCATCTTTATTTGGAGTTTTATTTATAACCTAATGATTTATTTTTGGGAGAAAGATTCACTGATTTTAATATATGATTATACATAATGAATTTATTTCACTATTAATTGTTTTTTTTTTTTAATGTGAAACTCTTACAACATGACATTGCTTCAAATATATCCAAGGTTTTATTTTCTAACAAGTATAATAGAAAACCAAGACCAAATATTTTAGTTATTTTTTTACTCTTTTACTTATTATCTACTTAGCTTTATTATCATTTAATTGATGATGATCATTTAAGCTAATCTCAGTCATTCTCTCAAATGAATGATATTATGGTGAATATTGTTAATACTTGGCTTGTGTATTATAAATGAATATGCAATATTATTCTAAGTATATCCAATAAATACACCATAAATAGTTTTGGATCCTTTATTAACCCTTTTAGGATCAAGTATCACTATCTTTTTTATATACTTCTATACTTTGAGGTATTTATATAAAGGTTTTCTACCTTTCCATGATATCTATTTTATTAAGTATATAATTGTTAATTAAAATTGTTTCTCCACATAAGTTTTGAGGTAATCCTAGATTTATTGACATGATATTTATCATTTATTTTAAAGTTTAATATTTACGTTGTACAATCTCATTTAGTTAACATGAAAATAAGCAGTAATTTGGTGGATAATATTATTTTAGAAACAGAGTTTGTTAAATGGTGCTTTGAATTTTCCACATTTATCACTTCTTATTACCTTATTTTATTATCAAGTTAATTTTCAACTTCATTATTATAATATTTAAACATCTTAAGAGCCATTTTTGCTTCTAAGTAGATAATTGTAACAATAGCTTGTGTAGTCATCTATAAAATCAATACAATATTTTTTTTTCTCACCTCTAGTTTGAACAAACTTTAAATCATTAATATCCAAGTAAATTAAACCTAGAGGTTTACTGATTTTTTAAATTAAATGAAAAGAAATTTTTGTGAATCTTGATTTTATTCAACCTCACACTTATTACTTTTCTTAAAAATAATACAAGGTAATAAATCAATATTTATTAACCATTGTATATAATTATAATTCACATGACCTAATATGCCATGTCACATGTTATTGGACTCAAGCGAGTAAGACAAATAGACGTTAGTGTTATTTTTCTTCTCATTTATAGTTACAATAGTTATCATATTCACTTTGAAGAAGTTATCAGTAAGATACATCTTTTTTATAAACACTTTATTTTTAGAGAGTAATATTTTCAGGCTTTGAAGTTCCATTAAATATTTCATAAATAGCAATTTATTTACAATATCATTCAACTATTTCAACCGCTATCTCCATCTCACTATCACCACCACCACCACTTCCATCTCCTTTTCTTTCACAACTATCATTACTATCTCATCATCATCTCCTTCACTGTGATCTTATCTTTCCCTACCACAACCATCACCACCATTACCATCTTACAATCACCTTTTATTTCACCGCACTTCTGACCATATCTTCACATTTCTCTTCATCATTATTTTTTTTTAACCACAACCATGATTATCTCATTATCCCCACCTCATCACCACCGCTTTTATCATCATAAAAAAAAAATATTTTGCAAGCCAAACATAAAAAAATATTCTACATGTAAAATAAATTTTAATCTCAATTTTACATTTCCTACTACCTACTTTCAAAAAACATAAAATCTATGTCCCTATAGATAGAGAAGGGGGGGTTGCTTTTCTTTTCTAAATAGTTCACAAATCAATAATTTTGTGGTGAGAATCAGTGCTTCTCCTAGCTATCGTTTGCATCTAGTCACTTATGTAATTTAGTTTTGAAAACCATTTGATTACCAAATTTTAAAAGATCAATTAAATCTCTTTAATCCAAACTATACAGAGAAAATTAATCTTTCATATAGCCCGAAAGATCTGATGGAAAAATAGAGGTATTGCGTAATTAGTCCTTGCATTAGTAGATGGTCAATATAAACATGCATCAACTCGCTGATTAAAACTTTCAGCAACAACACAACACGATAGATTAAGGTGGGGCTGCATTATCTGTGTTTGTGCGGTCTTAAACACATTTCAAAAGCAAAGATATCACTGGGAGTTGTCTAAAAAATTCTTTTTATTTTTTGTTTTAAAAGTATTTTAAAAACATTTAATTTTTTCCTTCAAATTAATATTTTTTTTATATTTTCAAACCATTTTAATATATTAGTATCAAAAATAATTTTTTTAAAATAAAAAAAATCATTAATTTAATATATTTTTTAATAAAAATACTTTAAAAAATAATTACTATAATTTCTCAAATACCGACAATATGAAAGTAATTGCAAACCTTACCAATAAACATCACATCTCACTTTGCATCACAGAAAAAATAATTCTGCTAACCTCTTTTTTTACCACTCACCATGATATTAATATAATTTAGGAAAATAAAAGGGCAATTGAACCCGACGTGAATCGAACACGCAACCTTCTGATCTGGAGTCAGACGCGCTACCATTGCGCCACGGATCCACTAGTGATTATCTGTCTCAACAAATAACTTAATAACTCTTAGCTTCTAGCTAAACTGTTTTCCCGCCAAACCCAACTGCCATAACGAAGTCTCTTTTAAAATCGCTTTGTTTTCGGTTAGAACTCATAAAACAAGAAAATCACTCGGTCTTGCTGTAGAAGAAAAATGGAAGAAAAGGAAGATGATACCAAGATCAGCATTGCAGACCCAATTCAAGATCATCAAGAAACCACATTCTCTTTCGATTTCCGAACAGAATTTCTTCAAGATGAAAACAAGAGCCCATTCTTTAAACCCCGTTCTCGTATGAGAAGAAGAGACACCTGTGTCATATTTGCATTCGTTATCATCCACTTGGTAGTCTTTCTTATCACAATGGCCGTCAATGATTGTGGCTATAACTCTCACGGCGACTGCGCCTTCAAGGCCTTGGGGAGAATGTCGTTTCAGCCTCTTCTTGAAAACCCTTTTCTTGGTCCCTCTGCCTCCACGTGAGCACTTTTCTTCCTTTCTTGGTCTTTCTGTGTTTCTTGCTTGAAAATTGGGCTCTGTTAGCTTCTGTTATTAATCTTTTTTTATATTCTTAATTGCTGCTATAACTATTGAAAATGGATCCATCTCAATTCGTGATCACGCACTGATGAATTAGCGTTGTCAAATGTTAATGCAAGTTCTTTTTAGTATTTTGTGAATGCTGCTTTGTAGAATGGTTGGTTAATTGTCATTAAAGCTTTAACCTTTTATCTTTTTCAGCTTCTATGATTGAATAATTCTTTTGGAAGGTGATTCTAGGACATATTTTTCTGTGTGTTTGAGAATACATCGACCTTTTTGATTATGGCTATAGTGATTTCTGTTTTTGTGGGGTTTGGTGCTTATTTGTTTGCTCCCTTTTCTTTTCTGGTTAATGTGGCTTTGGTTTCCACTTGTTAAACTTAATTTGCAATCATTTGTCAAAGGAAATAAACAACACCCCTTCCAGTGGCGAATGCGGTTTTTTCTTAAGAGTACAAGAGAAAAGGTCCATGGCAGAATATTCACTTACCTATCATTGCCTTCAAGTGCATGCCAAAACAGACTTGTGTGTTTTCCAATTTAAGCTTGTAGCTTTCTATCGTTTTCCACTTCAGTAATTGATAAATTGTTTGAAAGGTGATTCTAGGCCCATTTTCTCTCCATGTTTGAGAAAGTCTAGACCTGTTTATTGGAAGCAAAATGCGGTTGTGGATAAAACTGAAGAAAGGTGCTTCTGAAATTAAAAAAATTGTTTTGTCTCCGAGTAATTAAAAAGATGTCTCTTGATGTTTTGTCCATCTGGCCCATTTTATAGTGATGCTTATATTTGATAACTGGGATAGTTTTTAAGCTGGTGCTTTATTATGCGTCTGATGTGTTCCTAAAGTGTTTTTCTTACCAAGTAACTGGAAGGATATATCTCTAATTAACTCTAACGTCATTGTTCTAGTTCTTCAAAAGATTCAACAGTATGTGTAATATCATTTTCTGAAATTGTGCTCGTTCTTTTACAGTCTGGATAAAATGGGGGCTATTCGCAAGACATTGTTGGCAGAACATCAAACTTGGCGTCTCTTTATGTGCCCATTATTGCATGCTGGTGTCTTCCACTTTATGATCAACCTTCTCTGCATTATCTTTATAGGAATTTACCTGGAGAAAGAGTTTGGATCAAGTAATCGTGTGATTCTAATTTTCTCTGGCCACTCAACTATGTTGCTAGATTTACAGTTGGACTTGGGATGGTGATTTTTATTATCGCTGTCTGTTTCTTCTGTGCAGTAAGAACTGGGATAATCTACATGCTGTCTGCTTTTTCTGGTACCTTGGTAACTGCAATTTTTGTCCGAGATAGTCCAGCAGTTTGTTCCTCCGGTGCTCTTTTTGGCTTACTAGGGGCTACAGTTTCTGCACTTACAAGGAATTGGAAATTCTACACCAATAAGGTAATGCTCATTCTTTTCACATCCTCCACTTCTCTCCCTTTCCGCTGATTTTGACGACCAGCTTACCGGTCCCTCCTCTCTTTTATCTCAGATTGCAGCTCTGCTGACGCTTTTCTTTGTGGCTGGATTCAATTTAATGCTTGGCTTGCTACCTTACATGGACAACTATTCAAGCATTGGCAGTCTGATATCAGGATTTCTACTTGGACTTGTGCTTTTTTACACCCCTCAACTTAGGCAAGTGGCTCAAAACAAAATAGGTCTTTGTGAGTATGGCGTCAAAAGTTCATTTAACTGGAAGCAGAAACTGGACAGGCCTGTGCTGAGGAGTGCTTCCCTGATCCTTTTCTCTCTTCTGTGAGTTTTTCTTCTTTGTACAGCAAGTTCTCTTCTATTGCTTGTCAACTTTATATTCTGTGAGACTAAGAGGAGATTCTTTTTATACACAGCTTTGTGGGACTTCTTGTGGCTGTACTCCTAGGCATCAATATAAGCCATTATTGCAGGTGGTGTAGATACATAGACTGCATTCCTTACAAAAGGTGGAGTTGCAATGACCTAACGTCATCTTGTGAGGTATAATTTTGATTTATTTGAAAAACTATTGATTGCTCGGGCACGTGAAAGAAGAATCCAAAACTGAAAATGCTGTGTAAATTGGAGTTTTCAAGTTCTCATTCCTTATGACAGACTAGCAAGCATAAAGAGGATTGGTTAATAGAGGTAGAGAAATGAAATGGACCTGGAAAAAGGAAATATTTTAGTTGTGTTCAAAGGCACTCTGCATAACTAGTTCGCTTCAGATAACTGAGTTTTATGGAGAGAATTGATTTGCGAAACAAAATAAAATCAGAGCTAAAGAATTGATTTTATTAGATCTTCACGATTTCGATTAGGCATAGATACAAACGGCTGAAAAAGTCGCTTTCAATGACAACAGATGATTCTATTCAACACCATCTTGAATCAGGCAGGGCTTAAACAACAAAGGCATCCCGTTAACTTAAGTTTCTTCTTCCATGTCAATTAGAACTGAATTCTCATCAGTTACTTTTAGTTTTTTAGATTTGCATGCTTTTCAACCCATGCTAATGCCGATCAAACTGTAATTTCAGACCATGGGAAGTGACAAAGAGTTGACGTTGACCTGCATGGGTAATGGGAACTTCAAAGTCTTCCCCTTCACCAACATTTCCCAAGAAAAAAAGGACACAGGATTTATGCACTCTGATATGCTCGTGACGTCTCCATATCTGCTGCCAATTCTGTAAAGATAGACAGAACCGTGTACACTTGAATGCCAGTCTTCCTTGAGCAGCCATTTAGTTCTATCTGCTTGTAGAATCGTAGCATTGTGTCCCTTGACATACACTAGCCGTAGGAAAAGGCTGCATCACTCGTGTAGTTGGAAATGAAAGCTTATGGATTCAGCATTTACTTTGAGAATATTGAAAGACCTGGGAAATACATGCATACCTTTTCAATTGGTGCCATATACATAGCGTTTGATTCGGGACAAGGTCGAATATACATCTCAAATTACAAATAATAGGACAAGGCTGTGTCACTGATGCTATCTTTTGATGAATGATTTTCATATTTTTACCTGATTTTCAACCGAAACATGAGTGTCAAACTCATTGAAATGCGTTCTTTAGAAGTGCTTCGGGGACTAACCCGGCAAACTTATTGCAGTTGCCACGCACCAGACATCATTAGGGACTTCTCTTCCTCGACTTTACATTTAGAAATTTAGGACTGGGGGAGTGCTTGACTGATTTGTCCATTCTTATCACAAATGAGAAGATAAGATGGAATTCACGCTCACAAAATTAACTATAAGGATATCTAAATAGAGTGGATTAAACTATTTGTAATAAATTACTTTGAAAAAACAGGGAACATGTTTACTATCATATTAATTATTGGATGCCTGAATTATCTCTTTGCATGACCTATTTATGCGCTATAACAAATAAATGTTTTCTTAAAATCTAGATAAATAAGTGCCCAGACAAATAGTTTCCCCTTCATCCTCATCTTCGCAAAAAACTCATCTTCACCACATCATGATAAATTTATCCTCCATGAATATGTTTTGCTTTTTTTCACCCATCTTTTTATATATTTTTTTTATATTCTTTAGTCACTTTTTTAGATCTTGTTGGCATTGTGATACAATCGTGTTTTACTAAAACTATATTTATTGCACTTTAAAAATATATTATTTTGATATATTTTTAAGTGAAAAATATTTTAAAAACAATATTTATCACACTTCCAAACAAGCTCTTAGTAAATTAAATCACTTATTTACATGATTCTTGATTAGTGAGAGTCCATTTTATGGTCTCAACATGATAAGGCTTGACAACCTTAAAGATTCTTTGTATGTGATGTTGATGATTTCTTGGATGAGATTGCTTATAAAGGTTTGCTTATAGTCAATGTGCAAAATTTTCAAAGATTAAAAAAATGCATTATTTCAAGATTAATATATATATATATATATATTTATTGTGAAAAAAAAAAATCAAATCAAGCTTTATCTGGATTTTTTTACTTACTAGGTCATCGAATTTGACCTAATTAATTTCCATCTAGTTGTTTAATGTAGAACATAGTCTAAACTTAATCCTGGAATGATGAGTCACCAGTTAGTTCCTTTCAGACCTGATGTAATAGCACTCACTTTGGCCATTAAGTTTGGGACACAAAGGGGGGAAATGGCATATAAAGAGTAAGTTTAATTTACTCCAAAATAATTAATCACCCGAAAATAACCCCGACACATGCTTATGTATATTTATAAAATTATTCTTTTGGTAAATTACAACGACAGCTTCAAGTCTTTTCGCCTTTCGCATGCGATTTTTTATGTAGTTGAAAATTAATTTATTATCTAAGAGAGAGAAATGAAAGTTATATTCATTAGGCTCTATTTATAAAGAATTTATATTTATAGTTAGGAACCCGAGCAATCAGCGCCCATGGCCTAATGGATAAGGCGTCTGACTTCTAATCAGGCGATTGTGGGTTCGAGTCCCACTGGGCGTGTCTGTTTTGTTTTGCAATGTATTATTTTCTAAATATTATATTGTAGGAGAAATGGGCCGAGCAAGTTCTCTCCAGTCCAGCCCAAACATTTTCCTTTTTTTTTTTTCCTATTTAAACTTCTTTTCTTTCTTCATTTCCGGGACTGCAGTGGAGACATGATGCTGTGGCCTCCTCAGTTCAAGAAAAAGGAAGAAAAAAGGCAGTGGTCTGTAGACCTAAAAGGACCAACCAGCCGCCAACGCTTTAAATATAGGATTTCAGCTCTTAAACCTAACTTTTACAGCTTATATAAAGGATTAATAATGGGGACCTATCAACCTACACTAAGATCTTGATTGGGTTTTAAGCCTCCTTTTCAACCCAGGCTCTACCCAGTTTGGAGATCCCATCGCCAACCCTATTCCTCTAGCCAAGGAAAAGGGTACATCTTTTACTACTTCTGTTTTTTGAAATCATCATATTTGTCACAGCACACCATGGCCTGGAAAGGAGACTGGGGACCAAATAAAAAAACTGGGTTCTTCTTGACCAAACCAGGAGCGGATGATGAACTAACAATTACATGATGATTTGCACAATTCTATGATGGGTCTCGGACCATTTGAGTGCCCAAATCTAAGACCACGCAAGCCAGTTCTCTTGGCAAAATTCAAGGTCTATTTTTTCTTTTTACATGCAAATTGACGCAAGACAGATGAAGGAGGTTAAGTCGCTCCTGGTCAGTGTCGACAAACATGTCACCTGTCAAAAATCATGTTGCCATAGCATCTCTTCACAATCTTTATTAAGGTTGCAACCACTGGATTCATAACACGTGGCGTGCTTCCATTAGGACATGATGAGGTAAAGGCTTAACCATATTAGCATGCAAGTTCTAGATCAAAATCATAATCATGAAAAAGTGAAGCACCTCCTGCCCTGTGACTTTCATTCGATAACCCATTTATAAAGCCTACACAGCCAGTAGCACACTACTAGTGTATTGCTACTACAAAAGCTTGGTTGATAGTAGTTTGCTAGTAATAGATCCATAATTTGCAGAAGACTCCCTTTTTCAGGGGAGAAAAGGCACCTATAGTGGGAGGGAATCCTGAAGTGGGTTTTGCCTAGTTGAACTAAAAAGCAAGGCAAGTAATCAAAACCCTTGTAGCTGTACCCTCTCGCCATCGAATTTTAGTCAAAGAATGGTAATGGGCTATGGGAACTAGACCCAAGGAATAAGGTATGGACTTAAATACGATTATGGGGTCCTTTCTTCGTGTATCATCATGTCAAGTCCCCTTCTTCTTCCTTTATTAGTTGACCCTCTCTCCATTTCTTGTCCTTGCTCCCCTCACAGGGGAGACCCTCGTACATGCATACATACACTTAGATAAAAACGCACGCTTGTGCACAAGTGGGTAGAGAAACGATCCTTCAGAGGGGTGCATGTAGAAGGGAGTATCGGTTCAAGCAGGTTATTTTTTTTCATATATCAAGCTGCTATGAGTGGAGTTGATTGATGGATCTGCACTTTGGTAAGTGAGGTTTTTTTCAGGTGTGGATGCTTGCATATGCTTGGTATGGGAGACACAAAGGCCAAACCATCCTGATGGGCAGCAGTATTAACAAAGAAAACATTACAATATTAGTGCATGAAAAACAAAAGCAAGTATATCGATCCCCCCTGACCCATCCATGGCACGTCTAGAAACCCATTGAATCGCAAGCTCTTCAGTCATGTCAATATAACGTGTGCGTGGCCCATCATCTTCTTGCGAAGAAAGCTGTCCACACGTAAACATGTTATAGTCAAGGACATTCTCCATCCAGCCAATTTCAGCCGTTGATCAAGGGAGATTTTGTGCTCAAATGATTAAGTAGATAATGTAGCCTAGTGTGTGTTTGTGTGTGTGTGTGTTTAGCACCAGCCTGCGCAGATCACTGCCTAATCAATGACTCGTCTTCGAGAGATTCAACTTGCTTCAATAAAAAAGAAAAGGGAAAAGATTCCATCCATCACAGATAAACATTTGTTATTACCGATCATTTTTAACAAAATCATTTATTTGAATCCGTATTGTTAATGTTTTTAAAGAAATTCGACGCCACTAGTGATCTGTGGAGCATCAACGTTACAAGATAATATCGTGAATACATGCTGCGAAATGAGATAATAATGAATTAAGAACAAAAAAAAAAAACAAAAGAGCTACTAGGGATAGGATGCATAGGCAGGTAAGATAATTGTATCCAGAATAGAGGGCCCAATAAAACCTGCAAGGTGTGGATCATATGTATTCCACACTCTGCTTCCCTTTTCTTTTTCTTTTTATTTATTTATTTAAATCTTAGATTAATTTGACAGCAACAAGAGTTGCTCAAAGAAGAAGAAGAAGTAGGGTTAAAGAGGGTCATCATGTGGCCGGAAGAATACCTTGGGAGGTTGAAATTATCCAGTTGTGTAGTTTTCTCGGTGGCCATCTGTCCTAGAGTGTGGAGGCAACCTTAGCTTTACTCCACCTTTTTCTCTTTAACAGTGATTTAATTGCTCTTAATAGGAGCAGCTTCTTGACAGGATGACAATGATGCCCTTCCATCATTGCCTCTCCTTTTCTTTTTCCTTTTTCCTCTGTGTAAACTCCATCTTTGCTTTCTCATAGAATCCACCGAGTACATTTTACGGCATACAAAATCTTTTTGGAGCCAGCAATCGCAACGTATAGGATGTTGTGCTAGAAAGAGTAGCATTCTATTTGCCTATTTTTTTATTTTTTTATTTCCTTTGGAAGAGGCCTGAGTTTGAGGAGGTACGAGTATTCGATATTTTTTGTTCAAGTATTCAATTATTGAGTGCATAAAGTCTCAAAGGTATCATCAATTTCGTGTGTGTCTATATATCAGAGAGAGAGAGAGAGAGAGAGAGAGGGTGTTTTCTGCTCCCTCATCATTATTACCGGTGAAGCTAACAATGGAATAAGATAAGCTCTATGTTTTTTTTAAAATTTTAAATTATTTTTTATATATTTTTAGATTGTTGTGATGTTTTAAAATCAAAATAAATTTTAATATATTTTTAAAGAAAAATCTTTACAAAACAATCTTTATAATCAAACGAGGAAATATCTGCCCCGGTCATCATTGTGATTTTGCGACTATGATCAAAATTGAAGCTTTGAATACTTTATATAAAAGAAAATGTTTTTTTTCGAAGAAATTGCAGAAATAGGCAAATAGAATGCAGGGATGATAATTAATTATAATAACAAATCTTGGTTTTGCCCTTCTCTTTATCCACTTCATCGACCCCTCTTTAATTTCCTCCTCTCAAGACGTTGATGATCGATAAAAAAACATAATTTAATTTAAAAAAATTAAAAAAATATTTGTTTAATATTAAGATGATCAAGATTTCACAATTTAACTACATACAAATTCATTACATGGAAAAAATAAAAGTAAAATAGAATTCTTTATTGTCGGTTGTGCGACCGGGTTATTGAGTGATTTAGTATGGTGAGAAGGTGGACGTCAGGCTCCTTAAGGGGGATGGATTGTAAAATCTCACATTAGCGGTGAGGGTGTGTTGTTGGGCGCTTTATTAGTAGTGTTCGTGTTAACATGTTGAACGCATTTTTGGACATTAGGCTCGGTAGTGGGTTCGCGTCACAAGAACAAACCGTGATGTGGTAAGGTCAAAAACAATATTCAGCCATATTGGGTCAGGGCTATTACACCTTGAAACTTCCTGATCAAACTCATTGCCTAGCTTGAGTTTAAAAACGTGACCTTGTCAACATGGTGAATTCAAATGCAACTCAAGTGACCAGTGAAATGCATTGTTTGGCTTTAAAATAAATTTTAAAATGGTATTTTTTTTAATATTAAGATGGTGACATTTTGGATTGACACGGGTTTAGAAGCTTAACCCGTCAAACTTGTGATCCAGATTATAGACTCTATTAGGTTAAACAACTTTGTTTCCTTAACTATCTTTTATTTAATGATATTACAACAAAAATAAACACTTGTAAAATAGAGCATCAATCAAATATTGAAACATTTATTTGAAATTATAATAACTTCATAAAAAATAAATTATAAAAAATTATATAAAAAAGGAAATTAAAATTAACAAAATATTGAGGAAAAAAACAAAAAGGATTTAATAAAAAAGAGAGAGAAGGTGAAACTTTTTAAAAAAGAAAAAGGAAAAAGGGGGAGAGTTTTCCTTCACTTTTCACATGACCATTGAACGAGCTTGGTTACCCCGGTTCTTTTAGTTTGTAGTTAGTTGTGAACATATAATCAGTAGTATATCTATGTTAATTATTATTCCATAAACATATTAATTCAAAAACTAGCTTAAATGAATACAAGCAAAACAAGTTATGCGTGAAATATAGGGATAGTTTCAAGAAAATACAAGAATTTAAAGGAAAATTATAACCCAATGTATAGTGATTGTCTTGTGATTAGAACAATATATTATTAACATAACCTAATTCCCTGTAGAAAAAATATTGTATCAAAGACGTGATTTACTATTAATTGAAATAGTAAATTTATATATTTTTCCATGGCAAAAAAAAATAGATGAACTAGTTTTCAGGGGTAAATAATATTTTCATAGGTCCATTTATCATTTCAGTCTTTTCTCAATTCTTTTGAACAATAAATGACTTTAATACCCTTAAAATAAAATAAAAAAAAACACTTCACTATAGTTTATAGACTTTTTTGTTTTTTTTAAACAGAGTGTAACTTCTTTTTTTAGAATCAAAATTCTGAAAACATGGTTATAAGGGGTTTTTTTGTAATTTCAAAGGGTTTTTTTGTAATTATTATTTGGATCCAGGGGTGATGTGGTAATTTGATCAATAAAATAAAAAAAATGAAAAAGTTGATGATATGTATACTACACGCACGAGTGCATCAAGTGCTCCACTACTTTCGGTTAGTCCGACTATGATGGTAGAAATTGTTGCTCTATAGTGTCATTCGATTTATCTTGTCATTCTCTTCCTCCCTAAATAAAGCATGTACAATGATTCTATCTGGTTTGTTCATTTATTCAATTTTTTTTCATTAATTTATCTCTTTTTTCACTTTGATTTACGCACTGCCTTTAAAACAGTTCACAACACCCCTTTAATTTATGTTCCTTTTAGATTTAGTACTTATTCTTTTAATTATAATTTTTTTCTTAAAAAAATTGTTTCAAATTGGAAATTATTTTCAATTTCACCTTCCTTTAATTTTTTCCATATTCTAGATTTGGTTCTTGTTATTTTTGTATTTGATATGATTTATAAATTGATTTTTCGTGAAGATTTCATCCTCCTTTATTTTTTCTATTAGGGTTTGATCCCCTATTTTATTTTATTGCTACTTTTATGTCATGACAAGTTTTTTTTTTTATCCTTCACATTAAATTGATTAGTAATTTTGCTTCTTGTCTGAGTCTGGGTATGAAATTTTACCAATTATAATTTTTAAAGATTAGCTTAGGTTTATGAGATTTATTCGAGTTTACTTGGTTTTTTCATATTATTAAATTATTAAGGTTGCCTTTTTTATTATTAAATGAACTAAACTTATTAAACTCAATCGACTGAATGACCTCGAGTCACGAATTTCTTTTTCTTCTTTAAAAATCTTAGAGTTGACTGATTAACCACTGATATAAGATTATCCAGATCATTTTTTTATCTTTTTTTTAAAAATTATTTTTTTTTGTTGCAACCTTTTATATTTGGTCCATTGTAATTGGACTTTTAAATTTATTTTAAAATGAGTTTCATGATTTTATTACAATCTCATACCTTATATTATGAGTTTCACAAGTTAATTATTATTAATCCAGGTCGATCTAATGTGTCACTAACACAATGTTTATTTTTTTAATATGTTGTCTAAGAATATCGCAATTTAAGTTTTTTAAAAGTTTTTTCAGCTATTATATATCAATTTTTTTTACTTCCCAACATCTTTTATATTTTTTTAAAAGGCTGGAAAAAAAATAACATGCGGCGTAGTACGGTTATTGCTTCTAAGAGGCGGATTTGGATGGCAGGGGAAAAAAAACTCAGTTTACGTTTTATATTCGAGTCTTGTCATCTGTGTGTTTAAGAAATACAATATATCAATGTTTGCGTAGCTTTACAAGAATATCTCGTGTTAGTGTGCACGTAAATTTCTTTGGACATGATCATAGCTATGAAAGACGAAATATTTTTATCAAATGTGTGATCAATATATATATATATATATATATATTATATATATATATATATATATATATATATATCATCAGAAAGAGATCAAGATTTCTTCTTCCCCAGCTAAAGAAAAATCATTACCCTGTATTGTGTTATCAGATCTATATATTATTAATGTAATGCCACTCTTCATATTCATCATAATTTAAGCACACCGTGTAGCTAGGTTGATAACTTTGTATCAAGATTTTGTGTTTTGACCATACCCCGATTCTTTTTTATTTTTCCTTGTAACTCTTTTTTTCTGATTTTTCTTCTCTCATGAATATTCTCAATTGTTGTCGGTTGTCGAGCAGGATTCTTCAGGTTTGTTGACAGAAATAGATTCTATTGCTCGTTAAATTCGCTTTTCAAATTAATAAATAAATTTGTACGTAATCTATAGTGGGAAAGAAGAAAAAGGAAATTTTCCACTGCAGTTGTTGCTTCATGATCCGTAAGATTCAATCGTATATTATATATATTATTTTTGTTTAAAAATCTAAATTTAAAAAGGATCAAAAGCAATAATATACCACAACATATCTAGGCTTGATATAAAAGCACTAATTAACTTCTAAGCCTAATATTCTTGTTCTCGACTACATGTTGAGTTTAAATACATGAATCTAATGAGTTGTTAGATCTAACTTTTGGTAAGATGTCAGCTCATAACCCTTGAACTTGAAATCATTCCAGTTCTAAATGTACATGGAACTGACAATTATTATATACTCCATTATTGTGTTAAAATGTGACTTTACTTGTTTATATTTATGAATTTAAATTTTACATTTTAGATTTATGAATTTAAACTTATATTATTTCTATTAAAAAATATATTTGTATCAATCATACTTCTAACATAAAATTATTTTTGTTATAAGTTATTTACAAAAAAATAAATTAAATTATGATTTTAAGTTTAAAAAACACTTTTCAAAGGTCAATAGATCTAACATGAGACTTTAAATTACTCCAACTCCAGTCCACATCATATTGAATTGAAGTCACATTCACTTCATTCCATGCCATAAAATCAAAGCCATGGTCGGGTGCCTCATTATTATCTGCAAAAATGTCTGCAAATCACTTGGCTTTGAATCAAAGTTGGCTTTTCAGAAATCCCTTCATCACCATAAACATAAAAAAATTGAAGAATGAAAAGAAGCATCGGTGGTCCCTAGCCAACCCCCGATTTAATTTAGAAATTAATACGGTAACCAACTTCCAAGACTAGGCATATCAAGCCCTGACTTCCTCGGTTGATATATATATAGGATATATATGGCCTCCCCCACCCCCGATGTTATATTAAGAGAAATAAAAAAAAAAATAGAAATCTCCATTTCCTTTTGAATTAATTTCTGCAGGAACAACTATTCCTTTTGTATCATTTTCAAATGTTAATAGTGCCTATGCATGGACCATCCAGTTGTGTTCTTCGAGGATCATCAATAAGAAAATGAAACATTCTCCTGTATGGTGTCGTCCAGTGATAAACATGGTGGCATGAAAAGGAATCCACCAGCCAAATCTAGCCATTAATAAGGGCACCCTCTGAATTATGCCATTAACTACTTCTGCTGTGAATATCCAGGCTAAAATCAAGTATTGCTGACTTGACTGTAGCTTCGTTGTTGATCAATAAATTATTGTGATTTTATCTTTTATTATGCTCATGTTCCCAATCATGCATACGCGTCTTCTGCAATAGATAACCATGGAGAAGGAGAGACAGTGCCCTTTTGCTTTTGGTTTATTTGAGGATGGATTTTCCTCCTTGCTTTGCTATATCAGTGAAAAAGACCATCTTCTGCAATAGATAACCAGGCTACCCCTCGCCAAAACAACCACCACGCCCTAAACCTGTAGACTACGGCAACCCCATGTTACCTGGCAACATTTGAATCGCGAGGTGCTTTAATCTGTTTTGTTTGGCTAATCTGAGGAGGTTCTTGCAATTTGAGCTGGTTCCGGCAATGCTGTCACTACGTTCATGAGGATTTGATCGAGTCATGCATGTAGTGAATTTATGCATCCTGTTCTAGCACATGTCGACGCAGTAAAGGTGTCTAAAGGAGCGTGGAGCTTCGAAACCTAGAGTTTCAATCACGATAGAAGGGCTAGCGAAATGATTCCCCGCCCTTCCCTCCAGTATATTACTGGGAAAATCTTGAAGAAGATATATAAATAATAAAAACAGGTTGAAATCTTTAATTGTTTTCCTGGAAATGTTTTATCAGAGAGTATAGCATCGAACGAAGTGGATTGATTAACTAGAATCAATTAAGAAATCAAAGAACATTGATTGAAGATCCAAACTAGAAGAGAAATCTAATATTTTATGATTGTGATTTAATAAATTTATTTATCATTTCCTATATTTGTTTGGAGTTCTATTTTTTGATAGAGAGAGTTTCCAAGGTTTTAATTACCTTGGTCAAGATTTGCAATCTGCCTTTTTATGGTGAAGAACAATAAGAGAGGGGCAGACCTAATCGTACATGAATATGGTTGAAGTGCTCCCTGTATCAAAAGATAATGGGCGCCCATATCAATGCCCTTAAATAGGGCTCCATGGACAGTAGCTCCTCTTCCCTTCCCAAAGAATTCATCTCAAAAGACCAACATCCTCTTAAAATGTCCCCTTCTCCAAAAACCCACGAGAGCGCCCCGCTAACACTTTAGTTTTTTCGAGTATATTTGCAATTTTAAAATAATATGTATATTTTTTAATAACAGTATGTTAAAATAAAAAATATTTTTTAAAAAAAACACGATGACACCAGTTGCCAGACATGCTATTGTAAACTAAATAAAGATTTCATGGTCCCCCACCCGGCAGCTTTAAATAAAAAAAGAAAAGAAAAGGAAAAGGAGATGAAATGAGGCAAAATACAATGAGAGAATAAAGGAAAATACTTCCCCAAACAGCTTTAAACATTCTATTGCCGTTGATTAAGTGATGATAAGACCAATTAATCATTCAGTCAAATGGAAAATTTTTTGGAAAGCCAAAGATATCATATTGTAATATATAATTATAAACATAGAATCCGAAAGACTGAGTCACAGAATCCCTTTTCTCAGATCCGCCGTCTGATGGGTCCTAAATCTCTGCCAAATTAATGGCTTGGATTGACTTTTAAGTTGCCAGGATGCATAGTATATTTACTAGACTTTTTTCGAGTCAATTTCTTTTTAAAATAAAAAAATAATTTAATTAATTAATGATAATCTAACTCAGCTCAGTTTAACTTGACAACTACATAAGATATTAGATAAGAATATCATGTTGAATGGAAAGTGAAAAAATTCATAAACTCAACATCGAAAAAAAATAAAAATTAATTAATTTTTAAAAAGAATAGTAAAAAAAAAAAAGTTGAGTCAACCTGAGTTCACTCTATTAATCCGCCATCCACGACATGAAAATCATGATTAAAAAAAAAATATATTTTTTAAAAATAACCTATAAAAAAGAATTAAAGTTAAAATAAATTTAAAGAACATTAAAAAAAAAAAAAAAAAACTCGAGTCACCTAGTGTTTATCCTGACTAACCAATGACCCGAGATAGCTCCACATAAAGAAAAAGCATAAAAACATCAAAAAAAGCTCAAAACCTAACTAGACCTAATGTCAAATGATAAAATAAAAAAAAAACACTTAAAAAAATATTAAAAAAAAAACTAAAACAACCCGGGTTAACTAGTTTAACCCGTGATTTGGAATAACCCCATAAAAAAGAATATATATATATATATATATATATATAAAGAGTAATTAAAAGAATGAGAAGCAAAATCTGGACTAAAGAATAAAAACAAAATGTTTAGGTTTAAAAATAAAAAAGCCAAGGTAAGAAAAGGAAAAAAATATTAAAAGAATGAGGATCAAATTAGATAATAAATAAAATAAAATAAAATATTGAGGGATTTAAAAAAAAAATAAGAAGAAAATGATTAAAAAGAAGCAATTAAAAAAATGAAGACCATAATTAGATAAAAAAATAAAAAAAATGTTGAGGACAGATTAAAAAAAAAATCAAGAAAAGGATTGAAAAACAACAATCAAGAGAATGAATACCATATTTAATATAAAAATTAAATAAAACCAAATGGAATAGATGAAATTTGAAAAAACTTTAAAAAATAAAAACTAGTTAAAAGGAGGATCGCAACTAAAATAAAATTAAACGAAAGGACAAACCTTGGAATTTTAGCTAACCCCGTTGAAGAATTTAAAAAAAAGAGGATAAAGAAGAAGGGGGAAGAAAAAAAACTTTCATCTCCTTCGAGTCAATTTGCACTACACACGCAATTCGCCTCATTAGTCATATTAATGTCACTGGACACTTTAAAAGACACAACAATTGAATATTTTTACTGTCAATTGACATCGCACACATTGTTGGAAAGGCAGCGTCCACTCATTGGGGCATGTTATGTACGCGCTGCTACTTTTTTTATTATTAATTTTCTTATAAAAATTGATTTGTCTCTAATTCAAATAGATTATAACATAAAACCATGATGAAAATACCAAGACACCCATTAACCAATCCTTTACTTTTTTTTATATAGGTAATGAAAATAATTTTCTTATTAAAAAAATAAAATGTTAAAAAGCCCCTCACATTGTTTAGTTTTTTTGTTTACCTTTTAAGGATATTTATGTCACTGAACCGTGCAAAAAAATTCAATAAACTATTATAGCCTCAATTAATTTTATAAAAGCAAAAATATAATTGCAGTGTAGCAATCAACATGAAATATCTCTCCCTCCACAGTAAAAGAGTGATGGGATTCGGTGTTTTTTTTTTTTAAATAAAATTAATAAGACTGCAAAGGGGACTAGTGACTAAGGGAATGAAGAAGGAAGAAATAATCCAAGAGGAAAAAATTGAAAAGGAAAAAGAAAAATATAAATTAAATAAGGCCTGAAAAGACTGATTTTCCACGTAGAAAAGTTTGCGGAACACACATATAAAGAACCTCATCATTCCACTTCCTCCTTTTGAAAAAGAAAAAGAAAATAAATAAAGGACAATAAAAATATATCTAGGAGAAATAAAATCCCACAAATTTCAACAAGTGAAGGAACAAACTCAGTTGCTCGAGGAAGAAAAGCAGGGAAGAAGAAGCCAAAGCAAGCACTAAAATCAAAAGCGAAGACTCGTATCTATATGGATGAAATAAAGGAATTAAAAGATATAGAATAGAATCATAATCTCAGTCAACAATCCAGTCAAACCTTCTACGACCCAGAAATCCCTACTCCATTATCATATCACATTAAATCTTTAATGATCGCTCGATAATAGTATCGTTTGAAAATGTAATTATAGTTATTTTTTTAAATATTTTCATGTTGAAATATGAACAAATGTTTTTTAAAATTATTTCTTAAAAAAATATTTAATCGTAATTAATGTGCAAACTAATCCAAAAAAACCTCTTAATGGTTGAAAGAAAATCATCATGGAATATGACCAGCTATATATTCATAATACTTGGTGTATATCAGCATCACATCCTGCCGATTCTCTCACATATTATTATATTTTGTAATATATGTGTATATTTTGACAAATATATGGTGCTATAATTTAATCTTTAATAGGATGGAGGAGAAAAGAAACACAGAGCACAGCAACAAAAGCAAGAAATTGGAAGGGAGCTCATGGAAAATTAATGTCTTATAGGCTTTATATATATATATATATATACATATATGTCTCTGTTTTCTTTATGGTAAATTCTGCTTTATTTATTTGGGAAACTCCTAAATTGTTTTTAAAATTTTCCTCTTTTCTCTTCTTTATGCCCATTAAAATATCAATGAAAATGCCATTTTACCAATCATCCTTTCCCCTGTATAGGAAACACCCATCATTGCTCCCAACAATCCTTTTCAACCTTAGAAACCTGAGCTTCTAAGATATTCCCTCCTTCCATTCTCTTTCTCTTATGCTTCCCCTCACTTCTCCCGGTTTAAATACCCCTCCATCTTTTGTTACCTTCTCCTCCCCTCCCCTCCCCCCCGAAAGACACACCCGCCTCCTCCTCCAACTCTTATGCTACCATCCCATCACTTTTCTTTCCTTTATACTTGCGCGGAGAGCTGTTATAGTGAGTGTGAGTGATCAGTGATCCTCCCCTGATTGATTCTTCTCCTTGAAATTAGTACAATGGATCCTTCCTCTACAAATTCTGTCAATGGTTTCTACTCTTTTCTAACCAGAGGGATCGATGATCTTGAACGTGTTTATCTCTCCAACAACTTCATGTCGATTCAATTCCTTCAAAGAGTTCTTTCTTTATTAAGATCTTTTCATTCTCAGTTGACTTTGCTTGTCCAAAAACTCCATTTGCCTGTTGGTGACAAGTGGCTTGATGAATACATGGACGAGAGTTCTAAGCTATGGGAGGCATGTCATGTCCTTAAATCAGGCGTATCTGGCATCGAGAATTACTATTCTGCTGGATTCAATATCACCTCTTCTCTTGACAATCATCGCCATCTTAGCCCCCAGCTCTCTCGCCAGGTTCAAAAAAGAAAATCTTATCCCCATCCTTCCTCTCATTTCTTGATTCATTATACAAGAATATCTAAATTAACATCACAAAGTACTGTTCTTTATGATATATATTTTTGGAATTCTTGAAACAGGTCATAAGGGCAATTTCCGGGTGTAGAAGGGAGGCAGTGGGATTAGAAGAAGATAACAGAGCTTTAATGGAAACAAGAATCCAACCGCTATCTTTGAGGTTTGATGAGAAGATTTCTATTGAATCCAAACTCAACGGATTCAATGGTTTTCGAGGAGTTCTGTATGCAATGAGAAACGTAAGCTCTTTGCTACTAATGATCTTGCTCTATGGACTGGTCTATTGTTGGCCAGAATCAAGTTTTCTGCGAGGAGGGTACGAAGGGTGCTTGTTTTTTGGATCAGCTTTCATGATCTCAACAGGAAGATTGCAGCAGAGAGTAGCAGCAGAGATAAACCAGATAAATGGGAGGCCAGGGATTCTGCTTTACGAGTTCAGGAGATCAAAGATGGCCATGGAGGAGCTCAGAGGGGAGCTTGAGCGAAAGTGTGGACAAGGAGGAGCTGTAGAGTGGGAAACAGAGGTGGGGATGAGAGAAAGAGTGGACAACTTAAGAGGGTGTTTTGGGGTGTTGAGATCTGGAGCTGAAAATATTATCGGGCAGCTTGATGATTTCTTTGATGAGATTGTTGAAGGAAGGAAGAAGCTTTTGGACTTTTGCAGTCATAGGTAGGTAGGTAGGAAGAGGGAGAGAGAAAAGAAGAAGAAATAGAATGGTTGAGAATTAAACAAAAAAAAAAAATACAAGGTACATGAAGCAGTTGTTGGGGTGGTTGTACCTTTAAGCCTTCTCTTCTCTATTTATTTTTTCTCCTTTTCCTCTTAATTTTCATATATTTTTCCTTTCCCCTTCCATATGGATTTCTTGTTTGTTACGGTTGCTGTGGTAGTTCTCTAGTTTTTGGTTGGAAACCAAAAGGAAAAGATGTTGAACTGAACAAAGTAAACATGAAAAAGATTGGGCAGTTCAGTTCAGGGAGATGGAGTTATTATGCAGGGACAACGTTGTTACGCTTTCTCGACATGAAAATGAAAATCCAGCTTCTTGTTGCTTCCTACCTTTTATTACAGTGTGAAACAACACAAAAAGAAAGCTGCTTCTTGTAGGGAGAGAGAGAGAGAGAGATACGACAAGTTAGAAAAAATCCTTAGATTTTCCTCTTATTCCGGTTGCGTAGTCATGGAAGTGCTCTTTAGTTGTTACACTAAATGACCAATCATTCTAGTAGTGAAAAATGATGCAAAAAGGAGACCTAGGACTTGTAGAGAGGACTGTGATATTCCTGGGTTCGCTTTAATTTCAAAAGAAGCCCTCCCTCTTAGCTCCTTGGGAAGAAATCTTTTGTCTGATACGGGTTCGCTTTGAAAGCAATGGAGTTGATGATGAAAGCTTCTTAGCACAGCACTCTTCTTCTTGACATGTCGCTTCTGAACTCTCTATCTTTCTTTATGATAATCATGTTATGCTTGCCAATTTCTCCCCCCTTTTTGGGCTTGGGAAAATATAAAAAACACAATACATGGAGGGTCACTTTCTCTTTTCTAACCGTATCTCGTGCTTTTTGTCCCTTGCCGGAAATTCATGCCTTGCTTCCCTTCATGGGTTCCATATGAGAATGCTTAATAAACTAACTTGTAAAATAATGGGAAATAAAAGGAGAAAAGATAACGACAAAATCTAGCTAAATAAATAAAGCTAGCTGCACCAGAAGCAGGCAGTTTTTGGCAGCAAAGTTGTGTTCCAACAAAGCTGTGGGCAGCCGGCAGCCGGCAGCACACTGCGAATTATCATTACTCTTGAAACCCCAGCACCATGCCTTTAATTATCACAACCAATTATGCTTTTCCATTCCGTCCTTGCAACAACATTTTAATAACAGATGGAGGAAGCGGTGCTTAAAGAAAAAAAACCAACCATTTACAGTTGTCCCCCACCTTACCACCTCCCTTGTACGGTGAACTAATCTGGGGTGAGAAGAATAAAGATCCCCGTAAAAGAACCGAGACAGAAAGACACGATAGACAAGTACAGAAAGACAGGCGGCCAAGCAAATACTGAAATTGACATGGCTTCAAGCAGAGCAGCATATCACCATTTGAACATGCACTGGGTTCGTTAAAGAAGAAGAGCAAAGTCATCACCCAGAGCAAGATGTCATTACAATGTTTTGCATGTTATTTGCATTTCATACAGAAGACATCCTGTCTTCCTGTTTAAATCATAATCAAGGATGTATCAAAATAACGCTATTTGATTTCGAGCAATCAAACATAAAGAAACATAGTCCATCCTTGAAAAATTTTAAATAACTCGTGATATAACTTTACAAAAAATGGAAAAGAAAAGAAAAAAACAGCTAGGATGTTGTAATAATCCGGCAACATCCCAGAAATTCACTATGGTATTTTACACGATGAATGAAGAATAAGAAATACAGTAAAACGGGGGGGAATGGATGGGTCACCATGCGGAAATGACAGTAAGCCACAATGGCAAGGAAAAAAGACCTCCAGCTGCATGCAAGTTGCCTCTTTTATATATTCAAATGTCAAATCCTGGCATGGCAAACTGAGAAGCAAAAATCTCAACCCGGTTTCGAAGCTCAACAATATCTTTATTGTTATGAA
This sequence comes from Populus alba, assembly GCF_005239225.2. Lineage (NCBI taxonomy): Eukaryota > Viridiplantae > Streptophyta > Magnoliopsida > Malpighiales > Salicaceae > Populus > Populus alba. The sequence continues at coordinate 11,623,641 of NC_133297.1, read as the reverse complement.
GACCTTTGAGGAAATCCTTTTTTCCATGTTCCCTCTGCACAACAGTCGTAATCTGAGCAGCCTTGAGAAGAAAGTCAGCAATCGTCTCAAAATCAGCCTCTATGCAACCTCTTGATGTCATAGCAGGAGCACCTGAAAAAGATTAAAATTATGAAAAACTTGGAAATTGAAGAAAGCATGGTCCTCATGTTAACATGATAGTAACTTGAAAATTACATGCAGGAATTCAGCGCAACGAAAAATTTGGAATTGAAGAAAAAGGAGGAAGCGGGAATAAACATGATCAAAACCCATTGGAAGCTAATAACATCTCTACTTTCCGCTGAAGAAAATCATTTTGTACTGCCTTTAAAACTATATCTAATGTATGAAGAAATTTGATTGAGAATTTTAAACTCAATATACCTATAGGTGGCTTTATATTAATTGGAAATTGAAGCTTGACAAAATAACAACTTACCAATTCTCACTCCTCCAGGACAGATCGCACCATTGTCACCAAATATGGCACTTTTATTTAGAGTGATGTGGCACATTTCACACACCTTCTCATAACACTTGCCTGGAAGAAAGAACAGGAAATATGGTCATTAGGAGAGCAAAAGGAACATACAAACACATGCACTGATAATTTTATATATATATAAAAAAGAGTGTCAACGTCATGCATAAACACTCCCTTTCTCAGGTGTGCTAGGAGATAAAACTGAGAAGAAAAGTTACATAAACACAGAAAGGATGTAAATTTACTCAAGCAGTCAATGCTATTTAATTGGCATGAGCACCCCACCCATGTCTCCATCTACTGTAGACTTTGTTGCTATAAAAGGTTTTAATAAGAAGATTCTACAACTATAAAGCTAAAAGGAAAAAGGAAGTTGAATTAGGAATCATATAGAACTGCTACTTTGAGCAGTGTTTGGAGATAATATAAAAATTTAGAGGAGTGGTTTGGAAGGCCCTTGAGCTTTTCCCTCCAATGTTTTCCTTCTCCGGGAAGGTAATGATATATGCACTCACCCATGGTCTGTCATCATCCACTGGGTCCCAACTTGAAATATGGGTCCCAAGAAGAATCAGGTTATCTTGAAAAGATAAATGATAATTTTATCTAAAACAGGCTTAACCCTAATGCCTACATTAACCCCCTTGGGTATAAAAATAAGTTAAAAGTAAAGTGAAGGGGGATATTCCAGAAAGGGGTTTGCTGCAATTGGATTACACAAGAGAGTAACTTTGTCATTTCAAATGTTCCTTTCCCCATGCTTTGACTTGAATGGTGATGCATATATAGGTGAGTAACGTTTCCACCAGTGGCAATTCAAATCTTCTCCACTTGAATGATTACTCACTCTTCTGCGCAGATACTTCTGCTCAAAGCCAAACTTAGAAGTCTGCATATACTAGAGGTAACCTAGATTTTCTAGTTCATGGCTACCAGAATCTTTATAACGAGAAAAGGCAGTAGAACAGAAATGCACACGAGAATCAAACTGAAACTCAAAGTAGTCAATGTACTAAGAAAATACATTCTATCTAGAATTCCAATGCCACATAATCTCAAGAAATAGGAGCATACTACATTTCAATTTTGAATATCAATACAGTCAAGATGGCAGCCTGCTACTGTGCAAGGTATGTAATCTCATTGCGAGCAGAGTGTTTCTGAGTTTTAAACATCATATGCTCACAAAAAAAAAAAAAAAGGACAAATATTGACTGGACAAGTGGAGAGGAGAACTCATTGCTGATCAAGAAGAGGCAAAAAATGTGCGGATGAAAAGCATTAACAAGTAGAACTTGTACATCCAATTTCAAGGTTAAACTATTTAGCACAGATGACATGTTGACTAAAAGTCTAAAACATGATGGTATCTTTGAATTTGTTCTGTTTAGAGCTGACTGTATAGTTTGCCAAAATTCTATATTACAGCACCTAGGAAGTGATGGCAGTGACTAGCTCTAAGCATTCTAAACACAAATTGCTGATCAATGAAAAAAATTATAAAAAATAAAGACAACATAGTGTGATGAACCAACTTAAGCTTCATAAGAATATGTAAATTTTGATTCAGTTTTCTTTTTCCCAGTATAACTGGGCCAGCTATGAATTTTGGTGGTCATTCTCACAATCGAGATAAAACAGGCTACAAAGAGGTTCATATAAGTGGAAAAATTTAAAAATTATTGCAACTTACTTGCCAAATCAGTCTACATAATTATCTCTATTCATTTTAAGAAATAAGTACCATTTCTATCCATTTTCATAATACATGATTTTCATCAAGTAATAGATGATACTTTACACCCAAAAAAGAATCCATTGATGTTGAAATGTAAAAAAAAAGGGGGGGGGGGAGGCAAAATGACCGAATTGCATAACAGCTAAAGCAGGATTGCTATTAACTTCAATGCATAAGAAAAAACTAAATCTTGGGCTACTAATGTAAACATTGCGCAAGGATAGAAATATAATACCTGTTAATCCCCAGGTAGTTAGATCCCACAGCAACAAATGGTTATCAGTCCCACCAGTCACGAGTCTGCATTTTCTTTTCAACAAAGCAGATGCTAATGCCTGAGCATTTTTCCTCACCTGTTGCATATATGCTTTGTACTCTGGTGTGGCCACTTGTTTTAAGGCTATGGCAAGAGCAGCGATGTGATTATTGTGAGGACCCCCTTGTGTTGATGGATGGACTGCAAAATTTATCTTTTCTTCAAAATCATAATGGCTGCTACCATCACCATGACTAAGAAGCATGCCCTGCTTCCTCAATTTTGGGCCTTTCCTATAAAAAATAATCCCCCCTCTAGGACCTCGAAGACTTTTGTGTGTTGTAGAGGTAACAATATCACAATATTCAAATGGACTTACACATTCCTGTGAAAGAGAGACAAAACAATAGTAAGGAAAAACTACTGAAAAATATTTTGCTAATTTAATTGCAGATCAATGTATAACTCCTGTTGCACAATATTGTTCATTCTCAATACAAATATGGACTCAATAGGAAACTGTTTTTTCAGTCATCAAGCACTTTGAAAAAAATATGCTTTTAGCAAATAAATCCACATTACAATCTGAATCCTAATACAAAAACCATGCTAATGTTTAGTTCAGGCATTTACAGCAGTAGGCAAGTGGTAAAGATAAAAAACCAATCAATTCTACGCTATTAAATTCCATTTCAGGAAAAATAATTGATCCTGAAAGGATTCAGCACCAGAAATAGAAACAGAATGGCTAGAGAGTTTACTTGAGAAGGGTGTGTATCTATCTGTTATTGATATGTCATTTGTTAAATCACCGCATATATTTCTAAATGCATCCCGGTATCTTGCTCAGATACAAATTAGAAGTTGTTAAATAAGTGGCAACTCATGAGACTAAAAGCACAAGCTGATCAATCAAGCACTCATGACATTAAGTGATAGATAATTTTGTACCCTATCTTCAAATTCAAAACCGATATCAAAATGATAAATAAAAAGTAGAATGCTCGTGGAAATTATGCAATATCAAAATCTCAAACCTTAGCTGCTACGAGCCCGCTAATGTGAGCCATATCACACATCAAAACAGCACCAATCTTATCAGCAACTTGTCTAAACCTCGCATAATCCCACTCCCTCGGGTACGAACTCCCACCACTGATCAGTATCTTAGGTCTAAAATCCATAGCCTTCTCCTCCATCTTATCATAATCAATATACCCGGTTTGTGGATTCACTTTATATGGCAGACTCTCAAAAAAAATTGACGAAGCTGACACATTCTTCCCTCCAGGTGTATAATACCCATGACTTAAATGCCCTCCAGAAGGCGAGTCTAACCCCATGATCCTATCCCCGGGCAATAAAAGCCCAGTGTAAACAGAAAAATTCGCTGAAGTACATGAATATGGCTGCACATTAACACCCCATTTATCAGAATGAAGTCCAAAAGCTGCCAGCGCGCGGCTCCAACAAATCAATTCAATTTGATCAATATATTGATTTCCCGTATAATATCTGGAACCAGGCAATCCCTCCGAGTATTTATTAGTTAAATGACTACCAAGAGCTTCCATAACTGCACGGCAAACAAAATTCTCAGATGCAATCAATTCAATACCTTTAAACTGCCTTTGCTTCTCTTTCTCCATAATCTCATGAATTTCAGGATCCGCGACGGGAAGAGGGTGGTTTCCCCATGCCCGAACCATGGCCCGACGAGACTCCAAACCAGGATCCAAAGCAACCCGTTTCGAAGAACTTGTCGTCGATGATGAAGATGATGATTGAGAACTGTTATCTCTTGGTCTCTTTATACAAACTTGATGACCCAAAATGCTAAATTGTTCATCTTCTGTTTGGTTTTCTTCGTTATCGATGTGGGTTTCTTGTTTTTGATCGAGTAATTGCAGTTGAATTGGAATTGAACTTGAGTGAAATCGAAGCGAGAGACCTGATTGCGCTGCTTGTGTTAAATCCATCTCTAATAAAAATAAAAATTGGGGCTTTTTTTTCAGGGATTTTTAGTTATAAGTTTTCAGGGGTAAGAGTAGAAACAACAGAAACAGTGACAACAACGTTTAAAGCAATTGCAACGGGAGTAACGTACTCTTAATGTGTTAACGGAGGAGGTTTCCATTAAAATAAGAACACGCCCCAATTTGGAAACTCTTGAGAGATTTGTTCTTCAGGAGTTTGGAGAGGGTTGTTAAATGATAAGGGGAATGAGCCTGGACCGAAAAATGGAACGTTGGTGAATTGACCGGGAATAGCCGGTAACATCAAGTTTAACTCTAGGTGAAGTGTGAGCTCACGTGGACTAAATTGAGGTCAGGTTCAGTAACACCTGACCTGCGCGTTCCTTTTTTTTTTTTTTTTTTTGTAATGATTATTATTATTATTATTTTAATAAACTCTCAAGTCCATCCGACCGACCGGCCGTCCTTGATTGAGAGCAATTGCAGTTTGGGCCCGAATGTATTGCTTGCCCAAGTAGACAAAACCTTGCGGTTGCTTGTCTATGGAATCCTCCTCCTCCTCCTCCCTCTCTCATTGGGATTATTTGGGTTTGTTAATTTTGCGACCCGTTCTCGCAATCTTGTTTGTGTTTTCGTTTATATCTATTGGTACGTATGCATTTCTATTTTTTCCTCAGTTTTTCGTTCGTGTGTGACTGTAAATTTGAGGATTTGATTGGTAGAAATTTGATGATCAGGTTGGTGTTTGGCATGGAAGCTGGTGCTGGTACATGTGCCTTCGGTTCAAGATATTTTCGGCCCGCGTAAAAACCCCACCAAGCCTAAGCCACTGACCCTTCGAATATCAAGAATTTATGATACCATTGATCCCCGATATTTCACTCCTGCTGGGTAATTTTGTTCTCCTTAATTTTGTTTATTGTTGTTCATTGATTTATTTTATTAAATTAAGAGTTCAGGTCAGAGTCTGAATTTGAAAGCCCTGTACTTTGATTTATGTATATAGTTAATTGGATAGGTCCTTTTTTTATTACTGTTGTTGTTGTTCTAGGATTTCCTGGTCGAAAAAGGGACACAAAGTGCGGCTCTTAGCTAGAAATCAATCAAGTAATATTGTGATGATGACTCAATAACCAGGATTTTAGCTGCACTAGTTTTTATCCGGAAAAACGGTAGTGGGTTTCCAGTTGTTATGCTGATCTTGAATACTACGACAGCTGAGAGTGTTTCATAGAACGATCCGCAAGGTGTTTTTCATTAGTTTTATGGATACCTGGTCACGAAGAAAAGCCTGAGATGTCTGTGGGAATTGAGGCAGTGCAGTTATCGTTGAATGGTGGGCTTTAGATGGTTGTGTTCATTGATTTTAACGCCATGGATGTGATCTTTGGCATGCTATATATTTCGCATGGGTTTTGATGGCTTCTTTCGTGGCTATTGTTTTAGCTTGTTCCTGGGAAACAATTGTCTTATTGATTATCATAGTTGCTTGAGAACTCTTTCTTGTGGTGAGGATTTCCTGAAAGAAAGGGTTAAGGCATTTCCAGTGACTTAATGGGTGTCAGGTTCTGTAAACAAGTAACTTGGGGTGGTTGCTGGCCCTTTCTGTGTTGATTCTTTTGCTCTGCATTTCATCTCTTCAGCTCATAATCTATGATGCGCACAGCCTAGAAGACATACCAAGTTGAAAAGAAGAATATCCTCCTTTGGTTTGTTACGGAAGTTTTGGGCACTTGCATTTGAGGATATCGCATTTCTTCAAGTAGCATAGGAATTAACAAGGTCATGTAGTCTTTGATGCTCAAGTCCAAGAAGGGGAAGAAGGGTGTAATCTTTGATGCTTAAGTTAAGGGGATCTGGGATATAAACAGTGTTCGTTGAACAGTATGGATATAGGGAGTGTGTTGGTGAAACACAATGATATAATTAAACTTTCTATTAGCATCTAATGTATTATTAAACGAATATCTGTTAGTAAATTATGAGTTGTAATGATAGGATTGGTGGCAATGCAGGATTAACAGCTCTAGATCAGCAGCAGATTGAACCTCTTGGTTTCTTGCTTGTCTTGGGGGCGAGAAAGGGGTGGCAGATGAATAAAAAACCACACCCATCATTGGTTCCCATTAAAGAAATGAAGTTCCAGATGATCATAGACTTATTAATCGGGGATTGTGCTTGTACACACGTTTGCCAATACCCTGGAGCTGCGTTGATACAAAAGCCAGTTGATCACAGCAGGTTACCCAATCTGAAGTTCCATGATGTTAATTATTCGAGAAGCCAGCTTCAATCTGAAGTTCCTTGATTCCTGTTAATGCTCCACGCGTGTCTTTGTCATTGCTGATTGGTATTTTGTATCAAACGAATTCGTGCTCTAATGAAAAGCTCTTTTAAGTAAAAAAGCATTTTGTGGCTTCCAAAGTGCATGTGAAAGAGTAGATTTAGCTATATCGTGTCATCAGCTCATGATAGATATCAGTGTTTAAACACCAGGGGATGATTTTATTTTTTATTTTTTTTCACCTGGGCAAACATGAATTGATTCAACAACAAAAGTTTCGGAACTGATAAACAATAACCACATGACGGCAAGTCAAAGGAAATACTCATTTTCAAAACTTGCTTGCCCAGCAATTATATCGTTAGTCCATTCCAGCAGCTGTTGCAGGTTGCTCAGCACGTTTCTCGGTACCCACTGAGGATTTCTTATTTCCAGGCCCAGAAGAAACTTTAACCATTGCTGGTCTTATTAGCCGATTCCCAATGAGAAATCCACGACGGAATTCTTGAATTATAATGCCCTCTTTGTACTCTTGAGACTCTTCTCGGGCAATGGCCTCATGCAACTACAAGAAAAAAGAGCTCAATTATTAACAGAAGGCATATTGAATTTGTTCATGAGCTAACACCCATATTACTCAAGTTTACAAGCATTATTCCAGTCTTACCTTCCCGAAGACATGTTCCCTGATGATTCAGACAAAACCATTTACAGTATAGTAGCTCTTCTAGCAAAAGCAAATATTGTTCCTTTGATTCAAACATCATAGCGCCATGAATTTGACTTTCTAATCGGGAAGTAAATCTAAGAAGCAGAGGTTAGCAGTGGGAAATGCCAAATCAAAATCTCAAATTTTACCCAATTTCAATTTATTCTCAATTTGGACAAACAACATTGGCAGTCCATTGTTTGTTTATTTATTTATTTTGTTTATTCATGCATACACTGAGTTCTGGAAATTATTGCATGCATATGCAGAGATGATAAAAATAAAGTATATATCAAAATTAACCACAACCCTAAGTACTATCTCATATCCAGTTATTAATCATCAGCAAAAACAATAAGCAACAAGAAAAGGCAACATGCATAACACAATGTACAAAATGAAGTAAACTCCAGGAATTCTCTCTTACCGAAGGATCAAAAGGCTTTCCAACCGTTGGCACTGCAGCCACCTGCAAGTTCCTCATAATATCCACCAATTGCTTGTATATACCCTGGTAACTTGAATCAATCTTCTTTTCTTTTTCTGTTTCCGGTTGTATTTGTTGCTTTGCTCTCTCAAAACTGTCCACCATGGGAAGAAGGCTCTCGATCACTTCTCCCCGGGCATCACTCCTAATGTTGACCCTCTCTTTGTCTGACCTTTTCCTAAAATTATCAAAATCTGCTTGCAAGCGAATATATTTCTCCTTCCCAGAGGTTATCTCAGCGGATAAAGATGAAACTTTCTGGAGAAATTCATGATACTCTTTTTCTATGGTGCCTACCTTAGCCTCAATATCCAATATAGTCTTCTCATCTCCGTAAAAAATAGCCTGCCTGTAAATTTTCATAAGGTTCTTCAAACTGGGTCCTCGTTTCTGACCTTCTTGAATCTCATTATTCTCCTCCTTCCCATTCGTCTAAATAAGAGTAATTAAGGCGAAGATAGCAAAGAAAGGAAGAAAAAGAAAACATCACATAATGATTTGATATGAAACTTGTGTTTGTTCTAATAGAAAACAAAATTGAATACGAAAAAACTTGTGATCTTGGCTGTTTATTTCCATGGATACAAGTGATTGGGAATTGAAAAAAAAACAGGGTTAAAAGGGAAAAAGAAAATACAACATACAGTGGGTGCAGAGTCTTCAGGTGCTAGATAAGTCTTCAAAGAACGCCTTTTAATGTTGTTGATTGGGATTGGAGAGGAGCTGGAGGGAAGGGAGGCGTTGATGGGTTTGCATAGACGGAGGGGTATTTGGTGGAGAGGTGATGGGGTTTTGGTTTCTAGGGTTATGGAGGGTTTTGAAGAGAAAGAAGCGGAGAGGCGAGGAGGAGCCAAGAGAGTGTAATAGGACAGGGAAATAGCCATTGAATGATGATAATAATAAAAATAAAAAAAATTGACGAAGACGAGTGATGGTGATGATTTATGGGCTCTCAATCGGAAATGTACAGTTTGTTTATTTTGGTTGTTTTACTTGATCCTCGGTTGAACTTTGGAGCTCTCCCTCTCCCTCCCCCTCCCTTTCTCTCTCTACGATTTGTCTGGAAGGATGAGCTTCATTTATTTATTTCTTCACCAAGAGAAAGGACCAAATTAATCTAACATCGAAAATCAGTCAAATCAGATTATTTTGATTCATCCCTAAGTTACTTTCCGTGATTTATCGATGATATATTTTTTTTACTTGTGTTTTTAACTATTTTTAAATAGAAGTTAGTTACACCAAGTTTTTATAGGCTGTTTATTTTATTATTTTGCTTTCATTTTTTTTAAATATATTTTATATTCTAAGGTTTATAAGTTTAAAAAATTTTATATTCTCATGCTTATACAAGTTAAAAAATTAACAAAAAATATTAAATTATTTACAAGATTATTATTATATTTTATTTACATAGCATTTTGTTATTATTTTGAGATAAAAAGAATGGAATGATAGGGATAAAAATGAGTTTGGTTGAAAAGATAAAAACAAAGAAAGAGACAAAAATAAATTTATCCATCTAATAATTTTAAAGTGAATTTTTTTACTTAAAAACATAAGATATATATGTGATTGGTCTCAAAATATATTATTTTTTATTTTTTATTTCTAAAATATCATTGTAAAAAAACCTAAATTTCAAAAATTATTAAACTAAGACATGTTAATGATAAAAATTATTATCATCTTGGTTTTAAAACCAGACACGATGGTCGATCTGGAACAAAGCTTGAGCCATGAGTCAAGAAGGTCAATATAAGAATTAATTGGTTATTATTATAGTTTTAAAAATCAACTTGAAAGTTTATCAAAGACAAGATTCAAGTCATGGGTCGAGAGAATAAACCCAAGTTGACTAAAAACAATAATCAAAATAATCTGGTTTTGACCAAGAAAAATTCAAATAAAAAAATCAACATGTTCTTAACCTATGTTTTATCCCAAGTTGACCTTGGTTTTTTACTAGGTCAGGTTGGGTCAAAATTTCCTCTGTTTTTTAAAATCATATAGGTTTAGGCCTTGGATTAGTTAGGTCACATGGGTCACATGTTGACCTGTTGGGCCAATCCTAGTTTTATAATTAGATTTATTATAATATTATTAATTTCAGCTTAATACAAATTAAATTTTAAAAATAATATATAATTATTTTTTAAATATGCAAGTTTGACTATAATACATGTTAAGGATAAAATAAATTTTTTATATCTTATTTTGTTATATCTACCATAACCAGACAAAATATAGAGATATTCATTTTATCTCGCGTATCACTAGCACACATGGTTATATTTTTGTCTCTTTTTCTATCTTATTTTCCTTATTTTTATTGTTTCCATTTATTCTGTCAAAAGATAATAATCAAATACTATCTTAATCAACCTTTATAATATTAAATTATTAATATCACAACTTTATCATCCAACATGTAACTACCACTTTACTATAAAAACTAATATTAGAACTAAAAAAGAGTAAAAATTGTCATAGTGGTTGGTTTCAAATCCCTCTTATGGTGCCATCTTCTTCCTTCACTTACCTTTTACCTCTTATGTATCTCTTTTCATTCCTTTTTGGGTATTCCCTTCTTTTCTTTTCCTCGTATTCTTCTCCTTTTATTACATGCATAACGGAAGAATGATTTCTTAGTATAGACCATTATAGCCAAGCAGTAGACTTCATTAACTAAGTTTTAGTCTTCCATGTACTGACAAAGCTCCAATTTTTTTTTTTACAGATTTACCAAGTATACTTAGGTCCTCTTTATTTTTTTTTTTTTATATTTAAAAAAATTTAAAATATTATTTTAATATATTTCCGAGTAAAAATACTTTAAAAAATAATCATAATCACATTCTCAAACACAAGCTAAAATGCCCTCACTTAAGGATTCTCCGATAGCATCTAAATTTTTTTTGTCCAAGTCGTTCTTCAATTTTTTTTATTTTAGTTGCATTATTCTATGCTCAATTTGTTAAAAATTGTTAAAATAAGCAAACTTCAATGGAAAGTGTAAAACAATAAGAAATCTTGTCGCCAATATAAAACAAGAGTTTTTGTGTTTTTATTCTCACACTTTTATTTCCCTGCCTTTTATACTTCCTATAATTTTTATAGGTTTTGTAAGTGAGAGAATAGAGATAAAGTCATTGAATTTTAATAATAATAAAAAAATTATTGATTAACATCAATTTCAATAGTGAAAATCATTCATTTTGATGTGAATAAATTTTATTTGATGAGGGAGTTGAATGATATTTGCTTTGGTCATTAATCTTGCCTAAAAAAACATATTAAGATTGTAAGAGAAATTTTTTTTCTTGGTTTGATTTTTATTTTATAACCATTTAATAGAATTTTAAATTGATATATGAGTTTTTTAGATTTTAAAGGTGTCTATAATGTCAAGGTGAAAGTAAATTTCTAAACCAAATAAATCAACTTTTTAATTTTTGAAGGGCAAGGCTATGTAATTGGTTTTTTTAGGCCCCATGTAAGCTAGGCATTAAAGTCACAGGTTGGCATGCACTCGAGCTTGAATTTTTTATATTTTTTTATTTTTTAATAACAATATGTTTTCAAGTTTTAAAATTTTTATTTCATGTCTTATTTTAAAAATAATAATTAAAATTATAACAAAATACATAACCTAACATGTATGGACAACAATATATATATATATATATCAACTTTCAATATTAAATTTAATTTTATTATTTAATACTTATTTAATTTTAAAGTTTTTATATTTATTTATCACATAACTAAATTAAAAAAAATATTAAACTTATCGGCGTCGCTCAGATTAATTCATATTCTATGACCAGAAACTTATCTCAGTCGAACCCGGCTGGGTTTAAAAACGATGCCTATAATGTCACTTCCATGAATCCAGATGCAAAAACATTAGCCATCCAAGAGAAAGATTAGATGATTGTAATTCCATTAGAAGAGGTGAAATTCAAGAGTTCAACCTATCATTTCCATTACGTGAATACCTTGAAACCCTGGTGTGATACCGTGGCAGGAAGTTTTAGTTCTGATGAAGAATGTTTTAGCTCCATACATCATTATTGTCAACCCCTTCCTAGCGCCATGAACAAACGGTTAGCTTAGCGACGCTCTTTCCTACCCTTACGGACTTCCTCGTGGACTCCCTTCCAGCAAAGCCCTACCCCTCCTCCCGTCTCTCATATGTGTTGTGCCATTACCGTAGTTGCTCCTCCCTGACTTTCCTTTTTCTTCTTCTTTTGATTCCACGTTAGCAGAGATTAGATCAGTATACAGTTACCTTCCATATGAAGAAGACCTTGATTCAACAAAGGGGAAGACTTTGAGTGAGGAGTCTCTTTTGAAATCCTTTCCACCGCCGATGAGATTCAAGATTGCTAATAACAGTGGGAAAGTAGTGGGGCAGGGTAAGGAGCTTTGTGTTGGTTGTTAAAGATCTTGATAGCAGCAGCTACTGTTAACCGATCAAGCAAGACTCGGTGTAATTAACCCAAAATATAGTCTCTTTCAGTCAATTTTTATTATAATTATAGTTATAATTATCATTAACAAAACAGCTGTAGAAATGGCACTTTATAATTTTAGAGAAGTTTGAGTTTATGTGAAAAGAGCAGTTAGTGAATTTTGGGAGGTTTGGGTTTTGTGGGATTCTTGGTCATCGCTGTTCGGTGTCTCCCTGTAGAAATACCACTTTGTAATTCTGGGAAGTTTGGTGTACACGTGTTTGCTTTACAGAGTTCTTTCATGTTTCAGAGTGTCTAATGGAATTCCAAGGATTATTCACTGGTATAAAACAATGTATTCTTGTTCGCTCAGCCAGTTTTTGAAGCATTTTTGGCTTTTGGTTTGTCTGGAATATTCTTCTCTACAGTGTCTCCCACTGGTTTAGAACAAGGTGAATCTCTCTATCAATTAATTTAAATTTCTTCCCCTTTCCTTTTTTCCTTACTGTCACAAGTGGATGTTCTACGAGTGCTGCATGCTCTAGGGTTAGGAACTCTTGACTCTTTATCCGAATGTCTTTGGGTGTTAAGTTTGTCTTTTGTTCATCTTCTCTGATGTGTTTGGGTATTTTTCCTTTATTTCTGACTGGATTATGACTTTGAAAGGTCTGAAATATCTATATAGCTTTTGATGTTATGGTTTTTGGTGGTTGGATGTTGCTATTCTTTGAACTGGGAGGATGGAAACAACATTTATATTGCTCTCTTCTGATCAATTGAGAGATTGTAGATGACTGATTTTCGGTTTGTTCTGGTCTTTAGCATGATTAGTGCCTCCCCCACTGATTTTTGGGTGTTCTATCTTTCTCTTTGCATTTTCTGTTCAATTTTGCTACTTTCATCTTCAAGTTTTTTAGTTGCTTTCTTTACATGTTCATGGTTGTTAGCCTGCCTTTTTCTTTGTATTGTGCCTTATTTTGCTTCTCTCTTTTTTCCTGCTGGGTTTGTCCTTGGATTTGAAACTGAGAGAAGCTGAATTGCTTTGGATCTTTCACGTCATGTTGTTTCGGTTTTAAAGATCATTGATGTTTTCATTAAGTGATCCATCTAATCTTTATTCTATTCCTTGTTATCGTATAAAGAAAGAAGGAAAAAATTAATGACTGTCAGTCACAGGAATCATTGATATCTGAAAAAAAATCAATGAACACAAATTCTTTAAAAACAAAGAATCGGATAATTTCTTGAAAACTTGTTAGCAGATCATATAAATGGGATGTCCCAATAGAATATAAAATAAGAAAAAAAATAAAGTTTAATTTAAATTAAATTAAATTTTTGAATGAAAATTAGAAAAGATGAAAAAAAAGCGATCTCAAAAAATATTTGAGCAACCTAACCAAAATTGTTGTCTAGAAATTTTTCAAAATAAACAAATTTAAAGAAATGTAAGTAAGGAAAAAAAAAATAATTCTTACCCGTGTTAACTTTTCAAACTCATAACTATAACTAATAATTAAACTAGAAATCTCATCTAAAAAACTATCATTTTAAACTTGACTCGACCTGATAAGTTGACTTGTAACTTGAGAATTAGACTAGATTGGGTTTAAAAAGAAATTTTAGGAGAATTGACCTGGTATAAAATGATAAAAAAAAAAAGGGTTGACTCATGATCCAAACCTAGAAAAAATTAAGTCAAAACTCATTGACTATTTGCCTTTTTTTTTTTTTTTTCAAAATGATGTTCTTTTAACTTTTTATAAAATAAAAAAAAATTGATTGACTTGGTTTAAGTTTGGTAAACTCACATGACTTGTGATCCGATACTTGCCCGTTTCAACTTTGAGGTTAGGTCTAAAACTATGGAAACACCACAAAGATGAGTTCAGGTAAATAATATTTTGAATGATGAGATAAAAAAAAATTAATTATAGAAAAATAATATGAAAATAGGAATTAAGAGAATGAAGATCTATTTGATGAAAAAAAAAATATGAAAGCAACTTAAGATCTTGGATTAAAGGACAAAATTAAAAAGAAAAATTTAATTAACAAAAAAATCCGAAACAAGAAAAATAAAAGTCAAGAGAATGAAAATTAAATTTAAAAAATAAAAAATCAAGATTATGGATCCAATGATATAAATTAAAAAAAAATTAAAATTTGATAAAAAAATCTAAAAATTAAACTTAAAAATCAAAATATTGAGAGTCAATGTTCAATTTAGGGGTAAATTAGTCAATTCAATTAGTTAAAAACATAAAATGCCCTTTTAATGCTAATTAAATGAAAGTAACTTTCAAAGATAATTTAGTAATTTTATTGCGCATTAAATTCCGAGCAAACCATAACGTTCCCTATGAACTTGGACATTTGCATCTCAAGGAAAAGACTGGATTAACCTCCTAACATAGCTAAATGTTCTTGTTTGACAAGGGCAAAATTATAAATTTATTGTTGGAATCCATAATAAATCATGAGTGACCGATCCCTATTAGTTTTTTTAATGTACATCCTAATAAACCATGAAATGTTTTTACGTGTTTTCAACTAAGTTTTTATTTTATTTAGTGTTGTGGCATTGATAATGTTTAATCTGCAAGATAACAATAGATTCTTGTACTGTTTTCTACCGAACAGAAATCATGCAATAAGCTGACAAATCATGTTCTTATAGTCATGAATCTCTGCACTTCACAGCCCGTAGCTTTTGGTTTATTAGGCTGGGTAGCTAGGGCATGAACACCATCGCTAATTAATGAAGGGACGAGAATTGTAGATGCGAGCAACCTCAAAGGAGCCGGCATGGTTTCAAAGCTTGTACACAAGAAGAACTGCCACGTTATCAGATCAATTTCAACGCATGCATTCACAGTTCAATTTATAGACAAGGAAAACTTTCAAGTACTTCTAAACAGCATTTGCACGCCCCTCTAATATTCCTCTACATATTTTCCTGATGAAGCATCAATTTCTATGATCAGCAAAATAGGCATCTCCTATTTTGAGGTCGGATGCGGAAACCGTAACACGCTTTCACGATCAAGAGAACAAGAAATATCAAATAACGTGAGACCAACAATACGCATTCGCCACAAAAATATCCAAACACTGAAGAAAACATCTGCCAAATCAATTTTCTAAGTTGCCCGCATCGCTAACTAGCAACTAGAACAAACTAGCGTACACTAAACTGGAGACCAGTCACTAGCCTGGGTCAAATCAGAAGTCAGCTCTCTGCATGCAGACGAAACCTGAAAACAAGAACAGACAGGGGACATGTCAGGAATGGTTTCTTGACTGAAACAGCACGAGGGCCACATTTATTTTTTGGCCCCGGTCTTTTCTTTTTCTGTTACCACTCATTCAGATCCAAGGGAACAATTTGTAACGTTAATTAAGCACAGCAAAATGAGGCCGAAAGCCCTAGTTCATTAAAGGGCAATTCAATGCCTAATTTCTCAATGAAAAAGGAAAGTCAATCTATAAATGTGCGCCGATAATGGAGAAGCAAGTAGATTTTTTTGCATTTAATATAAAAAGTCGGTGACAAACAAAGCCAAACATGAGTGAAAACACTTTTCCTGGTCTTTTCCTTACAGTTGCCATCAATCTAACTATAATTCATTAAAAAAAAAAAACGAAACAAAAGCTTTGTTTCCAGCTTATCAGGATGGAGATGGGAACAAAAGAGATTTTTGGCGTTTGTGGGTCACTCTTATAATTTAGTGATTCACGAGAATGCAGTACCCGGTAGTCATGGTAAATTAATAATAAAGAATTTGTACAAGAGACAATTGCTTCTTCCTTGTAAAATACTTTGCACAACTCTATATGTTAAACAGGAATTGCCTTTACCTGATTTCCACCGACATGATAAAATAAGGAGATCGGAAGGAATCCTTCGGAATGCGCAGAGCAAACTTTTGAATTTCAACAGATTCTTCTATATTATTGACCACATAGCATGACACTTTTACTACCCAGCAATTCATAGAAATCTATGAACTTGCTCGTTTAAAGAAACGGTATTGACAATTATTTCAGCACGTGAAAAGAATTAGTTCTTCAGACGCATTTGACTGACTCTTGTGCTCTTAGAAAATCAAGACTCAAAATGAAATAGTGCATGGCGTACCGTGTTATGCTTCTGAGACCCAAAGTGCTGCTTATTTCAACTAATATGATTGTAACTAGTGAATTAGGATAGAACCATTTATTCCTCAAAGATCTATCATATTTAAAGAGTCTTCTAATGGGGGGAAAAAACCCTGCAGTTTATTTCAAGAAAAACAGGCTTTGTTTACGAAGAAGTTAAAGCAAGTAACGAACTTTAGATCTCTATAATTCAATGTACATATGAACAAGTGTAAGGAGACCGGGGAATTGCTCAGGCACTGACCCCACACTCTCTAAATCTAGAACAAGACGACAGGCACGGAAGGGGAGCATGGTCCATGAAGGAAAACAAAACAATGTACTAGTATCAATGCACGTATACAAAACCCCTGGGAACCATGACATGTGAAGAGAAAATGGCAACGATGTAATGACATCAAAACTAAATGAAGAACATTTGGGATAAGGCTTCATTAGTTGTGATTGCATGGCTGTAACCATATTATAGGAAATTAATTATTTGTAAGCAACTATCCAATTTGCACCATCAAATTTAAAGCAGTAACATTTCACGCACGTATAAAATAATAGAGTTTGTGGTGTTCAATCACAGACAACATACCTGCACAGCTATTTATTAGCATGGCATTGCAGAACTATTTGTTCATGCAGAACATGCCTCAACAGCCGAAGCGTTTTGGCATTGGACATCAATCTTGTTAAGTAGTTCTGTATAGGAGGAAGTAAGTGAAAGTTCAAGTGCATTAACACCCTCAGTTTCATTGCAACCTTTACTGCTGTTGTCCATGAAGCCAACACTGTCAAAACCATTTTCAACCGGCTGATTCATGTGAATGATCTTACCAAATAACTGAATAGAGCTAATTCCAACCTTTTTGGGGTTGAAGCTCCTGTTTCCAGTAAAGTCTTTGCCAAAAGAATGTGCACTACTCTGGCTCTCAGGTGATAAGTCCCCAGATTGCAAACTGCCAATGTTCATCTCACTGGGCATTCTTTTCATTTTGGGTACCAAGTTGTTTCCAAAGACCTTGTCACCAAACACCTGGGAAGCATTTTCACTTATTAAGTGAGATAAACTGAACGTGGAAAAAGGATCTTGCCTGGCTCCCTGCATGCCAGCAGGAAAAGTACTGTAATTCAACATTGAAGCATTCATGTGCCCCGTTCTTGAATTAGTTAGGTCTGAAATCGGAAAGAAAAGTTCTCCATTTGTCAGGAACCCAGAATCATTTGGATATCTCAATTTCTTCATTGGGGGGGATGTGTCTTGAAGTGGCAGTGTGGTTGCAACAAATTCCACTTGCCAAGGGCTCACTCTCTCTACATTCTGCAGAACTTCAGGCTCATCCCAATTAATCTATGCAAGAGAGAAAATGGTTGAAATGGCAGCAAATATGGTAAAAGGATCAAAAGTTTGATGTTGTGAATGTGAAGGAAACTTATATAACTGCAAATATATAACAGAATCATTAACAGATAATCGCTAGGGGAGCTCACTACTTGACCTAAAACTGTTAAACACTTACGAAGAGAGAAAGACCTGGTTAAAATTAGATGACCTTCAAAATCAAATTGCAGAGATTGTGAAAATGGCCCTAGGAAAGGGAAAATGACTCGTGGAACAAACCAGAAGTCCCTAACAAGTGCCGCAGTGAAATTCTAACTTAAATAGTAACAGAGTTCTCAAGACTTTAGGTGGTCCTCCTTTGCAAGTAATTGAAGAAAACCTTAATCATGTTTCATGACATATAGCTTCAAGACAAGTAATGTAGCCTTGGGTAGGGTGAAGAACAAAGAAAAACAAGGTATACAGTACACTAGCTTAGTTGCAGCAAGCTATTCAGTGCCCTAAATATTCAATACCCAAATCACACAATTGCATCCGAGCACCAAAGTCACAGGAAACAGCTTACATATAAAATTCAAAAAATAGGAAACTGTAAAAAGAACACGACTATTTCATGCACAACCTTAATGTCCGATTAGAATAAATTGCTCCATTTCATTGACAGCCAACTGCTCTTAATTTTCTCTGGCATCATTTACATCTATTCTTATTGTTTAACATACACTACAGACATCATTCACAAAAAAAATCACAACAGGGGAGATTAGCCCTTAGCATTTCATCATAATTTTCTGCTCAAAATCAAAACTAGCAGGTATTGTTTGAGGGCATAAGCAAGCCACAAAAATGATTTAAGATCATTTGAAACGAATGTATTTCTGCTTCCCAGCTCAAAAGCAAAAGACCCCATTATCCTCCCAAATCACTTATTTTCACATGACCATAAACTGTATAAAACAATGAACAAATCACTCTATAAACCAAACAAAAATGTAAATCAGCAAACACGTTATTAACATACATACCTGAAGCATGCGCCAAGGAGAGCCACGCCATGAACCACAGTCAGGCAAACCAGTACCCGAAACAGTCCCCTGAAACCAAGTCATTCTGGAGGAATCCTCAGTCTCCACAGCCATCTTCACTCTCATCCCAGCAGTCCAAAACACACGTAGTGCAGCTTCCACCACTTCAGCCCTCACCACAAAATCTGAATACCACCCTGCCCTCGGATAGTAGACAACCTCAAACGGCAAGCCTTTAGCCGCCCTCTCTACTGCCTCCACCACAGCCTCTTGAGACAACCGTCCTCTCCAATTCCTTGAAAACCCCTCCTCCACCTTCACTTTCACCTCTCCACCGCTGTCAGAAATCTGCTCCCTCCACCTGGCACTGTTATTAAACTTAACAGCCCTCCTCACTCCAATGAACATCTCTCCCTTCAAATTCCTCATAAAAACCACCGAATCTCCCGCAATCAACTTCTTATTGTTAACAAACTTACTCCATCCGGTAGTTAGCAAGTGCCTACGTGGCGTACCTCGATAAATGTGCCTGAAATCCCAACTAACGCCGTGAATATCGGCAACCGTTAGAGTCTGGACCGGAGGCTCCGCCTGGTAGTTTAACGGAGGGAAGATCGAGTCGGCACAGAACCTCGGCACAGAGAAGCCACCACCGTTATTCGCATCTGATGGAGTTAGAATCTTAGAGAAGGCCAAAATCTTTCTTTCGTCATCATCAACGTCATTAGCACCTTCACCTTCACTTCTACAAGGTTCTAGAAAGGAGAGAGGGAGGTTAGAGGAGGGGTTATCGAGAGGGATAAGGAGAAGTCTGGTGAAGACCTCGTCAGTTACTGGATCAGCGAGGAAATCAACGGCGGAGATTTGGCAAGGGATTGAGGGTTTAGAGAGAGCGAGATTAGAGAGGAATGGAGAATGAGGTACCGAGGACGATGAGGATTGTTCGAAATGACCTTGAGGGAAGTAGTAAACCCTAGAGTTAACGGCAGGAATTTGAACGGAGGATCCTGCACAGGCTCGCCAGAACCGCGGGTCGACGCGACTGAACTCAGTCAGTTGCGGCGGCGGCATTTGTTAGTTCGTTTGGGTTCCGAAACCAAAGAGAGAGGTAAGAGTTAAATGGAAACGGTTTACTAACATAAGAGTTCTGCGTGTGTCGAAAGAGAAAGAGATATATATAGAGAGGGAGTTATATATTGTCTGAGATGAAGTACGGGAGAGAGAGTGCCGTCTTGGGGTCGGAGAACGGGCAAAAAAAGATGGAGAAGTTTAGGGACTGCTTCATTGGCTACACTGTTTTTTACAGTTTTAGCCACGACACTGTTGCCAACTAACTTCATGATTTTTCATCCCTTAGTTCTCCACGCTATCCCGATACGCGTGCACCACACTCTATCAGGTATGAATTAAAAAAGGAAAAACAATCCAATTTCTTAGGTGTAGATAAAAAAAATATTTTTTTTTCTACTATAGGTATTTAGATTTCCTCAGTAATTTAGTGATATTATCAAAAGCATTTCTAAATATAATATTTTTAAAATATATTATGTGAACTATTCTGACAATAGTTATCTTAAAAAATGTTTATATAATAGATTTATATATAGTGATTTCACTGAATATTTTATGTTTAAATTTATATATTAATTTAAATATATAATTTTTTTATTTTTTCTAAATATAAATCAACTCAACTTTTTATATTTTTATATCACCTTTCCACTACAAATAAGTAAATAATTTATGTGATGTTAATAAGAAGTGAGATTGAAAGAAATTTTGTCGAACTATATTAATGAGAGGGTGATTGGTATTTTGATCATAATTTTATTTATCTAAGATTAAAATTTATTTTAATGTTTTTGGATTGGTTTTATGTGTTTATATTAAAATAATTTTTTAAAAAAATAAAAAATATATTATTTTAAAATACAAATGATCAAATAATTTATGTAATATTGATGAGAAATAAGACTGAAAGAAAATTTGTCAAGTTATATTAATGAGAAGGTGCTTGACTGCTTGGCATTCTGACCATGATTCTTTTTGTCCAAAATTAAAATTTATTTTAATGTTTTTTTTATATATGTTTAAATTAAAATAAATTTTAAAAAATTAAAGAATATATTATTTTAATATGTTTAAAATAAAAATACTAAGAAAACAACTGCTCTCTGCAAGCGCAGCGATGGGGCTTCCAATTTGTGGCAACAAGCAGTTACTAAAGTGAGATCTTAAAGGGAATCAATACAATTCTCGTACAATAATTATATTGGCAGTGACAGGTAATAATTACGAAAGCAAAAGTTGACGGCGGGTGAAAGGTTAATTACGAAAGCAAAAGCGATGGGCTTCCACGTTTACAGCGTGTGCCGTGAAACGAATCTCGAAAGAAATAGGATTTGAAAGGCTATATTTCTTTTATTTCTTATAGAAATTTTTGAAAGTATTTTTTAGTTTGAAAAAAATATTAAATTAATATTTTTAAAAAATAATAATAAATGTGCTAGTTTTAAGAATTAAAAAAATAAAAAAAAAATTTATTGGGCTAAAGTGAAGTTTTTTAAAAGGCTTAAGCATATTGGGTTGTCCAGGCCAGACCAGTTCACTTGATCTCTTATTATTATTGTTGTTGTTTTTTTTTCTTTTCTTTTAATTACATTCTTTTGGTTTTTTATTTTTTTTTTAAATCTTTCTCAATTTTTGCTATCATATATTTAGCTATTTTTTTTTATTAAATCCAATGAAGTATATAATTCAAATTGTGAATTAGACAAATTAAGTCATGAAACTAGAGTTGATCCAATATGTTTTAGTATTTTTTATATTTATTTATTCTTATTTCAATTTATTTATTTATTTATTAAAAAAATCTCTATTTTTGCTATCATGTATCTAGGTAAAAAATAATTTTAAAAAATAAAAATTATTTAAACTAACTAGAGCTCTGACCTAAATTGTGAGTTTGATAAGTTAATCCAAGAACTGAGGTTCAATTTAATATATTATAGTCTCAATATTTTTTTTGCTTTTTGAATTGGTATTCATTACATGCTTTGTTTTGGTTTCCGTATGATTAAATGGTTATGATTTGATTTTTATAAAGTTATTATGATTTCAAGATACAGATTATTAGTTTAATAGATTAATTAGAGTTGATTAGAATCAATTCAATGAGTTAGCGTGTAATTTTTTTATTAATCCTCGTCTTTGGATTTTTTCTTGATTATCTAGGAATTTTTTTCCACTAAAAAAAAACACCTGTAGTATAACACAAATCAATAACTTAGTTAAAACCTGTTTATTTTTGTGTTTTAAAAATATTTTTTAAAAAAATAATTTTTTATTATTTTTATTTTAAATTAACTATTTTAGTATTTTTAAATCATTTTGATTTGTCGATATCAATAATAATTTTTTAAAAAATAAAAAAAAAATTAAATATATTTTTTAAAAATAAAACATTTTAAAATCAGCCGTGTATCATTATAATACTTACTATTCCTCTCCAATCCATTCGGTCGGCCATGTCTAGTCAATTATCCACCAGCATCGAAATGAAATTGAAAAGGCTCTGAAAGTACAAAGATTATACATTCTTCGGCTCGGTTCATCTCCAATTCTCCATCCAGCCAGCCACCATGGTCAATCATCAACTAGTCTAAGATAGGGCTGGATAATCTTTTAATAGTGATTTTTTTTTTATTTAAAATTTATTTTTTATACTAACACATCAAAACAATTAAAAAATATAAAAAAAATACTTTAAAATAAATAAATAAATAAAATTAAAATTCTTAAAATGTGCTACCAGTCCCAAAAACAAACTGAAAGGGTTATTTCGTCCATCTCCTTTCTCCAATTCTCTTGTATCTCCTTCTCTTATTCCAGGCAAAAATTGAAATTGAAATGCCAATCAAAAACTATATTGGATTTGATTTGAATTGTTAATTGAAATAAAAACTTATATAGATGTTACAACCACCAATCCCATATAAAATAAATAAATTCTATAAAATTAATATATAAAATTAAGAATAAACCATCCACCATTCGACTTTAAGTTTTATGAATACAATTTAAATTCAACCAAGTCCGAGGACCCTATCTCTTGCTATCGCTTCCAGAAACCATCCCAAAGCAACTCCTTTGCTACTGCTTTTCTTCTTGCCCGATCCTCTTGCTATCGAGCTCCCATAACCTTACTGGTTTTATTGATGGCAGCATTCCACCTCTGACCTCCCCTGCCAGAAATTCCGAATCATTCTACATCCTCTCTTGAACCAAATCCTCCATGTGCATCTTGGCTTTACACTTGGACTCGATAACTTTTGAGGTACGTAGTACTTTCGAGAAAGCTTTTGATCTTGCATCAGAGTATAGGCAGTTGCAGCTTCATGTCCAGCTGCAGGAGATAACCACTGACGACAAATCTCTTTCTCAGTTTCTCCAGCTGGTCAAATACTTGGCTGATGAACTTTCTGCCCCTCGAAATCCTCTTCAACCCTCTGGATTTAATGCTATTATTTATAAAAATCTTGGATCATATTATCATAACATCATTGCAGGTTGCAGGCGCAGCCTTATTTGTTCAATGATACCAAGCAAATTTATATGATCTACACGATCAGTTTCTGGCGAATGAGGTGTTTCTGAATCATGTCAGGATCAAATCTCCTACAGCCAATGTGGGCATATAAACCATCTAATACCCACTCCAGCAGACTGGTGGTGGTTTTTCTTCAGCTTCCCCTTCATACGGAAACTCCACCGGAGGAGATTTCATGTCAGGAGGGAGGTTAAATCCTCATCGGAATGGGTAGGTTTAACAAGAAGAAGGGGTCCTGCCAGGTATGTGGCTGGAATCACCATGCTGCAGATTGCTGTCGTAAGCATTATAAACCTGCTCTATCTGCGTGATTCAGAAACTGCAATCTCTTGTCTATGTGGGCATTTTGTCATCCTCAGCAATTCTCGAGCTCTGAGATTTCACAGCATCGAGTTCTTTGATCCACTTGATGCTGTATCTCCTTTGCAAATATACTAAGCTGTCAGTATCCGACAGTTGATTGGTATTTCCAAACTAACACATGCTTGAATGATTCAGATAACACTTGAAAGTCCAAGTGACCTTCAGAAAACCTGTCGTTTCTCTTCAAGCACTTGTTGCTATGATGTGTATAGCCTTTGGGCCCTAAGCCCAAATCCAGTATACCGGGAAGCCTTCTATTGGTGAATAACGAAAAAGAAAAATAAGGGGATAAGGTGTACAGCATGACAATTATTGTTTTTTTAAAATAATTTTTATTAAAAAATATATTTAAAAAATATTTTTTATTTTTAACAGCCCATAAAAATAAAAAAATAAAAAAATATAAAAATATAAAATTAATTTTAAATAAAAAATAATTCAAATTTTAAAAAAACATGATTTTAATCACATTTCCCTTAAAAAACCCAACTATTAAGTTATCTAGGGAGGAAGAAATACTTTATGCAGATTAAATAGGAGTAAGAGGAAAACGAGGATCAATGATGGATAGAGTTGATGAGAAATACTTCATTCATTCATTGTTTGTTATAATTTCTTAGTTGTGTTTTTATTTGTGCATTCTATTTTTAACGGTTTTATTTGTTTTTATATTTTAAAAGCTTTTAAAAAAAATTAATTTTTTATATTTTTTATTTCAAATTAAAACATTTTTAAAATTTTTAAATCATTTTAATATACTAATATTAACAATAATTTTTTAAAAATTAAAAAAAATATTTTATTTTAATATATTTTTAAATAAAAATATTTAAAAAAATAACTATAATCACCATATAAACAGGCGTGACATAACAGCACTCCAAGGGATTTCCTACAAAATAGGAATTCCTGACATCCATTAACCAAGCCACCGCATTGCCTCTAAAAACAAAGAAAGACGAAGTACAAACACAACATAAAACGCTGCGTTGGACTTAAACATAGGTAAATGAAACGCTGCGTTGAAAATATTTGAACGTGCAACGGTCATCTCTTCCTCTCTGAATACAGAGCATTGACTACCACTTCTGGATTCTGAGCAGAAGCAAGCGAAGAGTAAAGAATCCTCAACCCTCAGTTTTTCGGCCAATATAATGGTGGTCAGACTAAAAAAAAATAACATGTCACATGCTATTTTTTTTTAAAAAAATAATATAAGAGATGAAGGACATATCATTCATCATTTAAAAAAAAAAAATAACCCCAGCATGAGTTGGAAGGTTTGTGGGCTTAATCTTTTGTTTTTAAAGATCTAGGGGCGCCAGGTAACCAAGATTCCCATGAATGACTTGACTTTTTTTTTATTATTGATTTTTTAAAAAAATAATAATATTAAGTTGTTTTTTTTTTTTCTGATCTTATCAATTTCAAACAAATTTCTTGATATTAATTTTTAATTAATTCTACAAGCATCAAATTTTGTTATTGTATAATCAAATAAAAAATGGTTTCTAGAAAAAAAAATAAAGTTATTAAGTCTAATTGAGTTCATTACTTGAATTAGGAAGGAAAGCTTGATTAGTTAAATTTGATTAACTGATAAGTAAATTTAATAATTAATTTTAATTTATTTTTAAAAAATCATCGCAGTTTTTTTAAAAAAATCTTAATATTTAATAGGTGATTGATTTTGTGAGTACTTTACTTTTCCTTCATATTAATGACATCATAAAGAGTGTTTTATGGCCAGAAAAGTTTTTTATATTAAAAAATATTAATTTAACTCGCAGCATAGCTCAGTTAGGTAGCTTTTGAACTAAAATGGATGTTTCTTTGAACCAGCAATCACGGGCCCCACACATACACTCAATTGAGACAAACTACGCCTTTCAAGTTTCAAGTACAGAGACGGGTGTACGTGGGGTCACCGTGTTGGTGAACCATCTCTGATAAAGGAGACAAACTCCTGCATTCAGGAATCTAAAATCCTTTTCAAGCAATTCATTTTTTTTTTTTTTTTTAAAGAAAAGAAACCCTTTCAAGTTGCTTGTATCGGCGGAATATCCCATCAATCTGTGATGGAAAAAATATCGACACCGGTGAAAAAAAAAAGAAAATTAAAATAAAAACATGAATCATGCACCAAGTCGCTGTGAATTAATCATGATATCAAAACATAAATATCATGAAATCAAACGCAATTATGCAATGAAAAAACATAAAATTCCCAATTCAAACCAAGCTCCAGCAAGATTCGGAGTTAAAAAGGTAATTACCACCGAAGATATATTGGATAAGAGTACTTTGGAAAATGAAAGGCAAGTGATTTACTTCCATACAGGGATGAGAGGGCATATCATGGAATTGATAGGATATAGCTAAAGGTCAAATCAAATTTTTTTAATGTAAAAAAATATTTAGATATTATTGGTAGCATGTTTTAAAAAAATAAAAAAAATATCATTTTCATCATTGACTTGATAAAGTCCAATAAAGCTTGTTTTTCTTTAATTATATAATAAAAAAAACAACGACAATAAATAGATCAAATTCTTCTGAAAAAGTGATCATGACGACTTATATAAAAAGAGCATTTGCGGAAAAAAAAACCCATAAAACTTAATTAATAAACAACTTTACATTGAAAGATGAAATTAATAAAAAATAAAAATTAATAAAAAAAAGTGTCATAAGACGACTCGAGTTAGCATGTCAAATCTATGCCTTGGGTTGTGAGGTCGGGATAGCATCGTATAAAGCAAAATGAAAAAATTATGTTGTCTAATTCTTAACAATCCAAATGTAGAATGATAAAAAAAAAATATTAACAAAAAGAACCTAAAAAAAACAAACAAACCTAAGCAAGTTCACCACACCTCGTAAGATAGATCATGCAAACAAGATAAGTTAATAGAAGGTAAAATTGACAAAATTATGATGCTCAATTTCAAACCAATTAATTATTAAAAGATGAAACTAGAAAAAAATTAATCTTAAAAAAAGACCTATAAAAATAGTCAAGTTAATCCATGTCTAATTGTTAAACTCGTGATTTATGTCATAAGACCAAGATAACCATAAAAAAAAATGATGAAGCTCAATTTTTAATAAATCCAATGTCGAATGATGAAATTAAAAAAAAAATCAATGTAAAAAGGGATCTAAATAAAACATGTCATCTCGAGTTAAACTTTTAAACTCATCATTTGATTCATGAGGTTGGGATTACCACACAAAAAAATAACATAGAGTTTAATTCTCAATCAACCTAATATTCAATGATGAAACTGAAAAAAAAATCAATTTTAAAAAATAACTTAAAGGAAAAAATGTAAATAAAAAGAATGAGAATCAAGTTTGATATATAAACAAAATAACAAGATACCTTTTAGTTTTGGCCAACCCAGCGTAAATCCCAATAAAAGAAGAGTGAAAATACAGTAAAGAAATGGAAAAAGGTTGTTGGTGCCTTACCACTGTTTCTTAACCTACACGCTCTGCCCCACCCAATAAAACTTAATGTGCCACTTTAAATGCAACCACAGATGACTATTTTTTGCCATTAAAGGAAGTTATATACACTGTTTTAATGTGGTGGGCTTCTTTCACATGCCCGTGCATATGCTCTTGAGCAAGCCAAGTTGACCTTCATGTTCATCTTGGTCCGCTATATTTACTTTACTTTCAATTTTAGTCACTTAATACCTAATTATTTTACATTGATATAATTTTTTTTATCCAAAATTGAGCATCAACTAAGAAAATTAGAATTCTCCCTAAATATTGCAATAACCCAATACTAGGCAACCAAAACAAAATACTAAGTCAAATTCTAGATAAAGTCGGTATAAATGGATCAAATTAAAAAAGAAAAAGTTGAGTAACTGAAAAAAAACATGAACTCTTCCTTTGATTGTACAAATTAGTTCTTGGTATTAACAGAAATAAGGATTGGATATTTGTCAAAGCTTTGAATTTGGTTCCTGAAGCTCTAATTCATTTGAATCAATGAAATTGAGTTTATTTTACCAAGATGAGTATCAATTGAGTGACAGACCAATTATTTGAAACCTTTTTTCTTATGATTTAATCATTCTTCATTTATTGTATTCATAATTTTATGTGATGATTTGTTTTGACGAGCTCAATGTCAGTTTCTCGGGGGTAAAAAGCATTCCTTTATTTCTCTTGGGGGTTTCTATTTTCCCTAAGGATTAAAAAATAAGGGCTTGTAATTGAAAAATAAGGAAAAATTCATGCTTTAGAGGAATAAACAAAAATGAAAATGTGAAGTTCACGGGGGAGGAGAGAGATAAAAATGAAGAAAAGAAAAGGAATGTTGCTAGCGATGCGCAATAGGAAAAAAGGTCGACATGCGCCACTCTTACTAGAAGGACCCAACAAGATGCTTCTAAAGACATTAAAGAAAACTATTTTTGGAGGTTATAAGACACAACACACATCGCTTACATCAAGTGGGTCTAACCACGTCTCTGCATGTGCCCTCCACACTTCATATTCTTACTACTTACTTCGTTTAATTTGGCACATTTATTTATACTCAACCTTTAATTTCATCGAGTATTGGATTCAATCTCACCCAATTCCAAGTATTTTTCTTTCTACTCGATATCGAATTATCTAACGACCCTTCAATTTAGATTTGCATTAAATCTGACTCGGATCTAGTAAAGGCCTGTTTAGGGGGGGATAAAGGAAATAGAAAGAAATATATAGCTCTTTGACCGAGTTAGTATGTTATGATTATGCCCATGAAACTGGTTGCGAGTTTGGTGTTTAACTTGGGTTGAATGAAGGTAATACAATATGTATTTGCCTCAATATCAAAACAATACAAAATGTCACTTTTTTTTTTTAAATCGATCCATGTTTCTATCAGTTATTTGAGTTATCTTTGACTCTGTTAAATTGACTTGGTCACATCATGAAAACTCACACATGGTTAATTTCAAACGAGGGCATGTAATTAATTGAGTCGTGAGGTTTCAAGGCTAACTTGTTGTGATAGTGTCACTATTAAGGAGTTCCCAATAGCATGGTAACTTTTTTTATGTTCAAGAAAATAATGTCAATTATATTTTTTATTCAAGAAAAAAACTTGGGCAACATCATCATTTATTTATTCTTTTAATCATATCGGGTTTTGATTGAGTTTGATTTGTATGTTATGAGATTATATTTGTTTATATACATATAAAACGCTTTTAAGAACATTACTAACATCTAGAAGCCATACCCATAATGGTCATATCAAGTTTTGATTGAGTTTGCTTTGTAAAATATAAGATTTCGAGTATTTTTATATATAATTGCATGTAGAGATGCTACTACACCTCGAGTCTATACCTGTAATGGAGTACATAAAACCTAACTAGTACTATATAAATAAGGAGAGGGTAGGTAATTTTTTTAAAACATTCTATATATGGAATTTAGATAATTTATTTCTATAGAAGTTCATTCATAAATAGCTATTGAATAGTATTTTTATTTTGAAAATTTACCCTATCAAATAAGTTAAAGCCTTTAAATAAAGTAAAAGAAATCCAAGGATGCTAGTCATTTTCTAGGGTTTATTGAGAAAAAAGGTCAAGGATACGTTAAAACTTAAATTCCATTGCTTTATTTTAAAAAGGAAGTTTATCATTGTTTCTAAGATTCCTTATTTCTCATGAATGAAATTTATGGTTCTCATGGACTTTTATGTCCATCCATATGTTCATTTATCAAAACAAGTCAAGCAAGAAATTTGAAAAAAGATAAAATAAAATAATAAAGCATCAAAATTTGGATTGACCAAGCAATATTGATTTAAACACCTTTATGCGTAACCCAAATAGTGTGGAGAAGGTATTTTTTTTTTTTTTTGAGTACTTCCCTTCAAGTCTTATAAGCACGTTTGCTATAAAAAAATATAAAAAACATTTGTGTGAATTGGAGGTGTGACTTCTAATGAACTTGTTTAAGAGTGATTATAATTGTTTTTTAAAATGTTTTTCATGTTGAAATGTATTAAATAATAATTTTTTTTTTTTTAAAATTATTTTTAAGATCAGCGTATTAAAACGATCTAAAATATATAAAATAATTAAATTTTAATAAAAAAATTTAAATTTTTATAAAAACACAATTTTCACTGTCTTTTTTGAACATTCTATTTTGAATCCAAAATATATTTTGAGGTGTGTGCTAATTATTGAAAATTCTTGTAGTACAAGGCGAAGATCCAAACAAATTTTTTCAGGTCAAAAAAACGAAAGAGAAAAAAGGATGTGGCCATGTTTGGACGTGGACCACGTGGTTTGTGCCTGCCTAAGTGAAGAATTTTCTTTAAGAATTTGTGTGCCATAAAAAATAATAAAAACATATAACTTGTTTTTTATAATCAAAAAATAATTGATGAAAGACACATTTGCATGGATTTTATATTCGATCTATGAAAATGAATAAAGTGGATGATTAAAATACACACACATAAAAACTGAGATGAATATTAGTTTTATATCAAATTATAATTAAATAAAAAATTTCAAATTCGATCATCGCTGTCCAAAAAAAAAAAAATAATTAGTGTTCAAGGGGAACTTTCATTATACTGCCACGTGTCGGGCCAACCCGTTTAACATTTGCAACCCATGGGCACCGGGTTGGTGCATGCATAAACAGCAACCATCATAAATCGTGGCGTGATTGACTGGGCGAGGAAGGAGGCGTCGTCAACGTGAGATCCACGCCCTGACAAAAGGTCGCATTTTTTAGGCCTAACGTTTGACAGTCGAGGCGCGTAATTTCATCGAAGCATATAATAAGAAAAGAAAAATCAAACACCCTCATAGTTCTCCGCGCCCGCCCTCCTTTATATACGATAGAATACACAATTGAATAGAAAAACAAAAGGAAGACACTAGAAATTTATCTTCTCTTCTGCGAATTATTCAATTATCTCACGGCAATGAAGGGCCGAGTCACTACCAAAGCCTCTGCCCCTGCGAAATGGATTCCATTTCTCTGTGTATTTTGCTTCGCTCTTGGAATTCTCTTCTCTAACAGGTCCACCCCCTCTCTCCACGCATCTTTTCCCCCCTCCCCCTTCCATTTTCGACTTGTTATTTTTGTTTTAGTTTTTACTTACCGTCAAATCTTGTTCACGAATTGCATCGTGCGTGCGTGTGTGCAGATTATGGGATTCCTCAGCTGAACCCAACGGTCAACAGCTCCTATCCCAGCGTCGACATGAACAAGAATTACAAGTCATCGATGACGATTCCACAACTAACAAGGTTTTATTTTATTGTTCTCTTTTATCACAAACCATCAAAATTAGTTTGCCCATCTTTTTGATTGACTCTTGCCTTTCTTTTTGGTTCTAAAGTCATCGTTTTTCTTTTTAGAAGCTCTCACAGAATAAAGATGTAATGGACGAAGTTTTGAAAACCCATGAAGTAATTCAGTGAGTGTTTCTTGCACTGACCCTAATTTATCTTTTCTATCTTCATCTTCTCCATCTTTGTTAACATTGGTTTCACCTTTGTGGACTTTTTGGAGGCCCACCAGATCATTAGATAAGTCAGTTGCAGTGCTTCAAACGCATTTAGCATCTAAGAGTTCTCAAGAGACGAGTTTGAAAGGCTCTGCTCCCGTACCAAGGCAGAAGGTGTTCATGGTTATTGGGATTAACACTGCTTTTAGTAGTAGAAAGAGGCGTGATTCTGTCAGAGAGACTTGGATGCCTCAAGGTTTTAGTTGTCTTCTTGTCATTTCTTGTTTGTTTCTGAAAAACTGGGTGTTTTAGATTTGATGGTTTTAGTCATTTTTCAAATTGTTTTGTTTATTGATCAGGGGAGAAGCTTGTCCAATTGGAGCGCGAGAAGGGTATTATTGTCCGGTTCATGATTGGCCATAGGTGAATTGATTTGTCTTTGCCCCTTTTAATCATTTATTGTGCAAGTGTGAGAAGTTTCTTTATTACCTTGACACCATCTGTAGGAAACATTTTTATTTGCAGTGGTTTAGAAGACTTGATCTTGTAAGCACGTCAAACTCATTGGTTTAAGATGGTTCCTGTGGAATCGTCTAATTGTTTGCTAGATATATTTAATGAATGTGTCACTGTCTTTTCCAAGAGGCAAGTGTGAATGTATCATCACTTTTTTGCTGCATCTTTATATAGCATATATGGTGGCTATTCGTTGCAGCTAGACTTGATGATGATGCTCAGTAATCATTCTACCCACGATCTTTTCATGTGGAAAGAAGTGGGGGATACATAACTATAAAATACACAGACTATGTGTCCTTACTCCTTTAACTGCATAATTTCTCTGAAATCAAGGCTTCATGGGGTCCATGCAAGTAATTAATCAGTCTTTGAGATGGTTGTTCTTATATGTATGCTGTCAGGTGGTATTTTTTTCTTAAGAGATTTTTCCTCGTGGAATGTTAGTTATTTACTAATACACACTTCCCTAGATGAATAATCAAGAAAATTGGTCTGTGTTTGAGAGCTTGGTTTGAACTAAAGGTTAGACTTTGAAGATGAGGAAAGTAGGGATTGTCCTTTGCCACTTTCCTCTCTTCCTTCTCATTGCTTTCTGTTCCTGTCTCTGAGGTTTCTGTAGTGTTGTGGAATGGCAGTATCCAGTGATATAACTTGCAAATTGCAAGTAGTTGATCTGAAAGATCATCTTTAGAACACCCTGACTAATACAAACATGATAAGTTGACGAGACATGAGGCTGTATCTTACTATGGATATCTGCACAAAATTCTCCATTGAATTGAATTGAAATTGACCTTAATGGTATTTGTATTTATTGTTTCAGTGCAACATCCAACAGCATTTTAGACAGAGCCATTGATTCAGAAGATGCTCAACATAAGGATTTCCTTAGGCTGGTAAGAAAACTATGATGCCTTTTCTGTATCTGGAAAGATAGGATATACTATGCCAGGAGTTGGATCTAATTATATTAAAATTTGTAGGAGCATGTTGAAGGATACCATGAATTGTCTGCGAAAACAAAAATTTTCTTTTCCACAGCAGTTGCAAAGTGGGATGCAGAATTTTATGTCAAGGTGGATGATGATGTTCATGTTAATCTGGGTATGCACCGGCTCTTAGCATCTTTGAAAACATAAGCTCCTTAAAATATTCCCCGTTACCAAAGATGATCTCACACACTTCTTTCTTCTGTAGGTATGCTAGCTTCTACACTTGCTCGCCATCGATCAAAGCCCAGGGTGTACATTGGATGTATGAAATCTGGACCTGTTCTCTCCCAAAAGTAATTCTTCTAGACCCTTAGTTCTATACTGATGAGAATATTAATGTTCTTTATCTTTTTGTCTCTATGAATTGGTGTTAAATATATCTTAAAATTCCTTTCTATTCTATAGGAATGTCAAGTATCATGAACCAGAGTATTGGAAATTTGGAGAGGAAGGGAACAAATACTTCCGTCATGCAACTGGGCAGATATATGCTATCTCAAAAGAACTTGCCACTTATATCTCCCTTAACCAGTAAGGATAGCAATTTCCAATAGGAATTTGGTTGGCGTGATTCACCTTATGGCCTGCCATGTATAGATTGTTGAGCTCTATTTTTGTTAATACTTGACCTGGCATCAAATTGTTTGAAAATCAATTTCAGGTTCTGATAAAAAAAATTATGTTCAATTCCAAATGGTAGTCACAAAAATCTAATCTCTTGTGCAATTGCGGAACATATTATAGGTCTATTAAGTACAAAAGCATGAAAGATCATTGGATCAAGTAGCATCACAATTTTGATGTTTTGCATCTCACTTGTTCTTTTTTTATTGATTTTTTCAAGACAGTTTATGTTCTGGTTCTTGCTGTTACTGCAGGCCCATATTGCACAAGTATGCCAATGAAGATGTGTCTCTTGGTGCATGGTTTATCGGTCTTGAGGTTGAGCACATTGATGACCACAGCATGTGCTGTGGTACACCACCAGGTATTGCTCTCAAATTATTGGCGCAAACAGCTTTTTTAGCGTAAAATTGAATTGTAGCTAGGAATTTAAAAAAAATGTTAAAAGGAGAACGGAGTGTGGTTCATGCTTAAGATTGTTACGAGTCTGAATATTGGGTTTTAATCTAATCTTGCAAATGACATGTCTGGAACAACTATGCAATTATATGGTTCTACCCTTCTCCTTCTTCATTCCGCACATGATAATCTTTATTTTTAACTGGTGTTTATACTCTGCCACTTCAGACTGTGCGTGGAAGGCACAAGCAGGTGATGTGTGCATTGCATCCTTTGACTGGAGCTGCAGTGGAATCTGCAAATCGGTGGAGAGGATCAAATTCGTTCATGAAAAATGTGGTGAAGGAGACGGATCTGTATGGAGTGCTGTCTTTTAAATTAGATGGGATTGTATTTGGTGGCAATCAGATTATGAAGTTATTCAATTGTGATTAGTACGTAGGCGGGATGCAGGGTGGAGATAGGGCAGTCCACACAGATATGGTACATGTCTCCAAATTTTGAACATATTGCTTCTTCAACTTCTGAAAGATGCCTGTTTGAAGAATGCCGGAGCAAGACCTTTGGAATTGCTATTTATGTAGAAACTTTTGATCGGAACCTGCATTGAAATGAAGATAGTGATCCACAGATCTTCCAGCTTCTTTCTTGGCGTGGGAGGGTGCACGGTGTATGTACTCCCCAACGCTATACTTTCAGATAGGGACTTGGGAGTTGAGTCACTTAGTTGGGGAAAACAGGAGAACAGATAGTTAAATGTAATTTATGATGTAGATACACACACTAGCTGGCGTGCTGCATTCCAGCAGAAGTTTTCTTTAGTAGCATTAGCTTCTTTGAACAGGCAACCCTTCTGAATTCTGATGCAACTCTTGTCATCATCAATTGAAATTTTAACATTCAAGTTTTTAATGATTGAATTCGATTCCCCGGTTTTGATGGCTTTGTATTTCCAGGTGTTGGCAAATTCCAAGCTTGGCTTTGACCAGTATGGCAAGTCAGCTACATTTTGTTCGGTCTCTGGGTCATTTTGTTTGGTCCACGTGTTAATCTAGAGTAACTTGATAAATCTAGATTAATTTAATAAATTATTACTGGAATTATACGTTCTACATGTTTCTTATAAAAAAACAAATCAAAATAAATTAAAAAAAATCAAAATAAATTATAAAGTATAATTTTTAATTAATTTAATTAAATTAAAAAAAATTAATTTTAAAAAAAACTAAAAATAATAATACATGTTAACGTTAAATTCATTACTTAGATTATAAATTATGATAATTTCATAGAAAATAAATTATGAAACTTGATATACAATAAATAAATGAAATGTTGAAGATTAAATTAAAAAAAAAAAAAACTCAGGTCAACTGAGTTAAATATATAACTTGTATTATGAAATCAAGATAAATTCATAAAAATAAATTATTAAATTTAATTTTCAATATTAAAGGATTATTTAAAAAAAATAATAAA
The DNA here is from genome assembly GCF_005239225.2 of Populus alba. Taxonomy (NCBI): domain Eukaryota; kingdom Viridiplantae; phylum Streptophyta; class Magnoliopsida; order Malpighiales; family Salicaceae; genus Populus; species Populus alba. Next base: position 11,588,227 of record NC_133297.1, on the reverse strand, counting down.
ATAAAAAAAAATTCAAGTTAAACAGAGTAATTCGTTAAATTCATGACACCGATATACTAAATAACTTTATATAAATTACATCAAACTAAATTATAAACTCAATATGACAAATTAAATATAAAAATAAAAATAAACAAAAATAGAAAACACTATTAAAATGAATTCATGGTGAAAACACCTTTATCTGTTAATTTAAATGTTAAATAAATTAAATTTGCTAGCCGATTCAGCTGGTAATTAATAATAATAGTAACGTTATTGTTTACGAATTACGACGTTTGTTCCTGCGCCTCTCTCTCTCTCTCGACGAAGTCTCGAAGTCAATGAACTAAAGTCTCTCTCAGTGGACTTTTCCTGTTCATCCTCAGTTGAAATTGAAATCTCTTCCTTCCCTTCTCTCTCTTCTCTCTGTAAATTGAATACAGATAGAATAGGATAGGATAGAACAGAAAAAAATCAGTCTGATAATTTTGATAACAGAGTGCTGCTAATAACAGAAATTTCAAGAAAAAAATTCATGGAGAACGCAGACACATCGCTGGGGTTGCGCGATTCCTAGAACGGATTTGTCGATGTTTTTCTTTCCGCGAAATGAGATACAATTACTTTACCCAGCTTAATTTTTATACTTAAAAAAGAAATGCATTTTGCCACAGAACCCTGGAAGTTATTTAAAAGCACTGTTTAGAGGATAATTAGACCACTAGGAACGACTGGGTTCTTTCTTAGTAAGAATAGAAAGCAATTCCCTTTTGATAAGAATTGAATTGAATTTTGGTGGTAATAATTATACATATCAATATTTAGAAACGGTTTATGTAGGTGCTTTTCTGGATCCTCGAATTTTGAATTTTCTATTGGGGGCTCAATTCCGTTTGTCTCCGGCTAGCTGCGTTTCAAGCCAAAAAACATCATTTTTTATGCTTTCTGGCTTGAACCGTAGTTTTCACTGTGTAGACAAACGGCCCTGTCGACAAGGGATCAATCTATTTATAGGGAGCAAAATTATTACTACTTCGCTGCTGGAATTGAGAAGACAGTTTTTTTTCTATACCTTTTCTACCTATTAATACTGAATTTGCCATGGATTTGTTTGAGTCCTTCAATAGAAGGTTTGATTGTGGGATTTTAATTATGTATGCAAGCTTCATAGTCTTCTTTTCAAATCATGCTCCTGATCCGGAAAGGGACAGTGCTCTCGTACAGGAGTTCCTTGCCAACATGGAAATGGCTTTCGAGGCTCATCCGCTTTGGGCTGGTTGTTCCGAGGAGGAGCTCGAGAGTGCTGGTGAAGTGAGTTGTTTGACTTTTACCTAGATGACATGCCATTGTGATATAAAGACCTGATACACTAATGTTTCGGTACAAGTTAGTCAGATGATTTCAAACAGAGTAACTTTCTGTTCACCCCCTCCCAAAAAAAAAAAAAAAGAAACAGAGAGAGAGAGAGAGAATGATCATAAAATGCCTGTAAAAGTGATTACTTCGTGACTAATGGATGGTGATTCTTGTTGATATGTTGATTTCTTACTCTGGGCTTTCTTTAATATACAGGGACTCGAGAAATGTGTTATGACAAAGTTATCTTCCCGTGTATTTGCTTCAGTTCCAGATGACGTAGAAGCTGATAAGCAACTTTCTGAGAAGATACCCTTGATTCAACAGTTCATTCGACCAGAAAAGTTAGATATTAAGCTGGCCTTTCAAAACGAAACATCATGGCTGGTGAGTTGATGGCTTTACATTATCATTGGTGTTCTTGTTGTTGCATGGATAATATTTCCCCTTTGCACAAGATGCAATTTGTAAATCCAAGTTTGAATAATGGATGTTTTCCTGGAAGCGACAAGTTCAGAAACACAAAAGCAACAACCTAAACCATTTTTTATAACACCTGCCATCTGCCATCTTTGGTGAATATTTAGAATCTCAATCGATGCTGCTTACACCACAAACCAAACACAAAGCTCAATTTTGTTGTACATATCATTGCAGTGTACAGGCATCAATCCCAATTAGTTTGGAAGTACAGCCTCATTTTCTTACAGAAGGCTCTCTGCAGAATCTTTCATCTCAAACATTGATGCAAAATCCATTTCAATGAGGGCTCTGAATTTTAAAGAAATCATGGAACTTGCTCGAGAATCCTTGCTGGCTCTTTCAACTGATTTGAATGGTCTGTCTAATCAAAATGCAGGAAACAATTCCAAAGCAGAACTAATGGAATCCAAACATCGAGCTTTGAGCTCTAAGAAGGAAAGGGACTCTTCAGTCAGAGATCCAGATCTTCTGAAGCGACATCTACAAGTAAGGATGTGCAACATGCCAAAGATGAGTCGCCAATGGAAAAAATCTCGTCACTCTCAAATATAGAGAATAAAGGAGCAACTTTGCTTTTGAAGGAGGATCTGGCAAGTCAAGTATTTCGAGAATACCCATACTTGTTTTTTCCCACGTTGTCGATTTAACAATCAATGATGTAGAAGACCTACTAAATAACTACAAACAACTCGTCTTCAAGTATGTTTGTCTTTCTAAAGGGTTGGGTGGTGCTAACCCATCTCCTCCTTCACGGGGATGCTGAAACTCTGAACTACCACCAAGATACCTCATCAGTAGCCTCAAATAACGAGCCACATAAACTTTCCGGTATGACAGGTGATTCAAATACGGTTTCCCTTGTTGATGAGTAGAATGTTGAATTGAAGCCCAATAACCATAAATATGTCAAACCAGGAGAGCCAGATGACGAGCCACAGATACCCACTGATCTGACAGATGGTCCTAATATGCTTTCTCTTGTTTGTGAAGAGAACGTTGTACTAAAGCCTGAGAAGAACGAGGCAATGGTGACTCAACATGAGGGAAAGGATGAGAATTCTCAATGATAGCTACCAAGACAGCCTCAAGACGAGGAAAAAGGATGAGAATTGTCAACGATAGCCCATTGCGGCATGTCTGCTGTGGGAGTAAAATGACTCGGTACAACAGTACCCATCAAAGCCACATGCTTTCCCTTCCTTTGTCTGAATGGATAACCATCTCAATGTGATGTTGCAATGAGTAAGTTATAGCAGTCAGTCAGTGTATATTGAGAGCTATCAGCAAAGAAGTGGAACTGATCTTTCCTTTAATCTTTTTCACTTTATTCAAATAGCATTCCCCTGGAGATATGGAGTTCATAGCAGCTCTGCTCAGAGCCCGAACCCTGTACAACGTTTGAAATTTGTTATATACTTGTAGCAGAACAATTTGATTAGCCATGATAAGATTGCATTTGAAAATTGGATGATTATCCTCTTGGCTTCATTGCCTGTCTGTTTAGCTAAATCAAAGGGCATGTCTTTGTAGCTCAATTTGGCACTTTCTTTTAATCATGGCATGGTCGAAGAGCAAAATTACTTGTATTCAAACCACAAAGCAACCAAAGTAAGAAGCAGAGGGAGAGTCCATGGTACTGATACGCACATGAGAGCTTGTCTACTCCATAATGCCCCTGGTTCGCAACGTGTAGTTTAAATCTTCGTAGCCAACGGGTCCGGAGTCAATAGCCGATGGCTAGCCGGAATTAAAGATACAGTAGAATGACATAATTTGTTATATCGCTATTTTGGATAGGACATTGGCTCGTCTTCTTCCTCTTAATGCTTTTCGATGAACCATGCTCTGAACTTCAATAATGTCAAGAGGCAGTCGCCTCCATCTGTGGAAATAACATACAGGTAGTAAGTAGTATTGCACGTGGGACAAGCTGCAAAAACCAGAAAACCAAGTGTATTCAATTTTATGGTGTCTCGGACATAATCTTCTCTGGATCTGGCCATCTAGGTCTGCTTTGTTTTGCCTGTACATGTCAGGCTTCTTCATAGCAAGGCAGGTTAATCAGCTGATTCTTTCTTGTGCTTTGCACCTACCATATATTTTTCTAGTAGATATAGGAGGTAGGAAGGGATGGAGGGGACAGTCCTTTAATTATTTTTGAACCTTCAATAATTTAAGGCACACGTAGATCAGGACATGGAGGGTCAAAAAGGCACGTGCTTGTTGTCTTCTAGGACAATCTCTGTCTTACACACAGAGCTTCTGAGCACTTCTCCAGTTCAGTCCGCACAAGTCCTGCCATGCATTTTCATTTTTTTTTGGCAGGGTTGGGTTTCTTTCTCCCACTTTACATGGCACGGCAAGCAAGCAGGTGTGCCTCTGCCAGTTCAAACTGGAGGTAAAACTACAAGATAGATGCCAAACAAAATGGCATCATGCAAATACAATAATGGAAAATATTTTCAATAAAACAGCAGGTTAGGGCTTATAAGAGATGTGGAAATTCAGGTCGATGGAAATGGAGCAGATATTCGGTGGAAATCAAGGTTGATTCTGCAGGTGAAACAGATAAAATGATGGAATAGAGCGTCCTCCTTCGGCTTTTGGATTATAATCCATTTTAATAAAATTAAGATATAATAATAATAATAATACTCTCACAGCACCAGCTAACCAACATGCCACGTGAGGAAAATAAAAAGTAGAGTACCAAATACACCTTTCACGTGCCTCACATATGCTTACATATATGACCTGTCGGCTGAGTTGTGTATATCTACCTTCTTGGACGGTTTATGTACACGTGATCTGCATGTGATCGGTTCCCTCATTAATTTTGGTTATTAGTCACCATACAAGAAATTGCCCTGGCTACATTGCAGATCGGACCAAAAAATTTAGATTATGAAAAATATTTGATAATGTCATTAAACCTAACACAATAAATTAACTTTAAAGCTTTTCAACTTTACTCGATTCTTTGTCTAGCATGATCTTCAAATTAAAACTATTTAAAAATTATCCTGATATGACTCAGTTAATTTGATGGGTTCAAAAACATCTGAATGACCGATAAAAATATGGTTTGACTTTTTATATATATATATATATATATATATATATATAATCTAAGATGACATCTTTTTTTATATATAATATTAAAAAGACAACACATTTAGATCAACTCAAGTTTTGCAATTTAACCTACCAAATCCACGACTTAGATCATGGATTTTAATGAGTTTAATAACTTTTTTAACTTCATTTTATAATAATAAAATAAACACTTGAAAAAATGAGCATCAAACATGGAATATTTTCTATGAGGCCACATAAACCTATATTTAATCACATTAAAAACAAATAATGAAGTTCTATTGAAGGGTGAAATTGAAAAAAAAAAAGTCAATAAAAAAATCAACAAAACCCTAATATTAAAGGATAAATTAAAAAAAAAAAAAAAGGCACTAATGGGTCAAGGCCACATGTTTGCTTGTCGGGGTCTGGAAGCCTAGGCTTGCACCTGATTTTTTTTTTCACAAAATTTTACCTTAAGAGTGAACAATGCATTGTCCTCTCCTGGGTCTTTTTTATTAAACAAGTGACAGCTTAGAATTTGATAACTATAGTTGACTGAAAAATCAGGGAAAAACTTAAAAAATTATTTTTAAGTTATATTCATCTAAAAACACCTAAAAATCTCTATAAATCACATACCAGCCTTAAAATACTCTAAAATCACTCAAAAAGTAAAATCAATCAAATAAACAAAATAAAACTCGATTCCAATTTACTTTTTTTAGGCATGTGCAAAGAAAAAATCCATCATCATTGAACCTTCCTTGTCGAATGAAACATGTTGACACAAAAAGTAGTGAGATTCATCTCTAAAAAATAATCATTCACTAACTTTACTTTTCATTCGTTGTTTTCAACTAACTTTTTTATTCAAGTCCAGGGACTAAAATATTAAAAAAAAAAAATTTTGAATCAAAATTATAATTATAAAAACTAAAGGGCTACAAATTAAGAAAAAAAGAAACTAGATGGACTAAAGAAAATCTTTTCAATCGAATTTGAGATTGACCATGAAATTTCTTTTTGTTTTACACTTTGGTTTTATATTGTTGATTTTTTTTAATAATTTTTTATAAATTAATCATGAAATTAGGCATAAAAGATTAAGATTAAAAAACAAATAAATTAGAGGATGCAACATCTTTAGTGAGGGACCATTGACTATTTTTTATCCCTGATTAATAAACCGCACATTGACTAGGGCAATTCTGCACTTATTTGCAAGAACAACGAGAACGAACGAGAGGTTTAAAATCCTGTTTAATTATTTATATTCCAGATGTGAGTGTTTAGGGATGGACAGACATTGCTCTCTGTGTAAACAAAAAAAAGGACAAAATAGGTCATGTAATTTAAATATTTACTAATTTTTTATTGTAAATATGAAGTAATGGTTATAAGAGTATCTTCACATAGGTCATCCTGTACTTGGAGAAATCAAATGCTCAATATGGTTACGAGAAGAAATTGGAGCTCGGTAATAATAATTATCAACACATTATTAAATTTAATTTTTTTATAAAATGTAGTTTAACTTAATTATTTTGAACATGTTAGGAGGGGTTTAGGTGTTTTACACAAAATCCCACTCATATTCACGAGTTTTACTAGGATGAGTGTAATTCACATGAGATTTATTAGGTATGCATGAACTCAATTATATATTTTCTTATTTAATTTGTTTCTTGATGTGAAATTTTTTTAATATATATGTTTTATGATTTCATATATGATATGGATATTCTATATCCACAATTTGATTGAAAGAGCATCTTTATTATACATGGAGGGAAGTGGTTTATGGTTATTCACGGTTTCTATATATTGTTTTGTCATGAACGAGATGCATTGCTTGATTGAATAATGTGTTAATTTGGATTGCATTAACACTTATCTAATAATGTTGATATATTTAATAACATACATGCTGGTAATCGTCAAGATAAAAAGAAAAATGATTAATCAGTCAGTGGTTCATCCATAACATGTCAATTTGTGGTATGCTAAGAGAAATCGCATATTTACATAGCTGTATTTGTCTATTGAGTTAGTCTATGCGTGATTTATAGGTTATAGGTCTAAGCATTTTCTATATATATGACTAGTGGTGACGCATATATTACATGCATTATTACTGTTTAAATGCTAAAATAAATATATATTTTTGAATTGTGATAAGTTTGGAAAATAAGCTTTGCAGTAGTGTGGTAACGTGGGAAAACACTCATTTCTTTTTGGAAACAAAAGAACACTCCTGGTCTGTTTAGGTTGTTACCTCAACTAGATGCTAATCTAGAGAACAAGGGGGACAGAGAGGGGGTCAGCATATGATTTTACCAGCAGTAGCATTTTAACTTGGCATAATTCGGCTGGATGTGGTATTGTACAAGGGACCATTGAATTATTACCACCCTTATTTTAGCTTTTCTTTGAAGTTTGAATTACGCAAACTGCAATGTTCCAAAATAATGGCGCCTGTCTTTTCTTTTTCTTGTTTTTTTTCGGGTGTCTGGGGGTGTAATTTTGAATAATGTTCAAGAGATTTGAGTTCTGACATCTGTCTATATCTATATCCAATTTCGTAATTAGGGAATAAAAAGACTTGGTAAAACAGAAGGAACAAGGCAAAGTACAATCCACTTTATTCAAACTAGACAGTGTTGACAAAATCAAGATAAGTACCCACTTATTGACACTAACATTAGCCTCTTAACTTTGAAAAACTCAAGTATCTCTCTCTCCCTCTCCCTCTCTCTCCACGCCTACGAAGAAAAGTAGAAACATGAGGAGCTCGATGCTCTCTTTTTAACAGCTCAACCCTTTCCGCAGTCTCCAAATCTTTCTGGTCTTAGTGGCCTCGTTTTGGTCTCTGCAAAGGCTCAAGAGAAAGGTCTCTCTGTAAGGGCTTAAGAGAAAGATCATGGGTAACGGATACAACCACCATCTCCATCACCAAAACATTCACCCCCAACACAAGAGCACATTCTTGCCCATGTTATGTTCAAGACCAACCATCAAAGATGTGACTCTTCCAAAATGGGAAGACCGATCCATGTCCATCTCTAGTTCTGACCCTTTATCTCCAAAGATCGGTTGCATGGGGCAGGTCAAGAGAAACAACAGGATAGTTGGCTTCCCCACTTCTAACAAGTTCATAGTCACCACCAAGAACAACGGTGCTAATCTCAAGTACTCCAGGCTCAAGAGGATCTTCTCTGGCAAGAATCTTACTAGCGCCCCCGTCTCAATAGCAACTAGTACTACTCATAGAAGAAGAGAAGTGATGATGAATGGTGCTAGTGGGGCCAAGATTGATGATACAAAAGAGAATTCTGTTTCAGTTAGCATAGAGAATATGGATCCTCCCTTGCCTGTAGTTAAGAGAGTTCAACAACCAACAGAAGATGGAGAAGCGAACAGTCTTTGGAAGAGGAGATCTGGTGGGCTAGCATTGAAGAATTTGCAGCTGCAAGAGATTCAACTTAATAGAAGTAGTCTTGCACCAACCACTGTTTGATGAGCAACTCCAAGCAGCAGGGGGAGGTAACATAAAGCGAACGTAGAAAATGTATATGGTTACTGTATTCTAAGTCCAATTTTGGTGTTATTAATTTCTTTATTGATCCGTGTTGTAAAAGCAAACACAGTAAGGTGGTGCTGTTAAGGATGTATATGGATTTTCTATCTATCAATGGTTAGATCTATAGCCTTCTCGCTGCATTCCTTTTTTTTTTTTCTATAAAAAAAATATTATTGTTCAGATCATGTCAGTTGATTTCCATGCCGGTGGTTAGGGCAACTGGGTGTGAATTGTGGGTCATACACACAGACATGAGATTATTCTATTAAAGCTTAGTTTGTAAAGTAAATAGAATCACAGCCCTGAAAAAATCACATAAAAGTCCCTTTAAAACATACGACGATTGTCATGGTGGGTGGAGGAAATGGAAACGTATATCAGTGTGGACGGTGGGAGCACGGAGCACGGGTGGCTATTAGGCAAGTCAACATTCAAACAGGGGAGGGGCAACTGAAACAAATAGGACAAACACGTAGAAAAGTAGAAAGCAAGAATAATGGGAAAGGTGAGGACAAACATCTTAGACAAATTACAAGGACGTGTTAGATGGTATAAAATTACTAGCAAGTCTTCAAATATCAGTTCAGGCGTAGACAGGTCTAGACGGCAATCTTGATAGTTCGGCTACCGTATCCAAAGTAATGGAGGAATTATTTCTCGCTACGTGTTAGAGTTCCTTGGAAGACAACAACCATCTCATCTCCTCCCACCCCTGAAAGGGATAAATGCTGCTTTTGCTGTTGTCTTCCACTCCCTCGCCACCTACTCTCCGGACAGGTGAACACAAATCACTACTTCTAGCACCAAATTTGGCGCGGCCCTTGTTGGGCTGCTGTTATATTCTCCAATCGCATTGGCTTCTTGTTTTTTTTTTAACAGAAGTTTTCATCTCACAAAACCAAAACAGTCTATTTTTTTTTATCAACAGGCTTTTCTGTTGTTCCTGGTCAAACGAAACGACAGAGTTTAGCACTTGAAGAAAAGGTGCGGGATCCAGAACAAATTCTCTCATCCAGGTGATTCTCAAAACAAAATTTGCCAGGATAAACGCTTCTGGATTTCTAAACCTGCCTTAAATTCAGGCAACTTCTTGGGAGACACAAAGCTCAGAAGCTTGGGCATCGAGCATCTATTTTAAGCATAAAATCTAGAGATTATTTTCATTACAACTCGTATACCAGATACCTAACTGGGTAGTGTAAAAGATGGGGATTAATTCACTAGAAAGCTTAAGGCTCAGTGATCATCACATTCTCCTAAATTAATATCCTAACATCTACATTTATACAGCTAAAAGTATGCTTCAAAACACATAGCAATCAATTGATATGTTTCCAAACATCAACCTTGTTCTTTGTAAGGAGTCCAGATCAATTTGCTAACATCAACCTCAAGACCACCCCTTCCAGCTGCTTTTAGATGGCGATCCAGGACCTTCGGATCTGCACATATCACATGCTGCCCTTTCCTGTACTGAATTAATTCTAGGCTCTGAAGGGTAGTCAAAATATCCTCTGCCTTTATTGCTGTCATGTCACTAAGCTCCTGTAGAGAGTAGAGAAATCAGTGGATATAGAATTGACATGGCAACAGCTACATGACCCAAATTGCTGGGAAACTATGTAAAACAAAGAAGAAACTATTGGGTAAGACAGTCAATATAGAATTAACATGGCACCAGCTACGTGAGACCCAAATATTGGTGGGAAGATATGTAAGACAAAGAAACTATTGGAGATGATTTACCATGACTTAGAATCAGGATTACATTTGAGGAATATTTCCTTTCCCGTTCCAATAAAACTTGCACCTCAAATATATCAAGTGCATTTTATGGTGCCTTTGCCAAAGCACAAAGGCCTTGCCCTAATATATAATCAAACTCAATCAGATATAACTTGGTTTCAAGGGCTGTCCGTGAACCAAATGCTGATACACGGACAGAAAATTTTCACTTGAATTCAACCAAATTAGCAATATCTCAGGGCATATTTGGGATTGTAATAATAGTTGCTTTTCAGAGTGCTTTTCACTTAGAAAAATAAATCAAAATGTTGTTTTTTCATCAAAACAATCTGAACACACTAAAAAAATATTAATTTCAAGCAAAGAAAAAAAATTAAAAAATTTTAAATTTTTTCAAAAAGCACTTTTGAAATGCAAAAATAAATAGGCTCTAAAGGTTGTCCAACACCCTGGTTAGTGTGGTTGAATGTGGCCGCTTTTGGGAAAATGCCGAGTGGAAGCAACCAACTGCTGAAATTCTAGAATTTTATTTTATATTTTTTTTGTTCAAGGTGTGATACTAGCAACCAATCCTTACAATGCACCACCTTTTTTCACCATACTCATGCCTCAACCGTGCACGCACGCTTGTGCAATAACTGAGAAAGTCCAAGTCCAAGTCTATAGTACTATTGTCGAATATTGAACTCAACTATGAAAGGTAAGAATTGTCCCACAGCTATGGAAATAAACAAAATAGACAGTAACAAGCATGAATTTCTCAACACAACTCAAATACATAGATGATGGAAGCAGTTGGACGGCATAAAGAAAATTGTCTTGATCTCTCGAGAAATTGCTTACCTTAATAGAAATATTTCCCTTGTGCCTTTTCAAGATATCTAAAAGAACTCGGGTCCAATATCCTCTATAGCTCAACAACCCCAGGTCTGAAAGGGGTCTTTCAGGTGTGCCAACTTTACCTTCTTTCTTGGAAAGTTCATATGCTGTACCATAAAAACACATCAATTAACTACATAAACAAATAACATTTAAAATAAATGGAACTGTTGCATCCGTGGATGATAAAATGCAAACAAGGAACTTAGAATTTGGAGTTAGCAACCGAGGTGGATGTTTGCTGGATTATTCCATTATAGCTATTATGATCCAATTCAACCACTATTGGGTTGTCACAATACAAACAGTCAGTAGTATAGGTGATAGCTAATCTCCTAAGAAAGCTGTTTTTCACATTACAGTGCCTTCCAAAGCAATTGTCCTACATCGATGATTCTTGATAAAAATAAATCTGACTGAAGTTGGTTTACAGGATTTAAGTAATATATATTGATTTCTGTATGCAATGCTAATTTCTGCCTATTCCAATTTACTATTCTCTAGTCTCCAATAATTTAGATAACAATTTCTTACAGCATGCTACATCTTATCTCCCAAGAATAATAATCCCTTCACTCCACCCCAAACCCAATACACAAGGACAAAGAATGAAAATAGACACACAGTCAAAGTACTATTTCTATGGTAACACATGATATTGGAAGGCAGAGAGCTTACAGAAGGCAATTAAAAACTTCCCATAGCCTTTCCTTTGATAAGGAGGAAGAGTGAGGATGCATGCCAAATTATACGATTCCTCAGAATGCTTTTCCTGCATGATCATAAAATACAGTAAGCTACCTTACTAATTAAATTTCAGAAAATATCAGAACCAAGATTTCCAGGAATTCTATCTTTGAAAAATTACTTCACTGAATGATCAAATGTGATGAATAACAAGTGGATTTGTGAAAACGAATGATCATATGAATATCTTGTCCTTAAAGCAAAAGAAGCCGACACAGAAAAGAAAACTGATGGTCCACTAAGATAAGTATTACTGATTTGTTCTGTCACTTTTGGTGTGCCTTAAAAGCTTGTGCAAAAGCATTTAGAAGTAATTTTTTGGCGCTGCGTGCATTATAGCATAAGCAATTGAAGGCAGAAGCATTACCTTGGAAAAATATCCAACCATGTGGCATCCTCGGTCATCACATTCACACAAAATGTAAAATAGAAACAGGTCAACATCATAATAAAGGGTCTTGTGATCAAGAAACAACTTCGCCAAATAACAAAGATTCTGCCCATAAACCTTGTTCTTTTTGCCATCAATCTGAAAAAAAAAACAGTAGGAGAAAGGCCAAATCAACTACAGACTTCAGATCTGCAAAACAATAAAAGTGTGTGATAGCAAAGATAGTGCAAAAAACAGGAGTGGGGGGGAAGGGGAATAGAATAAAAAACTGGTTACTACATTTTAATAACCAAAGTCGTTAACAGAATGCTTGAAGGTCAATCGGCCTTTTCTGTAACTTGCAAAAATTAAGATCAACTGGGTTGAGAACATCATTAATGTCCCGTGACCAGTGTAGGTTATTGAAAAAATTGAAAAACACCTAACCAGGAAAATATAGAAGAAAGAAACCAATTAAGAAAAATACTAGCAGTCCAGTCATGTGCTCTTACATTTGAGAAGGTACCAGCACTCAGAACAAGATATTTAAAAATCAGATGAGAGAATAACTTGATCAACCTACAATCAGCAGCATTATGACATACCTCAAACATTGACAATGTGCCACTTCGATAAATTTCATCACCAGGAGGGTGCTTGAGATCACACTTCTTCTACATAAACCAAATTAAAAAATTAAAAGAGATGAATAAAAGTCTCAGAACATCTTCCATAAGGATGCTGATTGGAGAAAGAGAATGACCACCAAGTATTTCAAATGACGAGTCAAACCATTTTAAATAAAAATACTATATTTCACATACTAATTCAAAATTTCAACATAAGCATAACTAGGCCATTCACACGAGAAAGACATAGTGAAGCTTTTTGTGAACTGATAACTAGACATAACAAATTGAATATAAAACAGCAACACCACGAAAACTTGGCTAAATGAAAACCAATTTTGTTTGCCATCATGTCGTAGAGATCAGATGCAATAGGCTGATTAAAGGAATAGTAGGGGAAGAATCAGGAAAATAACATCTACGAGCAAACTATCAAAGAAAGCACAGTACTAGCAATATGAAACTATATTTGCAGCAGATATACCAAATTTCAGTACAATAAATCAACGCAGGTAAATGAATTTGAGGCACAGCTCACCATATGCCTTTGAAGCTGTTCTTTACGCTTCATGAAGTTGAGGCAAAATTCACAAAAGTAAAGCTTCAAACAATCATTGTATTCCGGTGGGAAAGGCGAGAAGTACCATGTCTCAATCTCATATCTTCCGAGCTCAATGGTGGCTATATTTTTTACTTTTGTGAATTCCTCATGCTCACGTAAGCTGGCAGCATCAAGCTCCTCATGGCCCTATAAATTTGAGAATGATATCTTCAGATTATAGAATGCAAAGTTTCAATGTTGTTTGATGGACCTATATTCTTTTTTTACTACAGAAGTTAATAAGAACTATGATACCATTTAACAGCCAGCAGTTTGCTCTGTGGCTTACTCCATCAATTAAATCATGACATTTCACACAGAAAAAGCTACCATGGCCACTAGTTGAAGTGTGTGACACTCAGACATGTATTTATGTTAGACATCATAAAACATATAGATGAGGCCATATTTTAAAAGGTAAATTCAGGTAGCATCATATATGCTTAAGCTTCTTTCAAGAGTAACGCATCTCATTTTTTGTCTTGTAAATAAATTAAAGGCATGCTTCTGATAGTAAGTAACATTAAAAATAATACAAAAAACCATAAGACAAACAGTTCAGAAAGATTTAAACTGGTAAGATACCTCCACATGCGTCTCATCAATCTTCCGTTTCTGGTGGCGTGTCATTTTCAAGCTTGTTACCTAAAATCAATTGAAAAAATTTCTCCAATCATTTCAACAGATAAGGAAGAAAGAAAATACTGCAAGGAAGGTTCTCCAGCAAAAGGGTCCAAGAGATGGACAACTTTTAAAGTCAATGGAAAAGAGAACATCAGCTATTAATAAAACTGTATAACAACAAAAGAATTACCTTATCCTCCACTTTTTCATCCACAACCGTCTCTACTGAATCAAGATCTAGTTGTTCAAGCTTCACCCATTCATCGAGCCTCCTATTGACTGACAATTTTTTATTTTTTTTAAAAGGAGACTAGAATAAATACAACTTCCAAATTCACTACAATATCCAGTTAATAATCATTTAGAAAATGATAAAGAAGCCATTCCAAATAACTAATCTCCATGACAATATTTGCAAAGATGGAATGCTGATCACATCTATTTACTAGTTGAACAGAGAAGAAAATGAAAATGTATCTTGCTACTACAGGAAATTGCGTGCAAGTATAACAAGGCATAATTCTTCATAGCAGTATAATAAGGCATTTTCTTTCGTACCAGGATAAATTGCATGCGACTAATCATTTTCTTTCGTACCAGGATTTTCTCCAAAACATATTCTTCATAGCAGTATAATAAGGCATCACAAGTTGATAAACCAAATTAATTGACATTCTAAATTTCATTTGCATAAATCACAATCATTATTAACAAGCAGGATAAGCAATCAAAGGCCAGAAATGACTCCCACATCAATTAAACAAATACGTACATGCCTAAGTTCAAAACCCTAACCCTAACCGCTGAAAATCCGCGATTAAAACTGACACTTACACTCTGTATAATGCACGTAGTACTCGTAATCAATGGACCCAACGGACTGCATCTTACGGCGCTCGATGACCTTAACTGGATGGTACTTGCTGTCTCTCCAACGGCACAAAACGCGAGTACCTACCTCGAGCGGTAACATGCTCGCTTTCCTCTTCTTAATGGCATCGGATTCGACAGGAAGCGTCATTTCGGTGGCGCGTGGAGGCATTTCGTTTTCATCGCCCTCGTACGTAGCGTAGGCGTCGGTTGCGGGAGGCAGAGTTCTGGAGCCGTTCTCGGGATTTTTTGGGGTGTCGATCGAACCCATTGCCGGTTTGTGATGAGATTTCGAGTGGGCTCGTGAACACTTTACAAATATTAAAAAGTTCGAGAGACCTTATGTTGCCACCTGGGCCCATGGTTGTCTCCCTCTCTCTATTTTTTCAGATTACAAATATGCCCCTGAAACTTTTTTCTCTTTTTGCCCTTTTCAGTTCAACACCGTAGATTGAGTGAATCCACTGTGGATTCACACAGTGTTTATCGTTGTTGCCATCTAATTCTCGCCTTTCTTTTTCGCGCGAACGGTTGTTGTTTCCAGGCTTTCTTATCGGTCTATAGGGCTTTCTAGCATATTTTGGTCAGCTTCGTCTGATGCATGTTCAGGTTGAGGCTAGCCAAGGACAGAGCGCCGAGGTGCGATTGTCTGAGGTTGATGCATCTGTTTCGTTTGATTTTTTTTCTGGCGGGGCTGGGATGGGATGGCTTGATGACGTCTGCCCTCTTGATGCGTGGTGGACCTTCTCTTCGTGAGTGAGTGGGGTGTGTAATCCATTGTTTTAAAACTATTCAACAATGTCCTAGGATTTTCCTTGTTCACTGGGGGTGTGGTGGTTGGTCTGTATGGACTAGATGTTGGGTTGCTTGAGGATGACTTGCCTGGTTTTTTTATGTTCTCTCCGGCTCCTTTACCAATTTCATCTGATGTTTCCGAGGTAAGTATCTCATTAGATTCTGGTTACGTTTGGTTTCTAATTCATGTTGGAATTGCTTTTTTCTAAGCTTTTCATGTCATATCTTTGCTTAGCCTGTTTGGGATGCTAGTGTTTAGCTAAAATTGAGTGATGTTCATATCTTATTATTTTTATCTCTACCTTGGAAATGGGTCGGCATTTTTTTTAATTGAGAGGGTATGTAGGCTTTTTCTCATGGATTTTGCTCTTATTTGACATTTTTAAGGCTTCGATTCAGACCTCTCTATTTCCTTGATGTGTTTTTGGACTGCAATTTTCTATACTTTGCCTGCAATTGCTTTTGTTGTATGCATACTATGAATTTATACAAACGGGTTTGTGGTCGGGTTTTGCCGAGTTAATTGGATCAACCTAACAGGTTATATCAGGTTTTTTCTTTCTTTGTTTTTTCTTCAACCCGACCTGGTTCCAGCTCTAGGTCGGTCAGGTCCCGGGTCAACCCGTTGAGCCGGGCCAGGTTTCAAAACTATGGTCTTTTTCCTTATTTTATATACTTTTGATTCTTATATGTTATTATTGTTTATTATAGATGAGTTCATGTTTTGAATTTGTGAATTTATGGAGATTTTTTAATAATAAGAATAAATGGTTGATGAGAAGAAGGGGTGTTTTTTTTATGAGAATATGTTCTTTTTAATGAGAATATTTGTGTTTTGATATGAAAACATTTACAGGTTTTGATGGGGAAAAAGGGAGTGTTTTCACCATAGTTTTTAAACTTGGTTCGGTAGCCAGTCTTGTCTAAGACCCGGGTTTCGGGTTTTGACCGGGTTGCTCAGGTCAATCTCTATTTTAAAAAAAAAATCAAAAAGACATTGTTTTAGTAAGGAAAAAAAAAAAACAAAAGTCAACGAGTTTCAATCGATTTTTTGATCTAGTTTTGTCGGGTTAACCAGGTCACTTGGTCAACCCGTCAGGTTACACCGGATCATGATTTTTTCATTTTTTCTTCAACTCAATCTTGTTTCAATCTCGGGTCAACTAGGTTTCAGGTCGACCTATCAAGTCGGGTCAAGTTTTAAAACTATAGGTTTTACTTTTTTGTTTGGAGTGTATATAAGATTGGACATCAACTATATTTAAAAAAAAAAAAACTCCAAGTGGCAAGCCTATAAATAATAAGTTTTTTTTTAACTAGAGATTTTTTTGTTGATATTTTTTTTACACCATTTAACATATAAAATTCAAGATGTTTTCTGTAAATTAAGAAACAATCAGGACAGTGTAAAACAGAATAACTCAAGATAATTTTTCCAGATAAAATTGTTAAAAAACAAAAAAATTGATTAACCCACGTTAATTGCCCCGAATCAACCCCAAGTTTTAAAACTACAATTCTTACAGCCAATTTACCTTGAAATATTTTTAATGGAAATGCTGAAAACATCTTAAACATTTTTTTCCCCTCGCAAAATGGCATCTCTTCCATGTCCAAGGTAAACTTAAATTTCACTTCGCAAGCATATCAGGCAGCATAACAAGAAATACAAGGGAAAAGAAGGAAAAGGATGAAAAGGGCATTTCCTTAATTAAATAATACACTGCTGGATTTAACAAGACCTGGCACCAATCAGATGCCATGTTACCAATGGAACGAATCTTCCAGCTAAAGAACCGCACTAAACCTGACTGTAACGCGCTAAAAATAAAAACAGATAGTGAGGTCATAATGGGAAGATAACTTGGACGCTCCATCAAACTACTAGAGTGAAATTTCTTGTGAGAAATGACGCTGAGAATATTTACATTGACTTGACGGCGCAAACTCTGCAGGCAACTCCTCATTCCTAGGACAAAGAGACAAGAAGCGTTGCTTCCCAGCCAAGAGGGACACAGGCATCAACATAATGAAATCTGAGCCGCTTGGGATTACATCTAACGGAATACAGCCTCCCCTACTGTACAGTTACTCTCTTGATGAATATACAAAGATGATGCCAAAACATCCCCCACTTTGTCCAGAACATTACACATCCAGACAAGCTGATACACGGTCTAGAACCCAATCTCAGCATCATTCTGCCAGTCTCCCCTTCATAAATCAGGTAAATTTGGTCGCTCCGGGAAGAAAGTACTTGTCCACAATAGACAGCTGTTGATTTCCAGTGGGCAAATCACATATCCAGAAATTGCTTTCATCTAACCATTATGTTCCAAGGGCTCACCAGAACATGCATTCTGATTGTTCTGCTTCTCCTTTGGAAGGCAATCAACAGGAATATAAAAATATCCTTTAGGTAACTTCTGGTTCTTCATCGATGCTTCATCCGAAGTCATTACCAGCTCTTTCTCAAAAGTCTCGTAATGCTGTTAGTTGACATGGCAATAAAAATCTGTCAGAATTTTTATCCCTAACACAGGAATTCTAGCAAAACAAAAACAGTTGTTCATGCAGAACGATTGCATACCTTTGATTTTGAGCTCCATTCTCCTTCATCCAAAAGATTATGTGATGCGGAGGAAGGTCTTTGAGGTATTTGCTTCCCAGCAAAAGGCATCCTCTCTGAAGGTTTTGGAGGAAAAAGGTTTTGAGATGTGGAGCTGTCATCGGTCTTTTGGTCAGTGTCCATGGTCAAAGCAACCTTAACTCGGTGCTTGACAGAAATGGTGCTGTCTACTGTAACATCATCTGTGTTCCCAATGAGGGATGTTGTAGCTGATTCCGAACTGACATCTGTAGGGAAAGGGGGGCTCCGAACAAGTACTGAACGAGCAACTTGGTCTCGCTTGCAAGCAAGTATGCTGTGTGAGCAGAAAACCAACTCCCGCTGCAAAAAAAAAAAAACAAAATCCATGTAAAAGGTACTGCAACAAAATAGATCTTCAGAGAATGGTCCACTTAAAATGAAGTTGTAAGTTCAAAAACAGCAAAGAACTTAAACTAAATGAAAGTATCAGGGAGTAGCTCCAAACCAAAGTTGTCAAAATCACGAATTGCCATGATTTTACAAGTCAACATGTATCTAACATGCAAAATTGGAATAAGACCTCGAGAACCAGCAAAATCAAACAGGGCTTGAGTATAATCGATAAACTCAGTCAAAATCATGCAAAATCACAAGTTCACTACTGATTTTACGAGTTTAATGGAATTATAAATACTCCCCCAATTAATAGTACACTTGACACAAGTTTTCATATGATAATATCTGTGATTATGGGTCATTGAGCATGCTGCTAAAGTATTATTGATTAAAGTTTTGAGGAAGCTAGTTTTATTGAATGTAAAGCTTAGGAATTTCAAATGTCCCCCACCTGATTTTAATTTTTTTACAGTCATTCTCTGCAAAAATGAGTGGCTTCTCACCCATTGATCATTACTTTCTTTACCTTTCCTTTTCGTGGTAGACAAGAATTTTTCATTTGTATTAGGAATGATTTTAATGAATGTCTTAAACATAGTGAGGAAGATGAAGGCAATAATGTTAGTTTTAATTTACACGACACACCAGCATGTTGATTGTTTTAGGTTTGTTGATTGTTAGTTAATGAAATTATATGGACATAATTGTATTGATGGGTTTTTTAAGTTAGCTATGTATGAATTTTTATTTGAACTATATTTTTTTCAAGGTGATTGAACTTTTGTATTGTTTATTTCACTTTTGCCTTAATTGAGTTATGTTGTTATTTACTACTTGGCTGAAATTATCTATATAATTAGTTAAAAAAATTTACTTACGATTTTATGATTTTACAATCTAATTTTACTATCCGAGTTTACATTGCATTTTCCGTGTCGTGTCAAATAGCGTTTTTGACAACCTTGCTCCAAACAATAAAAACAATAGAGTTTAGCAAATTTTACTTGGTCCAACGTGTAAATATCAAGAATGGGGAAAAATCCACCCGAAGGAAGAAATACTGCCCTCAACAAGGACACGGGAGCAAGTTCAAGTGAAAAACTTAGAAAATAAAAAAGTGAAGTAAGCACATGGAATTAAAAGGAACATTTTTCTTGACTGACTTGGCTGCATAATACTGCATAAAAAAGTTAAAGAGCACTTTTCTGGTTCCGAGAAAGTTACCTTTATTTTTTCACGTCTAACAATTCTCTCACAAAGAAGACGTAATCTCTCCAATTGACCCTACAGGAGAATTTAGAAAGTTAATTAGATCACTGTAATTCTCCTACCCAAAAAATATGATTAAATCTTGACCATCATACAGTTGCAAACATAAGAAACAAAGAAGCATTAGCAATGAACTTCCAGTAAACACAAGATAATTCCATCAATGCACAAGACATCAGGAGAAATTGCTCAATGTTACACCAGATTGCAAAGAAGCAAAGGCAGGCCAATATTTAAATCAACCTCATGAACCAGTTGCAACAGATTTACAATACCAAGAAAAATAATTAAGCTACCAGAGCTTTCATAGAAAATAAGACCTTGACCACAAAAATAAATTTATCATAATAATGTCATGACCAGAGTAAAATGTTATAATAACACGTTAGAGTTGCCATATGCCTTGGGATTACTTCA
Organism: Populus alba; assembly: GCF_005239225.2. Taxonomy (NCBI): domain Eukaryota; kingdom Viridiplantae; phylum Streptophyta; class Magnoliopsida; order Malpighiales; family Salicaceae; genus Populus; species Populus alba. The sequence goes on along the minus strand of NC_133297.1, from coordinate 11,567,815 downwards.
GAAGAAAAGTTATGATTTTAGCTTACATTAGGACACCTGTTCAGTATATGCCTGGAGGATAGACATGTACACAATGTCTGAGGCACTCGAAGTTCAAAGAAAAAAACATTTTCCTATTAAATTTTTCAATTCAAAATAGTAGATGGATTCCAATGAAGTAGATCAGCATAGTAAACATGTAATCACTGTAACATACAAAAGTCATTAATATAAACAGTTGAACCAATCTCAGAACAAGAAACAATAGACCCTAGTAAGCATTATTATCCAGAAAATAACATGATTAATCCGAGAGCATTCTTACCCTGACTTGCCTCATGCTCTTTATCTCTTCTTCTCCATGTTTTTGAGTTTCAGCCTACATAAATCAAATGCTGCAAAATTATAAAATGACAAGAAGTTAAAAGACATTTTATGTACAGAAAACAAGAACAGACCTTTGCCTTCTGCTCCAAGCTATGTTTTTCACAGTAAGCCTTGTGCTGCATCTTGCCATTAAGAGTCTTAACATTCATGTAAAAACCTGCACTCCTAGCACAGGTGGGATGAAATGTGGCCTGACAGTGACCAGCACTACACTGCACATTTTATATTGCAGTTGATTAAACCATCAATATTCATTACATATGAATTGATGCTATAGAAAAACAAAAGTTCTGAAACAATCAAAGCTGGAACTCACTTTTACGCAGACACCATGTCTATGGCAGCAGACACAACAAATGTTAATCTCCTTGGCAATCTTTTCCTGGAATTTCAATGCAGATAGAGTAAGTGTGAAATAAGAAAAATTACAATGGTCATAAACATGCAAGGTAAGAAATAACAGGTTAAATTCTGCATATTATATTCCAACCAAAGAGATCTTCACATATACTTGCGTTCAAAAACCTTACGAGTCAATGGACAATTTTTTTGACAATATGGGCACCTAAAATATGCACATACCATTCCTTCAACAGGATTTACTTGTCCCCTTCTGAATGTTGGTTCAAAGACCCACTACAAGAAAAAATAGGAAATAATTATAATATGTGCTTCAAAGAAGATGAGAAAGACAATCCTGAATCAAGCCATTGAAGGGGAAAAGCAAAAAATCAACCTCTGCACAAAAGGCATGAACCCATCTACCATCAGTAGATTTCCTGAAAGCACCTTTAATACCACCACATAAACCACATTCAACACCATTTGCCCTGTCCCAAAAATTGACAGGAGCTCCAGAGCATCTAGATGACAATGATTCTTCACATAATTCACAATGCCATGGACCAGTAGATTCCTTCACACAACGATAGCAATCCAAGTGAACTGCAACCTGTTGGCAGAAGAGCTTTTGTCAACAAGAAGAAGCAAGCAGATAGTGCGCTGCTAAGAGGAAATACCAAGGTCCATTCAAGAAAACCTTGCAGCCAGAGCAGACTAAAATAGGGTTCAGTATTGTCTCAAATCGTCTGCATATATCACATGGTCCAGGGTGATCTTTAGAAAAATCTGAAATTGACTGAACAAAATCAGAATACTGCTCTGATGAAATCCTTGGAACAGCCACCCTTGAAAGCATTTCTTTTGGACGTGGCATCAACTGAGAAGAAATGCCAGCCCTCCCATTAGATGTATTATATTTCTGGAACCAGGTAAGAGGTTCAAGGTGAATAATGGCATTAAATAACTGCAAGTTTTCTCTAGAAGGCAAGGAAAAAAAACCAGAAGTGAAAAGGAGAAAAAATACAGAAGGGAAATGGAAAACAAACCACCTCCTGGTGTGCAGATTCATCCAAGGCATCTTTCCTAAATGATGAAGTCCGAGAAGAAGCTGCTGCAGCAGCAGTTGCTGCAGCTAGAACAGCCTGGGCTTCCTTATGCCTTCTTTCTTTCCTGCCCTGCTTCTTTGCTTCTCTAACGTCACAAAGATACCGGTTAACAAGTACTTCATCCCACCTTTGCCCCCTAGATGCATCTATCTCCTGGGGTAGATGCCTAGCAACCTTAGATATTAAATTATCTGCAAGCACAATTCACCAAAAAAAAAGTCATGCAAATGTATATTGATTTAAAGCTACTTTTTTCAATAAAACTAAATTTGGATGGAGTATTAGAATAATGCAAGACTTGGGAGGGGGGGTATGGGGGGGTAAATAAAAGAGAACCAGCATATCCAAAAAAACAAAAGATAAAAGGAAAAAGGAATGGACCAGTAAAGTGCTTCCTTGCAACTGCATTGCCAAGTAACCTATTCTGAAAATAGATAATTTCTCCTTCCACTTCGTCCACCGGAGATAGTTTGAGAATTCCCTGTTTCTTAGCTTTAGCCAGCTGCTCTAGATTTACTTCACTGGAACTACAGATCAAGTCATTGCACTTGGAGTGTTTATTCTGATGATTACAACAGACACTGGCATTGGAAGAGGCCTCCAAACGAGAGATTTCTCCGTCTTTTGAACCTGTCCAGCGTGGTTCACACATAATACAATGTATAAAAAAGAAAAAAGCTTGCAATTATAAGCAATAAAAAGAAGAAAATCCTGGACCACCAGATTTTCATGTCAGTGCAATTTCTACCTTCAAGTTCAGAAATTCCTTTCTGCAAAAGCATTCCACTTTGTATCTGTGACAGCTTCTCATGTATACATGGATGGACATAAGAATTAGAATACGCTTCTGGCTCTCTGTAGCAAATAATAAATAATTTTGCAAAAGATCTCATCAGATACTGTTAAATCAGTGTCCAGTACTGAAAATAGAAGCTTTATGGAGCATCCAAAAAGTATCAAGCAACACAAAATTCTACATTAAAGAGCTTTCAAAAATCTTACATGAGATTAGGGATGACAAAGTTAACATCTGAAAAAACAGAAACTGCCCCATCTGTGTTAATTGAATTACTCTTGTCTGGAATAGCAGCGTGCACTTGTTCGATTTTTACAGAAAGGCTTCCATCTGAGACATTATCTGAACTTTCTTAGCAATAGACATATCAGAGCATATAGAAGGTTAAAGGATTATAAACCTTGAGATGATCATTATTACTTTCAGAAATAAGGGACAGCCTGAAAATACACACATTTACAGCCTTCTATTTTCTTTTCTTTTGCTTTTTTTTGTGGAACATCACCGGACATCACAAGGTTAAGCTATGGCTTTTAATATCATGCAATGATATCAAGTAACATTTAAGATCACACGATACTTGAGTAATGTACTAAAATGAAAATTTCTAGATGTGCCAGCAGGCAAGCAAACTCAATCATAAAATATGAGATGCATATTGTCAGCCATGAACGAGGGAAAGTGGTAGAGGAGAATGAAATTTCCACTTCCTCAATAAGAGATGAATACTTGTCATCCTTCTAGAATAAAAAGAAAGACCAGAGATTTCCAAACCCTCCAGATAAAGGACAGCAAGAATCGTTATTCCATCACTATCATACTCCCTAGAGGGTGAAAAAACAGAAATTTAATCCCCGCATAATTGTACCTTAAAAGAATCTAAAAATAACACCCCACCCCCTCTCCAACCCACCAAAAAAAAGTGTATCACACATTTTCCATTAAATTACACAACCTTCCCCAACCAAACCTTAAAACTATGTGCATACATAAGATTTCCTTCTTGAATTGGTACCCACCCAAAACTCAGTAAGAAATGATAAGGTCTTGCATGATAAATTTCCATGTGAAAGTGGGTCAATAACTAAGATGGTGTTAACTATCACTCCAAAATCACCATCTTTTAACATAATATTTTCGCCTGATCTATATGCTTGATGCTTTTCCTCGAAAGAGGATTTCTTATTTTTTTTGAAGATGTACCATAGCTCTTATGTTCACCAGCTTCAAGTAGGGAAAACACACAATCTTATCATAAAATTTAATTACATCCTAGACTGTCCACACACTCATCTTATCTGTAACATTCAAGCTTAATTATATCCTCCTATTCTTTTTCCAGTTCCTCTCTAAGTTTCTTGTGAAAGGTAGAGGTTTTGGAGGCAATAGTTGCAAATTACTTATACCAATCCCCTCTTCACCAGGGATATTCTTCTATTCTCACTCAAGATGATTTAACATCCCCATGAAATAAATCAACTAACACAGTTGGGGCATGCCCCAGAGAACAACAATCTGCTTATTAAACATCCAACAGCCAAGAGGATGCTTTCCTAATTCATCAGCAGCAGGTTTGCTCTAATGTTAAGACTCTCTACAAATCAACTGATTTCCAGGAAATTATCCAGGAAAAAAAAATTAACTGGCTTCTCAAGTAAAGACAAGTAGAAAACAACTCATGAATAAAATTAGTCCAAACAAGACCAATTACCAAGATATGGCAACCTTATCCAATAGAAAGGGCGTTCATTGGAAACACCACATACAGAAGGATTATTCTGAAAAGCATACCTTCACTTTTAGGCAAATGCAAAATCGAAGAGTCTTGTAACACATCAGGGATCTGCAAAAATAAAACAAAACATATAAATTAAAGAAAAAAGGCAAGCAGAAAGGATATATCTCTATATATACAATCAAAACTACCAAATGGTGAGTAGAACCTAAAAGCAAAACGACAGAACAGAACACATTGGCAGGCACATTGAATCTCGGTACAAATTGCAAATGGTGGTAACTTCCACTACAGTAAGAGACAACCACAAGCTACTTCTTTTCACTCCTACCAAGATTGCATCTTAAAGCTGATAGGTGATTCAGAAAAGAAAAATAACAAATTATATCATAATCAGTCTCTCCCAGTCCAACATAAAATAAACCTCACTGCTACCACTTATCAAAATCAATATGAAACCTTCTGAAAAATGCATCAACTCTATGTCGTATGAACCTCAAATGAGAAACCAGGAAATGTCTAAAAAACAACATAATGGTTCTTGGTAAGGATTCCACTACCCAAACTTCTCTCAAGATGATATAGCACTGAACACTTTGATTGCTGCATGCTTCTTTTTTTATGGAAAAAACAAGTTTTTTCATGCATGTTATGATGCTAAAATAATTCATCATTTAAATTAGCAATTCTTATTCTCTCCTTTTCCATTTGCATATCATGCATGGGTTGGCAAAACTTCCTTTTAGCTGGTCCACTAGTGGTGTCATGACAAAGCATTTATCAGTCCTACGCTGTTCAGAAGTGTGAATATCATCAATAACTAGCAAATAAGGTTATATGCATGCTTCAGGAAATCCAGACAACATATGCACAGGTCACAACTTCCTTTGGCTCACAAATGATAGTTGAACAATTTGGGCTAAGTTAATAAATAGACAAGAATATATGCGGTCTAGGAAAACAAGTGGAACAAATTGCTGAGCAATCAACAGCTAGGACATGAAAATAGACGCATAGACTATCAGCAGTAAAGGAATAGCTTCAGTACCTAAAACCCATGTCTTAAACAGACAAATGACGGACAGAAAACCTAACATTTACAGAAATGAACCGCATAAATAGCAAGTGTCTCTGTCATCAGTTTTCCAATGGTACACAAACATACCCTATTAATAGGAGAAAAAATATAACTAGACACTGATGGAAACTATAATCAGTCAATTCATACATTCAACAATTTCAAGCAATGAAAATATAATTACAAATACTATACATTTAGGCATATGAAATTTGGAAGGAGGGCTAGTGCTGATATGTGATAGCTTATGCATTCTGCCTCCCACACAAGGAAAAAGTTTGAGTTCACAGGTTGCAGCAAGGGCCATATGGAAAGTTAATTCTGTTCCCAATCACTTTGCCTCAGATATTTTTGATGTGTTTCCTAAGGATACTGCAGAGAGACTGGAGAGCTATAGTATTTTATCTTAGAATTTTTATGTTTCAGATTTTCTCTTTCTGCTTTGGGGAAATTCTCATCCACCATCTCTGTAAATCTTCCCTACTTTTTCAAAAAAAAAAATCATTTTCTATATAAAAGTATTCTAGATCAACTTAGAAAAGAACATAAGAAAGTGTGAGATGAAAGGCAAACACACTGCAAAGCTCTTCTCAAGAGTATTAGAATAGTGCAGGACAAAAAAAAGAGTCACTTAGAAAGAACATAAGAAAGTGTGAGATGAAAGGCAAACACACTGCAAAGCTCTTCTCAAGAGTATTAGAATAGTGCAGGTAGACAAGAAGGTTTCAGGAGGATGGAGAACAGGTTTCTTAAGAAAGAAAATAACAGGCAAAATAGAATTTGAAGAAACTAACTTTTCAGAGACATAATAAATTCTATAGTTTATAACTACAAATACAATGTTTATAACACATGACGTTTAAATTAAGATCTATTCTGTCGACTAGGAAAAAAAATTACAAGAAACAAATGCTGCCATAATATTCTTTTTCCTACAAAATCAATTCCGTAATCACAAGGAGAATCTTCATTTAAGCAAAGCAAAAAACACATGAGCAGTCATATCATCTTTTTTTTGTAAATTATCATTAGTACTATATCCACTAACAAAAAATATAGTCAGTATAGTTTGAGAAAGGATGGCATAACATCAAGAACAAGTTACCATAAAAAGAAAAACTGATGGAGAATCAAAACACAAAGAAAATACAGCTCCTTGACATCTTCACCTCATTTGCATACACAACCGCCGGATCAAAGATTTTTGCCATGCTTTTATCATTTGATACAAAGGTAAATTAGGTGAACAGGAGAACAATAGCACTACAGATATGGAATATTTATGAGGAAACATAGGGACCAAAGAATGGAACATATCAAAAGGTTGAACTAGATGATATGCAGAAAATGAAATGGCTTCCAAATATAGGAACACTTGCAACAGGCACCCACAGCTCAGCTTATGGAAATTGTAAACTACAACACTTAGACAAGTTGCAAATACTAATAAAAATCACCCATCCATCTTCTAATGGCAATATAAACAAGCATAAAAAAGAAATTCAAAATTAGCTCCTCATCACAAATAAAATAGCATCTTCATATGGTAACACAAAATTGGCAAACCATTTAACTTCCTCCTAAACAGTTTTTGTGGCAAATAATTACAGTGTGATAGGACTACCTTTTCAGCCACATTAGGGATGGATACTTCCCTAGAATTTTCTGGTTCTTCACTTCCCAGTTGATCAACGGCTTTAATCCCATTCATTATGATACCATTGGCACTCAAAATTTCCTCAGGTGAGCAAATTACACTGTTGTCCCTCAAAATCCTAATGTTACTTTTGGTTCTTCTCCGTGGGGGAACTGACTTAACAGCAACAGCTTCTGTAGTATCACTCTCTGATACAGTTATACCATCAGAATGATCCGCTGTTCCAATCTCAGCCTTTGGAAAAATTGTGGATTTTAGTTGAACTTTCAAATTTTTATGTCGATTAGCCAAGTGAACATGATTTTGAAACCACCTGACTAATTTGGCCTGAAAATCAGGGACCAAATTACCTTCCTGCAGAGAAAAGGTCAAGAAGCAAACAAACAGCAACAGTCAGTGGATAAAAACATCTTTCTAAAAATGAACAGAAATTAAAACACGTGATCAGAAGCATTACAGCCAGTGTTGGAATTAAAGAATCAGGTGAGATGCCAATTTCCGTTGTCAATTCTTCTGCATTGACTTTTCCTTGATCGATTAACTGCACAATTCAAATTTCCCCGGAGGTCAAATAAAAATGCGAGGGAAAAAAACAAAGAGAAACAATATAGCCATGCATGTAGCAATACTTGTAATCATCAAAAGTCAAACCCAAGCAAGTGCATGAGCACATATGTTTTTTCAGTACCTTCTTCAAAATCAGCAAAAGATTTTGGAAGTCAGAAGGGCTAGCATCCCCATAGCCACCTCTCTCAAATATCCCTGTATCAATGAGTTGGTCCACATCCCCAGATTCTGACAAAGGTACGGCATCTGATTTCAAATCATGCAATTCTATTTCCCATGATTCACCATCACCAGGTTTACCAGAATTAGTATCAGAAGTTTCTATGTGGACTGCAAGTTTATCTCCATTTCGGCCACTATTTAACTTGTGTTGTTTGTCCATTGGCAATTCCGATGGATCATGGCTGGCAACAGAGCAGTTGTGGCTGGCAGCCACAAAAGCCTCTCCTAATTGATGGGTATCCTTATCATCAGGGAGTTCACTGTGCTTTGAGCAAAAAGCTCGTAATTCAACCTGTTGATACATACAATAAGGAATTTTAGAGAACATGCCTGGCAAGAAGTCACAGCATTAAGTCGACAACGTCCTTCTAGCACTGGTGGTTATGGTGGAGGCAGCCGTAGTGGTACTAACATTAGCAAAAATAGTGAGCAATTATAACTTCTGCATGATGAAGAAAAAAAGAGGCTTACGTTATCGGAACCATATTTTCCCCAGACCTCCATCCTGTGTCTTGCTTCCCTAGCACAGATAGGATGGAAAGAAGTTCTGCAAGTTCCTGAATAAACCACATGAACAACAGAGGCATTACTATGTGGAGCTGCTCACATTTTTAAACCAAAGGATACAGGAGGTAAGAGTGCTAAGGTAACATTATATGTTAATCAAAGCATTTCAAGAATGGCTAAGGAAACAAGAAAAGATGCACTGCAGCTATCGGTACAAGAATTGACAAATTAGAGACATAAAAATTGAGGGTATAATATTGGCTCGTTAAAGAGAGTAGCAAAATAATCACAAGTGAAAATTGGAGGAAATGACTGCGCAAGTATATTTTAAGTGACCTCAAAAAATCAAGAGCAAGTATATATGCAAGTGCTCTCAAAAATCCCACAGCAAGCAAGCCTCAGCAATCAAAAATGCCAAGCTGGATGCAATTATTAAGCAAATCGTCACAACATTGATTCCCTTCAGCTTTCGACTTCACACCATAATAAAGACTTCTCATCCTTCTCTAAGGAAAAGGCAAACCCATCCTTCCAAGATGAAGACATGACACTGGCAAATGTACCAATGAACAAAAACACAACAACATGAAGTATATTACCAATACAGGTCAATGAACTGCTGCAGTAAACAATTTGCTGTCTCCATTGTGAACCAGGTGCTCATGCAAGACTTGCCTCATTTCTAGTAGCGAAGTACCCATAATCACAGATCCAATTACTCAGATATTAATAATAATGTAGCTCAGACAGAAACACACATCCATTTACATTTACACTCACACATAGAGGGGAGAGATAAGGAGCAGTGCTAAAAGGGCTGTTGGAAACTAACAGAGTGGAAGAACAGAAAGTGGCAGTGCCCTTTCTGATTCACAAAAGAGCCAAATCTAGCTAACGCTTTAACTAATGCCCAGAGGCTAAAAAAAAAAAAAAAAAAAGATTTGAGAATAAAATATCGCAAGGAATAAACAGCAATGAGGCTGTTAAAATGAGTTAAGGAAGATGATACAATGAGATTCCCAGCATATCTTAACAATGCAGTATTGGCCATCATAACCAATAATTTTTTAGGTAAACTCTCAAGCTAAAAACTGCCAAAGCAAGAGTGAGCAGCACCCAAGACTAGCACAATTAGAGCACGACCATATTAGTAGTTATCATCTTGACAGGAAAAAATGAAAACGGTGGAAGGACACTGGACAATTAACTTGAGTAGAAACAGAACAAAGAACAGCCCTAAAATGTTTTTGCTGGATAGAGCCAACACAGAATCTAAATCGGGGCGTAAAATAGCAAAAACACCAGCCAGAAACCATGGCAAGATCCAACCAGGCATTCTTCTGTGAAGGCTCATGAAACACATGGTTCCATGATTTGAACAAAAAATACAAGATTCAGCACTTGAGAGCAAATGCTAACAGACATCCATCCAAGCAGCGAGGGCAAGAAAGTAAAACAGTAAACCAAAATATGCCCAATCACAACTAGTGCTGCTACATACATCATCAAACATCACCTAGTGCTCAATACATCACCAAACACATTACATAGCAATGCCTTGCTACACTCAATCACCATATTCTCTGTTCACAAACTGCAGTTACAGGTCTATCAAATGTATTAGACATTAGACCAAGCCCTCGACCTTGTTTTTGCAAAAGTTTCAAAAAGAACTGTATTAGTTAATACATCCTATACTTAATTAGATTAATTGACTTCACTCACAATTAAACAAAATTCATGCAATCTTCCAGATTGTGCTGGTCATAACATAAATTATAACAATGAAATGGGATATTCACCAAATAGAATTTTTTTATTAATTATTTTATTGACCAAAATGTAACATGTGATCCAGCATACAGCAAAAATGCAACTGCAATCAGTTAGGTGTTTGGCGTACAGGAAAGAAAGGTTTATGAGAGACTATATTCTAAGATTTGAGGCAATACTGAGCTTGTATCAGGTAATGTCAGAGTTCCACAAGTGTGAGAGATATTGTTTATGGCTTTTTTTACAGGATGTCAAATCGCCTGCAATATATCCTCCATGAAGAGCAAACGTTCCCCTTCAAGAAGCGTGAGCTACTTTCCTGGGAATCTTACAGTCCTGAGAATGTAGAGATTTCAGATACCAATCTGCAAATGGTATGTTTTACATCCTTCTACAAAAAACAGTTTCCACCCCAATCCATCTCCAGTCTCCTCCCACCCCCCATGAATATGCAACAACAACAGCCAGGCCTCATCCCAAACTAGTTTGGTTTCGCTATATGGATCATTTTGCACCATTCTGCGTGATCATATATCAAATCCTCCCAGCCCCCCATTAATACAGTTTGAAAACTAAAATATCAGATACGGTTGCCAGAAATAAAAGGTAAGGAAGTTAAACAGTGCATGAAGTTACACATCAACAACCTGATTGCACAATGTCCAAGGTGAAAGATGCAAAAGATTCAGAAATTTACATTAATGACAGCAGATGATTCAATTCAGGAGCAAATCATAACATCCATAAGCTTATCAAACATGAACATTATCAGCTTGAGTTGACAAAATAGCAATAAAATGGCATTTCCTGGTGAGTGCTCAAGAATACAAGGGAGATCAACAGTGTTATCACAGATAAAAGAAGGTGGTTCAATAATCATTATCTATTTTTATAACAGTGGACATAAAATTAACTGCCCAACCATGGTTAAATTTCACAGTTCATTCCAAGAATAACTTCGGCAATAAAATTCCAAAGGAATTCATTCAATGTTCTACAGACATTATCTCGTGTTGATTACTATGATTATGTCCATCCTTATAAGAAATAAATATGGTGCACCATGCTAAGACTTAGTCCAAGGGGAAAAAATTAGGAGAAAATGGGATGCAAATGAATCATAGGCAGCTAGTCATTGAGAAAAAAACAATCAATTATGAAATGAAAAAAAAAAAAGAACAATCTTTCTCATTCTTCAATTCAATAAAAGACAGATACAATTTAGATTGAGCGACAAAAAGCATTCGCACAATATGACTTGTAAGCTGCATTAGACACTGGCTCTACTGCCAAACAGGCTGCAGTTGTGATAGACACCAACACGGGGTACCAGAGAAAAATGATAAATGCATGATGGCACAAAATAAGGAAGCAACAAAACATACCATGACTGCACCGAACACAGGTACCAGACTTCACCTTGCATACATTACAGACTAATTTTCTTCGAGTCTCCTTAATTCCCCCCGCATTCATAACTGGCTCCATCTTCGTTAAGTCCTCTATATAGACCTCAGGCGTCCACTGGGAACAAAACAAGTGCACAAACTCAAGAACAGACCCACCATTTTCTACATTAACAGGTTTCAAAGCTCCACCCTCCTTTGGACAAAGCACACAAGACTGCTTGACTAAATCGTTGTCATCACTCTTCTGCTTGCACCATGAACACAACCAAAACTTGTTTACATCCCCTTGCACACCATAACACTTAAGATGAACGGCAACCTTGCAAGAAGAGCAAACAATCAACCTGTTTGAAACATTACCCGTCTCGCCCTTGCAGCAAAAATCACATAATGACAAGTTTCCTTCACAAGGACGACCAACCAAAACCTTCTCCAACCCTGCATCACTGCCTAAAAGCTTCCGCTTCATGGAAGGCCTTTCAGAAGTCAATATATTCCTATTCCTACAACCTAAAAGCCATTCTACACTGCTAGAAAAATCAGAAACAGAGCAACCATTTGCTTCCTCATGGGTCAAACACTCAGCTCCATCGCTTTGAGTAGCCACGCTGTCGATTTCCATAAACTGCCCATCCTCTTGATTGCCCTCATCTTTCACTATGAGTCTTTTTCCATTTCCATCCACACAATCCATTTCCACATTATCATTTGCATTCTCCACATTGACACTTGTGTCAGTTTGTTCATTAGTGTTGTTTCCTTCAGCCTTCCCATTCAGATTTTCCTCAGTTTTCACATTTGTGGCAGTAGTCTCAGTTCTCTCTATTTTCTCATTTCCAATATAAGGAATATAGAAACACTTGGTATAGCCTAAAGAATTAAATAAAGAAGATAGTTCAAACAAAGCATCAATATCAGGCAATGTCAACCCCCTAAAGTACTCTTCAGTCTCGACCCATATGTTCCCTCCTTTAGACCTGTCACTCACCCGTGATGAAGACTTCTTGTCCACGCCAGAATGAGACCTTTTATGTTTCTTTCTACTGCCATCTGATTGCCTCAACAAACTAGCCAGCCGGCTAGGCAAAGTAGACAAGATTGGAAAACTTGGAACACCAGAACCAGACGCGTTCTCTGCGACATCAAATGGCGAGTGCACGCTTAAGACCTTATTAGCTTGGGAGAAGAAATCGACTTCGAGTGAAGTCGGTTTCTTTACTGTTGGTTGAGGTATTTCAGGTTCGTTTGTGGGGGAATTGGCTGCCTGAACCCTCGAAATTGGACGGCAATGCCTCTCGTCAGCGCCACAACCTCCGTCAGGACCCCTACCCATCATCTTCTTTCGCCGGTGGCATCGGCCTCCGGTCATTCCCGACGATAGCAACAACAACCTTCTCTATCACCCTCACAACCGTCGCATTCCATCATAAAACCAACCCTGATCCTAATTCCAGTCTAGGTCTAATTCAAATCTCTCGGACCAAAAAAACCTAATTTTCTAAGCTGAAACTTAACCCTAACCCTAACCCTAGTTTCGTTCCTTCGCGTGCGTAGAGACTTTTAGAGATAGAGAGGATAAAGAGTTTCGCAGCTATTAGGGTTTCAGTTACTCAGGTTTGTGATGTTGGAGATCCGTTTTGTTGTTTAATTTCCGAGTGGTTTTTTGTTTTTTTCGATTTCGCTTTCGATGAGAGGATGGAGAAAGAGAGATTCGGGTTTTTTGCAGGCGAGAGGACAGCTAGTTTTGGGGTAGATATTTTTATATTGGGTTAGGATACCATGTAGTGACGCGATAAAGAGGTACTCGTGTGGCTGCAGGAATTTTACACGTGACATCTTTCTATATGTCGGTGTTGATAGCCTCGAGTGACAATTTACTTATGCGTGGTTTATAGTTGTTTTCGTCCCTTTTTTTTTTTTTATGTTTCCCTCCATTTACCTCTTGAAATTTGGTAAATTGGATTAAGCTTGATTTGGGATTATGGTTTTAATTGTTTTTAGAGTATTTTTTAAAAATATATTAAAATAATTTTATTATTTTTTAAAATTTTATTTTTGATATTAATATGTTAAAATAATTCATAATAATTTTAAACACAAAAAACAATAAAAAACACTATAAGTAAGTTGAGGTTAGTTCATGCATGATGCATCTGCTTGCTTGCTCTCATAAAAATGGAAATATTAATTATTAATATAAATATCAATTTGACATTCATGGTTCAATGATTACTTTTGAGATTCTATGCTATTATAAATTTATTTTGTTTATTTATATTTTAATTATATTAACTCGCGAATCCTGTTCAAAAAATTGAAATCATGACTCATGAGGGTTAATGTTTCAATTTAAAACTTTATTTAACTAAACTTTAAATAATCTATAAACTGTTTTTCGTTTTCATATAAACTGTTTCATTTATTTTTATAATAAGACAAATTGATTTCTCTCCATGGAATAAACTAGTTTATGATGCCAATACCCAGATGTTTTCTTCATTTATTTTAATAGTTTGTAATATATTTTTATTTTATTAAATTTAATTGTTTATCATATATAAATTTATAGAGTATACGTAATCCAGACGTGCGAATGAATTTTAAATTTATAAATTTAATTTTTATTTTGTCAAATTTAACTGTTTATCATTTTACAATCTTCGTCATGAACAACTGATGAAAAGGAAATTTGTCCTGCGAATAGAATGTTGTTTTAAATTCAACGATTTAAAAAGACCATGGTCGCCCCCAACACGCCCCTGACGAGGTTACCATTGTTCTAGCTCAATGGAATTTGTCACTTCGATGTAATTAATATTCTGGTTTATGTGTTGATTAAGGGGTCTTTTGTAATCAAACCCTAACTAAGGTAATTTGAGGACTAAAGAAATCCCAGTCTCCTAGGTCATTGGAGCCTAGACAGGCAAGAACGGGATGTTAGGGTTCGATGCCCACTTGTCAATTGTAAGTTCATGTCCAAAAATCAGTTGGCTGCTCTCCACTTGGTCCTTGGCTTTTTATTTCCTAGTTGATTTGTGTTTTTGCACATGCAAAACTATAAAAAATTAATATAGCTTCTTTATTGACCTTATGGTTAGCTTGAAGCTAGCTTCATCGTTGATCAAATGATTGCTCGTGATTTTTTATACGAAAATAAAAATTATATTAGCACAGTGAAATTAATAAATTATTAATAATACAAAAAATACCCTTGATCCTAGTTATCAATAGAATCCTTCATATGAAAAATCCTGCCACTAAGCCCTTGTTCCTTCAAGTCTAACAAAATTTATATCATGCTCCCAACTGAAACTCCACCCCAGTTACAATTTCTCAGGCTTCGCATTAATTCATTGACACCCAATATCACAAGATTAAAGCAAGTTTTCGTTTCCCCTGGTTACCTCTCATGGGCGGCCACAATGCAAGCCAAATGCCCGTTGTTTTGTTTCAATTTTTACTTGAAATTATTCTTATCACCCATTCCATTCCATGCCAATTTAATCAAACTTCTATCAAACAACCATTTTCCTGATTTCTTTTCTAATTTTCTCGTAAACCTTAGAGTTTAAAGATTTTGGACTTTTTAGCTCTAGATACCAACCAACCCAGTTAGAATATCCATGTGTTATTTTTATAATCCAACATCAATAAAATCAACTCAAATCAATATTTTGACACAAAATTTTATGAACTTTAATTTCAAGAATTGAGGTTTTTTTTAATGTAAAATCAAAATTCAAGTAGATACTAAAATTAACTGGTTAGATATCTCTCACCACAACCAAAACATCAAATTGAACATGTTACTTGCAAGGATTTAATAGTTTTTCCTTTCCTCTTCAATCCCCCATGCCTTCTCTCGCTAGCTTCCCAAACGGTCTCATGACTATGGTCAGGCGTTATTTAAGGGGAAGAGGAAGGATTTTTTCTTTATAATTACAACAATTCCACTCATTTATGTCACCAACTCACTTGAAAATTTTCGTCCCCAATAATAAAATCTCTCTAAATTTTATTATTTTTTCATTAAAAATGATGTAGTTAGGTGCGAGATTACCTTCACCAATTATATTTTTGTTCACAAATTCATACTTTAATTTATTTATGGTTTTACAGTAATTTACCGAGATTTTTCACTACTCGTCATAAAAAATTTCTTTTGATTCTATTATTTTTGAATTGGGATTTAAACAATTTATTACGGGGTTTACATGGGCCAATCACAAGAAGACTCAATGCGTGTAGGCCTACAAGGTTAGTTCCATTTGCCTGGCATTTGTTTTATAACAAAAATAAAGCAAATAACGATGTGATCTTTTAGCCTAGTTTCTTGCCACAAAAATGTGATCGAAAAAATTGGGCTGTTTTTTTTTTCAATATATATATATATATATCAAAACTACTAGTTTTTAATATATTTTCACGTATAAACATCTAATAAACATCCTCATAATCTCAATGAATTAATTTTTTTATTCAAAACATCTTTAAATCGGTTAAAAAACACAAATCAAACTGAAAGTCTTCTTTTAATCATGATATATTTTTTTAGATAATATAAAACCTAAAAAAACCTTATTAATAATCATCTCATTAAGTGAATATATTGACTCTAAATTTGATTATTTTTATTAATTGAATAAAATTAACCGACTGTTTTCTCTCTCTTCACAAATTTTCCAATGACTATCTTTTTTTTTTATGAAACATGAAGACTATAATGTGAAGAAATTGATATCCTAGGTCAAAATATAAAAGTTTGAAACTAGAAGGACAAAAAATAAAGTGAAAGAATTCTAAAGAAAAAAAATCTTAAAAGGTGCGTGATGAATATTAAGTGAAAAATTCCTTCATTTTTGCTTTAATGTCAAATTGTATATTTGTATTTTTTATTTTTTGAAGCAATAAAATAGATTATTTTTATAAAATCAAGCATTAATTTTTTATTTTTCTTGAGATAATAATAATCTTATATAAAATAAATTATTAAAATTAATTTTTAATTAATACAATATACAATTTAAAATTTAAAATTTAAAAAACATGATAATAATAAAAAAATCACAAAATACTTTAGATTGACACAATATTATAAAAGATGATGAACAAAGAAATCACCACTCTTTTTTTTTTTTTTTGACGTAGCGTAATTGTGATGCAATGTACTTTTATAAAATTTCCAAAAATATCATTGAGCTACGCGAGAATAGATTTCTTACCAAATATTAACCGAACGGCAAATAAATTCCTTCGTTTCACTGTGACGAGTGTAGCTTTCGGGGTTAAGTCCGATAACGAAGACTCACCCTCTTGTAGAATGCAAATTTCACGCAATTCATAAGAGCCTGGAACTTTTGAGCAGTAGCAACAGTCAAAGCACTAACCACCGTATCAAGTAACCAAAAAAGCAATTTCGAGAGAGAGACACGAATGGATTTACAGGAGCTGTGGGCAATCCTCGGTCCTGCAGTCGCTGGTGCGGTATTTGGGACTGGATGGTGGTTTTGGATCGACGCCGTCGTTTGTAGCTCCGTTACAGTCTCGTTCGTTCATTACCTCCCTGGTCATCTCTCCTTCTCTTTAATTTTCTCTTTCTATCTCTCAATTTCACGATATAATTATGTATGTGGTTGTTTTCGGATTGATTGATTTTTCTAGGGTTTTGCAACTGTAGGCATATTTGCATCTATTGCAGCTCTGATGTTTAATTGTGTTAGAAAAGAGGATATTGATTACTCTCCTTACGAGGAAGGCGAGTGGAGGTCTGCAATTCCCATCTCTCCCTCCTTTTTTTCTCTCCATTGCTTACGATGTTATTTAAATTCTTCAATTTGCTGTTAGAAACCCCTTTAAGAAACAATATAAAAAAGTAAAAAATCTGGGTTGCATTATTATCTGCTTAGCAACTATATTTTCCGGAAATTTACTTTGAAGGGACATTACTGTACTATCAACTTATTATGGAGCCCACAATGCCTCGGAGCCACCACAAGTATTTATTTCTGATATTTTGACAATGATCTTGTTATCTCGTGTTCATTCCTGCAACGCTGAGACGTTAGAAGCTATGGTTTTGATATAAAAAAGTGTCACCATCTTAGAGTGGAGTTCAGTGTGCGACTGTGCAAATGTTTTCTCCAGTGTATTTTTTGTCAAATCTGCTGCTATGCTCAGTGATTTTCAGCCATTTGTGTGCCAATAGACGGGCATTACAATCTTAATGATGATTGTATTGTTTTCTCTTCTTGTTTCTGCATTTACTTCACCCTTTTGATCCTGGCTTTGTTTGGTGCTGTTGTAATCTTGGTACATGATTGCTAAATTGGATCTTTACCATGCAATCGAATACTTAAAATTGTTATGAGCTGTTCTACATTGATGTTATACACACGAATGAACCTGAGAAGCAACTGTTCTCATGTGCAGGTGATGCAGCAATTTATGATTAATTTTGATGTTATTTTCTCTGGAGCATAACTGTTAAAAACTCTTGTTTTTCCTTCCTTTCCAAGTGCTGGGTTCTCGATAGAATTGACAGTGATTATGTTAGAATGATCCGAAACCTTTGATGATATGGCTCTATTAATTTATAATGTTTATTCTTTTATGCTAAAAGATTTGAATTGAAAATTTAGACTCTCTCCCTCGATCTCTGTTTGAAATAATTTAGAAATCCTCCTAGCAATTGCCACATTTGCTTCTAGATGAAATTGTTTAAATTTTCCACTGGGCTTTTGGGCTCAGTGTTTGCTAATGCTTCTTGTAATTGCAGATTGAAGCTTTGGCTTTTCTTTGCATATGTCGTCTCCTTCGTCTCTTTAGCAGCATCAGTGGGTTTGTTGATTCAAGATTCAATTGTCAAAACAGGGCCTTCAGTGTGGACAGGAACTGCTGGCGTTTTGCAGTGTGTGTTTGTGCTGATAAGGTAAATGGTTTGTTCTGAGAGTCTCTCATCTGTCACATACTGTTAGGTCATGATGTTAGTGCCTTTGGTTTGCCATGAACTGCTTATCCTTTGCCTTTGTTTCATAGAGGTGACTGAAGAATTTCCCGAGTTATTCAGGTTTCTGGTCTGGTCATCTTTGGATGATCTTGTTAAAGTGATCGTTCATTTTGTTTTTATTCCTATAATCACTTTACCTAGCCTCTGATCAACATGTAATTTTAGAATTTAGATGATAGTTCCATGCATGTCAATTTGAGCTATGAAAAAGTTGTTGTCACTTGGATCTGCTGGTCTACCTCTCTCTGTCACAATAACAATTTCATGCTGGAGATTCAAATAGGCATAACAGTGCATGGATTCACATGCGCAGTCATGTCCATTTTAGAGATGTTATTTCACGTTGCCTGAACCAATTTGGATGTACCATTTTCTCATTGTTTAAATGATGTCCCCATTCTTTCTTGTTTCCTGCAGTGGGCTAATTTATTGGACCTCACATTCTGAATGATTTGTGGTGATAAGTGCATTTACATGTTTGGAGCTTGGAATCATGACAGAGGGAGTTGGGAGTGCATGTATCCTTACTTAATTAACCCACGGGACAGAACATACTTCTACATTGTGTAAATGTTTATCCTGTGCTAACAATATTGAGCATAAAAGCTGACCCGCGGAACTTTTCTGGAATTTGAGATGTTTGGTACGTAATAAATTGAAATCTCATAAACTCTGGTGTTTCTTCAATGGCCTTGTGCAGAAGCCAAATTCTATTGTTTTCAGGTTGTTCACACAATTAGTCTCAGTTTCGTCACAGAATGCTCAAAATACTATTACCTCTTTCAATTTGCCTTGGATCCCATGCTGTTGTTCTTGTCTTGCTCCCCCCTTTTGTAATTCGTCATTTTTCTTTATTATGATGCTTTTCTAGTTTCTTTTCTCTATAAATATAATATTTTTTCCTAGTTTCTTTTTTTGATTCAATATTATCAAGGTTTTCTAGTTTTTAACTATATAAAGGCTGTAATAACCTTTTAATAAGTCTCCAAGTGGAGACGGGGATGAATAAAATTAATTATTTTAAAAATCTTCCTTAATGCTGTTTTTGATCTTTGAGGGTTTTGACCCATAACAAATTCCTTTATCCCTTGCTCTTGAATGCATCGAACTTAGGGTTGGTAATTTGTTTATATTTACTTTTTATATGCTAATCACGGTCTATTTTTATTTTTTTTCCAGTATTAGATTAGTAATTGATTTCACAAATATTTTTTTTGATTTTATTGTTTTCAAGAAATTAAAAATGAGAGTATCAAAATTGAAAAAAAGAAAAAAAATAGTATGCCTTTTATTTTTTTTAAAATAGTGGTGTCAATTTTTTATTTTTTATTTTTTACCTTTAGCTATTGATTTTTTTATTTTCAATTTAATCATTCAATGATATGTTTAGATTAGTAATTGATTTTACAAAAAATGATTTTGATTTTATTGTTTTCAAGAAATTAAAAATGAGAGTACCAAAATTGAAAAAAAGAAAAAAAATGGCATGCCTTTCATTTTTAAAAAATAGTGGTGTCAATTTTTTATTTTTTACCTTTGATCATTAATTTTTTTTTTTTTCAATTTAATCATTCAATGACATATTTTTTGGAATTTGAGGTTGGTGATTTGTTGCAATATATTTTTCATATTGCTATCTCGATCTCAGGAACAAAAAATTTCATCATTGAGTTAGTGCTTGAATTCATAAAAAAGAATCTGATTTTATTATTCAAGGAAGATTAAAAATAAGTGGACCAAAATTAAATCAAAGGAGGAATTGGGAGGGTTTTTAACACACAGAGACGTGTGTGTGAGCGCATGTGATTGTGCACCAATGCCTTAGAATTATGCCAAATTTCCTTCTCGGTCCCTTTATCGGGACATAAAATGACTAAGTCTAAAAATTTACTTTTCTTGTATTTTTATCCATGAGTTGGAGAGAGAGAGAGTGCGCGTGCGTGAGAGAGAGAGAGAGAGAGAGAGTCATCTAATTAGGAAGAAGAAAAGAGAAGGTTGACGGATTGCCATTTCTTGAAAACAAAACTAGCTATTCTTGGTGTCGAAAATTCCATTTGATTTTATTTTATTTTTGTTAAAAATAGTAGATCAAGCCTAGTGATTTTTTTCTGCCAACGTAAATTTTTCATGTTTGATTGATTAAATGCTAATCTAAGACCATAAATAGATCTATTAAGGGTTCAATAGTATTTTTAGTTGAAAAAAAAGTGAAAATAGATTTTTTTGCCTAGGAGATGACAACTCAATTTTTAGCTACCAAAATAGCAAGCGATACATTGCTTGCCACAACATGCGACATATAGCCTGTCGCAACAAGTAACATGTCATTTGTTGTAATTATTTTTCAAAATAAAAAGGGATCGACGACATTTAGCATGCCCTTTATAAAAAGAAAAAAAAATAAAGAATGCCCAAACACTCATGCTTCAACTTTTTTTTTTTATAAAGTGATAGACATGTTGGGCACCCAGGTTCCCACACATATCTTCTCTTTATTTTTGAATTTTTTTTGTTGATTTTTTCTAATTTCAATCTTTAACATTGATTTTTTTTTATTAATTATATTCTTCAACATTTGGTTGATTTTTAATTGGGTTTCATGATTTTTTTTTTAATATAGGTTTATTGTTGTCTCAAACAAAATTCCTATGCTTAGTGCTTAATTTTACATATGTCAATTTTTTTGGTTGTGTGACTAAATAAAAAAATAGTTTTAGAAAAAAACATTGTTATTAAAATAAGTGGAGTCTAGGACCCAAATCATGAGTCTGACGAGTTAATTTAAGTTAATTGAGAATTAAATTTCATAATATATTTTAATTTTTTTATTGGGTTATCGTAATCTCAAACAAAAGTTTAATATTAGGTTGATGCATGATTTTGCAATTGCTTATTTTAGAAAAAAGTTATTAAACTCAATGGAGTCTATAACCTGAGTCGCTCGTTTGGTGGGTTAGGTTGGGTTGATTATGAATTAAATTTTATACCTTGTTTCAATTTTCTTTTTATAGAGATATTGTACTCCCAAGCAAACATCTCAATGTTGAGTTGATGATAGATTTTGCAAGCAACTATTTTTGTTAGAACACAACTAAATAAAAAATATTTTAAATTTAGTAGAGTCCGTGAACCAGGTCGCATGTTTGGTTGGTCAAGCCACAAAACTGGAGTCCAATATGTCAATGTCTTAATCTTTATGTTTTTTTTTTATTTTAAAAAAAATCAAACTACATTTTAAAAATTATCTAAGTTATTTTTGGATTTATCAAGTTAACCAGTAAAAAAAACTTCAAAAAAGTTTGATTTGAAATCTAAGTTAGATAAAAATAGAGATAAAGAGATTTTAAAGCTGACCTGATAAGTTGAGTTTAATGACACGAGTAAAAAGTTTTCTATTTTTTTTATTATAATGTTTTAAAAATGAAACTTGATTTAGAGATAAAGAATATGATTTTTGTTGTTGCTGGAAATGTGCAGGCAATAACTGAAATGTTCATGATAATTTTAGTATGGCCCTGCGAAGCGCACGGCACATCCAGTGAATATGCTAAAAGCTCTAGTTCTTAGAAAATCTTCAGAAATTATGTCAACTAGTCATTTAATTAATTGATATCATAGATTGCTACTCGATTATAAATTTAGGCATGCAATTTTGATGGTGATTAACGATTGCTTAAAACTTGGCCTGGTTTTAAAGATTCGTTTTAATTTAATTTGGGATTTGATTAAGAAAGCAACGAAGATTACCTGTACATTAACCAAGCACAATTTTGGTCATTAAAATTTCGAGATCAGAAAGATTTTCTTGAATTTGAAGGAATCAATGGCTGACCAACCACGTTATAAATCCTGCCATGTGCATATAAACACACGATAAAGGAATCGAAAAGTCTCAAAACAAAGTAGCAGACAAGCAAAGAGGAAAATCTCTGCTTAGACGACACAAAGAAATAAGAATAATCTTTACCACAGCAGAAATATTTATCTGTTTAGGTCCTTCAATTCCCTGTTTGTCCTCTAGACAACATATTTGCTCTAAAAATCCAGGTCCTGTCGATATAGAGACACACACACATTCTTAGCTCCGTCTCTCTCGGTTTTCAGAATAAGACAAAGTTAGGTCTTGATGGAGTCCGCACCGTGTAAAGCAATCCTTCTAGTGGCAACAACATTGCTGGTCCTTCTGCAGATTCCGTTTATCAGTGAGCTTCATCTTTCTCGTTTTCTTTTTATTTGTTCTTCAGTAGCATGTGTAAGACTCGAGCCCCGAGTCCCATTTTCACTTCTGAAAGACCAAGGACACACATTTCGTGAGCAAATGAGACTGGCTAGACCGAGAACCATGTCCCATGGAAGAGGTGGCCCATAAATTTAGAAAGAGGACCGGAAAAAACATGCTTCTTTTCCTCTCTCAAGCATACACCAAGAACAGCTTGAGTAAAACTATCACTCTTAAGCCCTATTCAGTCCCACGAACTAAACACTGCCTAAAGGTTTCATCGGACGCATTCCTCTATATTTGAGCCATAGAATTAAAATGCTAATTTTTAATGATAATTGCAGGTGCAATTGGTATTAATTATGGACTGAATGGAGACAATCTTCCAGCCCCACCAGCAGTTGTAGACCTTTATGACCGATGCCACATTCCATCTGTTCGGCTCTTTGAACCAAGACCAGAGGTGCTTCAAGCATTGAGAGGGAAGCCTTTACAAGTTATTCTGGGTACAAGAAACGAGGACATACAAAGCCTTGCAACAACCCTGGATGCAGCTAATTCATGGGTCGCCGCTAATATTGTCCCCTACAGATGTGATGTTAACTTCACTTACATTACAGTAGGCAACGAGGCGATTCCAGGGGCTATGTCACAATATATCGCACAAGCCATTGCCAACATGTACACTGCACTTGCAGATGCAGCCATTACTTGTATTAAAGTGTCGACTGTTGTTCCGGGAAGTTCGCTTTCAATCTCTTACCCTCCATCAGCTGGTGCTTTCAACCATGAAGCAGCTGCTGCTATGAGTAGCATTGCACCTATTTTGTTGAACCACGGAGCATCCCTCATGCTCAACGTGTACCCTTATTTTGCCTATGCCTCGGACACAAATAGCATGTCATTGGACTATGCCTTGCTCAGGCCGGGGGCTCCGGTAGTCGGCGATCAAAACCTTGTGTATGACAATATCTTTGATGCCATGGTTGATGCGTTTTATGCAGCTTTGGAGAAGATCGGCGAGCCTGGTCTTACGGTTGTTATATCTGAGAGTGGCTGGCCTACTGCTGGGAATGAACCTATCACAAGTCCAGAAAATGCACGGACATATAACAGAAACTTATTGAATCATGTACAGGAAGGAAGAGGCACTCCACGGCGGCCAGGCCAGCCTCTTGATGTCTACTTTTTTGCGATGTTCAATGAGGATCTAAAGCAGGGTGGGATTGAGCAGCATTGGGGTTTCTTCTATCCAAATATGCAGCCCGTTTATCCATTTTGGCAATGCTCGTGAACGAAACCATTACGTTCTCGATTTATTTTTATCTTCAAAATATTTTTCATGATTAATTATGTACCGTGGAAAGTTTTTTTCCGTCAGCCAGTAAGGATTAAAAAAGTATAATTTTTTTACCGTTAGCAACTTGTAGCCACCAAATGGTTAAGTCCAGCCGAAGACAAACCACTTTTCTATTTTTTGAATTTTTAGCGATCTTGGTATAACATACAGATAATTATTAGTAATATATTAAAATAATATTTTTTTTTATTTTAAAAAAATATTTTTAATATTAACACATTAAAATAATTTGAAAATACCAATTTATTTTTTTTAATTTAAAACAAAGAAAAAATATTTTTTTTTTCTTTTTAATAGAAATCAATTTACGATTGTTTATTTTTTTTTATTTTATATTTTAAAACAATTTGGAAAAACATTATGTTATTAAACTCTATAAAATCCATAAATATGTTTGCGGGTTTGAATGAGTTGACTCGATTCAACTGATTTGGCTGATTTAACTTCTTTTTTAATTAACATTTTTTTTTATTAGATTGATAGAGATTTAGTTAAATAATTTGCTTTTTATGATAGTATCATGACCTACAAAAAAATCTTATTATTATGTTGGTGTTTGATTTTACAATCATCTATTTTTGTTATCATATAATTATATAACAAATATTCTTAGAAAAAAAAGTGAATTAATCTTGATGGAGTTCATGACCCGGTTCTTAAGTTTGACGCATTGACCTAGGTTACTCAATTCACATGATTGACAAGTTTACCCATCAAACTTGATATTTTTTTTTTGTCTTTTAATTCTTTTTAATTGATTGTTTTTTCAATTTTTTCAATCAATATTGCATTGGTTAGGAAGTAAATTTCATTACTTATTTTTATTTGTTTTCTATAGGCTTATCATGATCTCAAACAAACATTTATTTAAGGGTTAATGCTAGATATCAAGAGCATTTATTTTTTAAAAATATAATTATTAAACTTGTTAAAGTCTGTGATCCTGTTCGTGAGGTCAATGAGGTTTATCTAATGTGTCATTAACTTAGTACTTTTTAAAAAAATTGTTTTTGTGAAGCTTTTTTAAAAACTAAACTGTATTTTTACTAGTCAATTCGGGTTGTTTTTAGATCCATGAAATCAATCAATTTTCATTAGATCAACTCTGATACGGTTTAATTAGAAACTTAAGTTAAGGAGTCAAATTAGGAGTTTGAAAATTGACTCACTTGCCCGCCCGGGTTTAATGACATTGCCAAGGAATTTCTTGTGCCCTGGACATTCGTTTTAAATTTTTAAAAAAACTTTGCTCAACTCAAGGCAGATCATGGGGCAAAAAGACTAAAATTAAAAGTTGATCTTTCTAGTAAAAAATAAAAGATAAGTAAAAAATAAAAGATAAATGCACATGTAAATATTTAATAAGTAAAGGTTACAGAGTCATGCTAATTAGCAATATCATTTATGCAATAAACTAGTAAATTTTTATTTAATTATTCAGAAATGAAAAGGTTTCAAAAGAGTTTGAAAGATTAGAATTTTAGAGAAAAAAATATCTTTCATTAACAACATGACTTTTGAACCGTTAACACTTAAATTCTAACTTGTTATAAAAAAACACACATAAAAAGATATATTGAAAATCATAATAACCTCATTCCCAACCTAAAAACAAGCTTTAATCGGTCTAAAAATAAACGAAAAATACTTAACAAACCTGATATAAAGGGAAAAACCTCATTCAATGAACTCTCCTAACAAAGATAAACCTATTGTCGTCTTTTTTCGTTGATTCAATGTGGTTAACCAAAATCCTTCTATCTCATTTCCCTTCCTTGGTGACTTGCTATCTCCTCTCGACATTCATGACTGTAACGCGAGGAATTAAAATAAAGTTTTTAAACCAAAATTTACTATAATTACAAGGACTAAAAAAGTAAAAACAGAAAACATTAGGGATAAAATTCAACCTTTACAAAAGCTTAAAGGACTAAGTTGAATTGTTCTCAACATGCAAAGACATAGCACGAGGAAATAAAGTTTTGGGATGGACTATAAACACTAAAGCTACAAGGACCAGAATGTAAAAATAAAAACTTGAGAGATGAAATTAGTTTTTGGGAAAATTACACTCTTACATCTTGTAATTTAGTTTTTTTTTTTTTTCACTTTGCCTCCATTTTTTTGGGAAATTAAAGTTTACATCTTAGGCAACACAATTTTTAAATTGAACAAAAAAATCAAATTGCCCTCATATATAAGAAATTATCTCTTGAAACACTATTTGTCTCTTTTGTTGCAGATTTGAAAACCCAAGACAACAAATTAAAATTAGTTAAAAAACTCGCCTAAATTTGAAAACTCTAGGCATAAACTTACAAACATCTTTGATTTTGGAGATTTGAAGCCTTAACGAAACATCACTGATTTTAGAGATCTAAAACCCTAAACATAAAAAAAAAAAGTGGAATTATAGTTGAGTTCTCGAAACTCTGATTTATTTTTTTCTAATAGATGAAGGGTAAGAAAATACCTAAATGAATCTTTTTTTATATATAAAATAAAACTCACTAACACCAAGAGCAAGATCAATTTATTTAATTGTTAGAATATGAACAATCAGCAACTTTCTTTCTCCTCCCATATACTCCACCAACCCCCCCCCCCTAAAATCTAGAAACTGAAATGCAAAAAGAATAAAGTGTAGAATTGAAACATCAAAACAAAAATAAGTAAGGATAAAGAAATGACAAATGATAAAACTTTGGGAACTAAAACTTTCAAAAAAAAATACCCCATGACTAGTAGAAAGATAAAAAAAAAAAACTTGTTTATTTGTTTCAATATCAAATTTAATCCCGTAATAAAACTTAAATTCTATCTTGAAAAAAAAAAACCAACTTATTATCATGATATTTTTTCAACACTGCAAGAATTCTATATCAGGCAGAATGGAGAATAAATTAGCTAACAAGTGTTGATTTTGCCGAGACCTTTTATATATATATATATAATTTTGTGAGTGCGAGCTGACCATACCTAAACTTAAGTTGGAAAAGAGAGGGTGTCCGCTACCAGTTGAATTTTTTTTTTTTTGTTTTGTTGTGCACAAATGTCTAAAAACAAAAAGATAACACGCTTCGGGATGGAAATTAAGCTCCATACTAAATTTCTTGTTATTCATGTGAAATTTGTGCCTAAAATATTGACATGAATGGCTCAAAATGAGATGAGAACACAAAAAATACTTGTATTAACTAAACTGAAAATGATGCCTTCAGATTTTCTCTCTTTCCGTAAAATTGGCAAAAACACCATAAGCTTTCTTTGTAGAATCAAACCCTTTAGCGAAGAAAAGTGAAAAGGACGGAATACCCCCAAACGATGTAGCGATTTCTCCCCGACAAAACAGCCTCTAACCTACCCTTCTCCCAAACCAACCAACCTTAACATCTTGAAAATTACCCTATACTGGGAAGGCAGGATTGGGGCATCTGTAACTTATTGCACTATTTGCAAAGTGCAGAGTTCCAACCAAAAATTCACCCCCTTCTTCCATTCGCAACTTACCAGCCTTCTTAAAACAAAAAAGAAAAAAAGAAGAAAGAAACTAGCAACCTGTCATCAAAAATCAGAATCTCTTGGGTCTACCATTTCAGAGATCAGCATTAAGCATCTGATCCGGAGTCAGATGAGCTGGATGCAAAGGAAGCTCCACCCAAAGTCGCAGCATGGCATTCATTCACCTTTTGCAGCATACCTCGACACACTTTCAGGGACGGCTTCTTTGTAATATACTGCAAGGTGAAATCATGAAAATCAATACAACGGCATTTACATATTTGTAACAAGAGACTTCTAAATACAAGGATTTTGACCAGGATAATTCAAAAATTGCAAGATTACTGTTCCAACATTCAGCTGGTGAATCAGATGACAATAACCTTGTTGCATGAAAAATTGGGGCGACAGCTTGAAGCAGTTGCAACCAAAGTTTCACAAATTTTTGCCCAAAAAAGTAAAAGTGCATTTTTTGCAAAGAACAAAAGATCAAACAATCCAAACGGACATTTTTAAACTTCATAGAACCCAAGTAAAATGAGCCACACCTCAGTAGCATGACTTTTCAATGAATAAACAAGAAAAGAGCTAATGGTATTTACCTCTTGCAAGAAGGCATTAATCTCTTCCTCTGTGAGTCCTTCTTCCTCCCCTGAATTTTCCTCCCACCCTAGAGAACGAAGGAAAGAAACCTCTTCCTCAGAAAATCTTTGAACCTCTTCTAAGGTCCCACCATTGCTAGTCAGTTCAGCACCATTCTGAACAGCTTGAGGACTTGCAGGAGCACTGACAACTTCCTTAATTACTTCACAAGATTTCTCACTGGTTGGAGACAAAACAACAGATGCTGAATCTGCAACTGAAGAAGTGTTCATAGCAGTTTTCTTCTTCAGGTCATTAAAGAAATTATTCCTGCTCTGGGTTCTCTTTTCCCCACCAAATCCTGAATTTAAATTCAAGCTAGTTGGCTTGCGCTCCACTGAAGAAAGCTTTGGGTTGTTTGGACTCCTCAGAGGCAGAGATGGAACTGAAGGAGCAGCAAGTTGACTATTTGCAGATCTGCCGGAAGTATTTGGACTAGCAGCATCCTTTGGGGAAGGAGAGACACCATTTTCCCATACTGGTTTGAGAACAAATAGCTTCCCCGATGTCTTTGTTGCATCAGATTTGACATGTACCCCTACAGAAGATTGATTAGCAGGGTGCAATGAAGACTGCTGCTGTGAGCTCTTGGCAGCCATATTCATCTCACCAGGTCTGATTCCTGTTTTAGGCTTTGATTTATCAGATGAACTGAGAACCTGAAAAAAATAAAATTAGCTAGCGGTTACACAATTTTTTTGGTTAAAAAAAGTAAGGAAGAAGAATCGAGGGCTGCAGTAATCACACGTGTCAAAAAACCAGTGTGTGCATATGTCCTAAATTATTGACATCCGGGACAGCTAGCTAACTCCATGCAAATTCATTCATTGACATTCTGGACATAGTAAGAGATAACTCAGTCACGACCTGAATCACAAAAGTCAAACACGAAGCACATAAGGAACCTGTAGCATTCAGGAGTCGGAATAACCAAACAAGAGAAAGAGGCTAGCTGTAGTAAACAAGAAACTATTGTCTCTAGATAATGGTTCAACACTGACAAAATGTTCACACTTTCATAAGATATGTTTGTGAATAAAAACTTCTGTTATCCTCGAAAAATCATCTGCAGTCCATGTATCAATATATAAACCCATTCTGATATTTAAAAATTAAAATAACCTAAGCATCAATGCAGAAAGGAAACAGAGTTGAAGGTTTGCAAAAGACACAAAAGTGAGAATGTGCTTCAAGCTTTACCAGTCAAAAACACATACAAAAGGAAAAATGTTGAATTAGAAAAGAAGAAGCTGATCAAAGTTTCCTATCCAATACTTGATCCTTTACTTCTAGTGGTATATTAATGGGTCTTGAAAAAAAAAAAAAAAAAAACCCTTCAACAATGTAGATCAAGACAAACTAACCATAACAAAATTCAAGCTAATGAAACTTTTCCCAGTTGTTTTTCACCTTATCGATTAAAATAAAAAAATCAGATGTACACTAGAAGGAAGATTTCCACAATAATCTAAGCAAATCATACCACCCACATAACTGAGAGACAGAGGTCCACTAGAGGCCCAAACTTTCAACATTCTCCACTACAAAAGAAAACATAATTCGAAATCCCCCATGACAGTATGATCATAAAACAAAAAAAAACAAGTATTCAGATCTATAACAGAACATCAAGCTAGCAAACTTCATTTACTCATAAAATCCTGCAGGACCTTTGAACATGGATGTATGTGGTGCAGAACACAGTGTGCATGCATGCATTGCCTGTATAGATGACATTGATAGAAGAGAGCAACACAAAATAGTCTCAGAATCAAAAGGATAATCTGGTAACCAATGTCACATTCCATTAAGAACATTATCATCATTCCCTAATCAGAATCAGGAAATGTAGCAATAAACCAACTAATATACTGTCAAAAGCAATAGTATTAGTGGGTTTGATCAAAAGTAGGTTCATAAGCAGGTACAATTTTCAAATTAATTACAGAGGTAAATTGGACTATATTCCTAGGAAAAGGACAAACATCCAAAGCTCCAGATGAAGAATGAAGCCTTTATTATTCAAATGCTGATCAGCTTCTATTATTCAATGCTGATCAGCTTGCAACATACAAGATGTTAGCAAAAGGATACATCAGCAGATAAAAGGTAAAGCACAAGGTTTCATGATTTATCAGTGGCCAGCACATTAAAACTACCGAATGGTACAGCTATAAAACAAGCTCTCATAAATTCAGAAGTGGTTCTCTTACCAAATTCTTAGGCATAGAGGGAGTCACAGGTATTAACTGCCTTGATTGCTTAATAGCCAATTCCTCAAGCCTTTGTGTCTGGACAGACAACTGCAAGATTGAAATAAATACCTCATTAGACAAACTATGTCTATAGCTATGAGTGATATAATAGAAGGCAGGGCATATGAACCTTGCTCAATTACCTGTGGAGCAGTGCGAGTTCTTAATGGAGCTTGAGTCAATGCTTCAGCCATATTGAGACCAGCCATTCCACTTGAAGTCCCAGGTGAAGAAGCAGCAACAGTCTGTGCAGTGGATGAAGAACTTGTACTGCTGTTTCCAATAATAGTGGGCACCTCTGCCAGAGCTGACGTCCATCCCTCTCCACCAATCAAAGCAGAACTACCAACAGGCAAGTTCTGAACACTTGAGCTTAAACCAGGAGATGAAACTCTTGCTATATCAGGCACTCCTTCCCTATCCTCATTTCCAAGTGAGGGAAAATCCTTTTCAAATACTGCCTTCTGACTGCTACTACCAAAACTACCCCCAGAAACCAAACCATTGCCGTTCGCGTGATTGCTGCTACTCCCATTTTTTAATTCCGATGCAGCTCTGTGCAGCATCACCTCACTGTGTTTCCTTGATACCATTGAATGGGAATGGCGCAAGGTGTCCTTCTCGATCCTACTGGTTAATATGCCTCCCAAGGGATCAGAAGAGTCTCTGTCCCAATGGTCTCCAAAACTTGATCTCTCTTTGTCCCTTTCTCGATCTTTATCCCGGTGACTTCTACTAAAACTACTGTAAGGATGCTTTGCAGACCCATTGATAGAACTTCTCCTTGAATTAGATGAAGATTGCCGATCCAGAAAAGCAGAGCGAGGGGAATCAAAATCACTTATGCTCTTAAAACTCCTATTTCTGGTGTGATTTCCCAATGAAGAGACATCTATACAACAAATTAACCAATTAACACCCATAACAAAATCTAACAATTAATGCAAGCCACTTAACATAACCAAACACAAAAAGAACAGAAACAATACCATATGCAATCTATAAAACACAATTTGAAAACTTGGAAAATAGGAAAGTACCTGAGTGGGAAGAAGATGATGCGAAGTGGTGGGCTGAACTGCCAGCCCCAGAAACACTGCCTGGACTTCTCAACCATTCTGGTACTAATGAGGGCTCACTTCTTTCCATAAGTACGAGCACTTAACATCATCAGATCCAACAAGAGAAAAAAGAAAACACTTCTCAATCTTCTTCACCCCCTCCTAAGAGAGCTATTATCCTATACAAAACCACTATACCGTGTAGCTCCTAACCCTACTTTTCTCTCCTAAAATAAACACCATTCTTCCAATGATTAAACAATCACCAACTAACCAACTCTCGAATTATCTATCCTGTACATCTTTTCTACCACATATTAATCAAAAGCAAAACGATTTTTTAATAACACCAAGCTTTCCCTCTCTTTTCTACACTTCCATCTTTTATTAAAAGATGGATTTGCAGATAAATATCTCTAATATCACCACAAACTCAACAGACCCTCATCTTTAACAAGAATCCCAATTCAACAAAAAGTCCAAGGCAACATCCAAAGCAAACCCACAATTCTAAACCAAGAGTTCACTCCCATAAACCAGTTGAAATTCAATGACAACCCCAGGAAAAAAAGAAGGCAGAAAAAAATTGAAAACCCTAGTTCATACACTTGTGTATCTCTAATAGCGTAACTGCAATGCCCTAGGGTTTGTTACATGAACAAATTGAACAAGAATTATAGAGAGCGAAATAAACACACAAGGTCAGAGAGATAATAGAGAGAAGTACTAACCCTAGCAAAAGGAAAGGCTATATCTCTACAGCCTAAAACGTAACCGTTTCAGTAACCGCTCCGTGAAAATTAAATTGTGTTTATCTTGTATTTTTAATATTCTCTCCCAGAAATCTTTTAAAAAAGAGAGAGAGTTTCAGTGCTATAGATAGAAATAACAGAGACAGAAGGCAATTCTTGTTATTGAAGAGAAGGAGATTTCAGTGTTAATGCGAGAGAGATGGGGG
The DNA here is from genome assembly GCF_005239225.2 of Populus alba. NCBI lineage: Eukaryota > Viridiplantae > Streptophyta > Magnoliopsida > Malpighiales > Salicaceae > Populus > Populus alba. The sequence continues at coordinate 11,535,255 of NC_133297.1, read as the reverse complement.
GTTTCTTCTATTTCTGCTGTTGCTGAGAGAGGAAATTAGGGTTTTGTTTGGAGGAGGAGGAATGGAGAGAGGCGTGATTTCTGTTAGTTTTGGATACTGAGAGAATGAAACGTATGAAGAACAGCTTCTTCTCTCCTTAGTTCTTTCTAAAATATTTTTACTATTGTTATTATTATTTCAATTAATAAAATAAAAAATAAAAATAATTTTATTTTAATTTTGTTTCCTTATGGGCCTAGTCCGAATATCACTATGTATGTTAGATTTACTTGGACTTTCTGGGACTGGACCAATGTACGTCTCTATTCTGATCTGTTGTTATTCGTGGAGATTTATCTTGATTTTTTTATTAGAAAAGATTCTTATTTTCTTCTCTGGGCAGAATAAATTGTTATTTCATTTATTATAATATAATTCTTATCTACACAAAAATAAATAAACTTCAATTACAATAATTTAGGCAGTCTTGATAACTAAAATCTTGACTAGCATGGCGTTAGGTCTAATAAGTGTTTGGCTAAAATATAGATAATTCGATTAATTAATATTGTGAGTAAACTTCACGTGTCATGCTATGTTTGTGTGATTTTGTTTTGCGGTGTTAAATTGGAAGGTCATACGGTGACTACTTTCCTGAGGATAATGATGCTCAGTGACTAAAAAGTATCATCTGATCATTGCATGTTTATGATTTGATGTTTTCGATTGGCAGAATAGAATTCATCTATGGATAATCCAAGAGGGCGTGAGTCAAATAAAAGTTAAACTTAAAACTATAGTGATGTTTATTATTATTTTTTTATTTATTACTTTTGTTATAAAAAAAAACCCTAAAAAAGCTCAGAGTGCGTGTAATTCTGGCCCTGGAGTCGCTGTTCATGGATGCATGTTTTGACACCTCTTTTGTTTTATGTCAGTGCTTGAGGACGTGGCTGAATAGCCACCTCTAAGGAACCCTGTCAAACTTGAAAGGGAATGGAGAGGAGATGTGAGAGAGGGGATCGATGATTTTCGCTCCCTGAGGACTGGAAGCAAAAAACAGATGCTGGGAGTAGCGAACAACCTTGGTCAATGGAGTTTTTTTTTTTTTTTTTTGGCTTCGGTTTTGATTGTAGATTTTGGTCTAGTGGCTACCATTCTTGACTGCACTTTCTTTGTTTGATATCAGGTTTGGTGTTGATTGGAGAGAAAAAAGGCATGTCACCCCTGTCAAAGATCTTTTCCCCTGTAAGAGATCAAGACTAGCATGGCTAAGGTACTAATTAACCTTTTATTCTTATCTTTTCTTTAGTTTGGTTTGGTTTGGTTTTTATGCCTATTTGTATTCGTACTCAATCCCATGCCCATTTTTCCTTCTCATTCTCATATCGTTTTTCCCTTTTAGGGCTTCAAAAAGCTAGAAGTCTCCACCGCCATTACCATGAGAACCAAGGTAACCCCAAAACATCTCCAGCCTAATTTAAAATGGTGTGCACTTGATTGCTTTGATTGGTCTCGTTCGATTTTTGGTTTTTTTATTTTTCAGTGGAAAAAGAAGTGTATGGGGAGATTAAAGAGGGAGCGTAGAAAGATAAGGCAGAGGTTTAAGTACATTTTCTCATTTTCGATTATGGTCTTATATTTTTAGCCTGTTTTAAATCAAACGGTGGATTATATAGTTTTCTCGTATGTTTTGATTAATCAAATGGTGGGTTTTATCTGGGCATTTGCAATCTAAATCTGATTTATAATATGCTCTACCTTTTCCTTTGATCCGTGAGAGAATACCTTCAGTTATTGTAACAACTTCTGTGAATGGGCACCTTGCAGCAGTTGTTGTAACAACTTCTGTAAATGGGCACTTTGCAGCAGTTGATGATGCTGTTTTTTAACGAAGCTTGATATTGAGAGAGGTTTTTGGGATAAACATGGCATGCTGTCATCTCAAGAATCAAGAACTTTTGTAAATCTTGGTGTTGTGCTTAATAGTTCCATGACTGGTCATGAATCTGATAGGGTTTCTTTCGATTTCTTTGTTTGGAGTGGAAAATATGTGGAATGCTTGCTTCTCGTGAGTTAGAAAAATGGGCCGAGAGGGTGCAGTCACTTGTGCATCTTTCTATAGAATCGCCATCCCTTTTATTTGAATACTCACCAGCGGCAACGTCTAGATGATCTAGACAGATGGATCTTATCGTATAATGAAGTCAATTACTACATGAGTGGATATATAGGAATCCAAATCCGCTGACCTCTCGCTCGGATGTGACGACTCCTGCCGTCGACAGATGTCCCATGCCACGTTTCGGAAAGTTTTTTTTTATTTCTTTGATATTTTTTATTGTCTTATGTTGGTTTTAGATAATTTCTCTTCTAACTTTTTGCTTTTCTTTTTTCCCTTTGTCAAGCATGTTTCTTTTCGGTTGCATTTAAAATCTATTATCTTAACTGATTGGTTCATGGGCTTAGAAAGGGGTGGGTAGAAGTTGGCTTGATTTTGGGTTCTGGGATTCTATTTTTTGGCAAAGCCTTTATTATTTTTTTATCTGATGTGCTTATCTCAGGGGCAAAAAAGTAGGTTAGAGGTTGAGTTTTAGCGGGATTAGTTCTAGCTTTGGCTAGCTGTCTCCTTCTTCTTATAAGTGTTTTGTTTGTGAAAAAAAAAACTATTGGCTTTTTTTGCAGGAGTCTACATCCTTTATTGACTTTATTGACTGAGGGTTTTGTAAGAGATATGCTCTGATCATGTTTCTTCTTTTTTCTTTTTTTTGACTGGTTAGAGTCTATTATCTTAATTGGTTGGTTCATGAAACTAGGAAGGGATGGATAGAGGTTAGCTTGGGTTGGGATTTTAGGATTACATTTATGGGTTAGGCGGCCTTTATCAGTTGTTGTTTGATGTGCTCATCTCATTAAAAAAAGTTACAGTTTGGATCTTAGCAGGGTGGCTTCCAGCCTTGGAAGGCTATCTCCATTCCATGTATGTGTGTTGTTTAAGTAAAAAAACGAAAAAAATCTCACTATCCTCCTACCAGCTGCTACATAGTTAATGTAAGAGTTAATGAATATAAAATCTGAATTCTCTGTGGATGATGAAGTTTTTATAGGATCTCTTGGCATTTTGATCAATGAGTTAGATTGCTAATATATTGTTGTCTATGTTGATTTTTTTAGGCTTGAATGTGCACTGTAGTTTTGGTTTTTTTAATTTAAGGGGACCTGTTTATGGTGATTTACTGTTCACTTATGATTTGTCTTTTTTTTTTCCTGGTGTAGGATACGTTGAATTGGTTTCTTTCTGGTCTTTCCATTAGTTTTTGGTTATTGCGGTTTATCTGTTTAGGTGAAGCATTTTCCTGGCAATTTGCTTTTGCTTATCCCACTTTACACAGATCATTCTTTTTTTCCCTTACCTGTACTTCCTTTTCGATTTCATTGGCATTTCTTTTATGCTTTTTGTTGTTGTGGTGGTTCTTTGCTCATTTTATTTTATTTTTTTCTCTTTGCCAAGGAAAACTAGGCTTGGATGGTTGTTGCTGTTTATTCTTGCACTGTTTTTTTTTTTCTGGGTTCAGCTTTATTTGTTTAAGAGTCAACTTGGGTTTTCTGCTATTGTTTTTTTAAACAGTGCGACATGAACACATTGTATATTTTGCTTAATAGATCAACTAACATGCAATCATTGTCTTTATTGCCTTGTATTCGAAACCTTGGCATCTTGTGCACCTCTTTTTCTTTAGCAACTTATAAAGCCTATTGTTCATCAATTGAGATTTTGAACGCTGCTGTCTCATTTGCATTTTCTTTTGCTTTTTTTGTTGCCTAAAATCATTTTTCTGTTGCATGTGCCATTTGGTTCTATGCTTGGTTTCTTGCTCTTTTTTTCCCTACACTCTTTGGATATTTTTTTTCCATTTTAGTCTTTATCTTTACTGATTTACATCAGTTTTGGGATTGTTCACGGAACTCCCTGCTCCTCCTTAAGCTTTGAATTGAAATCACCCAGCGACATATCGTTCTTTGCTGTTTTCCAACTCCAATTGATCTTGTTCTCCTATAGATTGGAATCCTCTTCTCTAGTCAGGTCTTTTTGCATCTTCATTTATGTTTGTTGCCATACTTATTTCTTCAGGTTGGCTCTGCCATTTCCCTTGCCTTTGTTGTTCTTTTTTCCTGTTTCTCAGTTTTGTCTTGCGCTTCGTCACCTTTTTCTAATCCTCTAAAGGTTGAATCTCTTCATTATTGCCTCTCTTGCTTTGAATAGTTTTACGAGGATTCCAAGGCTTGAAAAGAGCGTGAACAATGACAAGCTTTTCTAGCGGTTGCTTGAAAAGAGTTGCTGCCTTTTTCTTCACTGTTTCCTCCTCGGTAGTTGTAGGTCAAGGTTGGTTTGGGTTCTTTCCTTTTGTTCTGCAACTTATTTTTTTCATTCTTTTTTTTTATCTAAGCAATGGTTTTTCACCTTTTATTTTCTCCAAGCAGGTTTGTTTTCATGTTTGCAGCCAACCCAGACTGTTTTTTCCTTCCTTTTCTTTTTTTGGACTACCCTTATACCTTTGGCTTAGTTAGGTTAATGATTGCCCTCTTTTCATCATTATTTAGGCACTAGACTTGTCAATTGTTGGCTTGTATTTTACAACTTTTCTTTTCTATATTCTTATGATAAGTTTTCAAACTTTTTTTAACACTCCATTTTCCAATCCTTATTGGCCCTTATGCTTAAGATCTATTCTCTCTCTTGTGCATTTCGGATTTTTGCATAGCCATCACTATTTTTTCCTTCTGTAGGTATACTGACCACACAGCCTTGCCAAAGCTGAAATGGTTTCATCTAGAAGTTTGACTTGCGTACAACTTGTGAACCCACACTTCCTAGCTCTGCTTCCATCTCGACATCCCCATTAAATGTTGCTCCATTTTGTGCACTGCATGTTTTTTACTCTTTTTGTGCACCTCTTGCTGAAGTAGAATAAACATTGTTTATGTTACTCGAAAAAATTTATGCTGTCCTTTTTGTTCTCATTTTAAGGCTTTATTAGCCTTGCATTCTTTTAATTCAACATTATTGGTTCACTATTTTAAATGGAGGGTGGCTATTCCTCTTTTTCCATGCATTGCGACCAATTTACATTGACATACTTAACCTCTTATGAGAATAGAATCGATTTATGATTGAGGGAAAACATCCATCCATCGTGAAATGTAAGCACCTTATCTGAAAAAGATTGAAGGCATTGGCTTATATAACAAAGCATGCCTAGAAACCTCTTTCTAAAATTATATTTTCATGAAAAATAATGGAGGAAACTAAGTTAGGAGCATGATAAAATGAGCTTCTACACACCGGTGCCCCCGCCAATGCCAAATCAGCAATATTTTTTATGACTTGGATATTGATAGCATCATTGAAGGGTATGATAAATTGCAACCTATCAGATTCACTTCCCTGTTCTTTTTTGTCAGGTTATGCATCTCCTGAAAGAAAATCATTCCACTGTAATGAGAAATGCATTTCATCTTGCATCCAATATTATTAGGGATTGTACTTCTTTTAATATAAATGGGCTACATTACTAAAAGTTTTTCTACTTATAAAAGTCGAGGGAGCTTTTTTGCTCTTTTCTGGTTAGAATGCAAGCCTTCTCAAAGGATTATGGTGTGTTACAGCACTCGCAGTTTTAAGTTTTAAATGGCCTCTTCAAATAGGATTATACTTGGAATTAGTTTTGGTCGTCAATTACATGCTACTATCTATGAACGTGTTATTACACTGTAACTGAATTGGATTTCTTATGTATTTGGTAGGGATGATTCAATAGTTTGGACTTGGAGTATTTCAATTAATTATTTGTAAACTACCCAAGTCTATTTCATTATAGGCTTCTCCTTTCGTTGCTCGTGTTATATATTGTTGCTATCATTCATTTTTTTTACCAGTTGATTATGGAAATAGGTTTGCCAGTATAGGAAAAAAACAGGCTTGGAATCTTCAAAGGGGCTCGCTCCCTTGGATTATGGAGATTTATTCCTCTGGAGTGGTGCAATGGTGTTGCTGTTGTAGTGTTCTGATGTTACATTTTAAAATCGATTAAGAAATGAAGGCTGCCTTGGATTCCATTCAACATTTTGTTTGCAAACTATGATTACAAATGGACTAGTTTGCCGAGTCCTTATGGTTTGTAAGATTTTAATGATTGAAAGACAGCTATTCAGTTTTTTGGGGGATTTGAAAGCATAGATTATTGTTTACACCATAAATAAATATGTGAGTGTGCTCTCATTGTAGAAGCCTGGCCTCTTGCCTGATTTCGTGGATCCATTTGGTTCTTGCTTTCTGTTTTAGTTATCTTTAACTGGATTGTTTTTATGCTGTTTGGTTTGGACAATTAGGTTTACAAGTCTGGTTTTTATGTGTTATTTGGTTTGGACTTTTTTTTTGCAGGCTCTCCTGAAGATCTCCCCTCTTTACCAAACAACTGATCGGATATGTTATGGAACAGAGTAATTAGGAAGCTGATACAATGTGTTTGTTGGTTCATCCTTCTTTCTTTTTTTCTTTTTTCTTTTTTTGCTTTTTTGCCTTTTTTTCTTCTTCTTTTTTCCATGCTTAGATTTATAGCCAGCTGTTGGGGAGAAAGTTGCAGAATCATAGAAATTACCATAAGATTATATAACAGAATTGGGCCTTTTGCCACAGATCCATGATGTAATTTATTGACTGCAATTTTCAAGATTTTTCTGACGCTTTACATTAAGTTACATTAAAAAGTGTATGTGATTATAGTTGTTTTTTAAAATATTTTTTATATTAAAATATATTAAAATGATATATTTTTTTATTTTTATAAAAGTTATTTTTGAGATTAGTGTATTAAAATAATTTAAAACATAATAAAAAAATTAATTTTTAATAAAAAAAATTAAATTTTAAAAAAATATTGTACCGAGTTATCAGACAAGCCTAAAGTACCTTTTTTTTCCTTGCTTATTCTAATGTTGTTATAGAAATGGAAAAAATACTGACATTGAGTGATGTTACTAACCCGTTTTGCATAGGGAACAAAAAAGTCTCTTGATAAATCAAGTAAAGTTATTGTTTTGCTTTTTTTAGCCATTGTTGTTGTTGAGCCTTGTATTTGCCAGGTTTCTCTAAATACATATCATGCTGTATTTAATCTTTGCTTCACTTTGCTTTATTTAAAGTTATGCTTTTATTCATGGTCGCTGAAATCGCATCGATTTTCTCATTTACATGGGACCATTTTACTTCATGGGGTGTTGTTGTAGAGATGGGATACAATCTCAGACAAAACGCGTGCTGGTTATCTAAAAAGTATGGCTCTAAAAAGTATGGCTATATTACCTAAAGTCACTCTCATAAAACTTTTATTAGAATAATGTTTTTTTTTCTTTACATTTTTTTGTTTAGGTTTTGATTTTTTAATATCATTTTCCAACAATTTTATTTTGTTTATTTTAATATATTTTTTAATATTAGATTGATTGAGAATTAAATTTTATAATTTTTTTATTTGTTTCGTACGAATTTATTCCAATCTTAGTATTTAGTTTTTTCTTACTTTTAACATTTAACATTGAATCCAATATAATTGAGTTTTGTAATTTTTTTAATTTGCTTTTTATGAAATTTTCTTGCTCATTATCTAAGCAGTGAGTTTAACAGATTAACTTGAGTTTACTTGATTTTTTTTAATTTTATTATTCAACATTAAATTTAATGAGAATTAGACTTTCTAATTTTTTTTTTTATTTGTTTTTTGTGGGGTTATGTCGGTTTTATAATCCGAGCTATGTATTTGGCATGTTACCTTGTGTAACACACTAACATTGCATATATTTTTATAGGGAGTTGAATTTCTTTTTTTTCACAACATTAATGAAAATGGGGTAAAAAAAAATTTTTAACAAGATTGTAAATTTGTTTTTTATAACAATATCCATTTAATATGTTCATAATATATTCAAATAATTATTTAAAGGATTTGTTGAATTTGATAAAATTCCAGCATAGCCTTTTCTATAAAATTCTTATCCAAAAATTTGGTCTTGCCATGTCTTGTATAAACACTATACTTTCTGCTTATAATCTCCACACGAGTGCTTCTTATATATAACTAGTTCATTTATTAATCTATTAGAATTTCCCACAATTTATTCATAGCCAAATATAGTGATACAGTGATACTTATTTTTCTTTTATTATTATATTATATGATCAACATAATGGATGCATGGAGGAGCTTAATACAAAAGAGTTTAATCTACAAATATGTAAGCAATGTTGTATAATTAAACATATATCAAAGGGAAATTACTAAAAAAACATAAAACTTAAATTATATAGATTATATAACTAGCAAGATATAATTTAATAACTAATGTTAGCACAATTCTACTAAATGAGATGAACAGACAAAGAATATAGTATTTAAAAGTAAAATTAGATATCAAGTTATTATTTCATAAATGTATTTTCCAAACTAACACCATTAATTTAATATTTTAATAATTCTAATTTTTTCACTGCATCATAAATCTAGTAATCCATATATCAAATAAGTCATTGCCAAATTATCCAAACCAAGATTTGTATAAGTTTTCATTAGTCTTTGTCCATATAAACAACTAAATATTTTATTTTCCATTATAATCATTGTCTATATAACTTATTAAATAATTTGAAATTATTTCTTTTAGTTCCCATCAACACGATTAACTAAATATAGGAATATTCTTTTATGTTATGTCAATAAAGTTAATAACTTCAAAATCATTCATTTGGATATAGTCAAATACGGTAACTAGATATCAGAACATCTTACATGTTTGCCAAATAAGTTGATTAATATTGATATTATTTCCTTTGCTAACATCAACATGATAGATTAAGAATCATGACATTTTATATGTCTATTTATTAAATATTGATTAATATCGTTGTCATCTCCTTAACTATCATCCACACAGTAAACCAAGTATTAGAACATTTTATATGTCTATCAATACAATCAACAAGAATAAATAATTACAAATTTCTACTCAATTCAACTCAAACTCTCTTTTACATTTAGTTTGTAAATTCTCATCCAAAATTGAGTCATTTCTTAATTCAATCTCAAAACATAATTCTTATAATTTATATTTTTAAATGTAGCCATCAATGAGACAACATTTAAGAAAAACAACAAGTAAGAAGAAAATTACAAAATTTAATTAGAGCGAGGTATTAGTCACTTGTCAATTCTTCCGGTAGACGTAACCCTAACTCTTGATGTGTCACCTGATTTAAAAAAGGAGATATAATCTCAATCAATATGTTTCCCATATTGAATTATCCATATTCAAGACAAACCACTTCTATTTAATACTGACATATTTTATTTTTTCCTTGACAATATACTAAACACACAAATATCATATATTTTATCCACAAATCTCATCTTCATAGAATCTCACAAACTCATAACTATTAAAAATCATATTTCAAAGCTTCCATTTATAATTTCTAACAAGTAAACACAAATTTTTTTTAATGCATAAAATTAACTATTCTTTTCCAGATATTTTCATTTCATTAACACTACAAGATTAATCACGGTTGATAAAATTTATTATCAATTATCCAAATTCTCCTAAAACCATATACTTGACTGACCATAAGGTCCATCATGTCATCATGACACTATCTCTGGTTGTTCATGAATTTATATTTTAAAAAGTTAATCTAACTAAATTCATTAATTATAAATCAATAACACAATTTTCCTCTGGTGTGTGTGTGTGACACACACACACACTAATTTCACAATATACTAATAAATTAAATTTATAATCACCATTTTCATAACATACACCTTAACTTTCAATTTAGCGAAGTACATATGTTTTCATATTAACAAACATTACTAAGATTTCTAAACATCCCATTTCTTGTTAATTCAAGTATTTTTACATAATCTCACTCAAACTCTATTAGTTTAGGATTGTTTGTTTTTGCGTTTCACAAGCGTTTTTGAAAAAAAAAATTCTTCACTTTAAAATAATATTTTTTTTATATTTTTAAGTCATTTTGACGTGTTAATGACAAAAAAAATTTTTTAAAAAATAAAAATAATTATTATTTTGATGCATTTTCAAGTAAAAACAATTTAAAAAAACAACTGATAATAGACTCTCAAACACCCCTCTAATCATAGTAACTAATTTAACCTTTTAAGTCAAAATCTTTCCAAGTTTGTATGTAGAAAATTTCTATTGTTTTCATTTTTAAAATAACTTTCATTTACTACATTCTCACCTTCATAATAAAAATATTTGATCCATTTTTTGTCATCTAGTATTTTAATCATTTACCAAACTCGTCATCTTACATGCTAGAAAATTTGATTGGTATGATCAATACTAATAAAACTTGAAGCTTCATATGTATAACTTCAACATCACATTTTAACAAATTAATAATTCATTCCCACACGTAATTTCCAAACATTTTTAGATATCGCTTCTATTAAATCTTACATTTAACTGCCATGAGTTCAACCATAAAATTACTTAATCAATCATGTTTAAAGCTTTCCTAAGTATTTAAATTACTTGCAACATTACAAGTATTTAACTCAAAGGTCATATTATTGCCGGACTTTAAAACATCTACTTTGTTTTTGTTTTTTGTAACACATGCAAGCTCTCAATACATAGCCTTCAAAAAATATTAATTTTTTTGTCTTGTGATATTATCAATAATCCCACTTCATTTAAATCAAATAATTCATCCCCTGATTTCTTCTCACATGGCCGTCCCTAAGGCCCTTTTTTTTCTTGTGATTTAACCTAATTTCTTTTCATGATTTTGCACCAATAAACAATCATAATATGGTAATTAAACAAAATCACGAGCAATTATATAGTACCCCTAAATCCTTTTAAGAACCCTACAAAAGAACTTAGTGAATTCTCCCTCCTCACAAAACCATGTGTCAAATAACATGAGTTTAATAGTACAGAACACTTTACCCTGGAGTTTTGAGACAAAAAAATCACCTTATTTGCAATTTCATATTTTAGTTTTTTTTCTCCTCCTCAATCCCTTGTTTCTCCCAATAAACTCAACTTTTCTTCTCTTCAAATCCTTCCAAATCTTGGCTTTTTAGTGTTTATTATCCTAAATAATCTATATCCCAAACCATTAAAGACCCTAGATTTTGGAAGAATTTTAGTAGAAATGCAAGAAAAGAATATGTTTTTTCATTTCTCTTATTTAATTTTTGGCTAGTGGCTGTTTATAAGGAAGATGAATTTTTAAATTTATTTACAATTTTGTCATTAATGAGCCCATGTATGATTTTTCTGTATTTCTTTCCGACCACTTGTAATTTCGTGCAGTCTTTGAGAACTCTAACTGACCTTAAATTTTAATTTAAGATGGAATGACATATCATGAGACTACTTGAAAATTCCAGCTCAATTTGACTTCGAGATTAAAAGTAATGCTTGATAGCATAAATTGGATAATAAAAAATATTTTTACACCAAAATCCGGATTTGTGCACTATTTTATTTACTTTTTTTGTAAATAATTTTTCAAACTAATTCATTTAGGACTCCCATCCATAAACATAATAATAGCTTCCTTAGAGTTTCCACCACTTTAGATCAAAATAACATAATTATACGCGGGGCTTGTACCGACGATCAATGTCTTTCACATGTAAAATCATACATTATTTTATCTAGAATTCACTTCTATTTTTTCTAAATATTTTCACCCTAGGGTTTTTTAAATTTCCTCCTTTAAGATAATTATTCTTGCCCAATTGGAAAGTTTACGCTATTTATTACTAGTTAGCATTTTGTGTATTGAATTTTATTATTCTAAATTGATTTACTAGGGATATTTTCTCTCCCTTTTCTTTTGTTTTTATTCTTTTAGATATATAAAGGGTTTAGTTGTCTCTTAAAAATATTATTTTTGTGTAAAATAAATAAATATCCTGAAAATAATGTTTTTATGTATCTAAGTCAACTCTTTATTTATTTCTATTTCCAAATAATTTATCTAGCACGGGTAGTGTAGGTGTTGGATGGTGTGGAGAGTGTGCGTGTTTTTGTTCTTAAAGAGAGGAAGAGAGGAGGTTAATTTTTTTTGGCATTTTTTTTTTTTTAAAAGCTGGAAAGGTCAGGGTTTTGGCCTTTTTTTTGCTTGGTTTTTTAAATTTTAGGAGAGTGTTTTTGGTGGGATAATTTTTGTGTGGGTCACTATTTTACGAGGGTCCTCCTGCGTGGTTCTTATTGTGTGGCTCTTATGGTGTCTGTTGGGAGTGAAGAATTAACTATCTATTTATTCTATTCAAAATGTTATAATATCTAAACTCTTCTACACTCATCTACTTTTTTTTTTTTTTTTTATTGATTTCTCTAAAAAATTCCACCACCTCTCTCTCTTAAAACATTATTATAAACCATTTAATAAATAATTAATGATAAAAGTTTAGGATCAAGAATTTTACTTTTCTTGTGATCTCAAGCTTGAGCCATGTGGTTACTAATATGATGGCTACTGTATACTTATATAATCGTTAACTTCAGGGCCTATGAGATTAATTGAGATGCGTATAAGCTGGTCCGAATAACAATGTTAATAATAAAAAAAAAACATTATCCTGTTCCTTTTTTTTTTGTTTTTTTGAGTTTCAAATATAATTTTATCAGTTTCTAATAAGTGAAATGATATAAAAAAAAAATTGACCAAATCATATTGAAAATGTATTTTTGGTATTTTTTTTAATATTTTTTATTCTTAAAGTATGATGAAAAAAGAAGGGTTAAAAATGAGTTGGTACAGCACCCACTTTTGAAAGATGTAATGGCTAATGCATAATAATTTTTTGGCTTCGAGACTCGCTGTATTTGAGGCATGAAACACTAACCTTTTCGTCATAAAACTTGGTGAGGGATTTTAGGCGTGGGTAGACTGAGAAAACCTTTTTTGCAATGAGAAAGACGTATTATCCCAAGTCTGGTAGTGGTTGTTAAGTTACTGGTTGATTTTTTTTCTTAATCTCCACCATTAGTGTAAAATAATTGGTTGCCCGTAACAAATTTTTTTTTTTTAATTATTTTTTAAAATACTTTTTATTAAGAAATATATTAAAATAATATATTTTTTTATTTTTTTAAAAATTATTTTTAATATCAGCCCATCAAAATAATTTTTTAAAAATATTAATTTAAAACAAAAAAATATATTTTTTTAAAAAAATTATTTTTAAAACATAAAAATAAATAGTACAAAACTCAATTTAATCCAATTTTCTTTTTGTTGTCGGAGATCTGGTTCAGGTTAAAAGGGTGGTGGCCAACTTTTTTTTTTTTTAATTCAAAGGCAAAACTATAATACTTAGTATAAATCTTCTTAGTTATTAATTGGAATGCAATAGAAATGCTGTAATAATTTATTTATTTTTTGTCTATGCATATTAGTAAAAATATATAAAAAATAAATTATTCTAAATTCTAAAATGTAAAATGTAAAATAAATTTTTTAATAAATATAAAATTAAAAAAAATAACTAAACAATGGACCATGTTGAGGTAACCTTTTATCTTAATCTTAATATTTTATGTTGTTTTTTCAATAAAATTAAGGAGTGTGCTTGGAATTGAGTTTAATTGTGTTTTTTTTAAAAAAATTATTTTTTTAATTTTTAATTATTTTAATGTGTTATTATTAAATTTATTTTATTTTTTAATATATTTTTAAATAAAAAATATTTTAAAAAATAATCTACTATTATTTCAAACACCCCTAAAAAGCTCGCGTATGCATTGTTACGTATGCCGCGGGGGCTCACAGGACAGCAGACAAAATTAACCAGCATGTATGGAAGGTTCAGGTTTAGGAATCTACTCCCACCCTCACGTGAACAAATACAACCTTCCAAATCAGCAGTCCCCACATGCCCCCTCCCCGTACACCACGTGGCACCGCGTTTTCCCTCTGTATCTAGATGGCGTTTACCATTCTCTCAATGGCTTCTTCAATTTTTCTCGCTTCTACTATTACGAGTCCTCCTCCTTCCTTGGCAGCCATAGAACATAGCCGAACTCACCTCCCCTCTTTTCTCCAAAACTTTCCCGGTAAATTGACAGAAAATAAAGACAGTTTCAGATAAGTTACATAAAAGTGACAAGAAAAATCTTTAGCGTGACTTTTTCTTCTTTGAATTTTTTTATTCTTCTTCTAATTTTAGATGGATTTAGCTCTCAATGCATCACTTATCGCAATTTCTCTCTCGTAACAAGAAAACCAGCTCGATGGATCCGAAAAATCGAAGGAGGCCCAGGCTGGAGAGACGTAATGCGTTAAAGCACGTTATGTACGATGCTACTTCGCCGTCTTCATCTCTAGACGATTCATCGTCGTCTTTACTTAGTCAATCACTCGATTTACCGGATCGGACCAGCTTTCGAATCGAAGGAACCGAAGGTGAGTTCGATCGCATTTTTCGCAGCTTAGGCCTCTCTGGTCCCGAGGATTTCTCGATTCCGGAGGCGGCTTGGGAAGCTATGAAGGTCCGCTCCGCTTCCGATGTTTTGCCCCGGTCTAGATTGTTCGGGTCGGACAGTCCGAAAGCAGCTGACGAAGCTAAAGTGGTAGTTGAAGGGATCAATCGGCAAGAGGAGAGTGAACTGCATGCTAGGGTTTTGAATAGTGTTAGAGTTAGGGATTCTTCTACCCAGTCGACTCAAAACGAGCCAGCTGAGTTGAATAAGTTTCGTGATGTTGATAATCGTTGTGTGCCAGTTGGAATTAAAGGGCTTAGGCCGCCGCTACTGAAGCCGCCACCGTCGATGACATTACCTGTGATTGATAAAGAGTGTTCAACTTGGGATTTATTTAGGGATTTTGCACCTGAAAATGATAGAGTGGTTAATAATAACATAGAATCCAGTTATGATGATGGTGAAGAAGAAAAAGAAGAAAGAAGAGAGCAAGTGATTAATGCAGATGTTGATAACAAGAGAGAAGAAGAAGAGAATTTGTTGAGGATAGGTGAAACTGTGGTTTTATCAGAGTCATGTTCGTTTTCCACTTCTAATGATGATGATTCGTCTAGCAGCACAACAGAACCCATGTCGAATATTTCCCCCAATGGGAGGTTTAGAAGGGCTATTACCTATTGGGAAAAGGGTGAGCTACTCGGACGTGGCTCATTTGGATCGGTTTATGAAGGAATCTCTGAGTAAGTCTTGAATCGTTTCTCTTATTATTTTCTTATGATGTCTTTGTATTGTTATTTATGGTATTTAGAATCACCCGTTTCCAAATTTCTCATTGAGTTATCAAAAAATTGTAGCTTATTTTTACGTTATTGGCATTTGAAGAGGAAAGCTGTTCTTGTTTTCCGTTGCAATTCATGATTTTTAATGGTTGAATATCAAGTTTGTGGCTAGGAAGGGCGAACATGGTATGCTTTGTCTTTGCATATCAAAAGAAATGTTTTCATGTTTCTAATGGTTGTATATCTCCTCCAGCGATGGATTCTTTTTTGCTGTTAAGGAGGTTTCACTGCTTGATCAAGGAAGTAAGGGGAAACAAAGTATTTATCAACTTGAGCAGGTGAGATAAGCTTGATCTTATTTTATGGTGTTGCTATATTCTCTGCCCTTTGTTTACGAAAAATAAATTATCATGGGCTCTATAACTAAATTTTCCTCTTACCAAATGCTCTGTTTTCTTCTTCTTTACCTGATCATGCACTTTCCCTGTTTTTTTCAGGAGATTGCTCTTTTAAGTAGGTTTGAACATGAAAACATTGTTCAATATTACGGCACAGATAAGGTATTCTTGCTTTTATCTTAATCTGTTTCTATTTTTCAATTAGTGTACACTCTTCTGAAAAGTTTTTTCTTTCTTTGTCTCTCTCAAACAATTGAAATGTAGTTAGCTCAAAATTCAACTGAACAGTGAAAAAGGGTACATAATTACACACTGCCAACTCCAACTGGTTAAAACTGAGCTGGGTTGAGAATAATTAGATTATAGTTTTTCTGTAGCATGGCAAGTTTGCTAAATATCGTGAATTCACATTCTTAGAGACACCCTGTATATATATTTCATGACTGTTTTGCTCACTGCTTATCTTGACAAAGGTATTTTTAGTTCCTTTTCTTTAGAAATTTGATGATCAATGTTGTTCCTTGTATCTGTTTTCACAGGATGAATCAAAACTGTATATCTTTCTCGAACTTGTCACTAAAGGCTCCCTTCAAAAACTCTATCAGAGATATAATCTTCGAGATTCCCAAGTTTCTTCGTACACAAGACAGATTTTGCATGGTTTGAAGTATCTTCATGATCAGAATGTGGTCCACAGGTGACATGAGCGAATTGTTATGCCATGCATTATGAATTTAAATGTGATGTTATTAGTTGTTATGACATCTCTATTTTTTTTTTTATCATGTTCACGTCAATGTTCTTTCATGACAATTGTTTTACACACACACACACACACACACAAATAATGTGCAAACTTCAAGAATCATTAGGTTTACTTGCCCAAGGAGGTGCAGTTTACCTTGCCCTAAAAAAATGTTGTTTTTCACTCTGCTATACCAAATTCTTTCTAACAACTTCTCCAATATAATACGCTGAATGCTGCTTTTCAAATCTAGTCCATTACTTTTTAGCACCTCAACCCTTAAACCGTGAAAGGATTTTGCTTCTGGCCTCTGGGCACGTCAAGAAAGGGGAAGGGATCGTCATGCAAGAACTAGAAGAGGCTCCTCTAAGAGGCGGTCCTTCTTTCTATTGATCGGTTGAGTCGACGAGTGCTTTCCGAGAGATTCTCATAGATCGGATGATCCCACGACCTATTTCAGTTGGGGAATCTTCCTGCGACTAAGCTATTTGTCTGGCCAGTCGCTTCTCTGTGGGCTCTTGGGAAGGAGAAATTTCGTCGATATATCGATCGGCATTCCAGGAGTGCTGAATTAACTTTCAAGAGCATTAATGTTGCTGGAACTTTGTCTCAATTGCAACACTTAGGGGTGGTCGGCTTCTTGCATGATGCTGCAGCTCCCTAAAATATTCCATTTAGATAACTTTTTTCAGCTCTTTTCCCTATTTAAACCTGCACTCGAGGAAGATGTGTGAATTTAGGAGAAACAAGGAATGGGGTTAAATTTCTCATCAAAGACAAATTATGCTGGTGCAATATCAGATCCAAGGTGCGAAGTTCATGTCAATGCTGAATCCGGATCTTTACATGAAAGATCTGTATGATCATTGGGCTTGGGAATTTTTTCTAATTATTTCTTCTCATCTCTTGCTTTCATGCATAGGCTTGCCACATCAAGTGACAGCTTGTTTACTGATGCACTTTCTGGATCTTCATTTTATTTTCTCCATTGATGTTCATTCAAGCTAACTTGAATTTAATATAAAATTGGCAATTGCTTTACATGTGAGCGCAGGCAAGTACAAACCACAATGCACTTAACATTTGATTTATTTCTTGCTGTCTCAATTATATTTTGTTTTTTGTATTTTAGGGATATAAAATGTGCAAATTTATTGGTGGATGCAAATGGCTCTGTAAAACTTGCAGATTTTGGTTTGGCGAAGGTTTTATTTCTTTCCTATATTTCAATCTTTTATCTTGTTTTCTATAGGCTTCTTAAATGGCTGCAAACTTCTTTTCTAATATTCTTTGACATTTCCTTTTTCAGGCAACAAAACTGAATGATGTTAAATCTTGCAAGGGGACTGCATTCTGGATGGCTCCCGAGGTGTGCACTTATAACTTTAGCTTCTGTGATGAATCTATCAGTGGCAGCATCGGACTTTGTAGATAATATATGATTTCTGTATGCTTTCATGAGTGGATGATTTAAAACACTGCTGTCTGATGCTTGTTGATAGATTTAGGGGCTTGCATGATTATCTAGCCTTACTTCGGGGTTGAAATATCAGAGAAATTTTTTACTTTTCATAACCCCCTAGAAGGGGAGCATCTTGGTCATCAACATTCTTTAGTGAAAGTGCAAGTCAATCAATTCACCACTTGCTTTTGCACCGCATCTAGACTAGAAATTGCAGGGAACATATGTTTTAGTGATGGGGCTTTGGAGCCTGGTACTGGGTTGGTTAAGGGAGGGTGTGGATTTGAAAGGGCATGTGCTCATGTACATATAGGATGAAAAATCATAATTTAAACCCTGTAGGTATTTCTTGGCTAGTGCGGTGTTGTGCAGTAGGAGCTAGATGAGATGATTTTTTCACTTCCTGGCCTCGTATGAATCTATACATGCATGGCTTAATCCTGTATTGCACTAAATGTGGATTATGATTTTTACCATTTGTCATTTCTCAGTCCATTGCACTTAAACAGAGTTATGCCATGTGCTTGTCCTTGTGTCTCCTTATGTGCTGTCTTAAATTAAATTCCCCTTGTAGAAATTAGAGGAAGATCATCCGTGGATTCTTTGTATCTTATTGGATGGGTTGTCTGAGTTCTAGTTCAAAGTTATTATTCAGGTATAAATTTTAGGGAGAAGTAAAATTGAACTGTCCTTAAGATTTGCAATATTTAGGTTGACCATTCCTCTTGTTTGTGAATAGCGTTGCCTGATTGCTGCCGTTATCTCTATCTGACTTCTAGTTGCTTGGAATTTCAAAACAATTGCAACTGGATTCTGGACAAATGTTAGCATGCCTGACCTGTGCAAAAAAAATTCTGATACTGATAGCTGTACTGCAGGTTGTCAATAACAAAAACCAAGGATATGGGCTTCCAGCTGATATATGGAGTCTGGGATGCACGGTGTTGGAGATGTTAACCCGTCAGATTCCATATTCTGAATTGGAATCCGTGAGTGCTATTTTTGACACATCTTTATATCCTATCATAATTATGTTGTCACATGAGAGATTTTGATAACATGAGACTTCTACTTCTTGGTAAATGTGCTCTTGCATTAGCTGGTATATGCATTAACTGTCCAATTTTTTTATTCATATTCTAGTGCAACATGACATGCTGTTTGATTTTTGAATTTTAACAACTTATCTTTCTGCAACTCAACAGATGCAGGCATTATTTAGGATTGGCAGAGGTGTTCCACCACTTGTTCCTGATTCTCTCTCAAATGATGCACGGGATTTTATCCTTCAATGCATACAAGTTAATCCAAATGACCGGCCTACTGCTGCTGTGCTCTTAGATCATCCATTTGTGAAGAAACTTCTTCCAACATCTTCGGGCTCAGCATCTCCCTTTATTGGCCGCCGATCATAGCAGTTTTTGGTTCATTTTGATTCTGAGAGATACGTAAGTTAAACTTTATTTTAAGATAGCTGCTCTCTTAACTCTGCATGGTTATGTTGATTGAAAAGCCAGACATTAATGTGTTATGACTCCCCATTTGAGAGACAACACTGTCACTCCCTTTTTAAAGGAGGGTTTCATTCCTGTCTCTGAGTGACAAATGCGAGATCGTTAAGGTACTTGTGGTTGGGATGTTTGAAGTCCTTGTGCTTTTCTTTTTCCCGTAAAAATCAATAATTGGAGTTTGGCCCAAGATCTTACACTTTCTAATTGGTGCTATGATCATTGTTGCATGACCTGACTGGACTGGCAGCAGATTTTAGGATAGTTATTTGTCATGAAACTTGTATTATAGGAAGTTTTCCAAAATAATTTTGGCTGACCCTCTGTAATCAGCATTCTCAATAGTAATTTTAATTTCTGCATGTCCCATTGGACTTAAATCTGCGTGTGAGATTATTCTTGCTAGCTTGACTCTATTCTTTTTCTTAACCATTCCGTCAAATACCTACTCATTTGGCAAGTTTGCTCTTGGAAACAGTTATATCCAGGATGAAGCAAATGGGATCTTTATTTCATATTGCGTACTCAAAGTTGGATGACATATTCAGGGACACTGTTTGACCTGCAGCAACCATCAATTCAGAACTTGGAGACCAAAAGCCTGCATGCTTGTTGTCACAGAATTGAATTTGAGGCATTGGGCGGGATCTGGGCTTGGATTCTTACGGTCATGGTATGAACACAGCAATCCTCAGATTCCCTGCTCTGAAGATTCAGCATCACAGAGCGAACAGCTTGGATTGCTATTTCGTTATTGTCTGTTGCGGAGAAAATAAGTTCCTGATGTCAACTTGTTCAACATTGCAAGTATTTGCCTCCGTTTATATTTTCTCGGGGTGGGTTGTAACTTGTTATTTTGTGAGAGCAATTGCTGTTAGAATAGGGAAGGGTGCAGTCTTTGTACATATCATCATTGTTGTAGCAAATGTAGTATCATTTTATTTTAGCCTTTTGTTGTTTTTTCTGTGCATATATTCAAAAAACAATGATTTGCTTGAATATCCTCTTAAGCTAAGGTTTTTTCCACAATAATTTTCATTTCTTAGTGGCACCGAGACTGGATGGTGGGCGGTTCCAGTCTGTACTGCTTTCTTTGAATGTGCTTTGGAGTAATGATCAAATTTTCTAAAAAAATGAATTAAAAAAGGGAAAACTTATTTTTTATTAAATTACTTATTTTTTATTTATTAGAAAATTATTTTTGAAATTAATGCAATAAAATAATTTAAAAATATTAAAAAAATATAAGCAAAGAAAAAAATAATTTTTTTTAATATTTTTAAATACAAAAATAAACATGGTTTAAGACTTGTGCTGTTATTTTTGAAACACAAAAATAAACCTGTACTATTACTTGCGATTTAGTTCGTGTTTGGGTTGGTTCTAGCGAATTAAAGCTCCTTCAGTGGTGAGGTATGAACTTAAATCCCATTATCCATTAACAAAACGATTAGTTTTCCTTGCTGACCACCACTAATTGCTATTGGATAGTCCGCGTCAATTGAAACTATACGGCCAAGCAGCTAAAACTGGCGTGTGGGGTTGGTTTGGAATCTAGTGCTTCAACATCTAGTATTTGGGCATTCATGGTTTGATCATATTCAATTTCCGGCCGGTTGGTTGGGTTTTGCTATTCTCCCCACCCTTGGTTTATTTTGGTTATTTATTTCCAAGTTAACGACAACTAATTCACCAAGAGTTGTGTTGGTTTACATTGTCATCAACAAAACCTTACTAATGCTTTATTCTATGAGAATTGAGATTTTTTTAATTATATATTTCAATATTAAATTTATTGAAAATTAAAATTTATAAATTATTTTAATTTGTTTTTTTTAGGATTATTCCAGTCTCAAGAACCATGTTATAATTTTGATGACTTGAGTCATTTTTTAAATTATTTTTTTATTTTTATCTTTTAATATTAAGTTTATTGAGAATTGAGTTTCATGATCTATTTTGATTTATTTTTATGAGGTTATCACAATTTTTATTATCTAAGTCGTTAATTTAACCAATTAACCTAAATTAATTTGAGACGATCCAATATCTGTCTTGATATTAAAATAAAAATATAATCTAAAATATTTCTCAAGTCAAATTATAATTTTAATGATTGTTCAAATTATTTTTGTACCTATCAAATCTATTATGTATGATTAACTCATAGTTTAAATTCTTTTTATATTTTCAATACCATGAAAATAAATTATGTTTAAAAAACAATCCGACCCGACCCGGATAGTAGCCATAATCCAGTGCATTGCTAAATAAATTTAAACTTTTCCAGCGGACAAGCTAATATAGGCCTGCCTGCGAAACTATCATTTCCACACTTTTTAATCTTTCTATCTTGGGGAGCGCCCAGCCCTTTAATTACCCAAATTCAAATTTCAATATAAAGGGGCCAGATATTTAGACTCAACTAAAAAGCCCAGACCATCCCATCCCAGCCCAGCCCAAGTCAAACCCGTAGGCACGCATTCTCACGTGGAAAAAGCGTAGATACGAAGATCGATAAAGGGCCATATCATGGTAGCGTTAAAATGTCGACAGTGGCACCACAACCAATCACACGGGGCGGGAGAGAGAGAGAGAGAGAGAGAGAGAAGCAGGGAGAAATTAATTAATTATGAGAACTAATTATGGCATTACATTAAATAAATTAATAAATACATAGGTGGAGAAACCCAACACAGCAGAGCAGGGACGGCGTACGTAACCGCGAAGAACGGGTGTCTCTCTCCTACTCCACACCCGTAATTCTCCTCCTCCTTCGACCCTAAAAATACTAACCTTATATATCCGATCCACCCCCTCTAATCGTTATTTAATTGATCTAACCTCTCCTTAAGGTATGTCTGATTCCGATTTTAATTTTCATTTTTAGGGTTTCGGATTCCGATTTCATTTTAACTGCGATCGTTTGAATCTTGTGGAATTTACAGAACCCGAATTTATTTTCTTGGGATCGTGCTTGTAGCTTTGATTAGTCGTGTATAATTTGATCACCTGTTTCATTTGGACTGCTATATTATTTTTATTATGAACCCAAAGTTAGATTTAAGCTTAGATACCATGTCTTATTCTTATGCACCGATCATTGGTTTGACATTGAAGTTTCATGATTCAATGATTTAGGCATCTTTTTAAAATTAAATAAACGCTTAAGCGTTGATTTCAAATGATAAACTTGCATTTGATGTTGACTTAATTTTCCAAGCAAGTCGAGCAGGTTCTTGCTGGTTGACCTATACATTTTGTTTAACTGTTATGATTTGCAAGTGTCTGGATGTGTAAAACTTGAAATTCATCCGTTTCTTACTTTTTTTTTTCTTTGTCAAAACCTTTTGATGTGTTTTCTCCTCTTTTATCCAGATTTGTGAGCCAAGCTTGACCTCAGACATTTTCCAAATAGTCACTTAAGTCTTGGTTAAATAGTCTGCAATTAATTGGAATGTTGATGTTGGAAATGGAGTTTAACAATGGTTATGTTGTTACTTGTTTTGCAAAGGCGAACCGGTTATTATTGCTCTTGAACTTTACAAAGCATGCTCCTGTTTCCTTGTTCCTCTTGTTTTTAATCAGAAAAGGAATTAGAAACCCCACCACTTCAGGCTATTATTGTGCAGTTTGACTGTATTTGTGGTTTTTCTTAAAAAATCCACATCTAAATGGTACTTGTCCTATTGATCCACAATTGCTTGTCATAAGTGATTTAATTTCTCATCAATTAATTAAAAAATTATCACATGATTTATGACAGCTTTGAATTTTACTTAACATATGTTTTCCAAGTGTATTTCAAAATAGTTTCTTTGCAGGTAAACATGCATTTGAAGCCAACAGCTACTTGTTTCAGTGACAACTTTGGGAGCACCTCGATAAGAGGTCAGGGCTTTAAGGTCTCGTGGGTAGTTTATATGGCTAGCTGGTTGGCACCCAATATATTGGATGGGAAGGGTTAGTATAGGTCCGATCTAGGTTAAGGTAAGGGTGCTAGCCTATATAATACAATTTATAATTTAAAAAGGGCAAAAAATGGTGGATTTTGAACCTTAAAACTTCTGTTACTTTTCAACCCTGTCTGCATGAGATCAAGCAATCTGTCAATGTTCTCAGGGGAAAAATAATTTTCCTTAGTTGTTTTATGGATTAGAGATGCCATATGTATCCTTTATTGGTGATGATAGGCTATGAAGGCGTGTTTAATTTTTTTGCACGAGCTATTTTGAGATTATGCTTTTGTTTTATATTGTTGTTCCAGTTGTTTTAATAAAGTCCAGCTGTTTGATGAATCAACTTCTTCATGTCTTTGGAAATGGTACTTTCATGCTCTCTGTTTCCAATATGTTGTTAGAAATTCTTTTGGTTAGACCCTTGTAGTGTATTAGCTTCTTGAAGTGTTTTATGATTGTTGTAATTTTTATGGGGCCAAACAGCAGCACCACTATCACAAACTGCTGCAATGAATGTAAACTTTTACGTTGTAAAGTCATTTTCATTGTGTTTCCTTTCCTTGTAAAGCTCTTAATCAGATGCCAAGAGTGAACGTGGATGGTTCTTTTTGAAAATATAAATAATTGAAGGTGTCCAATGTTCTTTGGGGCTGGTCATTCACAAAATACTAATAACTGAGGACACATCCAAATACTTTGAGATCTGAGTTTTCAATGAAGTGCCAATCTATTTTGATATATTTCTGCATTCAGTGGACGATGTGCCTGTAGCATTCTTCATTGAAATATATGTGCAAGAGGCATCATGTTCTGCTTCCTTTTGCTCAAATGACCGGTTTTTGTTGAATGGTGGTTACCTTATGCATTCCGAGGTCTACATGGAACAAAAATGAATTATTAAACACAAATACTAAAACACATGCCATAGGGTAAATGTATTTGGATGAAAGTGCAGTAACATAAATCACATGAATGGTTTTATCTGATCTCTCTATCTCTCTCTCTCAATTTAGGTATATTCTGAAAATGGCGAAAGTTAATAAGGTGGGATGCAAGGCTGATTCCCGGCAGCACAGAGTGACACCACATGCATTGTCATCTTGTTCACGGAAGGCTGTTAAAAGATGCCACTTGAAGAAAAAACATTCAAAAACTTCAGAGAAGAAAGATTGGGAAGGTGCTACCTGCTCTATTTGTCTAGAGCATCCTCACAACGCAGTGCTTCTCCTTTGCTTCTCTTATAAAAAGGGCTGCCGTCCATATATGTGTGCCACCAGTCGTCGTTTTTCCAACTGTCTTGAACAATACAAGAAAGCTTATACAAAAATAACTCCTACAGAAGGGGCGCAGCAAGAAAGCAATTCAACGGATCATTCAAGACCCGCTTTGCCTGTGGAGCCAGCCAATGAGAGGGCGGAGGTTCCAGAGCTTTTATGTCCACTTTGTCGAGGGCAGGTTAAAGGTTGGACAGTGGTGGAACCAGCTCGTAAGCATCTCAATGCCAAGAAAAGAACCTGCATGCAGGATAAGTGCTCATTTGCTGGAACTTATAAGCAGCTGAGGAAGCATGTCAAGGCAAAGCACCCATTGGCACAACCTCGAGCTGTGGATCCTTTACTCAAAGAAAAATGGAAGAAGTTTGAATGTGAAAGAGAGAGAAATGATGTAATCAGCACAATTATGTCATCAACGCCTGGGGCACTGGTGCTTGGTGATTATGTGATTGAGCCGGGGTACCGTGGCATTCATAATGACTACGATTCTGATTCTGATTCATCATTGGATGATGGTTTCTTATCTCTGGGGTCGTTTGATAGAGGGCAGAGTAGTGGCTTCCGCTTTCGTAATGGATATCACCTAGACTATGATTCATTGGATGAGGATGATTATGGGACGCGCCGTCCTGGCCCTCCTGGTTCTGCGGCAATAACTGGACGCGGTTTTCACAGGATACTGCTGGAGAGGCCAAGGAGGCGGTGGTACAGAGGTAGTAGAGGTCGAAGCTACTGAACACGATTGGGGTTACAAAGGCGGTAATCAACTATCTCAAATTGGTTTCTCTACATTTTTTCTGCTGCGATCACGTGCCATGTGTGATGGTTGCCTATGTACCCTGATGTGGTGCTATGCCATTGGTGTCAAATAAGTGTGGTTTCCAACAAATATTAGGAATGATAGTCTGAGGGCCTTGCCTATGGTTAGGTCACTAGCTCCGATAAGGATTAAAGCATTTAATTGGTCTGTTCAGGTGCACGATTGACTATCATTTTCGTGCACAGTAATTTGAACTGGGATCGTGTTGGTTCGTTGTTGATATATTTCTTTCGTGATTGATGCTTTCTTTTTCCTCTTTTATATTCAACGAGTCTCTCACCATTATGTATCCTGCACATCTTGGACTGAAGATGCAAGCACTATCTGGTCTCCTTTTGGTTTGTCTTTTCCTTCCTGCTGCTAATGTATTTGCCAGAATGGTTCTTCTGATGCATGCATCCTGATCTGGTGAAACATGATTCAAAACTTCAAACTGACAAAATTATTAGCACCTTCATTCAAAAAGAATTTCTAGCCTTTAAAAGAAAAACAAAAATGGCTGCACTGACCACGTCGACTTCCAGCCCGTTCTTTCTTGCTTGTTGCGTAGGTAGTTGTGAACTAGAAAGCGAAAAATGATGGTACCAACATTTTTGTAGTTTCAGTTTGGTCATAATTACTAGCCATCTGAAATACAAACTCGTCCTCAGTCTTTGAAGACGGTAGTAGTATCTGTAATGCGGATGCGCTCTTGTTTGGCACGGAAACTTGAAAATACCCAGTCTATATTGGACATTCGGGCTGTTAAGCCCATGAGTATGCGTTGTTTTAAGCATTGATTTAAAAAAAAATTTTAAATAGAAAAGAAAAAAATTATATGGTATGATTTTGTGATTTGAGTCGTTTTTTTTTTTTTTTTTTTTGGGGGGGGGGGTTGTTACTGATTTTTGGATATTTTTGGTTTTAAATGGGTTGAAAATGGATTTAGCGGGTTAAATTATTCCTTCCAACAACCAGTGCGCCGAGCTATTTTAGCCCTTGTTTTTAAAGATACAAGGAAAAAAAAAATGATAATGAGATGCGCATCTCCTTTACCATCAATGCAACATTTCCTTTCATTTGCTGATGAGGGAAGCTTTATTGGTATTGATTCTCCTCCAAAGCCACCGTAAATCCCATCCTTGACAAATTAACATGTCAAGTCGTCATGGGTTAGCTTCCATTTTCACCGTACTGTTTAGGATAGCTAGGAAAATGATCTCACATCGGTACGTACTTGTATGATTTAATCAGAGCATGCCCTGAAATGGAGGTGTGAAGAAGGATAATTACGAGGTATGTTCAAGAACTCAGAATATTTTGAAAAATATAATTATAATGATATCCAACAAAAACTACATGCATGGAGAGTTTTTGTGCAGTAAGGTCATTACAATTAATGAATTAACCTTTGATTTATGCCCACGGAGAAGTACTCTGTACACAGAGCAATTAAGCTTCAACTTGATAATAATACATGGAAATTAAATAGCCCTCATTTCATTTACAAGTGAAGGGATTAACCAAGTAACAAACCATGCTAATATGTACGTACAATTTCATATTATTTTAAAGACCCCCTTCTCTCTTTTCTAGAAAACTAGTAAGGAATTCTTGATATCGTAGTTCATTTTTTCTAAATTTGGCTGCACAGCAAATTGAATCATCGGCGGAGGACCACAAGCCAGAGCCAGAGCATCACTCGATCCTTCCGGAACATGCTCGCGCAGGATGCTCTCTGTAACGAACCCAGTACTGTACAGCCAGCCTTCCTTGATAGACTCTTGAACCACATACCACACCTTCAATCTCTCGTGCTCCTTCACCCAAGAATCAAGCTCGTCCCTCAGCAGAATATCGTCCTCGGTGCGGTTCGCATACACCACATACATCTCAGTATCGTCCTCTGGGTCTTTCAAAATAGCTTGAATCACTTGATAAATCGGTGTGATACCTGTACCACCTGCTAACATAGCCAGTTTCTTTGCAAACTTGGGTTTGCCATGAACCATAAAGTTGCCGCGACCAGCATATTCAATGTGACCCAATGGACCCTTCACGTCTACCACAGACCCCAGCGATAACGAGTCAAGGTACTGTGACATCTGCCCTCCATTAGGGAACTTTGGATGCACGCCTTTAAAATAAACTTTAATCACAAGATCAAAAAACCCCACCGCATCAATGGTGCTGCTTGGAGTATAAGCTCGCATGCACAGCTTATCATCAATGGTAGCGGATAAAAATATGTGCTTCCCTACTGGCAACCCCAGTACTTGATCCTCTGATGGCAATGCAAATCGAAAAAGACGCGTGTCATGAGACAGAATTTCCTTCTTCACTAGCTTGCATTGGATTTTTTCTCGCGGGACGAGAGCAACATTTCTTGCAGGGGCAATTTCTTTGATAGGAGCCAAGTTTATCTGTGCTATATTGAAGGCACCATGCATTGAGCTATTAGGCGAAGACGCGTTCGAGTCAGATGTGTAAGAGGTTGAATGGACCAATTCTCCAATCCGATAACCCTCAAGCATCTTCTTGGCTTTATCAGAGTGTATGGCATCGAATTCTTCAGTGCAATCAGTACCGGCATTGATTAAAATGCTATCGGTGCCACCGGGATGGTATTTAAGGAAGCGAGTGCAATCATAGACATGACCATGAACAATTATCCAAGCCGATTCAGCTGACTTATGTTTTTTTACCTCAGCCATGGAAAAGGCTTTTGATGAAGTGTTCATGAATGGTGTCGAAACACTTTTCTTCAGAGTTCGGATATTCTCCGATGAATTCTCTAGATGCCTTTCCTTAGCCATCCACCCACCGGACTGGTTGCCCGGAACGGTGGGGTGCTCGAACACGATTCCAATCTCACCCTTGTGACGTTTGCAGACATTTGTTTTAACCCGGAACCAGCAGTTGTTCATCATTCCCTGTTCATCATAATGGCACCATGTTTAAATACACATCAGGGCTAAACTTAATTATGTTTGCAATACAGCTCAAGCCAATGAATATCTGTGACAATATAAATCGATTTTTAACCTCGGTAAAAGTATTTGTCATTAATACTTAATTTCATATAAGCCCTTGTCCGGAGGACTTCTTGCACCAGCTCTTAAAGAGAAAAGAGCTAGCATTTAAGATAGTAACTGAGTATAAATAATTAAATCTTATATTCTTTAGTTTAGCTAATATTCAAGACAGCAAATATTTTTTTATAAGAAGAGTTAAAAGAGCCAAAAAAATAACATAAAATCACGTTGACAATTCAGCCTAGATAAAGATGTTTGTATAAAGGGTTATATCCTATTCTCTCATGAAAATAACCGGTGAGCTCAAGAACACGCCACCCCGCAATTGAATTTCTGGAGCTGTCGGCTTTCAAAGCTGTACGTCAGAAATTCAAGCTAAAGGCACCAACTAGAGAATTATGTCGCTTTCGTAGGAAGTTCAAGTTTTCAATTGACACATTATTTATCTAAAAGTTGACAATTTTGATTTTGACCAGATTCACATAATTACAGGTGGATGTGTTTGAAAGTTCAAGAACACAAGTTGATCGGACATGCATGCATACATACCATGACATTCCAATTGAGCTTCTCCGGCTGGGTGTTAAGGGTTTCATCCCAGGCCCGGACTGCAATCTCCTTGGCTCCAAGTAGCTCCAGTATCTCCACCTCCAGGGACCAGAAGCACCAACACCAGTATTTGCCATACTTGTTGGGCTTCTCTGGGTGGTCCAAGTTACAGACCCGCCACGTTTCTCCACCGTCCAAAGTCACCTCAGCACGCGTCACTTTCTTACCGCCGCCTTAATTTACAAAACATTGCAAGTGAGACAAGAAGATGACTTTCAGTACAAGAACTCTTCTTGAGTTCTAAAAG
This sequence comes from Populus alba, assembly GCF_005239225.2. Lineage (NCBI taxonomy): Eukaryota > Viridiplantae > Streptophyta > Magnoliopsida > Malpighiales > Salicaceae > Populus > Populus alba. Next base: position 11,505,938 of record NC_133297.1, on the reverse strand, counting down.
AGGAGAGGCATACTAATTGATGGCATGAGCTTGCTATTAGCTATGAGGTACTCTCAAAAAGAAATAAATATTTCATTAAAGGAGCTTCCACCAACGAGAGATTTTCTTCTAAAAGGAAAAGTCTAAAATCGTTATGGAATTATATTTCAATTCTCTGGAAACTCACCGGAATATGCGTAGCCCTTCAGCGTGAACGGCCTCTGAGTTGTCCATGAGTTAATTGGCAATATCTCTTCGTGAGAAGGCGTCGTGATCGCGGAATTTATATTAAGCTCATTGATGATATACTCTGTCTTATACCACCAGGCTACACATTGGAAAACAACAGAGGTAGCATAATCGTTGTTAATACTATTCAGATGCCCAGTAAAATTTCTTGACGTACCACGGACTTCCAAATTGATATTGACATATGCTATTATCATATCATATCATTTTACGTACCTTCGGCGTTAGCTAGCTCTGCATCGACATGCGAGGGCAGTACTCTGTTGTCCCTGTAGTGATAGTAACTATCTGACTCTTTAGTGGTAACAATTATTCTCTTTAACCATTTTACCATGCGCCCACCAATGAAACCTGGTATGATCATCCTCACCGGAAACCCATGGTCCGGCGCCAGGAGCTCACCGTTTTGCATATAGGCTAAAATAATATCTCGAGATGGATCCAAAGCAACCTCTTTCCTGATACTAGTCCCGTACTTTGATCCACCGCCACCTGGCAGGTCCTCAGCACCTTCGAAACAAACATTGATGGCTCCATTTTTACGGCTGTAGATCCCACACTTCTTGAGCAGCAAATGCAATGGCACACCACGCCACACTGAAGTAGACAACCCCGCAGCACCCCAGTTGAACCCAATTGTCTGTTTCACCATGTTTTGCTCTTTGCGTCTGTTACCTGCGCAAACTAGAGTGACAGGGAGTTCACGAGCTGGGAATTCGTTGACTAGCTGCTCCATGGTGAAACGGACTGGCCTTTTAACCAGACCGCAAACCTCGACAGTCCAGTCTTGCCACGTGGCCATTGGAACAGGACCATGGTTGCGAACATAGTGAAGTGGGACCGGTGTAATGAACCCGTGGTGCATGAGACGAACCAATGGCGGTTCAGAGTTGAAGGGATGTTTCCCTGTAAGACGGACCATGGAAGGGTTGCGTTCGATCCACTTGTCAGCCGTTCCTTCATCTCGTGGATCAAAAATCGACGGCTCTAATTCACTGTTACCTTTGCGGATCAGATCCTTATAATCAGCTTCATCTTCACTTGAAGAGTCTTCTTCCTCAAATGTTGGAACTGGTTTCTGGTTATACCGATTAAAGTCTTGGTTCGAGAAGTTCAACGTCCGAACCGGAGAGTTGGGCCGGTGGTTTGAAACGGATTTGAAGGGACGAGCCACCCCGTTTAAAGTGGGTTCGAGGTCGAATTGGCGGTTGTCGACCGAGGCTGCCATTAGTGTCTCCTAATAAATAAGGAGAGATACGTGAAAGAAAATGAAAAGAAAGAAAGGTTTTTTGAAGACTTTTCTTTCTTTACTTCTTCCTGTGATTCCTCTGTTTGGTTTCAAGGTGAGAATGAAGTTGCATTTGGTTAGGACTTTATAGGCCTCGTTGTGGTTTGAAGTTTGAAGTAGAAATGTCAAAGGAAAAAAAACGGGGCCCACGATTACGTTTGCAGACAGTGACTTTATTGTTGTTGGTATTTTACCGCTTTTTACTATCATGTTTATTTTTCAAAAAATATTTATTTAAAAATATATTAAAATAAATATTTTTTAATTTTTTAAAATTATTTTCAATATCAATCTATCAAAAAAATAAAAAAAAAATTAATTTAAAAAAATTTGAAAAACTTTGAAAACATTTTTACCTAAAAAAAAAAAACATGAAAGATGATAAAAAGTGAGTTATACAAAAAGTTTTTTAGTGGGAAAATGGAAAAATAAATTTGATGGTGTCGGCTATAAGGACTAGAGCTAGCTGTGGCTCGAGAGGTTGATGAGCGTGTTTGGCAGTGTGGTAGCGGTTGCTTTTTAAATAGCTTTTCGTGCCGAAATACATGCAAATGATGTTTTTTTATTTTTTAAAAATCATTTTTGATATCAGCACATCAAAACGATCCAAAAAATACAACCGTAACTCAATTTTAGCAAAAAAAAAAAAAAAATTTTATCAAAACACCGGTTTAGCAGCAATACCAAACGGGCTCTAGTGACCACGGTTTTGGCTAGAGCCACACATATAACAGGTGACAACAGCTGTTACAAAATATCTTTCACTTTTAATTTTGTTTTGAATCCAGCTAGTTTGTATGGTTATAGTTTAAAAAATTATTTTTATTTATAATTTAAAAAAAAATATTTAGTTAAAATTCTTATAAGATAACTCTTTATATATATAAAAAAATTTATTTAATCTTCTATAAAATTAAAATTTGAAACATAATTATATACAAGTTCAGTTAAAAAAAAAACTATTTAGTTAACATCTATTTAATTAGATTAAAAAAAAAAGAAGCTATTAGGTAAACCTATGAGAAGAAAAATCTTCTTCGCTTCTAGAAATCCTTCTATTGGAACTCTTCTACTTTCACACCATTCAATTACTAAAACTCTAAATTGTATATCACTCAAATTATTTTGAGACTGTTTTTTAAAATGTTTTTTACTAAAAAAATACATTAAAATAATATTTTTTTATTTTTTTAAAAATCATTTTTAATATTAACGCATCAAAATGATCTAAATACACACAAAAAATTTAATTTGAAACAAATAAAAAAATATTTTTTTTTTTCAAAAACACTTTTAAAATGCAAAAACAAACAAGTTCTTACTTGATACCCAAACTGCTTGCCACCATGTATTTGCCACTCAAACTTGGGCATTCATGTAAAAAAAAAAAAGACAAATACATATTGAAGGGGATATATTTTTGAAAGAAAACCTAAGCAAACAACAACAACAAAAAAAACATGTAAAAAAATAAAAATTATGAACTACCCATAAATTCCAATAAAATTGCAAGCCTTGGATATCTTAGCACAGTAGGAGAGCAAGCTAGTTTTAATCTATACGAGAGGTATGTAATGATTTTTTATTCATTTGTTCATATTGAATTCAGCGAGGAATATTATGTCTTAAAATATAATATATGATATCATTAATTGAAGTAGGAACTGATTGAAATTCTATGATGTAAGAATATTTTAAAAAATATATTTATGCAACTCTGAGGACGTGATGAAGCTATTTCCCTATTATAAAAAACAATCTATTTAATTAAATTCATATGATGCGATACAAGTACAAATACACCAATCAATAATTAGAGTGAATAAAATGTATAGGCTATTACTAGATTTCTTTGGGGGAAAAAAAAGAAGTTCTTAAATAGACATGTCCGGCTGCTCGGTCTTGCTCTAGGACAAACGTCACAACATATGACATTGACTCGTAAAAACAAACATTGTACTAATCATATACTTAATTGCACGGTTGTAGAATTGTCGTAGCTCTAACGTATGATTTTTGCTCTCACAAGCAATATTTTCCATAATTGAAGATGCGTGTTTGCTAATTGCAACCTCTCTACACTTGAAAAGATCAAAATCTGGCAGTAATTTCTTCATGAGCAATGGAGTAAATATTTATATAATATTAGCAAAACAAAACTACAGTGAAGGTCGAACCTAATTTCTCAACTCAGATTATTTACTCCATCATATCTGGAGAGCAATGATTACTCATTCGATAAAATATCCGGAGGATTCTTAGGATTTGCACTAGAGCAATGATATTGTGCTCCTTTTATGACAATGATAGATCACCAACGGTTAAAAAGGATCCGATCAGCGAAGCCAATAAAACTGGGGGGCGGTTTCATGTCCGTGAAGTGGCGCCTGGGAGCTCCAACAGCCAATGAACAGAACCACGGGGCGGGTTGTCATGCACCAAGTCAGAGAGAGACGGAGAACAAGAAGGAAGGTTGAGAGAGGGTCACGTAACTGTAATAAAACGGATAGGGTCAGAACTCACAAGTCACGGCTTCACATAGGACACAACTGGGGGCGGCTAATAGGGAGCTGAGGGGGCTAACGAGACACTGGCTTTTGGTGAGCCTTTGAGCCACCTTGGTATTTGCTTGCTGGCTCATTTTTTCTCCTCTCATCTCTTTTCCATAGCTGCGAGACAAAAGGTTCTGTTGACTAAGGGCCCGTAGATTGATGGCCAGCTATCGCAGGGTTTCTTTCTGTTTTATTTTCCGGCTATGATTAAAACACAAATATTGGAACGCAGCCCTGCTCCTCAGTCCTCCTCACAATGTGGCGATGTGATAATGGTAAAAAAGGACCTTACAATAAGTTAAAAGATAATAATGTTAGGAATTTGTTCGAGTTTGAAGTAGAATATACCCGGAGCTGCAAGTTCTGATACATTTTTGTTTACTCTGCTTGCAGCAAAAAATCCCACAAAAATCACCTTTTATTTTTCGTCCTTGAAGAGAACGAGGTTTTTGGTCCTGTTGCAATGGCACCCATGCGCCGTACGTACTGAAAGCGGGTAAAAAAACCGATGGTTCCTCCATCCTGTTCCCTAGTACTCATGCCCACGTGGTTTCTCGGCTGCTTCTCGTCCTTGTGTTTTCTTGTAAACTCTTTTCTTTTTTAATTCTTTATGAACTTTATTTTGTTGTCGTTTTGTTAGTAAGAATATTTTTTAGGTTAATTTTAATTTACCCCATAGGATTTGAACGGAATCCAAGTTGTCCCTCTAAGTTTTAAATTATTGCAATGTCATCCTTTGAGCTTCATTAATTAATGCATCAATGTGTCCCCTTCCGTTAGAAAACATTACAAGATATAACGGTGGTTAAGTTTGGCGCCAGATTTTCTGCCAAGCTTTTTTTCAATTGATAAAAACATGTAGAAGTGGCATTTAACTCTGTACAAAGGGACTTCGCTCATATTCGGACTCCAACGTCAAAGCTTGTAAGGTTTATAGAGTAAGAAACTGGGAAGAGCAGGGATTGGTATCTATGGATGTTTTGATGTTTACTGTCATTGCCAAGAACAAGTTGTGTTGAGGACATCATGGAGCGTTAGCAATCCAGGAAGGAGGGCTTTTGTTTTGCAGAAACTATATATAATGTCAGGTTTAATTTGGGTTTTTTCTTCTTCATTGTGTTAATTTATTTCAAGCGTGTTGGCTTGTGATATTTTTCATGTTTTGAATGAATTTTAGACTTCAAGAACGTACGAGTTCGTTCATGGTTGGAATATCCTTCAACAAGTAAGAAACTCCGACGGATAATATTCTGTCATTGTTTATTGATAAAAATTGCAATAAAAGATTTTTTTTCAGTATTTTTTTATGGAAATAGTGATGAATTAAAAAAATAAATAAAAAATTTTATCAATAATTTCATCAACATTGCTAACTTATCAAATTATTAACAGAATTGTCAACAAAAATTCTATCTATAATTTTAAAATAAATTAAAACCCGATGGCCTCTCTTATTTTTTCATTTCTTATTTTTCATTCAATTAAAGTCATAGTATCTATCTCTATTCCATTTCATTAATTTCAACAGCCCCCCTACCCTACAAATCCAACCACCTAACCCATCGACTTCAATCAACCTCTGTATAGTAGCATCAACTTATTCTCTTTCTTGGTTTCATTTCTTGTCAAACTTCACTCCATCAAGAAAACAAATCTATCTATTTTTTATTATAACTCATTTATGTTTTAAGTTAATTTATTGAAATTTATTTGTAGTATTTATAATTTGCCTATATTTTAAGTGTTTTACTTGTTTTATAATGATATTTTTTATATTAATATATGATTTGTATTTTAGGGTTTATTTAGGATTTGGAGGAAATTGATTTAATTTGTCACTTAATGAAATTAAGTATGACTTTGTAACCTAAGTGTGTTAGAATTGAAGAAATGATGATTAATTTAATAGGTATCAATTATTTTTTTGTTAATTTTATGATTAAGTTGAAATTTTTTTAAAAAAAATGATTCTGTGTGGAATTGATAATAATTAAAAGGTATCAATTTATGTTAAATTGGGTTGAATTGAAAAAAAATAATAGATAATTAGTTGGATCCCAATTAATTTTAGTCAGTTATGAATTTTATTAAGAATTTAGAGAAGATTAAATTAATGTGTAATTGATAATAATTAGGGAATTAATTAATGTTATTATTTATTAATGATAGTATGATAGAAAAATTTATGATGTTAATTTGTGATAGGGATAGTGATGATGATTAATGTAGTAGTTATGATGAGAATATTTATAATGATAGTCATGGTATAAGTGATAGTGATGATTATTATGATAATGATGATAATAGTAGTGGGTATGATATTGTATGATAGGCTACCTTTCTCTGTAATTTTTTTATTATTTATATAAATTTGTAATTTAAATCTTTCAATTATAAAAACTCATAGGTTGGCATAATCTATTTAAGATTAGTTGGTTGAGTTTCTCGTTAGTCTTGAATCTTTGTTAATTGGTTTTTCATTTTTTAGAGATGCTTTTTATTGTAGTTACGAGTGCGAGCAATTATTAGTTTGGAATTCATAATAAACAAAACAAAAAAATAAAAACATCACGGAAATTTTGACATAATATTATTCCAACGCCGAGGGAATAAAAAGTACCGGCTAGGAAGTTCTTAATGATAGTATTTTGTTGCCGTTTTATCGGTATTTTCCAGCTTTTTGATAGTGATAGAGCCAAAAGTCTCACACAAGAGCTATTAGACTTGAAGGTTGATGATGGAAGCAAATCTGATTAGAGAGAGAAGAGAGGCTAAAAAAAGCAAAAACGACGATGACTTGCTCATGGATGATCACTGTCTATATGGCAGTGAAGTTGTTTCTTGTTAATTTTCAAAATTAGAAGAATGCTATAATTAATGTGCAGTGATCCCTTAATTAGGTGTATTAGGGCTTAGAAATGCTCTGTTTTTGTTAATAAACAAGACAACGTCCTAACACGTTATGCTAATGAAGTTTGGTATATATTATGACATGAGCTGAGAATGCATGTCTCAACCTTTCAGGTTAGTGCCAGATCCATTTGGGGTCAGTCGTGGATATGACATGCATCAAAATGAGAAAGCAGTTTTTTTATTTATTTTTTTGTTATCAAAATAAAATAGACAATATAACCAAAATTCTTTGCATCCATATATAATTACATTATAATCAAAGGCAATATCATACCATCCAAAATTAATTACACCCCATGTTTCCAAAATCAAAGTATTAATGATCAAGTGTGTTATATAAAACTCAAAATCATCATCAATGGTGTTATATATATATAAAATGGAAATCTCACTTAAGGCATGCATACACCTTCCATTCCAAAGGAGCTCATGTTTCTTTGAAGAGGCAATAAGAGATGAAGTCGCTATATATCAAGATTGATGCTGAAGTTGCTTGCTATAGATTGTGTCTGACCTTCGAAGGATAATGCATTTGGTGTAATAAATAAATGATTTATCACAATCATGAAACCAATATAATAATTATATCTTAGAAAACCATATCCGAACTTACACTCGCATATATACGAGGAGGAGGAGGACTTGGTTTTTGTATTCATTGTGCTTTAGTTGTAGCCATAAGTTATTGGGGGCCGGAACACTTGTCTTATCCATCTATATCAATTAAAATACTTTCAACGCATTATTATAAAAACATAAATAAATATAGTATTAATATATTAATAAATATAACTAACCTTTTTCTGAGCTTTTTTTTTTTCTCCTTCGGTGACACCTTTGCAGCTTCTACTACTATTGTGGCCAACTTAATTATGAACACCTCCCGCACCTAACAGAACCATAAATTCTTCGCATCTTGTAAGGATTATTAGGCCATCAACTTCTTTTTTATATAATATTTTAAAAAATAATAATAACCTTACTCTCAATTACCTATTACTTAGACCAAAACTTTCACAGCACAAATGCTTTTTAAGTCCATTTGCAGTCATTTGATAAGTTCCATCAATGGGTTTGCTATGTGGCTAAAAACTGGAATGCCCTCTTTAGTCCCACTAATCTCTAAAAGATAAACCAAAAGGTTACTTTAAAAAATATCAAAACAATATATTTTTTATCTTTTAAAATTTATTTTTAATAATATCACATATCAAAACAATCCAAAAACACTAAAAAAAAAACTATCCTAAAGAAAGAAAAAAAAAATCATTAGCTGATTAGCATATTATTCATTAGGATTGCACTACACTTGAAAATTCTCATCTCCACCATAGATGACATCTAAACCTCGACAGTGAAGTTTACTTTTCTCTAAACTTTCTTGAGTTTTAGGATAGATAAGACCTTCATAACTAGTTAGCTCATCTGACTCCTGCTGAACAATTTCTTTATCAACAAAACCCTAACTATTTCTAGCAAGGTCATGATAGGTTAATTTGTCCCTAGCTTTCATTGTTCATGCATTAAAGGACTCATACAAGTTACTTACTAGGATATTATCCCATTTATAAAAAAGTTATGAAAAAGGCCATAGACTAATGAATAAGAGACTTATCAGCAGCCTATGCAACAAAGTTAAGATCATACATATCTGCCAATTATTTCACGAGATGGTGAAAAACAACTTCATTAGTAGCGTTTGCACAATCTCACAACAAGTTCTTTCGTTTCCCCACCTTGTTAGATGCTTGAAGTTATTAATTATATATATGTTATTAATTAAAAATTATTGATCGAATTAATGATAGAATTTTCATGTCTAAAAATAAGTTTTTATTGCCCATTTTTCATCGGAAATTCTAAAAGAATTACCGACATAAAAAAAAAAAAAAACTTTAAGAAAAAGGAAACCAGAAATAAAAAGCATTGCTCATTATTGGTCTGTCTCGAATTAACTTATGGGGCGTCATTTCAGCTAAATTTTTGTCTCTCCCTAATGAAATTAAAAAAGTCAACGAACATTGTGCGGCCAAGCTAGTTATTCTTGTTGGCTGTTTCTGATCACTGGTAAATATTAGGGTAATATTTTTTTTTCAAAGTATTATTATTTTAAAAATATATTAAGATAATTTATTTTTATTTTTTATATTAATATATTAAAATATATATATATATATAAAAATTTATCGTCCAAACCACAATATTACCAAACTTGGTCGGGGTCAAATATCGTCATCCTTTCTCAGTTCAAGGTTTTACAATTCCTTTTCCCATGCCATCGTGTCAAGATTGGATAGGATATTGGTGACCCATGTGGAAAAGAAAGGTGGTGTATACACATGCAAATGATGTTGTAATTTACTTACAGGTGCGTTACAGGGGGGAATGTTTGTGGAAATATTAATTTTTAAGGTGTTCTTGAGGTCCGGTTAGGTGTTTATTGCATTTGTTTCGAACTTTATCATCTCAAAATTAATTGAATTTAATAAATAACATGCCAAAAAAATCATGTCAAGAGCGAATTCATTTTTATTCGTCCGAAAATATTTGGAAAGTAAAAAAAAAAAACTCAAGTGTTACGGCGTTTTAAGATCCGCACAAGGCTAATTAATGTCACAGCAAATAAGTAAATAATTATCTATCTAAAATGTTTAGAAGTTGTTGTGTTATGAAGCCTATAAATAGATATTGTTTTATAGATGTTGTCAGTATTTGTATTGGGACTCAGACATCAACAATTCATCAAAAGCATTAAGCGTGTTTCTTTATTATTATTTTTAATATCATTCAGATGACTAACAGAAAAAAAAAATCATCAAATTAAATTTTAAAAAAAAACCAATGTCAAATCATATGGGAAAAAAAATAAAAATAAATATTAATATCAACCCTTGTTCCAAGCAATTTGATTAAAAATACTAAATATAAAAAAATCATGATGGCCAATCTCAACAAATCAATTATTGAAGGAAAAAAAATTATATAAAAAAAAAATCAATCTTATAAAACAATACAAAAGAAAAAATATTAATTAAAAAAAATAAGAGTTCATTCAGATTAACTTAACAAACACATAAATGAAATCATGAGATTATGATAATTTTATAAAAAAAACATAAAAAAACCATAAATATTTAAATCAACATCGAGTGATGAGTTCAAAAAAGAAAAAAAAATATGAACCGTGTTAGTTTAAATCAACTTTTTAAAAATTAATTTTGTATATATTAAATTAAACACTTGCCTCTAAATAAACCCAAAAATTACAAAAATGTTGAATTCAAATATAATAATGCCCCTAAATGTAAGACGTATAAAATCCACTTTTAAGGACATGCAATTCATTTCATTGTTTATTAAAAATATAAAAGACAAACAACTGAAAGTAAGCTTAGCTTCGTTTGTTTGCAGGAAAGTGAATTTCTTTTGGAAAGTGAATTCCGAGAAAGTATTTTCCGATGTTTGGTAGTGTTATGGAAAATGAACTGGAAAACACTTTTCAGTGTTTGGTTATGTCATGGAAAATGAGCTAGAAAATAACTTATTAATATTTTATTTTTCTCAAGTTTATTAAAATAATGAGGAACAAATCTTACAAATTAAAAAGTTGAATGAGAATGAAATTGAAAAAAAAATATAATTTCATAAATTATCTCAAATAAAACAAATAATAATCAAAATAATAGGGATCAAATCTAAAAAATTAAAAATGAAGAAATTAAAATAATAATAATCAACATTTCATAAATTATTTCAAATAAAATAAGTAACAATCAAAAGAATGAGGATCAAATTTAATAAATAAAAAATTTCAATAAAAAAATGATAAGAAAAAAACAAATAGCAATTATAAAAATAAGAACCAAAGTTAATATAAAAATAAAATTTTAAGAGATGAAATTGAAAAGTAAATATTCAAAACAAAATATATATAGCAATCAAAAGTTTGAGGATCAAATTTGATATAATCAGCAAATAATGACATTTCTAAATTTTTCACAACTTCCGGAAAGTGTTTTCCCCTCAAATTTTTCAGGAAAACACTTTCCTGAAAACCAAGCCAAATTTTCCTTTTACTGAAAAGTGTTTTCCATTGACTAACTTTCCTACTGGCAAACAAACACAAGAAAGTTTGGAAAGTGTTTTCCCGGAAACCATTTTCCGGAAAACAAATACAACTAAAAGGAAAACACTTTCCTGAAAACCAAGTCAATTTTTTTTTTTACTAAAATTGACTGGAAAGTGTTTTCCGTTGACTAGAAAGTGTTTTCCACTGACCAAAAATTGTTTTCCGTTGACCAACTTTTCTAATGACAAACAAATACAGGAAAGTTTGGAAAATGGTTTCCCCGAAACGAGTTTCCGGGAAACAAACAAAGTTCATTTGATTTCTGTGGTAAACGAGCATTTTCATTGTGCATTATTAAAAATACATAATTGCCACTTTAAATTTTAGAATGCCAAGTTACTATTGTGAAATTACTTAATCACCCCTAATAGAATACCATTTTAATTGGGTTGGATGTACATATTTAGAAATTTGTTATGGAAAATAATTATAAAAAAATAGAGACAAAGAATGCAATCTTTCCAAGGATAGAGGAATATTAAAAAGCAGATTCATGAAACAAAGACTCGTTGATTTCAATAATTAATCTCTGTCCCTCGAAACCATTTCAACAAGTCTTCGAGCTCGATCCCACCACCTCGAAGCCATTCAAGCTAGCCCCACCCTTGAAATTCCTTTCCCACGGCCTACTGGGTGTGTTCAATTATAGAGTGGAATCTTTGATGTTTGATGACCCACAACATCAAAGAAAGATACTTCCCGTCAAATAATTCTCGTCTGTATCTTTTAATTGGATTAGACTTCAACTAATAAAAAGGTTAGCGACTAGGCATCTCCCACTCCGACTAAACAATTATCTACACTTCATTATTCGACTCGGATTCTAACACCGAGCACTACTTTCTTTCTTCTTTTTTTGACCAGTCATAAAGCAGCAGAATCACATTCCTGGGGCAGCACATGTCAGAGTTTTTTTTTTTTTTTTTAATAACACCTCGGAAAAATTAAATAAAAAATAAAAAACTTTGAAGAATTAGCGCAATTTAAAAAATAGTACAACTTATTTACATTCCAGTGCTAACGATTAAATAGCCATTTCAACGTTAAAAATATAAAATTATCATTTTACCATCAAAGCATAAACATTTAAGACTTTCACATTGTTATTTCGCCAAACACTTTATTTGCAACATAAATTCCCAAATTCGTTTCAAGCATCTGCATGAAAACATACAGTATAGTTAGAATTTTTTTAATTTGTTTTCCATATCAAGTCCTGGGTTGCCTAGGACAGAGGGTTGGGGGAAGCATCTTCCAGATGGAAACACACTTACCATTTGGGGAATGACAAGTCCTCGCATCAGAGGTAGGAGCCATTTGGAATGGCCATTGATAGGCGCTGAACATCAGACGAGCTCTTGACAGATCTTTGATCAGTGAAATAGGAATTCATATCCCTGCATTAGGCCACTCATCAAAGAGAGGCTGAAGAGGCTGGTTTTCCTGCCTCATAGATTCTGATGAACTGAGCTCCCTTCCAAAAAGAAAAATGTCGTTAATGTTGTTTTGACGGTGCATCATCAACTGTTAGGGGCTCAAAATCTTGCAGTATCCGTAGTTATGGGTAGTTTTGCAAAAAAAGCATCATTTCTTGATTAAGTTTGCATGGACGTGGGATGTGATGGCTGACAATTCATGAATTAAAGATTCAAAACATTAAAAAAAAAAATATATATATATATATATATATATATATTAATTTTAAATCTTTAATTTATATTAGAGAATAATATAAATTATATTCTGGAACTTGACCCTAACAGCTTAAGTTTATTAGGTTGAAATGATTCTTTAACCATTCATGAATTATATGTCAGCACCCAAGCAACGTGAACTCAAGCTCAATTTCAATAAATAATTCATGAATTGTCATTCCTTGTTCTTCGTGGTCTGAGAATGCAGAGGAAGTAACATGAGCCTTTCCTGGTCTGAGAATTCATGAATTAAAGATGTCCTCTACCCTTCTGCCTGAAACCCATGACCATCAGTCATAAAAAAACATAATTTTCACGCTACCAAAGGATATAAATCATCGCAACATTAAAAACAAAAACTAAAAGAACTCAGTGATGCCTTGGGGACTCAGTAATTGATTTTGAAATTCATTGGGCTTGAGGTGTGGTTTTTAAGCTTTCTTTTTAGTTTTTATCCTTTACAGAAGAGCCTATAGGGTCATGCTGCTGTTTTCTTTCCTTGCTTTTCTTTTCTTCCAGCTTCTTAATCTGCCCATTTTCTCCTTCCGTTATCTTATAGAATTTGTAGATCTGTTATTTTTGTTTCAACATCGCAAAGTTGTTGTTTTTTTTTGTACCTTTAAATGTTTCATGTGCTTCTTTTCCTTTCAGCAAACTTTTTTTTGTCTTTGTTGTTTACATAAGAAGGAGGGTATTTAGGAGTGTAGTAGTGGTTGCTTTTCAAATAGCTTTTCGTGCCGAAAAGCATGCCAATAATATTTTTTTATTTTTTAAAAAATTATTTTTTGATAATCAGCACATCAAAAACGATCCAAAAAGTACAAACCATACTCAATTCTAGTAAAAAAAAAATTAAAATTCTTCGAAAACAAGTTTGATCATAATACCAAACAGGCACATAGTGACATGCTTTTTCTAATCATCGAGGAATTGGGTTTGAAATTTGAAGTTTGCAAGATGCCTTTGGATGTCGGGTGTCAGGCCCTACATGCCAAATTGGTTGTTAGCCCTTGTTTTTTCGTTAGCTTCCCCAGCATTTATGTACCCTTGCTTGCGCATGACTTTAGATCTTAGATTAGCTTGGCATTAGTAATGTCGGTCCACTGTCGTTGTTGCAATTGATTCACTACCTCTATATATTGTTATTTCACTTTGTGTTTGCCTTGCTTTTCTACACATATCATGTTGTATTTAGTTTTTGCTTTCATTTGTTTTCTACGTACTCTTGAAACCATAGTGCTCTTCCAAGATTCGCGTAAAAAAGCTTTAGAGATTTTTAAAAGTGTAGTAGTGATTATTTTTTGAAGTATTTTTATTTAAAAATATATTATAATATTTTTTAATTTTAAAAAATTATTTTTTATATTGATTTTAAAATATTTAAAAAATATTAATTTTAATTTTAAAAAATAAAAATAAATCATAAAAAAAATATACAATACCAAAGTAAAATGTTGTCCCGCAACGAAAGTTATCTAGAACAAGGTTGTTAATTCCATTCCGTTTCGTTTGAAATGGCCGAAACATTTCATTACCAATTCAAAAAACAGAACAATTTTTATCTCATTTTAAATCTAGGTTCGTTTTGGATTTTTTTTTCAGCTAAATTCTGTCTGGAATGTTCTAGTTTCATTCCACATGTTTGGTTTTGGTCTTTAAAAAACCATTAAAAATCAAATTGAATTTGGTTCAATTTAATTAATTAAATCACCCAAGTATAAAAGCTCTTTTTCATTACTATTTTCATTAATAATGATATTAATTTTTTAAAATTAAGTTTATCATTGATACATATGGTTTATATTTCATGTTATTTTTTCTAGTTTATACTTTGTAGGAATTTGAGCAAAATAAAAGATGCTTTAGATCCCATTAGCCTTGATAACATTGACTTAGTTTTATATTTAAAATATTTGTGTTGAAACATTTTAATTTCATAATATTTTGATATTTTATTTAAATTGAATTACTTTAAGTTAAAGATTTATTTAATTTTTGACTATTTAGAAATATTTTAAATTTTAAAACTATACTTGTTTAACATTGTGTTTGTATTGTATAATTTATAATTAATTTATCTTGAATTTGAATTATATTTTTTATATATATATAAATAGTATAACCCCAAAACAGCATACCGAAATACTCTGAAACTGAAACATTTCATTTCAATTAAAAAATTAAAATATTTATCAAAATAAAATTAGCAAACTTAATGTAGAATAAGCCAAGGAAAAACATAAAAACATTGATGGGACCAACTTTTAAAAGACATGCCTTTCCAATCTAGTATATAAGTGTGTTTTACAATCTACTAATTTACATTGACAACGTATTCTACTATGATGTGTTATTGTAAAAAAAAAAAAAAAATTAAAACTGTGCTCGTTTCTCATTTTCTTTTTGTTATATGCTATTTTGGAAAAGGAAATTAGTGGATGAACACGTGCTGGCATAGTAATTTAAGAATCTTTCATGATATCAGTGTTGAATTGATTCTCTGACCTTTACACATATAAACTAGCTATAATTTAACTCATCAGTTTTTTTTATATCTATATAATTTATAAATATTCGAGTTAGCTTACATGTTAATTAATTTTTCTAGATTTTAAAATTAATAATCATCAATAATTCTAAAATTTACAATAAAAAATAAATTTAAAACCTAATCAATTAAATTACTCCTCCTAGATTATTTAGAAACTTCATCTTCTTCTCCTTTTTTTTTTTTTTGGGGGGTAGAGGTCTCTGGATATAACTTAAATGTAACTTTGATAGAATAATCTTGTTTGTTTTTGTATTTTAAAAAAATTAAAAAATTTATTTTATTAAATTAATATGGTTTTTAATATTTGAGATTATTTTAAATGCACTGATATCAAAAATATTTTTTTTAAAAATAAAAAAATATATTTTTAAATAAAAAATATTTTAAAAAATAACAAGTAGATGTAAAGGGAGGACACGAAGCCAAATCACATTTTGAAAACTCGGAAGCAACATAGTTTGTGTTGCACTGTGGTGCTAAGGAAATTGAAATATTGGCAAGACTACAAATTAATTTGTTCAGTAGAGCACCAAAAATTAATAATTAATTTAGTATTGTGATGGATGTTATTTTTAAAAAATATATTTTTAATTTGAAATATTTTTTCAAATTTTTCAACATTAATATATTAAAACTATAAGGAATATTAATTTAATATTTCTCATTCAAATACATTTTATAAAAAACATTTAAAAATATAAAGTTACTGCACCGCTCATTATCAAAGCATGATTTCTCACCGCTGCTAGCTTTATGGGGCATCTACTCCAAAGATTTAAATCTTTCCCGCCCGCGAAGCATATTAAAATATTAATATATTTTAACATATTTAATAGGGTATTTGTTTTTTAAGGTATTTTTTGTTTGGAAAAATACTAAAATACTATTTTTTTTTTTTTTAAAAAAAAATATATATATATATATATGATATTAACATATATAAATAATCTAAAATTATAAAAATAAAATAAAAAATTTTCAAAAAATAAAAACAAACACACCGTTAAATGTGAAGAGGAGGGTTTATAATAAATTAATAAAATATCATTAAATGGTCGTATACTAAAACATGGGCTTTGGCTGAGTTCGGATATTTTAATTGAGCTGTACCCGTTATGAAATAGCTATTAAAATACACAGAGATAACATTACGTTCTTCATTTTTCATTACTGCAAGGAATTGACTTCGTGCCATCACAAGAACTTGTTCATGGATATACCCCCCAGTATAGACACGAGCAAAAAAGGCGTAGAGAAAAATATAAGGAATAAGATTGTGAAAACTAGGGCAACACCAAAGGAGTAATTATCAGCTTGTATACTGAATCACCAAGAAAACGTTTACAGCAAAAACACGATCCTGCCACCAAGAAAACCACAAGAACTCGTGGTTTTGATCGCCGGGCTCACCTTCTAGTCTATGCCAGCGACCCAAGGTGCGCTGCTTCTATGGAGTGGTTCAGACGGAACTCTAGGCCCAAGTCAAAGGTAACTCCAATCTTTCATTTTTGAAACAAGCGAAGTACATTGTAAAATATGCCTGGTGGCATTACCAAACTCTTAAGAACAATGCTTGCATGACCAGAAATGGAAATGGCCAGGTGCATCAGCAAGGATTCCGGGATAATTTTTTAGAATGTTTCAGCAAAGAGAAAGGCAATGGGGGTACGAGCGAATTGTAAATGACGGAGATGGTGAAGCAAACCAGTAGTCGGGTCCAGTCTGCAGAACGAATCGATAGCAGGAACCAAACGGGAGTCCCCGAAAGCAGAATCTTCAATTTTTGCGTAAATCTCGTTAATTATTTGAGTTATAAACTTTCTACCTGCACCTTGTAGTTAATAGCACAATTTTTAAAATAACTTCAATTTATGTTTTTTTGCAGAAGAAATTGATGTGTATGCTTAAGGAATTGACATGTGGATTGCGGGGCAACTAGGGGTGAGGAGCAGGAGGTGAAGGGGAGATATCTGCTGCTTGATCCTGGATGAAATAATTCTTTAGGCATGTAATCAGATGCACCGAAATTGTACTGGAGAAGGTTGTCCTTTTATTTTCATGAAAAGTGCAGATTGAATTAAATACCTAGTATCATGCTGATCCGCTAATTCTGCTCGGTTGGTTGCTGAAAAGTTAAAAACTCTTAAAGATACACCATTTTCTCC
Source organism: Populus alba (assembly GCF_005239225.2). Classification (NCBI taxonomy): domain Eukaryota; kingdom Viridiplantae; phylum Streptophyta; class Magnoliopsida; order Malpighiales; family Salicaceae; genus Populus; species Populus alba. Next base: position 11,488,418 of record NC_133297.1, on the reverse strand, counting down.
AAATTTGATCGCATGAGATCATAGGGATTCTAGCGAACGCACTTGTAACGGTCTTGTCAAACGTTGGACTGCTGTTTAGGTCCAAGATATGATTGTATTAGAAGAAATCAGTACGTTACAAGGCCATGGATGAGCGACAACATGGTAGAACGCTTATTATGTGGTAGTAGCTTTTCTGTCTTTGGGAGCAGGTTATCGGGTGAGGTGGATCTTAAAATTATCTAAAAAATACACTACCCAGGAGCATCTACTGACATTAGAACAAAAGAATATTTAACATCAGCTACAATTAGTTGCCTGAACTATGCCATAGTATACACATTCTGACTCGATATAATGAGTCCTCTCCATACAAACAAGGAGCACGGGAAGATGGCCTTTAAACTCTGCAGAGCACGCTTGTCAGCAGATCATCATTTCAGCAATGTCTTCTTTGGGACGTTGATGCAGAGGTGATGATGCAGTCACAGGATATGCAAACCGTCAGTATACAAACATCTGTGTATAAAATGTGTAATCAGAAACAAATGAAAGAAGTGCTGCCCTGCTCATCTGTGTCCAGCGTTGTGATTTGTGAAACTAAAGATAGAAGAATAAGTATCGCTTTTTGAAAGAATCCTACCAAAAGCATCAAAATTGGGTATAGATGGAACCAACTTGAGAGAAAATAAAGCGATTGCGAATATATCTACAATCCGAATATTTTACAAGAAAATCTTCGCATAATTTAAAATGAGTAGGCAACTTGGATGAAATTTCAGCAAGAAGTTAATACCATGTAGCAGGCCAATTGAATTAAGTGAAATCTACGTTCCATTAACAAGGGAATCAAAGCCAACATGAAAAAGTTGCAGATAACAGTTTGGGGATAACAACAGCATTTTTCAAGCATAAGAACCTACCTTCCCTTGTACTTTATGATGACATAAAGCAACTGCAAAAGGATAACTGTCATTCTATGATCTCACATTTTTCTCTCTATATATATCGTAAAGTTGAGATGCAAAGCAAACACCAGCTTGCATAGCAGTTCAAAAGCTTCCATGGCTCAGCTTGGATCCCTTTCTGCTGAATTAGAGTCACTGAACCAAGTCCTGAGCCTGATGGAGGCGTTTAGAGCCTTTGATTCAGACAATGATGGCTTTATTACAGCAGCTGAGCTTGGCGGCATCTTGGGGTCACTTGGATACAACGCAAGTGAACAAGATGTGAGTGCAATGATGCAGCAAGGAGACACTAACAAGGATGGTTTGCTAAGCATGCAAGAGTTTTTGGAGATGAACACCAAGGATATGGAGCTCGGTGAACTTGCAAACTTGCTCCAAACTGCCTTTGATGCTCTTGATGTTGATGTTGATGGTATTGTTACTGCAGAGGAATTGTACGAGGCTACAGTGAATGGCGGGTTAGATTTGTCTTTGGAGGATTGCCAAGGCATTATTGCTTCCATAGATGCAGATGGTGATGGAGCTGTTAGCTGCAATGACTTCAAGCTGATTGTTAATTCCCTTCAGGTCCTAGAAAATTCATTTCTGATGTAGGATAGCTAATACTATCTGGACCCAAATGGAGCTTTATTGGGAGATCGCACGAGTTTTAAGTCATAAAATTACTAGCGTTAGCATGAAGCATATAAAAAATAAGACTCCGCTTGTTCTCTACCTTTTTTTTCTTGAATGTAAGCATCTTTGAGTGCCTAATATGCTCCTTATTCCTTAAATTGCAAAGTTCTACATGTAACAAGAACTTTAGCACCTCAAAGAATCATAATAAAGTATAATCTCGAATTAAACCAAGTCTCTTTATTCTATCTTGCCTTCCTCTTTGCTCAAAACATTTCAGATATTGCAAATATTTATTCTCTTTTATTCAGAAACAGACAGTCAGACATGGCGTTTACCAAAATTCTCAGAAGATATAATTATGGAGACCGAAATAAAAACATGTTCTTCTTAAAATTAGTTCAACTAAACAGATATCGAAGATATTTAACTAAAATGGTTGATTAAACATTCAATAACAGCTGCTAGCAACACCTAAACATGAGGCTATAGAAACCTAACAAAAAACTCCGCCCCCTTCTCATTCAGTGTGTGTGCGTGCGCGCAGCCAGCAAATAAAAAGAGTGACGAGAGCAGAAGCTAAAAAACCATCACCATTATCTCAGGTTCAAACCCACAACCCGACTGGTTCAATGAGAAACAAATACACAACCACACATCAGACTCGAGATCCCAATAACACCTAAAATCCCAGCAACAATAAAAGCGCCACCCAAAAATAGCACACTTATTGCTACGGCCGGGTGCAGAAATACAAGAATGTTAATTCAAAGCAGAAAAATGAGGAAATAACCTTGTTGATGAAAGGCAACTCCAAATCTATCCTCCCATGTCCATCAAAGCCTCGAATTGTTTTTGCGTAAAGACCTCGGCTGGAAAAATCGGTTAGAGGAAGAGGTGTAGAGAGTTGTGACTTCACCAAAGCCATAGCAGCGGCAATGCCGGAGAGGATTGTGAGCATGAGAATGATGCATGGGTTAAAATTTATGTAGAGGCGGAGACGGGAAGGCACAGAAGGAATGGCATTTTATGGGTTTCTTTGTTCCGTTTAGCCATGGTGGTGTTGATGGAAAAAAAAAAAAAAAACAGTGTAATAAAATGATAGAATTGTGATGGAAAAACAAAACGTTTTTTTTATATATGGAGAGAGAGTAATGGATCCAGTCTATGACTAATAAGAAAAATATTGAAGTCAAATTAAAAGGGAAATTGAAGGAGCAAAGTTGCGATCTTTGTGCTTACGTGGTGGGGAATCAAAACAATGACAAGAAGGGTTTGCTTTGAGGCGAAAATTATAGATGAAAGTTTTTGGTCTTTCTTTTACCAGGAGGCAGGAGATCAAGATTCCCCCCCCCCCCCCCCCCAATTTCCATGGATTGTTGTATCAAGAAAGCAAGGATTTTGGTGCACTAAATATTTGGATTTTCTCTGTAAAATTGTGGTGTTTAAAGTGATGATCTCGCAACAGTAAACACACTTTATTATATAGTTTTTTAAAATATTTTTATTTTAAAATATACTAAATTAATATTTTTTTATTTTTTAAAATTAGTTTTTGATATTAACTTATTAAAATGATTCAAAAACAGTAAGAATAACTCATTTAAAGTAAAAAATAATATTTAAATTTTAAAGAAAAATAGACCGGATTAAACTGGAGCGATTATATTGATTTCTTGATTATGATGATTATAACCGAAACTTATTTAATTTATTTATTTATTATGTAATAAATAAGTAAACCCATCCGAAAGACCGTTCTCTTCATAAAACGGTTGGAAAAATCTTGCGATATGGGGTTGAAAGAATGCGGTCCCAGGTTCAAGCCCAAGATCCAGTGCATAAAAGCCCATATATCTCCACAGACCCTGTTTCAACAGCTTCTCTTCTTCCCTCACTTCGCTCCCAGTGGTGTTCTTCCCCTCTACGAAACATGCTTGGCCTGCGTGGATCAGTTCGATTGCTAACTGAAATCAATCAAAGTCTTCTTCAAAATGCAACAGTGAGTTTAACAAACACTTGCCTATTTATCACACGACTGCTTTCGATTCACTAATTTGTTTGATTTGGGTGTAAGGACGGGGGTCATTAGGGTTTTATGGAATGGATTGGGTTCTTAACATTTTTATTTTTCATTTCATAGCTTATGATTCATCAATATAAGTTAAATTTAAAGTGTTTCCTTTTTCCATCGGCTGGCTACAAGTGATAATAGAGAAATGGTTGGTTTAAAAGAGAATTTGTTGATTTGGGGTGTAAGGACGGGGGTCATTAGGGTTTATGGAATGGATTGGGTTCTTAACATTTTTATTTTTCATTTCATAGCTTATGATTCATCAATATAAGTTAAATTTAAAGGGTTTCCTTTTTCCATCGGCTGGCTACAAGTGATAATAGAGAAATGGTTGGTTTAAAAGAGAAACAAGTGACCCTTGTAGAAACAGAAAGGTCTGGCTAAAGAGGGATTTCATGCATAGTTGTTTGAAGCTGTCATTACAGGCTTTGATTTTAATCGAAATAAAAACAAAATTCACTGAACTATATTTATGGGCTATTTTCTACAATCCAGAAAAAAATTAGGATGTCTATAATACTGCATCGATATAGGCATGCTAACTTGCCCATGTGACGGAGCATTTATGTTCAAACCTCTGCATTTTTGCAGTAAATGATATGTATGCATTTTAGAAGGTGATGTAAGACATTGTCAACTTTCTGCAATCTTTTTAATGTTTAACTACTCCGGTATGGTCTGCTTTGAGGTCTAGCGCAGGTCATCAAGTGTACATTGTTGTGCTATTGAGCTCTGACATTTGTGTTTGCTCTCCTAGAAGTTCTGTTCAATCCAGTATAGATTCTTTTTATTCTTCCTGTTATTCAAATAAGGTGAACCTTTGATTTGGCGTCATTGATGTATTCTATTGTGCATTTGCCTCTCCAAGAAACAAGTTTTAAAGAATAGGATTATAATCTGAGATGCTTAATAATCAATGCATGTGTAATGTGAAATGATAAAGCGATCTGTGATGTGTTTTCTTATACTCTTGCTTCTAAATGTGGTTAAGACAATTAAATGGTAATGCCAGAAAATCTGTGAATAAAATTATGTCCTAACATTATGACAAAGTGCGCAGTGTGCCATTGGGCTTTTCATTAGCTGTGTCAATGTTCATTGTCTTGCAGTCTGGTAGAATGCTTAATGGACATTTAAGGCAATTCTTATAAGTTGTGTTTTGTTGAAAAAGGACTTCAACAACTTCTTGTTTGTTTCCATTTTATACTGTAAAGGCAGCTCATTTTCCTTGAACCTCCCTCTAAGCCTGAATTTCAGGGTTGGGGGTACTAGGAAATAATTTACTTACTTTGCTCTTAAGAAAGCAACATAGCTAATAATCCCAGGAAGGAAGTGATGTCAAGTTCTTAGCTTTCTCTTTCTGGTAGTGGGCGCGAACAGCAACTGTTATGTTCTCCATTGAGTAATGCTTAGAGCATGGCTTTAAAGTGGCATGCAATTTTTTCACTCGTCTGAATTTGGTTGCTTATTTAAACCTGCACCTGTCAACCAATCAGTTTTACATTGTCCGAGAAAATGAATCTGTGTGATAGCCCGATCTAGAAGATGCACCATAATCATCAACAGGGGCTTGGTCATAGTAACCTGTTCTTATGAATGCAGAGGCTGCTCTTTTAAAATTGGTTTCTTGTGATACTTGGACAGGTCTGTAAAGTCGTTAGTGTTCCCTTAAACCAATGAAAAAGTAAAAGTTTGTTTGTGAAATAACCTTGTTAAACTAGCTGTCCAATGCTTCCATGCTAGTGTCTATAAACCACCAAACATTGATTCATCAACTAAAAAGGTAAACAAACTATATTGGCTGGTTGAGATAGTCGAGGATGTTAACCAGAACTAGAATTTATTACTTAATCTTCGATTATTTTGTTTTGTATATTATGTTTTTGGTTTTAGTTTCCATTATGTGAAGCTCTCTTTATTTGTGTTTCTCTGTTTATTGTAGTTTTATTCTTTGTTGCTTTGCTGGAACTCTGAATAATCTAAAAAAATGGAGTTTACAAAGCATTGTATGTGTTTTGTTTTCTTTATACTAATCAGGTAAGTCTAGTGATTTTGATATATGGTAAAGGTTGTTCTCAGCTGGTTTTTACACAAGACCTATGGAGCTTTGCTTAGGTTCAGTATAAAGAACAAACAAATGGTGTGATGCAATTCATTCTTTTCTTCGTAAAAAATTGGTAGCAAATTGATAATTTTTTATATATATACATATGATTTTGTTGCTTTGCTGGAACTCTGAATAATCTAAAAAAATTGAGTTTACAACCCGGAAAGTGCGAATGGATTCACTTTTACTGCAGCAAACAAAGCATTGTATGTGTTTTGTTTCTTCTATGACCTCTTATTTTACTACAAATGTCCTCGCATAACAAATGATAGAAGCTTGAGAGGTAGTTTGAAATGCTAATCAGGTAAGTATGGTGATTTTGATATATGGTAAAGGTTGATCTGAACTAGTTTTTTCGCAAGACCTATGGAGGCTTGCTTAGGTTCAGTATAAAGAATAAACAAATGGTGTGATGCTATTCATTCTTTTCTTCGTAAAAAAATGGTAGCAAATTGATAATTTTATATATATATATATATATATGATTTTCCACATAACAGTTATCCTATCTAAAAAAATGGAGTGTACTCATTTTTAACGGAGATTCTGTTTTATTGGTGTCTCAAACGGATTAAGTTAACACAAAAAACTGAGACTTCTTAATCTTAATTCTTTTTTCTCAAGTCAAGCGGAGATTGTTTTGGATGTTGGTGTCAATAATTACTACCTTTTGCAGTTCCGTTGCCAACGCGTGCAAGGTCTCCGTGTTGGTAACACTGAGATTCCTAATGACAAGAAATTGGAGGTTGCTCTTCAATACATTCATGGAATTGGCCGCAAAAGAGCTCATCAAATACTTTGTGAATTAAGCTTGGTGAACAAACCTACCAAGGATTTGACTGGAATAGAACTCAACTCTCTTAGAGAAGAAGTCTCCAAGTACCTGACTGGACCAGATCTGGTAAACTTTCTGCCCACTCTATTTTCTCTTTCCTCAAACTCTTGTGACTCTATCTGCCAAAAAAGTTCCTTTCTAACTTATTTAATTTTGAATCTTTTAGGCGCGACGTGTTAAAGCCGATGTACAGAGATTGGTAGACATCGAGTGCTACAGAGGATATAGGCATGTTGAAGGGTTGCCATGCAGAGGACAGCGCACTTCAACCAATGCTCGGACCAGAAAGGGTAAGTGGGTTCTATTGCAGGAATGAAAGCCTCCTGTGAGCATAGTGGCTTAGTTTATTCTCTATTATTGATGAATTACTGAATTGTGACATGTCTTGCACATGGAATGAGACTGGATTGCCAAGTCTTAAAAGTATTTTGAGTCAACCAAACTTGCTATCTTTGGGGATGTTCATGGTGTCTTGTTTATATGGTTTCTTTATTAATTATTGTGTTTTCTTTTCTGTTATTGCTCAGAACACCAAAAGTATGGGTCTCAGGAAGTCGCTGAGCGGATTCGGAAACATCAAGAAAGAAGTCAAGCCAAATGATCCACACAAGAGAATATGCGATAACCGAAGTTTGATGAGTTTACTAGATTGTAGCTCCAGCAGTGACTAGTATTCTTGTTTGGAGTTAGCGTATCTTTGGTTTCTTACTCATGATTTCCTGTCTGGCAGCCTTCTATAAAGTATTGTCTCCTGCCAAAGTGAGTTTTGGGATAGATTTTGGATTTTCAGAAATTATCATAATTAAAAGGTAGTGAATTCGGTTGCTCATAGCAATTGTGATCATTTATGCTGGAATGAAGTGGCAGCCTGTAAGGTTGGGATGCTCCTGGTATTGCATTGTGCCCGGTTTGGGATAGAAAAATAGTAAGCAGCCAACTCAGGACTGCTGCGTTCTGTGATAGGATTTGCACCCATCAATTTTTGCCCCCCCCCCCACCAAAAAAAAAAAAAAAAAAAAAAGGAAGAAGAAGCGCATAGCTGACAAGATTGGCTTATAAAGCACTTGTTTTTAGTTCAGGAAAATGGTGTACTCGGATGCTAAGGGCATGCAGATTTGATGACGAGTCTGGACCTCTAAGTGCTCGGGAGAATAAATGGAATTAGAAATTATTTACGTTCTGTTATGAGAGCAGGTTTCATCTGAACAACTTGATGGATGATGGTCACTACACTGAATTACTAATGGTTATAATCCAAGCAATCCTTGCAAAACCAATGCAGAAGCTTGAGGCAAATGATATTTGGCTATTTGCATAATCTTAAAGTTTCGTTAATGGCTGATGAGCGATGTGTTATTTTGGGAGAACGACTCAGTGGAAAACTGGAAATGACAATTTCGTTAGGCAGTGAGTGGGTCCTTATATTACCATCTTGGATCTTAATAGGATGAAAAATGGTGAGAAATCTTCTTTTTCATGAATGCTGTATTTTGGTGCAGATGGAAGTCCCAACTGGAACTTGAAATAATGTTATTACGAAAAAGCTGGTTCGAAAATTACCATAAGAGAATTTCTGTAATGTCTTCGCTTTGTAAGCTGTAACCATTTACGTTGGGCTGGCCCAAGTTACTTAGAAAAGAATGAACTTTTCTTTGGGCCCTCTCGACTTTGATATGTGGGCCGAGAAATATGTTAATCCAAATTGGCCCATGATGATGCGAGTAAGAGTAACAACGATTGTTCAACCTCCAGGAGTGCGCTCATTATTCCCCGATAAGAGGATAAAGCAATTGAGCAGCCCCTGGAGCTCACGACGCTCTGTTCGCACGTTACTAGAAACTGCAGGAAAATAAAATCCAGATAGACGGAAAAGAAAATGGCGCAAACACTGGCAATGCCTGTGGTACCCTCTCTCTCTGCAATATGCAACGGACTCAAAAGTACTTCTCTCTCCAACTCCATCTCTCTTCCTATTTCAAACCCTCCCAAGGTAACCCTCCCATTTTTCTTCTTCTTATACTTCCAATTTATTTTTTCTTTTGCTCTTCTGGAAAATTAGAGAATTATGTGAGAAAGGGGAATGATAAATTATTTTTGCATTTTTCTTTCACTCAGTTGTTATGTCAGTTAAATTAGATTCGTATGAATTTGGGTGGGTTAAGTAATTGTCGTTAACCAGGCACAGATTGGGCCGGTCATTCATGTTGAAGAAATATAACTTCCAATCCATGTTGCAATTATGTAATTCGATACTTTACTTCTCTGGTTATGATAGTGGTTAGCTTAATCTCAATTGGGATGCTTTTTCTTTTTTTTCTTGTTTCTCCTTGCAATGTCCTGTGTAATGAAAAATCGAAGAACTAAAAGCAGTTTTTTCCTTTCCTGTTTGGCTGATGAATTAAATGGGAGATCATGCATTGTGCTTTGTGTGCTGCTTTGTTTTTCTCCTTTTATATTTAGGCTGGCAGTCTAAGCATCCGATGTGCCCGTGTTGGAGGAGTGGAGATTCCAAATAGCAAGCGAGTCGAATATTCTCTTCAGTACATTCATGGAATTGGCCGCTCAAATGCTCGCCAAATCCTCTCTGATCTCAGCATGGAAAACAAAATCACCAAGGACTTATCAGAGGAAGAGCTCATTACTCTTCGTGATGAAGTTTCCAAGTACATGATTGAAGGAGATTTGGTAATCCTGTTTTTTCATGTGTCTGATCTTTTTTGGTATTTTAGTGCAGCTTTTATACCTAAGCAATTTGATTTTGCATGCCGCAGAGGCGGTTTAATGCCCTCAATATAAGGAGGTTGAAGGAGATTCAGTGCTATAGAGGGATAAGGCATATTCAGGGTTTGCCATGCAGGGGGCAGCGCACAAAGAACAATTGCCGAACCTTGAAGGGGAAGAGGGTTTCTATTCCAGGAAAGAAGAAAGCACCTCGTTAGTGAAGCAGGTTATGTTTATCTTGTCTAGTTGTTTGTAATTTGTGAATTGAATTTGTGTGAATTAAGTTGGATTACTGATGTTCTTTAGTTGATCAGATTGAGTTTCTGGTATATGGAAGTGTTTTGGCATGATTTGAATTTTCCACGCAATTCTGATGTTCTGAATGGTATGTGGTACTTGTGCTTCATCATTCTTTCGACATGCAAATTAATTCTTATAGTCAATAATCCTGGGTCCTTCAAAATATAAACGATTTGATCCTTGTGGAAATTGTGAGCATATATCTAAATATCTGTAAACTTTGAGATCTGAGCTACACGTGATGTTGCACACGTGCTCGGAGTAGAAAATATAGAAAGGTTTTGAAAAGCCTAGTGAATGATGGCATGTCCATTCCCAGAACTTTATTACATTCTTGCACAGTTGCTAGCCCTAAAATCTCCTCGTCTGTGGGTCAATCTTGTGTTGATTCCATGTGAAAAATACACAGCAGCAATTTAGGTATATGTTTTTACCCTTGGTAATCAAATATTTTGCCTTGCTCGGTTTTCCAAGGAAAATATCTCCTTGCTGTTTACCTGTGCTCATTTGATCACAACACTCAGAAATATCTTCTTAAACCGTTTGATTTGATTTTACCTGCTGATCAAGAATTTCAATAGGGATAAACAACCACACAAATGCATGTAATATTTCGTTGTTGGACACCCAAAATCTATGAGAAATCTTGTGTAAATATGCTCAAGATATTGGTGGGACCTCAACTTCAAATAGTATTTCAATCACAAAATTTTCCTAGATCAGCATATTCTTCTCCAATAAGTATTTCTATTTGATGTACAGTTTTCTGTATTAAACTTTTTTTTTTTTTTTTAATTAGAATTGCCCTTTAGTGTTTCTTTGAATATGAATTTGAATTGAATAAGTAATTTTTTCTATTCTCTAAATTATTGAGAGTTGAAGTGTAAGTTTGATGACTTATAACTCATCAAGAAGAGAAGTCTCTTTTTTAGATGATATCTTATCGCTATTTAGATTTTATAGTCGTAATTTTAATGCACTTCAGGAATTTTAGAATTTTAGGGTGCACATGATGTGGCGCAGGATGTTAGACACGCGTATAAAACACATTTGTTCCTCTTCTTTGATTTCCTTTGTAAACTTCTCAATGTAAGAATAAAAAAATATTTTTACATTTATTCCAATTATAGTTAATAAAGTTTTATATGATATTAGTTACTGGTTATAGTCAAAATATAAAACAAATACAAAATCTTTGAGACAGACAATTATATTATTATTTGCTACTTTTTTTTCACGCCATTATAAAAATGAAAGTTTAAATTTTCTCCTAATCAAAAAATTTGTGTAATTTGACCAAGTCTTGATTGAAAATTTAATAACATGCATGATAATATATAATTAATCATATATATTATTATTACAAGAATCCAATAATTTGTGTAAATATACAAATTAGTAATCACTCAGTAACACTAATCCTATTTTGTTAAATTATCATAGTGATGAGCCAAAATTTATCACTGTTTCAAAAAATAAATTTACCGGTTCAAACCCATTTTAACAATAGCTCAATCTACACTCCTAGATATAAAAGAGTTTTTCATGGCCTATTATTTTTTTTATCTCGTTAATGTTAATGTCACATGTTTATTTTTCATTATTATTTATATAAAAAAAATTTCTCTTATACTACTAGGTGAAAACCTTTAAGCCCTCTCCCTCGAGCCAAAAAACAAGATATAAGGGGTATGTATACTCTATATAGCATTCCGGGAAAATATTTACAATTTTAAATTATTTTTTTTTAGAATATATATTTTTTAAAATATCATTACATTCTTTTTATCAAACTACTGACTTTATTATTGAGAGTTTCTGTATCATGAAAGAAGATTTTTTATAGATATTAAATATCATTACCTAACTTACCAGACAATACTTGTTATCATCACAAATATTACACCTATTATCATCACACTTACTGGTCACCTGATTTATAAGACACCACCCTGCTATCACTTACCAATTCTTTTAAATTGATAAGAATTAATACAATTCTTCATATTAAATAACCATGACCATATACAATGACTATTAAAAATAAATTATTTTTTTAAAATTGAAAAAAACAATCAATTATTCAATACATTAATTTTATTTCTAAACATCATGGTTGGATTTTAACCTTACTTGCATTTTAAAACTCATCAACGATGTTGCTAAACCCAAACCTGAGCTTGACAGACAAGTTCACAGTACGCTCGGAGAAAATTTTCTTGTCACTGATTTTTTTGCCTCGAACAGATTCTCTCGTTTGGAATTCACACCTTTACTCTCCTCTCTCAACTTTGATGACGCAACCTTTGCGCAACTATCATTTCATTTTAGATTTTTCCAAACCACTCTCTGGCGATTGGATATTCACTGTAAAATACAACTGCTTTTTTTATCAAGACCTCGTTTATTTGTTAAAAAATATTTTTTAAAAAAAATAAATTCTGAAAAAATAAAAAAAAATTATTAAAAAATATTTTCAACCAACCAATTTTTTTATTGACAAACAATTTACTAAAATCTACTTTTTAAAAAAATAAACATGACCTAAGCTTAGTAATGTTTTATTAAGGTAGAAAAAAAGATACCTCTCATTTCAAACCAAAGTTACATCATGAGATCCACAATTTTTATTAGTAAACAATATAATTTAAAGAAATAAAAACAAAAACAACATTCGAGTATTAAATTCTTTTTTTTTTCTAACTTGCTAAGCTAATCATAACATCTAACATCTTTTATATTTATATTTATTTGAAGATTTTTTAATGTGTTAATATTAAAAATAAAATAAAAAATAATTTATTTTTATCATGAACATATATAATATCCCGTTGCATAACTAATGCCCTTTTAAAATTAAAAAAAAATTAGATTTAATCATAAAATTCAAAAGTTACCACTTAAAAATCTTCTATAAAAACACGAAAAAACACACCAACTTCAATTCAATTTATCTAAAATAAGTTTCATTATTAATTAATTGTTTTTCCAAGTAATGCTTCTATAAAATAATCTCATCAATTCAAGACAGATATCCCTTCATACAAAAGTCTCTTATCTTATTGAAGTATAACTAAATACTTGAAAGTATAATTTACTACATAATTTTATACTCTTTAAATATTAAAGTATAACTAAATTCTTACACTGTAAATAACAAAAAAAAAAATATTGTGAACTTTTTTATATTTTCTTTAAATTCTAAAAAATAATCGGTTTAGTATTTAGTTTATCCATTTTTTATTTTTAAAATATGATAAAAACATAATTTTATTCTTTATAAAACATATACGTCATACACGAAAACAATACTTTTTTTTCAGAAAAATAATTTTTTTTTCTTTTCTCAGATTTTCATTTCATACCAGATCCATCCGTATCCTACCTTAAAAAAAAATTATTGAAAACACCGACAAACTGAGAAAAAATTTTAAAATTATCCTTGAAAACTTTTTACATTTTGAAATGCTTACATAAAAATTAAAATTTTAAAAAATATTTCAAGAAAAACTAAATAAAAAACAACTTTTACTATCAAAACCAAGCTAAGATTTTGTTTGTTTCTATATTTCAAAAACACTTTTAAAAAAATTTAAAATTTTTTATTTTTTTATTAACTTTAAATTAATATATTTTTAATATTTTCAAATTATTTTAATGTGTTAATATCAAAAATAATTTTTTAAAAATATCATTAATATATATTTTAACACGAAAAATTATTTAAAAAAAACTATAACCACAATCCAAACAAACTATAAATATAAATGAAAAAACATAAAATCTAATCAGATTGCAATTGTCGTTGAGTCAACGGTCCAAGAGTTCAAAGAACTCGCGAGGGTTAAAACGCTATGATAGGAAAGCACAGGACCTAAAAAACCTCGAGGTGCTGAAACATCAAGCAAACTTCATACAACATATATGACAAAGGATTGTTCTGGAAACAAACACATCCTAATCCCAAGCCCGTGTTTCCAATTCACCCATTGATTTTGACCGTCCATCTTCAGCAATCCCTAGGGGGGAAATGAAAACACGGGCGAGCTAAAACGAAGTAACGCGCCACCACACTACTAGACACCACTAGCATAGACTAGCCACAATCCCAAGTCCATGAGAGGAGCAGGAAAATCAAACCCAAATCACTCAGCTACAACACAGAGAGAAACAAACAGTATTTCCTAGAAATTAAAAGGTTGAAGAAACAAGGACTTTCTTTTACTTGTTCAAGGATTTCCTCCGACTGAAACAACCTCTCTCCAATGGAAAAGCTGGGTCTACACGCCTTCCGACAATACTAGGTGCGGTCTGACTCCACCCATCACGTGCAGGCAGTAGAACAACAGGCAAATAGGCATTGGTATGACATGGAAACACAGAATTCTTGTAGCGATTGCAGAGGGCATCTTTTCCCTGAATTGCACGAAACATTAGAGAGGGTCAACGAATTCTATCCAGGTATAGAAATATTAGGAAACCAGATTCACCTGGATAGTTGCTAAGGATACTTCACATGTCTTGCGGTTTGCACCGACATCCCACTTGTACTTGTTGAAAGCTTTCCAAAATCTCAAGGCTCCAGCTGCGTTAGTGAAGTTGACAAACGCATAACCCAGATTTGCTCGTCTCCTATGATGTAAAATATCAAATTTCTCAAGTTCACATTTTCGACAGGGCAAGTTTCTGGTTTCACACACCAACACTGAGGAATTATGCTTGAATTACATAAAATCGAACGAGACTGTTACACTAAGTCGTTCCAGAGAGAGTTGAACAGTTAAAACTATTGCTAAAGCCGAAGCTGGTATAGCAAAATTTACGATTTGTAGACGAAAAGGAGGAACAGCAAGGCCAGACATCTGTGCGAAACATCAAGTAAGCTTAAATGTACAAGCGGTAGGGAAAAGTTACTTACACAAAGTCCATGGGCAAGTAGAAAAAATCATACTCTGATTTAACACGATCACATCGCTGCATAGCCTTTTGATTCTCTCCCAAACAGTGCACGTCCAGTATTCGCAGTAAATCATGCCTTCTACTCCATGGCCATAAATTAGAAGAAGAAAGAGTTATTGCTACTAACTTAATATCTTATAAACACTAAAAATTTAGTGCCCGCATATAAGGTAATTTCTAAAAACCATAACAAACATCAAAATCAGCCATATACCCAATATAGCATGAGACAAATTAAATTTAACAGAAGATTGAAAGAAAACAATTATCGAAGGAAGTCATGATGAGAAAATTAACCTACCCAAGCTGATTTGGAATATTCTTGATCATTAAAGTAGTTTTTCCTGCTAAAAAAACTTCATCGGTGCTACAAGAAAGTACCCCATCCTCCTCCTTAGCACTCAACCCCTGATCATCACCGCTACTCTCCCCATACAACTTAGATTCAGTCTTAGGCACCCATAATTTCTCCCCCAAAAAAACCCCACTATCTCTTCGCTTTGCCCTTAGCCGAGGAGGTGCAACAAACCTCCTGGCACCTCCACCAAAAACCCTCTTTTCCACGTTGCCCAAAACCCCAGAATAGCAATCCTCACATTTCACTCTTTCCTCAAATTTGACAGCCTCGGATTCTTTCGGATTCTCACCGGGGGTACAGCATGTTCCTTGGTTTCCACTGTCACTGTAATGAAGGTGTGGATAGGGCACAGTGAAAGGTTGCCTATAGATGTTGTAGTAGGCAGTGGCTTCTTGGTACACCCAAGCTTGGGTCAACTGGTGTTGCACGGAGAGGTAGGGATTAGCGAGGAACCCAGGAACCATGGTGGGCACTGATCGAGTCACCCACGCTAGTTGAGATTGCAACTGTTGTGGGAGGGAGCCATAAATCTCTTGTGAAAGCTGGGGTAGTTTTGAGGGTAACACGATCATCCCACTGTTTGGTGGTAGAAATGGCGAAGACACACTTGCTTCGGCTCTCGTGTAAGGGGAAGCAGAAGGGTTCAAAGGTTTAGGGTTTGGTGCGTTAACAGCCATTTAAGAACAAAATGTCCAGAGATATATTATATATAGGTCAGAAACAAGAGAGAGGTATGAATTAATGGAGTATCAGTGACCGCTGATTGGCAGGGACGGGATATGAGCCAAACCAGACTGAAAAATAACTGAAGATGGTATTGATAAGCAAGGAAATAACAAAATTGAGGATCAAGGTGGAGTATATATACAATATACGTAGATAATTTATACGTATTAGTATGTGGGTGAAGCAGGCGGTGCAGAGTGGAAGAGATAGGACAAGTGCTGCAAGGGAGTAGGTTGCTAGGGTATGAAATGATGAAAATTGAAACTGGAGACTACTATTATATCTCTGCATTAAATGCAGCCTGAGTTGAAAGACAAACTCAGTTTAGCTTTGGCGGCGTGAAATGAGAACGAAACTCTCTCTCATGCATGTATAGTGAATCTTCTGCTGTCAGTGATCTGCTCTCCCATGGTTCTTTTTTGGCTTTAAAGATTGTCACCGATAACGTGGTTGTATCTGTATCTTTATAAAAATTATTAAAAATTAAATTATTTTTATATATTTTAATATGTTAATGTTAAAAATAATTTTAAAAAAATAAAAAATTTATTTTTTAATATATTTTAATATAAAAAATAATTTAAAAAAACAACTATAACTTACACTTCTAAATAAATAGTATTCGTGCTGCAAACTTAATTTTTCATAAAATTTGAATCTAAACGAAATTAATATATAAAAATAAATAAATAAATAATTTGAAGTTTTCGAGGTAAACTCAAGCCAGGAGAAGACATTCACTTACATTAATAATTTTTTTTTTACGGTGATTTATGTAATTTTTTAAAGTATTTTTATTTATAAATATATTAAAATATTTTTTATTTTTTAAATTTATTTTTAATATTGTTACATTAAAATGATTTTAAAATATAGAAAAATAATTTTAAATTAGATTAAATTCAAAAACTAAAGTTACTTTTTTTAAAGTTAAATTTAAAAAGGAACAACAAATAAAAAACTCAACATAACTTATATCGTTGTCAAAATCAATAAAGAATCATAGAGAAATTAAATAATAATAATCATGAAATTTAATCTTCAATTATATAAATATTTAATGAAGACTGAAAAAATATAAGTTTTGAAAAGGAAAGAGAAAAACAAGCAAATTCATGCAAACCTTCTAAATTTGGAATGATCTTCTAAATTTACAATCCGTTATTTGAGCTCAATCAAGAATTTCAATTCTTGATCAATTTTATATTGAGGGATAAAACAGAAAAAAAATGTTTAAATAATTTTTTAAAATAAAAAAATAACAATACAAAATAAGGATAAAATTTGATAACAAATAAAACAAAATGATGATGAAATCATAAAAAAATAAATTTAAAATTTATCTCAAATAAAAAATAATCAAAAGAATATAAAATAGATTTGACATATAAAAAAATTTAAAAGGATAAAATTGAAAAAAATATAGTTTTATAAATTAAAAAATATATAATTTTTATAAATTATTTCATATAAAATAAATAATAATTTAAAAAAAAAAAAAAACACCAACTCAGATAGCCAAAATGATTTGAACCCTGCCTAGAAGGTAGCGTTCGGCTGCCAGCAACATTGTATATGTGACCATTATCCACATGTGTAATGAGTCGGCCACTTTTAATAAAATTATATTCATGTTTATTAAAGGTACTAATCGTCTAGGCAGATCTAATAATAACAAAAAAAAATGAAAAGATAAAAATGTCTATGAAAGCAAATTAAATAAATTTTTACTTAAAATGCCGTTGAGTCATTTAGCTATATTTTAATACAAAGAAAAAGCCTCTAAGCACGGGTTTTTAGATATTTTGATTTTAAAAATAAGTTAGTTATTTCATTATGCTACAGAATGTTTAAAGATTGTTTCGTGCCCTTTTAGTATAATAATAAGATATGAATCCTATAAAAATATATTTTATTACCCTCAATTATGAGTTAATTGATTTTTTTAAAGAGGAGAAAAATAGTCACGTTTCAATCTATAATACAATAAATCCAGGGATACATTAATTCACTCATCCTTTATTTTTTCTTTAAAAAAAAAAAACAGTGCTATGAACTTGGTTTGTTTGAAATTGAGGTGGTAATGGTTTAAATTACTTTTTGTTTAGAAATAAATCAAAATAATTTTGATATCAATACTTTACAATAATAGTATATATATATATATATATATATATAAAATAATTATTTTAAATAAAAAAAATTCAAAATTTGAGGTTGTCAGTGGAGGGTTAAATAAAGCTTTTTTTGTTAATAAGGCATGTCTTGAAAATAAAAGGTTTCCAACATTATGGAGTTGATTATAAATGAGTTTTGTAGTTTATGAAAATAAAATAATTAATATTGGTGTAAAGAATTAAAATAATCTTAAAAAACATTGACCAGGCTTGATTTTTTATCCCCTACAGATCGCCTTTATTTATGGTTAACTTGTTTTTAATTTTTTTTATTAAAAAATAAATAAAATAACAAAAATAATTATGATTAGAATTAAATTTTAAAATTTATCTAATAACATAAAAATTAAAAAATTAAGTAACACAACTCGAATAATCATGTTATCTAGTCTATTTATTTTTATGTTTCAAAAATATTTTTTTAATTTTTTATTTATTTAAAATTATTTTTTATATTTTTAAATTATTTTAATATGCTAGTATGAAAAATAAATTAAAAAAATAAAAAAAATAATATTTTAATATATTTATAAATAAAAACATTTTAAAAAAACTAATCACTATCACCATATAATATAAAGTATAATTTGAGCAGCACTTCTCTATAAGCTGCGATGCCTCCGATAGCTGAACCAAGCTTGGTAATTAGCAACGCAACGTTGAAAATACTATATTGTTTCTATGTACGCAACTCCGAAAAAAAAATATAAAGATTGCGCAGCTGGGTGTGGTGCAGCATTCACCTATGTACTAGATGGAGCGCAACATTTCATTTATCCCAGATTTCAGCACAGATGAGGTACTAAACTCCGTTGGCTGCGGCTGTGGCTATGGCTGTATTTTAATTAAAATATAATTTATAATTATTTAATAATAAAAAAAATTGATTTATTATACATGGGTACTATGTTAGTTTTGCGTCTAAATGCTGTAAATGAAAAGCTATGAAATCCTGCTTTTCAAGTACTGCGCACCTTAAAAAATGATGAACTGTGCAATTCATTGCATTGTTCACACTTTTTTTTTTTCCAGTTTGTTAATTTTATTAATATTTAAAAAAAATAGTTTAGAGTGAATTAAATTCATTTGCACTATAATGTAAACAATATATTTTTTTTCTCGAAAAACTAGTATAGAGTGAATTAAATTCACTTGCACAGTAATATCAATTTTATATATGATAATATTTTTATCTAATTTTATTACACGCTCCAAAAATTATAAAAACTGTGGTTCTTATATCGGATGATTTTTGTACGTAATGGAATTATAAATAGTTTAATGGAATAATAAAAAAATATTTTATACAAGGTATTAATTATTCAATGATGTAATAGAAGTAATTAATTTTACAATATTTAAATTTAAAACCATCAATATTAATATATATTTTTGAAAATTACTTTATAATATTAATATCAAAAATATTTTTAACCAAACACATTAAACTACATTTTCTTCAACCTTAATTTCAACCATACAGTTTTAACCAAACACCTATTTTTTTCAAATTAACTTTAACTAAAAATAATTTTTTATAAAATAATTTTTTTAAAATTATAATTATAATAGCTATCATAATATCAAATACATTCTAAAAAGTTGTGAAGGTTGCGTGATAACCACCAACCTTCACAACTTGTTTTATTTATTATTAAAAGATTGCACTGTTTCTTTGAAACACAGTTCTTTATTTATTTTTTTGAAAATATTTATTAAGTTAGGCTACTCAGCTATTTGCAAAATAAATAAATAAATCTCGAATGAGCTGCCTTAAAAAACCTCTTAAAATTCCGGGCACTGCAACTAGTGCCTGTCAGACCATAACTCATAATCAAAGTTATATCCTTGAAGATATTTTAGGTGGCTTTTCTAAAAAGAACCGTTTTTTTAAATAGTTTTATATCTAATTTTGAAATTCGGCCCTATAAGTTAAGTAGGGATGTCATAGTTTTGGAGCTGAAACTAGGTTGAATTAAAAAAAAAATAAAAAAAATTATGACTTAATAGTTTGTTCTTAGTGAACTGGTTGAACTAGGCAAAATCCAATCAAAACTTATTAACATTCATTTTTATATTAAAATAATGTTATTTTAATTTTTTTTAAAATAAAAATTAATCTGATAATCCAGTTAAAATCTTAGGGCTGAGATTAAAAACTATAGTTTTATATAATATAAATCAACTACTATGAAAACAACTAGCGTGTATATGTGCAGCAACTTCATTGTTTATACTTTATCAGGTGAAACAGCTGGATCTTTTTCTTTTTCTTTTTTCATTTTTGAACCATACAAGTATAAGAGCTTAAAAGGACCGTGGCTTTTTATTCGATCATTGGATACGATAAATAAAGATTCAGGATAACTGATTTATTTTTAAGATAAACAAAAATATTCACAAAAAACAAGCCAAAAAATAGAACCAATACTCCAACTGAAGGATGAGACGGGAAGAAAATTAGCTTAGACAAAAAAAATAAACATGCAGACCCTGAAAAATATCTTAAACCTAATCAAATCTTCAAAGCTTGTAGTATGTGAAAAACTGGATGTAGATTGAATCAAAAAGTTTATTGTAAACCAATTTAAAAACATTAATGTAAAAAATTTTCTAAAGCATAAAAAAATGACAATCAGAATAACATGGATCAAATTTAATTAAAAAAATTATGGGAGTGTGAAATGTAAATCAAATCAATTTAAAAAATAGTTTCAAACAAGAAAAATAGAAGTAAAAAGAATATAAACTAAATTTTAAAGATAAAAAAAGTAAAAGGGGGTGAAGTTGAAAAGGCATGTCAATTTTATAAATTGTGCAGGTAAAAAAATTTATAACGAGAGGAAAAGGGACTCAGTATAAATAATTAATAAATTAAAGTGTTGTTTTAGATTTTTTAAGGGATGGCGTGAGAATTTAGGCAAAGAGATAGAAGAAAAAGACAAAAAATAAAAATCACCTTCGCCAAACTGCTAAGGATTTTGAAACATGCACTACCCCATCAAGACGGAGACACTGAGTCTGAGACCATTCAAATTTCAAATGTTGCTCTCAAATGTGACATTTGGTGGCTAGACAACTCTACATGCGTTGCCTAAATGATACGAGAGCTGTCTAACACGCATCAACAAGGTATTTTCATAATAATATACAATACATTTTAATTATCAAAATGCCATTGTCTAACATTTAAATCTATAATGAATATAAAATAACATAAAATAAAAGATTTATTTTGTTTTTTTCTTTTAGAGCATTAAAGTCATGACAAAATTTTAATAAAATTCAAAAGATCAAAATGGCCCATAATAATTGGCATTGTATTTTTTCTATTCCAAGATTAAATTAATAATTTCACTATATAATTAAAAATAAAATAATTAATCTAACCTCGTATAATTTATAGAAGATAATTTTCTAGTGGTGAAAAGGTAATTTACTCCTTGATAATTAGTTTAATTTTTTAAAACTAAAGAAAATTTTATTATTTCACTGTTACCAAAAAAAACAGAGCAATATCTTTTAGGGTACAATAACTTCTTCTTTTTTAGCGTTTTCTTTTTAAATTTAATATTATATGATGGACTAATAGGAAAGCTTGAAACCTACAAATAAACATGTATTTTTTATATATATAAAAAAAAGCTCCGTGTTTGATGGTCTTGTATTATCCTAGGCAGCGTATCCGTGCGATACAAGAATCAATAATTTTAAAGTGCATGTGAAAAAATACAAGAATAATTAATTTTAAAATCATACAAAAATTAAAAAATAAGTATTTTTTCTGAGTGAATATCCATGAATACATTTTTTAATATTCTTATATATTATATTTATATATAAATAGTCATAAAATAGTTGTTAAAAGTACTATAAAAAACTCTTATACTATTTAAAAAATATGACATGATCAAACAATTTTTTAAATATTATTTTAATAATTTCATTTGAAAAATTATTCTACCATGCAAAAAATAAA
Source organism: Populus alba (assembly GCF_005239225.2). Lineage (NCBI taxonomy): Eukaryota > Viridiplantae > Streptophyta > Magnoliopsida > Malpighiales > Salicaceae > Populus > Populus alba. The sequence continues at coordinate 11,466,620 of NC_133297.1, read as the reverse complement.
AGCAATGAATAAAAAGGCCATAAGGACCCAGCCTAAAAAGGAAAAATACAATAGCAGATACATCATCAATAAACAAATTAAACATATTACAAGTCGTCTTCTATAATATTTTTTAATGAATAAAATTTAGGATTTATGTTTTTGTACCTTAAAATCCAAATATTAACTTGTTTTAACATTCTTAAAAAGAAAAACTACTTCCATTAAACTTTCATTTCCAAAGCTAAGCCAATGACATAAAGACTAAGCTGTTTTTTAATTAAAATGTTATTGGCCAAAACCTTTATTAATAATGATGAAATAAATTTGTAGATTAAAGTATAAAACAAAAAATTATAAGGACCAAATAACTATAAAAATCAAAATATTTTAAAGACAACTATAAAGAAACAGTGCAGGTTTATTAGTACCACCTGCTATAATAAAAATAACACACGCTACAGTTGATAAAGTAATGTAATTTCCCACCACGTGTCATGGTTCAAACATGACGCAGAACAATAATATAAAAAAATATATAATTTTATGAAATTTTTCTCTCAACAATGTTATTGCTCCTATATTATAGTAGATGGTCATTATAAACAGTTAAGTTTGATCTTGCCAGATTAAATAAGGAGTGGATGACGTAATACACACACACACACACATATCAGTGAGATAGGTTTAGGTAAAAAAAAAACATTTTAGTCGCGCCATATAAATATAACAATTTAAAGGGACCATGGGTTTTTATACTATAATTAGATCGCGATTAAATTTGTACAAGAATTTTTAAAAATATTTTTTTTAATAATAGAATTGCTATGTGAATTATCAATTTTTTAAATATAAAATATCTCATCAAAACCCTTCACTTTGAATAGTTTTAAGATCTTTTTTATTATGTTTTAAATCAACTTACTAGTTTTATCAACCATTACAAATTAATTAGACAATAAATAACATTTTTGATCTTAAAAAAAATAATTTTTATATCTTGAAACAGATATGCAAAGCTTAATAAATATCACATTTTTAAAGTATTATATGAACAAACTATTTTATTTAGAGCGTGTTTGGCAGTGTAGTAGGAGTTGTTTTTTAAATAATTTTTCGTATCGAAATGCATGTTAATGATTTTTTTTATTTTTTAAAAATTATTTTTGATATCAGCATATCAAAACGTACAAATCACACCTAATTTTAACAACAAAAAAAATCTAATTTGTTAGGAGCGCAATTTATACCGTGTTCCCAAACGCTGCCTTACTCAAAACTTTTTGCTGCTATATTAATTCATTAATTTTTTAATTTTAGGTGCTAATTCTCCTATTTATCCTAAATTGCCATTCCTAGATGAAACTGTAAAGTTTCCAGCAAAATAAAATAAAATAAAATAAAATGCAAATACAAGTTCCAGAGATCACGTGCCATGATTAGCAACTGGTGACATCATCAGTTCACTCGATCCCATTTTAGAGATTAGAAAGGCATGGAGCAGTATACTGGGAACAGAAGTTTCATAAATGAGCCCCTTAAATTTTCGAGGTTGGCGCAGAGAATCCCGTAGTAGATGCAAAAAGGACATATGTTCTCTTCCAAAAACTGCCATTTTCTTGACACACATGAACCTGGAGGCATGTCTCCATTGTTAAAGTTCTCCTTGAGCCATGCAACAATACCCCAACCAGTTTCAGCAAAACCCTACCATAATCAAGTCTTCTTTTTTCCATCTTTCTCTGTACCTGTTGCATCTCTTTTATATTTCTGGATAAATCCATCCAAGATTGGGCTATCCGTTAGACTGGTGTTTTGTATTGGGGTTTGACTATTCCTCTTTCATGGTAGACCAACTAATTCTCTGCTTCGTCCTCCACACTAGCTAGAATGGAATCCCACCCCCTGCTGGTAGGCATGCTCATCAGAGGCCTTGGTAAAAAAGGTTAAGCAAAAGATAGAAGCAACACTGCTTCCAGCCTACTCATTGAGTGCAATGAAAAGTGTCTTGTCTTTCAATGGTCTGATCTGATCCGCACACAGCAACCTGGCAAGCTTGGTTGGGGAAGACGTTTGACTTATGGATACTTTCACCACGTAAAATTGATATCCTAAAGTGGAAAAAAAAACGTATATAACTATTCCTCCGGGTAAAGAGATTAGATATATCATACAAACTTGTTTTCCTTGTGGTCAAAAGAACTAGAAGCATGCCTCGTAACACACGCACACATGTGCCTGTTCTTTAAGATCATTAGATTTGGTGGAGAAAATATTTACACTGCCGTTTCTATTATTTCGTGTGCTTTCTTGAATCTTGTGTTTATGCAATAAAAGTTCATAAAATCAAATACTCCACGACAGCGCTCAGATGAATACTGAAACAGATGTGATGTAGTGTACAGATTGGTTTGGTTTTATAGGTGTAGGAAGACTAGACGATAGGGGGTTTGATTGTTGATGGTAAGGTGAGAAAGAAGGCTGTCATGTCAAGGGTCGTTTCGTTCTATGGCTAATAAAAAGAAAGTGTGAAAGAAGATGTTTCCCCCTAATATGCAAACTGAGAAAGCTGCGTCTGCCTACAGTCTGCTTCCCAGTTTTTATGGAACGATCGATTTAGAATATGTGAATGACAGTTGCGAAGAGGAGATGGAGAGGGTGGCTGGTTAATTAGCTATTCTTTCTTGTTTTCCAGATCTCAGACCCCCCAAAAAGCCACATCCACTGTCATCAGTAAAGTAAAAATATGTGAATTTTAGTATGATATAAGACAGCATTTCATTTGATTATCTGCCAATCTCAAGAAGAAGAAGGTTTCCCTTTGTTTGAAATAAAATTTATTAAATAATTAAGATGTAGTTTAAATATTCATGTTATAAGTTTTTTTTAAAAAATTATTAGTTCGAGCCTCACTAACTTTAGAATTATTGGAGGCTTATATGATTGTTATGAAAACCTATAAAATTAATCGAACTACATACAAACTAATCCAGAAATATATGTTAATAATAAAAAAAAATTTATCAAATACTTTAAAAAATATAGAAAAAACATGTATATTTATGACTCATTGCACTATATGAATTGCACCGTGAATATAAAATGTTTATACTGTGAACAAAAAGCATGATTGATGTAGATTTATGCAGATGCAAACTAAAAAAAAATCAAAATTTATTTTGGTCTGAGTATTTTTTTAACGTTAAAAAAAGAAAAAGCAAAACAAGTGGTTTTCTAGAAGCATGTGAGAGTTATTTCACCAGAAACCGTGGTCAGACCTTGTTTACTAGCGGGTACCGTGAACCAAATTATAAATTCATTTTGTAACCAGACACTGTATGTAATTGAGGTTGGGCAAAAAAGCAACAGCTGACTCTAATATTGTTTCAACATTTTAAGCAAAAAAACAATATCGAGCTGACTCTGTATTGTTTCAACAATTTAAGCAAAAAAACAACATAGAGTAAAAAAATTTCTTCTTCTAAATTTGTTAGAATCACGGAAAGAGAAACATTGAACGATGCTTTGTTTAATTTATTTATTTTTACTTTTATCCGTTAATAAAATCAAATTCCTTTAAAACAGCATCATTTATGGTATTTATAATTTATTTGGTATTGCATTTTTATATGATATAACAGCATTTCACTTGATTACCTTGCGAGTCTTAAGAAGAAGGTTTCCTTCGATTGAAATAGAATTTATCAAAGCGTTATTTAATGTTATTCTTTAACAATTTCAACAAGAAATAATAATATAAAGTCAACAAATTTCTTCTCTTAGACCTGTTAAAAATATAAAGAGAGTAACATCGAAGTGTGTGTTGTTTAGTGTTTTTTTATATATATAAAAAATTAGCTATTAAAATATTAAATTACTTTAAAATAGCATCTTTACTGTATTTAGACTTGTCGAGTTTATTTAAAAGTGTTGTTGAGATTGTTTTTTGAAATACTTTTCATACTAAAATATATTAAAATGATATTTTTTATTTTTAAAAATTATTTTTAAGATTGACGTATAAAAAAATTTCAAAACAAACATAAAAAAATTAATTTTTAGTAAAAAGAATCAAAATTTTAAGAAACGTGGTTTACATCTCGTTTCCAAATAGTGTCAAAATTCGAACATTATTCTTAACAATCAAATTTAATAATATACCTAATTTGTGCAGAAAACAATAGTTTGATGACATGATTGATTAATTTATAGCTCCAAGTGTTCATGAAATATTAAGTTATGCATAATGCTTAAGTTTTAATCAATGAGTGTAATTTAAATGGTACTCGCGTTCTTCTTGTCCTCAAAAATCTCTCTTGAAAAAAAGGAGAAAAACCTCCAGATCTACTATAAAACTGATCTTGAAAAAGCTAACGCGTATCCTTAAAATAACCGTTAAGTAATATCTAAACATATTTATTAAATTTTACTTGTTCAATCGTGTTAAAAGGAAATAAAATAAAATATTTAGATAAAAATAAATCACATTAGTTAAATGATTGTTATTTTATGAGATGACGTTTTTAATTGCTTATATAATTTTTTTTTAAAAAAAACGTGTGAATTTATTGCGAGAGATTTTTAACAACCACCCTAAGCATTATCTAAATATATTTATTATATTTCACTTGTTGTTATTATTATTAAAGCAATTAGTAATTGGGTTAGCCCGCTGATCTAGGAGGCCGACCAAACCTGGAGCTTAAAACAAGTTACATCCTGAACCGAGTACGATGGCTAGAGACAGGAAAGGTAAGACGTCATACATTTATTTTCTTTCGCTCCTTTCCAGATAATAAATAAATAATTTTTATCCTCTACGTATCTCTACAATCATCACCCTCGGTGAAGGAGATAGGGTGTAAACATGGGGAGGCTAAATTGAACTGACCTCTCTATTTATTTATTTGTAAATGTATATTATAGAACTATTTAATATTTATTGTTGCAACATATATTATAATCCAATCTTAAGTTATGGGTTCTAGGAAATTGAAATTAAATCAATAAAAAAAAAGGCATATTAAGTACTAGTAAGTGTGGGTACGAGTCGTACGACCCCAATTGATTTGATTTTTCTGTAGAAAGAATTCGTAGAGTCCGTGATCATTACCTGACTGGGGAGGTCCCTTTTAAAAAAAAAAAAACAAATTCCATTACTTTTTTTAATGTTTGCTAAATTTTAAATTTATTTTCAAAAATTATTTCAGCTTGTGTTTTAAAAGTTATCAAAATTTAAAATAAATATTTAATTTTTAATTTTATAAATATTTATTTTTGTTATTGTGTGATTAAGTAAAGGATAATTTATTAAAAAATATAATTCTCAAACCCAATTATTCCATCATTTGGATTGTATATTTGACGAGTTAAGCGTAAAATTTAGACTAATCTAATATATTATTATTTTAAAATTAAAAAAAAATTATTTTAATTTATTTTTTATATAAAACCATATGTTTTTACCAATTTTTTAGTGGTGTTTTTTTTCCGCCAAGTCAGATGAGTCATTTTAAAATAATATTTATATGATTTAGTTTTAAATCTAGAATATATAATGAGTTTTATTAGAAAAAAAGGAAGGTTCTTCCATTAAATTATATTTAATAATAATACTAAATAATCTCACAAACTCAATGTTTTTGCATATTAAAAAATAATAATTCAAGTTGTGGTGTGGCGTAAACATGGAAACCAGTATCAATCAGTTTGGATGGACATGTTTTCAAGTACGACAAGGAAAAAATGAGAAAGAAAGATAGAGAGTTCTACTTTACTGCTAACTGCTCTTTTTTCCCATCCAATCTAAATTATTAAATTCACAATTAATTATGATATATATATTCTGTACGCTAGGAAAATGAAATGATCTATATCTATTGTTTTGCTATGTTTATCCAAACTAACTTTATTAACAATACAACTAAAAAAAAGTTGGGTGGAACCAGGGCGGAACTAGGATTATCTGTTGGGGGGGCCAAAAAATATAATATATATTTTTAATTTATTATATATAAAAGTTAAAATAAAATAAAAACTACTCGATTTAGTTTTATTTAAAGAACGTATTACAAAACATATAATAATCTTTATACCTATTAAATACAAACATACAAAATATATAAGAAGCATTAACTAAAACGAAACATTATTTATGTTTAATAAACTTTGAAATAAAATAATAAATAATAATTCTTACATATTTATTTTAACTGTGCTCGTCGTTCTTTCATCGAATAGAAATCATTGATTATCATATCAATTGGGAATCTTTGAGCAATTTCTTTTTCTATATGGACAATCAAATAATTTGCAAGAAAATCATCCTCCATTCGATTGCGAAGTTTTGTTTTAACAATCTTCATCGCTGAGAAAGCTCGTTCAGTAGTTGCTGTCGAAACAGGAAGAGTCAAGATAAGCCGAATCAACCTGTCAATGAGTGGATAAATTGTTGATTTTTCTGTTTCAACCAATCCTTGACATAAATCTGCAATCGATGACATATTCTTTAACTTTGGTTGACTGGGTACATCAACTTCATAATGTTGCAACTGAAATCTCAAATAAATTTTTTCTTGGTCAGAAAAATCTTCAAGATAGAACTTGTCAACAAGCAAGCATATATCTTCAACATTGAATAATTTATAGCTATTTCTAGGATCTAAAGCTGTGCTCAATTTAAGAAGCTTGATTGCCTGCTCATTGAATATGTTATTTAGCTTTTGTAATTGCTAATCAATGATAGCTGCAAATATATCAACTCGGTAATGATGCTCAACTGTTACTGATTTTGTTTTACGACGAGATCGTCCCACACTAGAAAAACAAGTATCCATATCAGGAACTTCAATGTCTTGATGCTTACAAAATGATGTCACTTTTTCTAAAAGAGTTTCCCAACCTTCGTCTCTTAACTTCTGAATTAAAGTCTTTGTGCTAGTCACCAAATGCATAGCATTTAAAATGTCTTGAGATTTTTGTTGAAATGCTTGACAAAGCATGTCAGTAATTCCCATAACATTCTTCATTATATGTAAGAAGAATGCAAAATCAAATGACATTAGCAACTTAAATGAAAAGGCCGCATCACCTCGTTGAGAATAATTAGATCCATCTAAAGCAATGTTCTCAAAAACCTGATGGATACCGATCCAAACTGATCAAAATTAGATAAGAGGTTTTTAGACTAATCGAGTTTAAATAAAATCTAAAGACAAGAAGTCATTCGAGTTTGGGTATTTATACTGATATGTCAAATTCAAACCCAACCTGAAACCAATTTAAATTAAATAAATAATTTTAAATTACAAGAATGGGTATAAAAAAACTAAGATAAAATTATAGAGAAGTTGGATATAATAGGAGAAAAAAGATCGGAGACAAAGAGAGAGGTGTTCGGGATTGGATGTTAAATTGGCGGGATTCATTGTTTCGAGTAAGAGTAAAAAATCTAAATTTTAAAGATTATAGAGACTAAATTGTTTAAACTTACCAATAAATATTATATCTATTAATTATTATAGTTATCAATGGCACTATTAGATAAAAAAATAAATATATAAAAAACTATGCAACATAACATGTATAGAGATTCACATAACTTTATACAGTCTAATGCAAATATCAATTTTGGTACAGTGTGTTTATCAAAAATGTCCACTTATCATACTTACCAATATCATTTTGTATATTTATCACAGTAACCATACCTGTATCTTTGGGCGGGGCCTGGGGGCATGCGGTTAATTAATAGATGGGCATTGTTCCCGAGAAAAATAGATGGGCCCAGATTTATTCATTCGACGCCTTAAATTCAAGGGACTAATGGGCTGGACTGTTAATTTAACCCGAAATATACTGAGATAGTTAACTCGGCTGCTCGCTGTGGTCCTCTCAAATCTGCTGCTTTTCTTTTATGTTTATTTATTCCAGCTGGAAAGACGTTACCAGAAGTCAAAAAATAGATCGAAGCACGGATGGATTTTGACTGGATTCGGAATCCATGTTTAACAGATTATCGCTGGAAACATCACGCATAAAAGAAGCAACGCCATCATTCTTTTGTCCCTGGAGAGGCCCAGATGTCAAGTACAAGTGGAAGGAGTGGGCTTGGCATTCATCTGTTTGGGCTGGACTCGTCGAGATAAGCTCCAGAGGTCATCGTGGGAGCTGATATCTCACATTTCAGCGACATTACAATCTACATTCTAGCATCATATGGTAATGCCTCCTTTATCCAGATTATTTTATTTTAACAAATACAAATTTGTGGCTGGCAAGACTGACAACACTATCTAAAGGATATTAAATTTTATAGTTTATTTTAATTTATTTTTTATTAATTTATTCTTGGATTGTAATTTTGTGAGTTAACCTGAGTTGGTTTGGATTTTTTTAAAAAAATTTTTTACTGATTTTTTAAAATTTCATCATTTAATATTAAATTAATTGAATACTTAGATTTGTATTTTTTTATTTATTTACTTTCTATAAAATTATCCTAGTCTCAATACTCGACTAATGTGTTAGGTAGGTTAACCCATATAATATTTTTTGTGTTTTTTTTTTAATTTTATCATTCAATACAAAATTAATTGAGAATAAAATTTTATAATTTAATTCGATTTACTTTTTATAAAATTATCTTGATCTCACGATTTACGTTACGAGCTTGGAAAGTTAACATGAGTTGACTAGTGTTATTTTTTTGTTTTTTTATTTTAATTGATGTTTTTCTTCAATTTCATTTTTTGATATTTGGTTGGTTCGAAATTGAGTTTCATGATCTGTTTCAATTTATTATATATAAAATTATCATGGTTTTATGAGTTGAGTTGTAAATTTGATAAGTTAACCTGAATCGATTCAATATATTACCATCTTTCAATATTTTTTTTAAAAAATAAAATTTTTAAACTCATTAAATCAATCACATCATATATGATTAACCCCACAACGTATTTTTTTTTTCCTTACTTGAACACACATTAATAACGTATAAAAATTTTTATGCTAAAAAACAATTCACCCGGCTTGCAACACATGTTTCAAGATCCACAATGATATTAACTAAAAAGTTTTATTTTTTTGAAGAATGAGATCGTGGATTTCATTTAATCAAAACTTCTTGCGGTAAAAAAATATTTAGTCCTAACAGTACATTATTAGATGGATTTTGGTCACCAATTTGATCAAGTCGGTAGAACAATGACACGTGGATAAGCAAATTTTATCACCGTGGATCTTAAAACCAACCGGCCCTGACTACTAACAAACAAAAGTAGCTTAAGAAAAATCTCCTCCAGCTCCATATTCTCCATTTGGCTAACTCGTCTTTCTATCCTGTTCATAGCTAGACCCTCGCCTTGTCATGTATATGTTTTGCATCTGAATACAACTTTTACCTTTCATCGTGGACAAACATCTCTCATCATTATTATCCTCTCGGGTTTCAAATTATTAATCATAATTGAAGAAAACTATTAAAAAGATTTTCCACAAACAACCAAACTGCTCTGTTGATGGGAACCTGGGTCAATAAATTTTCAAATCCACACTCATAAAAAGCTCAGGGGATCTTGGTAAGAAGAAATAATGGGTTTTGGGAAATTGGTCTTTTGACCACCATTCGACTGAGAAGAGACAGCATCGAGTTTTATCTTTTGACGTCAAATTTTTCTTTGATTTAGCTCAGTGTTATGATGAAGATTAGCTTATTCAAGTACCATCATTTTGATGGATTTACAAGATGGGCATCACTCAATTGATATAGGAATGCAAAACATGTACTCGAAATCATTTACTTGGGCTTTTCCGATTGGATCCATCCGCGGTGAGGTGTGGGATTTGGAGGGCGGGGGGACAGAGATATTCAAGAAAAGACAGCCATGGAGGATTTCTCCATTTCTTTCTCTAATTCGTTTCAAGTTTTACACATGCTGATGATATTTATGTTAACAGATGGTCTAGTAGGTATCTGAATCGTTATGCAATCAAACTGAATATGTTTTGGGACCGAATGTAGGTCCCAAGTTTCGAGTAGCAGGCGAAGGACACATTATTGTGGCAGCCTTTAATCTGCCATTTGTGTTTACATGTTATGATAGAAAATCACTTCCAACAATGGCGTCCACATCCATATTCTCAATGCACATCAGCTTGCCTTTCTCTCTGTTTCTCTCATATATTATTGGCCACATAAACCACCTCTCCGTTTCGTTCACCATTCCATTTCGTTGTCTGCTACTGTTTGTCCACAGCAAGGCCACTAAGTTCTTCGTTTCCCATTGTCCTTTCGGCGTGCGTGATTAAAGGCTACTGTTTGTTTGATAGTGTCCGGAGGGGAATTTCGACGGGTATATGCAGCAAGGATGCAACGTTAGATCTTTTTTGGGCTACATTTTCAGGCCCAGTGCTATGAGAGGAGGATTATCCCACAAATTTACTGTCCAATTAAAAAGGTGACCGAGAGTGTGGTTGTTATTACTTTCCATTTAGAAAAGTATGCTGATAATATTTTTTTATTTTTTAAAAATTATTTTTGAGATGAGTACATCAAAATAATTTAAAAATATCCAAAATATATTAATTTAAAATTAAAAAAAAATAAATTTTTTAAAAAACACTTTTCCACGGGAATGCAAAACCTGGAGAATGAATTAAAATTCCTAAAATTTGTAGTCGGAGGAGGATGCCATAATTGAGTGGTTTATTGTTTATTTGCGACAAATCTCGTTTGGGGCCTGGGCGTCTCTGGGCAACCAGTGTTTCAAAGCAGCCTTTTTAGAAACCGCGCAAGTAAAAAGATGGCTTCTTGAACATTTCCCGAGGAAATAGTAGCATTTAAAAGCACGCAGAATAATTTTAAAAAAAAAGAAGAAGAAAAAGGCGCCTAACTAATTTGAAAAATCCCATTGTAGAGTGTAGTGTAGACCATACCTTTCCAGGAAGATGAGACAGCATAATTAAGGTTGCAATACATTGTCTAATTAAATGGTTGAAAACTGATGGTAGAACAATATATATATCACATTAAATGTATGAATAGAATTCTGGTTGAAGTGCTATGAAAGAAAGATATAGTTAGGCAAGTGTGCCCTCCACCGGAACCTCATGTTGGCACTGATATGGACTTACTGTAGGCCGATGCCGGACATCTCGTTGTCATATATAGACAGCTCGAGCAAGCCAGCACTTAATTTTCTCCTCCAGGCTCCAGATCGATAAACAATTGTTCACACTTGAATTCTTAGAGAAGGAAAATGGGTTTATTGGACCCAGAAACCACAGGCAATCGTGCTAGACAAGAGGGCCAGAAATATATTTCTTTTAGGAACGTACCATAGCAACTGTCCACTTTTTAAGTGGAGGGCTGTTGATATTATAAACTTACCTCATGGTTCATCGAGAGTGCGTGCCAAGAAGGGTTTTGATCTCGCTGAGGATGTAATGACCTCGATGAGAGGCAAGGATTTGAAAGATGTTGATTTGGTCTGACGGGTTTGACCAAGAACTTGTGACCTCAAATCTAAACGGGTTTTTGATCGTATCGAACGAGTGGGAAATTATTTCCACTCTATGATTATAATAACACTGCCACACCGCTTAATAGTCAGTGGTGTCGTTGAGAATATTTAAATTCAGTTTCACTGTTACGTGTAGTATTACAGTAACAATGTGGAGCCTTGTTTATTACCATCACATCACGTCGCGTCCCGTCAAATCAAATCCACCTAACTTTGTTGAAGAAATTTTATAAAATTATAAGAGCTTAAAATCTATTTTATTTAAATCCTTGTGTTATGCCTGACTCACCAGTTCACTTTCCAATCCAATAACAAGTTAACAACTCGAAATCCTTGATCTGCTCATGTTCTCAGCGGTGTTTGACCATAACAACTTTTTTTTTCCTTTTAATGTGTTGTTTTAATCGGTTTGTGTGTATTTTAAATTAAAATTAATAATTATATAAATTTTTTATAATTTTAAGGTTTGTAATACTCAAACTATAATTTTTAAAAAATAAATTCAAAACCTGACCAGTTAAAATATATTTCTTATAATTAATTTGATCATAATAACTTGAAAGTAAATTGTTTTGTAATGCTAGAAAATAAATGGTTTTATAATTTTTTAAAAATATATTAACATACTATATATGTATTTTTTATTTTAAAAAATAAAATTAAAAATATTTTTTAAATACAAAAACAAATCACGATCTTGTAATGATAGAAAAACAAGGGAGTGGTTAAGCTAGGTTTAAAAAAACTGGACGTGAAAATGCGTAGCCTCTTTCAGGTAATGTGCCTGACTTGCATCCATTTTCCCAATAATATAGGATTGTTCATGGCACTCACGTTGATTACTCTGTAGCACATTATTTGTTATGTAAGTGATGCAGACACGTCGTGCTCTGACATTATTATCGCACGTCTTAATTATACATCCTTAACCCAATGATTGAACTTCTAATTACGCGCTAAATAATGATTCTGCTGCCTAATATAAGGTTGATTAACACCTCATGTATTATTATTTTCTATGACGTGTGTGTATAAAACTAATTGACAAGGACGAAAAATAAACTAGTTAGTTCTGATTCAAGATATGAATAGCTGCATGACTATAATTCTCAAAATGCCATTACATTCAGATTTAAAAGGACGGAGTTAGTAGTATTTGATAGGAGATGTAAAAATTAATATAACAAGATATATTATTAAAAATCTTAATTATTTAAAATAAATTATCATATTATTTCATATTTAAATACTAAATAAAAATTACAATATTTTTGTAGGGACCCGGCCCGGCTTGCCTCTCCAGGTTCCATCCGAAAGATTTTTTAGAACATGTTTGTTTGCAGGAAAGTGAATTCCTGGAATTCACTTTCCTGCTTTTCCCATGTTTGGTAACATTTGGAAAAGGAGTCAACAGAATTTAAATTCCGGTCAAAGTTAAAAAAACAACACTGTGGAAGGAAAGTGTTTTCCTTCTGTTAAAAAAAGGAAAACACTTTTCTTTTTTTTTTTCTTCGTTCATTTGCTCAAATACTACTGCCTCTCTTTCTCTTTTATTTCATCAAGATCAATTGGAATTGGAAGCTGAGCAGGAGAGCATTTTTTTGGAGCAAATGAGATTACTGTGACATAGAGGCAGAAAAGAAAATTAATCAAGCAACCCACATATTTTTTTTCATCAATCACGGAGAGACAAAACGGTGGGGGGGGGGAGATTACTGTGACATAGAGGCAAAACAAAAAATTAATCAAGCAACCCACATATTTTTTCTTCATCAATCACAGAGAGACAAAACCGATGGGGGGGGAGATTACTGTGACAGAGATGCAAAACAGAAAATTAATCAAGCAACCCATAAACAACACATTTTTTCTTCATCAATCACATAGAGACAAAACCGGTGGGGGGGGAGATTACTGTGATAGAGAGGCAAAACAGGGGGGCGCCATTTCTGTGAGCAGAGATATGCCAAAACAGGGGGGGAGGATTTCTGTGAACTTTACTGTGAAGCAGCCCCTCCCTGTCCCCGATATCCTTAGTAATGATACCATAGCAAGTAGCCGGGGGAGAGATGGAGGTGAAACCGAGAGTGAGAGGGAACAGGGGAATGAGAGACCGAGAGGGTGAGGGAACATGGGAATTGGGGAAAACGAGAGGGTGAGGGAACAAGGGAATTGGGGAACCCGAGAGGGCGAGGGAAATGATAACAGAGGAATTAGGGGAACCGAGAGAGGGGAATGAGAACTGACCCGAGAGGGAGAGGGGAATGGGGAGAGGGGAACTGAACCGAGAGAGGGAGGAGAGGGGAATGGGAACATTGCATTTCGGTAATGTTACTGGGGAATAATAAAGAGGGGAAATGGGGAATGGAAATGGGGAATTAATTATATAAGAGTGGAAATGGGATGTGAATTATAACAGAACCCTCTAATAAACATAAATTTGTGTTTTATTTTTCTTTGATTAATTTATGATTAGTGTTTGATTATATTTGTTATATATGGATAAATTTGTGGGACTATACCGGTAATTATATGGATTTCATTGCGTAATGTCTATTGATCGTTGTGAACCAACACTGCTACAGGCCTGCTTGCTAAGATAGTTTGACTATGTTTAAAAATTTAGGTTTAGACTATGTTTGTTATTTAACGAGTATGTTTACTTGTTTAATTCGGTCTAGCATGTTTATGTTTGTAATTTGAACTAATATGTATGTATATGACATCGAAACTTAATATTTATGCATGCCTATGTTTGATGTTAGATATTTATATTTATATTTTGATGTTTATTTGATATATATTAAAGGGATATTAAAGAGATAATTGCCTTTACCCGTACAAAAAAAAAATATTTATCCAAAAAACTCATAAAAATATTTTTGTATGTATTTATCTTTTAAAAAATTCTTTTATACCAAAAAAAAACCCAAATAATAAAAACAATTCATCATTATACTTTTTAGATTTTATTTTTTTTATTGTAAGTGATTAAATATTTTATATATATTAGATAAACTTGAAAAAAAATTAATTCATTAATAAATTATTTTCCAGTTCATTTTCCATAACACAACCAAACACTGGAAAATGTTTTCCAGTTCATTTTTCATAACACTACCAAATATCGGAAAATACTTTCCCGGAATTCACTTTCCCCGGAATTCACTTTCCTGCAAACAAATGGAGCCTTAGTAGTGTTAAAGACTGGGAGAATTTTTATAGGGGGCAAACTTGGATTTTTAAAAGTTTTAGCTCTAAAATTTAAAGTTATTCTTTTTACGGGATATAATATTTAATGTTTTTTTTTTGTAGGTACCTAAACCCACACCAGCCCCCCTGCCTTTGCGTCTAATTACAACCCTTTAAATAAAAAAATTTAAAAACAATTAATAATACTGAATAGAAAAAAGGAAAAAAAAAAAAAAAAAAAACCTTAGAATCATTACTAATTTTCTAATAAACAACTTGCCTTGTTAAATAAAATTATTGAATCTTGGAAGATCTTAGCAATTACTCCAAGGATGGTGATAATTGTTGCTCTTCGACTTCTTTGTAAAGCATCTTTGTGGATTTGTAATAGCTTTCCTGCGTCTTTACCCGTTGCTATTTGAAAAAGTTAAACAGAATACAAGTAATAATAATTTAATTGTTTATATGCATATTACAAGTCTATTTGTAATCATCATGTACAAATTTCAAAATTAATAAAAAAATTTATAGTTTATGATGATAAAATTACAGGCTCACCAACACGAATTTTATATTCTAAAACATTTGTACCACCAATCTTCAATGTTATAAGTAATTTCACATCCTGCAAATCCTATATTCTTATAACTAAGTATTTTCTTCATTTGAAAGCATGCTTATAATTCTGAAACCATCCAATGTTTTCTTTGAAAAAATCTCATAATTTTATTTTTTTCAAAACTCAAAACACAAAAATGTTGATTGCGAGTTAAGTCTCTAGTACTTTGCCTGTCATAAACATCAAATCTTTATAATAGGGTTCTCTCCCTGCCAAGCCCTCAAGCCCCTCACAATATCTTAGAGATTATTTCAAGTTAAAACTCTCAAAAATTAAAGATACCATAACCATGGAGAAGAACCCAAAATATTTATTTTTTACCGATTAAAATCTTCTTGTCATAAGATTATTAAGAAAACACTAATAATATTAATAGAAACAAGGATTGAGAAAAAATCCTAGAATTATTACTAATTTATTAATAAACAATTTAATTAATTAAATAAAACTACCATATCCTATAAAATATTAACAGCTAAGTAAAATGATATACTAAAAATAATTATATAAAAAATTAAATCCCATGTGTCCCGAGTAACTAATCATATATCCAAAATACAATATAAAACATTATCCTTGTAGCTGTTGCCGTGCTTCAGCCAAGGTGATCCCACTATAAAATTGTTCTTTTTTTACTGGAAAATTTGTTCTTGATCACATGCATAATTTATTAAGCAATACTGTCAGGTAAAAGGAGAGATAATTGAATCCATGCCTGACTTAACTATTCTCAATTTCCAACGAAACCTAAACTTGGCCCAAAGTTTTCATCTGTCCCAAAAGAAGCCAAATTAAGGGAGATACGCCTATGGCCTATGGGGATCTTAGTTATCCTACTGCTACTCCTGTCCTTTTCGACATCACAAGACATTATAATTACGATTTCTAATTTGCTTTTTCTCGTTTAATCTCTATTAATTATAAAGGTTTTTGATCATAGGGAATGGTTTGTCCCCCTTCCAACAAGCCTCATGTTGGGTATGATTGTGCCTTTTCCCCGACATGTGGCCGCACCCTATTTATGATTTGGAGGCCAGAGAGCTCATTGGCCCTCGTCGCTGTCATTATGCCAGTTTTGATCGTAGAATTTCAGTGTCAACGTGAAATGGATCCGAGTTGAGCATAACATTGTTTCTCGGTAATCTACCGAAGTCTCGACGGATGGTGCGTGATTACTCGAGACGATAAACCTTGAGTTATAACTGTTTCTGCTAACCTGGACAACAAAATAAGCTTTTATCTCGAGATTACGTGAGCTTGAGGGTACTCGGGGATAGGTGAGAATTCATGGAAGAATAAGACTGAGTATATCTTGAAGTCGAACTTGCAACGAACTTGAAAAAAAGAAACAGCGGATTTTAAAATTTTACGGATTAAAATCCAATGAGGTAATTGGATAAACCATTGATTTTATTTATTTTTTTAGTTATAAAGGGATCTGCAAGTTAATTAAATGGACGTACTCTTAGAAAAAGTCTTAAAGTAAGTTATAATATAATACCAGCACACACCTGTCACGTATTTGAATTGAAGCCAAACATATAATGATGGAGTGGAATCCGACTTTAGTTATGGGTGGTTCAGGCAGGTCCATCTGGAAGACTATAGCCAAAAAAAAAAATAAATGGAAGATTTGAGATGCAGGTATCCACCAATGGCACGTCTCCGTCGCTCTTAACTCTTGCTGTTGTGTGGAATGGAGGTTCCATGCCGGGTCCTTTCCATGGGAGGCCACTTACATTTGACTGTGAAATATGTAAATTCTGATAGATATAGTACCTGTAAATAGAGAGAGGAACCAGGAGCTATTGCACAGGGTCTCTCTCATTTCATGGCTCAAAAAGAGGACACACGGCTTTCCTGCCACCTACGCCGTGGTCGGTTCGACAGTTAAAAAGTTATTTAAGACTGTAATGTTGATTATTTTTAAAAGTAATTTTTATTTATAAATATATTAAAATAATATTTTTTATTTTTTAAAAAATATTTATTTACATTGAAACTTCTCTTTTAAACAAAATGTGGAGAGCTAGCGAGAAAATTAGTCGGTTACCCATGAAGTCAATGCAAATTTAATTAATCTCAATTTTTCTTCAAAAATACTAAGTTTATCATAGACGGAAATGCTTTGTTAGTAATTTTTTATTTATTGGTAGTAAAAAAAATATTATTATTAATGAATTTACTAAAAAAAACACAAAAATAATAATAATTACCTGCTTTATTCTAATTGGCATTTTTCTCAGAAAAATATTGTATGTGATTTCCGTCGATAATTATTTAAAAATATTCTATAAAAAAATCTATTTTTCATAAAACTATAAAATAATTAAATTAATGTAAAATCAACACTCTATAATACTTCAAAATTGAGTTGCTTGAAAAAAAAGAAGAAGAAAATCAACTTAAATAAATTTACAACAAATAAATAAAACAAAAAAAAATCAATTAAAAAATTTCAAGTGAAAAAAATGAAGTTTGCGATTGCTAAAGATAAATCAACTAAACATTGATCTTCTATAAAAAAAACAAATCCTACAACAATGTTCATATAATTATTAAGAACAAAAAAAATTAAAAAAATGAGAGAAAAAAAGAAAGGACAAGAGGACATACCAAAGCATGAAAAAGAAGAGAGGGAGTTGAGGAGAAAAGAAGGGATGTTGATTTTTTTACATATGGGAAAAAAGAAGAAGAAGAAAAGAGGTCCATATGTTGTGAAATTAGAGATTATAGATTTTTTTACTTGGATGTTTTACCCTCAAAATAACACCGACAACTTTTCAAACTGTTAGTGATTTTATCTATAAAGAATAATAATTAACAGTGCAACTTGGAATTAAACATCTCCAAAGCTCTTTGAAAAATATTGACAGAATTTTTTATTGGTGATTTCTTTTGTAATTAATATGATGAACAATGTTAGCATTTTATCAACGATTAATTTTGTTGGTATAAATGACACGCCATTACATTTTTTTTGCTTTATTTTAATTTTTTTCCCCACTATAATTTTCCAAGTATACACCGAGGAAATACTTCCATCGGCAAAATTCACTGCAATTTATCAACTTCTTGATCTCTAAAAAAAAAACTATTATTACTACATGTGATCATTCTTTACCCCAACACTAAAAAAAACTCTTATTTATTAAATTCTATAACATTTTATTATCGGTTCATTTGTTTTGAAGAAAAGAAAAACTTTCGGTATGTTTAACTTGGCTCAATTTGGAGAAGAAATCGAAGAAACAACATACATATAGCGAGTCTTTAATTTAATTTAATTTACCGTGATATAAACTTTAGTAAGATTTTATCAATTGATTTACTTTTACTAAAAACCAGGTTACAAAACCTCATAAATTAATAATGTGACTGGATATTGGTCTGATTGTAACATGAGCATCCATGAAACCGGACAGGACACCAAGTCCAGTTGGGAACGTCCTTCCTACGTACTGTTGAATGAGCACCCTCTTTAGCTAGGGTTTGTCCCCTGACCCGTTCTCCACGATCTTCGTCAATTTTGATCTACCCCTCACCAACTACACTGACGAATATGACAAATATTAAATGTGAGCAGTCATCTTAGACATACGGTATGTATGGAACTGATCCAGAGGTCATTTGTCCACAGATCATGTTCGTCCTTTCAGTCTTCAGTTTCAAGTATTCCAAATCTATATTAATTCACAAGTATGTTGATTAGCTTAAAGAGGGTTTTTTTTAAAAAAAGCTCTCTTTGACATATCTTTATGAAAACCCATGCCGGACATGGTTGTTTTTTTTTTTTTTTTTTTCTAAGAACCGTTAACCTTCTGCACCTTTGCTAATTTAAATATCAAATGTCTTCAATGGCAATCACCTATTTAAAACAATAGTTGAAATTATTACATAAAATCTTCAATATATAATTTATATTATTATAAAGTTTTTTAAACTTAAAATTTAAATAGTCTCACATTATTTTTATCAATGAAAACAATGAAATTAGAATTTATTATCATATAATTATCAAAACTCTAATATTATATTAAAATATTATCTTAGCATAATAATTTAAATGGTTAGATAAAATATAAAATATAATTTATATTATTTTGGCTTTGTTTTGGAGCCTTTGAGGGATTCTGTGGTCCACATTCACTCAAGAACTAGCCCTACCCCAGTGTAGATATTTTTTAACCTCATCGTGTTTACTACACGATTAAATTTGATTCGCTTTCCGGTTCTGCAAAGTTAAATGTAATAGTTGTGCTCTGGTTAAATGCAAGCTAAATGGTTCTTAAAAGCCTCCTCAAGACCGTGCAAGTTTAAATGCTTGATAAGGTGAACAGTAGGATAAATTGTCCGGACACAATTATATACCACAGCACGCGGTCAGCTGATCAAACGCTGGTTTTTGTCTAGTTTCACTGATAACAGCAGAAACAGACAAATATTTATGAACTCTTGCTGCCTTCTCAGGCAACACAGCGAGTCTCGAGTTATTTTCAGATGGAGGCAGCTAGCTACTGTCGCCATTCCTTGATTGCAGAGAGGGATGTGAAAAATATTTAGCTGCCGTAGAAGCTAGGTTGAAATCCGTTAGGCACCCTTCGATGAAAATACATGAGACAAAAAGTTGATTTTGTATTGTTTGAAAGCAATTATTTTTTAAATTTATTTTTGTTTATAAATATATAATGCTATATGAAAATATTTTAAAAAAATTAAACTAAAAAAAATAAAAATTTTAATTTTTTTTTTTTAAAATTTTAAAACACACAAAAATAAATGAGCTCTTTATATTTCTCATCTATTTTCCTTTTTTTTTTTATGTTTAAAAGTTAGAAGAGTATTTAAAAGTGTGGTTATAATTGTTTTTAAAGTGTTTTTTATTCAGAAATGCATTAAAATAATTTTTTAATAATAATTTTTATATTGACACATTAAAATAATAAAAAAACATAAAAAAATATCAATTTAAAACAAAAAAAATAAATAATTATTTTTAAAATATTTTTAAACCATAAAAACAAACATATTTATCTTGATCTCTGCTTTCCACGTATTAAATTTTGTATCTCTAGTCTGATTAAAATCATATATATATATATATATATATATATATATATATATATAGAGAGAGAGAGAGATGTGACAGGTCCTCTGTCAACCAAAATCATATAATTTAAAGACCTCTTGTTATATATCATTGTAGCATGCATGTTGGACTGGCCTAGATAAATTAGGAAGGATTGTAATCTACAGCAAGAACAATATTCCAACTAATCATTACACAGATTAATTATTTTCCAAAGATGTAGTTCATAAAAATAGCGTTGTAATCTACAGCAAAGACATTCTAGTTTCCAGCAAGTCATAGACATTGCTGATGATCTAATAGCAATCAAATCATATGAACAACACAAACTGGTACGATCCAGTCAAGATCACTACAAGATTAGATTTCGAGACATGTCTCTTGTTACATGTCACGGCATGGACATACACGATACGACGAGCCCAGCTAGCCAGGGGAGTCGTAAAAATCTTGACAGGAAAATAAGGCAGTGAACACGTGACAACTAATGCATGTCTGCCACGGACGGCGACTGTGTCTGAATTAACGAGGGCAGGGGCTAGGAGAGTACCATTTAATTTATTAAATTCTTTCCACTAGGGCAATGGTCCCAACATAAGCCCATAAAAACAGACTAGAGATTTTACTTAGATCTGTATCAGTTTAAATATATATTCGTACGTACTCTCTCTTGAGTAAATAAGCTAATTGATATTTATGCTTTTGAGCTAATGTGCGTTGATGTGGGCCCTCATCCAATTGGCAACGACTCCTCCACTTCTGTATATTTGACCATCTCGCGCGGGTTATAAATTTCTTTTTTTTTAAAAAGAAAATTCTAAATATACAAGCTATTTTAAATATATATTTGTTTTATATTAAGAAATTCGAAATATAAATTAGAAAGTCTGTGTAAATATGTAATTAAATAAATCAATAATTATTTATATAAATAAAAAAATAAAATTATTAATAAAAAAATTTGATAAACATACGTAAATCAATATATTTGATCTCCTAAAATAAGATATTTATTTGTTTGTATCTACTGAATTTTTTTATTAAACTCAATAGAAAATAATAGAGATAAAAAACACACGTAAAACTGATTAAATAAAATAAAATAAAAAATATTATGTAAAGCCGGACATATTAAAAATACCATGTCAAACCAAATAAGTTTTTTTATAAAATAAAAAAATATTCAAACATTAAATACAAATTTTTTTTTTTTTTTTTTTAAAATGCATTTTAAACAAAGTATGTAAAACTCGTGGTTCAAGATATGAGGTCAGGATAAACTAGTAGAATTTTTTTTTAAAATAAAAATAAAACCAATTTTTTAAAAAAATATTATAAATAATAAAATTATATAAAAAAAAAAGATGTGGAACCGCATCAGTTATTCAAACTTGTTCTTCATTTCATTAAATTGAAAATACCGTAAAAAAATACATGAAACATCAATTGATAAAATGGGAAAATAATTAATCACACAAAAAAATTATAATTAAAAGAATAAAAATAAAAAAAATAAAGAAATTAGAGGGTGTCATAAAAATCTAAATTAGAGGGTTAAATTGAAAAAAAAAAACTTTAATAAAAAAAGAGGAAAAAAAAAAAAGGAATAGATTTAAAAAGTAAAACAACATAAATTTTAATTTAAAAATGAAATTAAAAATAAATGACACTTTAAGTATGTATTTTCCATTTCCTCCATCTCTTGCTGTTTGCTTCCAGCAAAATCTTAATTTGTCGAGGAAACGGAAGAGTTAGAGTAATAACTAGGTATTTGTTCAGACGACGCTGGAGGAAAAGAACAAAAATTTACTTGCATTTTGAGGCACTGTAAAAAAAAATAAAAAATTAAGTGATGGATTGACGTGAAAATCATTCAAAGCGAAGAAGATTAGTAAACAGAAAAAATCGTAGTGATTGTTGAAGGAAGATGGAATTTTGATTTCAACGTCCAGCACATGAAATGAATTTCCTTTTCAAATCAGCAGGTTTACGACCTCATTGTTCAGTAGACAAAGAAAAAAGTGCAGGTAGGACGTTTTGGTTATTGTTATTTTTTAAAATGTTTTTTTTAAATATGTTAATAATATTTTTTTATTTTTAAAAAATTATTTTTAAAATCAACACATTAAATAATTTGAAAACATTAAAGATATATTAATTTTAAAAAATTATTTAATTTTTTTTTAAATAATTTTAAAAAAATATAGCGCGAAGAAGACCGGGTGCTGCGGAATTCAAAAAAGGCACCCAACGTGAAGCACTGTCTTTTGTTTAGACTTTAGAGTAGCGTGGCCAATATTCTTCACAAAAAAAAGTCAAAAGAACACTAATAATCGTCAATTTCCCTCACTCTGCTAGCAAGGCATGCTCCTAGATAGTAACCAACCATAAATAGTTAAATATGACGGGGACGGTTCATACTTTCTTTTGCTGGGTTCAGGCAGTCGTTCTGTAGAAATGTTAGCAGTTAAAATTCCCAGGGCACAGAATATTTTATGAGTTAAGATCATGCGTGTGATGAATTATTGAAGTCCATGCAATTTGGCCTTTCTAGAGGTGGATCTGCCCAGTGATTTGTTTAAAATTATAGGAATAAAATTCATTCAACTCAATATTTTATTTCTAGTCTTGCTATTGACCTTTTGAAGAGATAATACATCCCTGTCTTTTTAATTCCATGTAATATCTTCTAGTTTAAGACCTAGGACTCCCTTATTTTTTTACGTGTGATAGTGATATCTATACCAAAATTATTAAACCTGGTTTGAAAATTAATCTGGTTAAGAAATTGAGTCCAAGGTTTCATGGATTGACCCAGAATCAATTTCCGGGTTTGACCTATCTAGTCACAGATTAGGCTGGTCGGGTTGACCAAAGTTATTGCACTGGCTAGTTTTTTGATAAATCCGAACTGATCCAACTCTTAAATCGGTTGAATCTTAAATTGACCTACTAAACTGATCTGAATTTAATAACACTTATCTATAAATTAAGTCATCCAATGATTAGCAATGTTTATCATTAATGGAGATGGCCATGATAACATTTTCTTAGAAAATGGAGAATTGTTGGACCATACATGTTATTCATAAAGAAGTTGGTAGTTCAAAAACCATTGACTACAAAACCACGTATGCACTTCATATAAAAAATATTGTCTGCATAAAAAAAAATTATATACACAAAAAATTTGTGTGCACAGCTTGGGAACTTTAAAAAATTCACATAAAGATTCCTAGATGTTCGTGCCATGCTCGAAGAAGACTGGCTGTTTGGACTTTTGGACCAAATAACTAGAATCTAGTGTGTGCCAACTATTTTTTTTATATAAAAAACCATGTATTATCATATAATACAAAAACCAGTACAATAGAATAACAAGGAGACATTATATGCAAATACTTCGAATTTGTAATCAAGAATAGTGTTATTGCTCTTAAATATTTGTGTAAATTGAAATTTCCTAAAAAGCCTAGCTATTTGATAGGTTTTTATTTAAAAAAAAAAACCCATTAGTGAAGTTTGTTCCATTATAAGTCACTGGTATTTTTAATTTGACTTCGTGAACTTATTTAAGGGAAAATAGGGTTGTTTTTCAACCGATCAATTCCAAAAATAAAAATTATACCACAGTTAAGTAGTCGAAATGAACTGCATATATAATTGTAAAAAAACAAACAACCACATTCGTGAAGAGAAATTCTAGAAATACATGAGTTTTTGTTTATAAAAAAATCACGAGTTGTCCTATCATGATTTTATTCTTATAGTTGAGGATTAGATTTGATTATTGATAAAATGTTAAGAGATTTTTTTTTTAAATAGAATAGTAAAAATAATAATAATAATAATAATAATAATAATAATAATAATAATAATAATGCAGTGCATAGTTTGGAACACGCTAAATTGTGCTATTTTCCTGAATTAAGTTTTGGGTTATGTTATTTCCTTATATATTTTGTGTCTTTTTTTTTTTTTTTAGAAAAAGAAACTCTGAAATGTTATCGATGTGAGTAACAATGTGATCTTTCTCCTGTGAGAATGAAATATCACTGCAATCATGATTAGAGACCTTATAAGAAAAGGTGTATTGATGTCATTTTTCTGAAATATCATGATTTGTGTTTGGCGTGGATTAAACTTAAATCGGACAAGAAAAGGGCATCCCAGAAACTAATTTCACATGAAATTATGACGACCTGTGATTTAATCAGATGGAAACAAATTTAAGAACTGAATATTCCAAAAAACAAATCAACGGCTATAAATCAATTGTACAGTGCCAAACATATCATGATCAACTGGAAAACGGTTACTTAACAGCGAGAGATCTAAGGCGATGGCCCCAGGAATCATAGCAACACAGACCCGTGCTTTGGGTCTGAGCAAGCAGATACTAGAAGGTCCCATGAAGAGAACCAAGAGGTCAAGGAGAGGCTACAGAACTCTACTTACGTGGATTGGTTGCTTACAACCAGCCAGGCTGGTTTGCTACAATCTTTGACCTCTCTAGTTCCATCCATCTTCCAAGTGACTAAATTACCCTCCCAATTCCCCAGGAATGATTCCAATCTTGGTTAAGAAAATAAGGGTAAGTAAGTCCAGGTAAATGGTCTTTGTATCCACATGCATGCATGTGCTTGTGGTTAGTTCCTTCACCATACATGCGCATTCATTCTTCAAAAGCAGCAGAGGGATTTTTATTTTTATTTTAAATTTCAAAGTCTTTCCAAAGGAATATAAAATGAGGAAACAGTACGAAGACTGAACGGGCATCCAAGGGAAGCAAGAACAAGAAATAACAGCGCATCTTTTTGTGCTCTCTCCTTTCCATGTCTTTTCAGCTCTTCCTGCCCAATGCCTACACCCCCTTTCACTGCAAAAAGTAAAACGAGGACCCCATTTCTATACCACAGAGAGGACCCATTCATAAAAAACAGTCAAGGGAGGGACAGATAATGAGAGGGAGACACACACACACAGACAGAGAGGTAAGATGGGACCGACCTCTCTAGTCTCTAGGGGGCGGTGTGATTCGAACAATTTTTTTTTTTTTAAATATATATATATACATCCACCTCAAAAAAATATCAGTGAAATTTCATAAACTATTCATCTTTTCTATAGGCTGTACACTTTCTTATTCCAATTTCCCTCCCCTTTTGAATCTTCTCTCTGGGAAAAACATTTCCCTGTTCCCTATACCTAACCTTCGTGCCTTCACAATCCTTGGTCGCACAAAAATTTTCAAAAATATGTTTAAAAAAAAAAAAAAACAGAAGGAAATTGAGCCATACTTTCCCTCCTCCCCCATTGGATCGCGCAACATAATCTACCCGTTGACATCATGGCTAATCTTCAAAATTCAGCCACAAGCTAACTTCCAAAAACTGCCGAGCTCTCTCAAGTCTTAACCACATCTGCAGAGGCAACAAGCAGATGATGTGTGCCCCAATTTACCCATGGAAGGATGCAGTTCACAGATTCGACTACCAATTTTTTACTTGCATGTTTCTTTGGTGCTGCTGCTACCTGTCTTCTATGAATATTCTCCCAATGAAATCTCGGAACCTCTTCGAGTAAAGTTTTGGATCTACTGCTGAAATTGAAGTAGGATCAGCTTGCAAGGACTTGTAGGCATGCTCCAACTTCTTGCTAATATCATAGTCTTGCAAGATATCAATAATTCCAAAATAAAGGACCACTTCGTAGATTTCACCACTTCGAGAAGGGGTCAAATGGCTAAATCCACCAGGGGTATACTGATCAAAATCACTCCTTCGCGCCATCGTCTCTGCTCTTGCTGGCATGTTTGCTCCCAATCTTATTAAAGGTTTCCTGAAACAACACGTTGCAATAACAACACATTATTCACAGTTCACCTTTATGATCATTTGTAAAAAACATTTACCTCTTTTCATCATAATGAAAAAAGAAAAAAGAGTAAATTACGATGGAAAACAAATATATGCTCCAGATCCAAATGGCTAGTGTTCTACTAATGATGGTTTGCACCATGTTCTTTACAAGCACAAAGCTCCCATTAATTAAAGACAAGAAATACTTTGCCAAAGAATGGAAACTTGTCTAATTCAGCAACACCATTCAATGAAAAGCACGGCTCTTATCTTGTAGATCATAGGACCACTATAATTTATGTGCCCCACAAACAACTGTTGTCTGCTGAACTACCCCCACAGTATCGGCCCACTTTTTCAATTATCCCAATGACAATGGCCAATTTCAATTCAGAAATTATTGGCCATCTTTAATGCCAAGAACAACACCCAACTATTTGCTCTTGCACATGACATCCAACACACATTAAGAAGTCAGAAGCTGATTGCACAAAAACCATCTTTCTTCGCAATTTAATGCACTCATTTGCATTCGAAGACCAACCCCCCCCCCTCCCCACACACACACATACACATTAAGAAGTCAGCAGCTGACTGCACAAAAACCATTTTTCCTCGCAATTTAATGCACTCAATCACATTCGAAGACCAGGTATGGTAAACAGAAACTAGAAGAACGATGGAAAGGCAAGAAATATACCTGCCAGATAAAATACGATCCATGTCTTGTAGCTCTGCTTCAAGAAAGCGACACCCACGCATGAACTTTTCGTTCTGGTAGGAATCTTTTTTTCCTGCATAAAGCACAATATTTATTTGCGGTACTATCGAAGAAAAACAATTCAGAGATTAATAAAAAATTGCAATCTGTTTACAATGATGCTAAACTTGCTAACCTGTTCGCAAAAGGAATGGTGACAATCCCATTTTGTCATAAGTATTGTCATCACGAAAGTGGAGGCCAACCAAGAGACTATAATCCATGATTTTCTCAGCTTCCAAGAATTCACAATCACGATCAATTTGCCTGGTGTCAGATTCCATATTATGAGCCATCCAACACAAAACAACTGGAAATCAAGGTGAAACAAATGCCCAACAGAAGATAAATACCATGTTCTTGAGACTTACTTGATAAGTTCCTGGAACCAATTTCGCTGTAGACGAAAGACAAAATTGAGATCAAGGTCCTTGAGAGTTGTGGTTTCATCTATCTCACCCTCAGGCTTATCTGTTGTGCGGCCATGGGAGGATCCTTTCAGGTCAAATCTTCTATGTATTCTATACTCTGAACAGAAGAGATTGCCCATCACAATGAAACGGATCTGCTTTCCAGATAAACATATGATCAGACAAGGAAACAAGTTCGATTAATGAGCAAGTTGTAACAGAATATTTCTTTTTGACTTACCTTCTGTCCACCAATCGGTTTAACACAATGCACACCAAAGAACTTTGTCACTAATGAATTTTCATACCGACAAACATGTTGGTAATAACTGGGAAGCATCCTAATAAGCACCTGAACAAGGATAACAAAACTTCAGAACCAACGTAAATACCCACCTTTTAGTCTTGTTTTATTAATAAAGGTGAAGGCAAAGACATGAGCAATTTACAATTGCCACCATGCACCCTTGAAAGTTTTGTGTCATTACAAATTACAAAATAAACAAAGACAGAAGACAATGAGGTAGACAACTAACCTTGACTTCTGATTTCTTCACCGTCTTTATCATAAACCTGTCATCCTGAGTAAGGTAAAAGAAGCTTCCACTCTTCCCTGGTGAAGAAAGTTCTCTGAGGGCATCATTGCCACAAATAGCTAGCATGTAAGCAGCAGGATCTACTTGAAAAAGCTCTCTCAAATGTCTGATATATCCGATAAAAAGGGGGGGGGGGGGAACATGTCATTACCATAGCAAAAACATGAAAATAATAATAAAAAAGCAATGAAGCACTTGATCAATGCTAACAAGTCAAATAAACACACACCAGTAATTGTATTAGGCTCAAATATATGAACATGGAATATCATATCAAGGGGGAAAGGAATCGCAATAGAGAGCATGCATGAACCTTAAAAGTTCCAAACATGTCAAGTAATAAAAATCATATAATTGAGCAATATCAAAGTAGAAAATGCGATACCTAAAAACCACGGGACAATAATCTTTCCATCGAAAATCTAAAGACTGGTGTGGAGGCGTAATTTTTGAGCCTTCAGGTGGAAACCTCGTCCAGAACTTCTCCTTGGGTTCAAAATCGCTTGGCTTCAAGTCCCTCAAAATCTGGGCATGCTTCCCAACAGAATACCTAAAATTAAGCATTACAGAATCAAATCCCCAACTCAAATCACAAACACCACAGAAGAAAAGCAGTCAAGCAGAAAAACACCCACAAATTCATTCTATACAATAAAACAGCTTTAAAAATAAAAAACCTTACCGAATACCCAATTGCAAATTAAGCATCAAATCATAATTCTTGTGCCCTTTCGAGATGGTCTGCCCGGGTTTCTTTACCTCTCCACCATTAAAACAACAGGGACCTCTTCTAAACTGCCTAATACATTCTCGGTCCAGCCCTAACCCGTCTCGATAAATCATCTCTGCTTCCACGTTATCAATGATATCACAAGTAATGTCCCCAGCATCCCCATCACTTTCCCAAATACAAATCCTAGGAAAATTCATCCCGCTCCCTCTCCCTCCATCAACTGAGGATCTCTTCCTCGTGGGTGTAGTGGTCAAAACCAAATCATTCTCATTCCTCTCTAAACAACATTCCTTCGCATTCCCAGGACAAAATGTGCTATTCAATTGCTGCCCTTTCAAATCCTTACTGTTATTATTATCCCAGCTCCCAATATAACTCCCATCCGGCCATGTATAAACCCCATTCCCTTTCGGTACTCCATTTTCCCATTGCGCATCGTATCTATTCCCATTAGCCCAAATCAAAACTCCTCTCCCTGAAATAACGCCGTTTTTCCACTCACCAGAATACTCATTCCCGTTTTTCCACACATATCTCCCTTTCCCATCTTGTAAATTCTTCTTCCATGTCCCTTCATATAAATCGCCATTCGCGTACTGTTTTTGCCCGTACCCGTGTTTTCGATCGGAGCTCCATGATCCGCGGTAAGTGTCCCCTTCGGATCCTATAAAAGTACCGAATCCTTCCATCCGACCCGACTTAAACTCCCCTTCAAAAGTAGCTCCTGAAGGCCAAGAGAACTTCCCTTTCCCAGATGCTTTACCGCGACGCCACTCGCCTTCGTACATGCACCCATCAGTCCAGACGTATTTCCCGGATCCGTGAGGCGCGTGACCCGAGAATGATCCTACGTACAGATCCCCGTTCGGGAGTTGTTTTTCTACAGTGATTTCAGAAGAGATGCTGGTGGCGGCGACGGCGGTGGTTGTGGTGGTGGCAGGAGTGACACGACGGGTGGCGGATTGGGATCGAGCGCGGGTAACAACAATGGGTTGTGGCGGAACAGCTGGTTGTTTTGTGATTTCTTTGTCTGCCACTAGCAGTATAACCTTATCTAGCTGCTGCCGCTGATTATTGCTGTCGTCGTCGTCGATGATGATGATGTTGTCTTGCTCTCCTGATTTCTTCTTCTTTGTGGTTGAAACGACGTCGGTTACCGCATCAACGATAAGTCCCTCATGCATTTTGTAGCTCGCGTATAGAAACCCCCTCACGCTCTTCTCTCCACAAATTCTCTCCTGCTTTCAAATCTCTTTCTATTGTTACGGAAACATTTGCTAGGTTTTTTATGTTGTCTGGTTATGAGGAAACGGAAACGCCGGAGAGAAGGGCATTTCCCGGAGAGTTATTGTGGTTTTGATATTTCTCTCTAGAAATTTTCTTTTGTTTGCTTAATGACTCTCTCTCTCTCTTTAACGCTTAGAGTTGGGAGAAAATGTGGAGGAATCTTTGCAAACACAAACTATACAGCACCACTGTGGTCAAGAAGAGATAAAGAGAGTGAAAGTAAAATAATATCTGAAAAAAAAAAAGGAGTAAGAAATGAAGAGAGAGAGAGAGTAACGAGCCGGCTTTTTTTTGCCTAGGGAACGCTGAGAGGAGAACGTACTGTGCAAGATATACTAAAACCAGGCCAGCCTCTTTTTTATTTATTTATTTCTTTCTTTCATGTTTTCTTGAAAGTTTCTAATTTGTCAGGACAAATATGCCCTCTCGTTTGTCTAGTTGCGCTGCAGGAAGAGAAGCTGCACAGTATCTATCCTTCTCTTCCTCCCTGGTTTCATCGTGACGCGATGGAATAGCCTGGGAACTATACGAGGGTATCATCACGTAATTTTATCTGTACCTATGTTTGACCTTGTTGTTTTGTTTTATTACGTGAGGGGCATTGTTTTGTTGGTGATTCTTTCTTTTATTGGGATTCTTGCGCGTGGTCCACAGCCCCGGTCCTAAACCTTTGACGATTCCCCCTGTTCTGGTAAGGGTCTAATATTGAATTAGGGGCTTGTTTTTTTTTTAATTTATTGGTTAAAGTTCGGTAACAACCCTTCGAAGAACTAAAATATTCTGCATTTGCTATAATCCCAAAATTATTTTTGGTTGGATGATCAAGATATAATTATTTCTGTTTGGTGGATATTGATATTCTATAATTGGAGTTTCGATTCTTTTAAATAATCGGAGCCAATCTCATCTTGGAATGTGGAATAAAAAAATACAGAATAATAAATATTGCTCTTTGAAATCCGCGTCAGACGGAGAATATCATCCGATAAATTATGTATTTAGCATGTAAAATGCAAATAAAAAGTGACATGATATAGAAATAAAAAGTCTCCGTAGAATAGGATATTTTTTTAAATCATGATTATTAATTGTGATATTTATTTAAATTTCTATCTAATTATAATAAATTTCCACTTGATTATTCATAATTACCTATAAAAAATATTGTGTAAATAATAACTTTTAAATATTTTAATTAGAGTTTGTTTTTAATTTACAAGTTTGATAAAAATATATATTTGTATTCAAAAATATATTTAAAAAAAAAATTATAAAATTATGGTTTAATGTGATACATTGATCAATTATACAATTATATTCAATATCATATTTTAATATTATGATATATTTAAATATTATTATTATTTTAAATAACAGTATAAAAAAAAAACCTATTTCACCTAATTTTTTTAAATTACTTTTAATTTATATGCTTGTTTTTTTTAATCCAATATTATCTTGTTTTTAACTTGATATATTAGTCGACTAGCGGGAAATTAGAGACAAGTAACAGGCATTAGCATAGTCTTACTTTTCGAGGTTGATAAAAACCTAGTCTAGCGCAACCACAAAGAAGTGATTAGCATCGCTTTGGAAATGGTGGTGATATCACCAATAAATCATTAAGGCAGCGACCGGAATTACCTTTCTATGGCCCACTTGGAGTCCCGTGGTGGGTTGTCCAGCTAGGCTTCCCAAGACCATGGCTCCGTCTAAATGCGAGAGGCCGAGGGAAAGATAAAGCATCATTTTCCTCCCTGACACGGATTTGTGTAGTGGGAGCACTGTTTTATTTGCTTAACCTTCGCTCTAAAGTCATGTACAGAGGATCCGAACCCACACCGCACAAATGGGAGCAATGTCTTTGCCTGTAATTCTCTCTTGCTCATGCTTAAATGCTCGAATGTCTTTCCAAACACCAGGCAGGTTATAATGGTGAGATTTGCGAACCAAGTCCGTATTTAGGGATTTTGATATTATTAGACTGTGTTTCTTTTTCTAGCCGTGAATTAAACTTAACATGTTTGGTTTCAAAATATTATAGTTTTGTATCGTGGAATCTATTAAGATATTGAGTTCAAAACATATATATTATGCCGTAGTTTCTATATATATTTTTTTAACTTAGTTTTGTAAATATTCATGATAAGAAAGTAAAAAAAAATATATCTAAATATTCTTTTTTACTACACAAAAAAATTCAATTATAATTTTTATCAAATATATATTTTAATCTAACTAAATATACAACCATAATCATAAAAGCTATTTAAAAAACAAATTTATTTTTCTGTTTAGGAACGTACTTAAAACCACTTTCCCTCAAATTTAAATAAAAGTTTTAGTTATTTTTTTAAATCATTTTAATATGATATTAAAAATAATTTTTTTTAAAATAAAAAATATTATTTTAATATATTTTTAAATAAAAAATTATTTTAAACCACGTCATTTTATCACAATTCTAAAGAGTCATGATTCCTTTTGGCTTCCTTCACTCGAGTATTGGCCACGCGGCATTGGTATTTACGCCAATACATCCATTTGCCAAATTAACACCAGGTCTCGCAGCTTATTCGAAAGGCTAGCGAGAGCATTTGTGGGTGAATATGCATAATTGTTCTCGCGTGGTGGATTGAAGCCTTTGGAAGACCAGAAACACGTTTCTTATTTTTGTCACTTTGGCTAAGACAACAGTCATGAACATGCGTGACAAAACAACGTAAGTTAAAAAAAAGAAGAGGCAAGACAGGTCAAATGGGACTCTTTTTTTTTTTTTAATTACAGACAGAGGTTTCGATTTCATATTTTTTAAATAAAAAAAACACCAATTAATACCATTTAACGTCACATTCGATTATACATGCTTGATATTGTAATTCAAACTATTTCTTAAGTTGTTTTTTAAAAAAAAATTATTTGAAAATATTAATTTAATATTTTTTACTTGTTTTTTATTACATATAAAAGTTTATATTTTATACTTTTTAAATAAAAAACACCAATAAAAAACAAGTAAAAAATATTAAATTAACCGTAATAATATATATTTTACTAAATGCTTGATATTGTGATTTGACCTTTTTGTTAAGATGTTTTTTAAATTTTTTATCTTAAAAATATTAAAATATTGATGCTTTTTACTTGTTTTTTAATAATTTTGATGTGTTAATATAAAATAATAAAATATATTATTTTAGTATATTTTTAATTAAAAAATACATTTTAAAAAAAAAAGAGAGAGAATGATTGAGAAAGACTTTTGTACACAAAATATGATAGTGAGATGTCAACCATTTTATATGCGGAAACAAGTGGATGGATCATCGATCAAACCCATCTTTATATATTTTTCCTGGCTAATTTGCGTTCCTCTATCTTCCATGTACATTGCCCGGCCCCTGCAAAACGTTCCAGGTACTTGTATGCACGTTGCCACAATAATAAATCCTCGCAGCGTTTTGGATTCCCAGGGATTATTTGAACCCTGGAACAACTATATTTAATGATTGCACGCAAGCTAGATAATTAGTAATGCAAACCTAAAATAAAATAACGGCGTGCTTATTCTTTCTTCTTCTTCTTTTTTAATCCAGCCCTCTCCACCTCTCGATATATATATAATTCTTGCTTTATTTAGCAATATAAGCACAGAGCATATACCAATTCTTCAGCAGCCGCTGCTGGCTGGTCTCGCGATGAATATGTGATCATGAAATCTAAATAAATTCAACCTCTCGGGGGCAAGGAATAATGAGCCCCGAAGTATAACTCCAACCACCCATTAATGAATTCATACCATACCAGCTCACCATCCATGCTAACACATGGTCGTGACTTATGAAACTTATCATTAAAAAAAAAAAGAAAAAGAAAAGAGAGGAGATGCCAGGTTCGATATCAAGAGAGGGTCATTGGTCGGGAAATCTAGTTAGATTAATTACTATCATAATTCCACCCCCTTCGTCTCGCTTTTTAATTGCAATTTATCAGTCATGTAAGGTTGATTCTGAGTAACTCACCGGGGCAAATCATTGGATAAGAGGTGGGATGATAATTTACTAGAGATACACCACTTCTCTCATTCTCTCGTGACTACTAGCTCACTGTGTACCATGGAGTAATTTATAATATTGTTTTGTATTTTTTCCCATCTTGGTTTTTATTTTTGCTATTCATTTTTTAAAAATATTATTTTATATTGTATTGATTGGAATTTAAGATTAATAAAAATCTTATTTATTTTTATATGATTATTGATGTCTCGGAAAACCAACTTGATATTGGATCAGTGGTTAATGACTTTATATATAAAAAAAATCAACTTAATTGTTTGTAAGGAGTTAAAAGAGAGCAGACCAAAATTGAAGGAAAAGGAAGCGTGACTTTTATTTTTAATGAAGAGAGGTGACAATTATAGCCTATTTATTTCCACCTCTCAATCATTGATTTTCTTTATTATTTTAATTATATATTTTAATATTGTGCTGATTAGAATTTCAAGTTATAATTTGTTTTAATCTATTTTTAAATGATTATCTTAATCAAACTTGTCTTACCATATTTTTCAAACTCAATATCACATAAAATAATCTGTATTGTATGACAATAATTGAAAATAGCTAGGATGACAATAATTATATCAATGAAATATCTGAAAGTCCTTTTATAGAAACAAAAAAAAAAAAGTGTCAGCGCATTTTTCACAAAATTTGCACTCATGTTTTGTAATAAAAAAAAAAATCCTGTTCCTTTGATTTTAAAACTACATGGTTAGATTTAAAACTTTATTTTTCCTTCACCTGAGTTCGGAATTTAAGAAAGGAAAGAGAGTAACCGAATCATGGTAATGAAAAGAAAAAGTTGACAGCCATCTCCTTTTTGGCGGTAAAAATTGTCAGTATCGATGAGTTTTATTTGCTTAAAAGAGTTTCATTTAATTCCTCATTTCCGTTTATCTTGTCGAGTACATAGATTAGACTCTAGAATTTTATTCTAGCTCTGGTTGGCACCACGACAGCCGCATGCACGTGACTTCAATTTCTGGAGGAGAAGCCACACGAAAAATGACAGACACTTGATTTTTAGGCCTTCAAAATCTGTTTTCAAAACGGAACATGAATACATGAGAATGACATTCGAATCCATCTTGCCGAATTAGACACAGCTCTCCCGATATCACAACGCCTCGACCAATTGTCAGAACTTGTTGACAGCTTTCATCGACCAATAATAGTTGGTGTGGACATTGATATAATCTTCCTGTTTAAAAAATATGCGCTGTGCGGACATCCGGTCTGTCTTTTGATTAGGCGTTGAAATGTTCCTTTGATTACATGTATCTCCTTTCATCGTGTAATTGATTGATTGATTCGCTATCAATTCAATTGAGAAACTTCTTAGATCACGCCTAGTCTATTTTAGCATTTCAAAATATTTTTTTTTAAAAAAATATTTTTTTATTTAGAATTATTTTTTAAAAAAATTTAGACTTTTTTATATATTATATTAAAAATAAATTTTTAAAAATAAAAAAATATCATTTTAATATATATATATAAACATTTTTAAAAAAATAATCTTCATAAAAATACATTTCCACACTTACTCGTTAAAAATAAATTTATATATGTTAAATAATCATCTTAATCTAATATCTTAAGTTATTAGGTGAGATTTCAAGATATGATTTATATTATTTTCCAATACACCCCCTCAAATGAAAGCTTTATGGCTTGAAACTTGCACGAATCCATATTATTTTATGCTTAATTTTTACCAATTAAATAAAAAGATGAGATTTGAATTTGTGACCATTTAGTAATAAGGATTTTGTTACCATGTCAAAGAATTATTTCAATCTAATAGCTTAAACTGTTAGGTAAGGTTTTAAGATATTATTTATATTATTCTTTAATAATATATATGTGACCATATACATGTGTGTGTGTTTAGTATAAAAATACACTGTAAAAGATACGTTACCGTCCGTTCATGTACAAAATCACTCGAGTTTCTTCGGTTAACTGGGTTTGCTCTATTATAATTTATAAGTAATATTTAAATCTGCAGGGGATGAAAATATATTACAGAAATACGAGGGTCGCTGAAGCCAAACAGTCGCTTTTACGGTCGAACCGGGTCGGCTGCAAGTCCTGGGTTTCCCAAAGGGCCTGCGTTTAGAGGTTGTCTCTCCGCGTGTGGGACCTTTCTGGACGTCGCTTTCAAAGGGACAGACGTGCGACGCTGTCTGCCACCTAGACAGTTCAACGGGGACAACATCCTCCCCCCTCTTGTCCATGTGGGTGCCTGTAAAATGCACACGTGGCCCATCGAAATTGGATCACAAGCATGTCCATATAAGACAGGTGCCGCGCCCACCTGCTTTCGAGATACTCGTTTTTTTCACGCACCGTTCACAAACTGTCCAGGTGTTATTTATTTTCAAATTCACACAGAACGGCTAGAAGTTTACAGTTTTTGTTTTTCAAGTTAATTTATTTAGTATAATTCTAACTAGAATACAGGTTCGAGCGAGCTGCGGATTTGATAAGAAAATAACATTTCAACTTAATAAAAAATGTTCAGATCGTTCGTTGCTATTAAGAGCATGTTCAGTAGTATGGTAGTAGTTGTTTTTTAAATAGCTTTTCATGTCGAAATGCATGTCAATAATTTTTTTATTTTTAAAAAATTATTTTTAATATCAACACATCTAAACAAGTCAAAAAATATAAATCGCAATCAATTTTAGTAAAACAAAAAAAATTTTAAAATTAATGGGAACGCTGTTTACACCGCGTTCCCAAACGTTCCGTAAACTTATCAAAATTATACCGTTTAAAACTTATCACAATATAGTTAAAAATCAACTTAATTAACTGGGCAATCAAAAAATAATAAAAATAATTTCTATACTTAATTACTTGTTTCACTCGAGTCTGAAATTAAATAATATAAAAATTAAGTTGACCTTGAAACGACTATTTGAAAGAAACCTCGGAACCACACCGACATGCATGAGATTGAGATCATTCATTTTTTCTTTCTTTATTTCGAATGGAAGATTGACATCAAATTGATGATCTTGTCATTCTTGTTAGCATGATCTTGCTAATTTCTGGGATCCAGTCAGATGGTTTTCTTTTATTTTAAAATTTGGGTGTGTGTGTGAAATAAAATCAGTTCTAATCCAATATTTGTTTTTGTTTTTTTTTGCTGGCTAACTTAGCTGGTAGCTACTATGCTTTCCTTAACAAGCAGCTGGGATTGCATAACAGATCTGGTAAAGTAGCTGACAGCGTGTTCTCAAAATTTTTATTTTTTTATTAATTTTTAAAATTATTTTGGTGTATCAACATAAAAAAAAATTAAAAATATATTATTTAAATACATCTAAAATAAAAATTACTCTGGAAAAACATAAAACACCGCAAGAAGAAACACGCTGCAAATAGAACACGAAGAAGCATGCTAGGAGTTGGGAAAACACACGCAAAGCCATCCCAGGCACGACACGAGGTGCTTGTCGTCGGGCCAAGCGCTCAATTCAGCCCCATCAACCATGTGATCTTTCTTCTCGGAGAGCAGAGCACCAACATAGCATCAGGCGCTGATATCTCGTCCAAGAAATTTATATTTGTGACAGGTCATCAAAATGAAGGAAAAATAATGGGTAGTGCCTGGCAAAGGAAAAGGGGCGCTGTGTTGATTCATGAACTCAACGCGAGTTTGACCTCCTTCAGGGTGTTTGTTATATCATTCCCTCGATGAAAAAAAACACGCAATCAGATAAAAATGTCTTGTTGACATAATTATAGGATAGAGAGTAATTTGGCTCGTGATTTTTGTGTTCGAATCAATGCTGGAAGACGAATCTAGAATGAGATGTCGTTTCGGAGTTTAAAAGCGCTGCACTGGTGAACAAATGCAGCTGAATTGATGTGTTTTTGTTTCTCGGTGTATCGTTTTGTTATTATTATTAAGGAAAGAAAACATGGAGCATGCTTGTGATGGGAAGCACATTTAGCAAAAGTTGGTTTTGGCCAACATCTCGAATTAGAACCAACAAGTTATCGTGTATGGCGATGACTTCTCGAGATGGTAATCATGAATTAACTACAAACAAAACTTTAATAAATTCCAATAATGTTCGGTGATCTTTTTAACAAGTGCGGGGTAAAAATGGTGGTACCTTTTTTTTATCATTAAATTTTTAATCTTATTTCCTGAACAGTTAAATTTAGAGAAACAATAACCGTTATTTTTAATAATGATTGTATTAACCATATTATTTTTCTAATATGATTGTTTTTTATTTGGAAGTGTATTAAATAATATTTTTTAAAATTTATTTTTAACAAAATATTGATTTAAAATAAAAAAAAAATAAAAAATAAAAACAAACATAATTTAAAAATTCTAAAATACCGTCATCACGGTCCCCCGTGCATATAGGTCAGTGGAAAAGTAATTACCACGTCCATACGAAAGTGTACAGTCCACCATGTCGCTGGCATTAATTTGCATAAAAATCCAAATTCGAAGTACAATTAAGGTGAAATATATTCACTGCCCATCTAAAGCATGTTTTTAATATTTTATTTCAGGAAGCTGGTGAATGAATATTCTCTGGTGGTTCACTTTCCATGTTCTTGGTCATTACAAAAGATCTCAACTTCCTTTTCACGTTACCCATGGATCTCGGCACATCTTGTAAGAATAAAAAGGCGTGCACTTTGGATCCTTATTTTCTTAATTACGAGATTATCTAAACATGTTAAAATCATATCACGAAAGATTCTAGAAATTTCGTTCCAAAAGAAATTCTGCTAGTAAAGTTTTTTTTTTTTTCCTCAACCGGTTTGTTTTTGTATTTTTATTTTTTAAAAAACTATTTATTATTATTATTTTTATTTCAAATTAATTTTTTTAAATTATTTTAATGCAGTGTTATAAAAATAAAATTTTTAAAATAAAAAAAATATTATTTTAATATATTTTTAAAAACAACTACTACTGATTTTATAAACAAGCTATTATAGTATTTAAAAAAAAATTAATTTTTTTTAAAAACATACTCATAACGTAACACTAAACAACTAATTGACAAGTCAGTCTATAAAATATGACATGGTTTTCTCTCTTTCCCACGACCATAAAATTAAAATCTAACGAAAATCAAATTTTAATCTTTTGTGTTTAATAAATCAATTATTCTTGTGCTTTTTTTAAAAGAAAAAACCCAAAATGATCTATACGGGTTATGAAACCCTAATCAAGTGAGGATGTACACGAAGCCGATCAAAAACTGAATGTCGTGCACATTTGAAGTTTTTTGCCTCCTCTTTCTGGAACCTGTCATATCTCATATCTGGTGAGAGTTTGGAGAGGTTCTTTTTATGGATTAGGGGGGTGGGGGGACGAATTCCGTGCCTAATGGGTTGTTTAGTTTGGACTTGTTTGTCTTGTTCTTCCTTCCCACTTTACGTTTAATGGAGGAGTTCGTATTTATAATCTGTCCAATGCCATAACATCTGTAGAGCTTGGGCTCTTTAACCTGGGGACTCCTGCCTAAATTTTCACGGATAAAGATTTTATTTTATGCGGTAGTGTATGCTTAGAGACTGTTTGGTATTGATATTGAACCTGTTTTTTGAAATGTTTTTTTTTTTTTGCTAAAATTGAGTGCGGTGTGTACTTTTTGGATCGTTTTGATGTGCTGATATTAAAAATAATTTTAAAAAAATGAAAAAACATTATTGGCATGCTTTTCGGCACGAAAAGCTATTTGAAAAGCAACCACTACCACACTCCCAAACACTCTCTTAATGGAGGAGTTCATATTTAGCAACCGGAGAGACTCCTTCTTTCACCTTTTTTTTTTTTTTTGTAACCGTGAATATCTGCAGGGGTGGAGAGAGAAGGGTTGGCAAGAAATTATTCTTTCAGTTTTTTTTTAATAATATTTATATTTTTAGTTTAAATAATAAAGCAATTGAAATTTTGATCCTTTTTAATTTTATTTTATGGTTTCGCTCCTGAATATTCTAGCCAACTTACGTACCTCTCGATTAATTCTTTTGAGACACTGAAGTTAACGACCAAGTAAGTCTTTGATGATTATGAGATTTGTGATACTCGAACTAACAATCTCTAAAAAATAAATCCAAAACTTAACCAATTAAATTACACTAAACATTATTAACAGACTCCTTATTTTTCTCTGATTGTTGCAATTGTTGCTTGCCTTCTTGTACATCCACAGCTGATGGGTGTTTTGTTGGGCAAAGGTGGTGAACAAAGTGTAAAAGTCATAAATTAACATTGTAAAGGTGTTTTTAATTATTATATAAAAAATAATAACAAACTTATAATTTTTTTAAACTATTTTGTTTATATTTTTCCACACCATTAAATAAGGATGTAAAGTATGGGAAACATTATAAATAATGATACGCAAACTGTAATTTATAAAACTACAGTAACAGAGCTCTTTTTTTTTTTTTTTTTTTCCAGGTTTGAGTTTCCAGTTTGCCAGATTTCAATAGTTTCTTTAAGAACCAAAGACGGGACCCTCCAATTTCCATCACCTTACCGTCAAATTGCCTTGAGATCAGGGTTGTTACAATTAATTAAAAAAACAACCCATCAACACATATAATTTGGATTATGACCCAAATTATCGTACCAGGCCACCCGCATTGTTATTTTTTAATTTTCTTGGAATATACCCACATTGTACTGAGGATGCATCGAAAATACTAGTTATTGTGTTGTTACCCAGAGGGTAACTTTTGATTAAAAGACAAAGGGAGAGATCGACCAAAAGGCTAGTCATAATACCCGCTCTATATGCTCAGGGCTCTTATAACAAGCTCAGTAACCATCCTTGTGAGGAACAGGTGAACAGCTCGTAAAACTCTACCAAAAAATGCTGTAATCTAACATAAGACAGGCAACTTAAAGAAGCCTGATTTGAGATCACTAAAACTGCCTCGTTTGCATAAATTTAGCTGAAGTCAGTCAGCTGGAAAGTTGTGACTTCAGAAAGAAAACCATCACCAATCAATCCAAAATAACAAGAATCTGATGTTCTGACGTTAGACACCCTCTTGCATAAACCCCTGAAAAATCTTGTAGTTTTGGCTGTTGTGCCGGCCGATGGGCTGGATAGGTTCAGATGGGTCCCCCTGTAAAGGAGAGATTGAACGGTCAAGAATGATTGAACAGTTATAGATAATGCTGTTGGGACGTGGGATACGTTGGGTCATCCATCCATCTAATCTATCATGCCAAGGAAAAGGAGCAGAGAACTTCAGTTCGCGGCTGCTATCTTACAGTGTCAGAACACAACCCTCATTGCGTCACAAGCAACTCTGTCGAGAGGGAGAGGGAGAGATTTCAGATTTCATCGAGGTTAGCAGCCTAGAAGAGACCAATCTATGATTATGCAGGATATGGAAGTGTGAACGTGTCAAAAGAAACATTCCTCACTCTGTAGAACAAGTGATCACGCAAGATATCAAAGTGTGGACGGGTCAAAAGAACTATTTATGATCCTGTAGAACATTCGAGTAGACTTTTGGAATACCTGGCAGTGGAGCAGAGTAACCAAATCAAAGAAGCGAATGGAATGGAAGTCTAGATCTATTGGAACGGTTCAATGGTAAAAATAGTTCCTTGCCACCCCATTCTTGTTAATATCTCAGATCTTCCAGCTGATACCTAAAAAATGTCATATTTCAAGAGACCACCCTCAAAACCACCCATGGAGGAGTTGGGACTGATCTTTCTGTTCCTTTTCGGGACTCGTAGCAAGCACTGGCCTCCTTGCTCTTTCCAGTTTTGATCTATGAATAATATTTCAATTTTTTTTTTTTAAAAACATGAGCTGAAACTTTAGATGGAAAATTCTGAGCTATGGAATAAAACCTAGAAGAACTCCGATAGTTTAATAAGCTATCAATCGAATGTAAGCGCGGGCCAAACCAGTAAAATAAGATCAAATTCTGCTGGAGGTAGATGCATGCCACACATGCATTCACCGAGTAAAAAAAAAGGGGTCTGCTTCTTTTCAGTGGACGTGGTTCCGCCGGCACCACTTTGGGCTGGATTTCGATTAATATCTAGACGAGCGAGGTCGGGGAAAAAACTCTTTTACTGAACCGATTTTTAATTTACTTACATTGGATATCATGGGGCAGCTGGACTGCTCACATCAGCAGTCATCCACTGCTTCCACCAAAAAAATGAATCAAGGATTGACAACAGAAAGAAGGCAATTGTGATTTTAATCAAAGAGCTGATCGATAGGAATCTGGCCAAATATATCAGGGCACGAATCCCAATCTCCCTTGTCTCTTGCCTCCCAATACCCGCCAACATAACGGTATGCATCACTCCCTTTATCCTTTGCAAAC
Organism: Populus alba; assembly: GCF_005239225.2. Classification (NCBI taxonomy): domain Eukaryota; kingdom Viridiplantae; phylum Streptophyta; class Magnoliopsida; order Malpighiales; family Salicaceae; genus Populus; species Populus alba. Next base: position 11,424,147 of record NC_133297.1, on the reverse strand, counting down.
CACCGCGGCTGCCAGCCCCGCTCTTGCATCTTTCGGGCCTGGAATCCATATTAAAACAACATTCCATCACACTACCATCAAAACCACAAAGAAAAAGTTGACTAGGCACATCAGCGGTGAAAGATTACAGTAGAGATACCCCATTGTATTATTTCTATTGCTATGAAATTACAACTAAACATGCAAGTATCTAGAACTCTCTCTATATAGAATTCATTCTACAACGGAGAAAAGCATTGTGCATGTTACCTGGCGCTGACGTTGCTCTAGCCGTATTTTCTCTGAATTTGCCATATCAAATTCACCATTTTCCAAGTACCTTTGATCGGGTCTAAGCCTTGAATCTGTGGGAGGCAACTTTTCCTGCACATAAGAAGAGGCCAGCAATCAATACCAATGAACTGGAAAAGTTGATAAACAGGGGGAGTCATGAATTCATAAACATGCGTGATAAAGCACACTGGAAGTGTATATACCTAGATTCCCCCCCAGTAAAAGTTGCCAGACGAACAAGAAACCAAGCTACAAAATTGCTAGTGCATATAAAAGTACCTCAAGTCCAGGAGTGAGCTCATTCAACGTAATGGCAAATCGTGTCAAATTGTATCTGGTGGGAAATCTGGGAGGTTTACTTCGCTTCCAGAGCATATGAGCTTCTTTCATAGACTCAAATCCTTTTCCCTTCCCCGAAAAGTCACCATTCATGTAATACATGCTCTCATCCCATTTTCCAAAAATAGTTGCCACTGTTTTACCATGCCCATCTTGAACTACTCCCTGTACCTGAAAATTACTTTTGTATAAACATAACTGAAGTCATCTGGACAATCATTCGAGAAAGACAAGAAAGCACGCACCTGGTGAGGATTTCGGTCTATAATAGACTGCTCCTTGAATTTCAGCTTACATGAATACCCACAATTTCCTTCTAATCGCATTGTACCATAGTGATCACAGTACAATTTTCCTAGTATAAGATTGTATATTGATGTTGTAACCTGAAATAAAATGTCTACTTTCAAACTGGAAAATGAAAAAAGAAAGAAAAAGGAAAAGACGTCTTGATTTATACCTTACTCCATTGGAAGACTTCTCCGTCATCAAATTCCAAGGTCAAAACTCCAACGGGATCAAGCTGAATCGAGCGACCCCAAAATTTGCTTTTTAGATTGCTATCACCCCAAAATTTCCATCCTTTACCCTCACAATGGCATGCGACAATCATGGGGTGATGACTGACCTGATATTAAAAGTTACATAAAAATTAGCTACTTAATACTCAACAATGAAAGAAGGAAAACATTCAAGGCCATTATAATAAAATTGACCCATATGTGAAAGAGCTGGGTAAATAGGAGTCTTCCAGGGAAGAATGAAGAAGAGAGAACGGGACACCGTGCATGCACTTTTGGCTCTTGCATTGTAACAACTCTGAGCCAGTTTCTCCGTCAAAAGGGAAGAAAACATCTACCATTAGTAACAACCCCAATTATATGATGATACGATCCTCAGAGTTAAATAACCCATAAATTCTTCATATTTATTTTGTTTCTTCACTCTAATAAGGCTCCTCGTCATTTCCCAACATTTTTCTCATTGCACAAAAATAATAAAACTAGCAACCCCTGCACTCTCACTGGACATGATACAGTATACACGATACCATATTATCAAGTTCGAAATGTTACACATTAGAGAGATTTCAACAAACCTAACCCCACCTTCCCCGTGGTAATAATCCCTATAGACTTATTAGTGCGCTACAATATGAAGTCATAAAACAGGAGCTTGCTAAACAAGCAGCTTCTTTTTTTTTTTTTCAATTTTATAAAATCATCTCTGAATCGAAGTTTAGGATTTGTAGTACTCGAGCTATTATCATTCTGACATACATATGCGCAAAAAAGATTAGAAGGGAATAGATCAGATCAAACAGTTAATTTGAAGTCTCAGAAGTTGATAACAAACCTTTTCTGAGAAAAACCGGAGGCCCTTATCTGGATAGTTGGCCTCATATGTTTCCCCTAATAATGGATTAAAAGGTTTGCAAACTCTTCCTTCAGTAGACGCATATCCAGAAACAGCAAAAGCAGCCACATTAAGAATCCTCATAAGACTGTTACCCTGAACAGAAGGAAATTCAATGACCATGGGTTAGGGAAAGAAAATGCCAGAGGTTTATTTCATATAAGAAAAGATGGAACCATTGGAGGTTACTATGCCTTAAGTGTGAACACCAAGCACTCCATGGATCAGAAAGTTAGAGCTGCACAGGCTTATCTCATAGAAAAAGTGAGACACACTTAGAGACTAACCAGCTTAAGTGCAAACATGAAACACAGAAGTGTGCAGCATTTGCAATGATGAAAAAACAAAAATCAGGAGGCCCATCTATACCCACCACTTTTTTTTTGGAGCATGAATATTTGACATCTAAGACAAGCATTCCACAGGGTGCAGCCTTGAATGTACAGAATACGTGCAAGAGCAAACCCGAAAAAAGTTCATAAATGCAACATGCACATGGTCTCACTACATACTAAAATAACGAGCACAATTTCATGATCCTGCTGCATTGAATCAAATTGTAAATTTGAAAGGCAAATATTTATGAGGACATAACCAGATTACCAGAATCCAAGATAGAAGTTTCATGTTTCAACTTATTTTTCAAGAAAAGCATGTTCACTCTAAGATGCTGAATCAGAAGTTTAAGAAAAAGCAATGGGTTTCTAAGATGGGTATAGTTAGAGAATAATATAAAACATATCTTGGAGTCCCATCTAACAGTTTAAGCTTTTGAGTTGAGATTATTTTTTGACATGGTATTAGAAGCTTTAATAACCAAAAGGTCATCAAAAATTTAAATTTTACATCTCTCATACTTTTTTCTAATTAAAATTAACTAATAACACAAGGTAGTGTAGGCTTTTACTTAAGAGGTGTGTGTTAAAGAATAATATAAATTATATCTTAAGACCTCACCTAACAACTTAAACTTTTTGGTTGAGATGGTTCTTCAATAGGAATTAGGTAGAAAAAAGTAATAGTTACGGTAAATCACAAGGAGTCATGCTATTTATACCCAAGAGTTAGGTTGAAAGGATATTCTATCATTAACTATCCAATAATCCTCATAGAATTCACACAAAGATAGATTTTTCTTGTGATGGGTAACTAAAAATATGGCTGAGGAAACAACAAATCATTTGAGAAACATAAACTAAATGGGCAAAAGATCTAGCAGGTACTTTAATAGAAGCTATACATAAATTTGCATCCAACTGATATAGAACAAATCCAGTTATGAAGTCGCACAACTTTGTTAAAGTGACATGCATAACCAAAAATAGAGCTAATTACCATTTTGTGGAAGAAAAAGAATAGCATGAAAATCTAACACATAAACTGACCTGTTTTCCCCATTCATATGCCCGATCAAGAAGATACGAGTATTCCAAATCTTCAAAGCATTTTTGTAGCGAAGAGAGAGGCTCATTGAAGTAAACAGGAAGGCAAACTTTGGTAAGGTCCTTCCCAATGTTATCCTTAATCATTGACCATAGACTAACACCTTTTTCTTTTTCAATTGGGTCAGGTAACTTCTTACGACGCTTAATGTAAGGATAGTTTGAGCCAACAGATCTAATTGAAGGATCAATGCAATCTTCTGATTCTAGAGAAAAAAACCCGTCATCATCCGAAGAGAATGATGATGTTCGGAAACCAGACTCGTTACTTTTGAAAGAACCCGATGATAGAAAATCACGGGTGTCAAAGAATGCATTCTCTTCATCATCCGTCTCTTCCTCTGCAGCATCAACTCTTTCATTATCATCATCAGATTCACTGACACTTGCTTTGAGAAAAGAAACAAATAAGAATCAAATTTCAAAGCATCCATAGAGAGAGGCAAGATGATAAATTTTAAAAAAATACATAAAACCATTTCAAAGATGATTAAAATCAGAAAATTAAAGAACCACAATGATGAAAGAAGAAATTGAAAGGTAAAAACAAGCATTGACACATTTAGACTTCCATAAACAACCAGCAATTACAATGTAATGCACAAAAATAAAACAAAAGCTGGCCTATTGTTACAAGTTGAATCAGCAGCCTACCATAATACAGCAAAATCATTATGTTCATAAGAACAACATGAAAACCAGACCGAGACACTAGATGATGCTATATGCTGCCAGTTACACCTTACATTGTTCAGTTGAGGAGAATAGAAATAATCCCAGATTCCAAGTAATAATATCATGACCCTTCTGTCAGAGGCTGTTGTGTCTTAAAGGTTTCAATGTTTAACAGATATTAATTTTCAGTAAGACACATGCCATAGAGTGGCCTGTTGAGAATCAGGCACCAAACTGGTTTTCGGATATTTAGTACACAGGCATGATATTCTCATGACAACCATATACATATCTCAGGTAATCCAGAAATGCTGAGCTCATTTACATAACAGAAGAATATACTGGACTATAACAGGACCTAAATACCAATCAAGCATTGGCATATTTGTATATAAATCATAATGTCTTACAAAATCAGCTCTTGATGTTAATTTTTTTTTTTTGCAGCACTTACCACTAAACTTGTCTTGTAGCAGAGTGGAAGAAGATGTGCGTTGATCATTCAACTGTCTTTGGCTCTCATCAACTACTGTATTCTCCAAGTCAACCTTTTCTGTCTGCATAATACAAAACAAAAGCAGCTCCCTGGTTACACATGGAAATATTTAAGATTGAAACCTTGTAACAGAAACTGATGCAGCATTTAGTCACAGACTCTTACTAAAATAAACCATACATTCAAAATGCAAATGCAATCAATAACTGAAAAAAAAATCATTAATACTAGAACAGTAAAATTAATCATCTGATTCATCAAATAAAAGCAAACATTCATATTGCGAGCAAAGGGACAAAATGCAAATCGGGAATTAAAGCATCGGAGAGAAGATATGCACCACACAAATGTTTACATAGCAAGCATGGATCTTTATGGAAACAATGGTAAAATATTAAAGAAAGGATACGATGTTATAGCCCATAATACCATTAGGCAATCAATCCTTAGCCTCGATATAACATCAAAACAGTAAGATGCATAAAATGCTAAAAATTCATCAAATCAAGTTCTAAGCAGTTCACAAACTTTACTGTAGCATACAAACCTCATCATGTGTGAGAAAGTAGCAAATATTGAACTTTGATCTTTCCTTGCTACTGCAAAGTTGAACAATTCTCTACCTTATACCTCCCAGTAAAATAACAGAGAAGATATGGAATGGAATTTTATTTTTTTTGGCTATAACTTGAGCAATCCTTGACATGAAAAATCTTACTGATGTGGGGGCCAACATAGTATGTTATTTTGGTCCAATTCTACATCAGCTTTCTTGCCTTACCCAAGGGGGTTGTAGCATCGAGTTACTGAAGATCAAGAAAATATCTAAAAAAAAATAATACGTAATGGTATGGCAGAATTCTAATGCAATAGAAAAGCCATCTTAAAAAACGACAAGGTTAAGAGTACTTGCAAAAAAATAAAAATTTCATTGCTGCAGATATATAATTTAGCAGAAAACCTGGTTAAAATCTGAGTATAAAAACACTGGCAAGTTGCACAACCATCCTCCTGGAGTGGAAAATGAAAGAAATCCTTAAAAATTAAAATTAATACTATAAATTTTGAAGTCAACAAGTTCCTCATAGTCATTGTGGGAGAAGTTCGCAGGTGGGCTACAAGTTCCACCATAGGAAAACCAAGATCTGTTTGTTTGCAACACTCACCAGCTTCAATAGAATCTGTTTTACAATACCAAGTTTGAAACACAGGGTAAGCAAGGAAATTGGAGAGCTCATTAAGGGAGTGAACTTAAGGAGATGTTGTCAAAAGCTGAGTGATGATGACAACAGTAATTCGCAGGAACCACTCCTGCAAACCTCACTACTGAACCCAAGGCTTCAATAATATGCTGCCAAAGAAAATGTTTAAGTGATGATTGATGTGTATCTGTGCAGCACTACAAAATGCATAATCCCCATGCACAAAGAAAGCATGGATGAACAAGCAAGTCCCCAGCCTATATAGAGCACGTATATGGTCGGAGCCAAATAGATTGCTTAGAAAACTCAACTGATTGGAAAGAAAAATCTCTAGAGTGGCCGAACTCGCATAACAAGTCATGTACCAAAGCACTTGGTGGCGACACTCTCATAAACCAGTATTGCATCTTTGACTTCCACAACAACCAGTAAAAACAACACTATTAAAAACACAATCTCCACCGAGACAATCACCTGATTTGCAAATATCACTGTTTCTTTAACCATTTTTAATGTTGTCAAGGCAACCAAATTGAAATAATTTCCTAGAAACTTCTGCTGCTAGACTGAATAGCTAATAATACTATATCTTTTTTTCCAGAGATTAAATACTTTCAGGTAAAAATATGATAATGGTATCTAAATGCACACGTTGGCAAGGTACTTCTTACACTTGCAAAAAGCGAGAAACTAACTTATAAAAGTATAAAATATAGAATTTTCTTAATAAAAGATACTATGAACGTCTTTAAGAGTTTGCCATTATGAGAGAAATAATTTACCTATATACAATAAAAACTTTAAAAAAAAAAAATTTGTATGCCACCAAAGTGCATGTTAGGAGCAAAAACAAAACACTGGGTGTATAAATCATGGTAAAAAAACCAAGCTAGATGTATCTGTCTGGTTAGCATACATGACCTTTTTTTTGTTACAAAGGAGAGGTTCAAACTTTAGGCTTTTTGGAGGAAGGAGGGACAAGAGAGGTAGTAGAACGACAACTCATTGCCTAGCAAACAAGACTTTGAACTCAGGAAAATATGCTATCCGCGAAGGAATCTGCTACCATGCAATTAAATGGTATACCTCGTTTCATTTTACCATTATGATAATTTCTCAGGATGTGAGAGAAAGACATGATGAGGCGTCTTCTAGACTAACAGATAGAACAAAATGGAGAACCTGAACTAAAAAAGTCAGAATTGTGTAAGTAACCTCCTATCTAGCATTCTCATATGAAATCCTAGTTAAATCTTCTTCTTCTTTTCCAAAAGGAATATAAAATATTGATCATTGCCTGAATAATACACAAATGTTAACACATAAACCCTCTCCAAATGTACTTCTATACAACAGAATCACGTAAAAGATCCAAAAAAGTGCATCTCTACTTACCGACACAGATGCAAAAAACCACCCCACCTATAGATATCTAAAGAAATCAGATGGAATTTGCACGAATCTGCATGGTAGAAGAAACTGTAGAAGCACAAGAAGTAGAATTCCGAATTCCAATGGCATTTTCTTTTGTACTTTTCATAACATGTACCTCTAGCTGGCGAAGCGTGTCGATGAGAAGCCATTGCTTCTGCTTGAGAAGCACTATCTGGTTCTGCAGCGCTGCAAACTCAGTCCTCATGATCTGCTCGCCATCCTGTATCACCTCCTCCCTGACTCCCTCCTCTTGAAGCCGCTGCCTCAGCTTCTCTGTTGAGACAGCCACATTGTCCAAAGGAGCCATTAGTTCACTGTTAGACATCCGAGGGAACATATCCTTCACAGCCTGCAATGCTTCCATCCATGCCAAGCGATCCTCACGTGTCTCTGCTCTCAAGTGCAGCCTCTTTGTGCCAGTAAATATTGAGAACCTCTTGTCATCTGATCTGCTCTCGCGGATTGATGATACCTAAAAACATAAATTGAGATTTAATGGGAGAAACCATTAAAAAAAAAAAGAAGACAATTCCTATTCTGATAAATGAATAAAACTGATTTAGAGAGAATATAACTGAAAGTTGGGGGGAAATCACATGATTCCACTAAATTTTCATCGAAAGTAAAATCTTCCATTAGAAGAAACAAAAGATAACAAATCGCAGTAATAATAATTGACAATCCAAATCCAAGAGGCCATTGAAAATTGAAAAAAAAAATTATCATATATTCACCTTGAGGTGAATTTCACCAACAGGCTTACGCCTATTCTGCGAATTCCCATTCCTAGGCCTAGAAATACGTCTCATAGATTCTTCACCGATAACTTTGGATCCTTTCTCGGTCTCTTGATTAACGAGAATCTTATCAGGTCCATGAATTTTATAATACGACAACACTCCATCTTGCAAAACGAACCATCTCGGCCTCCAACCTCTCCCGTAGTTCACCCACTTATATAAAACCCCCGATATCCCATTCCCTACTATATCATTTATCTTCACATCCACCTGTACAAGTGGTTGCTCTCTCTGGTGACTCGTCCTGTTACTTTTGTTACCATCTGTTCCGTTGCTGCTGCTGCAATTGCTGGCGGTGCTGTGGTTGTGGTGGTGGTGGTTTGAGAAATGATTAGTGTTGTTTTGGTAGTGGTTTTGGATTTGAATTTGTGGATGAACGGTGGTTGATCCCGGGTCGGATCTGGCGGTGACTGCCATCGATAGATTCGCCGGCGAGTGATCGGACACGGTTGAGATGCAGCAAAGCGGATGCATAAGGAAACTTCTCAACACAAATCAACGGACAACCCGACGGTTATTGGAGAAATGGTGACATGACAGCAGCGGGTGGTGGTGGAAGTGAGAAGCTCATTATTATTCATGACGGTTACAAGCGGAAAATTGTTAGGAAAACGGTTACAGAGAATGTGAAAAAAAGAGGCTATTAATTTTGCATTTAATGATGATGATGATGATGATTATTAGCAAGGATTCTGAAAAGAGAATTATAAATGGGAGAAATTAAATCGGTAGAGACGTTGTGACCACGAGAAAAAGAATCCGACTAGACTTTTCTTTTAGAAATTGGAAATGGAAATTTAAAGAAGCAACCGCAATTTGATGTGTAAAGACGGGGCAGTTTAAATACAAAGCGGTTGGTTGATGAGTTATGAGTCTGTCTCTTCTTCTAGACGGGTTTTGTTTGTATGTGGTAAGATGCAGGAGAAAAAGCACAGATCGCCGCCGGGTCGTACAGGCGGTGATGTGAAGGATTCTGGATTGACACGTGGAGTAAATGCAGTGCGTGAAACGGATGGCGGGGGTGCTTGACGGGGAATCCAGCGAGGGAAGAGAGTGAAACAGCTGGCCCGTTTGGAAGCGGACCGGTTTCAAATGGGGGTAGAATCTTACCTGGAGATTAACTAATTTTTGATAACTTTTGTTATTTGACCCGCTAGAGTCGTGTGAATGGCACTTGGAAAAGAGGTTTGGGAAGGTCAGGTGTTCATCTGAGTTCAATTCAACTATGTGACTATGTTTTAAAATTTAAGATATATAGATAAAAAGTTATTTTGTATTTGAGATAATATTTAATTAATATATTAATATACTTGGATTTTTTTTATTTTTAATCCAAGAAATTTAGGCTTACAATAGAATTTTTGAATACTTGCAAAATTTGTTAATACATTTGGACTAAAAAACATGTCGATGATAAAGTTAGTATCTTTACGAGAAATGTATTAAATAATTTAAAAAAACCTTAAATTCCATGAATAAAGATATTTGTACTTGAGGATGTTTGTTCTTGAGTTTTAAGTTTATTAATACTCTGACATTTAAGTAATTTTATCTTAAGAGATAAAAAAATTATGAGTTATTTACATAGTTCAGGAGGTGTTTATATCTTCTGAACCTTGTTGTTTTCATAAAAAAAAAGAGTTGGAAAGTCCTCTGTTTTCAGTGATATTAATGGGAGGAAAATATTTCTTACATATCATTAATGAGATAATAAATATGATATATCCCTTAAAAGACCTTACATATGAATAATTATTATAGATGAAGAAACATGACGGTTTATTATGTTTTTAACACTTATACTATAAAGGATTGTCTAGGATCAAGCATAACGCTTTACAATTTAGTAATGTCTAAGTTCTTTAGGTTTGACATATTTTTCATACTCACATTACCTTGGATTTCGTGAACTACCAAGTCCAGGTGCCTTAGGTCATACATACTTGTCAGACCTATATCACCTTGGACTTGGTGACTGTCAAGACCAAGTGTCTTGGGTCCGACATGTTTGACAAACCCATTTGATTTAAGAAGATTTTTATTTATAAAAATCTTAATAAAAAAATTTACTCATCAGCTGCCCCTCAAGCCTTTAATGTGTAGTCTAGCATTTAAAGGCTTAAAAGATGTTAATGGTGACAGTTGATCAATATATATCCTGTCATCCTTTAGGGAAAAGGCAGTATGTCATTGTAGATCTAAGAAGATTTCAGGAGAAAGGAAAAAAGGTTTGGGAAGACCACATAGCGATGCAAAATAAATATTGCAGGCTTTTGGCCTTTCTAGGGTTACAGAGAAGGTGTCATCTATTTTGTATTCCTGTTCTTTCCTTTTTTGTGTGCTTTTTTTAAATCTTGTTATTGATATAACATGAGTTAAGAATTTCCAATATTTTATAAGAAGAAAGCAGTTTAATAGCAGAAAGTAAATCATTGACTTGGTGAACCAAAACTTCTTTCATTGTGCTTTCATAATTATAACTCCTACAAAAGAAAAAAGAAGAAAAATTGTGCTTTCATCATTAAACTTCTTTCAGTTTAATAGCAGAAACCTTTTTTAATTTTTTCTCCCTTCTATAATTATAACTCCTACGAAAGAAAAAGAAAGAAAAATTCCTAAAGGTGATTTCAGTTTGAAACCTGAAACTGGAACCACTTGTTATAGATCTTCGACCATAAAAATTGGCCCTAAATCCGAGAGGGATAATGCCCGACCTTTTTATACTGGAAGAAGGGATGGGGATATTCCCTAGAAAGTTTAAACTTGAGAGGACAACTAAGGCTGCTCAAGACTTTTATGGACGACACACAAAGTTCAGTGTCTTGGGACCAAGTATCCCTAGCTAATGCTAATCAGCTAAGAGAATATCTAGTGGTCATCACTCAAGTTGGTGACCGTATCTCTTAGGTCATCAGCAAATATGAAAAGGGTATTATTATCATTACAACCCTCATATACCTATGAAATTTTATATACTAATTTCCTCTATAGAGATATGTAAGGGATGTTCTAAGGTATTATAACCTTGGTCTTGCACAAATTCATTCCATCGAATGGATCATTTTATCTTCATTTAAAAAATTATTAAGTATTTTGAATGAGGAGCCCTCAATCAAGGTATTTATAAATTTTTTTACCCTGATCAGTAGCATTGAAGGGGGACCTTCAATCTATTGGTTCTTTACTTTTGTCAATAAATGGAATGGACCCATGAAAATATCATGAAGGAAAAGCCCTCTCGATCAAAATAGTGGGAGGAACAGTGGGTAAAAGTGAGGTATACTAGCTTAGCAAAACCTTAAGATAGGTATAATCAAATTTAGGGTTGTACCCACTATTAAAAGACACCTCCAGCGGGTGTAAATGAAAAGCCTTTATTAGGCTCAGAATAGGAGAGGGTTGTACCAGGTTAGCCAACCTTTATATTGAATATGATATCAATTATGTGGCTAAAAGGTTATATGGCATTTCAAGTAATTTTGATTTCATATATTTGTTTTTTATTTCAAAATCTTTAATTCCTTGATTGTTTTCTTGTACAAGGTCTTTACCTAGAACCGTTAGATCCGAATACAGTGGGTCTACCCTATAAATGCCTAGTCATGTGACTACACCTTCTTCTAACAGTGACTCCACTTTCCAAGAAAATCAACCATTAGAGCGAAGAGAAAGGGTTAGGTCTTCTATACAAGTGAATATCGAGGAGATTTCCACAATCTCAATCTAAGCTGAGGATATCCCTAAAGATGTCGCTGCAATTAAACATCCTGCTAACGAGATTACTCAAGAGGCAGCAGGGGGTCTTGTTCCTCTTCAACAAGGGGTCTCGCTCCCCTTCAATAAAGGGTTTTGAGGGGCCAACTTCCACTGCGGTCATTCTAGAAGCCGCTTTCTATTGGAAGAGAATGAAAATCTCTATTCCTTTGAATTCTAAAGTGGAGATCATTCCCCTTCCATATAGTTGTCTTGCTCCTACAAGTCCAATTTACATATGTCTTAGGTCTTCTAGCCAAGCTCCTCTAGCCTCTAGGGTGGAAGACATCTTCTCCAATCTCATGTTAGACCATGCTCCCATTTGTTTCTCCACTCTCAATGAGAAGGAAAAAAGGGTAATGATGATTGTTATTCAAGGGAGATCCATGTTCGAACCTGGGAGGTTAGATGTGAAAAAGACATTAAAACAACTCCTCACCTTGTCTTTTGATATGGGAGGACTAACCGACCCAAGCTTCTAGTTTCATCTGGTCATCACAAGTCAGATGGCTTTTCAAGTAAGATAACAAGTTAATTTTAATATATATTTTTCAGTTTTATATTATTCTGAAATATAACTTTTCTTATCTTTTTATTTAGAACTTCATGATGCGTGCTCACTCTAAGAATAGATGGGTTGAAGAGAAAAGGGTTATGAAGGAGGCCATTGAGCAATATTGAACTACCAAGTCTGAAATGCCAAACTTAGAGAAGAAAATGTTGCTCAAGATATTAAGATGGATTCTATTATAACCGCATATTCAAAGCTACAGGGGAAAATGGAAGCTCAAGTTCATGCCTTGGAATCAACTGAACAACAATTGTTTGAGGCCTACGGTCATATTAACCTCCTAAAAAGAGAGGTGAATGACTTGGTGAAAAAACGAGGTGAGCTTAGAGCGGCAAGAGATATCCTAAAAGAGGAGTTGAAGATAGCTTAGGAGGAGGTTTATAAATTTCATGCAAAAATGGAAAACCTAAAGAATTCTTCCTAAGATTTTTTTGTTTGAATATAGAGAGTCCGTGTCTTTATGTAAAAAAATTATTTTAATAAATAAACTTAGCAAACATAACTAGGTAAATGTCATGGCTCATGAGATTAAATATCTTTTAAATTATTTTATAGAAATACTATGTAAGGGAAAAATAGAAATATAGACACAAATTAAATTGATTGGATAAAATAAAAAGAAAAAAACATTATGTAAGGCTGCACATATTAGAAATATTATCTGGAAATATTTTTTATTTTAAAAAATAAAGTTCATCCATATAAAAGATTAAAAAAAAAAAAAGAATTATAGATGAATCAGAAAAACACTTAAAAATTTAAATGTGTAACAAAAAAAATTTTCCTTTAAAAAAAATCTCTCTGAACAAAAAGAAAAAGAGAAAGGGTATTAGTTCAAATATAAATAAGAAAAATTTAGAGAAAAAAAACCATTGGTTTTAAAAAAGAATTAGAAAAAAAAAATGTCAAGCGTTGTTGGGCTTAGCAAGCTAGGTCAGCTCAAAAAAAAAATGTCAAGCGTTGTTGGGCTTAGCAAGCTAGGCCAGCTCACCTAACCTATTCATCAAGGCCCATGTGTTGGGCTTTTTTTGTTGTAAGCGGGGTGGACAACATGTCATCCACCCCAAATTTTTTTAAGAAGAAAAATTAAATGACGCGTTGTCTAATTTACTCAGATTTCGGCCACCATGGTATCCGAAAATTAGGGCTTAAGTGTTTTTACTCATATACCTTTTTTTATATACCTAAAACACCTTAGAAAATATAATGAACCTATCAATGGCCTCAAGAAAACCAGAAAACCATCCCAAAAACTAAAATCAACCTGAAACTAAAAATAAAATTAAGCTCAATATGTTTTGTCATGATTTTTAAAGGTAAAAAAACACTAAACTTTCCTCATCAAATTAAACCATTTAACACGGATATCAACCGTCTTGGTGGTCTACATCGATATTAATGATATTATTTTTTCTTTATCGTCGAAATCTGACAATCTTTTTCTCTCATTTCTCAATCAGAAACTAAAAATTAACAAAAAAAAATAAATATAACCATCCACAATGATTTATATATGTATGAATAGTACCATTATCTATATGAACATCTCATATGTTTTAATATTTAGTATAATGATAATAATAACAAGAAGAAAAATAAGAGAGACCAAGGATTGTAAATTAGAGTGGCGTGGTCTGCATATACGGGTGCACACCCAATACGATCCCAAGACTCGTGCTATTGACTTTTATATATAAAAAAAGGGAACAACACAGTTATAATTTGTCAATGCTTGTTGTCTCTATTAATATATAACAAATAATTTAGCAGCAAAAGCATATCTGGACGGCATTATGGTCGTACCTTGTATCTTTCTCTTTCAAGAAAAAATAAATTAATCACAGTGTCGTGTATGCCTATCAATTACAGCCATAAAGCAAATCTCCACGGCAAAGTTTTCCACTCGAATAAAAAAAAAAAAAACACTTTACATGTCCGAACTCTTTAAGATCTAGCGTTCTCAGCTGGCAGCAAGACCACGCCGAGCAGGCGAGCACACCTGGCTCGAGTTAGTTGTCTTCACGGTTAAAGATTTTGATAATGAACTGGATCAGATTTGATGATTTTTCATTCTCTTGATCAAAGAAGACATGAGACCTCGGTCGTGGAACCACTGTTCCACTGCTGTTGTCCATCAATCACTTTCTAGTTTGTTACAGTTTTAAAAGCCCGTGCCACGTTGCAATTAGGATTTTAAGTTAATTTTTGGTATACTATAAGATCGTGTGAATGCTATGAATGCATTATATTTTATCTTGATATTCTCAATTAACAAACACAAAGATATTATTTATGTTTAATGAAATAAAATAAAAAATATATAAATCGATACATTGTCATTGATTAATTACTTGAACAAGAAGCTAAGATTTCTTCTAAAGATAAAAGGCAACTCAGTATACAAATAATTAACCTCGATTTTTCTTTTTAATTTATGCTTTTTTATTTTTTTTATCATACAGGTTATTCTTTATCACCATTACAAATTATTTTTATATTTTTAAAATATATCACACATATAAAGTTTATTTATATCAAATATAAAAGAAGAAAAAAGATAAATTACAACAACCTTTTTCAAACACCATAAAAATACAATATAATTAAAAAAATAGCTAATATTTAAAATAATAATTAAAACCTCCCTGACGTATCAGTGCGATTTATTTTTTAGCAATTTTTTACCATAATGTTTATTCTTGAAAGGAAAAAATCATAGAAGCAAAATTATTCTGGATAATTGTTTTTAATTAAAACCTGATCTTTATCTTAGTAATGCAATTTTTATTTTGACAATTTCTTTATAAGAATGTTTATTTTTTAAAACAAAAATATTATTGAAATCATAGAAGTAAAATTTAATAAAAAATAACATTTTTATTATTATAATATACTATAAATTTTTAGAGTTTGTTTTTATATAATCATGTGATAATAAAAAGATGTATGAAGAAGAGCTAAAAAAAGATTTAAGAAAAGAATAAATACAGATCACAAAGTACAATACAAAAAAAAAGCACTCGGTAACTTTATATATAAAAAAAACTATAATTTTACTTTTAAATACTATATTTTTAATATATTTTAATGTTATTTTTTTCATGAAATTTAATAGAAGAAAAGGAAAAAAATGCATGATGGGCCCAACATATAATCCACCCTTTTTATTCAAAAAACAATACAAGCCAACATTAGCTTCTCTGCTTGCCCAGTTTTTTTACCATAGAAACGGTTGTTAGAAATCACGTCGAGCTTTTTTGAATCTAAAAATACACTTTCAATTTATTTTCACTTTAAAATATCTAACAAACATATTTATCATGTCAATAAATTAATTTATCAACTCAAAACACTCCTAAATTATTTTAAAAACACACCTAAATTATTTTAAAAACACAAGATCAAAACATGAAAAATTTTTATTTCTCAATCTTGATCTATTTTCTTCAACAAGATAAAGATTGAAAAACAACTAAATAGAACTTTTTTAGTTAAATAAAACTTATTAAAAACAAAATTAATTTTTTTTGTTACAAAAATATAATTAATCCATAATTTTTTTTTCCTGGTTAGTTCTTTTGTCAAACAAAATGATTAAAACATAAATAAAATAAATTTTTGAATCAAAATTAAGATAGTACAAATGTTGATATTGACTATGTAATTTCTTTGTATTTTATATTATGGTTTTTTTATACAGTAATTTAAACTTTATTTTATTAAGTTAGATTTCAACATTCAATAAAAAAAGAGAGAAAAAACGAAAAAAAAAAAAAAAGAAAGAGTTAAGAGCATTCTTTTCTTGCGTTTCATGACATTGAGTAGATACGAAAATTTTATTTAATCACGCGAAGTTTCTGCCATTAATCAGGCAACATTCCTCTAGCGCTCTCGCGGAAAGAGTTTTCTAGACGGAACTTTTAAATTCTAGCTGAACTCTTCCCAGCCCCGACTCGTGATTTACTGCACAGTGACAAGTTACGAGGCGTTGTTCGGCCGGATTGAAGTCGTTTTTGTTCGATTGATGGTATTATAACTATAATTATATATAAAAAAAACTAATAGGCATCATTGTCCAATATATATATATCATAAAAGAAATTACATTAATTATTATTTATTTCATTACATTTTGTCGTCATAGGAGGCATAAATGAAGAAAGATGACGTTTTTGCTTTTTATGATTGTGGCATTTAGGACATATTTAGGAATAGTTATGATTACGATTTAAAATGATTTTTATTAGGAAATATATTAAAATAATATTTTTTTATTTTGTTAAATTATTTTTGAAATCAAACATCAAAACAATTTGAAAATATAAAAATATTAATTTTTAACAAAAATAAATAAATTTTTTTTAAAAAAATAGGTTGGCTAGCATTTTCAAACTGGACCTTAAATACATAAATAAAAAATTCTTTATTTGTATAAATTCTTTATATTTGCACGCAATCTTCATGAAAAAGAGTCTTGCTCATATCAATATCTATTTAAAGAGAAGATTTGTTTGTTGTGGGGTGATGTTTTATAAAAGCTTGCTTTAAAAAAAATAAAATTGAACTTTATAAAAAATTAATATTTTTAAATCATTTTGGTTTATTAATATTAAAATTATTTTAAAAAAAAATAAAAAATATTATTTTAATACATATTTAAATAAAAAATACTATAGAAAATAACTTTCACCACAATTCTTAATATGCTAATATTCCCATTCACATTTAATATAGTGTATGGTTATTGAGTATTTAAGTTTGAGGATATTAGTAATAGCAGAAATCCTCAAGTTTGAGAAAACGAGTTTCGAGAGAATTCTTTATCGAAATCCACCTTTATTTTCTTTTTATTGTCCATTCGTTGCTAAAATGACTACCGAGTTTTTTATTTTTTCCCCCCCCAACGATTTTGGTGTTTCTTTCGATTTAGTCTTTGGTCATATTGGACCACATCATTACCGGATGACATGATCTTAATAATATCCAATATCATTGGTCAAGTTTAAATATTTAATTTTAAATAACAAAAGCAATGCGCGTGTGGTGTACTGGTCAGGAGACTAATCCAAAGTTAGTATCGAGAGAGAAGTGGCATTGTCACGATAATTATGGATGTTTTGTCAGGTTTCTTGACTTGCTGGGTGCATGAACAAAGCCAAGAAATTACTGCACAGATCTTTTCAAGCGTTTAGTGGATCAAAATCAAAGATGCTCAGTCTCCTCTGCATTACTTGCTTTTTAGCAGCTGGGGTTGATATATTTCCTTGTCATTAGTAAATGGGCACTTTGAATAAGAATGAACTGCTAACCACTTAAGGTTGCTTTGGAAAAACAGGGTAATAGGTGGTTTTTTATTTAGAAATATGTTAAAATAATATAATTTTTTTTAAAAAAAAATCAAATTTCATAGTGACTAATCTTATGCATTGAGGATGGTTTTTGGACATGCATGTCTCGAGATTAATAACTCCCATTCAAAAACCCACCGAATCAATATGTTCTCTTTTTCACCTCGCAGGGAAAAAGAAGAGGAGAGGATACATGTAAGCGAAATCAATCAAATTAGTGACTTGATAATCTCTCAATGGTCCTTTTCTCTCCGCTTTACTCGGCTCGGAAAAAAAATGATAAAAAAACGATTGGAGATCACACGCTCCAAGGCAGCATCTATGTTCAAGGCTATGAAGAATATCCACATGGTCCTTTTCATTTCTTCAATTAATTACCTGTTGTTA
Organism: Populus alba; assembly: GCF_005239225.2. NCBI lineage: Eukaryota > Viridiplantae > Streptophyta > Magnoliopsida > Malpighiales > Salicaceae > Populus > Populus alba. The sequence goes on along the minus strand of NC_133297.1, from coordinate 11,406,011 downwards.
GTGGCATTGAAACCTTTAACTATATATATGAGCGCGCTTGTTTTGGTTACTTGAAAATATTATGATTATATAATTTTTGAAGAGTTAATTTTTGGTTAACATTTTAATTTATAAAAAAATTAAATAAAATGGATCTAGTAAATATATCAAACCTAAAATGTTTGGGCCTGATAGTTAACTAAACTCAAAGTAATGTAAGTCTGTTAAACATGTCAAATACATAGAACTTGAACTTAATAGTCAACCAAGCACGGGGGAATATGAGTTTATAGAACATATTAGACCCAAATAACTTGAGTTTGATATGTCAGGTTCAAAGAACATGGACTTAACTGTTAGAAAATGTAAATCTAACAAAATATCAGACCCAAATAACTTGGACATTATCAAATTTTAAGGTCATATGCTTGATCCTAAAAGATCCTCTATAATATAAGCATTAAAGACATGATAAATTTTCATGTCTTTTCATCTAGAATAATCATTCATGTTAAAGTATTAATTTTTCTCATACTTCTATTTATATGCAATGTCTTTTGAGGGACCTTCCATACTTGTTATCTCATTAATAATATCTGTGATTATTTTTTGTTAATATCACCGAAAATAAATAAATAAAAACTTTCTAGTCTTTCCTTTCCCTTAAAACAACAAGGTTTGGGGGGTGTATTTTTATCTTAAGATATGAAAAGTTGTGAATATTTTACCTGAATAGTTCAGGGGAACGTGGACTTAACTGTTAGACAATGCGAATCTGACAAAATACCAGACTCAAATAACCTGGACATTACTAAATTTTAAGGTCATATGCTTGATTCTAAAAGATCCTTTATAATATAAGCATTAAAGACATGATAAATCTCCATGTCTTTTCATCTAGAATAATCATTCATGTTAAAGTATTAATTTTTCTCATACTTATATGTGTATACAATGTCTCTTAAGGGACCTTCCATATTTGTTATCTCATTAATAATATCTAAGAGATATTTATTTTCGGTTAATATCATCAAAAATAAAAAACTTTATAGTCTTTCCCTTCCCTTAAAACAACAAGGTTTAGGGGGTGTATTATACCCCCTGAACCATTAAGGTAAAATGTTCACAACTTTTCATATCTTAAGATAAAAATATATAGATTTCAAAGTATTAACCAACTTAAAACTCAAGAATAAACATATTTATTTCTTGAATTTAAAACTTTTTAAAATTATTTATTGTCTCATGTTATTTTATACATTTCTCATAAATATATTGACTTTATTATCATATAGTATTTAAATCCCTTGATTTAGGATTGTTTTTACAAGTATTGAAGCTTTTATTATTAGCCTGAAGTTCTGTAGATCATGAATAAGAAATTCAAATACTTGAATATATTAATTAACCACAATCTCAAATACTAAATAACATTTTAGTTATATATATTGGATTTTGAGACATTATCAATTTTTTAGTTTATAAAGGGATACGATAAGTATAAGTATTTAATAATTCACATGAAAATAAATGATTTTCTTTTCTCCAAGGTAGTAAGATAATTTCTTTTCTTTGAAATTATACTTGATTATTCAAGATTATCACAGTTATGGATCTATTAGTTAAATTACAAGAAAACGAAGAAGATATTTTTACTATATAATAAATGAAACTATTTAACGGTTTATAATCACTTCCAATAATACTATTTTTTAAAAGATAAAATAATATATATATTTTAGTCATAATTGCAGTATAACATTAATAGCTAAATTTATTTAGTGATGAGATAAGTTAATAGAAGTAATCAATAATCCATAAATTTATTTTTTACTGGACAACAATCCATAATGCATTAGAGTAATCATAGAAATTTCCACCAATGTTAATGTCTCCCATGCATATAATACACACGACGACGATGACGATAATGACGACGACATGTATGACGCCTGAAACCATAAAAATGATAGCAATAGCAATAGCAACAGAGGATTTGGTATATCGCTCTTGATTCCCGTCCAAGCACATTTAATAGCTTTACTAATTAAGTCACATTCTTCTCAACACACATTTGGTTTAATTGTAATTAAGTTACATTTGATATCGATATCTTAAAAAATTAGGTCCGTTTTATGGTTACAAATATTATAATTATAGGATTATTAATTCAGTGACAAAAAAAAAAAAGACTACTAAGCCTTTGTACACTAGGGTTTTTTATATTTTAAGAATAAATTAATAATTTCACCATACAACAAAAATATAAAAAAATAATTTATCTTGGCTCCGTTTGTTTGCTGGAAAATAGTTTTTTTTTTTGGAAAGTGAATTCCGGGAAAAGTAAATTCCGGGAAAATAAATTCCAAAAAAGTATCTTTCGATGTTTGGTAGTGTAAGAAAATGAGTTGGAAAACACTTTCCAGTGTTTGGTTATGTCATGGAAAATGAGCTGGAAAATAACTTATTAATATTTTATTTTTCTCAAGTTTATTAAAATAAGAGGAACAAATCTTACAAATTAAAAAGTTGAATGAGAATGAAATTGAAAAAAAAAAAATATAATTTCATAAATTATCTCAAATAAAATAAATAATAATCAAAATAATAGAGATTAAATCTAAAAAATTAAAAAAAAATAAAAGATGAAGAAATTAAAATAATAATAATCAACATTTCATAAATTATTTCAAATAAAATAAGTAACAATCAAAAGAATGAGGACCAAATTTGATAGATAAAAAATTTAAATAAAAATATGATAAGAAAAAGCAAATAGCAAATATAAAAAATAAGGACCAAAGTTAATATAAAAATAAAATTTTAAGAGATGAAATTAAAAAATAAATATTCAAAACGAAATATATATAGCAATCAAAAGTTTGAGCATCAAATTTGATATAATCAGTAAATAATGACATTTCTAAATTTTTCATAATTTCCGAAAAGTGTTTTCCCCTTAAATTTTTCAGGAAAACACTTTCCTGAAAACTAAACCAAATTTTCCTTTTACTGGAAAGTGTTTTCCATTGACCAACTTTTCTATTAGCAAACAAACACAATAAAGTTTGGAAAGTGATTTCCTGAAAACCACTTTCCGGAAAACAAACACAACTAAAGAGAAAACACTTTCTTGAAAACCAAGTGAAATTTTTCTTTGACTGAAATTGACTGGTGTTTTTCGTTGACCGGAAAGTGTTTTCCATTGACTAAAAAGTATTTTTCGTTGACTAACTTTTTTAATGACAAATAAACACATGAAAGTTTGAAAAATAATTTTTCAAAAACTACTTTTCAAAAAAACAAATATGACCTTAATTCAATTTAATAATTACAATTGAACATATGAAAAAATCATACCGCCTCCCCTCACCCACTTTGCACTTTTTTGGCTGGCACAGTCAAGGGCAAAAAATCATTACAGTCAACCAATTCACAATGCAATGAATTTTACTATCCAATGTTCTACCGACCACTCAGTTTTATGATAAAATATAAACGGGAAACATATTTATTTTTTAAAAAAGAAATAACAGGTTACGTGGATGGAAACAATTTTATTTCAATAGTTTATGCTATTTCCATTATTATAATCTATTGATTTTTTATTTATTTAATAGACTGCATGGTTAGAAATGGCACAACCAATTAGCTATGTTATTTATTTTTTATTTTTTAACTATATTAATTTATAAAAAGGAAATTAACAAGTATAACCTTAAAAAAAAATTATGATAAAGAATGTTTGAAAATATAATAAGGAATGCAGTTTAAAGTGTTTTTGCTAAAAAATATATTAAAATAATATATTTTTTATTTTTTAAAAATTATTGTTGAAATTAATATATTAAAATAATATAAAAACATGAAAAAATATCTTAAAAGAATTTTAAAAATATATTTTAATTATATTTCCAAACATTGATGCGCAGCTGCTGTGGTGGCCTTCTCTCGTTGTCCTATTTGAAACCGTCCTTGTGAATTCCAAGAGAAATTGCACACGCATACATGTTGTCGAGTGTCGTCACTCGTCACACATGAGAGAGAGTATTTGGGTGGCGTTAGAGCATGTTCAAAATGCTATCTTGAAGTGATAAAATGTTAACGTGACATTTTAAATAATATATATATATATATATATATATATTATTATCTTTGAAGAGTCAATCGTATTGAAAGGGGAATGGAGTGCTTTATTTTTTCGTTGGAAGTCATTTTCTCTGCATTTAATTCGTTTATTTTTTTACTGGTCCCACTTTGTAGATTTTAGGGGTTTTTTTGGGATATGTAGAAATAGTTTTTACGGGAGAGGAGGCATTTTAGCTATTCTTTTACCGTTCTCAATGAGGCTACTAATTAAAAATAATAATAAAAAAAGAGCTAAAAAGACAGTTTTTTTTTTTTTTTACTTTGACTTTTCTTTTACCTCATGTGTGGGAGATACTCTCATGGTTTCTATCTTTTTTCAACACAACATCACAACCTACCAAATCACTGATGCAGATCATTCGCCGTCCACTTTTGTAGCCTACCTAGGCATCTATAGAGAGAAGAGGAAACTAAGATGATCATCACGCTCGGGCCTTCGTAGGACCGCTCGTGGATTCTTGAAGGGACATATAAGCTGTGTTATTTTTGGAATCAAGTAATCACACCTCTTTAGATATAAAACATAAAACGTGGTTTCCTCGCGTTGTTGACTTTACGTAGGCGTGGTTTGGATGAGATTTTACGAGTATATTCCAGTAATAATTTTTTTTAAAAGTGATTTTTATTTATAAAATATATTAAAATAATTTTTTATTTTTTAAAATTTATTTTGATATTAACATATTAAAACAATTAAAAAAATTAATTTGAAGTAAAAAAAAAATTAATTTTTTATATATATATATTTTTTTAAATATGTTTTTAAAACTAAAAATTAAACAAACTCTACGTCTTTTTTAAGTTGTTGCACCTTTATAAGATGATGCGTTATGTATTTTAAAAGAATTATAAAAAAAAATCTATAACCTCTACTTCTTTATGGTTTTTTAATAAATAATTAATGGTATAATGTTAGTTATTTTCTAGGTCCATTTTAATATATATATATATATATATATATATATATATATATATATATATATATATATAAAAGAGATAAATCCTGGGTGGAAATACTCCTATCATTTTTAGTGGATCGTGAGTTTTAGTTTTTTATTCTCTCTTTGTATCTGTCTTTTTCTTTAAGATAGATCAAGAGAATAACTAATAATAACTAATAGGATATCAATAATTACTCTTCAAACACTAATTTTTTTTTTTTGGTTTCCGGTGAGAGTGAGAGGAGGTGAAGAGCTTGTTTGATTTCCTAATTTTCTAACTTTATTGTTTTACTTTGAAATAAAATACATGGAAAAATATTTGGCAAAGACTTTATAAATAAGTTACTTAATTTTTGAAATTAAAAGATGATTTTTATAAGAAAACATGATACAAGTATAATAGCTTAAACTTTTAAAATTATTGAAAATGGTGTTTTTTTTTCAAGATAAAAAAACTGTTTATTTTATTTTAAAAAATAATCTTAAATATTTTAAATTTAACACAAATTTTGTTGACATGATAAACACAAAAATTCAAATTATCAAATAAAAATTTAAAAATAATTTTATATTATTTTATACCGCAATAATAAATAGGTTCTTCCACTTTATTCGTTTCAGCAATAAAAATATTGTTTTAAATAAAATAATTTTTTTATTTAAAATTAAATTTTTTAGTATTTTTATATTATTTTAATATGATAATAATAAAAATAAAATTTAAAAAATAATTATTATCTCATCACCGTAAACACGGAACTAGTTTACAGTGCGTAGTTTGTGATGATTGTTAATCCTTACCTGTGCTGGATTAGAAGGTACACGTGAAAGGCAATAGTGCCACAGAAAGCAGACCAAAAATAGGGATTTGGCTCGCACGGTGGTCAAAGCATGTTATCTATCTTTTGGCAATGATAACATCGAAATTCACTAGAACAACAACTAATAAAGTTGAAAAAAAAGAAGAGCAAAAGTGAAAGTTCACAACGGGACAACGCAAAGACTCTTCACCTAGAACTTACTGCACAGATCAATGAAATCCACGCCGGTTTGTCTCGGGGAAAATCGGAGCTGTACACGTAAAATGAAGACGCATAACGCGTCCAAATAAGCAACGTTCTGATCTGCCGGCGCCGATGAAGAACCTGCATGTAATTTTCGATTAAAATTCAGAAACGGGGAAATTTGTACTTTCTCGTTCAGCAGAAAAGCAAGCTTCATTTCATATCAGGAGAACGGAGTAGATACAGTTCCCCGGAGTAACGTCTAAGATTACTGTAGAAGAGATGCTTCACGCACTCAGGATTGCAAGTAGTTCCATCAAAAAGCACATAATCATAACAATACTAAACAACAAAAAATGGTGACAAATGCCAAGGGAGAAGGCGATAGATATCACCCAATACAAGAGCAGAAGATAGCCTGAGTTTGAATAGAATTATAGACGACATGAATGGACCCATCCACTTTGGATTGGAGTAGCTGGTGCCAACTTTTTTGACTCATCTTCTCCGAGAGGCCAATTATTCATTCCTAGCTAGAATCAAATCAAATAAATCTTTGCATGCGGGCAAGCACGCATAACCATTATGATACGGGGAGCGAGAGAGGTGATCATTATTTTCTTCGTTAATCGTTATCAAACTCTAAAGTATAGGGTTAATAATTGGGTCATGCATGTTTTCTATTCGGGAGGGGAAAAAATCGTAAGATTTCACCACAATAAAGTTAATACCGTTGGGAGAAACAACTACAAAATCGCCCGCCTTCTACCATATCTATTTTCGCCTTTGTCAACATGACTCGTCAATATACGTGTCTGGGCACTCGATGATATATATATATATATATATTAGATTTATTTTAAAATAATTTTAAGCTACAATTCCTAAATTAATCTATCCTATAAAATCAAATAAAGAAACCAACCTTTGTAACCAGCAAATATAGCATCGAAGTTAAATTCAAGTCTCAATGTTGGGTCGTTCGAAAACAGAAAAACAAAAAGACCTGTGCAGTATCACTCTTCGACGACGATGGCTTATAGTAATAGACATGCAAATTGTAATTGCACACGGTAGTTCAGTGGCTTGACACGATAGCATAGAATAAAAGCTACAAATTGCTACTAAAAATCAAGTTACTGTTGTTCTAAAACTCTACCTGTAGATGAGAAAGGAATTTGAGAAATTTCTCTTCAACTCCATCTTTCAGCAATTTTTTTCTCTCCGTATTCCCAGTTCCATGTATCAACCTCATTTCATTTGATTCACCCTGGTCCACCATGCCTGCTGGCCATGTGATTATGCTCAAGGTCTACTAGACTGATCCTATTCTTTTCCCCCCCTCAACTAGGTCTCGAAGCATAATGAACCCACTGAACATTATTACAATGTGAACTTGAACTTGCCTCTATCTCCATCTCCATTCATGTCCCTTTGACATTAAAGAGCTTTTATCATAAGAGAATGTGGAATCCGAACACTGGAATACGGGAATCAGCATATATGTTCCCGATTCCGAGCCATTAAGATTTGAAAATGATTGGCGAATCCTTTTGTAGGAATTAGTTAATAACCAGCCTCAAGTTAGTTCCCAAGAACGCCTATCACGGACCGAAGAGGGCTAAACACAGCTGTTATGCTTACCTTCAAAGGATGTTCGAAATTGATGAAGATTTCATTTTGTTGTCCTGTACAAAGCATCACGTTGATCATTAATCCTGGCAGGGCTACTGGCTTGACAAAAATTGTTTGATTGATCATGTTACTCTAGAGTTGGGTGTCAATAAGTGTTTTTTCTTTGCAACTAGGCAGTTTAAAATAACACCAATACAGTTTAAAATGGGGAACGAATAATGCTGTAATTACAACCTCAAGGATGGTGAAAAAGAGAGAATGAAAATATAATTGATTCTTTGTATATTTTGTAATATTGAAGAACAACATATGTACAATATATATATATACACACAATTAGATCTACTATATTAGGAGATATTCTAGGAGCTATTGTAGAAGATAAACATCGAATCCCATAATTACTGCATATTATCTAATCATTCGGGATTCTTTCCCTCAGTACTCCCCCCTTAAGTTGGAATGTGTATTGATCACTCCCAACTTGCCTAGTAATATGGCAAACTGGTTTAAATTTGGTGGCTTTGTGAATATGTTTGTTGGTTGTTTCTTGATTTCTATGTGTTCTGGTTTAACCAATTCTTTTTGTACTTTGTCTTGCACCACAAGGCAATTTATTTTTATATGTTTGGTTCGTTTATAAAAAACAGGATTTGAGACTATGTGTATTATTATCTTATTTTTGCATAACAATTTAACCGATTGTTTATGCTTAATATTCAAATTCTTTAAAATGTATAGCAACCACGTTATTTCACAGCATGCAGTGGCCATGAAATGATACTCACTTTCGGCACTTGAACGTGACACTGGCTTGACAAAAATTGTTTGATTGATCATGCTACTCTAGAGTTTGGGTGTCAATAAGTTTCTTTTCTTTGCAACTAGGCAGCTTAAAATAACACCAATACAGTTTAAAAAGGAGAACGAATAATGCTGTAATTACAACCTCAAGGATGATGAATATAACCCATCCATTATGCACTTAAAGGCATAATTACTTTTGACATTTCGTGTTTGTTTGATCTTTCATGTCAAATTCGCCACCAAAGCCATGTGCCTACTAAAATAACCAAGTCAGAAAGACGTACAAAGGAAATTGGTGATTTGGTATTTTTCTTGCTCGATGAGCCAATTTAGAAAAAGGAAAGAAAAGGCTGGCTGAAGTAACAGTACTCCACACTTGTAACATCCAGTTTTTTATTTTTTATTTTTTTTTTATTATTGTTAGTATTTGAATTAATTTGTGTATATTTTAACTAATTTCACAAACCCTCCTAAAATTAACAGTATTCAAAACAAAAATGATTGAACTTTCATGGAGAGTCGAATTTTATCACCACTTGTGGTCAAATGCAAAAAGCCACCCTCCATTTCAATCATCCTCTTAGAAGGTGCTAACACATCTAATAACCCCCGATAGGTCATTTTCAGCCAGAAAAGCCAAGTTAACCAATTGGGACACAACAAATGTAAAAAAAGACGTTTTGTTTTTGGATCTAATCCATGAATTGCTTCTCCGCCAGTAAGCAGAGGATTGAGAATCACAAGCATTCTTATACCTCCGCTACAAGCAACAACCAGCATACATAAACACAGCATCCGCAGCAAATTTTAAGCAACAACGAGTGGGTTTTCCTAATGCGTCGACCATCTACAAACATCTCATGCAAGACATGCCAAAGATGGACAAAAGCTGCAACTTGGCGTCTTTTGATATACGAGGGGACCTTCGAACTTCGAAACGGAACCCAGAATCTTTTATAGACGACAACGAAGTAGAACGAATGAACTTTATCTTACTTGCTCTTTTGCAGCCTTATGAAGAAGACTAAACCTCAACATAAATCCATACTGACACACGGCAATGAAGACAATGTCTGCCACGTGGACCCCGATAACGGGTTATGGCCGCCCCAATAATATATATCAAGTTAGAAAATTTTGTTTTACGCAGAAGCTGGTGTTTAAGGGGGTGGAGGGTCCTTTTCTTTTCCTTGCCAAAATAAAATGCAGAGAGAGAAAAGGGAGGAGAATAACACAGATTCCCCTCAATCATAGGGCGGTGTACCAGTGTCTGAGGTTTAGACCGCACACCAGTCAAGGTATCTCCAGTGATGAGTGATCATCGGCCTGGAAGCAAAATCTTTGCCCTGCATGTTTCAACAAATCAAAGTGATGAATAAAGTAGAAAAACAATGACAGCCATATTAGTTTGACACCTGGTTGATAATGGGTGGAAGGATCCAGCCAACAAAACTAAAGCAAACACATCTTTCAATATGGCCTTTTGAACAAAGAATATAATCAACGAACCACAAGACCAAATCAATTATCGATTTGTTCCTTTGTATCGTTCCACAGCTGGCACAAAAGTGACCACATTTCTAACAAATGATTGATTATTGCTAGAGATCTACATCTGCTCTCCGCAAAGTAACAAGCAACTTAAAAAAGTATGCGATCTCGGTTTGCAAATGTACAATACGCTGTACAATGTTCGTAATTTAGATGACCTGACCTTAATTATATATATTGGGTGAAGGTATCTGACCTAATTCACAAGTAAATAAACATTTGCACTTGCAAGGTGAAAAAAAGAACTAAAGAAAGACCTGTGTCAGTTTTGTCAATATCTCATTTAAACAAAGCAACTTGAAGATAAATATCGGCCGGGTGATTTAATTAAACGAAAATAAGAAATACAGTTCGTAAAACATCTCCAGTTGCGCAGCTGTTCCAACATGACTTTTGCCTCCAGTGGAAGATGCCAGGGAATCTTCTTTATTCAAGTTTTCTTTTGACCAGTCCTTTGAAGAAGTCAAAACTGCAGCCAATGAGAACAAATAACTGTGATTACTCATCTTGGGAGGATAATGAGGAAAGTTCTCTGTATGGAACCAAATCATCTGAATGTAAAACTATACGATACCAATCTCGGCATATTTCAGTGGAAGGCAAGTAGATAATAGCAGATAGTAACACTTAGTAGCACATGGGTTTCTAGCTGTTTTTGAGTTGATGAAAGGAAAATTTAGAAACACAGAAAGTTGATAACGGCCCATTAAAACACGAACCAAGCCAAGGGCTCGAGACATCTGGGTTGAGAAAAGTTACATAGGGGGCACTATGCACATGGGTCCATGTAATCCTTGTATTAGAAAATAAGATACATCAACACATCCTTTCCTCATACAGCTACCTAAAGATATGGTAAAAGTTGCTTTGATATGCTAATGACTGGAAAGTAATGAGAAAGCTAACGATGAGGCTGCAGCCACAAACGTTTCGTCCATAGTGTCAAATGCACCCTAAATCTTATTGGAGGAGAAATCAGGAGACAAATATTCACACATGCACACATACCCATTTATCTCTCTCTTTTTACCACACGAACTTGAATGAAAGAAACACAAGCTTATTGCAAAATTGAACTTAACAGCCTTAACTAGAGAGCAAACTTGAAGAAATGAAATCATCTGATATCTAAAATTTAGGGTGGGGGAACCCTCCCGTTCTTTTAAAAAAAGGAATCCACGAAAACAATCTTCATAGACCTAGCACTATGTTTGCTTATCACATTGCCTCTTGGAATTTTATACAGCTCCTCAGTCAATTGTAGAAAACTTCAAAGCAAAGCAGGACTTGTGCACTATGATTTTGTTGAATAAGTACTACTCATGCACAACCCAGCAAGACACAAACTCATAAATTCTCTTCAAATTCAACTTGGAACAAGTGTAGATTATCCTAAACAACAATATATATCTGGAAAGGTAACACCAATCTACCTATTGCCATCAGGATGAAGTTCACACATTTGATTGTCTTCACCGATAGCTAGCAAATAACCTGAGGATGTCAAACCCTGTAAATAAAACAATCAGCTAAATCTTAGGCTCTAGCACAAGGAACATGACATTTCCACTTATTTAGCACCATTGCAAAATGCAATGGCACCTTATTTTGCAGAATATCATATAACAGGTTTGTCATATCAAGGGGCTTAAGTAACTATTTTTTTTCCAAACTTCATCATTGAAACTGAAATTACAAAATCAAGTATGGATCTTCAGTTTGTAATGTGTACTAGAATAAAACTGTTCCTCAGATCTCCATAGGAGAAAAGAGTGGATTCAAATTGCAAGGTAGCAGCCATCTAGGAACCATATCAATGGTCATACCTGAATGGTGACCACATTCTCCACTACTTGGTTCTCGTTCTTCTCCTGGATGATAACTCTCTGCCCACTACATGAACATCTCAAAACAAAATCATAACCATACATGCAAAAGTTGACAAATGTATTGCAGATTATGATCATTGAATTCAAGAGTTTAGTACAGGATAAAGAGCATAACTATGGTTCCAAGATAACACAGATAGCCTCTGAAGTTCCAATTATAGAAGCATGTGAAAAAAAAAAAAAAATTGCAAATTAGTGAAAGGTGTTCCCAGAAAACAAATCGCTGAAACATGCTTGTCTAAACAATTTAAACATTTCAGATCAGCTGTCTTATAGCACAGAAAGTTGAGCAGTTATCTAGCTCAATATGAGGAATTTTTAAAGCAGAGCGAATAGAAATCTAGTGATGTGTAAACAGTAAAAACCAAAAAAAAAAAAGAATTGGGAATCAAAACACGTGAGAATAGAGTAGGGGATGAGAAAATAGTTGACAGGAAAGATTTGTGGAAACTAACCAGTTACACTTTTAAGGTCAACACACCCAAAGGCCAATGATAATGTGAGCAGCTGAAACAGGGACATTACTGAGAAGATAACAAATGATCCGGTGGTTTGAACACCACATCATCCTAGCTGAAGCAAAGTGTGTGAAACCATATTCTGTTTCCATACGGCAACTAGAATGTGATATTTTTTCTTTTTAATTTCAGTCATTGTTTTCAGGTTTGCCAAGCACCATTCTCAGGTGCAAGGAATTCATAAAAATAGTAATCTAAAACTTCAACGGACTTCAATACATTTCATGGCTACAGAAATAACAGGAGATGATGGACCTCCTTTGCTATGTATCTTAAAGATTATCTGCTTCAAAACTTGTATGGACATAAAATTTCAGAGGAACTGATGAAATGAGAAACTGATAAAACATCTTTGATTTGAATGAACATCAACCTTAATCAATTATAAACATTTCCAGTGCCCCTTTTAGATAAAGCAAACAAGCACACCCAGAAAAGGAAATCATTAACGTAAGAAAGAGGGAATCATGTTAAACACTGGAGAGTGATCAAAATGTACGTCTTACCTGTGTAGCCATGTTTTATAGTAAAGCTCCTCAAGAGTTTGAAATCCTGGATGACATGCCAAAAGGAAAAAAAAAAAAAAAACAAACGAAGAATGAACATGACATTATTGTTATTATTATTATCATCATATGTAATACAATTAGTTTGGCAAGAGAAATGAAAAAAATCACTAGAAACAAACTGCTATTTCTAAAGAATTTTCTGATGCAGCTATGAGAAGATAGAAGGAAACAGCATCAACACAATTAGGAACTTGTAACAAGTCATTGGAATTTATGTTTTTGAGAACTAACCGAACAAAAAACTTAACCTTAGAGTGTATCTAGCCCTTCCATATATGATTAACCAGGGACAAATGAGTAGAGTATGGGGATCCAAAAAAAAAGCCATCAAATCTTCACCCTTTTGCTATCAAACTTCACCATTCATTTTAATGAACCATATAAATTCAATCCATTATCCTACCATTCTAAAATCCCTCAATAGCTGATTCAAGCAGAACTACATGAAGCAGTTGGTTTGGTTAAGAATTAGCATGTGCATTCTGTGACTAGTTGAAAAGTATCAAATCAGCACCCTCAAATCTATCTTAAAGAACTTAATAAGAATAGCTCATTGCAACGCTTTCTGATTTCTGAATAAAGCCAATTCTAGCTGGGGCTTTACAGGCTAGGGGACAACAAACAAATATCTGGAAGAAATTTGAAGCAAACCCCTAAACCCCACAATATGTAAGTAATACAAGAATTAAAAGCAGCAAAACCCAAGTGCACTAGTCTGCAAGTATCCAAGGGAAAGAATAAAAAAGATAACCATGGAGCTAAAATCAAAATCTATTCCACGTATGCAATGGGAGAAGGGAGGGGGTGAAGCCATGAAGCTATAAATAAATCTCAAAAATAATCATTTGAGCTTATGTAACGAATGACTAACAGATATTAAAATTTCCAATCTAACTTCTTTTTTTTCCCCATCCTATATCCAATAATCCTTAAATGTGAGTTACCAAGGTGTTATTTGTCTTCCTTTTATGATGTTAAGTGGCAAGCATACCTCCAAGAAACAACTGGAATAATCATGCATAGACATACATGCCTTTTAACCTAGCAGGATTTCTAAGGAAACATTTCAAGTATGGGCCCTTACCAAATGAATTTATCTGGAAATAAACTCAGTTAATTGCTACAAGAAAATGATAGTTTCAACTTTCGACATGATAAAACCAAAGAAGGTTGGCACGTCTGGATGACATTTCTACAGAATGATTGATAAATGAGATGACATGTTTGATGATGAATATGACTTTTCAAAAAGTATTGGCTCACCTCCATTTATGAAAAGATCATAAAAATTTTCAAACTTATTTAGAAAGGCTGCAACAATATCTTCTCTTCTTAATGTGCATGCAGCAGCAGACAATTCTCTTACGACTGCATTCAAGCATGTTGTTGGTTTCTCATTATCAACATTCAAGCCTATACCTGCAAGATTGTGATGCTATATTATTTGTATCATACATGCAAACTTAGAACCAACCTTCTCTATAATTTGGATTATAGAGAACAAGTGATAAAGAATAAACAAAGTAGCCAGTTAGCAATGTGGAAGTGTGAACATCAGAAAACAATTGCAGATCACAGAAAAAGAATTATATTTACCGGTACTGACATTGAACTTCTTTGATTTATATGTTGAGGTGGAGAGAATGCCTCCAACTTTAAGACCATTTAAATAAAGATCATTTGGCCATTTGATTCTAACATCAATACGCGGTAAGCTCTGAAATAAATCATATACTCCCAAATGAGTGAATCAAACCTCAAACTCACATACTGGCTGGCTGAAAAATTGCAATAAAACAATCATGCATAGCATTGATGGGTAAAGCAGCCACAAGCCACCTTTCAATCAGACACTATCAGGTGAAAATTCTTTAAAAACTTATGTTTTTCACACACAAACGTAATGAGTTACTAGCACTTCGTTCTCTAAGATACATACTCTGAATGCAACTTGACTAATTTACTTGTTTAAGTCATTATGTTCTCTTGTTAAGCAAACATCACTAAGTAAGCGATAATTAGATATCAAATAAGAAAGAGCAAGGTTATAACTAGTTAATGACTGGCAACACCCTTCAATTACGAAGGAAAAAAAAAAACCAACATTTTTGTCGCAAACATCCTTTATTGCCTCTGTAACAGCAAGAGACACTACATATTGCAACAAAGGCACAACTCGTCCATCCTCCATTTGAATGGTAAATGAAAACATCAGGCAACCTTTTGGAGATTCCCACACATTCTTTGATCGACCTGCACAATCAAACATACAAAGTTATAACTATTGATTATTGGAAATCCTAAATCACAGCACGAAATTTATATCACAAACCTCGCCCTTTATATTGAACATCAGCAACGCAAACAGTACCAATTGGAAGCTCACCAAAATTACTGTCAAAAGGAAGGAAAAAAAATTAAGCATCTGAAATTATTATACACACGAAAAAAATCGGAAAATTGAAATTGGAGATTCTTACTTGGAAACGACATCATGAGTTGAAGGCAATATCGGCGACCAGATGAGTAATCTACCGAATTGATTAGTTGAAAGAGAATTCATAAACCGTTCAATACAGAAAGACTCTTCGTCTTGCCGCTGCTGCTTATTAATAATCTCCGAGTGCAAGAGAGTAGAGACTTGCACATTATCAGGCAGTTTAAGAGTGTTATTATTCATTAATGATTTAGCAATTTCATTCTCTGCAGATGATTTTCCGCATAATACCAGCTTACAAGGCGTGCTGCTGCTGCTATCCATTGCTGAACCAAAACAACAACAGCAACAACAAATCAAGATTTAAAAGCATTTCCAGTTGTCAAGAAAGGCTAAGGCATCTGACACGTACCTGTAGCTGCTGCAACTGATCGAGACAGAGTGAATGGGTTTTTCTGGCTTGTAGGAGCAACGAAGTTATGCAGAGAGCGGAGCGAGAGAGAAGCTTGTGGAGAGAGAAAACGCAGGTGAGGAAGCGTGAATGAAGCGCGAGAGAGGCGCGAGAGAAGTTTTTCTGGCATTAGCTAGATTCCGCTCTCTTGGGGTCCAATTCAAGTCGTAAAAAACCTCTTTTCTCTACGGCGTTAGAAGTTTAGTTTGCGGAGAACACAACACGTGTTATAGGAACAGCAGGTGCTTAAAGTTTGTTGTCACTGACGTTTTGGAGCCTTTGGATTATAAAAGCGACACGTCATTCGCAGTAGGAACGGCGGAGAGGTATTTGATGACAAAAGAAATTACACAGCCCAAAATTGTAGGCATGTTTGCGAATGTGAAAATTGGAGGAAGGGAAGGGAAGGTGAGACTAAATATTTAAATTTAAAATAATACTGGAATCGTCTACACTCTCCAGTCTAAAATATTTACAATTCTACTCAACTACCAGATACAAGAAAAAAATAATGGAAAAAATGAGGAGTGAATAATTGTGTTTATGTATGATCTTCAGAGATCAGACTGGAAGTTGCATCGCTGTCTCTCTCCCTGCTTGAGAAGGATAAGCGAAAGTCTGTTGCGCCTGCTATTCGTTTGATGGTTAGACTCTGCCTATGTAGAAAATTGCAAAATGAGATGGTAATTACTCTGGCATTCGTTTGATACGATTTGCCCTTGTCAACTTCATTAATGGAAGCATTCAGTTAATACAGTCAAAGGAGGTAATCAATCATGGAGCTCACAACCGGCTTCGTTCCTTTTCTACTGCCTTCCATGATCAATCAATAGGAGGACGCAAAAATTCACTGGCACAAGGGAACCCCGGCAAGCCCATACAAATTGCTCACGCCACTATAGTTTGGAAAAAAGACAAAATCGTAGGAGCAGGCAGTTTTTCTTCTCACATTGAGTATGATATAAGTACCCTACCATTCCAGAAACTCGCATTTGCATGAGCCAAAGTATTCTGAACAATACCAGTGAGGGAAAAAAAATCATTTTGGGCAAAAATCCTGAAGTTGCCACACAGGAGTTAATTTAGGTTTTCCGCCACCAGGTTGTTTTTGTTATTTTTATTATTATTTATCGTTACAGAAAATCCATGGCTATTACAGTTAAGTAGAAAATCATGTCAGTACTGTGCTATCTTACATAGAAGTTGCGAAAAGCAAGTGAAAGATTACACATCCATTGTCGCGCTGCGCGCATTCAAAAAGAAGATGCATACAAGTAAAGAATTGGAGTTCAATTCTTCTGTTTGAAGGCATAATTAAACAACAGGGATGTGTACAGTGGACGGACAAGATTTCTCAGATTCCCAAACGAGAAGAAGACCTTCCCAGAGTTGACTACCTGAAACCATGCCTATCCTCTCTCTAACTTTGCTAAACACTCCCGGAGCTGAAAACAAAGCTTAGACATCTGGGAGAGCAACTTACATTGTTGGTCTCGCGATGTTAATGACTCGGGTGTGAGAGTACCTGGGTTAAGCAATTGTTGGAGCTCACGGCATAGCACAGAAGCTTCTTGGTCACCGCTACAAGTTTCTGAGACAAGTTGAAGCAGTTTACAACCTTGTTTCTGAGATACTGATGGTTGAGTTGGTACTGGTGGAACAAGAAAAGGGTGTTGGAGTAATTGAGGGATTCTCCACCTCTCGTTCCGGTCCCAAGCCAAGCATTTTTTCATAAGATCAAGAAGCCATGGGTTGGAAACTGGCTCATAAGTTATCTCATGGTTTGGATCTGTTATAAC
Organism: Populus alba; assembly: GCF_005239225.2. Taxonomy (NCBI): domain Eukaryota; kingdom Viridiplantae; phylum Streptophyta; class Magnoliopsida; order Malpighiales; family Salicaceae; genus Populus; species Populus alba. The sequence goes on along the minus strand of NC_133297.1, from coordinate 11,388,282 downwards.
TTTGAACTTGGCCCAGAAAGTCTTGAACTCAGAAAAGGGGGTTCTTCCATACACCATTTGGTAAAGGATACAGCCAAGGGACCAAATATCTGATGGTCGACCACACTTTATGGTGTTTCCATTCGCATCACTCTCATTGCACATGAATGCCTCTGGAGACATGTAGCTCAGGGTACCTACCTGCAGAAACAGAATATGAACCACTAAGCAAAATAACACTAACTAAAGAACCTCTTAAATAAGCTAAATTGACAATTAAGCAATCCTCTTCATTCAAAAATACACAGAACAAAAGAAGGGCGTGTTCTTAGGTGGCAACATGCGGTCAGTCAACAGAAGGGCACATACAAGGTGGAATCTGCATTCTGATGCAATCATACTTCTAAATCTAATAATAGTTTGGAAAATCAAATACAAGGAATAAGTAAAGTCTACCTGTGAATCCCTTTGAATATTAGTGGTATCATTCATTATGGCTTTGGCGATACCAAAATCAATCAACTTCAGAGAACCTTTGACAAGAAGAAAATTTGCTGGCTTCAGGTCAGAGTGCACGATACGTTCCTCATGAATGGTATTGACAGCTTGAAGTATTTGCTGCAAAATATTTGAACAAAACAATGTCATGCACTGCCATTCAAATAACAATGAATAAAACAAAAAATTATGCCTTAGACCAACAAATTCTGTGTGTTTTCAAGATGATGTAAATTTTCTATTTTTTAGTATCATATGAAGACAATGTTGCATTGCTCAGATAAACAAGTGTGTTTCCTCATCCATGCCAAATACCCTTCCATACAAACTATGAGAGAGATGGAAAATGAAAAAATGCCAATAATCAACATCATGCAAAATTAGAAATTTATCCACCCCGTGATGCAGACAAAGTCCCAATAATGAAAACAGGGGCATCATTACAGTGCTTCCTTTAAACAAAGACAAAATGCTCCCCACTATTCAAAATGACTTCATTCTAGCATTAAAAACTGACATCCGAATTAGTAGCTATAGCTATCAATCTGTAATATGAGAAATAGCTATAGAGTGTTAATATAAATTAAACTGCAACTATGATGCAAGGCCAGGTGAAGCCCGAGGACCTGCCAGTAAAATCTCAGCCAATTCTCATTTATCGTCTGGTTGGAGCTATCCATCTCCTTCCATTTCTGGGCCAGCATGTGAGCCAAATCAATTTCCCCATATTCAAGGACCATGTATATACACCCATCATCCTTAACTCTTCCATCTTTATTACTTATGGAGCTACTCATGACTTCATGGAGCAAAGCTTTATCTGTCACCTAATTCCAAAAGAGAGTGTTAGAGATCTAGTAGATGAATAAATCAAGAACAGATGTCAAGCCTTTAAGATATGGATTCTGATGAGAAGAAAAAAGAACATCAATATAAAAGACCTATTCTTCTGGCACAGAAGATTTATCGTCTTCTATAATGTTATCTCGAAGCACATATGTACAACCACAAGGTATAGAGTTTGAGTAAATTGCAAACATGATTGCCCCAGTTAAATCATATCATTTATAAGCATGATTCTTTTAAGGATGCAAGTGAGTACCTCATAGTCTATTAACTGTATAATGTTGTTCTTCCCCTTTAGTTTGTTTAGATATAGAATTTCCTGGCAAAAACCATATGCAGTTCCATAATCACGACCCTTGAGCTTGATTTTCTTGAGTGCATAGATTGTACAGTCTGAGGAAATGACTTTGTGAACCTCACTGCTTCCTCCACTTCCTATCTTACCAAGCCTTTGATAGAGCTTCCCATTAACTTTAAAGAACAAATCTGGATCATAACTCCTTTTCCGAGGTATTGATGTGCCTTTACTGCTTGCAACCTTTTCTTTGTTTTCTGGTTTAGAAGGCTCCAACTTCACATTTGAAGATGGGTTTCTGGACATTGGACGCTGAGATTGGACATCAGTACCATCATCTGCGGGTCCTCTCTCCTTGGCGGGCTTATGAACAAGAGAAGGATTGTTTGCAATGTCATGTGCCTCAGGCATGCTTCCCTTTTGCTCCTTAGGCAGGTTAAGCTCCTTAAATTGGGAATGAATAGCAGAGGTGGAAGGCTGGGTTGCAGTGGCTCTCATGTCAATTAGCATAGCACTTGTGTCCTTCAATAAAGGATGTGACAGCTGCTCCAAATTCCTTGGAGTTGCATGCAAAGAATTTGCATTAGAATCCCTCAAAGGTTCGACAGCAGCTTGAGAACCACTCTCTGTATGCAGACGAGAGCAATAAGTCGTTGAGTTAAGCATGGGTGCCGAAGTAGAATGAACAGATGTTGTGGTAGCACAAGATGGACCAACAGATGATTGAGTAGCTGGTTGGTTTAAGAAGTTCCTCAATTGATGCAACTGATCCTGAACAACCATTGCTCTCTTTGCTAGTGATGTTACAGCTCCATCAGATCTCGAAGTGACATCTGATTCCATGTTCTGAAAGTTCTGCTGCTTCATTTCATCATTAATCACATTTGACACCTCTACTTGATTGCTCACATCCCATTCCATTTCTGTCAATGCAAGTGAACCCATATGAGAAGACAAGTTCTCCAATCCAGTGGCCATTCCATCATCGGCCCCTGCAAGTTAGAAGATAACAGTACATATATATATGTCCACAGTACAAAACTTAAAAGCTGTTGCCACGGCATCTTAGATTAGATGACAAACAACAAGTAATCCAACAAAACCAACTTTCAAACGATCACTCAAAAAAGCAAGGAGCAGTATATTACCCTGGGAAGTGGCCTTGTTCACTGTCAAAAACTGGACTTTTCTCTTACCATCAACAAGTTGAGATTCTACACATGCCAGGTGCACCTGATTATCCTCTTTAGTAGCAATAACAGATTCTGGTTGCTCTCTCTGTCCATCAAGCGGATTGAAACTCTCATCAAACGTCTTTGTAATGGTTCCTGGAAACGGAGATGCATCTTCATGAGTTTCCCTAGTAGCAGCAACTGGATTCTTTGTTTGCAAAATTGAATCTTTACTTAGAGGAACAACATCTTGAGACTTCTTCGTCCCTGTATTAGGATCCACATTTGAAGCTACGGTTCTCGATGCTTCACGCTGTGGAATCAACGTACGCCTAGGCTTTATACTATTATTCGTTTGCATTATACCTAAAACGAGCATGCCAAACACTTAGAACTTCGACATATATTACAATTTAACGGTCAAAAAGTCATAATTAAAGTATTTTGGTCACAAATTAAAAAAAAAATTCTTCGAACTTGACTTCAAGATGAAGAAGTTGATTCCAAATTAACTAACACAATCGTGAACATAGCAATCAGCATTCCTGGATTAAGCCTTAATTTCATTTTATAGTAAATAACAATAGATAAATAAATGAATGAATGTGCCAAATTTTAAACCCTAATTTTCAGAACTTCTTAGTAAAAGCGATATCTAGAGAGATCGAAAGCACAAAAAGTTACAGATAGGGGTGGTGGTACCGAGGGGGCGGTGGCGCTTGAAGGCGGCTTGGACATGCCTGAGAAAGTCCGGGGGGGAGGAGGAGGAAGAGAACGAGGACGAAGATGAAGTCGTGTCGGCGGCGTTGGTGACCGGACGAACGAGATTTTTTGGCGGGGGTACAGATGGGAGAGGAAGGTTAGCCTCCCTGTCCATGGCCGGATCTCAACGGCATTTCCGTCGAGGAGAGGAGCAGTTTGTGAAGGAGAAGACAGAAACGAAGATACTTATCTGGAGGAGAGATATTTTAATTAGAAGGAATTAGGTTAGGGCATGCGTGCTGTCCATGACGATGAGGAGGAAGCATCGGAATTTTTTAGTGCCCTGTGTTTTGTGTGTCACGTTGAGAAAGTGGAACAGCATTCCATCCGCTGTTCTTGCCAGAGCCAACTGAGCAAGAGCAGCGTTGAAGTTTTGAAATGACTTGTTGGCGCCCTTGAATCTTGGTTGTTTGCTGTATTTGGGCCTTTATTGGGCTTTTTCTTTTTTCAGCTCTGAACCATTTAATATTGAGTAAATTATAAATTAGTACATGTAATCTTGCAAAATGAATTAAATAGTTATTTTAGTTTTAAAAAAATAATTAATTGGTCTTCTATTTTAAAATATAGTCATGATTAGTTTTATCACTCAGGGGTAAAATTTCAAATTAATTTTGAATGTAATGGAAAATTGTGTTAGTGATGTTCGTACATTTTAAAATATAATGATTTTTTTTCATTAAAAACGTAAACATTTTGTTTTTGCATATATGCTGTTTATGTTAGAAGAATGAGTTAATGTTATGTTAGAAGAATTAGTTTTAAAAAATAATTAATTAGTCTTCTAACTCCAGGCATGCTTGTTTCTTTTTATGAGTGGATGATGGGTCATCCACTTATTTTTTCTCTTTAGAGTAAAAAAATGGGTGGCTAGTCACCCGCTAGGTTATTGCCCATAAAACCAGGGGGTTGCGAGGGTTGGCTTGAAAAATCAATTTTTCATCTATTTTCACATGAAAACACAATGACTCATTAATCCAAAAACATTTTAAAATCAATCTAAAAGGTAAATATAAACTAAATCAAAAAGATTTAAATGAAAATTTATTTACTCTTTTCAGCCATGTTTATAAAAAAAAAAATCACCATTATTTATTCTCCTCGTCAAATTGAATCACTTTGACACTAATTCTCTGTTTGTTTCACGGAAAACGAATTCCTGGAATTCGTTTTCCTTACTTTCCCATGTTTGGGAATAAATGTTAAACAGTAAGTCAACGGAAACTTAATTCCGGTCAACGTAAAATCGTTACTCTGAGAAAGGAAAGTGTTTTCCTTCTGTTAAAGAAAGGAAAACACTTTCCTTTTGGCGTAGCGCACGCCTGGCGAATTTTAATTCACAGCTACAGTAGCATTCACATTTTAATTCACTGCTACAGTAGCAGTGAATTAAAATGCAATGCTACTGTAGCAGCGAATTATAATTCACTGCTGTAGCATTGCATTATAATTCGCTGCTGTAGCATTGCATTATAATTCGCTGCTACTGTAGCAGTGAATTAAAATGCAAAGAGTTAGTTTATTTTATTTAAGTAATGAGTTTTTGATTAAATCAAAGTTTAATTAAGTCTTCAAACTCATCAACTCTTCAATTAAACTCTTGATTTCATTAATTAAAATAATCTAAAATTTAATTAAATCAATTCTCCAATTAAACCCTTGATTTAATTAATTAAACTAGTCAAGAGTTTAATTAAATCTTTAAACTTCTAATCATGTTGCCCTTAACCCAAATTTTAATTCATCCTTTATTTATTTTATTTGTATTTGTCATCATTTTTTTTTTAAATAATAAAAATAAAAAAGATCAAAATTGAGTTATGACAATTGTAAGTGATTAAATATTTTATATTAAATATTTTATATATATTAGATAAACTTGAAAAAAAAATTAATTCATTAATAAATTATTTTCCAGTTCATTTTCCATAGCACAACCAAACACTGGAAAGTGTTTTCCAGTTCATTTTCCATAACACTACCAAATATCAGAAAATACTTTCCTGGAATTCACTTTCCAGGAATTCACTTTCCAAAAGGAAACCACTTTCCTGCAAACAAACGGAGCCTTTAGTCATTTTAATCATCACAGTGTGGCTAACTGCCAACTTTTTTTCTTTTTTTGTAGTTTACTTGTACTTTATCCCTCTAGTCTTCAAATCATGAATTAAAAACTAAACAAAATGAATTTTTAAATCAAAATAAAATTTTTATAAATTTTGATTGGTCATATATTTTTTATGTATTTTATATTGTGGTCCTTTTTATTTTAATTTTATCTCTTCACTAAAATTTTAAACCTTATCTCATAAAATTAGGTCACAAGATTGATCAAATAATAAAATATTCTACAATGAAATTAAAAAAATAAAAAAACAAAAATAAAATAAAAAGGGGAAGGTGTTTTATTATTTGTACGAGTAGTGAAACACCATTAAAAACTCTAGTTTTTTTTTTTTAGTGTCTAGGTTGATATTATAATTATAATTTTAACTCTTTTTATGATATTTCTTAATTTATTTTTGGGTGTTGAGGAGTAGAAAAGGAAAAAGAATAGCATAAAAAGATTGAAGAAAATAAGATATATTTTGGATTATAGATAAATATTAAATTAAACACCATCAACACTAATTAATCAATCAATCAATTCTTAGAGTTCGTTTGTTTGCATGGTTGCTTATGCGTTTCAAGCCTAAAATATTTCTACCTAAAAGGATGTTAAAAAATAATATAAATTATATATTTCAACCCTACCTAACAATTTAAAATAATAAATTGGAATAATTAATAGTAAAAATAAACAATAAAACAGGGGAATAGTGCTTACAGATACCTTGCTTTGGAGTGCACTGACCGTCAACAGCACTGTTTTCATTTTAATCTCAATGCTTGGGAAAAGAAACTATTCTTTAATGTCATTTTTAAAATAAAAAAAATATAGCTTTACCGTGTAATTCAAGGCCTCATTTGTCAGGAAATAAATTCTTTTTAAAAAGTGAGTTTAATGAAAAGTAATTTTTAAGAAAATAAATTATTTTTAATGTTTGATTGTATAATAAAAAATAAGTTGAAACTATTTTATGGTATAAATTAAGTTGAAAAATAAGTGTTTCCAAGTCAATTTTTTTTAAATAGTAGTATTTCTAAAATAGTGCCATAACATTTTTTTCTATTTGATGATTCTTGAAAATATTTTCTTTTATATTCTATTTAATTATATATGATTACCGTGTAGCAGAACATGTATATTTCAATGTGTTTTATAGCAATACTATATAAAGTAAAACATTATATACACTGATATATTAAATTAGTATAACTTTTAATAAATATTTTATATTGATGTATCCTAAGGCATCACTTACACTATATATTATTATTTTATTATTTATAATAATATTATTTATTTCAAAATTATTTTATTAATATATAATGTTGATATATACTTAAATAATAAAGTGCTGTATTTCTGCATGTAGAAGTGGTTTTTACTGTATTGAATTAGAAAACATTTTTAACTCTTTAAATCTTATATTTTTCTGTTATAAAAAACTGGAGTCAGAAAAATGTTCAAACCACACCTAAATTAATAATATATACATACGTGACTACAAGATTTTAATTTATAATTATTTAATTATTAAAATTTTGATATCATATTAAATAAAAACTTAAATTCAGATAATTAAATCATTAAGCTAATAGATGATTTTATATTAATTCACACAATAACACCGATCAAGCAGGCCACTGGACTTAACTCAGTTGGCATTCATACACAAGCAAAGCACTCGAAAGTCATAATCTGTACTTTCTAATATAGAAGGGAGGAGAGAATCGCACCATAGCGGGGAGTCTGCTTTCAGAAATCAAGAACAATATTACCTTTCTTTTCTTTTTGACGTGAGAGCAATTTTACTGATGTCAAGTGATTTCCTTGATAAAATAACCGAGAAGTCATTTCTCGAGATTGCCGAGTCCGAATTATATTTACACCGAGACAAGGAGGCCAGAAAAGAGTTACAGCAGAAGAACGTCGAGACCCCAACAAGAGGAAGGGAGGAGAGGATTACTGTCGTGTACTGACTTCTGGCACCAACACCGAAAACGACATAAACAGTCAAAGCCCAAAAGTCATCCTATCACAGATCACAATTTCAGTCCTCGTAGACATGATGGCACCCTGACAACAAAAATACTTTGATTTACTTCGGTATCCTATCACACTTCCTTCAGTTTTTTCTTTTTCTGCACCTGGGAACCTCTCACCTTTTTATAGACTATGAACTCGGTAAATTTTTCTCATCCAACCTCAATTTATCACACAGTTGTCAATTTGCAGCTAACAAAGCAAATCATAATACTAGTAACCAAAACCATTCTACACTAAATATCTAGGAGGTGATTTAATAATAATAATTTTAAATTAAAAAGTTTATTTTATTTATGATCTCATATTTGAACTCTGTAATTATTTATATGATAACTACTAAAAACTTATATAATCGTTAATTTCAAGATTCATGAGGTGTGCGATGTCTGTTTGTTCCAGGGATACATTCTCTTTCGTTTTCGTGCCCAAAGCAAAATCCAATGCATTGCAGGGCTGCTCAAAAGTAGAGGAACCAGCATCAGGCAAGTTGGTTTTGGGTCATCTGGGCTAATTAAGGGATGTATCGTTCATTTTCCTAACAACTGGCCCGTCGAGCCCAATACCAGTTTTATTTTATTGCAGTCGTTGATCGGAATTTGGAAATCCAATCTCCAAATTGTGATAGATTTTCTCTCCTCCGGTGACTGGGTTCATTAGAATTTTAAAGAGCATTGGCTATCGATGCATCGAGAGGTACATAGGGCAAAGCAATGCCTTGGAAGGGGAAAGCATGTGAAGATTTTCCTATGAAGCTGTAGTGGTATAGATTTTCTCGAGGAAGGGGAAAGCAGTCAAATTATAGGAGAGCCATCATTACAAACGCCCTGGTTATTTCTGCGAAACTAATCATTCTATTTGGCATTCGGGATCAAGTGCTCTCATATTGGGCACTAACTTTTTTGAGCGGGAGCACCTCTCCTTTCCTTGGACAGGTAATTTTTAACAACCATTTTTTTAAAATGATTTTATACGATCTAACTAATATTATAAATTCATATGAAAGTCACTTTTCTTTTCTATGCCGATTGCAGTGGTCCTGAGAATATATTTTACAGTGTGATAATAGTTATTTTTTTAAATAATTTTTTATATTAAAATATATATTAATAATAAATTTATTATTTTTTAAAAATTATTTTTTAACATCAGTTCATCAAAACAATCCAAAAAATACAACATATATTAAATTTTAACAAAAAAAAAATTTAATTTTTTTGGAAACACGGTTTGCACCGTGTTCCCAAATAGTATCTAAATACCTGAACATGATTTTCCATCCTCTTCATTCAAGATTAGAGAAAGATTAGATATGTTAATACTATTAAGAAAAAATAATATTTTAATATTTTTATTCAAGTAACGTGATAAAATTTAGAGGTTATAAATACTACTTGAACCAACCAAATAAAGAATTCATATTTTTTTTAATTCTTAAGACATTTATCATATAAAAAAAAAACACTCTTGTTCCTGGAATATAAATGTTATTCTTTTATTTATCGTAATTATTTATTAAAAATCACTAATTTTATTATTTAAGATTCTCCAAACCCCACTAAAAAAAATTGTTTTGAAGGTGTTGAGCTTTATACTATCGACCATCTATTTTTTGAGCTCCAAATAAAAGAATATTGACTTGAACATGTCATTACCATATATCCAAATACTAAATAATCTCATTTATGAGAATATTGAATTCTTAAACATCATCACTTTTCTTAAACTTATCCTTTTTAAATTACAAGTGTAAAAACTATAACAATATCAAACAAGAAAGTATTATTTTTAATTTTCATGAATTATTAAAATACAGAAACTCATTCCATTGTATATGGGTTCACATAATTTTAAGGCAAAAGGAATCCAACTTTTTTTTTTTTTTTAAATCACCACTATAGTGTAATGAGTGAGGACCAATCGCTATTGTGAATGCGCTTGGATCTGGAAATTTATCCTAGGATGACAACAAAGCAAGCTAGAGACTTCACACTTCACTAAGATAGTCATGACGCCATTGATTTGCATTTATATCGGATCATCGTTTATCTATAAGTATAATTGCTTCAAAAAAGTTATGACATTCTTGTTCCCTCTGCTATGGATTTATTGTTCTGATATCGATGGTAGCAAATCTAATAATTCAGGTTGATAAGAATAACAATTTTATTGACTGGAAAATTCTAATTGACAAAAGATAAAAAATATTTTTAAAACATATTCAAGGTTGTTTAAGCCTCTCCATAAAGGGGTATTCGAGGTTGTCCAGTTTTCCTATGACTTTATAGAATGTCCCCACAAGTTTTTTCATAGCTTAGATTTCTACTTAAATAGAAAAAAATTCAAACAAATTCAAATTTAAAATATCCTAATCCGATAACTTTAAATTTAAATATGAGTAAATCAAAGTTATGACTATTGCAATTTTTAGGTTCTTGGATTTATAGGTGTCATGAACCCTTCAAATATGTAGGATAAAAGGGGAGATTTGGCTACTAATTTTTTGTTTATCGGGTGATGATTTGGTTACTGGAACTTTTTAGCTATCTTATTAGTTGTCAAGATTCCAAAACAAGAAATATAAAAAAAATTATAGTTTCAAAATACGATATTTACTGGTTGTATAGTTTTCAATCGTAAACTTTTTAATATATCACAATTCTAAAATACAATATTTACTTGATGTCATGTTTTCTAATTACAACTTATTTATATGTCGTCCAAAACGACATTATTTCATCAAAAGTTTTTGCAATGTTGTTAATTGGCCAAAAATTTTATTTTTCAATACTAAAAGCACCAAATCTCCAAGTTTTCGCTGATGTAAGTGATAGCCTAATAGGTGTATCAGAACAATTACTATCAAATTAACTGTTCATCAATCAATATTTGATACTGATGCAAATGGAAAGGAACAAGTGTAGAGTATAACACCATCTGGCCTTCCCCTTCTACTGATCTAACCTACTGGACAAAAAAAAAACAACAGTCCATGCAGTAAATAGTAGTTTAATAAGGGACCCAGATTTCTTACTTCTGCTACTGATCTAAGAAACTTTCATGGAATGAACGGTCAGATTCCCGTCGTGAAAAAGGGCTATTAGTTCAGTATAAAATTCAGTTCGTCACATGCATATCAAAGATCACCATTAACTCCAGAATCTAGAAATAAATCCCCTGGCTTCTCTACTAGTTTTCGCACCTTCCCAGCGGGTGAGCTCAAGCTTCAATATTCTATCACCTGGCAATGGCCAAACCAAAGAACTCCAGAACAACCAAGGAAGTCCAACAGAATCAAAACTACCATCCCCTCAAAACAGAAAAACCACCTTCATGGTTAGTTGTAAGAGGCCTTTTTAGCTGCAAGCATCTCCCAGCACAACAGCAGCAGCCTGAACAAAAGCAACCACAGCAACAAAAGCAAGATCAGCTGCAGCAACCAAAGAAGGAGAAAAAACACAACCAACGTCAAGACCGGTCAGCGGAGGAAACAAGCAAGAGATGCAAGAAAATGAGGTGTTCAGGCTCAATATGCAGCAACACAGAGGTCATGCACAGGCCTGAAACAACCTCCCCTGAAGTCCAAAGGAAAGGGGCTTCGATGGGCTCAGCTGGTAAAAATGACACTTCAAGTAGATCCATGAAAGCTCCTTTACATGAACTCAATGGGGTTGTTTCCTCTACCAATTCTTCACTTTCTGCATCTTCTAATTTCAGAGGAATGCCATTCAGTAGATTCTCTGGTTGCTATGAATGCAGAATGGTAGTGGATCCTGTTCTTGGAATTGCCAGAGACCATTCCTTGTGGGGTAGCATTTGTTCTTGCCCTGAATGTGGTGAGATTTTCACGAAAGCTGAAAGTCTAGAGCTTCATCAGGCTGTTAGACATGCAGGTAGCCCCACCATTCCCTACAACTTTTGATACATATTCAACCAACTACCATTTAATTATTATTTTCACATTTACTTATCTATTAGTATAATTTTGATTTATGATATTGTTTCTTGATAAGGAATTTGATTTTCATCCTTATAGTTCACTGTATTTTTTGGAGGCAAAAGGAGCCCAGAATTCCTTTTGGCCATTAAGCTTCAGATTTTTTTTCTTATTCCAATATATATTGGTTGCTAATGACTACATTTTTTCAATACTAGTTTTTGACTAATTTTAACTTTTCAATGCCCATCACACTCGTGTCTTCGCATGCTCATCATTACCAAACACTAAAACAAGTCCTTAACTTAACTCCCCGATTTTTGGTTCAAATTTCACAGTATCTGAACTGAGTCCAGAGGATACAAGCAAGAACATAGTAGAAATCATATTCCAATCAAGCTGGCTAAAGAAACAGGCTCCCATTTGCAAAATAGATCGCATCCTCAAAGTCCATAATACCCAGAGAACCATCTCTAAGTTTGAAGAGTACAGAGACTCCATCAAAGCCAAGGCCGCCAAGCTCCCCAAGAAACAGCCACGTTGCATCGCAGACGGCAATGAGCTCCTCAGGTTTCACTGCACCACCTTTGCGTGCTCAATAGGCCTAAATGGCTCATCTAATTTGTGCATTTCAGTTCCAAACTGTAAGGTATGTAGCATCATCAAGAATGGCTTCAAAGATCCCACCGGTGGAGATGATAATGGACAAGGGATTTTGACAACAGCGACAAGTGGAAAGGCACATGACAAAGCCACAACATTAGAGGATGGTAATGGTTATAGTGATAAGAGGGCAATGCTGGTTTGCAGGGTGATTGCTGGCAGAGTTAAGAAGAGCGTGGAGGGAAATATTGAGTATTATGATTCAGTAGCAGCTGGCATGGAGGTTTACTCTAATCTGGACGAGTTGTATGTGTTTAACCCTAGGGCAATTTTGCCTTGTTTTGTTGTTATCTATAGAGGGTTTTAATATGGCCTAACTCGTAACTAGTAGCATCTTGTATTGAATTAATTAGGGTAGTGTTTTCTGTTCTGTTCAGTTGATTCTGTCCATGAAACTCGATAATGATATTTCCTTTTGATGGCATTTTGCAACGCACAGTTTGGGGTCTTGGTCAACTATAAACAAAAAAATTGTTCACAGCTTGGCCAGTCTCCACACGGGCATTAAATGTACATTGTTCTTGTGCACTGTCTCCTACCCACCAGACGAGAAGTTATGTAATAATATAAGCGAGAAGTAACCTTTGTTTTCTGTTTAATCATGCCATCTTTGAAAGTGAAGGTGATCAAATTCTTGGAAAGAATGCTCCCATATTTTGAGATGTAACCACCGATTACTATGAAACTTCACCACCAACCAGAGCCTAATAGTTTATAGAGGGTTTAACTATTCAAGGTGCATTATCATCGGATGCATGGACTCATAACACTACTGCGTTGCACTTTGTGCAGGCGATATTACACCAGTCTTCAAGCTGCAAGACATGCCTTCATGTCCAACACTGGGCGTGAAAATGAACTTCATCTACTGTAACTCCGAAGCCTTCGATTTTCTGGAAATGCAACGTTATACTTGTCGTAGTTCAAGTAAAATATAAATGAGGCAAAACCAGAGAAAGAATTTCTAGCAGGAATGGCCAGAGAGAGTGGAGAAGGTATTTCTAATCCCGTGGGTTTGGCCATGGTCAATCCTTAATCTGACATGTACATTTTAGCAAATCCTCCCAGGGCCACAAAGGAAAAGATAGCCTCTCAAGCCTGCACTTATCCATTAAACGGCCAAAAAAGGGTAAACGATGGAGAGATCTGTGCTGCCCAGTGGCCACCAAATGTCATCTCAAATTTTCAATCCTTTGCCTTATTTGTAGCGATGAGTTCTTCTGGCGTGCTAACGTGGCAGGACTAGTCATAGACTTTCACTAGCTATTTGACACCCGAGTTAAGTATTTTTTTTTCCGAAAAAAAAAACAAAACTGAACACTAAAGTTTTTTTACTTAAAAATATTAAGTGTATATAAAAACATTTATACATGTTTTTAATTAAATAAATAAAAAATAATATGAGTCAATAAATAAATAAAATTCATTAATGGTAACTAAATATATATCTAGAAATGTCGAGGGACGGATATAGATCAAAATAATAAATCTCGCAACAAGAATTATTTACTAGGTTTTGTTCAATATGTGGTTATTAAAATCAATTTTATATTTAATTAAATAATAATAGAAATAGACAATTATAAAATTAATTGAATAAAATCCAAGAAAAAAAACATTCTGTAAGGTTATACTTATTAGAAATGTTATTCAAAAATAAATATTTTTTTAATTAATAAATTTCAATTATATAAAACATAAAAAAAAATTATAGATGAATTTGAATAATCTTTTTAAAAACTAAATACATATAAAATAATTAAAAAATAATCACTATTTAAAAAAATTAAATACAAAAATAAAATTGAGAATTAAAATAAAAAAATAAATAATTATAAATAATTAATCCACAATAAAATGTGAGTCGGTAAACCATACAAATACAATTAAATGGCCAAATTTTTTACTGTTATCTATAATATAATAATGTCACCAAACATCACTAGAGTTACCTTGATAAAGAAGTGCATGTCTGATAGTAAGTTAGAGGTTTTTTTTAAAAAAAAAACAATTGTTTGAAAAACTATTAAAATAATTTTTTTAATTTTTTAAAATTTATTTTTTATATCATTACATCAAAAAATCCAAAAAAATATAAAAAAAATTAATTAAAAATTAAAAAAATTAAATTAAATTACAATACCAAACATATCCTCAAATGGTTCCATACGATCTAATGGCATACCCGACTATTTTTGAACCGCAAAGGTTAGGGGGTCGGTACTATCATGCCCCCAGCATGCTTGGCCATTTGTTCTCCGGCCTAGTAATGTAGCCTGTATTGACAGTCGCGCATAAGATCTTGGTTTGTCACATTTTTACTGCTAGTTATTTACTTCGTGTTTCTCGTAAATCAAAATATTTTTTTTTCTTAAAAAAATATGTAGAATTTTATAATGTGTTTTTGTAAGTAAAAAATTCCAAGAGTAATTTAAAAAGTTCATAGATATATCTAATTAAATAAATTAAAAACTACTTATGCAACAACAAAAAATTATCAAACTTGATTCCTAGCTAACAAAATTAATCAATCAAGCATGTGACATTAGTCGTGAATTTAATTGGGTTAAACAATTTTTTTCTATATTTTTTAAATCTAAAATAAATATCTATGAAATTAAAAACTAACAAGATATCAAAGTGATTGGAAAAAAAAAATCAAATAGAAACAAATTACATTGTCTAATTAATAATAATAAAAAATATTAAGTGATTAATTTTTTTTTAAAAAAAATAAGCAATAAAGAAATGCAATTCTAATGGATATTTTTTTAAAAAAAGAAGTAAACTGAAATAAATTACATTGTCCAGTTAATAATAATAAATATTAAGTGATGAAATTGAAAAAAAAACAAGAAAAAAAATGCAATTGTAAAGTTTTATTTTTAACATTGTATTGATTAAGAATTAATATTTTTTTGTTCCATCATTCAACGTTGAAGTTTTTTGATGTTACACTTTGTGATTTTCTTTGATTTCTTTCTACTCATCTATCACAATCCCGTCGCTTAGACCATGGGTTGGCCTAGGTTGGGTCAATTGTTTTTAGCATCACTCTTTTTAAATTTAATAATTTTTGTGATTTATCTTTTAATATTAAGTTATTTTATAATTGGGCTGTGTAATGTTTTCAAATTTGTCTTCTATTCTATTATTTTATTGACATGATTCAAATTATAGAGTTTGGTTTGGTTGGTTTTTTTAGAGTTTTTTTTTTAATTGATTATATTTTTAATTTTATCCTTTAATATTTGGATTTATTTGAAATTTGAATTTAGCTTTTTTTATTTACTTTTTATTTATTTATTATCTCAGTTTCATGTTTCGGCTTGAATATTTAGATGCTTGATAAGGTTGATCTAAGTCATTTTTTATTTTTTTTTGTTCTTCCATACTTGATTTACTGAATCTTAACTTCGTCATTTTTCTAACTGTTTTTTTTTAGTTGGTTCATATATCAATCCTTTTTTTCATCGGAATTATGCCCTAAATTGCATTAAAAAAAAAACCTTTTTAAGAAACACTTACGTTGCCCAAACTTTTTATTTTTACTGACAAAAAAAATATTTTGCCCATGGCGTACCACGAAGCGCACAAATCTAGTTCATTCCTATAATACAAAATAGCTTCCACTACCAAGAGATTTTGAAGATGGAAATGAACGGTATTTATCGTGGCAGCAAGCCATGACATGTATCATGGATGGATGCCATGTAATGGTGGTCTATGTTAGACCATCTACTCGAATTTAAGGGGTCGTATTGTATGTCTACTTGTTGGAGCAACTCCTAGGTGCTAAATGAAAAGCCAAAAACAAAAACGTAATATTTTGATTTTTTTTTTCATGCTCCCAGAAAAAAACTAAATAAAATAGCATTTTTCTTACAAAAATATTATTCTTACACATCTTGTAAAAACATCAAAACACATTAACTGCAATATTATTTTCTTTTTTAATAGTTTCTTTTTCTGCTTTATTTTTTTTAATTTATTTTTAATTAAATTATCCTGATTTTATAATCTATATCATATATTTAATGAGTTCATCCAGGTTGTCTTGAATTTTATTTTTTTTCATTGTATTGTTTTTAATTTCATCATTGGGGTTGATTGAGAATCATTCGGGTTGTTTTTATATCCTACAAGTCAATTAAATTATATCAGTTTCTTAAAATAATTGTATATTAAATATATTAAAATACAATTAGTTTTTTTAAAAGTTGTATGTAAGCAAAATATACACACACACACACTCATTATTTAAAAAGTTATATTACCCATTTGACTCTTTTAAATAGTATTTTCATTGGAGATGCTCTTTGGAGATGCTCTGGGTTGAAGTTATGGCGCCCATTGATAGTGGATGGGCTCAGAGGAGTATTTAGAGCGTGTTTGGCAGTGTGGTAGTGGTTGCTTTTCAAATAGCTTTTCGTGCCGAAATACATGCAAATGATGTTTTTTCATTTTTTAAAAATCATTTTTGACATCAGCACATCAAAACGATCCAAAAGGTACAATCATAACTCAATTTTAGTAAAACAAAAAAAAATTTAAAATTTGCCAAAACGCAGTTACAAACGCAAAAACAAACGCTTCCTTAATGTGTGTTCACTGTACCTTTACAGTGTTTTCAGGTTTTACAGTCACTGAAGATAGTAAAAAGAGAAGGCGACAAGCTTTAAAGAAGAAACACGGGCACAACCCATAATGTTGAATCTGTGGAGGACAGAGAATTGGGAGGGGGGTGAAATGATTGAAGAAAGCAACATGCCACGAGAAAGAATGTTCATGACAACCAAATGCCGCAAGCATGGAATAACGCCTTGCAAAGCAACGGATTGCCCTTTGCATCAACAATGACAATTGGGTAATGCCTAGGTGGACCCCACGCCAGTTGCTTGCTCAAGGCTGTTGGGTCAAGGTCAGATGGTTGGACCAGGGTTCACTTCTAGCTAGGACCATTGTATCCTTTCTCTTGCAGTACCTTTCCAAGTCCACGACACAAGCAAAATGATTGTATTTACGTTGGACCATGGAAGGGATAGAGGCCTGCTGATGCTTGCCATACTAGGAACCTCTTCGGAATGAGACTAGAGGGCCTTGTTTAGATTGGCATATAGGTGAAAGATTCTCAAGTGTAAACACACACCTATAGCTGTTTGTCCGATAATTCTTCTAAATGATTTCAAACAAGTAGATATTGGGGGGGGGGGGAGAAAAGCTTGCCGTTTTAGATATATAGAGGGAACATTTATAACTCTATATTACGCTAGTTAGGATCATCATCATTTCACTCGTTATTGCTATTTATCGCAGTTTTAACTTTCCAATACTACACAAAAACAAAGAAATTTCTCACCTTTACCAGGAGAGAAGGAAAGGACATAAATAGAAGTGAAATGAGCGAGATGAGAGTGTCTAAATTAGCAAATTCAAAGGCTTGCGCTTAATAGGGAGACGGACTTTATGAGCAAAGATAAACACATACCGTTGCTCAATTGCAGCTACTTTTTCATGTATGCTATATGCAATAAATTAGGCTTGGACCTATCAGTTTGTTTGACTGACCTCTATAGTTCAACAGTGTTCCAAATAGTGGAGCAAATTGAGACAGGCCAAACCTGTAAAAAATTCTATTCCGTTTCTTCCTTTCTTGGGCCCTTCTATTGCAGTTTCCTTCCTCTCTTTCCTACTCTGTAAAACACAAGATGAAGAATAACATGGATCTTTCCGCAGTTGTTAAAAAGAAAACGATAAGAAAAGCTGACTGGTTAGTATCATGTATTATTGCATCTGGAAATCCACAATGTATACCACACTTACGTTAGTTGTATATAATTTATCTTGTAAATTGAATTCAGGGAAAAGATTTGTATGGCATCCTGGAACAGTCAACTGATGTGCTCCTGATTATCATAACATGTTAAAAATTATGAAAGGATGAAAAACTTATCGAAGATGAAAGCACACAGAACTTGTAATTTTCCTAGATGTTCATGCATGAAAGTAAGCTAGTGACCATACGGGCATAACAATAAACTGAAATGTAGCATGGTAACTGCAGGTGGATTGAGAGTTACCTTGGTATCGAGATGCTTCTGACTGCAATATACATGCTGTATGTTTCTGCATCTCCAGGTTTTCTTCAACCCAGCCCAACTATTTAGCACGGGTAAATGCTCTTACACTGACATCCCAGACACATAATGACTAATAGATAAGTAGCAGTGAATGTTTTACCACTTAATCTTGAACTTCAGGCAAGATTAACTAATGCCATGCCATGACCAACGCATCTTAACTTGAAATCTCAATCCAGCTCGTTCCAGCTGCTTTGACACCCAGCTTTTTAGCAGCTTCCCTCACTTGGCTTAGACTATCCCACATTCCCAAAGTTCCATAAGCATTTGAAAGCATAACATAAATCGAAGGGTCATTTGGACAATTAGCAAGAAGGTTCTCAGCGATGGTACTGACCAATCCAGTATTCCTGTGAGTCCCACAGGCTCCAAGCATCGAGCTCCATATGGTTTTGTCAGGTTTGAATGGCATCTCAGCAATTAACTTCTCTGCCTCTTTGAAACATCCAGCTTGACATAGAAGATCAACCATGCAATAATAATGTTCTATTTGAGGTTCAAGTCTGTGATCACATTTCATGGTCCCAAATATGGTCTGTGCCTCTACAACCAAACCAGCATGCCTACATGCAGTAAGGACACCTAGATAAGTGACTTCATTTGGCTTTAACCCTGATTGTACCATCTGTCGGAAAATTTCGAGAGCTTCATTTGCCCTTCCATTCTGTGCACACCCCACAATGATCCCTGTCCAGCATACAACATCCCTATCTGCAACACAGCCAAACAAAACCAAACCATCTTCTACTTCACCACATTTTGAATACATGTCAATGAGGGCTGTGATGGTGACCTGTTCTGTTTCATATCCTCCCTTGATACAAAAAGCATGTACCTGTTTACCGGTTCCAATAGATGCCAGACTAGAACAGACTTTCAGAACATTAGAAACAATATACTGATCTACTTCAACACCAAATGTAACCATATCTCTAAACAGTGACAAAGCTAAGGAGTTCAATTCCATCTTAGCGCACCCCATGAGTAAACCAGACCAAGCTACAATATCTTTCTCGGGAAGCCTATGAAACAGTTTAAAAGCATCTTTCATATTCCCCAGTTTTGCATAGAGGTCTACAAGGATGCTTCCAACAACATAATCTAACTCGTGCCCACTCATAACAACCAAAGCATGAACTTGAATCCCAAGTCTCTCATTGAGCAAGTTGATGCAGACCTTCAAAGCACTACTCAAGGTGTAAGAGTCAACCGAAGCACCAGAACGATGGATTTGTGCAATCATACTAACAGCAGCTCTATTTTGCTCATGAACAACATACCCTGAAAGCATACAATTCCAGAGTACTAAGCTATCACAGATTGAACCAGTACCACCTGAGTATTGATCAAACAGCCTTATAGCATCATCTAACCCGTTGCAATTTGAATACATATCAACCAGCGCTGACACGGCGAAGCAACTAGACTCCAAACCAGACTTTAAAACATAACAGTGAATCTGTTTACCTGCAACTAAGAAACCAGCATAACTACATGTCTTAAGAGCACATGGAAAAGTAAATTTATCAAGCCTAATCCCTTCCCGGTGCATCTTACAAACAAACTGTAATGCACGTGAACTCCCATTTTCTGCAAGACCAGCAATAATAGTATTCCAAGAAACAACATTTCTGTCCGGCATTTGATTGAACAAATTAACAGCCTCCTCCACCAAACCTTCCTTAAAATACCCTGAAATCATTGTATTCCAGGAAGTGGAATTCGCCCTCAAAAAGATCCCATCGAAAACTTTTCTTGCATCACTCAAGCATCCGCATTTAACATACATATCCAAAAGAGCATTCAGCAAAACAATATCGTAATCTAAATTCTCTCTAGAAAATCTCTTATGAATCAGTCTACCCAGCTCAATCTCACCCACAAGACCACACGCTTTCAAAACCACAGAGTACATAAACCCATTAGGGACTTCTGATTTAGAATCTAACATCCGGGTATATAGTTTTATTGCTTCACGAGGCTTGCCATTGCTGGTATACGCAGAAACCATAGTGGTCCAGGTGACGATGTTTTTGACAGGCATTTCATCAAACACTTTATACGCGTCGATTAAAAATGTGAAGTCAACATACATAGATACCAAATTGCAGGCTATGTAGACGTTATGAGAACACCCAGTTTTGATCAAATGAGAATGAAATGATTTGCCTTGCTTGACTGCTTTAACTCGCCCACAATGGCGTATTGCTGCAACTATATGCTTCAAGTCCATTTTCATTACCCGCAAAGGTCAAGGAGCTCATGAGTTGTTGGAGGAAGCTACATAACTAGAAGTTTACTACACGTGTCATAGTTAGCCATGGAATGATAAAAACCTTCATAGGCAGCATTAACCCATGATTTTATACTTCCTATAACCAAACAAGGTTCTATTGTATAATATTTTTATATGAATTCTACAGCTATGATTTTCATCATTTTATCCAATTCCGTTATTTTGGATGTCACGTATCAAAGATCTACGCATTATATAGAAAATTACAGGTGAAAGTTTTAAGGATATCAAAAAATCAAAAGAGAAAATCCAAATGTGAATATTAGATAAATAAATCAAGATTGTAGGAAAAAGATCTTGGGAAGTAAAAACATTAATCAAATATTAGTAATTAAATTAAAATTACCAGATAAACATTGCCTTCTTTGGGTAAAGTAGGGGTTAATAAAATACTAAAAATTTAAAAAAAAAATCTGGATATGCTTCTTTGGGTACATCCGAATTCGTACTTTTTTACTTTTTATCATATTTAAAATTTTCACATTTAATTTTTATATGCTTAATGTGCATATCAGAGACGTTAACAGATGGATGTTACCAATAGCCAAACTATATATAGCCAATAACGTATATAAAATTTATGATAGTTGCCGACTGATTTTCATAAAAATAAAAAGAAATTGAGATGATGGTGATATCTTATTATCAGTTAGTCGCAGATTTATTTTGAAAAAAAATAAAATAAACACAAGTAAAAATAAAAAATAAAATCCATGATAATGACAAAAATCATTTCTACCGTATTTATTTATTTTTTCGAAGCATTCCTTTTTCAAAAGCGGACCACAAGTTTCTCGTCGTCCATTATAAAATTACTTGACAGATAAGATCAGCCCATAGGCAGACAGGGCTAGAAAGACGATCTCTAGGCCCGCATTTACACCACCAACAACAATAAAAACCAAGCCCCAGCTCCAGACTAGTTAGGATTGGCTTTATGAGATTTTCGTATCATTCCGACGATCACACACCAAATGCAATGCTATGCTATGCTTGCACTTGCACGATGAAAATCCACTGCAGCCAAAAACCAAGCATCCACTCGTTGCAGCCACCTAAAAAAACTAGATACCGAAATACTTCCAAGAATATAGGGAACTTGGGCACATTTTTGTGTAAGGGTATATCTGTGTTGGAAATTTGTTTTGATTAAATACATTATAGGTAAATAAAAAATTATTTTTTTTAAAAAAAATATTATTTTAAAAATTTTAATTCTTGTTTTATAGTAACTAATTAAAAATTAATAATAAGAAGAATTTCATTCTTTAACACTTTATCTCCTACAATTCATTATCAAAAAAATAAAAAAAAAAATAAACTTGAATTTTCAGATTTACTCTGTATAATTTTCGTGTTTTTATTTTATTTTTTTATATATTTTAACTTTTATATTTTCAACTTATTGAGAAATATTTCTATATTCAACTTATTAAGAAATCTTTAAGTTGTATAATTTATAGCACACACTTTGTGTAGAAACACACTAAACCAAGATTCATCATTATTGTAAATATTCTAAATACACAAATAATAAACAATAAAATTTTAAAAATAAAAAATTCATCATTAACATCAACAAAAAAAATCATTATTTTAAAGTACTTCAATAAATAAATATCCTTCATGTTTTAATTTAGATATAAATTAATTTTGATTTATTATTATTATTATTATTATTATTATTATTATTATTATTATTATTATTATGTGTATAAAATCTAAGTTTTTATTGAATATCTGATGATAAAGTATATATCTTTAGTCTGATATATATTTACAAAACTTTAATTTACATTAAAAAGAATTCCTCGATTGAAAAAAATCGGAATCCACACCTCTCCACATGAAAAATGTATCAATCCACGAGAACGGGCTGAACTGCTGGAAGACCGCTGAAGAAAACAGCCCAAGCTGCATAGACTTAATGCAGCGATGGATTATTATGCATGAGATGAGAGCTAATCTGAGACTGGAACTCTTCCTCTTGTAGGCTCAAGTTGAGGATCAAGAACATTAAGAGTATGGTTTATCACGCGCGAGGAGTCATGTGATTGGAGACAGTCACATTCTGGCAACGGGAATGTGTAGATCGAATTCTTTCTGTTGAATTTTCTGACTCTTGGAATCATCATTCCCTTGCGATCACTTTCAAGGAGCATCGCTTCCATGTCATCCTTGAAGTCCTTCCAGCTGCAAATCCAACGAGTAAACATTCCATCATCAACTAATGATACATGTTTTTTTCTGCATTTGGCCTTGCAGTCTAGCTTTAAACTATACATGAAGCAAAAACCACTTTACCATCCATCTTCTCTGGTTAGTTTAAATCCTAATAACAACGTCCTCCATAACATATTCTTCTACAACGATTTTCAAATTTTTGCTTTACTAAGGTGGTGAAATAATCGAGAAATACAATCTCTGGAATATTTTCATTGGTTGAATATACTAACTGCTAGTTGATAGAACATGCCAAATGGCAACCACAAGACATTTTATCCGTCAATGTTTTCCCCTGAACCCTTTATCTATCATGTCATAATCAAATAATCAAAGATAGGAGCAGATTGCAAATGCAAAAATTTTGACATCACCTTTTAACTCAGTTCCAATAAACACAAGGATGTAAACGAAGAGGAATGACACAGTTGATGGAGAATATACCTGATTGTCATGTTCTCTAGTAGACCAACAAGGATGCGTTTATCAGGCCTTATGGTCTTTGCATGCCCATTAAAAAGAAATCTACGGTGACCCATCAGAAAATGCGGGAAGTTTCCACCGTGAGTTGTCACAAAAACCTCACTGAACAAGCATACAGTGTAGTCCAAAGCTGCCAGCCTCGAAGAGTAGCCCTGCAATCATAGAAAATAGGTGTTTTAGCAAGTTAATAGAATAAGCTTCTGGGTCAAATTGAAAAATAACCACATGAATAGCAGTCAAGACGTATTCAGCTTTTTATATGGGTTTGTTTCTATATTCAGAATCATTTTGTATAATGTTCATATACAAGCCAAGAAGCTGAAAAAAATGAACTCACTGTCTACTGATACAATCAACATAGCAATCTAGACATATTCAGCATCATTCAATTGAATTAATCCGTGGACATTGCAAAATCCTATTGAACTCGTAGAAACTTTAAAAATAGAGTTAACTAGATCCCTGTACTTTATAAAACCTAATTAATTAGACGCTGAAGATAATTGAAAAGTCTCTTAATCAACAGTAAACATCCTCAATTTAGTAGTTTCTTGTTCCAAAAATGTCTCACGAATTAAAAAAACTCATATTGCCTACTTATATTTTAATTTTTATATTGTTAAAAAAAATAAAACACTTTGGAAAACAGCAAGAAATTGATGAAAGGACCAGGTTATAAACGAATTTAAAAATGTAGAAATTAAATATATAGTTTTTGAAACCATGACGATTGACTGGTTAGTTTTGTTAAATTATGGGGACTGAACAACAAATAACTTGGAGCAGAGTATCAAGTATATTGCTTAGAATCCCTCCTCAAAAAAAATGCCTTCCAAATTTGATGGCAGAAGCTCAGATAAAACATGGGTTGTGAGTGAAGCAGGAATGGTAAAGTGGCGCATGTTGTGGACATGTATGGTTTGGGTAATCTGTAAAGCATATCAACCAATTTTCAAAAACATCCTGATCCAACAAACTCCTTTAACCACACAATGCTAGAGAGGTATAGTGAGTATTTAGGATTTACCTGAAAAGGAGCAAGCTCGTCAGAGGTTGCAAGTGACTCCTTGGTGTAAAGAAGGGGAAACATCTTCGATAAAGGAGCTAGATGTTGTTCTCCTTTGTAAATTTTCCCTGAGGCTAAATAAATTGAAGTGTTGCTACCAAACCCCATGCCACGCAGCATCATCCCAACCTATGCTGACAGGAAAAACATCATGTACAAAAAAAATAGTGATTACTGGCCAAATTAGATCACGAGGATGAAACCAATAAGGTGATTTGAAAGATAGTGTGCCAACAACACTAGATTGAATTAAGAGTTATTCGCAGTTAATTTGTGTTAAGGCTGCAACTCATTATAGCAGCCATTTTATGAAAGGAAGAGCTCTACAAAGAGCTCAAAAGAAAAATGCTAAAAGAGGTAGATAAATGGGGTACCTCCAAGGGTGTTAGAGGGCATTTTCCATCTATACGATTACGACCAGCTACGAAGTCGAGATCTTTTCTTTTGAACTTCCCCTTCCACCCTTTTTCCCGAATTGAATGCATTTCAGACTTTTCAGCATCCCCTCCATCATACAAACAGCATGAGAAGGCCACCATGTCCTAGAAGATGAGGGATATGTTTATCGTTATATGAAATGGATCCTCAGCATGCTCAACATAAAATATTTCAAGGAACGGAAACCTTGCTTAGAATAGAATAATACATGAGCTTTAATACCTCCTCAAATCGAAGGTGAACGGACACATATTTTCCACCGGTCATTGAGCTCCTTACAATCATTCGGTTTACCAATTTCTGTGCTAGGGTTGTTATAGGAGCAGCGAACCTCAATGCTCTGTAATTTGTTATGCATCTAAGCAATTGAATGTGAGATGGGACATTCATTGCCAATCTATTGGCAAAGGGTGCAATGCGGATGACCCTGTTTTGAAACGAGTGAATAGTCAAAAATAAGCTAGAAGCGTGTTTCAACAGATATCTGGTTAGAAAGTAGTAAATGCAGAAATCATGATAGCTGGGACAAATTAGCAACTAACAGATTAGTCATTTTCCTTCAAAAAGATACATTCTAATTGAGGGAAGAAATAAATGATAGTAAAAGGAAAAGAAAGAACAGGAAAGAATGCTTCATCACGTACCCATGCTCCTGCAGGACAGGATAAACTTCTCCTAAATAATGTTTAGCAGGAGCCCATGCTTCAACACGGAGTTGTGGAATATTAGTAATATTGTGGTCATATTTTGATATCAACTCATCAGGCAACTCTTTAACCACTTTCACATAACCCTCAAGTGTGGCTATAAAATGATCTTCATCGTATATATCTCTGAACTCACTGTAAAAATGAATCTTTAGCTATAAATGATTCGTTCATGAAAGATTCAGTTTTAAAAGAAAATCACTGAAAGCAACAGAGTTCAGGGGTGGAACTCATTGTCCTGGTGCATTTTTGGCAAGTTTCCGAATACAAATAATGGGGTCTATTAACACTGTCAGTTTCCCCGTCTGAACCAAGAACCTCAAATTTGCTCCAAAAAAATAGTTGGTTATACTTGATTACATACACATGCCGATTGGGTTCATCCACAAACTAGAAGAAATAAAATACCCAAAAAACTGCTTATGCGTTTGCATCATGACATGTATGGTGCAATCAACATCGACACATCCATCAATCTAGACAGACATAAATATTGAAATAATTGCAACATCAAGCCTGAAGGTTTTTATGGCAAGCACCCACCACCATCTTGTCTCAAATTAAAAGATAATGATATTGACAAGATCAGTATTTGATCACGTCTTTCAGATGTCATGCTTGGAGTAACTGTTACTCTTAATAGGCAAAACCCTGAAAAATGGAGGCACCTCTCTCAGAAAATTCAAATATATTTACGTGTTTCAGTCTCAATTAAAGTTCTGCACTATCTCTTAAGCACTTCCAGGTTACACTAACACGACTTCTTTAAATTCACGAGTGCATTTAGATAATTAGATGGGTCATTACAGTAGCCAGAGGGACCTTGATAACAACCCACCACGTTTGAAATTTAAAACCTGGTCAAGGAATTTTTATTTTTATTTTTTATTTTTTGTTTTATAAAAAGGAGGGAATAATTCAGCAGCTCACCTTGGATCATTCCAGACACTGTTGTAACGAAAACTAGGGACGAGTGCATTTAGATAATTAGATGGTCATTACAGTAGCCAGAGAGACCTTAATAACAACTCACCGCGTTTGAAATTTAAAACCTGATCAAGGAATTTTATTTTTTATTTTTATTTTATAAAAAGGAGGGAATAATTCAGCAGCTGACCTTGGATCCTTCCAGACACTGTTGTAACCAAAACTAGGGATGACCAGTACTGCATTCAAAATTCCAGCTACAGCAACTGCATTGCAGATCTACAACAACACATGAGTGGCACATGAGTGCAAGCTTGTCCTACAATGACACCGGAAAATGGAAAGCAGTACATAGGATAATAAATAACATACCGCAGAGCGCTGTTGGTTAAGACCACCATTTGCCTCCACGATTAAGTACCCGGCGGGACCAGACGACACTGCACTTGAAAATACAAAATATCAGTTTAGCTTCTTAAAAACTCAGTTAAGTTTTACCCTTAGCGCTGATTAGCATGCCGACGTTATCTTTGAAACAGAAGGGACTCATGCCCAGGAGAAAGGCAAAGGGTTGTTTATTATACTGAAAATTCTCAGCAACAATAACAACTACCTTCGACTGAACCCAAACGCCGTCTAGTAGCTAACACGGGACAAGGTTTCTGCACTTTCATTCTCCTTTTGAATTGCCATACAGAAGATAACTGCAAAAAAAAATATTAAAAATTATAGTTTAAGTGGGAAAAATAAATTAAAAAATATATATCATTAATTTGGCTATATGGCAAAACCCCTTGTCAGAACTTAGCAATTCACTTTATTGATAATCAAAAGCCGCTCGAAAATTAATAATGCCTCGATCATGATTAAATTAGCCCCACTCTCTTTAGACTTTGAGTTTTTCTTCAACAATTTTTCTGTTTCGGCCCCACGTGGTAATTCGGTGGTTGCAAGCTTTACTTCTTTCTTTTTTTTCCTTCCTTTACTTTTCCTTTTTCCACTTTTGCTCAACAACCAAGCAGAAAATAAAAATTAAACAACGCAAAAACAGAAGTTCACAAAAAAAATTAAAAAAAAAAATTAAACCTCGAGAGCAGTAGAATTATCAGTTTCAATATCATGCCAAAGCTTCTCCAACAAGACATGGCTTTTATAGATCGCAATAGGCTCACGAGAGTGACGCAAGAACTCCGAGAACCGGCCCACACACATCATCAAACCAGAAAAGTAGAGAAAGAACAAGAGCAGGAGGAACTGTATGTTCCGCCGTACAAAAATCCCGGCAGCCAAACTGTCTTTGCGAAAGTACTGCAACTGAACCTTCGAGCGGAGCCGCCGTCGACATTGAGAGAAGCCGCTTGTCTGACGCCGTGGCGACGATGGTGGACTAGAAGAATTTCCGTCCCCACCGCTTCCCTCACCACTGACAACATTATAAGTTTTATTTTTCATTATAGTGTTTATAGCCATGCATATAAATAAAGAAAGAAAGCTTATGTTCTAGAATGAGAGAAAGATCATTTCAAGAAAAATGAGAGAGAGGGAGAGGGAGGGAGAGCTGTTTGTTTTTTGTGTGCAAGGAAATGATGAAAAGGATGTTTTGTTTTGTTTTCAGGTGGAGATTTCTTAAAAGATTATTTTTGTGTACAGAAGAGAATAGTAGAGGGGGGCGTGAGAGGGAAAGAGGCCAGAGGGGGCCTGGGTATTCCAGTACATGATTTTATTTTATTTTTTAAAAAAAAGTATTTTTTATTTAAAAATATTTTAAATTTCTCTTATTTTTAATATAAATACATTAAAATTATTAAAAAAAAAACACTAAAATGATATTTATAAGGTGTGTGATTCCAGCTTTTAAAAAAGAGTTTAATTTCTTAAAAAACTGCTTTTTTTTTTTTTTTTTTTTTTATAATTAATGTTAGTGGGTAGACAGAGTACTGCTAAGTATCACGAGTGAACGGATAGGTTATTTTTAGTAATTTGTGATTTTAATATGATATTCAACTCTTGGTGTTAGTTGTGGATTCGCAAGAGTGAGTTCCTGCAAGTCTATTTTGGGACTTGAAGATGCTTTGCTGGTATCAAACAAAACTTGTGGTGACTTGCAGTTAGAGCATACAGGGAGAATTGTTTGAAAAAATTTTAATTTTTTTTATTTTAATTATTTTTATAGTATTTTATTGTTTTGATGTATTAATATTAATAATAAATAAAATTATTTTAATAATTTTTTAAATATAAAAACTTTAAAAAAACAATAACTACCCTGATTTCAAATAATTCCTTATCGGAGAGAGATTTACGATAGATTCGCAACAAAGTTTTGAAACATTTGTGTTTTTCTATTTAAAACAGTAAATTCATCTTTGAGGTTTTGATTGTTTCAGAATGGACGATTATTTTTTAAGCAAAAAACGCATTTCTACAACGTCGTTTCATAAAATAAAATAAAATAATTGTTAACATCCCTATTTTGTTTGTGAAAGGTGATGATATCCAATCCCACGGTAAAAGTTAAAAGTAAAAATGTTATATAGGAACTCCGCTTGCAGTAAAAAAAAAAATTCGAAAACGTTATCCAAACTAAATACATCATGCATGTATAGATATTCGGGAAAAGGAATTATGGTCTAGAGATACGAGGGGTAAGACACTTAGATCCGTTGAAATTTGTTAAATTCAATGTTGAGGTCTCATAACACTTATATCAATCATGACCACTTGTATCAATCATGACTTCCACAATAGACCGACGCAGCCAATCTCAATCCGTGAGTAACTTTCAACTTTGCTATCTAAAGCAATTTAACTTTTTATGGTATATTTCATGGAAATATCATTGATATTTTGGTGCTTGAAGAATCTATAATTGCATAAAAGCTGTTATAGATAATTAAAATTAATATTCAAGTGAATGTGCAATATTTAACCAGTATTTATTGAATAATTTTAGATGCTAGAAATTTATCTAGCCGTCAAATCAACATTATATGCTGAATTTTTACTGTAAAAAAACATATATAATTACAAATCACGTCATCTACTTTGATTTCATGATCAAATTTCATAAAAAAAAGGGCCTCATTATCTTATCTTTACCATTTGATATTTGAGCTAAACTCAAAATATAACTACATCAATTAAAACCTAAATTAGCTCAGTTATTTCAATTCAAAATAAATATATTTTGTTGGTAATTTATTTTAAAATTCAATGCAAACCCTGAATTGCTATTATTTCAACATTCATAACATCAATTGCATGCAAACATGTTTAGATGTGTTAATTATAATTTAAATTATCTTAATTTAAAAAATATATTTAATGATTGAAATTTATCATCAAACTCAACACACAACCTAATTGCTATTGTTTTGACAACAATAACATCAATTGCATTAAAACACATCTAAGTTTATAAATTATAATCTAAATCATCTCAATTCAAACAATATATATAATTACTGTATTTTATCTTCAAACTCAACACAAACTTTAATTTCTCTCATTTGCGAGCCTTGATTTATTTGATTTAAACCTAATTGATTTAATAAACAACATTAATTGCGTAAAAACTTATTTAATTACCCGACACGAACCTCAAATTATCTCAATTCAAACAAAATACTTAATTATTATACACCACACAAACAATAATAAACTAAAACTAAAAATCTCACAATTTAACAATGACACTAATTAAATTAAGAGAAACGTAGTGTTTTTACCTTAATTCATCGATAGCTTGTGATGGTTGTGGTGGGGAGACTGAAGGAGGAGATTTGGCTGGAGGTTTTTATTGAAAAAACACTAGAAATATGTGTGGAGACGAGGGGAAGAAGATTTTGGTGTTTTCATGGAGAATAGAAAGCTGTTTTCAGCGATTTCAAGCGAGAAAAGCTTGGTTTTTTGGGTTTTTACTGGCGATGAGCAACGGTTGTGGTAGGAAGAACAAGAGAAATGTAGGTTTTTATATTAACTGAATTAGTAATTTTGAATATTGGTTTTGTTATATAGCAATGGTTCAGAATTGCTGATTTGAATAAAGACATAATTGGTAATCATGTCTTTATTTTTTCAAACTGCGTAATTTCTCAAGTATTTTTTCAGCCTGTACTGTTTTGCAAAATTTTGACTTAAACAGTGTTACTAACCACAAAAAAATTAAAAATTTAACGCGTGGCTTATACACATGTTCCCGCGTTGCTAGAACAAATTATAGCGGTGGTATGCGTCTGCAATGCTAGCGATGGTGAAGACAGTGGAAATGACAGCGGAAAAAGTGATGGTGGTGCGGTGCGGGTGCGGGTGCGGGTGCGGGTGCGCGGGCTACGGTGGGGACTGCATGCTTTTTTTTTCAACGGTGTTATTTTCATTTTACTGCAGAGACTAGTATAATTTTATTTAATATGAGTCTATATTACTCTTTAATTTTCACTTCTAAACAAATTAATTTTAATATACTTTTTAAAATAATATTAACAAGAAAAAAGATAGCAAGAAAAGTAAATGAAAAAAACTATATTTTAAGTGTTTTATTTTATTTTCAATTGGGTTCAAATTTTATCATTTACAGTATATGTTTGTCTTAAACAATATATTTTGGAGGACCAAGTTTGTCATCTATAATCACCATACTTTTTAGTTCCTAATATATATCTCTAGCAATGAAATTATTATTTCATAAACAATATTAAAATATTAATAATAATATACAATTTATAGTACAATTTTTTATACTAGAACAATTCGTTTAGTGAATCATTTATAAGATTTACAATATCTACTAGCTAGGAAAAAAATCACGAGGCTTGTAGTTTTTTCTACCAGCTTAACATTAATACTGTAGAAAAAAATATTAGACTTGTATTCTGAAAAATAAAGCCACAGTTATTTATGAATAATATTAAACTACTTTTCCTACACATTCTTTTTTTTTTAAAAAAAAAAAGAATAAAGAAGGTCCTTTGTAAAATTTATTACTTTGAAAATTTCAATAAAATAAAAAATATTAAATAAAGCTATTTTAGCATCTATAATAAACGATGGAAGTGTGTGAATAACACACTATTTTGTTTTGAGGTAAATATCACAATTCCTCTTGGAATGTTTTTCTTTATGGATGGTTAACGTCAAAATATTCCCTTTTATTTTACATTTTTTTTGTGAAAAGAATATCAATGAAGTCAATTTTGCCGACAAGATAGAAAGAGACCCTTTAAATTTTGACGGAAGCAACTTTAACCTTCGAAATTCCGGCTCATGTCACCTTTGATGATCTCTCCTTGTAATTTCTTTGATTTTCCAAGGAGCCATCAACATTAAAATTAAAGAAGTGTTCTTGCATGCTAATATAATTTTTTTTAAAAAAAAAAAAACTAAAAATCATCAGCAAAACACTGTAACTACAGAGAGTGAAATAACACATTTACTTTTAACCAAAAAATTGAAGAACCTTGCAATTTACAATTTGAGATAGAATCATCTTTTTCAATATATCCATTAGTTATTGCAAGATTGTTTAAGGACAAATTGATCAAGATATTTTTTTTTTATTACATTAAAATGATTATTTTTCCTTAAAAAACAAAAAATATATATTAAGCTTCCAGTCATATATTTTGTTGTTTTTTTTTAAAAAAAAATCACAAAAAAAAAATTACAATCATAACCCTAAAAGAAAAAAAAAATCAAACATGCATATAGAGGCTTCTTTATCTTTTTTATTTTTTAAACAGCTAAATAACAAGATTACCCTTGAAATCCAAAATAATCCAAGGCTGGATTCAAAGGTGTTTGTTCCACTTTTTCTTTTTAAGTTATCTCAATCTCATATCACAAATAACATATTAATTGAAGTTAACCTAAATTGATTTATATTTTTTTTTAGATTTTTTTTAATTTAATCAACTAGCATTAAATTACTTAGCCCTTTAGCTTTTTATTTTTTTTGCTTTTTATTTTCATTGGGTTATCCTAAATAGAAGATAGTCAAGTTATCTTAGATTAACTCGTATTTTTTTCTTTAATGTTTTTTTTTATTTATTTAAATCGGGTTTTTCTTACTAGGTTTTTTTTTGAAAGTCTAACTTTTTTATCTTGATTCCATGTCACGGGTGGTGAGTTGATTAATTTAATCTAGGTTGACTTGAGTTCTTTTTCTTCAATTTTTTTATGATATTAATTTTTTTTAATTTTATTATTTGATATTAATTATTGGCTCTTGATTTTTTGTGTTTTTTTTTATATTTTTTTTATTATGTTATCGTGAGAACATGTTAGTAAAATTAACTCATCTTTGTATAGATGTTTTTCAGTATAAAGAGTGATTTCTAAAACAAACTAATTTATGCCTAAAAGAGACGTGCCCAGACCCTTAATAAGCCATAAAGATCAGCATGGACGGGAGAGGAAAACTCGCTTGGTTTTTTTTTTTTTTTTAATTAGGTTATTCTTTTAAAATTTTATTATTTTTATTAATTTCATAGAACAAGGGTTATGAATTCGTTAAATAAAATCGGATTAACTTGAGTATTTTTTTTACATTAAATCTTTTTTTTTTTTGAATCTTTTAATATTAAATTATAAGACTTTGAGTTTTATAAATTGATTTTGCTTTTCTTTTTATAAACTGTTTTGATTTTATATCCCGGATATAATGCTAGTAAAATTAATTCAGATTTGCTTAAATTATAAATATTTAAACATTTTTTTTAATTTTAGAAAATTTTTAATCTGGCTCGTGAATGCAGCGCGGGTCACCTACCTATTATAAAATAAAACAGAAAGCTGAGGCAAGACCTGGAGACCACAATTGGAATAATTAACCTCTACAAACAAGTCTACCAACTTTGATTCACGGCTAAATCATAGGATTACTGTCCAGCATTGATTGATTGATTGTAAATAATGGCGCTAACCAAGAGTTTTCAGCTAATTTTATTCACTACTAGATAGTAGGAGTACTGTCCAAAGACCATCCCTTTCCCAGCTAGCCGGGTTTATTTAGCTTTTAATATGATCAGCTTTTTTTTTTTTTTTTTTTAACAAGAATATTTAGGTCAGATTACACTTCGACTAATTTCACGGATCTTGAAGTTAATAACCATGTAAACCTCTAATAACCCTGGAATTTGTAAGACTCGAATCGATGATTTATAGGAACAAGCTAGAACCTAACCAGTTAAACTTACACCTCTCTGGATTTTAATAAGCTTTTTTCTAATATCAAACTTGTGTATCTGATACTATGATAGCTTTTGAAAAATAAATTAAAAAAATATCTAGTTATAATTTTTTTTTAAAATATAAATATTTAGTTAAAATTATTGTAAGATATATTCTTTTATACAAATTAAATAAAAAATAGGTTTTCTTGAATAAAAAATAAGTTATTTTAATTTTTATAAATCAATATTTTTAAAAAATTACACGCAGGGTTCAATATAAAAGATAAAAAACTAGATTAACCAGATAGTTTTTTTTATGCGGTTAGATAAAAGTAAAAGCTCCCATAATAATAAACAATATCTAAAACATATATATATATATATATATATATATATATATATATATATATATATATATATATCGTAATATATATGGTAGTAAAAAGACCAATATCCCTCACCCGTTGCCAGCCACACCGTATCTCCTATCGAACGACCACCCACAAAAACACTCGAGAGATTCACCAACAATAAAAATTCATTGCACTACAAGAGAAAAGAAAAATGCCCCCTCTTATTTTTCAAAGCATCTTCAAAATCCAAGGCACAACAGGGAAAATAATTGAAAGCGTGACAAGCCAGAGGAAAAATTATAAAATAAATCTCCTAAAGCAAAATTTGAGACCAGAAGTCAAACACCATATCGTAGAAGATTATGAAAATCACAATCTAGTTATGCAACTTATCCATGATCACCTGTTGCATAATTTGTTTAATAACATGGGTGGTTAATGAGAATATTTGAAATCAAATTAAAAGTAAAGTTTATTTAGTTTTAGAGTTAAAATTTTGTTAATCTTTAATATAAAATTTTTTAACATGAAATATTAGCAATTGATATATTTTTGATGAAATACAGGATCCTTCAAAAACTACATTTCATAAAAAAAAAAAAAACAAGTTTTTCTCATGGTTTATGTAGTGGGAAGGTAAATAATTAATATTGAGCTAAAAAAAATACTCAAGTTTTTTAGGAGAGAAATGTTACGAGCATAATAGGCTTTTAGCTTAAATCCTTTACAGGCCTCGACTCATTTTCTTGTTCATGCTAGACATAAGTTTGAGTTTATTATAAAATAATTTATTGAATTACAAAAGATTATTTTGGTTGATTTATATAAGAGAAGAGAGGTTTAGAAAAATTTAATTTTTTTAAAAATTATTTTTAATAACAATATATCAAAATAATAAATTTTTTTTAAAATATTTTTAAAATACAAAAAGAAATATAATAAAAAAAACATGATGGCACTGAAAAAATTAAAAAGGAATAATAATATCAGTAACAGTATCATCCGAATTTCAACATATAACTTTTTTAATTATATAAAAATACAATAGAATTTATTATTTATATAAATAGATCAAGAGTTTGGTTCACAAATTTGTGTTAAATTTCAAACAAATATATATATAAAAAAAAGGATGACAGCACCAAACGGCGACGGCCCAATTATCCATCAATTTGGAGATTCTTCAGAGCATCGAGTAAAACTGTAAAAGGTCACATGGCGCTTTGGATTGCACACCCTGCATGGAAAACTACCTTACACGTGTTTACTGATCTATAAAGCACGGTTGAGGACAAGAACAAGAATCTCAGTTAAGTGAATGCGGCTGCATGGCCTGTCAAGCACATGTGAGTATGTAATACTTCCCACCAAGAAAACCTACCCGCAATATTTCGCAAACAATGTTTCCATGAACATCGATACGTCAAAATAAAGCACTTCAAGGACCACAGGTCAACTTCAGAGATAAAGCTACTATCTGCAATAATTGCGATGAATGATGTTTATTTTTATTTTTTTTATATTTTCTTAATCTCATTTTAATATTTTAATATATTGATGTTAAAAATAAATTTAAAAATATTTAAAAATATTATTTTAATATAAAAATATTTTAAAAAATTTATATAAATAAAAACACACACACAAGGATACTCCAGTACCAAGGCAACGGGGAAAATGAGGAAAGCTGATGTTTTGATGAACAAGTGGAAAAGTAAACCTGATCAATGGCCGCACATCAATGAGAATTGGAAAAGTAATTCATCATTTTCTTTCTTATGGACGGTCGGGATATCTTTAAATTAGCAAAGATTAATTAATAGTAGAGGCATAGAAATTGACCTATAAAGATACCCCGTTAATTATTTTATATCGTTGTTGTTATTAGCACCAAAAAAAAAGAAGGCCATAGCTTTCCTCAGCACGTATCGTACTGGCTGAGGTTGAAAGGGAATCTAATCCATCATCCTGGCAGACAGGAAACTTCAAAAAGGGTTTGATGTTCTGTTTTGTTTTACTTGGAGTTTGGGGTAATTGGTGCAGTTTTTTTTTAAAAAATATATATTAAAAAAATAATTTTTATTTTTAATAAATTAACTTTAACATTATTATATAAAAAAACCTAAAAAATATTAATTTTAAGTAAAAAAAAATAAAAAACAAATGTTTTTAAAAATATTTTTTAAACAGAAAAAACAGCGTCAGAGAAAAAATCATGTGATGATTGATAAAAGGAGCGAGAGGGAAGAGAGGTGACAGTATCACGTGAGGGAATGGAAGAAGCACAAAAGACGTGAAAAAGAAGGGCCTGAATCTCTCCGATAAATTTTTTGCGGGATCCCAAGCAGCAAATTGGACTGACGGGGCTCTCATTTACCAAAGTACCCTGATGTTTTGCGATTTGTTTTTACCTTATGAGGTTAAACTTGTCAATTCGGCCTCGGCATTACGCACTTGTTAATTCTCTTCGCCAGTGCCAACTTTACTTTTCATCTCGATGGACTCGCTCGCGGCTTTTAGCTAAGTTGTCACATCGTCTCTGAACACATTAAATGAAGCGAAAATAAGAAGACGGAGAAGAAAAATGAAAATAGAAATGGAAAAAATATTCTTTACCCCCAAATTATCATCATTCTATTATTACCGTGTTTCTTTTATAATTAATGACTAGCTGCTATAAAAAAAATTGCCTTATATTTTTATACCTCTAAAATTTTAGCTAAAACAAACGTAGAAGATAAAAAAAAAAAAATGATGTTTTAAACGGATATAGAGCGAGAGTGAAATTGTAAATATAGAATAGGCTAACGGTCCGATCGCTAACTATCCCTGTCCAATCAGCCTTTCAAACTCAAATCTACGACAACTAAAGGAGAGGACGTTGACCAACCAAGCAACCCTCGCCAGAGCCGAAGTATTTTATGGTCGCTGCTGCGGTATCTTCTGGATCTCCACAAGACATCTAAAAGCCCCTTTGGCATTTTATGATCTCCGGCTGTTTTTAGCTTTGGAGATTTTTCACCAGAAACTATATGCCAGGTTTGGGAATGCTGTGGAATTTATAATTTTTCTTAAATAATTTTTTTTATATATTTTCATATTATTTTGATGACCCAATATAAAAATAAAATTTTAAAAATAAAAATATTTATTTTAATATATTTTTATATAAAAAACACTTTGCTATAATCTCAAACGAACTAAAACAATGTTCAATAAAGTTTCAGAAAACCAGTTGAAAACAAAGTTTGTTTAATAGTATGATTACGATTGCTTTTTAAATAACTTTTCGTGTTAAAATACATGTTAATGATGTTTTTTTTTTTTTTAAAAAATTATTTTTGATATCACCACATCAAAATAATTTAAAAATAATAAAAATATATTAATTTAAAATTAATAAAAAAATTTCTAAATATTTTTTTTTTAAAAAACAAGCAAACACAATAAAAATTATTTTGAAAACCATTTGTCCGCTATGGCTGCAGTAGCTATAATTAGGGATGAACAAAAAAACCGATAAACCGAGAAAACCGAAAAAAAAATAACAGAAAAAACCAAACCGAAAAAAAAACCGAATTAACCGATTAAAAAATCACAAAAAAATTCTGGTTCGGTTTCGGTTCCTAAAATTTGAAACCGATTGAACCAAACCGAACCGAACCGGTTCAACCAACCATTACTTAAAAAGAAAAAACAACTATAAATAGAATATTTTCTAACCTAAAGTAACATTCACCCATTAGCCGCCGCCGCCCCTTCTCTGCATATTTCATTATCTCTCACTGTATTCTCAGTTTCTCACTTTACTCTTCGGGTTAATTTTTCTCCTCACCCTCTACTCTCTGCTCTGCTTTAATTTTTCTCCCCTCTTTCATGGATTTGGTTCCTTTGGGTTTTCTTCGGATCTTAGTTCTCCTGTTGAGTCTGTGGTTGGCTCTACTAACAACCAAAGTAGAGGACTATCAGGTCCACCAAGAAAACCCCCCAATCTCTATTCCGTAAAAAAAATCTCATCCTTGACGTTAATCTCCACCAACAGCAGCAATCCCTTGCTTACTAGAAGTTGCAGGCATCTCAAATAATTTGTTAAACAATGCCTTATTGTACTTTCAATTATTGCTTTTTAAAAATAGAAGAGAGGCTCCTACTTTTTTTGATTTCTAATTGAGGCATATGCTTTGTTTGTTTTTTATTCAAATTTCAGATCTGAGATGATAATTTTCTGGGGAGGGCAAAACAACTTGATTGGAGTATTGTTTCTTCAAAGGCCACTTTAGACCCAGCCAATGAACCAAAACAGAGGGAGGAATTTTTTTTTTTGTTTGAGGACCGTTGGGTTTGAACCGGTTTGGAAAGAAAAAAAACCGAACTGAACCGAAATTAATCAGTTTGAACCGGTTTTCAGTTCGGTTCGGTTTAAAAAATTAAAAAAAAATAAATTGATTTGATTATTTATTTTGGTTCAAAACCGGACCGAACCGGAAATACTGAGCCCTAGCTATAACACATCACATTGCCACACTTTGACTGCAATCACGGCCGGCTCCGCCCTCAGCGAAAGCTGAAGCGGTAGCAAAACTAATAATATCAGCAGTTGACGTGTCCCGTCTCCAACGCAACACGTAACCCCAGCTGGAAACGTAACAATTGAGAAGTGCAAATGCCACTCACAAGACAGTATCTGAAAATAGTAATACTGGCGGGGTAGGCTCCTTCCTGTCGCTGGCCCCGACCAGGCAAACATTATTAGAAGACATGAATAAGATGGTTATCGTGATGGGTCAGAGATCGGATTCAATTGTGATTTCAAGAGCCGAAAGATTCAGTGCAACTTTAAATGCACATGTCCTCGCTTCCAAGACGATACCCATCACTGTGGACCTCCTTTCTTCAAGACGCCCCTCCCCCTTTCTTCTTCTTCTTTACCGACTTGCTAGAGAGCACGTATGTCACATCACACACACTATATATATATATGCTTTTCGGGGGTGCTTGAAAAGGAGCATGACTTCATTTGAGAGTGAGTTTGGAACACCCAATAGAGCTTTGTCGGCAAGCTCATATTATCCTCACAATGTGGGTATAGGGTAAGCACCATGCACTTTGATCGAAAAGAGCAGGAAAGCCAGCTCATCACTCTGCCTCTGCAAAAGGTCTTAGGTAGCGATCATTTTCAGCAAATAACAGGGACAAATATTACGACGATCACGCGTGTAAAAAAGGCAATTTGTGACCAATCGTGCGATTTGGACT
The DNA here is from genome assembly GCF_005239225.2 of Populus alba. Taxonomy (NCBI): domain Eukaryota; kingdom Viridiplantae; phylum Streptophyta; class Magnoliopsida; order Malpighiales; family Salicaceae; genus Populus; species Populus alba. The sequence continues at coordinate 11,348,922 of NC_133297.1, read as the reverse complement.
CTCCTGTTTGCAACTAGCACATGGAGCTCAGATAAAACATGCACATCCCCGCACCAAGGCAATGCGTTATTGAATTATCCTCGGGCAAGGCATGCACATTCCGACACCAATTAGTTTCTGGATTTCTCTTGCTAGAGAAAAAAACAAAACTTTTCATGGTAGTTCAGACCAAGTATAACGCTGAAGTGGAAATAACGTTTTCACGCCACGCAGCAGCAAGTCCAGGAGCAACGCTTCATGTCATAGCGGTTTCCCACAAAAAAAGACATGTACGTAACCTATCAAAAAGGCAGGTGAATCTAACCTCGATCATCAACAAGGTAGCTCCCAGTAAGTCAAGGTACAGCAGTTTTAACTATTAATACCACTGCATCTGTGTCGGCCGTGAATAGAAGCAACCAGGCCTATGGCCTATTATCATCCACCCCCAGGTCAAATCTCTGATGAAAACAAGGCTCCACGTAATGGAAGAGAAAGGACTAAGAAAAAGGGCAAAGAGACCTTTCTATTATGATTAACTTGAGAGACCATGCATTGCAGCTACCTTCCATCTCAATTCATATTGATTATGATACCAGTTACACTGATTAAAAGTTATAGAATGGTATAGAAGAACAAAGATTAACCAGTTTTTTAGTCTGATGATGATCATGTTTTCAACAATCAGAAGCTCCAACCCTATCACGCGGGATCAGGCGCAGTTCAGAACCATGTTTAAGGAAGACATTGCCTAGCACGTCAAAGTCACGTGAAACAAATATCAAAATACTTAAAAAACAATGCGGCAGAGTGCACAAATCACTACTAAAATTATATCATCATCAACACACTTCCTATCGCCTGGAGCTAGCAAATGAAAAGGGAAATTGCATTCATGCATTGTTAATGCACTTATGCTATAGTGATAATATCCTAAACAGAAATCTTATCACTTGTTATGGGGCATGATAATAGAAGCTACTGTGTAATCCGGTGAAAATGGACAAGGTTAATGCTAAATGATTAGCAGCGCCTTGCTCATAAAGCCAGCGGTTACTGGCAGTGGCATACTTCTCTTTCAAATTATAACGCTGAAAATGGCAACCGGAAAATGGAGATAGGACAGAGGCACGAATGCAACTTAATAATATAATGATCAATCAGCACAGATGCGAATATAACAAATACTTGAAGAGACAACATAAAAAAAAAAAAAAAAAACACGGACAACACAGCTCAAATGTAAAGGGAGCATGGCATACCTGCACTTTGCTGAGGATTGATTCCTACTCCATCTACACACAGAAGTAAAACAAGAAATGTGATGTAAGAAATAGTGAAAGACACGAGGGAAACAGTGATTAGAATGGCCTAAAGCACATGTTCATAGGCATAATAAAGATAAATGCTGGCTATTCATTTATGAAACCAAATAGGATTTTTCTGTCCCGTTGATTTGAGATGGCTAATCTCTTCATAATACCACTGTCAATTTTAGTTATGAAGTCCCAAATCTCAGAGACAAGGCAACCATAAATCAGGAGCAATTTGTTACAGAAATATCAAGTGTTTGCTTGCGTCTAAATCAGTTGAAAATCATCAATTACCATACCAATAAATTTCTGGTTTTATGTATAGGAAAAAGAGAAGCAGAAATCAAAACTTTTTCTTTTCCTCACACAACACCAAATCAAAATCGAAGACAAATACAGACCAAAATACAACAACAGCAGAACTGCTGCACGAGCATAGAATAATCCTCAGGGACTAGAAACAGTGAAAAAAAGTTAAGCGAAACAACAGTTAACAGGGACTGAACAAATAGTTCAGATATGATCAATTTCCAAGCTCAAATTGGTATTCAGACATACCAAATGTAATCTAAGATGAGACACTGGTTCAACCATCTCAGTTGAGTGCAAAATCATCAAGAGAGCAGCCTTCCACTTTTGGAAAGGAAAAACCACTAGATGTTTAGTTATCCCACAGTCAAATAGAATTTGGCAACTTTTCTCAATAAAAAATACATGGTTGAACCAGAATATTTTAAACCAACTGAAACCCTCCATTCTCTGTTGCCACATCTATTTTTCATTAGCTTTTTCAGAACATGTTGTCCCGAATTCAAGTTTCTTACAATTCTAAAAGAATAGATGCTTTCCGGTACTAAATTCACAGAAAAGTTAAAATTACTGCAAGGGCGATGAGTTGTCAGTCACAAAAAAACCTCTTTCTTTAAAAAAACAAGAGATCACTTTTCAAATACAAGACGCCAAAAACTCATGCTACCCGTTTACCAACTCTAAATTTCAGAGCTTGAGAGGGACAAGTGCCGCAAAAAACAATCAATTTTTTCAAGGAAATCTCGAATCCCAGGGACAAGGCAACTATGAAGCAGGAGAATTTTGTTACAGAAATCTCAAGAGCTTGCTTGCGTCTAAATCAGTTGTTGAAAATCATCCAATACCATCCCAATAAAAAAGTTCAGGTTTATGTTTGGAAAAAGGAGAAGCAGAAATTGAATAAAAAGGAGAAGCAGAAATTGAATCATATATTTTCTCACACGCCGCCAAATCAAAGTCCAAGACAAGCACAGACCCAAATAGAATTCCAGCAGAACTGATGCAGGGGCATCCAATAATCATCTGGGTCTACCAACAATGCAAAAAAGATTTGAGTTTTCCATCATGTAAACAAGGCTCAATCTTTCAAGGGACTGCATTGCGAAAAAACAGCTTAGCAGGGACTGAACAAATAGTTCACATGAGATCATTTTCCAAGCTCAAATTGGTATTCAAAAAATACCAAATGTAATCTATGATGAGACACTGGTTCAACCATCTCAGTTGAGTGCAAAAGCATCAAGAGAGCAGCCTTCCACTTTTGAAAAGGAAAAACCACTAGATGTTTAGTTATCCCAGTCACATAGAATTTAGCAGCTTTTCTCAATCAAAAGAGCAGGGTTGAACCAAAATATTTTAAACTGACTGAAACCCTCCATTCTCTGTCCACCCATCTATTTTTCATGAGCTTTTTCAGAACATGTTGTCCCGAATTCAAGTTTCTTTCAATTCTAAAACAAGAGATGCTTTCCGGTACTAAATTCACAGAAAAGTTAAAATTACTGCAAGGGTGATGAGTTTTCCAGTCACAAAAATACTTTTCTTTAAAAAAAACAAGAGATCACTTTTCAAATACATGATGCGAAAAACTCATTCTACCCGTTTACCAACTCTAAATTTCAGAGCTTGAGAGGGTACAAGTGCCCAAAAAAATGAGATGACGCAATCGTCAAAACAATCAATTTTTTCAAGGAAATCTCGAATCCCAGGGACAAGGCAACTATCAAGCACGAGAATTTTGTTACAGAAATCTCAAGTGCTTGCTTGCGTCTAAATCAGTTGTTGAAAATCATCCAATAATGTCCCAATAAAAAATTTCTGGTTTTATGTTTGGAAAAAGGAGAAGCAGAAATTGAATAAAAGGGAGAAGCAGAAATTGAATCATATTTTTTCTCACACGCCGCCAAATCAAATTCCAAGACAACCACAGACCCAAATAGAATTCCAGCAGAACTGATGCAGGGGCATCCAATAATCCTCTGGGTCTACCAACAATGCAAAAAAGATTTGAGTTTTCCATCATGTAAACAAGGCTCAATCTTTCAAGGGACCGCATTGCGAAAAAACAGGTTAGCCGGGACTGAACAAATAGTTCACATGAGATCATTTTCCAAGCTCAAATTGGTATTCAAAAAATACCAAATGTAGTCTATGATGAGACACTGGTTCAACCATCTCAGTTGAGTGCAAAAGCATCAAGAGAGCATCCTTCCACTTTGGAAAAGGAAAAACCACTAGATGTTTAGTTATCCCACAGTCACATAGAATTTAGCAGCTTTTCTCAATCAAAAGAGCAGGGTTGAACCACAATATTTTAAACCGACTGAAACCCACCATTCTCTGTTCGCCCATCTATTTTTCATGAGCTTTTTCAGAACATGTTGTCCCGAATTCAAGTTTCTTTCAATTCTAAAACAAGAGATGCTTTCCGGTACAAAATTCACAGAAAAGTTAAAATTACTGCAAGGGCGATGAGTTTTCCAGTCACAAAAAAAGCTTTTAATTTAAAAAAACAAGAGATCACTTTTCAAATACATGACGCGAAAAACTAATGCTACCCGTTTACCAACTCTAAATTTCAGAGCTTGAGAGGGTACAAGTGCCCAAAAAAATGAGATGACGCAATCGTCAAAACAATCAATTTTTTCAAGGAAATCTCGAATCCCAGGGACAAGGCAACTATCAAGCAGGAGAATTTTGTTACAGAAATCTCAAGTGCTTGCTTGCGTCTAAATCAGTTGTTGAAAATCATCCAATAATATCCCAATAAAAAATTTCTGGTTTTATGTTTGGAAAAAGAAGCAGAAATTGAATAAAAGGGAGAAGCAGAAATTGAATCATAATTTTCTCACACGCCGCCAAATCAAAGTCCAAGAAAACCACAGACCCAAATAGAATTCCAGCAGAACTGATGCAGGGGCATCCAATAATCCTCTGGGTCTACCAACAATGCAAAAAAGATTTGAGTTTTCCATCATGTAAACAAAGCTCAATCTTTCAAGGGACCGCATTGCCAAAAAAACAGCTTAGCCGGGACTGAACAAATAGTTCACATGAGATCATTTTCCAAGCTCAAATTGGTATTCAAAAAATACCAAATGTAATCTATGATGAGACACTGGTTCAACCATCTCAGTTGAGTGCAAAAGCATCAAGAGAGCAGCCTTCCACTTTGGAAAAGGAAAAACCACTAGATGTTTAGTTATCCCACAGTCACATAGAATTTAGCAGCTTTTCTCAATCAAAAGAGCAGGGTTGAACCACAATATTTTAAACCGACTGAAACCCACCATTCTCTGTTCGCCCATCTATTTTTCATGAGCTTTTTCAGAACATGTTGTCCCGAATTCAAGTTTCTTTCAATTCTAAAACAAGAGATGCTTTCCGTAAAAAATTCACAGAAAAGTTAAAATTACTGCAAGGGCGATGAGTTTTCCAGTCACAAAAAAAGCTTTTAATTTAAAAAAACAAGAGATCACTTTTCAAATACATGACGCGAAAAACTCATTCTACCCGTTTACCAACTCTAAATTTCAGAGCTTGAGAGAGGTACACAGTGCCAAAAAAATGAGATGACGCAATCGTCAAAACAATCAATTTTTTCAAGGAAATCTCGAATCCCAGGGACAAGGCAACTATCAAGCAGGAGAATTTTGTTACAGAAATCTCAAGTGCTTGCTTGCGTCTAAATAAGTTGTTGAAAATCATCCAATAATATCCCAATAAAAAATTTCTGTTTATGTTTGGAAAAAGGAGAAGCAGAAATTGAATCATATATTTTCTCACACGCCGCCAAAATCAAAGTCCAAGAAAACCACAGACCCAAATAGAAATCCAGCAGAACTGCTGCAGGGCATCCAATAATCTTCTGGGTCTACAACATGCAAAAAAGATTTGAGTTTTCCATCATGTAACAAGGCTCAATCTTCAAGGACCGCATTGCCAAAAAAACAGCTTAGCGGGACTGAACAAAATAGTTCACATGAGATCATTTTCCAAGCTCAAATAGGTATTCAAAAAATAAAATGTAATCTATGATGAGACACTGGTTCAACCATCTCAGTTGAGTGCAAAAGCATCAAAGAGAGCAGCCTTACTTTTGAAAAAGGAAAACCACTAGATGTTTAGTTATCCAATCACATAGAATTTAGCGGCTTTCTCATCAAAAGAGCAGGGTTGAACCATAATATTTTTAAAACCGACTGAAACCCTCCATACTCTGCTCGCCCATCTTTTTTTCATGAGCTATTTCAGAACATGTTGTCCCGAATTCAAGTTTCTTTCAATTCTAAAACAAGAGATGCTTTCCGGTACAAAATTCACAGAAAAGTTAAAAGTACTGCAAGGGCAATGAGTTTTCCAGTCACAAAAAAAGCTTTTACTTTAAAAAAACAAGAGATCACTTTTCAAATACATGACGCGAAAATCTCATGCTACCCGTTTACCAACTCTAAATTTCAGAGCTTGAGAGCGTACACATGCCAAACAAATTGAGATGACGCAATCGTCAAAACAATCAATTTTTTCAAGGAAATCTCGAATCCCAGGGACAAGGCAACTATGAAGCAGGAGAATTTTGTTACAGAAATCTCAAGTGTTTGCTAGCGTCAAAATCAGTTGTTGAAAAACATCCAATACCATCCCAATAAAAAATTCAGGTTTTATGTTTGGAAAAACAAGAAGCAGAAATTGAATCATAATTTTTCTCACACGCCGCCCAATCAAAATCCAAGACAAGCACAGACCCAAATAGAATTCCAGCAGAACTGCTGCAGGGGCATCCAATAATCCTCTGGGTCTACCAACAATGCAAAAAAGATTTGAGTTTTCCATCATGTAAACAAGGCTCAATCTTTCAAGGGACCGCATTGCGAAAAAACAGTTTAGCCGGGACTGAACAAATAGTTCACATGAGATCATTTTCCAAGCTCAAATAGGTATTCAAAAAATACCAAATGTAAGTGCGATGAGTTTTCAAGTCACAAAAAAAGCTTTTACTTTAAAAAAACAAGAGATCACTTTTCAAATACATGACCGAAAAACTCATGCTACCCATTTACCAACTCTAAATTTCAGAGCTTGAGAGCGTACACATGCCAAACAAATTGAGATGACGCAATCGTCAAAACAATCAATTTTTTCAAGGAAATCTCAAATCCCAGGGACAAGGCAACTATGAAGCAGGAGAATTTTGTTACAGAAATCTCAAGTGTTTGCTTGCGTCTAAATCAGTTGTTGAAAATCATCCAATACCATCCCAATAAAAAATTCTGGTTTTATGTTTGGAAAAAGGAGAAGCAGAAATTGAATAAAAAGGAGAAGCAGAAACTGAATCATATTTTTTCTCACACGCCGCCAAATCAAAGTCCAAGACAACCACAGACCCAAATACAATTCCAGCAGAACTGATGCAGGGGCATCCAATAATCCTCTGGGTCTACCAACAATGCAAAAAAGATTTGAGTTTTCCATCATGTAAACAAGGCTCAATCTTTCAAGGGACTGCATTGCGAAAAAACAGCTTAGCAGGGACTGAACAAATAGTTCACATGAGATCATTTTCCAAGCTCAAATTGGTATTCAAAAAATACCAAATGTAATCTATGATGAGACACTGGTTCAACCATCTCAGTTGAGTGCAAAAGCATCAAGAGAACAGCCTTACACTTTTGAAAAGGAAAAACCACTAGATGTTTAGTTATCCCACAGTCACATAGAATTTAGCAGCTTTTCTCAATCAAAAGAGCAGGGTTGAACCATAATATTTTAAACCGACTGAAACCCTCCATTCTCTGTTCGCCCATCTATTTTTCATGAGCTTTTTCAGAACATGTTGTCCCGAATTCAAGTTTCTTTCAATTTTAAAACAAGAGATGCTTTCAGGTACAAAACTAACAGAAAAGTTAAAAGTACTGCAAGGGCAATGAGTTTTCCATTCACAAAAAAAGCTTTTACTTTAAAAAAACAAGAGATCACTTTTCAAATACAAGACGCGAAAAACTCATGCTACCCGTTTACCAACTCTAAATTTCAGAGCTTGAGAGGGTACAAGTGCCAAAAAAAATGAGATGACGCAATCGTCAAAACAATCAATTTTTTCATGGAAATCTCAAATCCCAGGGACAAGGCAACTATGAAGCAGGAGAATTTTGTTATAGAAATCTCAAGTGCTTGCTTGCGTCTAAATCAGTTGTTGAAAATCATCCAATACCATCCCAATAAAAAAGTTCAGGTTTTATGTTTGGAAAAACAAGAAGCAGAAATTGAATCATAATTTTTCTCACACGCCGCCAAATCAAAATCCAAGACAAGCACAGACCCAAATAGAATTCCAGCAGAACTGCTGCAGGGGCATCCAATAATCCTCTGGGTCTACCAACAATGCAAAAAAGATTTGAGTTTTCCATCATGTAAACAAGGCTCAATCTTTCAAGGGACCGCATTGCGAAAAAACAGTTTAGCCGGGACTGAACAAATAGTTCACATGAGATCATTTTCCAAGCTCAAATAGGTATTCAAAAAATACCAAATGTAATCTATGATGAGTTTTCAAGTCACAAAAAAACCTCTTACTTTAAAAAAACAAGAGATCACTTTTCAAATACAAGACGCAAACAGCTCATGGTAGAAAGGATTAAAAGTTAAACACAGTTCACAGTGTTATAATTTTGAAAGGTCAAATTGGTGGTCATGGAAACTGAAACTGCATGTGATCAATGATATAACATGGGTTCAGGCATCCAGCTAATAGAATATGCTCCATTAGATGCCACAATTCATAACCTTATGTTTGCATAAGGTTAAAATCACAATTATTCTACGCTCGAACACGACTACGACCATTTGGTTTCAACACTATCTTAGAAGATCTCATTAAATTATTTTAAACGGCCTCAATATTTTGCTGCTTTCATATTTACATAAGCACTTTCTCATTACATGTAACAAAAAAGAAAAGAAAGTCATGAAACGATGTTTTTTCTTAATTTATCGGCGGCATGTATATATTGATAATAAATAATAAGGGAATGCTAAATTATAAATTGTTCAAAACAATAAGAATAAAAAACACAGAGTAAGAGAATTACCGTTGGTAATGATAGCGCTGGTTTGGGGAGGAACTTTGAATTCCTCGGCAGCGAATTTGAGAACGGCCGTGAAAGGGGCTGCTTCCGGTACGCTAAATCTGAAATTTCAAAAATTAACAGATTGAATTAAAAGAGATAAACCACAGTTAACATGAAAGGGGAAATAAAAGAAATTGAAAGGAATTAACGCACACTTTGAAAGGGAGCTTTGGATCGGAGGTGAGCGTCACTTTGAACGACACCTTTCCACCACCACCTGCAGCAGCACCGCCACTCGCCATTTTTCTTCTCTGTTGGGATTTTGGAAACGGACCAGGGAGAGATCTGACCGCGTTATATATACGCCCTGCTTATGTTGGACGCGTCTTGCGTAACCTTAACGCAGCACTGAGAAATGTAAGAAGGATGGGCCGTACTTTAGCGCTGCCTCAGCTTATATTTCGTGGGCTGGGTTTAAGTACGGCCCATTATGTCTGCGGTCCAGTTCTCTTTCGGCTCAGGGTACGTTGTTTGGGAATTTCGACTGGGGTTTAAAAAACAGAGCTTAATTGTTGATTGTCAATTGTGAATTTTTTTGGTTAAAGGGAGTTAAATTAATTATAAGGAAATAAAGGGATTTAATTATTAAAAAATATACTGAAAGGAGTTGAGATTTATTGAGATTTATTAAAAAAATAGACCATATTTATAATTTATAAAATATTAAACTTTAGTTAAATACAGTTATATATTCAAACCCCATCCAGCTATATTCATAAATGCCCATCAATTTTACCGTTAATATGTCCAAAGAGTGGAAATTATTTTTTTTAAAAACATCGACTCGGAGCAATTGCTACCCCACTTTAAATAATGGGGTAAAATAAATCTAAGGTGTCTCACGTTTTGAAAATTAGTTATATTGACCCCTCGTTTTAATTTTTTGGTCACTTAAGACCGTGCATTTATTGTTATTATTTTTAATTTCTCTCTCATTTACTTTTACCACATGGGCTCCATCGAAAAAACTTGATCTCATAAAATTGACATTGTTGGCATCGTTTGACATTATAATTCCAATATTTTTAATTTTTTTAGTTTTAAATTATTATTTTTGATGTTTTGGATTGTTTTAATTTATTGATATAAAAAATAAAAAATATATTATTTTCATATATTTTAAAATAATCTCCACACATTTCCGGTAAATTTTCTCAAACCATCAACCACTGACATAGATGGAGGGACCACACTTGGAAATATAAGGTATCATGCAACCGAAATTAAACTAGTATTCGTGTGGTGAGGAGATTTTTCAAAATCTATTTTTATTTAATTATATAATAAAAATTTATATTTAAATAACTATAGCAATCTAAATTGTGGAAAAATATTATCTATTTATATTTTCATTTTTTTCATTTATTATTGTTTCAATAAAATCATGTATTTTTTATATGTAGGATAATATTTTTAATGAAAACATGATACAAATAAATAATCATTCATAATAATTCAAATTTCAACGTAGGAGAAAAAAAATACATTTCTTTTTCATGTTTTTTTTATATAAAAAGTGCTATTTTAAAGAAAAAATGGGCATTAGATGAAAATAATTTTAATTCAAAACATGAAAAAGTCATAACATGATAATTCTAATGGAACAATGTAAAAGGAAATAATAGAATAGTTAATTTCAGAAAATTATAGCATAGAAAACAAGGTCTCATTGAATGTTCATCAACAATTTGTTTTTTTTTTTTTGAAAAAAAAACATGCAAATTATACTTTGTAAAATTTTTTATAAGTTAATTGATAATATCATAATAAAAACCTCGAATTTATTTAAAAAGTGATATTTTTAATTATAAAAAATTATTAACACTAATTAGAAACAAAATTAAGAAATTAATCTTCATTGTAAGAAGTGAAAAAATCGATACACATGCAAATATTTTACTTTAGTTATCTTTCTTATCTTATTCATTTTCTCTCATTTATCATGAAGGTTAATTTTTGATTGTTAAAACTCATCTATTTAAATTTTAAGAAAAACAACTTTTTTACTATCTCGGTGATAATTAAAATAAATATTCATAATGATCTGAATTTTGAGAAAAAATGTGTTTCTCTGGTTGAAATTCATTTTTGTTTTTTATTTTATTTTGATAGAGACGTGGTTTTTTCATTAATAAAAACTTATAGCAACTAAAATAAATATCTATCAAAACTCAAATGATTTAAATTAAGTAAGAAAAGAAACAATTCATATGGCCAAAGCTTCACTTTTTTTTATGTTGTTTTATTCTTAATTTTGAGAGAAAATATTTTTTTATAAAAATCATGGTTATTTAAATAAAAACCTTATCATGATTTATAAGTAACTTTAAGGAAAAATAATAATATTTTAATTATTCTCATGTAGGTAAATAAAAACAAAAAATATGGATATAGTAATATAGAAACTGATAATGATAAAATACATATTTTGTTCTTGTGAATATTTATACCACGTTTTTAAAAACCTGCTCACACGTTAGTTTTGGTTTTATATGTAATTATAAAAAATAAATATTATAATGAAAAATACTACAATAAAAACTTAAATATCATTTAAATAACATGTATTAACCTATTATTATCAAAAATCATTATAATCAATTATCTAAACAGTAGTTTATTCAAATATATTAAAATAAAAAAAAAAATACAACAACCTAGAAGAGCAAGCAAATGCCACTCCAGTATTGTAGGCAGTTCACACACCTGGGCTATATAGCCCAGGCCAGTTCTCCTTATATATATAATAACAGATCATGCACGATGAGTCATCTATGCTAAACATTAACCTATTATTTTTTCAAAATCATTATAATCAATTATCTAAACAGTAGTTTATTAAGATATATTAAAATAAAATAAAAAAATACAACAACCTAGAAGAGCAAGCAAATGCACTCCGGTGTTGTTGGCAAGTTCACACACCTGGGCTATATAGCCCAGGCCAGTTCTTATATATATATATAACAAAACCATGCACGACGAGTCATCTGTGCCAAACATTATTTGTCGAAAATCACTTTGTGAGTGTTTGTTTTAGAGATGAAGGTTAAGTTTGTGTGTGAGGTGCATATAAAAAAAAATTAAAAATAATAATAATCAAAAAATTATAATTGAGTTTTATATATAAATAAGATTTGTTTAACCTTAACCTCAAAAGCTAAAACAATATCTTATGACTGAAAATACAAATCTTAATTTTTGGACTGTTAAAACTATACAACATTCAACTATTTTTTCATCCAATACGTTGGAAAAATCTTGTCAACCTATAAATTATATTTTTAATAATAAAATACATTTTAAATGATCTAAAAATTCAAAATAAAATAAAATTCAAAAACATTTCTTAGAAGGCTAATAGTAAATGAACAGTAAAAAAAGCACGATGGTAGAAGTACATGATGTGTTAGTTTCTTATATAATACAATAATATTTTCATCCTAAGTGCTGTTGTCCCAAATAAGCTTAACTAGAAAAGGTTAACATAAATGCTTTAAAAAGTGTAAAATCAGGGATGATTTGTCCCTGTCGGTGCCAAATCCAGACGTATATATACTGACCGTGACAAACTTCTAAAGCTGTTAGCGGTTATACCCCAACCACCATGTTCATCTCTCTAATTTTATTACATTGCTAGATATTAGATCCGAGTAAAGTTGGATATTTTTTTTAATAAAAAAATAAATATGTTGATTTTCTTAATTTTTAATATAAAAAAAATTTCAATTAAAAATTAAAAAATTTATGCATCTATATTAATTAAATAAATCAAGAATTATCCGTATTAATAAACATAAAAAAATATTAGCTATAACTAAATATTAAATTAAAAAAATTAAAAGAATAGATATCCATTACCATATTTCATCTACTATACACTAAGTTGTCTTTATATTTCTGATTTTACTACATGTTTTAAAGTTTCTTATAACATATAATATAATAATTATGATACGGTTAAATTATTTGGCCGCGCTGCAAGAGGTGCAAATGTATAGAATGGTATATTCTACAAACAATAAACAAATGACATTTTTTTTTTTTTAAGAATGAACAAATTAAGTTGAAATAAACAGATGAGCAAATTCGCTATTCAAGTTGTACAAGGCAAAGCTCATGGAATTAAAATGAGACTTCCTTTAAATTTCAAAAAATATAAAATGTGTTTTCTTGGTTGAAAACTATTATCAGAAAGTAAGTAACAGTGGCACTGCGAACACGAGAGCCCACCATCTAGTAATCAATGATTTCAGGCCTTCTGATCCGCTGCAAACAAGCTTGTTGTCATGGTAGGTGCAAACCGGTTGCTTCCTGAAATTAAAACGACACAGTACTGTTAATCTGTGTTTATGAATCATTATGTACAGGAGAGATTGAAAATTTTAGTATCTGTAGATGTTCTTCCCGTTTACTGACCTGGACGAGCAAAAGGAAACAATATAATCAGTCCCTGAGCACGTAAAAATACTGGTAGGATCATCATATGCGTAGCTATAAGCAGTAGGGCATGCTTCTTTGAACTTCTTTGAATAATATGTCGGTTGACAAACCACAGGGTTTCCATAAACTCCCCTGCAACAATATTCATCCGTGTTGAACACATCACAAGCGCTTCGACAAGCGATCACCTTTCCGTTGGACTTAACAGCGAGCTCGGAAGGGCAAGTATCCCTCAAATCTGCATCACAGCCAGCGACGCTGCAATTTCCTTTACCATTAACTGGTGTAACGGCTATTGGCAAATTAAAACCGTCGACAAGGCTGACATCGTAAAAGTCGAGTGTTGTTAGGGTAAATTCAGCAAGGGAGGCTGGGGTCTCACCGGAGGCCTTGCATTTCAGGGATGTGCCACAGGGCCCCGTCTTGCATGAACCACTGCCATTTTTATCGAATTTGCAGCCTGTTCTACCCCATATCCGGCCACTCCAGCCAACCGGAGCATTGAAAACAATTGACTGTCCTGATTTTAACTCAAATCCACCACCATTGAAGTTGTCACCTGGGGTGACACCCGGCCATACCGTTTCTTGGCAATAATTAACTATGGTAAAAATCCTCGCACACTCCATCATTCTTGGCCCTGCCAGTCACGAAAATTGAGATAAAAATGGGAAAAAATTGTTATTGATGAGATCCAAAATGTTTAATTTAATGCCAGCTCCTAGTGATCGATCTAATCTTCTTAATTTATTGTATATATACATTATATGAGAAATGGCTTTCAAATTTAAATCATGCTTTAAAATTTTATTTATTTATTAAAATAACTTATGATAAAAATAAGTTAAATTCAAAAACATTTTTAGCATAAATTAATCCTTTTTTATAAAATAAGATATATATAGCACTCACAGTCAATAAGTAAGTTAAAGATCTTAGTTTTTATTAAAGCAATACTTTGACACCATTCTGTAACAACTTTTTTCATTACTTTAACCAAAATATCTATCATTTTTACGTAAAAATAATAATAAAAAAAAATCAAATGAGATTATATAAATATTTTTAATCCTGATTAGATTAAAAAAACAAGCATCTTGGTCGTCAATATATAGTACTGTAGCAACAAGCTCGCCAAACCAATGGCGTGTACTACTGTAGTATGCCATGACGACATTGCTGAATAAATTAGCAGAATTAACTAATTAATTACCAAAATAAAGAAAAAAAACCGATAAAGATTTAGAAAGCAATATTTACCTGATGAAATCAGGAGTAGAATCAGCAGCAGCGGCAAATGCACATGGAGACGTGTCATCTTTCTTATTTTGCTTGGTGTGCTCTCTATAGAGGAGGAAGATTTAAAATGTACCCAACATATAAAGCAGAGCGGCGATCGAAGAATACGTGTGGAGTAGGGGATAGTAAGCTAAAAACACGTGTCTGTTCTAGGGAGGCTGTAGGACAAAGCTGGATGATTCTTTTCCTCATCCTGTCATGCAAGTTTATTCAGGTTCCGTTCATTCCTTTTTCTCTACTTTACTTTCCAGTTTCATGCATCAATGTGATCGGTGGATCTGTAATCCGAAAAAAGAAAAGCCATCAGTGGATCAGCAGAACGTGCCACCTTGTGATAATTAATCTGTAATCCGTCTCCACTTTTTTCCACACAAGTATTCATTTGTCTTTATAATTTATACTAGGTATTTTTCCAGCAATACATGATGTGACAAGTCAATTTTTTTTATTAACATAAAAATACTAACAATGGTATTCCGAGCTCTCGAATACTTAAAAAACTCCAGAATATATAATCAGGATATTTCATAGAATAAAAAAAAAAAAAACCATAAAATTAGATGCCCCGATAGCCTAATGTAAAGAAATAAAAAAAATCAATTTAAAAAAAATTAAAGAAAAAAAAACTAAATCAACCTAATTACTCCTCTAACTACTTACTACCCGCGACATGAGATCAGAATTAAAAAATGATCGAGATCAACTTGGTTCACCTCTTTATTTATTTTACTTGAAGGATAATAAATGTTTTTATTGTTTTTAAAAAAAAAAGATGTAGAAGCCCCTCTATTCTTTAACTTGTTGTGTGCTTTTTTAAGGGTATTTATATTTAGCTATTGAAAAAAAGGTTGACAAACCATTATACCCTCAATTAATTTCATAATACTAAATGAATTCCTTAGAAAGACCATTTTATTTTACCCCGTAAAATAGGTCATTTGATTTTTTCAATAAGGGAAAATACAATACACTATAACAATCTCCAATGAGTCTAACCCTGTAAAAAAATATTGGTGGATTTTAGGTTTTTTTTTATTTTTTTTTAGTGGTACTTCAATTTCTACCATGTTTTTTGTTTTGTTTTGGATAGATGGTCAAATTATTTTTTTAATGAAAATAAAAAAAGCAATCTAATCAACTTGATGAGTTTAAAAACAACTTGAATGATAAAAAAAAATAAACACTTACAAAATTTAAGTACTAATTAAATAACAAAACATTTATTGAGATTGCGAAAACTTTATAAAAAATAAAACAAAACAACTTGTGAAAACCAATTTTAAAGTAAACCAAATGTTGGTCTTGGTGGGCTTGGACGGGCCAGCTCTTGAGCCACAATAAAAAAACCCGAGCATAAAAGTCTCTAGCTTAGGCCATGCACCTAAGTTTTAATAATTTTTTTTTATTTTTTAAAAGGGTGAAAACAATATGTTTCTTTTCGTTCTTTTTTGAAAAAAAAAAAGGTGACACATTGCTTGTTGTGCCAAGATCTCGACAACTAAAGGTTGCATAAGATTATGATAGATGTGTTTACACTAAATAATTTTATTCTTCAACCATTTTTTGACCTAAAAAAACAAAAAAAAAACACTATATAAAACTAAATAAATTTGTTTATGCCTTCTAATAACCCAAACAAATCTAAAAATAAAAAAATAAACTTGAAACCTAGAATTATTTTGAGATTAGATCTACTACCTTATATAATTTCAAGGCGAAAGAATACCAAGCGGAACTACTCTAATTTAATGAAACATATTGACACCAATAACGATCATTTTGATGGAGAATTTATGTCAACTGATATTTTTTTTTTTTATGCTAGAATCTAGTACAACTCTTTTTATATATTAAACCACGTGTTAAGGGAAAAAAAAAAAAGTTTTTTTTTTTTTTTATCAAAAATTAATATTTAAAAATCTAAAGAGGCTACAAAGTTATCACTTGAAAAGTAAATAACCAAGATAAATCTTTCACTTGGGTTTTAAAAATTCCCACACATTTTCTTGGCATTTTTAACTTTTGATATTCAATCTTTCAATTTGATCATCTCTTGACAAATCAAAGGAAATTGAGTACTAGTGTGGCCATAAAATGATTAACTGTAGAGAAAAAAATAAACTACCATTAAAAAAAAAAAAAAACATTGTGGGTTCCTGGAAAAAAAAAAATCTACGCCTTTCAGTTTTTTTTTTTAATTTTAAAAATCTAATTTCCAGTTTTATGAAACAATACGAAAAGTTCTCAAAGTCCTTTTCTAACCAGTACAAGATTCCACCCTATTCTATGTCAAAATTGATATACGTACAATAATGATCTACATTTGCCAGTTCGGGCTTGCATTCGTAGGCTTAAAAAAAAAAAAACAGCTTTCATGTGCTTTGGGCTAGGCTTCAGTCGTCGACATGGACACGTGGTTGTAAAGAGCTATTATAATGGGCTGGCTGGTGCAGAATGCAGATCCTTTTATTTATGACGATATGAAAGACTTTTATCAGGCCGTACTAATAAAGATAGGACACTTCAGAATGTTGCCGAATTATAGTACATACTACCCCGCGGTGTCGTTCATGAGTCCAGTGAATGTGGGATAGTATATGGCCCGGATTTTAAATATATAAACAAAATAAATACAAACAAATAAAAAACATAAAGAATTTCTTAATTGTTTTATTAAATTTGGTTTAATAAAATAAATATAAATAAATATTAATTATGGTTAATGAGTTAGTTTTTGAGACCTTAAAATTTAGCTTTTTTATTTATCTTGAATTTTTAAATTTAAATTATACAAAACTAGTTTAAATTAAATTAATTATTTTATTAATCAAATATAATCTTATGACAAGAAAAATATGATCTAATTTTTAATAAAATTCAATACAATAATATTTTTTAGAAAAAATATTGAGATAATGATAGATGGACTGATCCCAGTCTCACCACAACAAATGTCATGGACTATATCAAATTTAATATTTAAAAAAAAATTATTTTTTTAATTATATATAAAATAAATACCCATAAAAATTGAACACTGACAAAAAAAAAATTTATTTGAGACAATAATAATTTTATAAAAAAAATAAAAAAATAAATCATAAAGTTTATTTATCAATTGATTTATTATTAAAAAAATTATTATTTTTTTAATTAAAGGATAAAAAAAAAATATCATATCTGTTTAGTGAATAAATTCATCAATCTAGCACGCCGAACATGTTAACTGATTATAGAATATAGCGGAATTATAATCTGTCACTGTTTGCTTGAGCCCTAGTATCGGGTTCTCCTTCCCGGCACTGGATCAGTCACTGAGCGAATGTGCAACTATCAAACCATCTGTTTTTTAGGGCTCGATTCCCACCTCCCGCCTCTCCTTACCCCGACCAGGTGCTACTCCGATCTCGCCGCCAGTAATGCTCGATTCCCACCTCCCGCCTCTCCATCCTAGCTTCAGAAAGTTATGCCACAAAAGAAAAGGATTGGGAGCCCCCCCGCCCCCCCGGGATTGGGGATTATGCAAGCAAAAATGAACTAATTAACAAAACTCCCATCTCAATCCTTTTACTTTTTGAAAAAAGTCGTGAGAAGTTAGAATTAATAATTGTGTTTGTTATTGAGAGATAAAGAGAACCTTCTCAAAAGCAAGAGAACATGCGATTCTTTCTTTTTTTTTTCCTACATGATTTTTTCTGGTACGAGAAAAATGATGAAAAGAATCCACAATTATATGTTTTATGTTAAAAACACTATTTATACTAAGAGAATCGAACACTAAATATGATAATACCCACATTCCATGATTCGAAAATAAAGCTTTCTCACATAATAAATGCAAGAATTCCAATTAAGATCAAAATTTAATTTGTTGTATAGATTTTATTTTTTTTTGTTTGCAATTGAATTCTTTTATTTTAATAAAATTTATTCAATTGCTAAATTATTTAATACAACTTATAACAGGTTTTTGACTAATTTAATTGAGCCAAAAACTTAGTTCTAATTAAATTCAACTTGTAAAAATTAGCAATATAAATTTAACTCATAAATATCTATAACATTTCTTAAAAACTTTAACCCAGCTTGATATTATATATTCAATCTAAAAAAAAATTAAATAAATGGGTTTATAATTTATAAAATATAAAAACTTGAGTTGGATATAATTATAAGTTCAAATCCGACCTAACTATATTCATTAATACATTTTTTTTCCATTCACATACAATAATCTAAAAAATTTAGCTTAGATTTGAAAACTCTTTATTGTTGAGCTATACAAGATTCTTTAGATAATTACTTCAATACTCAATTAATCATGGTAAGAGGGATGTGGATCCTATTAATTTTTTTTTTTTTTTTTGTGTTTATATACTCGGCATATCATTAAAGTTATTTTGATATGTGGTATCATAGCCGCCTTCTTACTATATTGATATTTTACATGTGGTATTATATCCTCCTTCTCATTAGTATATCGATTAGTGTTAATTTGATTTCAATATTGGTGATTATTGTATATAATTTCTCAAAATAATTCACCATAGTTCTGCAACTGATGGTAGATTGTATATATGTCTTCATGATCACAGCAGTCTCTTTGAAATCCAATGTTTTTATAGTCATTTTGTTAGTGAGAAAAGAAAGCAGATTTAGGCTATGACTTATCAATTAAAATGCTAACTGATCATATCATTGTAGTTACTTCCCACCCAATCTTACTTTTAATTTTCAACATTTCAATGATAATCAATTATTGTGGAACCCATGGGGTGCAGATTAGAAACTAAGAAAACATGGATCTATGTAATTAACAAGATAAATATTGATCAGTCATCTAAATGAGTTAATAATTCTCTGTCTTAGTTGCAGTAGAATTGTTAGACATTCGACACAACATCCATGTATGATCAACTTCCCATTAACTTGGGATGTTGAACAAACTCGAAACATGTTGTTTTACGAATGTAATGTAAACATAAGCATGCATAAATTGTCTGTATATTGTCATTCTTTTTGAAGAATGAATTATAAATATTTTGAGATTTATTAATATACTTATTTGTAGAAAATTGTTAAATAACGATCATATGATATGGCTTACATGATTATTAAGATATATCAATTTAAAGCTTATAGCCGATAATTAAGGATTTTATGTTGAGATTATGATGTTAATTAATTTAGAAATAGCCATAATATCTTGAGTTATTTTGTGATGATTAGCTTTAAGGTAAAATATTTTTTGAAGGCCATAAAGGGATAATTTGTTCATTTTGACAAGATATTGACTATTTTAAAAGTGTGCGTAAGTATATTATAAAAACAAGAGACACTGTTGTGCAATTAAAGATCTTTTAATAACACATATAAGAAAAAAATTATCAATTAATGAATTATTGACCATTAAAAAAATGAACTCTCTCCTTGTAAAATATGATCCTTCTCCCAGTGATTTTAACTAAACTTTCAAATAGATTCAACAACTGATAAACAGTAATAATAAATAAATTTACAACTTCATTATTTAAAACTTATTCAGAAATATAATTATGGTTATTTTTCAAAGTATGTTTCTTGTACTAAAATACATTAAAATTATATTATATTTATATTTTTTAAAAATTATTTTTAAAATTAACACATTAAAATATATAAAATATTAATTTTTTTAAAAAAGGTCAGGCTCTCTTTCCAAACCAGCTACTAACTTGTAACCCCATTCATTCAAGATCATGATTGAGATGATGCCTAACAAGTGGGGCCGGAGAATAGGCATTAACACGTAAGAAGATGGAAAAAATAATAATCATTGTTATTAGTTTAGTCTTGATGATGAAAGATAAGAAGGGGAAAAAAAATCAAATCTTTTTCAAAGACAGTTGGCACACGTGTGGTACTAATCATGTTTAGCACCAAGGCCCCTTGTCAAAGCAATAATTCACCCCATCTTAGCCTCTACCTCCACGGAACCACACACACAAATCCAGATTGCCATCTTTTCTTTAATCCTTCTTCCAAAATCCAAACATTTAAAAATTCTCTCCGAGATCAATCCATACACTTGTTTATAAACATGGGCTCTTTTAGGCTTGGAAAAAGCCTGTGGTGGGCCACCCCGCTCGTGTAATGCATGAGAGCCTGGGTCCACCATTCTCCTTTCAAGCCCATAGCAAGTAGGGGAAAAAAAGAAAGAGAGCACAGTGTAATGAGTTTCTCACATGCAGTGGACATCGCTATGTCACCTACCAATGAGATTCAAAGCTAGACCCTATGAAAATGAACATGAGATAATTAGACTGTCATCTGAAAATCACATTTTAAAGGGTGAAATAACCACTTAGGTCCCCACTTCGGTGAAGCAATAATTGCTTCAATTTTTTTTTTATAAAGACGAAAGGAAAAGGAGAAGCGTAACAAAATATAGCGAAAAGAAGCACTTCTTTTTTCTATTTATAGACTCCAATCAGTCCACTGCTTCCCCAGCATTAGTACCAGTAAGCTACAACAATGGCTTCTGAGAAAGTTGAGACTGTTATTGCTGGAAACTACGTGGAAATGGAGAGAGAAGAGGGGAGTTCCAAGTCTACTAAGAGCAAATTCTCAAATTTTTTATGGCATGGTGGTTCAGTATATGACGCTTGGTTTAGCTGTGCTTCGAATCAGGCAATATATTCAAGCATGCTTACAGGGTTTTCTGGTTTCATTGCCATCTTGCAAGAAATCTAAATACATCAACACACACACACATGTTTAATTTCTTCTATTTTTTTTTGAATTGTAGGTTGCACAAGTGCTCCTCACATTGCCCTACTCATTCTCACAACTTGGCTTGTTATCTGGAATCCTGTTTCAACTTTTATACGGCTTGATGGGAAGCTGGACTGCTTACCTTATTAGTGTTCTTTATGTTGAATATAGAACTAGAAAAGAGAGAGAAAAGGTTGATTTCAGGAATCATGTAATTCAGGTAATATATTCTAGCTACACACTTGAATATTCAAATTAGTAAATCTGGACTATGCTAACTGATCATAAGTCGTATCGTAGAACTTTTATGTACAATATATACAGTGCCAAAACAACACAGAAACAAGAGAGAGAGAGAGAAATAAAGTTTCTAGTTAGGCTTGTCAAGTGTTCTTTAAGTTTTTTTTAACTTAACGGTGTTGTTTGCAGTGGTTTGAAGTTCTTGATGGGCTGCTGGGGAAATACTGGAGGAATATCGGCCTCCTTTTCAACTGCACTTTTCTTGTATTTGGGTCTGTCATTCAGTTAATTGCCTGTGCAAGGTATCCTTACATATTCATCAATCAATCATGATATAAACTTTTTTCTTCTGCCCTATTCGGTTGAGATGATTTCATCACAAACAAACAGCACTTTCATCCTTCTCTTTTCACTAACGTTTCGCAGCAATATCTACTACATAAACGATAATCTAGACAAGAGAACCTGGACCTACATCTTTGGTGCATGCTGTGCAACAACTGTCTTCGTTCCCTCATTTCACAACTACAGAATTTGGTCATTCTTGGGCCTTATGATGACCTCTTATACCGCATGGTATATGACAATTGCTTCCCTAATCCATGGGCAGGTTGGTTGCATATTCTATCTTTGATTAATTAGCAGTGTTATTCAGCTTAAAAATCCAATTTTGGCGTGATATAACCTTAATTTCCGCTGTCAATTTAGTATTTTTTTAAGGTATATATTAACCTAACTCCCTTTCTCCCCATTTTATTGAAGATTGAAGAAGTGAAACACTCAGGTCCAACCACAATGGTTCTGTATTTTACTGGGGCTACCAACATTCTTTATACCTTTGGTGGGCATGCTGTCACAGTGTGAGTGATGACTCAATATATATAATGACATATACAAATATACTTTATGATAATGATGGAATTGATGTATAAATACATTCATGGACCCGCATGTAATTACTGGAAAGGGTTTTCTCAGTAAAAGAACATCTTTCCTGAAAAAGCCGGTACACCAACTTTCTGATTACTTTATACAATTCTCCATTTGGTTTCCAAAGAAGCGATAAACTTAAAAATATAACCATACCATCATTTTGGAATTTAAGTTGACCATCTTGATCACCTTCATACAGAAGCATTGATGCCCGTGCACGCCTGTCTGTGTGTATATGCACAGATGTATCAGAAATTAAATTTTGATTGATGAGACTCTGCGTGATTGTTAATATAGGGAAATTATGCATGCGATGTGGAAGCCTCAGAAGTTCAAGTTAATATACTTGATAGCAACACTTTATGTTTTAACCTTGACACTACCATCAGCTTCTGCTGTCTACTGGGCGTTTGGGGACTTGCTACTGACTCATTCTAATGCTCTCTCTCTGCTACCGAAGAATGGATATAGAGATACTGCTGTCATACTCATGCTCATTCATCAGGTTAATTGATTACCGCTTCTGTCCAGTGTGCCTACGAGGTTTTTTATAACTTCACCAGCATGGCTTCGATTAATTAATTCCTGATCGGAACAGGTTTCTAATCCGGATCGGATCTGGTTCAAGTCTTATATGTTCATGTCCTTCATTTGACACTTTCTTTTCATATTTCTTGGCAGTTCATAACATTTGGATTTGCATGCACCCCACTATACTTTGTGTGGGAGAAATTCATAAGGGTTCACGACACGAAGAGTGTGTTAAAGAGAGCTGTGGCTAGACTTCCTGTGGTGATACCAATTTGGTTCCTGGCTATCATCTTCCCTTTCTTTGGACCTATCAACTCCACTGTCGGATCTCTTCTTGTCAGCTTCACTGTCTACATAATTCCATCATTAGCACACATGATCACTTTCTCTTCAGCGTCGGCTCGAGAGGTTAGCCATCTTAATTTCCCTTTTATCATCATTAGTTAAAGCAAGTTATTAATAATCTCTTAATTCATTGTGTTTTCACAGAATGCTGTGGAGAGACCGCCCCCATTTCTTGGAGGCTGGGTGGGCTTATATTGCGTGAACATTTTTGTGATGGTATGGGTTTTTATTGTGGGATTTGGATTTGGAGGATGGGCGAGCATGCTCAACTTTATACGTCAGATCGATTCATTTGGTCTCTTCACCAAGTGCTACCAGTGTCCTCCCCACAAGGCTTGATTGTTGGATTCCCCTACTTCCAGAAAAGAAAGGTTTAACAAATTAAGATACTTACGCAAGTGTGTAAAGAGAGATCGACATCTGCAACACCCCCCCCCCCCCTGCAAGGGCTATTGTTGATGTTTTTTGAGAAGGTGCGATGGCCATCATGACCATCCCTCCTTGTAAAGACAGACCTACAGTTGCTGTAACTTGTGTGTTGATTAATCTTTTTCTCTTTTAAGAATGCAACTCCCTTGGTTTTTGTGGGATACATCACTCTCTTCCTATACAAGTAGTTATGATTTTATCCCATCAAATCTACTTAGAATATTTCTAAAATTGATAGTTAATTTTTTCTTGGAAAGAAATCTATCAATTCATCTGTTTGTGTGAAAGAGCGTGACGTGCTACAGGATGACCCCTTGCACACCATGAGTGTGTTTGGTATTGTGGTAGCTGTTGTTGTGGTTTAAAAAAGTTGTTTTTAAAAAGTACTTTTAGTTGAAGTTGGTTTGAAAAAATAGGTGTTTGGTTAAAACTGTGGTTAAAATTGAGGTTGAATAAAAAGTAGTTTAATATGTTTGTTTTAAGAGTGCTTTTTAAAGAAATTGAGGTTATAAAATAATTTTAAAAATATATATTAATACTGATGGTTTTAATTTAAATGTTATGGATTTAACTATTGCTATTACTTCATAAAATAAATAATACTTTATATAAAATTAGATAAAATATTATCAGGAATAAAATTGATTTGATATTACAGTGCAAGTGAATTTGAATTCACTCTACACTAGTTTTTTCGAGAAAAAAAATATTGTTTACATGACAATATGAGTAAATTTAATTCACTATAAACTAAACTTTTTTTTTTTTTAAATATATATATACAAAAATAAGCACACTTTAAAAGAAAATATATATATACAAAAAAAAGCAGCACTTAAAAAAAAAAAAAAAAAAAAAGTCACGGGAACAGTGCAAGTGAATTGCACTGTTCACGTGAACAGTGCAATTCATTTGCACTGTTGGCGTGCACAGTGCAAGTGAATTGCACTGTGCACGCAGAGAAGCAGCCAGGAGCTGCTTCTCAAAATTTGCGTGCAGAACGCGAAATTACACGGGGCCCACAAACAATTTTTTACATTTTTAATTTAACCAAATAGATTGTTTGCTGTGGTTGCTTCAAACGCAGAAGCAACCACGCAAACAAACGGGTTCCATGTTGTGAGGGCCAGTGCAAGGTAAAACAGACAGCTGTAAACATCGGCCGCAATCAGGGCTATGTTCATGGACCCAAATGTTGAAAGGAAGGGCATAATTTTCTATCCGTTTATCATATTTGATTCGAAAATTAATCTCAAAAGATTTATATCACCAAGTCAAATCGCTCATCAATTATGTAGAATATATAAAAATCACAAGAGTAAAGAATGATTTTTTTTTTTTATATAAAAAAAAACACCGAAGCAATGAATGGTAAATAACATTCTCTTTTTATTTGAGGAGCTTATGCCTGTTCATTTAAAAATTGATTTTTTATATATTTCTTCAACGTTAATTCTCTCTCTATTTCTTAAAACTTTAATAGAACTTAATTAATTGAGCTATTCTCTAGATTACCTTGATCATCTTTAATATTTCTTTTCATTGCTCCTGTTGCCTATACTTTGTGTTCCTTCTCCTTTAACCAAGCAACATGTCCTCTCTGAACTTGAAAAAATCTTTAAGACATATGAAGAATCCCAAATCAACATCTTCCTCGTCTTTTTCCCTTTTGAAGAAAATAGCCTTTTTATCTTTTTAGTCCCCTCGCATCCCAGAAAACTCTCAGCTTGTCATCAAATTAATAATTAAAAATGGCAATTGCAAGATTACGCAGATTCTTTGACAACTAAAATACCCTCCCACCATTTGAAATCTGTGTTGTAATTGACTTGGCTATGAATTCGTCCGTGGTTTGGGTTTCATTCGACCATCAACGATTACAGGTTCTGCGTTGTGGAGGTTGAGGGTGGTGAAGCTTTCAAACAGGGTGGTGTTGCTGCGTTTTGTGATCTGCAACAGGAAGGAGTTGTGGGTGTTAGATTTCACTTTTGCTCGATTGGGTTTGAATTTCTTATTGATTCTTCGTATTAGAGAAGATGAAGATGACAATTTTGTTGAAGTTTCTTGTTAATTATTTCTTTTATACGTCCATTTATTCCTTTCAATCGATCCATTTCCATTTTATAACTATTCAGGTAAAGATGCTTAACGAACTCCAAGCTTCCAACCCAGAAATGGTGTATCACAGTGGTCTATCCTGATAAATATAAGGTTTGTTTATTGATCATTTGATGCGCCTCTCACATTCTTAGGTCCTCTTACATAGCTAAAATTGAAAGCAGACACAGTCCAATGTGGTCTGTCTGTACTCTTCCTAGAGGACAAATGAAATGAACAAAACGACTTGGAAATGCATTCGCTTTGTGATTGGTTGGAGTGGCAGAGTGTAACATAAATTATCGGCGACAGCAAGAAAATTAGGTGTTAATTAACCGAAGCTAATTATGATTGGAAAAATACTGTTTATATAAATGTGTCTTTTTCTGGAATTTTAAGCACCGTGAATGATTACATTGTCATTAAAGATAGATTTTTTAAATTTGGCAATATAAGGGCTTCTGTCTCTATCCTTTTAAGCTATAGTAAAATGATTTGTTGCAAAAATTTAAAGCTTGTGATGAGGGTTTTTTTAGTCCTTTCATTTAAAGGTTTTTATTTTTTAATCAAATAGAGAGAGAGGACAATCTGTTTTTTTAATAAATATTAAATATTATTTAAATAAAAAAATTGTTGTTACGTGCAATGCACACGCTAGCGTGTCTTTTGGGTGACACGTGCATCGCTTTTTATTGCCTAAACCTCCTTTCATTGTGTCATTTGAAGGCAATAATGTTTTTTATTTTTACGGCGACACATGTTATTGGTAATGACATAATTTGTTATTGAAAAATTTTTATTTTTTTTATTTTTTTTTATTTAAAATTCATGATGGTCATGTAAAATTTCAGAATTATTCTCTGATTTAAGAAGAATTCCACTTTGTTCTTTTTTTTTTAATTTTTAATTTTTATTATGGCTTCTTCATAAAAATTTAATTTATTTTTAATTATATGATTCGATTTGTTTTATTTTTTCAATTCACTTTCTTTTTTTTGTTTGGTGGGCGGTTCTTAAAAGTGAAGGCCTTGTGGTTTTGTGGGTCACAAGCATCTAGAAAAGAGTATGGGCCCGTGGAATTGGTGGGCTTATAACGACCATCGACCTTTAAGGCTACAGTGACTTTGAATCTGACAAATAGAAAATGGTCAATGCATGAGAAAAGCTCCAAAAAGCAATCAATATTATTACTGATTAACACTGGACACGTACTCTGCAACTCAAAAGCAAATATTCAAACCTTATCCAAAACCATCTCGTGGAAAATAAACTAGTAAGCTACTTCCGAAGAAGCGATAGTGTGCTTGGCAAGGGAGTGTGAAAAGAGGCCGTACTGCACTGCATAAATAAGAGGGCAAATAATTCGATGTGGGAACTGTCATTCGATCGAAAATGCACTAAGAACTGATTTAAAAAAAAATAAAAATTAAGACACTAATTTAAAAGTTTTGACATAAAAATATTATTTAAAAAAAATCGATAAAATAATAAATCTTTACCTTATCGCATTTTCAAAACATAGTACTTACTAAATAATGATATAATTATTGTGTTCAAAATATCTATATATAAACATATTATATTTTAAAATTACAATAACTTACATGTCATGAAATTTAAATGATTCTGACCAATTTAATTAATGTCATAAACCACGACATAAAAGATACGCTATTTTCGACAAAGCTTTTTGCATGTTTGATGAATTCACCATTTCTTTTGATTTTTCCATGCTAAATGCCCAATTTGTCCATAAAAACAATATGACCAGTCACTGATCACTTGGAGACCTTCACATTTTCTAAGAACTCTCCAAGATAAGGAATGTCAGGTCATTGTCGTGGAATGTTTGAATTATTTTTCTTCTTTCTTTCTCCAACATCAATGAATTTGGCTCTTTACCAAGATTGCTTTTGACCAGCAACCGCGACTTTCCTGGATCAGCGGGGACCGCCCTAATCCTCATGGAGTGGTCGTGAAGATCGGTGTTCCTTTTCCTTTTTTCTTTCTTCCCCTCAAAGATCAAATCAGCGAGGCAATAGCATAGTGTAGCTTCTTCGTACAAATGTGAAAAAAGTATAGTAGGATATAAAGAAACATCGCAAAACATTTTGAATATTTAATTGCTATGCATTAGTATGTTTTTACTACTAAAACTGAGAACATACAAGATTAGGACACTGCAATTATAAATATATAAATCTCAATTCTCATAATATTCTATGATCTGAAAGGTAAAAGGTACGTACAGAAGCAATGAGAGAGTTTGACTTGATTCAAATTATATATAGGAGAAAGGATCGATAGAGCAGCCTCTCATTCGCTACACCATGATGAACAATGAAAACATTACATGAATCGTAATGTTGAAGAGTTAGCTAGCAGGAACTTGCCAGCTTGACAAATGCGATGACTGTTACATGAAGCAGCGATGAAAAGAGAAAACAACATCATCTACTAGACAACAACAACATAATAAGTATCAAGTAAATCAAACTCTATTGTATGCATGCATATTGTAAGCTTGTAGAGCAAGAATCAAATCATGATCAGGGATCGTCTATATCAAGCCTATAGTGTAGATAAGGTACACGGGTGTGGGTCCTCCATCGTCACCTCTGACAATCTGACGCACCTCATGTGATGTGAATCAACTTGCATCGCCAAGTAGTTGGACTCTCTTGATTGTCTCGAGCATGTATCCAGACCCTAGACCCATGCATATTTGCCGTTCCATGTTGGTATCAGATTTTATGAGGTAACAAGTTCCTATTTTCAAAACTAAGTGAAGTAGTCTAGAATATAACCAAAATTATCTGGGCAATATGACCTAGCTTACTGGGTGTTAATAGCCGTGGCAAGCATTTATTGCCACATTAATTAGGTCATAGGCAGAAAGATATCCGGGACACTGGAAAATGGGAACCACTTCTATGCCTGTTTTGGGGGATTTCACGCAGTTGAATTTTTATGAAGAGGCTGTAGAGTTACTCATTCTGGTATTTTTCTGTGCGTTTGCATGTGCATGGTACCATATCACTAGCTGACCAGTGGTGAAGAAGAGACGTGAAATTCTTCAAGACTGAGTACAGCGGCTCGCGAAAGCCACCCAAAGTGGCTTTTATAATGACCACCCTCCCCGCGGTAAAAGGGTTCAGATAAAAGCTGAGCTCATGGATGGCTCTGTTGGTCAAAACCATTGGCGTTCATGGAAGTTTCTCCTGATATTTTATGGCTGCCCACTTCTAAAAGCTCGACTTCGTCATGGTTCTTCAGGACTTTTGGTCCCTGTCAAAGCTTTTTCGTTTTTGTTTTTGTTTTTTGCAATTATATTTACTGAATAGTATTGGCCATTAAACCGGAACACCAATTAACCAAGGAACCCCAGTTTCCCACAAGCGTAAAATCCACCCCAAGAATAAAGGTCAAAAGATATAGCAGAGAGAGGGAGCAAGGAAAGTACTATGGAAAACTATCCAATGCGGCTTGAATTTGTGGCCGTAACTGGGCCTTGTTCTTCATGCTCCAATTAGCAACAACAAAGACTTCTCACATAGCCCTCCGTTCTCATAGAGCATTAATATAAGTATTTTTATGGTTGGAAGGTGTTTTTTTTTTAAATTATTTTATTTATATTTTAAATTAATACATGTTTGATGTTTTTAGATTATTTTAATATACTAATGTTAAAATAATTTTTAAAAAAATAAAAAAATATTATTTTAATATATTTTAAAATAAAAATCACTTTAAAAAACAGCTATTACTGCATTTCAAAACAATCTTAAATCCACAATCAAAGCAACTGCAAGGTACAAAGCTGATTGAGTTCTCCCACTACCAAAAAGTCTCAATTGAGGCCCCATGTGTTCAGATTTTACTCAATTAATTCCTATCGTCTACAGACATGACTCCCGCGAGCCTTCCCAATTTCAGCACAACATCGGAGACTCTGAAAAATATATGCGAGCTAAAAAATACAACCACATGCCCTCTTAACAGCAATAGGACCTACAACTTCAGCGTCGAAAGATCTTTATTGATGACGCCTAAATGTTTTAGAAAGCATCAATTTTGCACCATCAAATCTAATAACAATGGGATTAATTAATTGAATCAACCCTCAACAGATGACGACGGGCTCAGCTGGGACAAGTATATATAATAGTTTGGGACAGATTTATGGCTAACTCCAAGGTAAAAGGCCAGCTAGATGAACTAGCCATTCTCAACTCACAGTTTTGAGTAAAAAGAAAAAGGATAAAGAAAAACAAACAATTCTCAATTTCGTTTCTTTTCTCATATGGAGCAGAAATGACACAGGCAAGCTACTAACACACACCTGTATGCTACTAACTCGGGGATTTCTTCAAAGATAACCAAAACAGGCCGCCTGTATGCTAAGTTGCTAATTATTAACCAAGATTCCTCCCAAAAAACCTAAGGAGTTGGGAATAGAGGATAAGAGAAAAACAAGTTTTCACCACGCCCGTTACAGATCTATAATTAAAACCACATCAAAACCTTGAGCCATGCTTCTCATGAAGTCAATCCTTACATGTGTCTCCATTCAAAGAAACAGCATCCTGAAGTTTCATAAGAAGCACGATGCACATTTCATCAGAACTCAAAACACTCTGATGTCAACGTAAACAAACAAGAGGGCAAAGAAACATGGGATGTATATTGACACTTTTTTGGGACAAATCAGACATGATTTCAGGAGCTAATTTTGATACTCAGGTGATGATGTCTCTCTCACACGTCAAAATCCTTGTAGTCTGAAAAACACCATCACGTAAGTAGCGGAGGCTTCTAAATAATTGCCCGGAATACAAGAGAATTGGCTTTCACAAATTGGAAAAATGTGAAGTTGGGCCTTCCTTGAAACCAGCTGGCACTCGAATGAATTTCAAGGAACTAGTAAACTTTTATCAGCTGCATGCAATAATAGATTGCAAGCATCATTCTGTGTTTTAGACAGCATGTTACAGTTAAAAAAGAATACATAATCCTCTCAACATTATACCCTTCTATTGTAATCATTGCATACATTCATCTGACATCATTCTTTCTCTTTGTTTTCAATAATCTCTCGTACAAGTTTGTGAATGATAAAGACCACAGACAACAAAACTGCGGATATATCATGGAGCCAAACAGGAGATGCGGGATATTAAGACCACACACACGATACCCTTCAGGGAGTGGCTGGTCTAGCCCCGGGAGAACTCCAATCTTAGCAAATACAATTTCAACCTTTCATAGGCTACCAAATTTTGGATAAGATTGCATGAATTCTAGCCATAAAATAAAGTATATGCATAGTCATCCGTTCACCTAATACTTATGACTATTAAGATAAATACTGCTATCTGATCCACAACCGAGAGATCCAAAAAAAAGAAGAAGCATGCCATCACTTTCAAACAGTGGCTATCACATTCACGCCCCAATAATATTTATCCAGCTTTAAATTAGGGTTAAAATTAACCGATAAAATGTGATCAATTGCATGTTAAAAATAACCGATAAAAAAAAGAAACTATATCTTACGCAAACAATTACCAACATTACCACATAAATAAATATATATATATATAAAAAAAAACACCCAGTGAATAGAACAGGAAGCAATTCTGTTCCATCTTCTATGCTGATTTGCATCGTTAAAAAATTAGGGGGGGGGGGGGGGAAGCAATCACTAAACCTTGGAAAAGCAACAACCCACAAAAAAATTACTGAAAAACACCGCAGTCGTGTGATCATTGACTGAAACCACCGACATTCTCTCACTTGTTATCAGCATTAGGACAGTCTCTCGCAAAATGCCCTTCCTCTCCACAATTATAGCATCCTCCACCTCCACCTCTACCTCCACCTCCACCAGAATATCTCCTGCCTCCACCGCCACCGTATCTCCCACCATCACCGCCACCTTCATAACAATCCCTTGCTAAATGACCGTACCGTCCACAATTAAAACAAGCACCACCGCTACTTCCGCCGCCTCCATATCCCCTACCCCTTGAGTGGCCGCCTCTCTCATAACCGCCGCCTCGTCCCCTTCCGCTGTAGTACCCTCTCCCTCCACCTCCACCGACGAGGAGGACGGCGAGATCTGGAGACTCCCACGACATCAGCGGCCTTGGCGCGGCCGTCTTCTCCTGAACTGACAGAGAACTCCACGGGCTGTCCGTCGGAGAGGGTACGAAAGCCGTCGGATTGGATCGAGGTCTGGTGGACGAACAGATCCTCTCCGCCGTCGTCGCAGCAATGTGTTGAATAATTAAACTCAACATCTAGAAGGTTCCAGTCAAGGAAGGCAACCAGCCACCAGCCACCAGTCGCCGACTAGCCGCCAGCCACCAGCCGCAGCCGCCAGCCGCCTCCACTGCCGCCAGCCGCCTTCACACTTGAAGGTTGAATTTTCGTATTTTGATTTGTGTATAAATAGAACGCCCAGCTTATGTTATATGTGTGGAGAGAATTGAGAGGAACACTAGTAAGAGAATAGAGAGAGAGAGGGCGTGTATTGTTAAGCTTTTGTGTTTAATTGTAAGCTTCGGATTTTGTAATAAAACAGTGTGTTTTATCCCCTCTGAGTGTCTCAAAGCCACCACCAGTGGTTTCTCCCACCAACAATTGGTATCAGAGCCCCGTTCGTCGGAAAACAGAAGAGTTTTGGGGTATATCCGAATTTTCAAAATTGTCAAAAACAAGTTTTGATCATTCCAAAGTGTAGAGCTCATCAATACGAACTCACTGCCGCAAAAATCAGCCAAATCGGAGTTCGGGGTAGCCCACACGCGCCGCCTGAATATTCAGCCAGATCGCCCACGCGCATCCCACGCGCCCCGAGGTTGAAGACGACTGAGCCACACGCGCGCCATATTTGAGCCGCGCCGAGCCGTATACGCCGAGCCGTAGCCGAGCCATAAGCCGAGTCCAGCCGACCACAAGCCGAGCCGTATCTCGCGCCGAGCCGAGCCGCGTTCCAGCCTCAGCCGAGCCGAAGGAATATTCCACAGAATATTCCCGGTTCAACCCAGCGAACCGCCCGCCGTACAGAAGTGATTTTTTGACCGGTTCACCCATTTTCGGACCCGATTTCAACAAAGTCAGACCGGTTCCCTACTATTTGGACCATTCCGGATCGATATACAGTGTCCGTTTGTCCAAATTCGGCTCCCAAAGAGGTGATATAGTCATTCCAAAAGCAAAATGACTACAGAAGGTACACATACACTCATCCCGAAGCTGACTAAAGACAACTATGATAGTTGGTGCATCAGATTGAAGGCATTTCTTGGGTCACAAGAGTGTTTGGATATTGTACAAACTGGTTATGATGAACCAGAGTCCAAAGAAAGAGAAGATGCTTTACAAGAGGCACATAAGCAAGCCTTGAAAGTCAACAGAAAGAAGGACAACAAAGCCAAGACCATCATCTACCAAGGTCTTGATGAAGATACATTCGAGATCATAGCTTCCGCTGAAACATCACATGATATATGGGAGGCTCTCCAACAGAAATACAAAGGTGCTGACAGAATCAAGAAGATTCGTCTTCAATCTTTGCGAGGTGAATTTGAGTTATTGCAAATGAAGTCCTCGGAGTCTATTTCTGATTATCACACAAGGATTATGGTGATAGTCAACCAGATGAGGAGAAATGGAGAAGTCATCATCGATGCTCGAATTACTGAAAAAATTTTGAGATCCCTAGATCCAAAATTCGATTTTGTTGTTGTCGCAATTGAAGAGTCCAAAGATGTGGACAAGTTGACGGTTGATGAGCTTATGAGTTCTTTGCAAGCTCATGAGCAGAAGATTGTAAAGCGAAATGGAGATAAGGCAATTGAGCATGCCTTACAAGCAAAGCTGTCTCTCAAGGACAGATATGAGCAAGGGGAGACTTCATCAAGTGGCTACACCACTCAAGGAGGAAGTCAACAATCCAGAGGAGGATTCCAGCAATTCCAAGGAAGAGGTTCTTGGAATACAAGTTTTAGAGGAAGAGATGGCAGAAACACCACCAGAGGAGGTCGAGGCCAACAAACATTCACTACTAGAGGAAGAGGAGGCGGTTACAATAACCGTGACAAGAGGAATATCAAATGTTATAGTTGCAATCAATTTGGGCACTATAGCACTGAATGCAGAAGAAAAGCTCCGTTAGAGATACGTGAGCATGCCAACTTTGCCAACTTTGCAGCAAAAGATGACACAGGAGCAGCTGCATTTCTTGTCCAACAAGGACTTGATAAGAAAAAGGAGGACATATGGTATCTAGATACTGGAGCCAGCAATCACATGTGCGGCTACCGAGAGTTATTTAGTAATCTAGATGAGACCAAGCAAGGTCTAGTTACTTTTGGAGATACCACAAAGGTTCCATTCAAAGGTAAAGGCAACATCCCAGTCAAGATGAAGAATGGCGATTCCAGCTACATCGCCGATGTCTATTATGTCCCAGCCATAAAGCAGAACCTAATCAGCTTAGGTCAACTTTTGGAGAGAGGCTATACTTTTTACTCGGAGAATTGTCATCTGGCAATTAGAGACAACAATTGGAGATTAATGGCCTACGTGAAAATGTCCAAGAACAGGATGTTTCCTTTGAACATCCAGTATGATGCAGCAAGGTGTTTGAGTGCCATCACCAACAGTGAAGAATGGCTTTGGCACCTGAGGCTTGGACATCTGAATTTCACGAGTTTGAAGATGCTAGCAAGCAAGAAGATGGTCAAAGGTTTGCCTCACATTGATCATCCAGAAGAAGTATGTGAGAGTTGTGTCCTCAGCAAACATCACAGATCCAGTTTTGCCAAAGAAGTTAACTGGAGAGCAAAGAGGCCACTGGAGTTAGTACACACAGATGTGTGTGGCCCAATCACGCCTATGTCGACTGGACAAAATAGGTACTTCCTCACTTTTACTGATGATTTTAGTAGAAAGACGTGGATATACTTTCTGAAGAGGAAGTCAGAAGTATTCAATTGTTTTAAAGATTTTAAAGCAATTGTGGAGAAGCAAACTGGTTATACGATCAGAACAGTAAGATCTGATCAAGGAGGAGAATATACAGCCAATGACTTTGAAGCCTATTGTACACAACAAGGCATCAGACATCAGACAACGCCAGCTTATACACCACAGCTGAATGGTGTAGCAGAAAGGAAGAATCGCACGATTCTTGACATGGCCAGAAGTTTTGCTCAAAGCAAAGAACTGCCCAAGCAATACTGGCTGAAGCTGTATCATGTGCAGTGTATCTGTTGAATCGCTGCCCAACCAGAAGTTTGCAAGGAGTCATTCCAGAAGAAGCATGGAGTGGTCACAAACCAAGTGTTACTCATCTACGAGTCTTTGGTTGTGTGGCATATGCAAAGATCCCAGATGCAAGAAGGAGAAAGCTCGATGATAAGAGCGAGAAATGCATCTTTGTCGGATATGGTGAAAGAAGGATGGGATACAGGCTGTATAATCCCATCACGAAGAAGGTGATTACGAGTAGAGATGTTATCTTTGAAGAAGATAAATCTTGGGAATGGAATGGTGATCAAGAAGCAGTCAAATGGATCACCACTGATTTGATCCTTGAAGGTGAAGAAGTACCAACAGTACTTGTCGAAGAACCAATTGTGCCAGCAGCTGAACCACAAAGTCCGGTACACAGTTTTCCTGTATTCAACAGGAGGAACACACCAGGAGCATCATCATCAACACCACCATCAGCATCCTCGTCAGAAGGACCAAGAAGGATACGGAATCTTGAAGAGTTGTACGATACCACTCAGGTTATGGAAGATACAACTCTGTTTTGTTTCTTTGCAGATAGTGACCCACTAAGCTTCGATGAAGCTGTCACAGAAAAGAAATGGATAGAAGCAATGGATGAAGAAATACATGCCATTGAGAAGAATGATACCTGGAAGCTGACTTATCTACCAGAAAACAAGAAAGCAATAGGTGTCAAATGGGTCTACAAGACGAAGAAGAACGCCAAAGGAGAAGTGCAAAGATACAAAGCCAGATTAGTGGCTAAAGGCTACAAACAGAGAGAAGGTATTGACTATGGAGAAGTATTTGCTCCAGTAGCCCGGCTAGAGACAATCAGACTGATGATCTCACTAGCTGCACAACATAGATGGAAGATCTATCAACTCGATGTGAAGTCAGCATTTCTGAATGGCTTTCTAGAAGAAGAAATATATGTTGAACAACCACTTGGATACATTGATGCTGAAAATGAAGGCAAAGTATACAAGTTGAAGAAAGCTCTCTATGGTTTGAAGCAAGCTCCACGTGCTTGGAATACCAGAATTGACAGGTATTTTCAAGATAATGGATTTGACAAATGTCCATATGAACATGCAGTATATGTGAAGAAAGAAGCAGATGCAGCATCTTATTTGCGTGCCTATATGTTGATGACTTGATATTCACCAAGGCAACAACCCTACCATGTTTGAAGACTTCAAACGAAGCATGGATACAGGAGTTTGAAATGACTGACATTGGTCTAATGTCACATTTTCTTGGCTTAGAAGTAACGCAGAAGGAAGAAGGGATTTTTGTATCCAAAGCGGTTACGCCAAAGATATTCTT
This sequence comes from Populus alba, assembly GCF_005239225.2. Taxonomy (NCBI): domain Eukaryota; kingdom Viridiplantae; phylum Streptophyta; class Magnoliopsida; order Malpighiales; family Salicaceae; genus Populus; species Populus alba. The sequence goes on along the minus strand of NC_133297.1, from coordinate 11,312,510 downwards.
GAAAGGTTCAAGATGGAAAGCTGCAATCCGGTATCAACTCCAGTTGAGAATGGAGTAGAATTAAGGAAGAGTAAGGTTGGAAATGTTGATCCAACTTACTTCAAAAGCTTAGTAGGAAGCTTAAGGTACTTGACATGTACCAGACCGGATATACTCTACGGAGTCGGACTCGTCAGCAGATACATGGAGACACCAGACCAGTCTCACTTGAATGCAGCCAAGAGAATTCTTCGCTACATCAAAGGCACAATGAATGAAGGTATGTTTTTATACCTCAAGTAAAGACTTTAATCTTGTAGGCTACTCGGACAGTGATTGGGGTAGAGATTTGGATGAAAGGAAAAGCACAACAGGGTTTGTCTTTTTCATGGGAGACACATCTTTCACATGGTCATCCAAGAAGCAATCGATTGTAACATTATCAAGCTGTGAAGCTGAGTATGTTGCTGCCAACTCAGCCGTATGCCATTCAATATGGTTAAGGAATATGCTGAAGTTTTTGGGATTTCCTCAAGAAAATCCTACGGAGATTTACATTGACAATCGATCAGCAATCGCATTGGCAAAGAACCCAGTGTATCATGAGAGGAGCAAACACATTGATACACGTCATCATTTTATCCGGGAACATGTGAAGAATGAAGAAGTCCAACTGATATCTTGCAACACAAATGATCAAGTTGCTGACATCTTCACCAAGCCATTAAAAGGAGAAGTATTTATCCGATTAAAGTTCATGCTTGGCATGACATCCCTCGATTGAGTTTAAGGGGGAGATTTGTTGAATAATTAAACTCAACATCTAGAAGGTTCCAGTCAAGGAAGGCAACCAGCCACCAGCCACCAGTCGCCGACTAGCCGCCAGCCACCAGCCGCAGCCGCCAGCCGCCTCCACTGCCGCCAGCCGCCTTCACACTTGAAGGTTGAATTTTCGTATTTTGATTTGTGTATAAATAGAACGCCCAGCTTATGTTATATGTGTGGAGAGAATTGAGAGGAACACTAGTAAGAGAATAGAGAGAGAGAGGGCGTGTATTGTTAAGCTTTTGTGTTTAATTGTAAGCTTCGGATTTTGTAATAAAACAGTGTGTTTTATCCCCTCTGAGTGTCTCAAAGCCACCACCAGTGGTTTCTCCCACCAACACAATGAAGCCAAAACCTTTCTGTGCGCTGAACCACTTGACCGTGCCAGTGGATCTCTTGGTCTCTGCCATGGAAATGAGCTTCCAGAAGAACCTAGAAGGTTGTCAACTCGGTTTGAGCTTGTCAGTGGCTGAATGTTTGCGTTAGTGCATGTAGTATGGCGTGTGCTGTGTGTTAACGAGTGTCAGAGTTTGGGGTTTTATGAGTTTGTAAAGCAGGACCCAGTAGCTGGGAGGTCGTATGATCTGGAGGTATTCGATTGGCATGTACAAACGGATGATGAGGGTTTAGCGTTTTATCCAATCCAGTTTTGACCACTCATATGGGGTGGCCAAGTGGGGGCTTTTCTTTCTATCCGTTTGTGCCTGATTGGCCAACCATCAAAATTAGCCTCTTATTATATACGTCAAGTCATTGCCACGAAATAATGAAAACAAATTAAAGAATAGTTGTTGGCCACTTTTCTTGTATGAAAAATATTTAATTTTTTTAAGCTTTGCCTGTGCATATAATCAAATAAAAGACAGAATTATATAAATTGCTTAACAATTCTTCTAGCTGAATTAGTTTAGTGTAACAAAGTAATATATATTTGATTCTTGATCTTTGAATTCTATATCGGTGCATTGACCTTGTACGGTGAGCTGCTTGAAGGTTAACAAGCTCTCCGTGTTAAAGGCTCTTTTCATTTAACATTAAAAATAAATGTTGGGTGTTCATATATTAAATATCCTTTAATTAGTATTTGACTAAAGTGAGCCCTTTCCTAAGTGCTATTTGTTTTATAAAAAAAAATAAAAATGTGAAGGCCGGTCATCTGTTGGCGAGATGTGTGAAGATTATAAGCAAGCTATTAATATTGGATAATGTTTCCTTTGGGAGTGCGTGGGAGCTGAGAGAAAGGGAAACCAAGGAGAGAGAATGGGAAGCTGGAGAGTTGGGGGGGTCTCTACATTTTTATATAGCGACTCTCTGCGATGTCATGAATCATTCTACAATTTGTTCATTAAATCATTCATTGCTATCAGTTGATATGGCTTTGATTCATGAATTCTTGGTTTTAACTAACAGGATGTTTCATTTTGGAGGTTGTCAGATGGAAATGCAGCATCATCAACAGATCATGCTGGGGATGTGAAAGAGACAGACAGATTTGATGAACAAGGGCAGACTGCAAAGTATGATGATCATCTTACACCAGCTGGGAAGAGCGATATCTCCAGCAATGGGAAAAATTTGATCTCCAGAGGATGGCCTGCAAATCTCATCGCAGGAATTCAATGAATAACTAGCTGAGCATCATGACATTCCTTGTTGGTGAGAAGAAAGACAGCCATAATCAAGATTTACAATTTACAAGTGAGTTTACATTTGGTGCCTGCAGAGATTATATGCAAGTTCTTGGGCAATTGAACTTCCATTCAATTATCACGCATATTAACCTATTTTGTTCCTTTAAGGATGCATGTCCTCCTCGTTTTTCCAGACTCAATATTATTATCAAATATCAAGTTCAGCCCCGTAAATTGAAGCTTGTCTTCGGGGCATATTCATAAATTTTGATACAAGCGAGTCGAGCGAAAACTTCAAGGAAGCCCACATCGAATGCCTTCTATTGGGCCTATATTGGAGACCGTGAGCTTTGAATCGAGTAGAGTAATTCAAACGGAGATGCTCGTCGGTTGATAGACTCTTTCTCTTAGATTCAGAAGCGTCAAATTTCTAAAACAATTTTATTTTATATTTTTAAATTATTTTGATATAATAATATTAAAAATAAAAAAAAAATATTATTTAATATATTAAAAAACACTCTAAAAAACAACTATTATCACACTTTCAAACACTCTTTTATTATTTTTTAAACACTAATAATTTATTTTCTTTTCTTGTATGATTCTCAATTCTCAAATCTTCAATAATTTTTTTTCCGATTACAGTACTAGAATTGGGGTTATGGAAATTCCAGTGAATAACAATAATAACAATCTATAGTATTATTATTTAGGATTAAAAAATTATCATAATTCTGCTCTGTTATTAAGAAATTTTGTAAATGTTGCTTTTGGTTTTTTGTTATTTTATTTATTAATAACTAAATTAATGATTGATAAACATGTTATATCAGCTGCTATCTACAGGGTCATATGGATCTCCTTCTGAAGTCGCAAAACGGGCATGTGATTATCATCGGTGTTTCTTATTTAAATCACAAAAAGCTGGATATTTTTTAAATAATGTTTTAAATATGAATTTTAAAAGAAATTATCTTTCTTCTTGTTTTCTTTTACATTTTTTTATGAATTACATTTCATTTGAAATTTAAATCAACATCTTTTAAAAAAAAAAAATTAACTTGATCCTCTAAATTAAATCCAATTAAAAAAACTCCCAATCGTGCGATAGATCAGCACAATACTAGCACTAGTTGTAACAAATTACAATTTAACCTGAATTTAATGATACCAAAATAAACAAGATAAGTTATTTTTAAATAATTATTTTTTACACGTGAGAAAGAGAAGATTTAAGCATATGGTGTTAGTAACATGTTTCTTAAAAAAAGAGTTTTTAAACTATGAATTGAAAGGTATAGATAGAAATATATTGAATCTATCTGGATTGACCCGTAAAATTCACATAGCTAATTTTAAAAACACAAATTGAAAACCCCAACCCCTAATTAACTCAATTTTAATGGGTAAAAATTAGCACTTAACTAAAAAAAAAAATCTAAATGAACTCGAGTTAAACAAGCAAATGCACGATATAAAACATGCATGTCATTAGATTCAATAAAGTTTTTACCCCAAAGATGATTTTTTTCTTAATTATACGACAATAAAGATCATGGGAATTTTTTTGTATGAAACAAATTTTGAAAGGAAAAAAATTGTGATAGTCACATAGAGTCGAGATAACAAAAATAGATCATTGATAACAAAGAGAGACATTGCATGTTTTTTTGTTTGGAGTTAAATAAAAAAAATAGACCATCAATAACAAAATACAAAAATGTATTTTTTGTAAAAAAAATTGAGGGATAAAAAAAACATTGAAAAAAAAGATAAACAAATAATAGTTCGAATGTTGTGAAATTAATCTGTTCAACCCACGACTCGACTCGCGGATTCAATTGGATTCAATGTTTTTTAATTAATTTTTAACCCAAATATAAATAAAATAAAAATTAAAAAAAAAACACAAAAAAAGCTCAGATGGGTGGGCCTGATAGCCCAACGTGCATGAACATTAAAAAAATATAGCCTAGGCACGTAGGTTTTCCAACCTAGCGTGCATACATGGGCCTAAACTTTATTTTTTAAAAACTTAAAGGTCTCTGCCCTATTTTTTTGTCTGAAAAAAGACAATAGAAAACATGTCGTCTGCTTTCTACAGAATTTAATGACTAGAGATCGCTGAAAAAACAAGGCCTCAAGGTGTTTTGCAAAACAAATTCATTTTCAATCTATTTCGACCAAAAATACATGAAAAACACCCTAGACATCACAATAAACCTATCAATGGCCTTAAAAACCCTAAAAAATAGCTCAAATAAACCTGAACCTAAAAATATTATTGCAGTCGAATCTGCTCCCTCGAGCAAGGAGAAGGAAAAAAATACTGAGATAAAACTCTATCATAAAAAAAAAATCATTAACATTGATATTGACTATTTTAGTGGTAAAAATTGTTGTCAATTGATACTTTATTTCTATATATCGAAATCCAGTGAGCCTCTCTTTCATTTAATAAAAAAATATTAAAATATAAGGGAAATTAAAGTTTGATACTGAATTGAATTTTTAACAACTAAACAAATCAATCACCTTTTAGCAAAAAAAAGTATAGGGGACTAAAATGATTTTTTCAAACAAAACTCAAGTCATCCTTATTTTCCTATCCTTTTAATTTTAGTAATCTATCTTTCAATCCAACTATTTCTTTTAAAAACTATAAGCAATTGTTTTCTGATTCGGGCTCTAAATGGTTTAATCATACTAAATAGAAAATCAAGGATAAAAAATTATTTTTAAAAAATTAACTATTTCAGCACACATGATTAATGAGAGAGGAAACCATGCAAACTTCAAGAATAAAATTACCACATGACTTTCTTTTTAATTAATAATTAATATATATGTTCTAAAAACCTAAAATAGTCACTAATACCCCCAGCATGGGGTGTGTTGTGTATAAATTACCGCAAAAAATTAATGGCGACACTGTTGCGCTGATATCAAAAAATTAATAATTTTTTTGATATTTTTGAATATTTTTGATGCGCTGATATCAAAATTAATTTTTTTTTTAAATATTATTTTTAATATAAAAATATTTTGAAAAATGCAACCACAATCACATTCTAAAATACCCCTGCTCTTATTAAACTGTTACTGTAGTGGAGTAAATTTGTAACAGGAACCAATCCCTTTAAGATGAACTAGGGTCAGCTTAAAAAGTTCAAATCAAATAAGCAACTTGTAAAAAGTTGTATCAGAAAAAAATGCACTGCTTTTTATGGTCAAGCTCACAGTTTTGATGGAATGTAGAAATATTCATGGTTGATGAGGTGATACATAGCCAATGTGGTAATGCTGGTCGTAAGATTAGCTTTGCTGCCCTGTGACTAAAACGGATTTCTTAATTTGTTTATAAAGTCGTATCCTCCTTTCTGATCTTGCTTATTATATTTTTATTTTTGGTATCATTGCAATTATTTTTTTTATAAACAATTGCTAATCTCATCAACCTCTTCTATGTCAGCCTTTACATCACATCCCTGTCGAATCTCTTGGTTTCAGTATCAATATATGGTCACAACGTTGTTCATGCTAATCTTCTTGTTATTATTGGCTATTGGCTGTAATGTCAGACATGGCTGCACGGTGAAGATTAAATAGAGTGGTTACTAAACATTAAATATGGTGGCAGGAGTTATTGTTATAGTTGACTTCTCTCATATCAGCTATAAATAAAGAGGGCTAATAATAGCTGAAAAACATAAGAAATAGAGAGAAACACAAAGAGAGCTAGAGGGTGTTGAATTGAGTAGAGAAATTTTTCTTTTTCCTTTTGTTTTGTTATTTTTATTGTTTGATTAATAGAAACCAGTAGCTCTATGGAGTAGCTAAGTTGCCGAACCGATTTCTAGAATTTCCTAACAATTGCACAAGGAACGAATTCTTGCAACCTGGAGTTGGAGTCATGGATCATGAAACTAATGAGGCGGAACCCGATCTGAGTGGTTCATTTTGTCAGACAAGCAGTGTGGGCTCTCCAGTGAGTCGACGCTCTTTAATTTTACCACGCAGCTTATCCTTCCAGGTAGATGATGATATTGAAAGTGAAAATGTGTCAGAGACAGGTGATATTGGTGACAGGGCTCTGCATAGCAAGAGGCTCAAGTGAAAAGTGCAGCATCAGGTTATCCATTGACAAGGAATTAGAAAATGTTCCCATTTCAGAGGACATTTTATTACGAACCTATGGGTTGTGGACTCGTGATTCCACAGCTTTGGATACAAGATCCCCAGTGTCACTTTTGCCAGAAGAAATCATACCTCCTGTATCGATTGATGTGTTGGTCTGCTCCGAGGAAAAACAAGAAGTGAGAATTCATTTGATCATTTGCACGGATTTCATTATTTGTGACAAGATTTGTTTGGTTTATTGCCTCATGAATAGGGTTTCTATCTTTAGCGACTGTTTGTTAAATGATATAAGATCAAACTTTCAGTTCCTGTCCATGTTTGTTTATCTGATGGTTCTGTTTCTCGCTACTAAATCCAGGACAAAGAGAAAGCATTTGCGTTGCCACCATCACTCGAATATATATCCTGTCTTGTGTATCTGGCAGTTTTTGGAATTCTTGGGGTAATATGCATAACCTTTTCTTTTTACTTTCTGAAACTTTAAAATGGCACTAGAAAAGGTAACCTCACTTCAACTTTTTAATTTTTTTTTCCTGTAAAGTTGGATTCTGGTGCTTTTCCCCTGTTTTCTTATTTGTCACCTTTGTTGGTTTTTTTTAGAGAAGTTATGTCATGAATACTCGCTTCTGCATTCCCTGCTAGCATTCCGGTGCTAGAAACACTGACCCCCTAAAATTTTAGAAGGCAAATGGTATTTTTTTATGGAAGGTAATGAAATTTCTCTCCATAACTCTCATTATTAAATCACTTAAAGTTTTCAATACTCACGTGACCACTTGAAAAGAATAGTATCTGAAATTGAAGTCACATAGCCTCATGGAAATTGTTATGCAGTAAGCTAGATCAAAGAACAATAGAACATGTTCTTTGCTTGACCTAAGTGTTTATGGAAAGTGGTGCTCTTTAGTTGTCACTGTAAGGAGTGGGTATCTTTCAAGGAGGATGTTTAATCCTAGGAAGTGTTGCTTTGGAAACTAGCTGGATGAAATTTGTGATGCATCTAAGAAAACTTTGCTATGCATTTCTTTGCAGATAACCCAAAAAAGGATTTTGATTTCGTAAATTGATAGTAAGAAAACTTTATAATACCTTTGTTATGCTTTTGCTAATTTCATTTACTTAAAACAGTCTAAATTGGTCAGAAGAGGACTAGTTGAGGCGAGTGATTTTTACATCTGCTGTATCTTTTGCTAATTTCTAAACAACAGAGTGTAATCTATTCCTTGAAAAAAAGGCATCCAGCATTAATGTTCTTCCATCAGTTACTAATACTCTTGCACGCAAGGGTCATATTGCTCTACTCTATTTGTCAAGTTTGCAGAAGAGGTCTAATCTGATTTCGGTTGTTCCATAAATAATCTGGATCGATTTTAACGTTTAATACATGATTCCATCATCCTGAATTGGTTTTATAAGAAAAACGTTGCACCAGCCCCATAACCTATAAAGCAATGTTGCATTTAGTTTCTCTTTCAAATCGATTATCATCTTGCTTCCATTTCTCCCATTTGCCTTGTTTTTTGGTGATTGATGTATGCATTAATTATTGTGCTAGATAGGAGTGCTCAACCAAAAAGAAAATTTGGTCATAGGTGGGGGAGGGGGCACTTTAAGGGTTGCATGCGGATTAATATGAAAAAAAAAAAAAAACTAATGTTCGGCATGGCATAATTTGCAGGTTTTCACAAGGTACATGCTACAGAAACTCTTTGGCCCTGGTGTTGCTGGGGTGACAAGCGACAACTACCCGCTATTTCTTGGCCTATCTTCCAATATGGTCTCTCTCTCTCTCACACTCACTCACTTAGATACACAAATAGATCTTGCATCTCATCATTTTTATGTTTAAAGTAGAGATCATTCTATTCATAAGCTATCTAGCTTTTTTTGAACAGAAAAGCAACATCTTTCGCCAAAGAATATCTTCGTAGCTTTTAGGCGGCTTTTCATTAATTGGTTCCTTGTAATGCGTACATTGGCTTCATTAGGATTCATGAGGTTTTGATCTGGTTGGATCAAGAGTTTCCTGAAATATGATTAACAAAAATATAACTGGTTGATTTTGTGATGGCGAGTATAAAAAAATGTCATTACTCATTGCTCATCATGGAACTTGAACAGGATGATTCCCATTCTAAATACGACCCTGATATTCCCACATTACTGGATTAATTGAATCTAAGAGGTTCTTGATACTGTTTGGAAAAGTAGAGTTACTAGTGTTTCATAGATTCAACTGTCATGTAATTTGAATTTTGGGGTTTCTGTGGTGAAACTCCACTGCATTAGAATGATCCAGAATTAGAGCTTGTTCTTGTGGTAACTGGCACTTAGTCTGTCCCCGGATTTTCAATAAACTGAAAATATCGTGTAAGAATACCACAACTTGTCTGTCACCTTCAAGATGCATGGATTAATAAATTATAATGTTTCACTAATACTTGGAGGACTCTGTTCTTTCAACTTTGAAGAACGAAGTTTATAAACTTATCAGTAATATGTGCTCTTCTAGGTTGGTTCGTTCTTGATGGGATGGTGGGGTGTTGTGTTCAAAGGAGATATATCCAGAGTGTCTGATCATTTGGCTATTGGATTAACCACTGGTTACTTAGGAAGTCTCGCAACTTTTAGTGGTTGGAATCAGCAAATGCTTGATCTCAGTGTTGATGGCCATTGGGTGTTTTCTTTTGTTGGCTTTCTCATAGGTAATGTGGCACTTGCAGATTAATATAACATGAAGGTTTTAGGTTAAGCTGCATATAGAAACTCAACTACTGCTCGTGTATGTGCTCTTAAAAAAAAATTTTAATGGCAGACAAACCTTGACTGTGCCCGACCATTAAAGGTAAACGGGTAATTTCTCCTTGTGTATCTTTGCAGGGTTCTTCCTTGCAGCATACGCCATAAAATTAGGTGTTGGTACGGCCAAATGTTCCAAGTCATTTCTCGAAGGGTCGAACAGAAGTTCAGATTTAGCCAGCTGGAGGGTGGACAACCGCTATTATCATTTGGGAGTCCTGGTGGCGTTGGTGGTAATACTAGGCCTTTTATGGAGCGTGAGCTGGGCAATGCTCAAGAAAGAGTATAAACACGACAGTGGTAGGGCTCAGCTATGGCTGGCTTGCATAGTTGCACCCCCAGGGGTGTGGATCAGGTGGTTCTTGGCACGGTTCAATGGGCGTGGTTTAGGAAAGGCGGGCTCTCTGAAATGGGTTCCATTCGGAACCCTTATTGCCAATGTTTCCTCAGCCTGTATCATGGCAGCACTGTCCACTGTGAAGAAAGCGGTATGGTTTTAGCTCTCCCAACCAAACTTAGTTTCCCCTCCTGCTTGCATGTGCTATACCTTCGCAATTCATTTATTATTATAATTATTATAGCCCTGGCTAATTCTATTTCTACATTATTAGGTCTAGTACCACAATCTCAACTTTCAGGGCAGGCGTGAATCGTGAATCACACCTTGTTTTGATTGTGCTCTAAAAATTCTATTTTCCTCAATTGTTTTAACCCCAGTGATGATACCATCCTTATTTATCTGGAGTGAGTTTTAGCAAAATTACATCATAAATTATGTGTTTTTTGAAAATTTTGATGACAAGATATCTGGGTGATGCAGGTCCATACCAGAACATGTGATACTATTTCAACAGGCATACAGTTCGGATTTTTGGGTTGTCTAAGTACAATTCCCACTTTCATTGCCGAGTACAACGCCATGGAAGAAAGCCAGAAAAACTGGAGAGCTTATGCATATGCCCTGATGACAATAACTGTCTCATTTGGCTTGGGAATCCTGATATACTCCGTACCTGTTTGGACCAGAGGATACAAATAGCATGTCAGTTTACTTTTAAATCTCTTTTGGTTGCTGTCTTGCCGTATGTTAATTTTGACATGGTGCAGAATTTGACTCTTGCTTAATGAATATACTCTGCGTTTTTTAAAATATAGATATCGTTTGTTTTTAAGAATATATTAAAATAATAATTTTTTATTATTTTTTAAAAATTATTTTTGATATCAACATATTAAAATGATTTTAAAAAATTAAAAAAATATTAATTTTAAATAGAATAAAATTTTAAATTTTTTAAATATTTTTTAAAATATAAAAAAAACTAGAATTAAAAAAAAAACAGAAAAAAAAAAAAAAAAAAGGCGACAACCTCTAAACGGGGAGATTTCCTAAACAGGTATCGTGACCAAAAGCGCTACCTTTTCTTGTCGGACTGGAGATTTCTTCCTTCGAACATCGCAAATTGGCACAAGAGAAGTACTCTTCCAAAGCTAAAACTTCCTGCCGGTAAGCGAAGTTCTACACCATATTGAGTCACAAATATATTCTTAATTTATATAAAAAAAAATATTTATATATTTCCCGTAACTTCTTGATGAACATGGGTTTTTTTAAAATTTATTTAGAGTTTTTGAGATACAGGGTATAAGAAATTGTTTGCAAGCAAAATGATGGGAAAAAATGAACCAAAAGCAAAATCTAAGTCCGATGACATAAGGCCCGTCAACATGCAAAAGCGGTTTCTTTAAAACATTTTATAATTTGATGAGAGCAGGAGGAGAATATATGGAACGAGCCACGTAGCCCATTCTACACCATGGCCTCCTACACTGAAACCTCACCCGTCTTCTTTGCCTATTCCGTGTTCTAAATCAAACCGTTTTAAAGTTATCTTAGACATCATAATTGATTTAGCAAGTTTAAAAAGTTGGAAGACAAGTAAAAATATGGCGAGTTTAATATAAATTTTAAGGTGATATAATTTTTTAAAAAAATATTAAGATGATGGTTTATTAAATTGATATGGTTTTGTTGTCTAATTGATTAAACCTGTAATCTAGATCATGAACTCTATCATGTTTAAATATTTTTTTATTTAATCATATAATAAAAAATATTCATAAAAATCACACATCAACTCAGTGTCAGGACGTTTGTTTGGACCTCAAAAATTTTTATAAAAAGCAAATCGAAAATAAATTATAAAATTTGATTTGTAATTAATCAATTGAACTCATGACCCAAGTCATGAATTTAATTGGGTTTAATAATTTTTTATTTAATTATATGATAACAAAAAATAGATGATGTAAAAATCAAATTAATTAAATATTAGGGCATTTGTTGGAAAATCATGACAAACCTACACAAATATGAAATCAAAATAAATTATGTACCTCATTAAAAATCAACAAAATATCAATGATAAAACAAATTACATTGCTCAATTAAAAATTAATAAATTGTACTTTTTTTCTTTTTATCATCATAACGTGGTGTTTCTCTCTGTATATCTCAACTAAAGATAAAAAAAAAAAAGAAAAATAAAGTTTTGGATCAAAAATAATTTTAAAAAAGTTAAAGAGATGGAAAACGGGTATGTTGCAAACTAAGATGACCAAAGTCAAATTAAATTAATGATTTTAAAATGAATTAAAACCCAACAGACCCGAATTTCCCTATTTCTTGTTCTTCATTCAATTAAAATCACAACAACTCCCTCTCTCTTCCATTTCATCAATTCTATCAGCCCCCAAATTCAGCCACTTAACTCGTCGGCACTAACCCAATCTCTGTCTAATAATGTCAGCTTCTCTTTTTTTGTTCTCTTTTTTATCAAGCTTCACTCACTAGGTAAGCTTACTCTTATTGTTAGAATGACATAATAAATATTATATGAGCTAGTGAGATAAAATTTAGGCCAAGATAAGATCAGATTGCACTATATTAAAATAATAACTCAAAAAAATCATAGTTTTTTGTCTGACTATTGAGTTGTGTTTAAATTCTTACAGAATTTCCTGGAGGTTGTTTTCTCTAGAATAATCACTACATTGCTATGTGGACTATCAAATCTTTAAATATATAAAATCTCGTTGAACCCCTATTTTAGCAGTTTTTTATGATTTTCCTTGTTATTTTCGGATCTCTTGTTTATTTTGGATTTTTATGTTTCTTTCTTTTGTAATTTTAGATTTTTGTTTTTTTTCTTAGTTGATGTAGGGTTTCTGGCCTATTTAAACTTTTATAAACCTCTTAAGAAGGCAAACTTTATTATTATTACTTTAGAGAAAACAAACTTATGAATTTAAAGGTTCACGTCCGCAACACCTTCTACTCATCAAAAAAATCTTTTCTTCTTTTCTTTTCTCTATTTCCCCTTTCTTCTTCTTCCTTCTTTTCTATAATACCCTCTCTATCTCCTACAACCTTTTCTCCTATGGCCTTGTAATCTCCTTTGACTCTCTAATTTCATCCCCCGGGACAAGAGTTAAGATACTTTGTTAAAGTAAGTAAATTGGTTGGGTATAGAAATAAATATAAAGTTGGTTTAAAGGGGTGAAAACTCTATTTTTAAGGTGTTTATTTATTCCTTACAGATACAACATATCAATGATACAATTAAACCATGTAAACCTCTTAAAGAATAAAAAAAAAGACAGAAAGAAAATACATTTTATATATATATATTCTTTGCATAGTAACATGTTTATATAAACTTGAAATATTATGACTGTTAATGAAACTATATAATTGTTAATTAAACAAATATATTTTAAATTAAACTGAATAGCTGATTGTTAGCTTTATCCCAATAATTACAAATATTAAAATTAATTATAAAAAATTTTAAAATAAATATCACTGATATAATAAATTCCAAAAAATGAGAAATTTTAATTCCCTTGATAGCTTGTGATGAGAAAAAAAAAGGAGAAAAGATGAAATAAAGCCACTGTTTTTTTTGTTTTTAGATAATAATAAAGGCCAATGTTTATTCATTGATATCAAGGTGTATAAAGACCAAGTTAGACGAATTTAAAAAACAATGCAGCTAAGCTAAGTTTTGAAAGGGAGTTGTTATAAATTCAAAATGAAAGATATCTAAACTAATACAATAAACAAAGAGAGGTTGATTGCCTTTATTACATAATAATTACCTCTCTCATTAAAGATCGGCATTAAATTTATGACATGGTAAAAATATTCGGCAGATTTCATATTATGTTCGCATGTTAAAAGGAATTTTCTGTTGAAGTCATTAAAGGGGTTGATTCTCCTTGCAACACAATTACGCGAACACAAGAAATACAGAAAACTACACTCGTAAGTCGTATCCTCCTCCTGACTTCACCTATTGTGGAATCTTGTTGAGCTTACAATAGCAATAATCACCAATACTTCTTGGTCTGTACTGGGGGGATTCTGTTCATTAACGAGCTTGGATGAGGCCCTACGGCGAGGTCAGGTGGAGGCTCCAAGAACACAGGCCATGACATTCTTGTCTTATCTTTGGTTACTGTGGTTCTGTGGAACACACTCTTATACTTCCCATTGCTCAAAATCTGTAAAAAGACAAGGATTTGTTAGCAGAAATATAGTAATTAGCGAGCACTCGGAGCATTTAGTTTGGAGAGAGAGGCACCTCAATCTGGTCGCCGATGTGGATGACTAATGCATTTGGTATGTACTTGACACAATACCACTGTCCATCTCTGCAGGCCTGGAGGCCCTGAATGTCATTGGGAAGAAGAATTGTTATGGAGCACATGTCAGTGTGAGCCACCAACCCAAGAGCTAGATCAGGACGGGGCAGGAGGATAGTAGTTTATTTTGAGAGGTATGTCAACTCATCTCCGCCCACAGCTTCTTTGAGTTCATGCTCTTCAAGCCCCAAGTCTAACGACAGGCTCTTGAAGAGTTTGTCTACAACCCCGTGCAGATACTTTACGTATTCCTCGTTGGCTTCCCTGCAACGAGAAAGTAGATTACATTTTAAAATGTTTGTTAAAATTCTTCACATGCAGAGAAAGATGCCGTCATGTCGATATGCCAATTAATGCTAAAACAATTTTTGAAGACGAGAGAAAACTAACACAACGTCGAAACAAATTGAGACAATTAGTTAATCAAAATAAACTCACTGTTGCAATTCTTAAAATAAATAAATAAAGGACTGTCTTATCTTTGCAAATTTTCTTCTCATTCCATGAATAGTTTGACTTTATTATGGTAGGCTGCTAGCTCATTTTTAAACCCTTTCGATTTCGGACGTTACCATGGGCGGAGGCATGATAAAGATTTGGGTGCGTTATAGTCTAGGTTAAGATTTTATCAATATTTTTTTACTAGTTTAATAAAAATAATTTATCATTCTTTATTGAGTATCAAAAATTCTTGAAAATTTGCATAGAGTCTTCTAATCTGATGCTTTAGCTTGGGTCAAAATTCCAAAATTTTTAGAGAAATTCATAAATTTGATGAAAAATTACAATTTAACCACTTGTATGTTATTGGACATAATTTTTAATTCAACCATCAGATTGAGCTAAAATTTTACGAGGAATTCTAAAATATATTGAATAAAATCCGGTTAAAATTTTAGGATGAATGAAGTTTGATAGTGCTAACAAAAAAAAAATCGTTAAATAAAAGCAGAATGACTTATTAAGGGTAAAATGGTTATTTGTCATTAAAAAATAAAACAAATCAGCTCTTCCTTCCTTTTATATGTTGCCGACTCGGCAGAAGCAAAATAAAAAAAAAAGAAAAGAAAAGGCGAGAGAGAAAAAGAGAAAAGTAAGGGAAAAACATAAAAAAAAATCCAAGGAAAAAAATAAAAAAAGTGAAAGAATAACCTTGTAAACTTAAAAAATCTAGCTTATAAAATACTAATATAAGGAAGAATCAAGTGAAGGAAGGAGGAATTGAGAGAGGGAAAAAATTTAATTATTTTGTTTTCCAATTGACATGAGATTGTTATTTTATACCGGTTAAGAGGTTGTTACAATATCAATTCAGATTCGATTATAGATGAATTATATTCCACAAAACATCGAAGAATGTAACTTCAATAGTGGATTTATTTTTACTTTCATTTCAATTTTATGTACCTTCAAATTTATTTATTTTTAGATTAACGTGGGTGTCCGAGCCAACTTGCACGTATCTCAACTAATCCCATGGGCTCTGAAGTTAACGACTATATAAGCCTTCAGTGGTTCTGAGGTTTGTGAAACTCGAACTCGTGACCTCTGGGGAGCAAACCCAAGATTTGACCAATTGAGCTACACTTTTTGGGGTGACCTTCAAATTTATTTTTTAATATTTTGGGTAATGTATTTGAATTAAAACTTTACTGTTAACTTCAAAAATTCATGTACATAAGTTAATAATTGATCTTTAAAAAAATTATATATTTATTTAATAGCCCAAGATAGAAAAAATTTCTGGCTCCGTCCTTGGACATTACCGACTATGGAAAAAAATGGTGAAATGTATTTATTCTAAAAAATAAATAAAATGTTGAACGAAATTAAGAAAAAATATTCCAAGAGAGATTAACAAAATGCTTCAAACCTGTATAGAGGTGGATTTTTTGGCCAGAACCGGTAATTAATGGCAGGAGGAGGCCATATCCTGTGGAATAAATGATCAACCCAACCTTTCTTGCCCTCTACTTCTTTTTGTAGAAAGGTTCCATATCCTTCAATAGACTTAGCCCCTGGTGGCTTGGCATAGAGTTCCTTCTCTACTTGTGGGAGCTCAAAAAAGGCTCTACCCACACTCTGAAACTTGCTTATGACCTCACTCGGTATGCCATGGTTCACAATTTGGAACATGCCCCACTCCCGGCTAGCATCAGCGATCAAACGGGTGATCTTTTCCTCATCCGGGTCGCTTACATCGATGACGGGGACATCAAGGTTGACCCCATGAACAGTGGTGATTGCAGGTTGCTCATGCTCGGATCTGATAAACGCTTCCGGGATTGTATCTTCGAATGTAGATGCAATGTTCTGTACTCTTTCTGTCTCCATCTATTGTCTTTCTAATAAAAATGGTTAAAGAGATTTCAAGGCTAGCTCCTTCTCTCCGAGCTCTACATGCATATTTCATAGGTTCTCCCTCGGTTTCTCTTACGAGTTTTTAACCATTAATTATTATTACGGGAAAAAAGCCTAGTTCGTAGGGCAGCCATTAATTACAATATGGAAGGTTATATATACATATAAAAAAGGGGCAAGTGCCGCTTTCAAGGATCATCCCAAATTTAGAACGGGCAATAAGTGACAGCTCCCGTATTCCCCATTGCCTCACATTTTGAATTTAGACTTGTAGAACTAGATCACCAATCCACCTATCGCTCTCTTGAAAGAAAATCCACCAATTAATTTATTTATTTTTCTTAATGGCAACCAGTGAGAGATTCAGGACCGCCATTTGAAGCGTATCAGTTCAAATATCCAAGAAAGGTATCTCATGCACGACCAAAACATGGAGGAGGTAGACATAGTCATTGGCGCCTTTTTCATCTCTTTTCTTTTGCTTCCCTCTTAAAAATACGAACAAGAACAAGAAGCCGTGCCCAATCTTTTAAATTTTGTAATTCAGGTGATTATTGCTTTACCCTTTCAATTATCTTGCTTCTATTTTGGAAACTCTAGAGTTGGTTCTGTTTCTATTTTTGTTACGGTTCCGTTTCTGTTATGCTTGCTTCAGTTATTTTGCTTTCACTAGCACTGATTTTAGCCATTGATATGCTAATTTGAGGATTCTCAAACTGGGTTTTTTAAATTGTGATCTACAACTTTGACTTTTGAAAATCTGTATATTTTAAAGTTAAATGAAACCAAGCAATAAATTAGTACATACTCAGTGATGATCAATCTTATCGAGAACAGTACCCCTGTTCATGCTGATCATGTCACTGGAACAGGCCTCATTAGGGTTTGCCACGTATCAATTTTGTCATTAATATTGTTTTCTATATCTTCGCCAATGCTAGGCAATATTAGTATTTTTTATTTTAATTTTAGTTGTATTACTCTTTGTAATGCAATTTTTTCTTGCAGACTAATTAAATCTCCAGGTGTGAAATCTATTATATCAAAAGCAAGTGGCTCCGAAGCTGATCTTCTGGTTGAACCTGGTGATTAAGTATCTTTTGGGGATTATTTTTTTTTTATTCAGGGGGGCATGATGATGCTTGTCTCGTTGAATTTGTTCTTTCTTGGTTTCTGTGAGTATGCTGCGCTGATGCATGGTGAGCTATCCCTAAAACAAAGCAATGATATTATATTGAACTAGACTGTCTAGACTAGATAATTCCTTGAGATGCGCTGCGGCGGGAATAAAAAAAAAAAATGCAAACAAATAGATCTAATAATATATTATTAATTTCAATTTAGCATACCTTTCAATTTAAATTTTAAATTAAATTATAATTATTTTTTTTATATGATCAGATCCTCTTTATGGATTAAAAAAATTATAAGGAATGATAAAAACATGATTTGATTTTAAAAATATTTTCAAGATATTCTTTAAAAAAAACATATTAAAACGGTGATATATTAGATTAACTTGAGTTAATCAAGATTAACACATTAAACCTGTGACCTGAATTATAAATTTTATTATTTTTTTATTTAATTATATAATTTTTAACGCCTTTCACGCTAGTGTGAAATGATTTTTTCAATTAAAAATATTAATTAAATGTTAAACAACATTATTATTCTTGATCAAATCAACAATTAACAAAAATATCATCATTTATATGACTCCAAGAGGATATTTGTAATTTAACTGTATAAGAAAATAAAAAGACAAACTCTCCTGCCCCGACAATTTTCTATTTTTTTAACTTGGTTGTTTTTTTATTTTACTGTTTATTAAAACATGAAATAGATGCAACTACCCGGAACAAATCTATAAAGAAAAAAATGTCTTTGGTAGTAAGGTTTTATGGCAAGGCTATAGATGTCATTTTACTATTACAATGAATATATATAGCCATGGTGAAATTACTAAATGCAGCTTACCAAAAAAAAAAGAAATTACTAAATGCAAGGAAATACATGAAGGGGCGGAGGAGAGAGATGGATTTTATTATTACGAAGTTCTCTTGGCAAGGGTGTCGCATCTGGTTTTAAAATTGCCGTATATTATCTACAATCATATGCTATATATCATGTGCACCGTTGTTGAAATCATGAAGTTAAGTGACATCGATTTCAAACAAGATAGCATGAAGTAATTGAGAAGCAACTTCGGAAAGACCCAGGATATTGTTTCTGAAAATGAAAATTGAACTCCACGCTAGAGTTACGTACACGGAACTACTAAGTGACATTATTACTATATGTAATTATTTTTTCTGGTTACCCGTCCGTTTCACCATTTTAGTTGCTCAGCGTTCACATCATGTCTGTTTGCGGTTATAATTTAAAATATTTTTTATTTAAAATAATATTTTTTTATTTTTTAAAATTTATTTTTGAATTTCAAACAGAATTGTTAGAGGATGATGTGAACTAAAATGGTGATACGGAAAAATAAATACAGAAGGGCTGTTGTGCATGAAATTGAATTGATTGCTTTTATTTATGAAAAGTACAATATTTATTATACCGGGCCACAGTAGATTTTTCTTCCTAAATTGTTCATGTAGTTCTGAATTGATTGCTTTTATTTATGAAAAGTCGCCATAAGCTAATTCTGTATTTTCAAATTCAAACTCAAAACCACGGTCCCGATTCTACCTTACATTTCATGCCGGCTCGGGGTTTGGATGAACAGAAAGGGCTGAACCATTCATGACCATTGGAAGAAGATTTGGCAGATAACGTAGACCATCATCTACTCTGTGCAAGAAGGATGGTGGACTCCGAAGAACAAAGTTACTGCTTCATATTTAGAGACTCTGAAATATCACAATAGCTTCTTACAAATTGTTCGCAAAAAGCTCACGCAGTAACAACTGTAACATTCAAGAATTACAATATATAAAAACGTTCTTAGAAGTTCTGTTAACACAAATTACAATATATTTCCAACTGCAAATGAACTACTGGTACCTCAACACTTTAGCCACAGCAGGAGCCACAGGCAGGCAAGGAACCTGGAGAAGTTAAGGATATCAAAATTGTGTTCAGCAAAGGGTTGAAAAACGAACACATGAATATCCAAAAATAAATAAACAAGCAAAATAAACTCACTATGGTCAATCCCTCTAACATTGTCCAGTCCACGGGGTGGGCCACGTGGGCCACCACCATATGGTCCACTCCCAGGACCTCCTGGGCCACCATCCCATTTCTTGCTAGAACCAGATCCTTTTCTGTAAGCATCTGTCTTTTCCATCTAAGAAATAAAAAGGAATTGAGAAGATGAGTATCTAGAGGTAGAAGACAAGTACCAAAACAGACTTATTAGGACAAAGCAACAAGGGAAAATCACTGAATTACCGAGAACATTGTAGAAAAGAACACGCCTATGAGATTCACAATAGCCCAGAAGAAATCAGTGATTGTTCTCAGTCGCCATATGGATCGCTTGGATTTCAATACACCTGACAACAAGGACACAACCACATTGCTGAAAATAATCAAGGAGGAGGAAAAGGTTCCACAAATTCAATCCTCAACATGTTTTTTTCTTCCTTTAAAATTCACACCAAAATTAAGAAATGTATATATTGCCCACATCAACCATGCAATGAGCCAGCCACAGCTTTATCTTGGTATCACTATTTCACTTAATGATGCCACTCAGTTGCATTACAGGCCACATGGTTAAAGTCCATTTTACAAGCAATTAATTTCAATATCCAATTTTCACAAATGATATACGCCAAACAACATACAAGAAACATGAGGGAAAGTTAATAGAGAGCCCAGGACATCATATCAACTTCCAAATGATACATTATGCTTAAAAAGAAGACCATCAACAATGAAACTAATAACAGAAAGGCAGAATGACGTTCACGTGAAGTTTCAAGCATCAAAGAAAGCTAGAAACAGTACCCAGAAAAATAAGAAACTAAATGTTTAGCGATCAAGAATTAATGATATCAGCAAACAGATTGCGTGTGCAGGAGAAAACACTGATGGCATCATCTTCCTTGGGTTTATTATCCCATCAATTTCACTGAAACATGTATTACCTTCCACCTTAAGATGGTTTAAACTCCTGCCTAATTCGGAAAGGACCATGAGTTGGTGTATCTTATAAGCCCAAACACCAGATTATCGCATGACCTTCTAACGGTGATCAAGCTCCGCGCCATTAATGGCATTAACAACAGCAGAACAGATAATCTAATTAAAGAATCTCAAAGCATGATTTATGTCAATCTGTGATGCATTAATTCATTATTTTAGGCACAATTAATCCTTCACCAAGTCAATCTAAGAGTTGACTTCTAAAAGAAGAACCCTAATTCCCAAAATGAATCAATCAAACAAAAATCACAAGCCAAAAACTCCGCTATCAATATTGATGAATTCACAATTAGAACTGGATAGATAAAACCCTGAAATCTTAAAGACTAAAAAAGGATTTACAATATCGTAGATTGACGAAAATCGCGATAAAGACTGAGAGCGCTTACCTCGTTCAACGTATGCCATTGGGTGAGGGTTGATTCCAAGGTCTCTTCTTCTCGAGTTTTCTTCGATAATTTTGACTTTCTTTCCTTGTTTATGGAGAGAGCTCAGCCGTTGTGTTTTTTACGCTCGTATTAATATATATGGATGGGGGGTTTTGGCGTGTTTCGAACGGTAGCATACCTTATTTTTATTACGTGTTCGGTTGATTTTGATTGGCTAGAAATGACAGAGGAGGAAAATAAACATGCAATTTTGGGCTCGGTACTTGACCTTGTGATTTTATGCCTAAGACAATGTTACCATGGCCCAGCTCGTTCCCAATTTCCTAACACGCAATGAAGGAAAAGCTCCTACATTTAAAACATTTGTGTAATCTTCTTCTTAGATTCTGAATCATATTTCATTAATTTTGAAATTTATTCTTCAAATTAAAATAAAAAAATATTTTTTCATAAGAAAAAAAAATTAATAAGGTAAGAGATTTTTTATTCAAGAAATACTTCTTTTAATTTAAATTATTAAAATTCTTGCGCCACTGGTTAAAAAAACAAGCTTTTGTCAAGCTAGAAAACGAACAGGAGGAATTTTGACTCAGAAATTACACCTTTCTTTCAAGATTTGAATAGATTGATTTCTCGTAAATATTTATTTTAGTCATTCAAAAATTAAATAAAAATTGGTTTCAAATTAATTATTGTTCAAATAAAAATTACCCTGCAGTAGAAAGTCATGCATGTTTCCTTCATGTTAGCAGAAGTCATCTTCCTGTTTCATTTTTTTTATAAAATCTCCAATAAAAATTCGTCAGTTAGATAAATATTCAGGGAAGAACTACATAAAAATCTTTTCTGCATTCGGTTGTTTTTTTCCTTTTCTTTTTAGAAACTCTCGTCCTTCTGAACCATTAATCTTTCTCGATAATTAAGAATTATGTTAATTCTTGACCAAAACTAACACTTCATGTCAGTCATGCGCAGGAGAAATGAAATTCTTACAAGTAATTTATTTAATTGAATAAATAAATAAATTTAGTTTCGATACAAAATATCTCCTGATTCTAAAACTAAAAAATAAAAAAAGTGTCTGGGAGTGTATTAATAATTTTAAAAAATATTTTTTATTTTAAAAAAAAATATTTTTAATATTAATGTATCAAAACAATTTTAAAATATAAAATACAGGGAAAAAAAAACCCAGTAATTTTTTTCTTCTTTCTTATCTTATTTCATGAAGTGTCCTTGAATGTCCTCCCGTAATCTACCTCTGCCTTCAAAGGTCACATGCCATCACGGGTACATAAATGAAAGGGGGTAATGTCGCCATAAGCTTTTAAAACTTTACATTTGAATCTATATTTTAATTTCTTTTCATTATACTCTCTCAAAGTAGTTAAGACTTATTCTATAGAAATACATATTTCGCATCCTCAGGTTTTTTATTATTATTATTATTATCTTTATGGATTTCTAGTTTATCCAGATGTTTTTTCATAATGGCCCCTCCATTAATTCCAGAAATTATAGCTCGCCCTGCCTGCCAATATTGTTTATTCACAGAAGAAAATAAAAGAGGAACTATTGAGAATTGCAGACGAGGTGCTGAAGCTGCTGTCAAAAGGACTGGAAATATGTATCCTCCATGCCCACAACCTGAACTAGCCCTGGAAGTTGAACCTCATACTGACATGTCTTCCCTCGCCGTACTGTCCCAAATGAAGTTCCAGGCCTTCAGGCATGGATGGAAAGATGGCGATTGGATCGCTGTCAAATACCTGCCGATGCACTCTTTGTCGATACCAAACGAGGTAATGAACCTTCGATGGCTATCTAGATCCACAACTTACGCAGGAGAAACAGATCATTCACATCTTTTAATGTAAATCTATAGTTTACTTTGTGTCATCTTTTAGAATATTTAACAATCTTTCTCATAAAAAAAAATCAACTTTGGTGAATGGACTCGTTTATGACTTTCAAGAGGAGGAGGAGGAGGACCATCTTACAGAACCATTAAAACATAAGATGAAGAATAGAGTAGGATTTGAGAATGCTGAAGCGGAAATAGCATCACCCCCATTTAATAGACATGGCAATCAGCTAACGTTTTTCTTCCATGTATAAGTTCATTTTTCTTCGTAGTCAACATTATTATTATTATCTAATCTATTTGTCTCCTCAGCAAGGCATCGGGGCATCCTCTTTAGGCATGATGTATCGATTAATATCCCCCGTCATGTAGGCTCTGCTCTCTTCGCCGAGTTTCTTTACAATCTGGCGTTGGCTGTTCCTGTTCAACCAGTGGTTTCCTGATTGTTTTGTAGACTTCCAAGCAACTAATTGAAAGAGGGAAAAAAGGGTGCAAGACTGTCCCCACTGCCAGTTGTGGTGGACGTTTAGATTCCGAATGGATGGAGCTTTAGATCTTCTTTTTGAAGCAAAAATATGGAGCTCATCATGATTCCTCGTCCCCTCAACCTGCTTTTTGCCTCACCAATTACAGTGTGTGCTTTCAGTGTTACTGCAGAGTGAGCGATTTTCTAACACAAGGAGAAGAGGTGCGAGCAGAGTCAACTATCATATAGCAATCGTCCCTGCTTTACTAAAAAGATGAAAATGGTTTCAGGGTATATTTCTAAAATCACACAGGTAATCCTTCCATGTTCGCGGGTAGAACACAAGCCAACGCTAAAAAACAATTACTATGTTTCTGTTCAACATTGAAGTAACAAATGATAGAGTGCTCGGATGAAAATGAACATTTTAGAACTCCTTGAAAATCCCAGCAGCCGTTAAAAATGAGTAAACCTGGTTGTTGGCATAGAAAAGGATCAATCTACAGATTACAGTGTGTCTGTGCGTAAGTGATTCATAAAATAACAAGAAGGTGAAGTAAGACATACTGACCATTTTTAATTAACGAAGTATAGTTGTTGCACGTAACAGGCCTTGCAGAGATGAACAGGAGAGGAGATTTCTATGCTTCTCTGCACCTTTTTCCTTCTCTTCATCTACAAGCACCCATTCCCTTCGCAGTTCCTGGCATAATCTAAAATGAATTAGATGTCAAAAGATGTGATGACTCAGAGAAAAGATAGAGGTGGATTTCTTTCTAAAATGGCTAACTAGCGTTGTACAAGGTATAATCCAGTTTGATCTCTAAAAGGATCGCAATACATATCCACCAAGTAACGGGATAACCATAAAAATAATAAATTAAAGTTGAAGAGCATAATACAAAGACAGACTACCCACTCGCTCAACTCATTTTGAGCTTAGCAACAAGTACGAAGACATAGCTTCAATCTAGAGGAAATGCTATGAACAATTGAAACTCTAAACCAAATACATTGCGTGGTTTCCATTCATTCAAAATATCTATACATGAGCAACATGTATCTCATCCATTTACGCTATCTTGGGCCTGAGATCTGCTGTGAAGAGATATAGGAGAAACAAGCATGTGAGTCATTTGTTGTGTTTGTAGCACTTGGATTTGCTTCTGGATACAAGATAATGTCCCTCTGTTCATTTTCCTCCCCAATCATGGAAGCCTCAGTGAATCTACGTCCATAAAAGCGCAAGAAATTCAGAGATTCTATTCTTGGCTGGCCTAAAGGAGTGCTGCTTTCCAGCATTCCAACAACACTAGCCATTGTAGGCCTCAATAATGGCTCCTCTTGAACACAACAGAGAGCAACACGTACTAATCTCTCCGCTTCTTCACTTGTTACCCGTCCCTCTAGCCTCGGGTCAGCAAGCTCCAAGTAATTCCCTTGCTCATGCATCTCCAATGCAAATAGTGGGAAATAAACAAATCCAGATCCAGATGATGAAATCGATTGGCCACAGCCACTGTTACTGCCATCCATGCTGCAATTTTTTCTTCCACTTACAAGTTCAAGCAGTACCATTCCAAAACTGTAAACGTCAGTTTTTTCTGAGATTGCTGAATTAGTTAGCCATTCAGGTGCAAGATAGCCACGGGTACCCCTCATTGTTGTAAATAAACTAGATTGTTCAGGGCCTAGAAGCTTTGAGAGGCCAAAATCAGATATCTTTGCCTGAAAATAGTCATGCAAAAGAATATTCTCTGGCTTGACATCACAATGAATGATTTTTTGTTCACACCCAGAATGCAAGTATGCAAGCCCACGTGCGGTTCCGAGGGCTATCCCAAACCTCTCTTGCCATTCCAAGACAGGCCCGCTGCCAAAGAGGGTCCTGTCTAGTGAGCCACGATTCATATACTCATAAACTAAAAGGCGCTGCCTCCCTTGGGCACAAAACCCTCTCAGTTTCACCAGGTTGACGTGGTGTATATTTCCGATTACTGCAATTTCAGTGCAAAAATCTTTTTTCCCTTGGACTCCTAAATTGGTTATCTTCTTTACTGCTACAGCTGATTTATCAGGCAGCGTACCCTTGTATACAACACCGAACCCACCAGACCCTATCTTGGTCTTAAAATTATCAGTAGCTACCTCGAGCTCTTCATAGTCAAACCGTTGTGGTAAGCCTGGGATGTAGAAGGCGTCCAGATCTCCTGAAGAAATCGAGTTTGCAAGGCCTAGTTTTGTCTCTTTAATCTTCAAAAAACTCTGTTTTCTCCACCAGAGGAAACTGAAAGCACCTATGATGAAGAACCCAGTAAAAGGTAACAGCACCAGAATAAATAAAGGGAAGTCTCGTCTTGGATTAGTAGACCCATTGTTGGAAGGTGAATCATTTCCACCTAAAGTCTTAATGTAGCCCAAACGATCGTCATCATCTGTAGTACTTGCTATAATGGAACCTAATTCATTTTCAAATGCATAGCAAGATCCAGAAGAATTTTGATAATAAATTCCCAAACAAGAACAGTCAGCAGTGCAGAAATCTTGACAGACTGACAAATTCACACCATATTCTATAGGCTCAGAGAAATCAACAGAGAAGTAACCCATACCATAGCCAAGCTTCAGATAAGAAACATCAGATGAATTCAACTGAGTAACATTCTTGGCTGAATTGCAAGCCAATGGCAAAGAATAACCATCACTTGGCGCGCAGCCGCTCGAATTTTGTGAGCCTCTTAGGAAACCTTGGGGGCATGAACAAATTGGGCCATTGGATGTAGTGCCAGTACACAGTCCAATTCTGCCACAGACAAGTGGAATTCGACAACCATCAATTGGCCCTACAAATTCCTGTTTCCTGTCAGTACCCAGAAAACTACTGATCACGAACTGGCCAGAAGCATCCAACTGAGCAATTCGGAAGTTGGATGGAGGCAAGGTCACCTGTGTCACAATTGCTGATCCATTACGACCAAAGAGAAAGAGACCTGTTCCATTAATTTCCATATATTCATTTATATAATTAGAGTTCCTGTAAGCTCGGGCATCCATAGATAATCTCCAGTATGTCTGCCCATACCATTGCAGCAAGACATCTGAATCACTGACAGTCAGCTTGTAATCACCGGTTGACAAGTCATCATCTGATACAGCACTGGATAGAATTGTGTCCTCGAGTAAGTGCTGTCCCATGACAATCGTGTCTGTTGGATAGTGGAAGCTCTCCCAAAGAGAACGATTAAACTGGTCAAGTAAAACAAGATTGCCCGTCTCAGTTAGCAGCAGTGCATTTACTGATGATCTTAGTGGTGGAGTTGACCATATATCATTACCGTCTTGCTCGGCGATGGTAATTCCAATTGCTGTGAGAGTCATTTTACCAGAACTTGAGATAGGACCATCGCGATTAGCAGACCAGATGACGGTGCCAGACACTGCATGCATAACACACAAGTAATAGCGGGCCTTTTGTGCTCCAGGGTTGAAGATAGCAACTTTGAATGTTCCATCACGTGAGAACAGGAAAGCCCCTGCGTTGTCAACAAATTTAAAGTTTGAAGCAGTGAAATTCGGAGAGATTAATTCAGTGTAGGTAACACCAGATACAAGAACATGGAACAAAAAACTGGTGGACAAGAATAACAACAAGGTTCCCATATGGTGGATTGGTTGAATGATGAACAGACAAGAGAAAAGCAAGCCGTCTGATGACAGAGGTTTTGGTGGATTTGGAATTGGTCTGCCAGAATTTCTCCATTTCTTTTTTCCTATCCAGCTTCTTGGCCGTTGACTTCTCTCTCTCAACACCACCTAAATGCTGCCTGATTTGTGACGAAGGTGGGCAGGGCACGCGTTTACTTGGTGATAGCAGCAGCTGATGATGTTCAGATTTAAAAAATTTCTTGCCGTTCAAACCGGAGGGGTTTTTATTATAGCTGCAGGACATTTGGTGATTCATGAATTTAAGAACCATTTGTTTACAATATCTTGTTTTCTCAAACAACATGCTGACAGCCATCATCCCGCCTCTTTCATTCCTTGCCAACCTTTCATTTAAGAAGAATAGCCACAGCCCAACCCCTCGATATTTATATAACCATTTCATGCACACCATGACAGGAGCATGTCTTCATTTAAAATTAAATAGTATATAGCATTATTGATGTTCAAGTATGAACAGGCACAAACCTAGCCATTATCAAACACATGAAAATTAATAAGTAAAGGTCGTCATTCAGTGATGGCTTGACATGGTTATATTGTCACCAATATTTCTTATTTCCCGCAAACCCATTTTGTTAATAAATTAATAGACAATCATAGAAAGTCCAAATTGCCCTAAAGACAAAAAAAAAAATAAACAAAACATCAAACACTTGGTGTGTATTGCAACATATTTGTTATCTTTCATCCATGTATATAATTTTCAATTGATTTTATTAAACATGTATATCAACCTTTAATTTTACAATTAAAATTTTTCTTGATGAAATAAAAATTTTAAAACCAAATAAATTTTTTAGTTTAATAACTATACTAAAACTTTTTGCATGGCATAAGTATTTTTTTGAATTTTTAATTTTTTTTAATATCAGCAAGGTCGAGCATGCAAGCTAGTCTCTACTAACAAATTTTAAAATATGTACTAGTCATGCTTTGTATATTTATACATTGTCATTCATGTCAGCCTTTCTTTTAAAGATCTATTTACATCCAATGAGTTTTATTCTTTTAAATAGATCAACCATAGTTCGTATCTGGTTGGTGTGCATATAATCTATTTTAAATTTCTTGGCTTTAAGCCATTTCTCGTAATCAATGTTACATATTGCTTCCACGTAGTTGATAGGTTTTTTAAGTACGAACAACTTGTCATCATTAACTTTCATAGAAAGTTGATATCTCAATGGTACATGACATGTACCAAATCTACAAAATTCTTATGTTTTTTGAGTTTTATATTGAACATCAATTATTATAATTAACCCCGAGCTTTAGTTCTATTTACATGTTAGTTTGTGGTTCTTGAACTTATTTAAGTTCTAATTTCCTCGCATTAATCTTTTTTAAAAAATATCTTTCTCTAAAAATATGGCATATTTTGGGACAAACATCTTTTACTCAATGAGAAGGTGGAAATAATATCCAATTAATTATTTTATATCCAACAAACTTACAATTATTTGAATTAACTCTTAGCTTTTCATATACATTACACTTCATATAATTTTTGTTTTATTATTTGATTATTACACATAGAGTATACTAAGACATTGGATTTTATTTGTAGGAAAACATTTTTAAAAAAATTACAGTGATATTGTTAGCCTTACTCTGTTATTATGTTGTTTTCATAATCATATTTGGAATTGCAATCTTACAATGTTTACGTTACATATTCTAGTCTTGAACTAGTTACATGACTTGTATGATGCCGCGGGATAATTTTTTTTGCATAAGAAAAAAACTAAAATCTAAAAGTATTAGGTTTTTTTGTAAAGTTGTACCCAAGAGTTTTGGGTTTTACTGCAATGCTTGACCCAGGAGTAATATTTATAATATTAATAATAACATTAAACTTGCATGACCTAAGTTTAAGTAGGTCTGGCTGCATCATCAGATCCAATAACCTTGGATGTGAGTACAGGTTGCAAGGTCATGTCATAAAAATATGATAATTAAATAGATTAATTAAAAAAAATAAAGAAAAAAAACCAAGAGGAAGAAAAAAAAATAATGAAGAAAAAGAAAAAAAATCTGAATTAACCAGGTTAACCTATCAAACCTGGAATTCGTGTCATAAAAGTTTGATAACTAAATAGAAAAAAAAATTAATGGGTTAACTCAAAATTAACCGGGTTAATCCGTCAAACCAGATTAACATGTCGAGCCCAGGATACGTGTCATGAAAGTCTAATATTTAAATAGAAAGAAATTTAACATTGACAAACTAAATTAAAAAAAAATAATTAAAAAAAATCAAAAATTATGGGTTAACCTGTCAAACTTGGGATTTGTGTAATGAAATTTAATAACTAAATAAAAAAAATTAACATTAACAAACTAAATTAAACAAAAAAAATTCATCAAAAGAAAAAAAAGTAAAAAAAAAACCCATAAAGGCATAAAAAAAATAAAAAAATAAAAAAGAAAAATAAAAAAAACAGCTCAGATTATTTCAGTATATGTTATTATTATAATAATTATATTATATAAGTACAATGAAAATAAAAGGTGTGGAAAAGCTACGATACTTTTACTTTTCCTATATATTTGAGGGTATTGTCAATGTTGTTGTTTATATTTAACTCCAAAAAGTATTGACAGAACATCAAAGCTGATTAGATGAAGAAGGTACAAAGAATCAAGAGCCCGGAATACTGGACCTGAATATCCCTGTGAGACCGTGGCAGCTGCGGCAGTATCACCTAATATCCCTGTGAGACAGTGGCAGCTGCGGCAGTATCAAACGAAGTTGATTATTTTTTAAATAATTTTTTATATTAAAATTTTTATTAATAATATTTTTTTTATTTTTTAAAAAATTATTTTTAATATTAACATATTAAAACGATCTAAAACATATAAATTATATTAAATTTAACAAAAAAAATTAAAAAAATTTTAAGAACGCTGTTTCAACCGCATTTCCAAATAATTTCTATAAATCACCAGGTATCTAGAAAGTTAAATTTAAAAATATTTTTAAAAAATTAATTTTTTTATTTATTTAAAATTAATGTTTTTTTATTTTTAAATGATTTTGATATGTTGATGTCAAAAATAAATTTTTTAAAAAAAATATTAATTTTTAATATATTTTTAAATAAAAAATATTTTAAAAACAATCATAATTATATTTTAAAAAAAAAACACACACATGTATACAAGGTATCAAATCTCAGTGCTTTATATTTAGCCACCAGGTTTATGTCCTTATTTTAATAGTTATATATTTGTTGATTCAATACGTATAGATGGTAATCTATGAGGATACGGACATAGCACGACTTCGATATGGAGATACGGTAATTCTTAAAAACATAGAATACCATTAGATCATTTACCTTTATCACTATGCATGTTGCGGTCCGTCCTAATACTATTAAACCCCAATATATTAATACATGATCTAAATTATAATATTAAAATAATTTTATAATTTAAAATAAATTATAAAATTTAATTTTCAACAATTCTAATATTAAACAATAAGTTTTTTTAAAAAATTAATAATTTCTGACGAGGGCACATACATTGAATTCCCCCCTCAATTAGTAGATTAAACATTATCATCGACCTTTATATGCTATTTCATCAATTAATATTATTAAAAGTAAACAATGGCAAATAATTAGTAAATTAAAAAGTTGCTGGAATAAAGTTTTATTTAGTCAAATGACTAATTTTTTAACTCATAAAACCTAGAATTATATTTGAACCAGTCTTAAAAAGAAAAAAAAAAAACGCTAAAAAGTATTTTATCCATATCTCCACACACCCAAATTTAAAACTATTTTATTAGTATTGTTTTATCGTATTTTCACAAAATACGATACTTATTAAGTTGTATCTAAATGTTAGTACGGGGAGTCCAAGCGTCAAGAGAATTAGGTAGATGGCGAGTAACGCCTTCGCCTTTTTGTTTTTTCAAAACTACCTGCATTGATCGGGAAATGCACAAGGCCACCTCACCCCAGCTGGACGAGCGGATGGCTACCGGTAATATAAAAATCAAAGAATTACTCGCTGTCTACACTCGACGCATGATGCAATTATCAACGGCTCTGGATCACTGTGCTGTGAATCCCATCAAATCCGGGCGGCACCAACCTAATCTATTCACTCGATTTGCAGGCTGCCACGTGCGCAACAGCTTGTGAGAGCTTAGCTACCAATACCACGGTTTTGACTTCTTTCTTGTGTGCTGTGAAAGACAAGAAAAAGGGAAATCCCCATGACCACACACGATGAGAAACTTTTTACCGACAGTATGCTTGGCCTGTGTAAAAGTAAAACCAAGTAGAGCCATTATAAAGGCTGATTGCTATAATCTTTTTATTAAAATAATTTTAGCTATTTAGTTTTTTTTCTGTGTTACAAGTTTTTTTAAAGTATTTTTTATTTATAAAGATATGAAAATAATAATTTTTTTAAAAAAATTATTTTAATATTAATAGGTAAAAATAATTTTTAAAAATTGAAAGCGTGGTTGTACGACATTAAACAAAAGATGCCAAAACATCAATTCTGAATCAGTCGCCTAACAAGACGGTTGGATCATACTGGGGAAGTTTTTCAAACATGCACTGTCACTTCCACCATATATATGTTGATTTGACTTTGATTTCATTTATTGGAATGTGATGTGCGAGGGTGATCAGATGAAGATTGATTGTGTTGTTTTTTTTAAAAAAAATTATTTTAAAATAAATATTTTTTTTATTTTTTAAAAATTATTTTTAATATTAATACATCAAAATAATATAAAAATATAAAAAATTATTAATTTAAAGTAAAAAAAATAATAATAAATTTTTTAATTTTTTAAAAAACATTATTGAAACATAAAAATAAAGAGTTTAAAAGAAAAAATTGGCTTCAACAACTTTTTTTATTTTTATTTTTTAGATAATGTTTGTTTTTATATTTTAAAAAAATTAAAAAATATATATTTTTTATTTTAAATTAATTTTTTTAAATTTTAAATTAATTTAATATACTCATATTAAAAATAATTTTTAAAACATAATAAATATATTATTTAAATATATTTATAAACAAAATATTTTTAAAAAACAATTAATTATTATGGAATATTCTTGTCAAATAACCCACAACCTGGTAATTACCTGTCTGCCCTTCACTAGTAAAAAAAAAAAATCAAAATTGCAGTACATCATCTCCTCTATTTTCCAGTCTAACCATAAAATCTCCCATTAATTAAGATTTCATCAATTGAATACCCACCATCCACCAGCATATCTTGCAAGCTCTGAGGTTGCGCCACCACAATTACCATCGACTTTTGGGCCCAGCATCGAACTCCTCCATCTTTCTTTCTTTCATGTTCTTTGTTCTCCTCACTTCTAGCTGTTAAGGTATTTGGGCTACTCCGCATCCCCACCACTACCCAGCTTTACCTGTAATAATATCTACTAGCTGGTAAACTGTTTTCCAGCATAAAAATAAATAAATAAATGTGCAATCATTGAAAACATAATCAAAAATAAAAAATTCTTATAGATGAATTTGATAAAATAACTTGAGAATCATATATAATAATTTTTATACAATCGAGTATAAAAACCTATTTATACCCAAAAAAATATTCAACAAAACCTATTTATGCCTGCTAACATGGTAAGTATTCTTTAGCTAATAATTTGCGTGTTGATACAGAGGTAGAATCTGAAGAATTCGATGGCTTATGTTCTCATCCATCTCCATTGTCTGTGCTCGATGTCTATAACATGACCTCACTTGGTCATGGACTTGAAAGCAATGTGGAAATGGTGGCCAGAGAGAGTAATATAGAAAGCTCAATCAAAGAAGAAAGCAGTGTAGAAATGATTGGAGATAGCTCCGAAGAAGTGCGTGCATTTCGGATTTACGGGAAGAGCGAACGTTATCACCATCAGCTAGTCAAGAGCTGCTTGGTTTTGATCAACAGTCTCAAATTGGGCATGGTGTTGGGCAGTTTTTTGATGGTTTCATTAATGGAGAAGGTTTTTCTGTGTGTGATAACATTGAGCCAATCAGTTCACCTATGGATGGGGTGATGGATCTTCCGGGCATTGAACTTGAGACGCTTGCTTTTGTCAGGAAACTCTCAGTTTTGCTTACCAGTAATGTTTGTAGTTGTCACTCATATCAAATACATTTTTAGCGTATATCATAAATAAAATAGTGAGATAGAGATGGGGTTTTGTGTGCTTGTAAGAGGCGAGGAAGGGAGTTCTTGGGTTCTTGTTTGAGAGCCATCCAGGATTTCGCAACTCTCTGTGATGCTCCATTTACGAGCAGCTATTTAGTATATAAAACTTGTTATGTTTAATCTCGTGCTTCTCCTGATGTCGTCGTTTAGATTCTCCGGAAAGGTCTCGGAAGGTGGCATCTTTTGTTTTCCTTTTGTTTCTTCTAATCTTTGGTTTCCCACCATGATTTGTCGTTGGAGATGGATGGAAGTCTTATTTATATATATAGTTTGCTAAGAGAACGTTTCAAGGGAGGCATTCTTCCGCTTTTTCATCTTTGAAGAATTCCAAAAGACTGTTCTTGATGGATTCCAAATTTCCAACCACTATTCACCAAAGTACTTATCTCGGCGTTTCAAATTTGACATCAGAAAAGTTGGGTTTGTGGTGCCCAATTCGTAGAAAATTTTTATTGTTAATTGATATTTTATTAATTATTTTTTGAATTTATTTTAAAAAAAATAGATATAAAAAGTGAAAAAAAATTCATTACTAATAAAAATATCTTTATTTAATATTTTTCTCTTTTAATCATATATTTTTTAAAAATATACATAAGAATTAACTCATAGAATATAATTGGTTACCCTTAAATTATCATACAATCTCTCCGGAAATCGCTCAAGGAAAAAAAAAACTAAATAGCCTTCGAAATATAAGATTCATAATCTTTTTATTTTTAATATTTTTAATATAAATATTTCCAGAGCATATTTTTTTAAAATATCATTATATTTTTTTTCTTATAAAATTATTAATTTAAACATTTGAAAGTCTCCATTTTCATAAAAAAATAATAAAAAAAAATCTTTTGTAGATATATAGTTTTCCATATTAAACTATCATCTACATTAACTTCGCACGTTAAGATATCAGTTACTAGTTAATTTGATTAAAAAAATAAATCAAATTACTGAAACTGAATAATTAATGGATTATTCAATACATATAATTTACTTTTATGCTATTTGATTGTTTTTTAATAAATAATTACAAAGATTCCAACAACCGTGCTGACCGTTATATTTGTTCTCTACGAAACTCATCCAAGTTTATGTTGTCTGAAGACCTTATACTCAACATGAATTTAATATTGTTTACATGACTTCAAATCACGTGTTCTTAATTCATGAATTAATTATTTGTTATCTCTAAATTCTAATTAGCATTGGATTTTTTTTAGATAATGATTAATAGTAAATAGATTTTTGTTATTTTGTATTCCAGAAGCTATCTTGTGTTCTTATCATTTGAGCTGATGAAGGAAAAGCTCATAAATTATTTTTTACCCATTTAACATTGAGTCGAGGGAACAATGTAGCAAGTGAAAATCTGCAGCTGGTGGCTGTCACGGGATTCAGCTGAGAGAGCTCCAAATTATTATAAACATGTACTAAAAGTAATTGCCGGTTAGCATTTTAGCAATTAACAGTGAAATGTCTTAGTCTTTTTTAATTTAGCAATCAAGGGTTTTTTCCTTTTCTTTTTAAGCGAGAAAGAATGCGGGGAGTTACGGGGATTTCTGTTTGTTTTTGTGTTAAAAAATATTTTTTAAAAAATTAAATATGTTTTATTTTTTATTTATTTTAAATTAATATTTTTTGATATTTTCATATCATTTTGATATGTTAATATTAAAAATAATTTTTTTAAAATAAAAATATCATTTTAATATATTTTTAAATAAAAATATTTTAAAAAACAATCATAATCATATTTCTAAACATTCAGATTAAAAAAATAAGAGAATATTTACACGAGTAAAAAGAAAAACTAAAATAAAACATCATTCAGGCCAACTTGATAACAAGACACTGTTGGGAAGGCCTGTCGGTTATGTCAAATATCAAACATGGATGAGATTAACGATATTTACCTTTTTACTTCTTGGGCTAAAGTATGCAGAGTTCTTTGTCCTGTTCCGAGGCCCACTAGGAGTGTTTTCACTTCCAATGACAAATCCACAAGAAGCCAGGCACTGAGATACGTCTTCAATGAGCTTTCCATATAATTTGTAATTTTATTAGTCGAAAATGCTTTATTAAATCTCCTTATTAATATAATATTATATTTAATAATTTAATAATTAAGTTTTTATTTAATAAAAACTTGTCGTCTATCAACGTTGTGAGACTTAATGGTTAAACCACGAATATACGTGGACTTGATTTGTTTTCCGCGTGTTGCGATTTCATTTATCTACCCTGAGATTTTAATGGTGTTAACAGGGGAAGGGTGGTGATTAAATTAAATTTTATTTTACAGGGATATAATGAGACATTATTTGAGAAAGGAACCTAATTAAACATTTTATGTTAGTAGAAGGATGAACTATATCAAGAGCCCTGTCTCGAATAAAAGACTAGGTTAAGGCAAAATCACATATTTTCTGATTCGACCTAGGATTACTTGTTGTGTGGATACAAGTCAAGTTATAGTAACTTTTTTTTAAAAAAAATACTTTATTCCAAAAGCAAAGCATAAAAAATAACATAAAATATACTTATTTTTAACCAAAGGCAAAATAGAACGAACCAACAATGCAAATCCATAGCGAACAAGTTTATCTTTCTTTCAAGAAAAATCAAATCAGCCCACGTGTTATCTTGTGGCTTGATTAGCCGAACACAAAAATAAATAAATTATATTGATAAAAATTATAGAGATGCTGTAATTTTTTTTTGGGTGAAATTTCTTGATAGATATTTTTACTATAGGTTCAAATCCAAGATACCTAGTTAGTTTTGGATGAATAATTAGACACTATAAAAAGTTTTTTCATAGTTTTAAAATTTAATTGGGATGAATCAAATCAAAATTAGAGATTAAAAAACTTAAACTTAAAATACTTCTTTAAAAATTAAAATGATGTTCTTTTAACAAAAATAAAAAGAGTCGGTGAATTGATAATCTAATTTTCATCAAGTTAATTGAGTTTTTTTTTTTTTTTTTTTCAACCCAAGTGGTTGAGTCCCAAATTAACCTTTCAAGCAAGTTCAAGTTTTAAAACAATAGTTTTTTTTTTTCTTTCCTAGTTGCATTTTTCTATGCTCAAATTAATAATTAATTTTTCAAGAATAGATAAAATTAAAAAAAAAATCACTAAAATAAAGCACATGAACGTGTTTGGCACTGCATTTTAAAAGTATTTTTGAAAAAATATTTTTTTTTCTTTGAATTAATATGTTTTTGATGTTTTCAAATTATTTTGATATGTTATCTCAAAAATACTTTTTAAAAAATAAAAAAATATTATTAATATATTTTTTAAATAAAAAATATTTAAAAAACAACTAGAATCACGCTCCCACCCACACAAATTACACTGAGGTCTTGCCTAGCTGCTGTGGTCAACTGCAAGTTGTTCAATCCTCTGCAACGTCCTGGGTTCAAACCTCTCTGTGCACCCTGTCACCCCCGCGATGTGCTTACATGCTTTATTGGGTTTGCAGGATGTTCAGTGGGCCCGGGGATTAGTTGTGGTGCGTGCAAGCTGGCCCGGACACCACGTCAAATAAAAAAAAAAAAAAAAAGAGCATATGGTCGGTTTTGCTCCCTTGACATATCCACATCTATCACATGACTTTGACGCCAACCCATTCAATTAGGTTAGATGTAGGAAAATTTCCACTCAAAAGGTACACCCACCCAATTCGTTGTTTTTAATAAAAAAAAATTTAAATATTTTTAAATTATTTTGATACATTATATTAAAAATAAATTTAAAAAAATAAAAAAATATTTTAATATATATTTTTTTAAAAAAACTTTTATCATTACTCTAAACACCCCGGGGTACCACTATAGATTATAAAACTCCGTCTGTTCTCCAGTGACCCAGTCTACTTTACCACCGTCCATACGACCATAAATACCAGCCAATACGCGCGCACAAACCCCGAAATTTCAAATTCTATACCCCCTCACCTCCACGGCGCAGTTTAGCACTCACCAATCCAACACTGAAACGCGGCACATGATCCATCCATCCTTCCCACAGAGCACAAAACCTCCCTCTAAAGAAAAAAAAATCATAATCATAAAAAAAGAGAAAGGGTAGCAAAGAGAGAGCAAAAGAAAAGGCAAAAAGTAAAAGGAAAAAAAAGCGAAGAGGCTGGGCTGGCTGGGGTCAGGGCCTAGGGGAGAGTAGACAAAGGAATCAATTGTCGGCGCCATTTGTCTTAGCCGACCAATCATAACGCCCCTTTCCCTTTCTAACTTCCCACCTTCACGTCTTCATAAACCCTATCATCTCTCTTTCCCTTTCTTTGTTGTTGTTGTTTCTCTTTTATTCTTTTGTTTTTCCCTCTTCTTTTCTTTTTTATGTCCCATTATTATCGGTTCTTCCGTAATTTTTTTAACAATCGGAAGGTGCCTCAGCTTTAGGGTTTTCTTTATCTATCACTTCATTATTTTTGATTGATTTCTTTTTCCTTTTTTTCTCAATTCGTTTCTTTTGTCGTTACTGTTTAATTGTTTTTCCTCTAAGGAATTATGAAAAGTTCGAGTGAGCAATCGCCTGTGATGGTGGTTGTGAGGTCCGAGGATAGTGGTGATAGGGAGAAGGAGAAGAAGAAGAATAAGCGCCGATCTAATCGCCGATCCAAACAGAACTCTCCCAATCCAGGTATTCTTCGCTTATAATTATTAATCGTGTTTTCTTTCTTTTATTTTCTTCTTAGGTTGTTGAGGAAAGTACAGTTAGCTGCTGTAAGATTTTTGATTTATAACGGTAAAAGAAGAAGAGAGATTCGTGTTTTGGAAATTTTTGTTGTCTTTCCTTTTTGTATTCTTTCTCTTGTCAGATTTTTCGCGAGGAAAGAATTCTGGGAAACAGAGCAATGGTCAATTTTTGTAAAATAGGATCGATTAGCTTCCTCGTTTAGGTAAATAATGTTGTCATTAGATGTGTTAAAAAGTAAATAATCCTCTGGCAACCACGAAGTACGCTAGCAGAGTTAACTGCTTGATCTTGGAGTCGGTATTAAACCTTGACAGTAATAATTCTGGTATTGTCAGAACAATCTTGATGTTATGGTTTTTCTATTCATTTTTTCATGAGATCAGCTTTCAGTTCACAAAATGATCTACGTGGGGAATTATCAGTGTCTGTTGGAAATGGTGGCAAAACAAGGTGTTATACATCGTCTATGGGTTGCTCATCTTCGAAGCAGCTGGAATCAGACTTGCATGTCCTCAGTGAGCATGTACCAACCACAGTGTCAAGGATCGCCTATAGTTCTATGCCAACTATGCGTGTAAACGAACAACAAGAAGACCTAGTGCTATCTGATCTTGATGGATCAATGCTTGCTAAGTCATGCACTGAACCAGTTGTTGGTGGAGGCCCCCATGGAAAATTGCTTCCTTTTCACCAGTTTGAGGGCCAAGCTCAGAGTAAAATCTTTGCTCCATACTGGTCCACGGAGACTGTTAACGAGGCATTAGAGGTTAGCTTCTTATTTAGTGCAATAATATCACTACTATAGCAGCTCTCGTTAATTTTTGTTGACTCACATGTGTTTTCTATCTTAAATTCTTGGCAGAAAGGTGATGTATTTAAAGCGTTATTTCGTGTAAATGCTCACAATAGACTCGAGGTTTGTTTTATATGCTCCATTTGATTCTATTGGTTGCAAGTGTTCTTTCAATGTTCCATATAAAATTTTTATTCTTAGCTATTTGCATATATCATTTTCTATTGGTAGGCATACTGCAAAATTGAGGGAGTACCTACAGATGTTCTTATCAGTGGAATTGCTGCACAGAACAGGGCTGTAAGTTTGGGCCTCTCCAATTTTTTTTTTCAATTCTATTTGTTGGTTGGTACTCTCACCGAGTAGTTAGAAAATAACCAAGACTTGCATTTCTAACATGATGCATGATCTACCTTTCCAATACAG
Organism: Populus alba; assembly: GCF_005239225.2. Taxonomy (NCBI): domain Eukaryota; kingdom Viridiplantae; phylum Streptophyta; class Magnoliopsida; order Malpighiales; family Salicaceae; genus Populus; species Populus alba. The sequence goes on along the minus strand of NC_133297.1, from coordinate 11,273,299 downwards.
CTAAAAGAATTGATGATAACATATGGGAACATGATTATTTTTTTTGGTATTGATTGAAATAACTTTTTTTCCTGTATAGATGGATGGTGATGTTGTGGTCATCGAGGTAGATCCTTTGTCATTCTGGACCAAAATGAAAGGGTCAAATGCACCATCAAACAATCCCACAGCAGAAGATAGCAATTTACATCTTGAAGCCAATGGAAAAGTTGGTGGTGGCTGCAAAGGTAAAAGTAAAACGAACTTGGATTTGGAGTGTGCTGATTTTGGAAACTCCTTGGCTCCTCAGAAGGGGGTTCATTATGATGAGAGTGCTTGTGCTGGTGAGGTTGTTCATGATAATTATGTTAATGGGTATCACCAGTCAGCTTCAGAGTCTTCACTCGCTGTTCCTTCTAATGGGCAGGATGAAGTTTCAAATAGTGTGGGGAGGATTTGTGCCATGCTTAGTTTATACCCATCAAAAAGACCAACTGGTAGAGTTGTTGCTATCGTTGAAAAATCTCCTCGTCGAGATGTTATTGTTGGTTTTCTCAATGTTAAGCAATGGTTTTACTACAGGGAAGGCTGTAAACAAAATGCAAAAAAGAATAAATGCTCGCTATCAATTTCAAACCGTGAATACCTCGAGATGATGCCCACTGATCCAAGATTCCCAAAACTGATGGTCCTTGTGAGCGTTTTACCTGACTGCATCAAGAAAAGGTTGGAGAATGAAGATGCAACTGTTGAAATGGAGTTGGTAGCTGCACAGATCGATAATTGGAGTGACAAAAGTCCCTTTCCAGAAGCTCATGTCTCATGTATTTTTGGACGGGGCAGTGAAATGGAGTCACATATCAATGCTATTTTACATGAAAATGCAATTTGTTGCTCTGAATTTTCTCCTGAATCACTATCCTGTCTTCCAAGCAATACCTGGGAGGTGCCAAAAGATGAAATACAAAATAGAAAAGATATTAGGAATTTGTGCATATTTACCATCGACCCTTCTAGTGCTACTGATTTAGATGATGCTCTCTCAGTTCAAAAGTTACCCAATGGCCTTGTCAGAGTGGGTGTCCACATTGCAGACGTGTCATATTTTGTTTTACCTGACACAGCCTTAGACATGGAAGCTCAATTTCGATCTACCAGTGTTTATATGTTGCGGCGCAAAATACCAATGTTGCCTCCATTGCTTTCAGAGAATTTAGGTTCTCTTAACCCTGGAGTTGATAGGCTTGCATTCTCTATCTTCTGGGACTTCAACAGTTCTGGGAATGTTGTGGATCGTTGGATTGACCGCACTGTGATACAATCTTGCTGCAAGCTTTCATATAAACACGCCCAGGACATTGTTGATGGGATGATTGATACAGAGACTTGCAACACCTTTGGAGATAGCCTTCCACAGTTGCATGGTCATTTTGAATGGGCAGATGTAATTGGATCTGTTATATCTCTTCATGAAATTTCAAAGACCTTAAGGGAAAAGAGGTTTGATAATGGGGCTCTACGGCTTGAAAGCTCTAAAATTGTTTTCTTGTTTGATGAATATGGAGTTCCATATGACAGCAGTCTTTGTGAACAAAAGGACTCTAATTTTATTGTTGAGGAGTTTATGCTTTTGGCAAACTTCACTGCTGCTGAAATCATATCTAGAGCTTTTCCAGATAGTGCATTACTGCGGAGGCACCCTGAACCTAATATGCGGAAACTCAGAGAGTTTGAAGCTTTTTGTTGCAAGCATGGTTTAGAATTGGACACTTCTTCTGGTAACTTCCAACCATCCTTAGAGTGCATCAAGGAAAAGCTCAAGGATGACTCTGAGCTATTTAATATTCTTATCAACTATGCTTCAAGGCCAATGCAGTTGGCGACCTACTTTTGTAGTGGTGATTTGAAAGATAATATGAATGATTGGGGTCATTATGCACTGGCTGTTCCTCTCTACACACATTTCACTTCACCACTGCGCCGATATCCTGATATTGTTGTCCATCGAACACTGGCCGCAGCAATAGAAGCGGAGCAATTGTATATGATGGATAGAAGAATGTCTCTTAAAGCGAGGCCAGGGGAAGAAGGGACAAGATGTTTCACTGGTATTTGTTTTTGCAAAGATGTTGCAGAATCCGCAGAAGGCAAGGAAGCATTATCAGCTGCAGCATTAAAGCATAGAATTCCTTGCCCAGAGTTACTTTCACATGTTGCAGCTTATTGTAATGAGAGAAAGCTGGCTAGCAGGCATGTCAAGGATGCTTGTGATAAGCTGTACATGTGGGTTTCGGTGAAGAGGAAGGAGGTATGTTTTCTCCATTGGGACCTCTTAATGTTCAGTGCCTTACCATCCTTTAATATGTGCTTTAGCATTCTGTTTCTTTAAATCGTCCAATTTGTTCAAGCTTCATGCATAACGCTGAATAGGACAATAAAATTGATGAAAAAAAATTTAGGTTGAGGTAGTTTTTTTTTGGTGATTGGCCATATAATGGTTAATATGTGCTCCAGGTTCACTTGATTATAGCATGTTTGTTTATATGTATGATCGGGAATCCATTTGCTCCCTTTCTACCCTGCAGGTTTTATTGTCTGATGCCAGAGTTTTGGGTCTTGGTCCAAGGTTTATGTCCATTTATATCAACAAACTAGCTGTGAGTATATCTATACCTATATATTATCCATAGTTCTTGCTAGATTGCATAATGGTCTCTTATGCAACCACACATGCATTCAGATTGAACGGCGTATATATTATGATGAAGTTGAAGGCCTGACGGTGGAATGGCTTGAAGCCACATCGACACTGGTGCTAAGTATATGCGCCTCCAAACGCTCAGTTAGGAGAGCAGGCTCGGGGTATTACAAGGCGCTTGGTGAGGTTGCATGGGTCATAAATCCTTATGATCATAACTTTGAACCTGACATGAAGAGTACCAAGGGATGTAGTGCAAGCCAGCATTCCGATGCCATTTTGAAATCTGAAATTGATCCTTTGGTTTTCCCTCTCACAGTGCGTCTTCTCTCAACAATCCCTGTTGCCCTTCATGCAATTGGCGGGGATGACGGGCCCCCTGATATTGGGGTGCGTCTATTCATGAGCTCATATTTTACCTAAACTGCATCACATGAGCTGGCAATTTGAGTGTTGGATAAAGTTTCTCGACTCATTGAACCTACAGAATTGAAGGTAGCTGAGCTTTATAAGGGATCACAAGAGCTCTTCTGTAGATAAGAACTCTAGTGTATAGTTTTAGATTTTTTTTTTCTTAAAAAAGGAAAATCCGTGGTTTTTTAAGAATAACTGATATTTAATGTGTTTTTAAAAAAACCTTCGATGCTAAAGCATATAGTAGAAGGTGTAGATAATAGCGGGCTCCGTGCTGTGGGAGTTTAGCTAAGGTGGCTGTTTTTAACAAAAGCTGCTTCATAGCGGAATTGGCCCTTGTTTTTGTAGGCCAGCTCCATCGGGCATAATTTTGTGGCTCATGTCTGGTGCTTTGGAGCCAATCTCATACTTTCTTCTCAGTTATTGTAATGTTGGCCAATGCATCCCATTACCTTTTATCTTGGGTAGCTGGTTCTTAGCTTTTATAATAACAAAATGCAGTATGTTGGACTGGGATATGACAATATTTTTTCTTGTGAATAAAATGGCCCTTTTGGCTTTCAAACATGCTGTTAATATGTATGGCAGTTTCATTTGAATCCTATATGTATTTTTGCTTTTGGGAAATGCAAAATCTCATGTGGGTAATGAGTAAAAGCAGCAATCTTGACTATCCCTCTAACTATTTTTGTGAGTCAAGAATGTTCATACCTGTCTTTGACGAATAAAAGAAAGGGGAATGATGAATTCCTTTCAAGCTTATCACAAATACTCAACTGGATCAAATTGAGTTTCCGACCTATCTAGATTTCGATCAATTAACTAACTTGTTGATGTGATCTATGGCTAACCATTCCTTAAACAGGCACATGATTAAGCCATGAGGCATAAGGTCATTCTTCCATTCAAATTTCGAGCTTTTTGCATAAAATCTTGGTGGTGATCGGTGAAAAACAAGTTTATATCGAATCTCTGTGCTATAAATAATGACCCTATAACTAGTTCATTTATTTAGCTATTGATGATGACAGGGGTATGGATTGATCAAAATTGGTGGGCGAGGGACTCCATTAGAGCAGATATGATAGTTTAGAAACAAATATGTTATTTTCCTTGAAAAGATCAAAAAATGAAAATACCCTTTTAGAAGCCCTAAATGAACTCGAGTGCATGCCAAAAATCTTTATGTACACAGCAATAATGAAGACGAGGAAAACAATCGATTGATTATTCCGTGCTAAGGATCTTGCTTATATGTTGAGAAAGTAAGAAAGAATTTGAGAGAGAATAACAAATTGTCTGCAAAACTTCAATTATTATTGCTTGCTTTCCACGTCTCTAAGACAATAGCTTATGTATAATGAATGTAACCTACTAGCTACGCCAACTAACTCCTAATAGCTTCAACTAACATCTGTCTAATTAACTTCCATCACATGCCCTTTTTATCCCTTAACTACCATGGTAACTAACTAACTCGCATCTGTTAGATTCTTTACATGTTATTTCTACCATAATTCCTCACTTGCTGCTGCTAATCCTTGATTAAACTTCTGGCTCATAACAATACTTCTTTCTTTAAACGATTCTTGTCCTCAAGAATCGACATTGAATTCTTTCTTTAATAGATTTAACCATTATATAAGTGCCATTGTCACTGCATGATTGCCCTTTTTCATTAGCTTTCTATCGAAGATTGCTACAAGCTTGACCCTGACTACATTATTTCCCACCTTTCACTTGAGCAATTATGAATGAAATACAAGGTGAATGGAAGCCCTTTCTGGTAATTGCAGCTTATAAGCCACCACCCCACCCTTTGTATTTTTTTATAAGGTCCATAAAAAGAAGGATTTAACTTGATATTCTTATTGAGTGCTATATTCAATTGTTTATAAAGCCGGGACTTCACGTATACCAAATCTTCCACTTGGAATTCTCTCTCAGTTATGCCTTTATCAACCATTTATTTCATTCTATTTTGTTCCCTTTCTAATTGCAATTGTAACCATTGATCCAAGCCTGCCCTTTGTTGAACCACTTCCTCAACTGCTGCTACTGAGGTATTTTCATGTGGATCTAATTCTCTGCAAGTAGGAGGACAACCATAAAGTGACTGAGATGGAGTCGTTTTAATAGCTGAATGGTAATTAAAGTCCTACCAGCATTGAGCCTGAAACAACCAATCATGCCACTTGCTTGAACTATGCATTGTCATACACCTGAGATGCGTTTCTAAACATGGATTCTCTCTCTTAGTTTATCCATCTATCCGAGGATAGTAAAATGAACTCAATAGCAGTTGGACTCCAAATAGCTTAAACAACCCCTTTCAGAATAAATTAGTGGAATTTTATCAATGTCATTAAAAATAGTTATAGATAACTCATAGAACTTATAAACTTGATCTAAGAATAATTGAGCAATTTCTTGAGCAATAAAAGAATGAGTTATAACAAAGAAATGTTCATATTTAATGAACCTCACCACAATGACTAATATAACATTCTTTCCCCATGAACTTGGCAAGCCTTCAATGAAGTCTATTGTTATGTTTCTTTAAATACCCTATGATAGAGGCAATGGTTGAAGCAATCCATGATATGACACTCATAGGGTTCAAAAAAGGGTTAAACAAATAAATCAAGATTATAGCATAATTGTACAATTTTATGGCACCAATCATAATTCTCAATCTGACTATTGGATTGTGTTGAAAATGTACCTAGAGTTTCCTAGAATATTGTTCTATGATGGGGTAAAATTTCAGGTCAATCAAAGTTAAGAGAAACCTTGCGATACAGGTCAAAACAAGTTGTATGAATTTTGTTATTTACATTCTTTTAACTTGTGGACTTTCTATTTGACAAGGATCCTTTTCCTATAAAGATATGACAGTTTGTTTTGGAAATTTCATAGTTCTACAAGAGTTTTTAATGAGTTATAACATAATTTTCAAGTGTGGTAATGATTCATTAATTCTCAAAAAATATATTTCTTACAAGAATTTCTTATTCATCCAATATTGAGAATTTCAGTCCAAGAAATTAAATTACATTCAAATATGATAAAAAGAGTCAAGAACGTTATAATCAATAAGTGATTTAAATAAAATGAGATAGATAATATGAAACTTAAATTTAATATAATTATTCAACATTAAATAAATAAATAAAATAGAATAATAAAAACAAAGTTTTTATGCTAAAATTCCTTAATGTAGCCTAAATCTTTAATTTTCGCATGTTTGTAACAGATTTTATTCTCGATTTCAAACATGTAGTTTTTTCTCGTCTAGATGAATTATTAGGCCTACCATATATAGTTTGAAAGCTTGAGATGTCTAGTTTTCAGCCCAACTTGAATCGCAATAAAATTCCACCTAGAGCCTCATATATGTCCCAAACAATACACGAAGGTCTAGTTTGAAAGATTTGACAAGATTTATCTAGTAACTTCGACCATCCTAAATAACATGTTCATGAACTCCATTTAACCTGAAGATTTACCACAATATATTTTCATGTGTTTAGTATTTTCCTATGAAAATTTCAGCTCAATTCGATATATAGTTAGAGATATATCCGATCTTCGCAAAACTAGTCACTAGACATTTTAAGACCAAATTCAGACCTGACTTGGTTCTTATATAAATTTAGTAAACTCGTAAAATCAAACTAAGTTTATCAATTTTATTGATTCTGCACGATAAGCCCAATTTTGATTTTCGAGTTTTTAGTTTAATTTTATATGTTAGATACATGTTAACTTATAAAATTATTGACTTTTACTAATCAACTTGTGACGTTGACAACAATGAAGTCAGATGTGCCCAAATGACTTCGAAAGGTTTCAACTTCACAAACCAATCTCATAAACAAAGAAACCAATGAATTCTTTTTTAGAGCAATGAAAAGGCTTCTTGAAAAAACTTCTTTTTATAAAAAATGAAGTCTTCTTGGCTGATCAAAATATGAAGTTACATCATTATCAACTATTTTAAAGTGAAAAACAGGACTGTAAGAAGCAGAATACAGAATCACCACAAAGTAACAAAAAGGAGAAGCCAATCCACCATCTGTGTGAGCATTAGGTTCTGATGGCAAGCAAGTTGAACCATCAGGTACACGACTGTGAGCTCGAGATCAAGACTCAGATCCTGTTACTGTAAATGATGCATCGCCAGCAGAATTCTGGGCTTCTAGTAGCTTTGCCTTGCGTTCTGCGTGTTCTCTTTCACATTGAGTAATCCCCATTATAATATCAAGCATTGTACCTGTTGTACCAAAGAACACAAGGGGTCCAAATGATTTTCGTTTTATCCCAACTGGAATCGCAAGCAAAGCTCCTGCTACTGAGAAAACCCATGTACCTAGTGCGCTGCAGATATAGATCATTCAGTAGTTATCATCATTGTTTTGTTCGGAACAACAGGTAAATGAATAAAGAAGGAGAAGAAAATTTACGCGCACATATTATTTGCATAAATATTTTTCATGTGTAAGTGTTGTTTGAGGGACATGGCCTTCTAGAATGAAACTAAGACATAAAACTTGGTGTTCTCAATCGAAGTCAAAGACCAAGACCAAATCAGAAACCAGACACAAATCTGTTCATGAGTACAATACTAGATATGGCTAGGATAGCAGTGTGACAAACAAATGTCCAATCTTCAGTTTTCTCCCTTCTAATAAAGATCAAACTGTGCCTAAATCAAAAGGAAATGCACATTCGCAAACTCCTCGCAAATCAAAAGGAAATTTCGCAAACTCCTCGCAGTCACATGAGAGTATAACTCACTAACTTAAGGGAAACTTTCAAGTAACTGAAACCAAAGCGATCAGCCCAGAAAATCAAAATCTTTTCAAGTCTTCAATTTCATCAAAGCAACGATAAAAGAAACATTTACAAATCGAAAGTGAAAATGAAGATGAAACTAACTTGGCAACCGAGCACTCCTCAAGGTGCTTAACATTATCTTGCCCTGATGCCATTGTTCTTCCCTCTGTTGAGAAAATTGATTTGATTAAAATGAAGAAATCATGTGATAAACCCTACAAGCTATCAAATTCCAATAAAGACATAAAAGAGAAGAAAATAAATTTGTTAAAAATTAACGGATACCCATAAAAATAAAAAATAATTCCAAAACTACCTGATAAGATTTCACCGTTCCAGAAGATGATGAATCTGTGAGAAAATAGGGTTAGAGGGCCCTGCTTCTTTCTGTGCAGTATCGAGTATGTGCTGCACTCGTCTCCGTGGTTTAAGTGAAAACCGGTCCACCCGCTTCAATTACCCGGCTCACATATTACCCGGTTTTTCGAAATAAGTAAAGTCTGTGGGTAAAGTTGAAACGGCGTGATTCTTATGAGGTAAAATGTATAAAACCGAAAAACTCAGGGGATGAAAAAGAAAAGAAAAGAAAAGGAATCCAGAGAGAGAGAGAGAGAGAGAGCGTTGGATCGGAGAGATGAAAGGAGTAGGAGGGCCACTGCTATGCATAGGAGATTTATTAAGCGATCTTGCAGAAAAGGAGGAAGAAGAAAAGGATGTTGTCTCCGCAGCAGCTGCAGCTGATCGGTTGTCTCCTCCATCATCAGTTTCTGATTCCAAAAATAACAGTCTTCGATCCTTAGACCTCACCAAACTCTTCGAGGTTCTTCTCTCTCTTCAATTCCCATACAGATAACATAGAAGCTAGGGTTACGTAAAAATTAATTTATTAACATTTTTATTTTATTTTTTTTGTACAGGAAGAGTATGACCGCTTGAATCAAGCACTTGACGGAACTGATCACTCATGGACTGCTCTTACTCTTAAGGTTTGAAAGCTGATCTTATATTAATTAAGGATATATTTTGAGTGATTTTCTAGCGCAGTTTATTATTTAATAGAATTGCAATGGTTTGATACCAATAAATATTGCAGGATTAAAATAAGATTTTCTTTTTTCTTTTCTTTTTTCCGGCTATTATTTCAGTTATGCACTTCCCTAGAAACTGCAAACAAATTGGTTCAATCGACAAACTCAAATGTTGGGTTGCTGTCTGAGAAAGTTGAAGGGCTGGAGAAAATTGTTAGGAGAGGAGACTCAGCTGTAGCAGCAGCCAGGGCCATCCATGTTTCTCTAAACCAAAAGGGAGGACCATTTATTGGCAGTCAGAATGTCTAACTGTCTACAACTCATCTGAATTTACTTGGCAAAGTGAGATTTATCATATTTCTTTTTTCAGGTTCCTATTTTTTGCTTTCTTTGGATACGATGTAGAATTTTCATTTGAATAAAGATGCAGGGTTGATTAATTGAGTTGAATTATCTCTACTTCCTTAATTGCTAATTTATGATGTGATTCTTTTATTTCTTGAATTCTTGCTCCATAGAGACTACTCAGACTAGTAATACGCACAAGCCTTTTTTCTACTTGTCTGATCTTTTGAAAGATAGCGATGTCAGTAACTCAGCATGTGCTTAACTATCACTAACCAAGAACTTTGCAATGATTTAAAACAGTTTTGTGCTGCAAATTCGGCTTTTATTGTTGACATGGATAGTGGCAAAAGGCACTGTTTCACTTCAAAGGAGAAAGATCACATTCTGACTGTGCCACCAAGTCTTTAGGTGTCATCTACTCCCTTTGTTTTGCCTGCCTGGTTCAGATAAAAGATTTGATGAATAAAGGGTGAGCACTGCATTAATTAATATGTTCATTATCCTTCTAGGGTGAGCTAAAACGGCCCAGTGATGAATCTGGAGAAAGAAAAGCTTTTTACATCTCTTCTTTGTATGCTCAGACAATTCAGAATGGCACATGCATAAAAACTGTTATGGCATGCATGTTATGATGGAGATTCCTAAAAATCATTAATCTCTGTCTTGTGGATGATAACCATACTCTATGATTGAGGAGATTGATTTGTTTTTATATATCTCATGCCCAAGTGTTTTCGTGCCTATTGTGTCAATGATTTTCTTTTTGGAAGTCATTATCTTCATATCATTACGAATGCTACGATGGAAATCACCTAGGGAGTCTGATTTCCTTCATTGGGTACACGTGATCTAAGCGAGCAGCCATACCAATTGCACGTAAAGAATTGGGGCAATACAGTTGCTCCATACATGTCTTATATATATATATATATATATATATATATATATATGACCCCATTATCGTTCTCTTTGTAGAAAGATCCCAGGGTTATAATTTTAGTGTTGATTGTAAGATAAATATCGATCCAATTAACTGCGAGAAAGAAATTTTCTGAAACAGAGTGGATGATTGAAAAGGGATCTCATTTCGGTACACAATAATTTGTAGGGGGGCATTTTGACCATTAAAACCAAAAGGAAAAGCTAGCAAGTACTGGTTGATATCAACCGAAACCAAGTCTAAGTTTGGTGCTTGACATACACCAGCAACTTGCCAACCATAACAGCAAGGAAACTGCATGCATATCTTGTTTCCCTTTCTTGATACTATATGTACACGATGAGCGGATTTAGATTGATGATTCTGAATTTCTATTTGATACTAATATAGTGGGATCGATATAAAGTACTTGTTCAATTTTATGAACCTTTAGAGGTGTTATTATTTCAAGACTGATAAAGTAATTAATTTAAGTTCAATGTCATGTTTCATCAGTCAAATTCTAAGACTTTTACTCGTGCTAAGATGATATGGCGTCTAGTTTGCCTTTTTTTTTTCTTATACTAGCATGCTTATGAGAGGAGTCATGGTTTAGATGGTGGATATTCTTGGTTTCTGCTTTTACTCGTGCTAAGATGATATGGCGTGCGTGTGTGTGGCTATATCGGGTCTGGAGGCAAGTTCTTTGTTTCTTCATTTTGATCTTCCAAAAACAAAAGAAGCCATTTAGTATTTGTTTATGGTTCGGGCCTGTTTGGTTTAAAATAGGAAGTTTGGGCTGATATGAAAGATTTGCGTATTTAATTTGGTTTGAGCTTAGGTCTTAGCATGGGTCTTGTTGGCTATAAAGCCCACTCCATGTGGCTGGGCAGAACCTTTTAAGGTTTAAGATCATTTTGGTAAGAATAAAATTTATGGAAGAAAAAATATAATTTTTAGCTAATAGCATATTTGGTAAATTACAAGTATGTGTTTTTTAACTAAAGGTGTATTCGGAAAAAATATCCTAACCTATTTTTCACAACCTCTGTTTTTTTTTTTCTTTTTCTTTTTTGTGTTTTCCCGAACATGCCATAATTTAATTCTAATTATTTTTCAAGTTTTGAAGAGCCATAATGCAATAATTTTGGGTTCTTCATGTTATTTTTTAAATTTTCATATTTAATATTTGAAATCATAAAGCGTTTCATGTATTAAAAAAATCATTTTTTTTGTAAAAAATTAAATATAAAAACAACAAAAAGAATCCTTCTTTAAAAAATAAAAATACAATTATGATTTAAACTACATGTGTCCAAGTTTCTAAATAAAACAATGTTTGCATTTTTAATATAAAAAAATATGAATGGAAAAAATTAATTTACATGATTTTACAAAAATATTTTTTATATTTTGCATGCATCATAAACTTGATCGCAAGGAAATTCAGCTTGAATTTCAAAAATATATATAAAAAAAATTATTTTGGCTAGTTTTAATATAAAAACAAAAAAACAAATTTAGTACATATATAAAAATCAAGTTTGGCCCGATGAATGCACACGTCAGCCTTATGACAACTGTTTTTTAGCTTATGACACTGTACACTCCTTCAATAATTGGCCTAACCAATTGGTCATCATTTTGAATTTGTTTGGTATTGTAGTAGCTGTTGTGATTGTGATTTGAAAAAAATTATTTTATAAAAAATACTTTTAGTTGAGATTGGTTTGAAAAAATAGGTGCTTGGTTAAAATCATAGTTGAAATTGAGGTTGAAGAAAAAGTAGTTTAATGTATCTGGCTAAAAATTCTTTTAAAATTGAGGTTATAAAATAATTTTAATATATATACATACATACATATATATATATATATATATTAATATTGATGGTTTTTAATTTAAATATTGTGGATTTAACTATTGCTATTATATCGTGAAATAAATCATACTTTATATTAAAAAAATTACTTTAACAAAAAATTATTTACAATTCCATTATGTACAAAATTCATTCGACAAGAATTACAAAATTAGGTAAAATATTATCATGAATAAAATTAAGATTACAATACGAGTAAATTTAATTCACCTTAAACTAATTTTTTAAACAAAATTGTTGTTCACGTTCACATGAACAGTGCAAGTAAAATCAATTAACTACTCTGGTTTTTTTTTAAAAAAAAAATTGTTCACATGAACAGTTGATGCATGCCTTCACTGTTCAATGAACAATAGAGCACGGTTCAACATTTTGCTGCGCAGGAAACAGCTCCTAGCTGCTTCCCTTTTTCTTGCGTTTCTAACACATTTGACCTTGGGACCATAAATAGTAACAAGCATTTTTTAATTAACCAAATAACTTGTAAAAAATTTTTTTTTTTTTTAAAAAGCAAAAATACAATTATGATTTAAACTATAAGTGTTCAAGTTTCTAAAAAAAAATCATGTTTGCATTTTTAATATAAAAAAAAAAACGAATGAAAAAATTATTTTGCATGATTTTACATTTTTAAAAAAATATTAAAGAAATATTTTTTGTATTTTGCATGCATCATGAACTTGATCCCAAGTTTATTAAACTTACAGGAAATTTAGCCTAAATTTCAAAAATATATATATAAAAAGTTATTTTGGCTAGTTTGAATATAAAAACAAATTTAATACATAAATAAAAATCTAGTTTTGCCTATGAATGCACACGTCAGCCTTATGACAACTATTTTTTAGCTTATGACACTGTACACTCCTTCAATAATTGGCCTAACCAGTTAAATTGACCATTATTTCCTCTAACGGCAACTTTCTGGATTTGAACCAAATTATTATGCGATCAGTCGTATGCCCTAAACTTTGAATAATAAAAAATTACCTATCAACAAACAACCTGCCCGTCTTGTCTCCAATCTATAATTAAAACCTTCCAATTTGCAAGTATTTTAGCAATAAAGTCGCTCTCTTAGCGCCATAGAAAACTCCCCCGCCGATGCCTACGGTATCCCGCAAAAGCTCATATTTCTTAAAAATCAAATTAGACATAGAATATGGATCGATTCTCTTTTAATAAGACAATTATGTCGCCATCACAGCCTTCTCTCTAGTTTTCTACTACTCTATCATTGTTCTCCACTCTTACTCCTCCTGAATATTTAAATTATGTGTTCTTCTTTTCTTTATTTTTCCTCTGCTACTAAAACTTTTGATTAATGGCATGACGTCTCTGATGAACACCATAAAACCTGCTTGAGCCCCCTAATAAAGAGACAGGAAGACTTGAAACTATCCCTCCACGTGGAAGCTTATTAGACAATTACAGAGAGAGTGTTGTTCGGCTCGAAGAACCTGAATGGATAATATATATAAACAAAAATATAGGTGCGATTGATCAACTGTTATTTGGAGCTGTTAAGTTCTGCAAATGCAGCTAGATGGTTAAAGTTACGATGAAGTGCAAATGTTTCTTTGTATCTCAAGAAGAAGGAAAGGTATGTAGGGTTAGTTTGCTAGACTCCAAAGCGAAGTGCTTCTGGCTCATGTTTTGCCTATACATGCCTCATAACGTTAACGCAAATACAAAAATGAACCTCTCGCAGATCTTAATTATTGCTGCACACACGTATATAACTACAAAACTTAAAAGATAGTAAAATTGAACTTGATTCTTTCAAAATCAATAAAATAAAACTGAGTTTATAAGAAGAATAAGATGAATTGTTTTCTTGATTTTATATGAATAAGTGTTCAATTGGTTCTGAGTTTTTTAGAAACTTGTTGATAGGTTACCCTTTACCCTGCTATGTTTAATTTTCTATATATTTTAAGATATTTGATTTTTTTTATTGTTTAGTTTGCTCTTGCTTTATTTATTATATTATACTACTATTTATTATTTGACTAGAATTATTAATACATAGTCAATTAAGAAAGTTTACTTGGAATTTTACTATTTTATAATCCAAATTTACATTATTTTTCGATGACATGTAAAAATTTTGTCAACCCTCACCAGAAGCTTTACCTGTTCAACAATATTGAGGACGGCAGGTTGTCAGTGAAAAAGATTTAAAAAAAAATGGAGAAGAAGAGATAAAATAATAACTGAAACAATGCTAGCCCTGGAGATGTCACTGTTCAGGGCCATAATCGATATATATATAAATATATTGTGCCAAAATACACGAAACCAAGCTGTGAAGTTAAGGCATTAATATACCTTTTTATCGTTAGCCTCGGATATAGACTAATTGGTTTTTTCCGGCGCTGATAACATCCCTTGATCATCTTAAAGAGTTTTCAAGCTTTTATTATGATTGTGTTTGATATTAGGATAGGAGTTTATTTTTAAAATATATTAAAATAATATTTTTTATTTTAAAAAATTTATTTTTTATATCAGAAACATACAAAAATAAAAAATATATTTAAAAAATTAATTTAAAATAAAAAAATAATATTTTTTTATATGGTCGAGCATGATTAGCAAATACAGCGTAATGCATAATGATGGGATAGGAAAAGATATTGGTCCTTGTATATATATATATATATACTGGTTTATTAAATCATCATCATGTTCTGGAGGTCAGACAAATTTTTTAAAATATAAGAAGATATTAAGGAGTTAAGAAGTTTTTAACTGTTTTATTCAACTTGATTTAATTGTTTAATTTTGAAATTTTACAATTTAACTATTTATCTAACTCAAATTTCAAACTAAATTGAGTTAAATTGAGTAGAAGTTGATTGATTTCATAGATCCAAATGCAATTTTAATAATTGATAAAAATATAGCTTATCTTTTGATAAAATTTCAAGATAATAATTTTTTTAACAAAAACCATTAGGACAATGATATATCGGATCAATCTTAGTCTTGTAACGAACCGTGTCAGGAACTCCATTATTGAGTCTACTAATTTGTTTTTTATAAAAGTATTATAAAGATATATGGTAATGAAATTAAGCACCAACCTAAAAATAAAAAAAAAAAATTGAGTCAGTGATAGCCCTCTAAAAAGGCAAAAAAAAAAATTCATGTCATTTATTCCCCCAACAAATTAAATATTGAATGATAAAATCAAGAAAAAAATGTTAAAAATAATTAATGAGTAAAACACCAACTTAATATCATAGTTATCAAACTCGACATGTTGACCCGATAAACCTAGGAAATTCTTTTAAAAAAATTAAGGTTTTAATTTTTCATGTTAAAAATTTAAGAAACAATTCATGTAGATATAGTTTATACATGTTGTAAATAAATAAACTTTAAAAAATTATTTTAAAAGATTTTTTATCTCATATTGAAAATATATTATCTTCTCCTTTTAAGTTTAAGTATTTAAACCAAAACGATTTTATATTAAAAAAACGCAACTTTCTTATTGTTAACATATAATACATAGACTAATGAGTTTGCAATTCCATATTTAAATCAATAAGTTGCACATACTAAGATAGGCCCTAGTGCACCTAACCTATTTTTTTTTTTTATTTAAGCTGACGATGAGGCATTTTCCCATCTTTAAAGAAAAAAAAATTATCACACAACGTGTTGTCTAAACTGGCAAAGGATGCGTCATTTTTGGTTTGACATAAGTCACTTTAGGTGATCGGAAATGTCAAACCTTTGATTTTTTAGCTCAAAAAATTATTTTTGACCCAAAAACACTTTAAATATCTCAATAAACCAATATGTGAGCTTAAACTAGCAAAAGAAGGTTTAAAGGTAAAAAAGAAAATCAAACCCAAAAAACTTCTTAAGATCAAACTTACCATCTCTTGCAAGGATTAAGTCCAAACAACATTTTTATCATAATTTTTTTATCAAATAAAATTTATTAACATCAAAATCAATTATTATTTTTAATTAAAATCGATAATAACCAATGATTTTCTTCTTTTTAAATTGAAACACGACAGCTTTTTTTTTTAATTTAAAAATTGAAAAATAAAAAAATAAAATGTTGGATCAAAATGAAGTATCAAAACTAAAATGAATTGAAAAGTTTTAATTAGAAAGTACGGAAACCAAACTCAACTTTTCACGCTAACTTTCAAAACACCACCCATTTTCCATATATATCTTTTTTACTTTAATCTCAAGTCTTTTAATCTCATCTTTCTTCAACAGATTACAAGCAAATGACCACTAATTTTGCAACTCGAGGATAAAAAAAAAAAAAAAAAAACTGCAATCTACAGTAAATTACAAGAGAATGCACACTATTTTTAAGCACACTAAAAACACCATATGGTTTAGTTTCTTTGTTATGGCAAATAAACCAAACTTGAGGGAGTGATGAACATAATGGGTTGAGCTGGCAAATAATGACATGACAAAATGATGACGTGGTCCCAGAAGAGTGCCTCGTCAAACTCGAAGTGTCTTTAGGGCAAACTGAATCGTAACTGCCACTCTGGGGCCTGGATTATGTATATGAGGTTGAAACCTGAGCTTTCATTTTGAACGCTCAGAACATACGGGTCAGTCTCAGTCATTTGAGGGTAGGCCGCTAAGAGCGAGAGATTTTGCTCTCATACCCCTCATTTGTTCCATTATTAATATGCTTACGTGATTTTCTTCATTCATCTCACTTTTAACCGTCTGTCCATTTATTACAGTTTACAACAACTTGCTAGGACAGCTAAAATTAGGAGATTAGTTTTCATCTGTGCCTGTCCCATTTGTTTGGACAAGTTGCTTGGTTTTGAATGCGATTGGAGATCGTTGCCTCGAAAATAAGGTTGTGCGTATCTATTATCTAGTCCAGATAATATTGGTCCAAAATTGAAGTTTTTTCAAATTTAAAACATTTTAAAAGGTAAGAAAAAAGAAAATGATAATAACCTAGAAAATAACTCTAGAGCCCACTTATTAAGGTTACATGTACATGCAAAAAAAAAAATATATATCTGTTATGACAATATATCAAAATCCATGATATACAAATAAAAGTTTATTTAATAACTAAGATAATAGTTAATCAATATATTTATTTCATTAAACTTCTTTTCAAACTAAGAAACTCCGGGCTTGCAATAAAAAAATTTAATACCTGCAAAAATAGTTTCAATCGAGGGGATTCAAAGACCCTTCGATAATAAAGTTAGTATTTTTATGAAAAATAATTAAATCACTTTAAAAAAAACTCTTAAATTCCAGTAACATGGATATTACTTTTGAGTTTTAAATTTATTAATGTTTTGAAATCTAAATATTTTTTATTTTAAAAGATAAAAAGTCACAAACCTTTATTTTGAAGATTTTATGGTGTATTTATAGCTAGATTTTATTTTTTTTGAAACAAAAGAGGATGAAATGTAATTTTATATTTGTGATATTTTGAGTTGTATTATAAGTTGTATTCTACTTTTTTTTATCTAGTTAAAAAATAATGATATGGCTAGTCATAAAAAACTTTAACACATTTAAAGGTCTTTAGTAAAGTATAAATTTACTTAATTAAATCTATTTATTAAAAAATAATTTCTATATAATTTTATATAAAAATTTATAGTGCGAGAATCAATTATCTCTTGGATCTAGCTATTGTTATTGGGCTTGAAACTCAGTATATTGTCAAATTCAATCGTGTGAATCCGGTGTTTTCAAGGTTTTGCATATTGCGAAAGCCTAGAAAGCCAACTGCCAAGTCTGACTAAGATTAGACCTGCACTCCTTCATTGAAATATTTATATGCTTATCTTCTTAAAATTTATACTTGTTAGTAAAAATATACTGTAAAAAAATTGTTAGTCACCTTCTGAAAGTAAACTTCAAATAAATGTTTTTTATTTTCTTCCTCGTGCGTAGCAAAAGTTTTCTCCCAAGAAATGATTTTAGGCTGTCAAAATAAATAAATAAGTCCTGGTTAATTTACTCGTATGAAAGTCATGATATCATCATATTTCGAGACGCAACTAATCGGGAGTGCCTTGTAGGAACAATTAATTAGTGTGGTTGCAAAATAAAAAGAAAAAAGAAAATCTATCGAGCCATTAAGGATGAATATCGTATAATGCAAGGGCATCAGTGCAAAGTTCCACTTTCATTATTGAACAGTACTGCCTGATAAGACCCCAGAAATGTGTATATAAGACCAAACTAGCATAGAATCAACAGCCCAAGCATGGCCAATAATCTTAATTGAAGCTTTGAAGACAACCCTCACTGTCTCTTGTTTCAGCTCTTTCTCCTATCCAAAACCCCTTTTAAAATTAACACCCCAAGTTGATAGTTGATACGCAATAACTCGTAAGTTCAGCTCAACCATGGCCATGGCTATAGACGGAACCAAATTTGAGCTTGACTTTTCCGGCTATAGCAGCACAACCACCACAGCCACCACAACCCCCACCATTTCCACCGAAAATGACCATTACCATGGCTGCAATTGGAACGACTGGTCTCCGATGGTCGACTGGGAGGCCTTATCTGGCCCCCACGATGACTTTCAAGACCTCATCGATTCCATGATGGATGATGGGGCATTAATGAATCAAAGTAGTCGCTTGACACCAGACACGAGTAACTCCATGTCCACAAGCGACACTGTGTTTGTCGATGAAGAAACAAGCTACAGCAACGATTTCAAGGGCTTGCGGTTAGTTCATCTATTGGTAGCTGCGGCTGAGGCACTTACTGGTCTAAACAAGAGCGGTGATCTGGCTCGGGTGATATTGGTTCGGCTCAAGGAGTTGGTGTCCCCAAATGATGGAACCAACATGGAAAGATTAGCTGCTTATTTCACTGATGCCTTGCAAGGTTTACTAGAAGGCACTGGTGGTATTCACAGTCATAAACATCATTCGGTAACCAACAATGGGCCTTATCATCATCACCATCGCGACGATCCTCAACAACATCACCATCAAAATGATGCTCTTGCAGCCTTTCAGCTATTGCAAGACATGTCGCCTTATGTCAAGTTTGGGCATTTCACTGCCAATCAGGCAATTTTGGAAGCTGTAGCTGATGATAGGAGGATTCATATTGTGGATTATGATATCATGGAGGGGATCCAATGGGCTTCTTTGATGCAAGCTTTAGTTTCCAGGAAGGATGGCCCACCAACCCCACACCTTAGGATCACAGCTTTGTCAAGGGGTGGCAGTAGTCGGAGGTCTATTGGGACCGTCCAAGAAACGGGACGTCGTTTAGTGGCCTTTGCTGCATCAATCGGTCAACCCTTTTCTTTCCATCAGTGCAGGTTAGACTCCGATGAAACATTTAGACCATCTGCTTTGAAGTCAGCTAGAGGGGAGGCATTGGTTATGAATTGTATGTTACACCTTCCTCATTTTAGTTACCGGGAACCCGATTCTGTTGCTTCGTTTTTATCCGGAGCCAAGACATTGAACCCGAGATTAATAACCATGGTGGAGGAGGAGGTGGGGCCCATTGGGGATGGAGGGTTTGTGGGTCGGTTCATGGACTCATTGCACCACTACTCTGCCTTTTATGATTCGATGGAGGCGGGTTTTCCGATGCAGGGTCGGGCTCGGGCTTTAGTTGAAAGAGTGATTTTGGGGCCCAGGATTTCCGGGTCATTGGCTCGGATCTACAGGGCACGTGGAGAGGAGGTTTGCCCATGGGGGGAGTGGTTGGCTGCGGGGGGATTTCAGCCAGTTAAAGTAAGCTTTGCCAATCATTGTCAAGCAAAGCTCTTGCTGGGAGTTTTTAATGATGGGTACAGGGTGGAGGAATTGGCTAGCAACAGGCTCGTCCTTGGTTGGAAATCTAGACGTTTACTATCAGCCTCTATTTGGACCTCGCCTTCTGAACCTGGTTTGTAAGGCTCCGTTTGTTTGCAGTAAAGAAAATTTTTTTTTGGAAATAAATTTTTTTTGGAAAATAAATTCCGGGGAAAGTGAATTTTTCGATGTTTGATAGTGTTATGGAAAATAAACTGGAAAACATTTTCCAGTGTTTGGTTGTATTATGGAAAATGAACTGGAAAATAATTTATTAATGAAATTAATTTTTTTTTCAAATTTATCTAATATATATAAAATATTTAATCACTTACAATAAAAAAAAAAAATCTAAAATGTATAATGATG
This sequence comes from Populus alba, assembly GCF_005239225.2. Taxonomy (NCBI): domain Eukaryota; kingdom Viridiplantae; phylum Streptophyta; class Magnoliopsida; order Malpighiales; family Salicaceae; genus Populus; species Populus alba. The sequence continues at coordinate 11,253,009 of NC_133297.1, read as the reverse complement.
AATTTTTTTTATTATTATATCCTATATTCATACAATTAAGGGTTTAATTGGAGAATTGATAAGTTTTGAGACTTAATTAAGCTTGAAATTAATTTAATTAATACCAATTAAGGGTTTAATTGGAGAATCGATAATTTTTTAGACTTAATTGGACTTGGATTTAATTAAATTAATTAAAGCATGGACTTAATTGAAGAACTATTAAAGTTTGGGGTCAAAATTGCACAATTAAAATCCAAGGACTACATTGCAATTTTCGTGCAAATGCAGGGGGCCAATTACAGTTTAAACCAGGAGCTTAATTACAAAACTGTTAAAACTTCAAGGGGCAAACTGAAAATAACCATTAAACACCAAAAACGGTGTCGTTTCTATACACTGTTCATCTTCCTCGACCGTTCAACCGCTCGCCACCACCATTACACCTGCAATCAATGGATGAAACGACATTGTTCTCTGGCTATAAAAGCCAGAGAACGAAAGACCACAGAAGAGGATCATAGAAACGAAAGGGTGGGGGAGGAGAAAATAAATGGGCTTTTCGTTTCTCTGTCTCTTCTCAAGGAAATAGAGGAGGTGAAGAAAAAAGGCAACGAAGGAGAGGAGAGCATAACCGAAAGAGAGGGAGAGGCTAAACCCAGACACAAAAAAACAGTGAAACGGGGAGGGAGGAGAAAATAAACTGACTCTCGTTTCTTTGTTTCTTCTCAGGGAAACAGAGAAGATTAAAGAAAAAAAAGCAACAAACAGAGGGAGGGAGATTATACAGAGGAGAGAGCAAACTTTGGGCAGCCACTGCACCTTCATCATCGTCTTCTTTCAGGCCAGTGTTAGCTGCGACTCCGAAGGCAAAAAAAAGAAAATGAACGGAGTATTTGGTTTTGATGAAATAAAAGAGAAAAAGAGACTGTAGTATTTGGGCAAATGAACGGAAAAAAAAAAAAGTGTTTTCCTTTCTTTAACAGAAGGAAAACACTTTCCTTTCATAATGTTGTATTTTTAAGTTTGACTGAATTTAGATTTCGTTGCCGGCTTTTTCAAATGATTACCAAACATGGGAAAACAAGGAAAGTGAATTCCAGGAATTCACTTTCCTGCAAACAAACAAGGCATACATTTCTTTCTTTTTTCTTATTGTTATTTGCTCTTTTGCTCCTCGATTTTCGGTTTCTTTTTTCGCCTAAGCTCCTGGCTGTCCTTTTTTGTGCCTTCTCAACGAAATTGAATTTGAAAGAGTATTGAGAAAAAGCTATAAAAAAATTTCAACTGTTTTATTTAAACTTATTTAATGTATTAATTTTGAAAATAGTATTAATTTGTTTAATTCAAGTTTTAAATTCAATTATGTAGAAATTAATATGAATTAAATTGATTAATTTTATGGATTCAAATATAATCTTAATAATTGATAAAAATATAACTTAACTTTTAATAAAATTTTAAAATGATGACTTTCTTAACAAAAAACTTATTGAAACAATGATATACTTGTATTGATCTCAGTTTCCCAGCAAATTGTGTTATGAATTTCACTGAGCTTACTAATTTATTTTTTATAAAATATTTTGTTAATTATATAGCAAAAATATATGGTAATAAAATTGAACACCAACCTAAAAATTAAAAAAAAATAATAAAAAACTATAAAATAAATCATGTAGTTTATTTCTCAACCAATTCAATATTGAAAGATAAAAATAAAAAATAAAAAACCGTTAAAAAAATTAACAAATAAAACATCAACTTAATATTATAATTATTAGATGTGACCGATTGGTCTGATAAAATCAGGAATTTTTTTTTAAAAAAGGGTAGGGGTTAAAAAACCAAAAAAATTTAATTTTACAAAATCACTTTTCAACTGCAAAAATAAAAGGAAGAGGGTAGGAATTGCCTAACATGTCCTAGTTTCCTGGACTGTACATAAAATGTGGTACTAAAACATATGAAACACAGAAAGCATGGAGACATTAGTTGCGTTTAGTTTATGTAGGCAAGCACTCAAAGTCTGGCCTAAAATTTCTTAACAGATGGAGGTATGTTTCTGTGTCAGAGTCGGATCATATTGATATCGTCAGGTTTTCCAACTCCGGCAAGGGAAATTAATTAATTGGCTCGACGAACATAAGAACATGTACTGCGTCAGCATTCAGCACATAAAAATATATTTTAAAGAATGGAATCTCGCGGTCCTTATGATAGACAATGAATCTCATCTCTTACTGGGTACATACGGGTGAATCTCGTGGCCCTAGTTAATAACAAAAGTTGAAAAACGCTATATAATATTTATATGATAAAAAAGAGAGGAAGAACTGGCTGCATTCATTTTAATGGCTATCCCTCTGAATATCTGCTTATTATTAAAGATTGGAGCAGTTGTATGGTGCTTTGACTTCGATTATGAATGTTTAATACCCGTGCTTTCATCACCATCAATTGGTCCCTTGACGGTGACGAGCAGCTTGCTTTGAGCTATTCTAATAATTTAATGGCAAAATAAGTCCTTCATCCCTTTCCCCCTAAAAAACCTCAGGTTCAAACCTTTATATATTGATCTAATTTGTCTAATAATTAAGATATTATTATATTTTTATAAAGATAAAAATACAAATTTTAATTTTTAAAAAATATACTTATTGAGAGGGACAGACAGACACAAGCCCTGAACAAGATTAGTCTTGCATTTTAAAAAGATATGGGATACCCAGATAAAAACCTATATATATATATATATATATATATATAAAGAGAGAGAGAGCATCATGTTTCTCTTTTCCGCGTAAATTCGTGATAGATTATTTTTATTGCAACCATTGGCAATGTCTATCATTTTGACTTTTCGTTTAATCATGTTTCTTTTTTCCGTGTAAATTCGTGATAGATCATTTTTATTGCAACTATTGGTAATATCTATCATTTTGACTTTTCGTTTATGTTTAACTTTCTGGTATAATTGTATTTAAAAAAATATATATATTTTTTTAGTTTTAAAATATATTATTTTATATTTTTAAATTGTTTTGATATGTTATATAATAATAAATTTTATAATATTTTATTTTTTATATATATATTGATATAACAAATATTATTTTAATAATTTTAAGATATATTTGTAAGGCGTAATCCACTTGTGTAAGACTCTATTTGTCTACATTTGCAGGTATAGAAAAAAATTTACTGTGCATGGGATGGGGCCCATGTGATTTTTGCTTCTGAGACGCTATGAAATGCTAAAAATTCTTGCTTTTCACGCACTGCACACTTTAAAAAATAATAAACAATGCAATTCACTGCATTGTTCATAAGTGAATTGCACTGTTCACGTGAATAGTGCAATTCACTTGCATTGTTTGCGCAATTTTTTTTTCTTTAGTTTGTTAATTTTATTGACATTAAAAAAAATAGTTTAGAGTTAATTAAATTCGTTTGCACTGTGATGTGAACAATATTTGTTTTCCTAAAAAACTAGTATAAAGTGAATTAAATTCATGCACATAATAATATCAATTTTATATCTGATAATATTTTATCTAATTTTATTACACGCTCAAAAAATCATGAAAACTGTAATTCTTATCGGATGAATTTTATACGTGGAGGAATTACAAATAGTTTAATGGACTAATAAAAAATATTTTATATAAAGTATTATTTATTTCATGATGTAATAGGAGTAATTAATTCTACAATATTTAAATTTAAAACCATCAATATTAATAAATATTTTTTAAAATTATTTTATAACCTCAATTTCAAAAGCATTCTTATTAACCAAAAACATTAAACTATTTTTTCTTCAACCTCAATTTTAACTACAGTTTTAACTAAACATCTATTTTTTCATACCAACCTCAATTAAAATATTTTTTATAAAATAATTTTTTTAAACCATAACCGCTATCCGCAATACCAAACAAATTTTAAATAGTAAAGATACCCTTATTCTCTCAAGGGGCCGTCCATACAGGACCATGGATGTGACCACCAGTAGTGGGTGCATCCCTTTAATAACATTTGAGATAAATAACATTTATCATACTGTTTACTGCGGGCCGACTTTTTGACTAATAAATAACATTTGAGATTCGATCAAGAGATCAAGTGAAGCCACGTCTTACATCACCCTCAGCACATGATATTATTTTTCCTTTTCATCCCTCCCCTTTTGTTTTTATTTTGTTGGCTTGATTTTTTAAATTTCATCTATAATTATTCTGGTTTGTTGAAAATTCGATACTGTTATTTTTTTTGGATTTTCTTTTAGTATTTCAATCCAACCTCGTAATTCATGAATTTTAACCGAAATGACTTTGATTATTATTTTTTAATTCAATATGTAATATGGATTCATTAAAAATTGTTATTCATTTTTTTTCACATTTCCTTGTATATGATTATTGTGATATCATGACCGAATAATGGATGTGGTGAAGTCACCAAGTTTGACTCAAATCTTTTTTTTTCACTGTTTTTTTTTTTATCTCGTTCTTCAATAATAAATTAATTTGAGAGTCAATCTCTGTGATTTTATTCAATCTGCTTTTCACAGAGTTACCTTAGTCCTATGTTTATGTTATAATTTGGTTTGATTTTTGTACAAGCAGGATGATAAAAAATATCATGTTGATTAATTCCGATGATATTTTTTAAGAATTCACTCGTGTGTTGGCTTCGATAAACCCAACTCAATTTCTTTTTTTTTTTTTTTAAATTATTTTCTTTTTAATTTTATCATTCATCATTTTATTTGTTGGGAGTTGAGATTCATGTTTTTTTATTTTTCTTTCCATGCAATTATCCCGTTCTCATTTATTTTTTATCTTGCTAGCAAATATGATCATTGAGATGTGTTTAAAAATCCTGTAAATATATATTTTTATAATACTGACAAGTGTTCATTTTCTGTATTGAATTGTTGCTGTTTTTTCTACTTTATTTGTTATCAGTATCTTATTTTTTAACCATATTATTAAATTAAAATAGTTTATTGAACTTATTTAATTTATTGACCAGAATCTCATTTTTTTAAAAAATATTTACACCGTCTTGATTTTTTTTTACAGTAAAAAAAATAGATGGCTCGCGACGTAGCACGAGCCATCAATCTGATACATACAGTAAAAAAATATTTTTTTACTATATACATAGCATACTTGTAGATTTTTCCAATATTCTTACCATATTGGGTACTGTAGCTATAAGGGAACTATAATTTTTAAGGTTTTTTTTTTTTTTAAAGTTTCTCTTAAATATTTTTTTTTTAGTTTGTTTATTATTTTATACTTTGTGTAATTATCACCATTTTTTTATCTTTATTTTTTATATATTTTTTAGCTTTTCATATAATATTATTTAAATACATTTTAATTCAAAAATATTTTTATATCAATACTACGTGCCCTCGTTACCAAAACCAAACACATGGAAGTCCTGGCTGTTGATATTTTGATTACCGATGCAAAATGTGATAGAATACGTATAAATACTTACATTTGATACATAGTTCAAAATAATACCGGAGTATAATCTTCATTTAAAAAATAAATAAATCTGAAGCTAATATTTGTATTGATATCAACTTTTTATTTTAAGGATTTTCTCTGTGCAATCATATTTCCATGAAGACGGTAATAAAATCCTTCAAATTGTCATACCACGTGACCTAGCACAAGTTGACATGTGTAGTTTATGATCAATACGTGTACCAACCATGTGGTACAGATCATGGAAAGATTTGGCATTGTCTTTAATGAAGAGAATTAAACAAAAACAATTTTAAAAGTAGAGGATTAATATATAAAAAATAAAGACTAATATAAAATCAAAACTAGTAGAACGCATACAGTCGCCTGAATAAAAAAAACAACACAGCAAAATGGAGTTCCCCGGCTGACACACAGGAGCATCTTTAATCTTTAATTCCACATTCTTACAGTGTTCCCCAATAATGTCCTGGACAGAGGGGATGTTGGTGGTTGGCATAAGCCTCTCTTAATGTATATATAATATGTGTTTAAAAATATGATATTAATTATTTTTTAAAATATTTTTTATTTATAAATATATTAAGATAATATTTTTTTGTTTTTTAAAAATTTATTTTTAACACCAACATATTAAAATAATTATAAAAACACTAAAAAATATTAATTGAAATAAAAAAAATATTTTTTTTAAGTATTTTAAAAATATAAAAATAAATAGTCTTATCACTGCAATAGCCTTAGGATGATTAGTCGAAAGGTACCATCACAATTCACAAACAGCCTATTAACGGTGTTACTCGTCAAAATTTATTTACAAAGGCAATGCTCTTGTTTATATATCCAGTTTGCATCAAGTTGATGCTTTTCAAGATATTGAAAGAGAGCAATTGGCCGAAGCACGTGAGGCGAGGAAGAGGTATCCATTTTCCATACTGCTGGGATGCTTACTTGATATTATAGAGAAAATTGAACACAAGATCATCATTCATTTTTTTTTTTTTATATATATATATAAATATGATTTTTAAAACTAATTCGAATCCGTTTGATTTGGAAGACATCTTGTCATTAAATCAATATCCCGTCAAACGTATTTTATTACAAGTTTGCCACGACAAGACTTTAATGCCAAATTGATCTTTTAGTCGCTACACAACTAATAAATATCCTATGGTTTAATGGGGTGATAAAGTTCATATTACTGTAGCAATTCCCAGCTCTTGAGGTGGTGGGATTTGTATTCAATTTTAAGTTTTCCAAACATGATGATAACTGAATTCAATTTTAAATTTTTAAACAATTGAATTCAATCCTTAATATTCTAAATGAGCTACTAGTAAGAGATGCTTGAGATTATAGCATGGGATGCTTTTTTTTAAATAACTTTTTGTTTGAAAATAAATTAATTTTTTTAATTTTTAATATCCATCGCATCAAAATAATTAAAACAAATTTAAATATAATATTTTTTTCAAATAAAAATATATTATTTTAAAAAATCTTCAACAACACCTTTAAAAGATTTCAAGACATGGAATCATTTTCTCATGAACCATGGAATCTGTTCCTTATTTTCTGTAGGAGCACGACCAAACAGGGACATTAATTTGCAGTTAATCAGCTGCAAGCTGGAAAGGTGAGAATACAAGACAACTCTACGTTAGGCTTTAAGTAGTGAGGTAGCAGGAGTATAATTTACTAATTTAGAAAGACTGGGCCCAAAATGTTTCAAAGATGGCTCTCTAGTCTTAAACTAAGCTGGCCTTTTAACTGAGGCCCACATAATTCTTAATTGGGCTACACCCAGATTCAAGAGGCCTAACAACTTTAGGCAATCCTCCCGAGTTCCTGGACTTCCATGCTCAGGTAAACCCGGATGTTTTTTCTTTCACAAAGCTGCTAATTTAAAAAATAAAAAGATGATTTATAAAATTATTTTTTAAAGTTTTTCTATTTTTAAATATATTAAAATAATATTTTTTTATTTTTAAAATTTATTTTTAATATCAAAGTGTCAAATCAATAGAAAAAAAATAACTTTTTTTTAAAAAAAAATCAAGATTTTTCAAAACATAGTTAGAACACATTCTCATGTAATCACATCCTTGCCAAAATTTAAAACCAAGCATGATTTTCATCTATCTGGGAATGATATAGGTTATCATTAAAACTTATAGCAAGATGTTATATCGATTTAATTAGTTATTATGAAAAACATTGCGATCGACATGAAAATGCATGCATAATTCAGCAGTATTCCGAACAATATTATTTTGTATTTAGTAAGCATGGATGGGATTTGACATGTCTCCTGACCAAATACTGCACCATCAAAGCGGCAGTAATGGCATGGGTTAAGCCACCTTATACTTGTAAATAAATACTCCATCTTAGTGTTTTTTTGGTATAACAATACCTTGCCCAAAAAATCCTTGGTCAGAGGTAGCAGCCCCTTTGACGGTACTGGAGTTTTTGATGTTGTGTAGTGATGAGGAGTCAATGTATCTGGACGCCTTGTAAGGTGCTCACGCCACTGAGCTTTAAACCCTCATCATTCTTCACCTTTTCATTTTCAAAGCAATTGCTTCTACCTGACAAAAGTGTTGCCGCTATTAGCTCTACAAGGAGAGGGATCTCTTCTTACCCTTCTCTCATGGCCTCCTCTCCTTCCCTCAAAGATGCAGTTTCCACTCAACAGCCGTTACAAGTAATCCGATTCCTCTTTTTTTTTTTTTTTATTAATATTTTCTTACCCAATTCTTACGCGCATAGCTTATTCTTCATATGGGTTTTGTTCCTTTTTTTTGTGATCAACTCTATTTTCGTTGTGGTTTTGCTTAATTCCTCAGAACCAGGACCAAGACCATTTGCGATTCTGTTCGATCCATTGTCCAATTTTGTATTTTTGTGAGGACTATTTTGTTAAATTTTTTTTAGCTTCATTTTCCAATCAAATGATTTGCCTGGGTAATGGTTAATGTTCGAGGAGCATTAAAAAAGAGAACTTTTTAGCTAGGGCAATTAGTGGGTTGCTATTGTTGGAAAGCTTTGACAATTATATGTGTCGTGCTATTGATTCACAAAGCAAAGTTGGTGAGGAGTCTTGAGTCTCTGGTTTTGTTGTTTATAATGTAAGCCTGAATGTGACATGCTGGTGTTAATTGTTTTGGTCGGAGCTGAAATAGAGTTAGTATTGTGGTAAACTAATGAAAACACTCTGGTTGTTCACCGGGCTTCCTTGAAAACTCGATCACAACTTGTATAGTGGTAATACATGGCATGAAATGTACTGCTTGATTTTTCTCTAACCCCATGAATATTTGGTCAAGCACGATGGATTCCTTCAGCTTAAGTCAATCCACTACATGAAGCAATACTTTCGTTCTGTCATGTCTTGATGAATAATAGTTCCATATCAAATTAATCAATGACATGCCTCGGAATCTTTGTTTTTGGTGTCCCTGTTTTCCTTCTAATATTTTGGCCTCCTTAGCAGGTTGCAAAGCGTCTGGAGAAGTTCAAAACCACAATATTCACACAGATGAGTTCACTTGCCATCAAACATGGAGCGATAAATCTGGGCCAAGGCTTTCCCAATTTTGATGGTCCTGAGTTTGTCAAAGAAGCAGCCATCCAAGCTATTAAAGATGGGAAGAATCAATATGCTCGTGGATATGGGGTTCCAGATTTCAGCTCTGCCATTGCTGAGCGATTCAAGAAAGATACCGGGCTTGTGGTGGACCCTGAGAAAGAAATTACTGTTACATCTGGGTGCACCGAAGCTATAGCTGCAACTATGCTAGGCTTGATAAATCCTGGCGATGAAGTAATCCTCTTTGCTCCTTTCTATGATTCATATGAAGCCACATTATCAATGGCCGGTGCAAAAATAAAATGTATCACATTGCGCCCACCAGATTTTGCTGTTCCCATAGATGAGCTTAAATCAGCAATCACACAGGATACTCGTGCAGTTCTCATCAACACTCCACATAATCCAACTGGAAAGATGTTTTCCAGGGAGGAGCTTAGTACTATCGCATCGCTTTGCATTGAGAATGATGTGCTGGTTTTCACTGATGAAGTTTATGATAAATTGGCTTTTGAAATGGATCACATATCAATGGCCTCTCTTCCAGGAATGTATGAACGGACTGTGACTTTGAATTCCCTAGGGAAGACATTCTCCTTGACAGGCTGGAAGATTGGCTGGGCAATAGCACCTCCTCACTTGACATGGGGAGTGCGACAGGCACACTCTTTCCTTACTTTCGCCACCTCCACTCCTATGCAGTGGGCAGCTGCAGTTGCTCTCAGAGCCCCAGAATCCTACTATGTTGAGCTAAAGAGGGATTATATGGCAAAGAAGGAAATATTGGTTGAGGGGTTGGAGGCTGTTGGTTTCAAAGTATTTCCATCAAGTGGTACTTACTTTGTTGTTGTTGATCACACCCCTTTCGGCCTGGAAAATGATATTGCATTTTGTGAGTATCTGATCAAGGAAGTCGGGGTTGTGGCAATTCCAACAAGTGTATTTTACTTGAACCCGGAAGATGGAAAGAATTTGGTGAGATTCACCTTCTGCAAAGATGAAGGAACTTTGAGGGCTGCAGTTGATAGGATGAAGGAGAAGCTGAAGAGAAAATGAACCCATTCGTGTGGGAATAGTATTCTGAACTTGATATTTCAATGATCCATGTTCATGTTGGAGGTCAGGGTTATTAGAATAATAGAAGTCAACTTCTCCCAGAATCTTTTGATATTTATCAATTTGATTATTGTTTCTTATTCTTGTGGTTAATGTTTGTGTAATTTGTATCAGTATGCGGTTTTAGAGAACTTTGGATAACTGATTGATTTCCTATGAAAACGGAGTTCTTGTAACCTTAGGCACACAAAGCTGAAAGGCCTGGCGTTTTAGGGCAAATTACTGCCCCAGGTTGAATTAAGAAGAGGTGTTTTGGAATGTTGTGATTGTTTTTTAAAATATATATATTAAAATAATATATATTTTTTATTTTTAAAATTTATTTTTGAATTAATATATCAAATATCTGAAAATATTAAAATATATTAATTTAAAATAAAAAATAAAATAAATTTTAAAATAGTAGTTTTTTATTTTTTACCGCATGATAGTTGATTTTTTTTTCTTTCCCGGGAACAATGTGGGTGTGGCCGTGGCGTTATGACATGTGAGCCCTGGACAGACTTGATTTGTGGCATCCGTTTCCAGACTAAAAAAAATGGCCGTGAGCTTGACATGAACAATATTCAGGTCATCGTGTCAGGCTTCAGAAACCAGGTGTCATAAATTTGGTCTACACTTTTTATTTTTTATATTTCATTTTTTTTTATATATATTTTTTTTGAACGAATTTTTTTTTTTTTTTCACTTCTATTTCGAGAGAGGTAAATTCTTCGGGAAACCAAATAAGTCTGGTTTTATTTTCTAAAATCTCGGAGAATCGAACTGACTGAAAGAGTAGATCTACGGTTGAAATAGAATTCCTGCTTCCCGGACTCTGAAACCCTAACCTGCTAGGACTACAATGCACTATTCTCGTTCAAATAAAGAAAAAAAGGAGCTTTTAGCAAAAAGTTTCAGATCAGGAAGGCAGGTGAACCTCAACCAAGGCCACCAAAGGGCAGGTTGATCTTCTCCTAAAGCTGGATCAAGCAAAAACACAGTTCTACAGCATCAAAGCTGTGATAGTCTCCGGTTGAAATTTGAATTATCACCAAAACCAGGCATTTCCCCCCTAATGTCGCTGCTGCTGTTAATGGTTTAGCACTATGTGGAATTCTTGCTGGACAACTCCTCTTTAGGTGGCCTGGTGACAAGATTGGTCGCAAACGCGTCTATGGGCATAATGCTTATGCTCATGATGGTTTCTGCGGCCTTTCTTTCTGGATTTTTCCGAAAGCAGTGATGGCTACTTTGTGTTTCTTTAGTTTTTGGCCTGGCTTCGGAATAGGCTCTCGGCAACCATAATGGCTGAATACCCTAACAATAAGACACGTGGAGCTTTTAATGCGTCTGTTTTTGCTATGCAAGGATTCGGAATTCTTGCTGGTGGTTTCGTGGCAATGGCTGTTTCTGCAATTATTTTTGTGCTGTATACAAACCTACTGCATACTCTGTTGATCCAATTGCTCTACTGTGCCGGAATCGGATTGTGCTTGGAGGATAGTTTTAATGCTTGTTGCATTCCCGGCTCCTTTAAACCTATTGTTGGCGCATGGAGATGCCTGAAACTCCTCCTTACACAGCCTTGTTAGCCAGGAATGCAGAGAAAGCCAGTCAAGATATGTCGAAAGTCATAGGCATTGAGGTGCAAGCTCAGGAGGAGGTAGAAGAGGCGAACGTGATTGATAAAAGCAACTCTTTTGGGCTATTATCCAAGGAATTTCTTCACCGTCATGGACTATATTTGTTGGCTTTCTGTTAACATTTATGGTTCCTGGGCCAAAAGGAAGATGTTTAGAGGAGATTTCAGGGAAGAAAGAAGCAGTTGACCAAGCACATCCTGCTGGAGCTGAAGCTGTCTAGCGGTTTTGTTTAGTTTACCTTTTCATTTCAGGTTACTAGATGCTGTGCCAAGATAGTAAGAGTTTTTCGTGATCCTATTATTTAAACTGATATACTCATTATGCATACATTTTGTCTTGATTGTCTGCTGCTCATTTGTAGCGATACTTGTTTGCTCTAAGCAATACATGTTTTTGCAAAATCGGATCTAGGCATCTCGACGTGTGATACTTCAGACAGGGATGTTTTTTTTTTCTCCCGCCATAGAAAGCTTAGGAAAACCTAAAATGTGCTTGGCTAGACTGGTGAAGTTTGGGACATGACTGCTTATTTAGTGCTCTGCTTAGCATTGTTATAAACAAGAACTGAAGTCTGATGAAATCTGCAGGCACATGCATCTCCAAATCTTATTATTTCTTTTCTTCTAGAAGCTTAAACTTCTCGATCATGTCAGGATAATGTCCAGTTCATCAAGTGATGTTTGGATCAGTGGCTACTTGGGGTGCTTCACTTGCTACATAGCAGAATCATTGATGGTGTGCCTAAGCTCTGGAACATATTTTCCGTAGTAAATTGAAGTTAAGGTTACACTGCTGGGAGCACTGGTTTTTACAGAAAAAATCGAGACTTGAGAGTCTTGTGAATTGAATTTCCGGTGTCATTTCAGAATTCTGAACATTAAACATCACTCTCATTGCAAGCTTTACCAAACAATATTCTAACAGGGGGTATACAGCCACAAGCTAGAAGATCAAATGATATAAACACGAAAAAGAAAAAAGAAAGGCTAAGAGCAAAAAAAGCAAAAAAAGCATGTGCTCGTGTAATTTAGAGAGCCCAAGAACATCTCGATTCTTAGAACCTGGTGGGAAAACATTACGTTAGTAAATCAAAACAGTGATTGGGGTGATAGCAACGGGTGAATAAACAGTGTCCAGTTTCGAGTAGGCAAGCTTTTGCGGGAAGAATCCAAAAACATACCATTCAAACACTGGTATGTTTACAAGAGTCCAAGAAATACGAACTGGTCTGTGGCTGCTTTTAGACTGTGAGCTACCATGGAAAGTTGTCTGATTGATATAGATAAAATAATCCCTTCATGTAAAAGGCGAAAAGCATCGATCGTTCACTTAGATTCATAATATGAGGAGCAGAATTTATAACGCTCTCCATGTGAATCTTATCTATCTATTGTTGCGCCTGCAATTTTTGACAGCTAATTTTACTTTGTCTCCAACAAAGATATACAGCGCAGAAACTAGCGATGTTCAGTGTACCTTTAGAAGGAAGCTTGATAATATTATTATTATTATAAATGTACCTTGACGACGTTACCAATGGAATAATTTCATATATATAACGAAAAGAAAAGAAAAGAAAACAGGAAATGGGTTATGGAGCATTGATTAGGCATTCTACATCACAAGAACGTTATTACCGCATGTCGTGTTCTGTGGTGAATTTTATATATATATATATATATATATATATATATATATATATATATACTATGGGATATCAGGTATAAACTGTGGCATAAGAAACAAAGCACGTGGATTTTAACAACGTATTTATGTTTTCGACCTTGTTTACAAAATATAATGGCCTAATTAACTGATGAAGGGTGAGGTAGTTTTTTTCAAAAGGAAACATTGTTCGTTAGCAAATTAATTAGAGATAAATTAGTCAATATACTTATCTTTAGCACGGTAAAATAATTTTATCACTATTAAAGCAAAAAAATATATAATTTTTGTCTGGATGTTTTTTTGTCTTTTCAATTGTTTTTCCGTAGTAAAATATTCTTAAAAGCAAAAGAGTATTAAACTTGCAAAAAAGGAGTTTTTTTTTGTCTTTTTATATTTTTAGCATGGTACAAAGACATATTTGCCCTTATAATTAAAAAAAAAGTAAGGATAATGTTGAATTGTACTTAGAGGCTGCTTTGTAATTTAACAAATAATAAGTTTAATAAAAGAAAACTGTCAAATGTTGGATGCCCCTCATGTTTTTTTGGCGGAATATGAAGGGTTGTCTGGTGACCATTATTGTCTTATGCTACATTGTTTTAGAACTTGTTGAAGAGTTTAATAAATATTATTTTTTAAAATGGTTTTTAAAATTATTTTAAAAATTATTTTAGAACTTATAATAAAATAATTTTTTTATTTTTTAAAATTGATTTTTAACATCAAAGCATCAAACATTTTAAAAGCATAAAAAATTAATTTGAAATAAAAAAAACTTTCAAAATTTTTCAAAGTCTTTATTTGTTTAGGCAGCTCGTTCATTTTATGGTGGCGCATGTAATCATTAGGGCTTGGTTATTCTTGTGACCTTTTTTTTTTCCTCCTCTCCACTTCAAAACTAACACCTAACCTTTAAAATTTCATGGCAACACTTTAATTATTTTCCTTTCAGGTTGATAACTACTATTTTAATTTTTATTTATTTTGTCTGAGATTATTTATTAAATTTGATTTTTTTTAATTTTACCATCCTTTTTGTTTTTTCATATTTAGTTTTGGTCTTAATTCTTTTGACTTTATTTTGTTATTTTTTAACTTATGATTTTTTAACTTTGAAAATTTTAAATTTGATTTTTTTTTTATTTCATCTTTCAATATAAAGTTGGTTGGAAATTGAATTTATTCATTGAGCTCGAGTCTGAGATTTAACGAATTGCGAGTTTGGATAATTAACCTATGGTTTAGGAGATTCACTTAAATTTACATGTTTTTTTTAAGCTCGTGTTTTTTAGTTTTTCCTTCATTATTTATTTGATTTTAGATTGGGCTTGATTTTTTTTTTTTATTTGTTTTTATTTGATTTTAAAAAAGATCTTGATTATTTTATTTTTTAATATTGGGTTATCTGGTGATTAAACTTTATAGTTTTATTCAATTTATTTTTGCCGAGTTATCCTGGTTTAGCAAAAAAGTTTGTCGTTGTCAATTTTTTTTATCAATTTATTTATTTTCATTGTATTTTTTTTATTTATATTATTATATTGACCAACCTTATAAAATTTAGGAGAGTTAATGACTCATATCCTAAGGATTTTTTTTTAAAAAAAACAACTCGCATCATCTTAACATCTCTTTTTACATTGAAAAAAAAAAAAAAAAAAGTGTCCGGCATAGTGGAAGCCTGACTGAAATTCTAGGTGGACTTCTATGATTTTTTGTAGGATTATTTTAATTAAATGAAATACATAAATTAATTAAAAAATAAAATATTTATATGTATTGAAATAAAGTTAATTAACGAAGATTTAGAAAAAACAACACAAACTATTATCATTGTTGTAGTATAAAAATATAAGCCAGTTGCAATGAAGGATGCCTTCCGTCTCCCTGTATTTCAATAGATAGAGTATTTTTACCTGTTTTTGTTAGGATGAGTAAAAAAATTAAAAAATTAATTAAATTAATAAAATAAAATAAATAATTAAACATATTAAAATTTTTAAAAAAATTGATCGGTTTAGTTTCAGTTTTATAAGTTTGAAATAAAAAAAAATATAACTGAAACTCAAATCGAAAAAAACAAACTCAAACCGAAAAAAAACCGAACCAAATTAGTTTAAACTGGTTTTGCTTCTAAAAAATCCAAACCGAAACCGGTTGGAACCGGTTTTGGTTTTTTAAAACAAAATTCAGCTTATTACTATATATATATTATATATATATATATATATATAACCAAACTTAACAAAAAATAATTACCCTAGTCTTTACCTTTAATTTTATAAAAATAAAAAATTTCCCCTGCTTTGTGATATATAGAAATAGATTTGCATAAAAGTGGATACCATTATCATCCTTATGCCCGCGGTGGAAAATAAAACAAAGAAATAGTTATCTTTTTATGAATTATTTTTTCTTCTTTTCCACAAATATATTTAGCACTGTGATAACGGTTGTTTTTCAATTAACTTTTCATATCAAATATGCAATGTTAAGTTTTTTTTTTTATTTTTTAAAAATTCTTTTTGATATTAACACATCAAAACGATTCAAAACATACAAATCCGTATTAAATTTTAATAATTAAAATTTTATGGGAAACCGTGTTCCCAAACGCTTCCTAATTGTCTTACAAGATTTAAAAGTAGTATTCTAAGCATATTTAGGCTTGGTCTAGTATAATTGTATACTTGAAACACACACACTGAATCTTATTTATATTTAATTATCATCATCATCCATGTAACTAGTAAGGTATTCCTATTAAGTAATTTAAATTATTTAGAAGCCAGTTTATACACACCTCCACTAATTTTTTGATATTTTAAAATTAACAACCATGTAAGTTTCTAGTGGTCCTGAAATTTAATACACTCAAACTAGTAATCCTATAATGATTAAACTAAAATCTGATCAGTTGAGTTACATTTCCCATGATTATTATTTAGACCTCTTGCATCAGTTGAATTTTTTTTTTTTGTTCAATTTTTTTTTAAAATGAATTATTTTAATATATTAATATTAAAAATAAATTTACAAAATAAATAATAAATAATATTTTAATACATTTTATATTAAAAAACAATTTAAAAATATCTCACCGCAATCAAATACCGCCTTCCCTATAACTTTGAAAGTTTTTCTTGATTGTAGTGCTGTCATGTCACGAAGAACAATATTTAATTTTGTTGTTCGTTGCCAATTTAATTGTTTTTTTATTTATTTGGACACTTTGAATTTATTTAACAATAGGGCACCGGCATCCCGTTCTTATGCTGCAACCATGCATGATAATATCTCAAAAAAACATTAATGGCTAGATTCATGATATTTTTCTAATCTATCCTTACACTAATTTTATACGTAAATGCATGATAAGCTTCAAATTTACCCTTCATGTAAAATATCCAGACCAACCCACTAAAATCAATCAAAGTAATTTATTTATAATAACTGAATAAGACACACGTGCTTATTATTGCAATAGTATAATTTATTTTAGTGGATTGATTTAAGACTCTCATTAATGTGATATAATTAGAAATTAACATAAATTTAATTATAAAATTAGCTCAATTACAGATATAAATAATAAATTGAAAAAAAAAATACATTGTTATAGAAGGACAGATCGAGTCATTAACTCTCTTTTTTCACATCTCTTTTGTTATGCATTTATTAGTTGTAATATTTTTTTTTCTTTTACTTGATATCTAAATTAACTTGTATTGCCATTTTTAAGAATCATGATACTCAAGTTGTTGGAGTCTGTCTCTGAATTTAAAATCTACTTTGAAAACTCAATTATTTTTATTTTTTTAATGATTCAACCTTCAAGCTAGGCCCATGTTATTTACGTTCAGGAATATAGATTTATGATTATGTTTTTTTTATTATTATTTTTGAGTCGTTGGTGATTATTAATATTTCTTGTTTAATTAGCTCTTTGCTTGTCTGGAGTATATATTATGCAGGTTGTTTTGTAGGTTATCTTTGACTTAGTATTGCAAGATTGGAGAGGTTTTCTTCCCTGTAACTTTGGGTGTATGCTGTGTTGCGTATTTTTGAGAAATAATAAACTATGGCTCCAAGATTTTTCTGCTATCTGGCTTTAGCACAGACCACCAGCAACACCATGGCAGAATGTTGGCACTCCTGCTAGAGCTTGAGGTTGCACAATTCCTCCTTGAATGGCTCCATGAAGCCAGACGCACAGGATTTGTTTTTTTTTTTAAAAAAATATTTTTTGAAAAAATTAATTTTTTTAATTTTAAATTAATATTTTAAAGTCATTTTAATATATCAATATCAAAAATATATTTTTTTAAAAAATAAAAAATATTATTTTAATATATTTTAAAATAAAAATTACTTCAAAAAACAATCACAATCACTGATTCAAAACATAATAAACACGGTGTATATATCTCGAACGATACGTTAGCTATGACTAAGAACTTCAGCAATTCAACCCTTTCACACCGCCCCATGACCTCTCTCGAAGACTTCACCAAAAGGTGCCCAAACAAGGAAATAATTACCCCCTAAATCCCCCAGAAAAGAATAAAGTGGAGTTGCTTCAGAAACTAATAAAGCTCCGTTGATGATAAATAAAAATAGCAATAAGAACATTTTCTCATATAAAGGAGAGTACGGGTGATGGAAATTTCCAAGGCCACGGCCGCTTTTCTCTCTCGAAAATTGCCTCCCCCACTAGCCTTTTCCACTGCATATATATGTAGTCTTGCCTGCCTGCCTACTCCCTGGTCTTCTTTGTATTCTAATGACACTACCCTTACGAAAATCAAGCTGAACATAGTAAATAATCAATGCTCATAAATAGTTTTTCCTACAGAAAAGCACCGAAATTGGGGTTTAATAATAATTAAATCAAAATGATTAATTCATAAATCAATGTCCTTGTTCCGAATGCCTGTCTGCTCATCAATCCTTACCTCCACCGCCCCTGTGTGATTATTACTGCAAAGAAACGCATCACCTTCCGCACGTGACTTCTCATCAAGATGGCCCCAGCCTCCAAATCAATCAAGACCGCCAAATCTTGATTCACCTGATTAACATATCAGCGGCGCATATCAATCCTTACTCAGTTTGGCACTGTAGCTCATGTTTTTGTAAAATTTTATTTTAAAATTATTTTTTAGTGTTTCTAAAAATAATTTTTTAAAAAAATATTATTTTAATATATTTTAAATAAAATATACTTTAAAAACACAACTTTCAATACATTTCCATACAAGTTTCGAGTCCAAACTTGATTAAAGACATATAAAAAATAATATTATTTTAATTTTATAAAAATAATTTAAATAATATTGTTTTTTTTAATAAATACATAAATGTAAGATATTAAATAATCTATCACATTTGAATGGAGTATCTCTATTTTTCTTAAAAAATCCGATTTAAGCTAAGAATTGTGATCGATTCAGCTCGCAATCGACCTGCCATGCGCAACGTTTAACAACACCAAGGAAAAACCCATCAAAAGCTAAAAAAATGAGAACACGAACAGACCATGGACTTCCATGATAGATAGCCACATCAACGGTAAGGATAAATCCTAGAAAGCTGCAAGACATCACCCCTGTCCAAACTAAATCCTCACCGTTACCCACATCATCGCCATATCAGCAGTGATAAGACCAAGGGAGCAACATTGAAACTTCAAAACATGGAAAAAGATGAATGTCCTTTCAAAACCATGTGATGACACGTGCCGACCTGCCACAGCAAACCAAAAAAAGGAGCCGAATCTAGATCCGACGACCACATCATATCTCCCCCTCAACGCCGGATGTCCTTTTGATTAAATCAAACGGCTAAAATTCAACTCCATAATTAACCGTTAGATCCCGGTCATATTATAATCCCCCCCCCCATTACACCATAAATACCGGTCCAAATCACAACACGCTCTCTCTCCTGCTCTCTAGAAAGTTAGAACCAAGAGCCCTTGCTTTTCAAAGTTTCATTTTCTTTACTTGTGCTAGCTAACGTGCGCGCTCTGACACTGCTTATCGTGCGCCGTCTGAGATATGTCGCCGGCGGCAAAAATCACAGCATTAATAAGAATATCGCGGTACAGGAGGGCTCAGTAAGGAAATCATCAGACGGTGGGGGCTAGTTGGTTGGATTGGATCTCCTCCTAGGGACCCATCCTCACAAGCAAGGAAATGGACGCTCAAAAAGGCAGCCAAACAAAGCTTACAAGAACTCAGTCTTCACTCCGTTCATCTCCCACTATCCGATCATCCATTCACAGCTTAACTTCTGTAGCCGAAGAGGACGTTATCAAAGCCCAGCAGCAGCAGCAGCAGCAAAAACTAGAAGATGATTTAGAAGAACAGAAAAAAATAAAGCCGAACCGGTGTGGTTCCACCCCAAGAAGAACTGGTTCGACCCGGTTCACTGCAGTTTTCACTATGGTTTCGCTCATTTTTTTCACCTTTTTCTCTCTTTCCTTCTTTTTCTTCTTTTACTTGAGAAGAGAAGAAGTATCCACATCAGAGAATCTTTTGTTGGCTTTGATTTTCATTGCCGTAACGCTGTTCTTTGCAAGCAAGAACAAGAACTTAATCAACCAGAATATGATAGTTTTCAAGCAATTATGGGAAGTGAACACAAAAAGATTCAATCTTTGTACTTCAAGAACCAAATCAAAGCAAGTTCAATGGTTTATTGGAGACCCCAATGTTAACAACAACAATAAAGATAAGAAGTTAGAGAAGAGGATTATAAGAGAAGGAGTGGAATTTTATAGCAATGGGGATTTTTATGAAGGAGAGTTTCATAAAGGCAAGTGTAATGGGAGTGGGGTTTACAATTTCTTTGTGAATGGGAGATATGAAGGTGATTGGGTTGATGGAAGATATGATGGGTATGGAATAGAGAGTTGGGCTAGAGGGAGTAGATATAGAGGGCAATATAGACAGGGTTTAAGGCATGGTTATGGAGTCTATAGGTTTTATACAGGGGACTCTTATGCTGGTGAATGGTTCAATGGGCAGAGTCATGGTGTTGGAGTGCAGACTTGTGGTGATGGGAGTTGCTATGTTGGTGAATTCAAGTGTGCGGTTAAACATGGCCTTGGTGTTTACCATTTCAGGTGATTTATTTCTTGACCTCTGATTTATTTGTTTATACTTTCTGGATTTTGTCTTAGGTTTTTGTTTCTTCGAGTTACTGTTTTAAAAGGCCTTCTGGTTCTTGAAGTTGGTTTTTTTAAAAAAAAAACTGGTTGTTTTGTAGGGTTTACCATCTTATTTACTATCTCTCTGAGCCCCGCTTCAATTTTTCAGTGTGAAGCTGGGTTTCTGGTCTTAGTGTTTTTCACTGTCAATGATTAATTTAGTTGAAGTATCTTGGATTTAAAATTATGGTTGAAAGAAGGGAAATTTGGTGAATTTTCAGGTGAATTCTTGAATTGAACTATAGCTTCTGTTTTTCTATTTCCTAAATTTGTGGCCGTTTATTTGACTTTACTCTTATGGTTTGTTTTCAAGCATGTGATGTGGGATTGTTGCGGGGTTCCTATTTTAGAACTGTTCATGATTTAATGAAACAGTGGAAATTAGAGTATGGAGTAAATTTATGATATATCAAGTATTCCATTTATGGCTATTTTGACTTGTATCTGATTAACAGCAGAGTGCAGGCTGATTATGGTTTGTAATCAGCTATATTTACGGATTAAAGTATAATTGAATTGGTTGTTTCTAATTCACAGGTTTTCATTTTCGATGGATTTGTTATGGTTTCCTGCTCCTTTTTTTGTTGTGATTGTGTGTTTCTTAAATTATACTCTTCAAAGCAAGTTATGGTTTTATTGGTATACACACTAGGAGCTCAATATTTATGAAGAAATCGATTTTGTTGCAGAAACGGGGATAGATATGCTGGAGAATACTTTGGAGACAAAATGCACGGCTTTGGTGTTTATCACTTTGCCAATGGCCACTGCTACGAGGGATCATGGCATGAAGGACGGAAGCAAGGCTATGGCATGTATACCTTCCGAGGTGGCGACACTAGATGCGGGGAATGGGATGTCGGTAACCTCAGGACCTCTCTCCCCCCTGTAACCGATCCAGTCCTTCGAGCTGTACAGGTATTTTATTTGGACCTCTGAACTTCTTGATGATAGAGGTCATGAGCAAGGTTTCAATCTTCTCACACTTTTGCTTGTTGATTGCTTTAACTTGCAGTCTGCCAGAAGAACAGCAGAAAATGCCATTCACTTGCGCAGGGTGGATGAACAGGTGAACAAGGCAGTTCACGCCGCAAACAGGGCTGCAACGGCAGCTAGAGTTGCTGCTGTCAAAGCTGTTCAAAATCGGATGGATGGCAAATTTTGCGATACTAATGTTTGACCTTAAGCTTTTGTGGAAAATGTAAATTTACTAATTTTATGCGCTTGGAAGATGTCACCCTGATGAACAAAAGCTCATTGGAGGTTGAGAAGAGTGTTTGAGCCTTCTTTTGTCACAACGTAACTTGTACATACTCCCATGTATATCAATGGAATTATGATCACTTTTCAAGAGGCTCTGTATTTTTCCCCTTGCCTTCGCTTTCTACAAGAAGTTTGAGATTGCTTGCTTGACGGGGTGATCTTACATACCTACCATAAACAACAACAAGTACATCATAATGGTAATTTTACAAATTGATTTAAATTATTATTTTTGTTTAATTTAAAAATATGTTGTTTAGGATTACCTTCTGATTTATATTAAACTCTTGATTTGACCAAAAATTAGAATTTTAACCAACTTATAAATCTATTTATACTACAGCCTTCTCTGAAAATATTATTTTAAATCATTTTTATCAAAAATATTTTAAATTTAACCCGAAAATCGAGCACTCCTGTTGCTAAGAAACCTCCCTTAATTTTCAAGCCTTGTCTTTTCTCGCATTTGGCTCTTGATCTGATAGTCATACCACGCCAAGAAATTTAGACAACCGCCTGTTTCGATACAAGGCGTGTTCGAGAGTGATTCTGTTTTTTAGGTTTTTTAAATTTAAAAAATAATTATATTCATATGTTTTTAAATATGTGTTTATATAAATAAAATTTTAATAAAGTTTATTTAAATATATTTAAATAAAAATACTATTTTGAAAAATAATCCACGTCACCCGTAGTACACTATAACTATATAGCAAAGCTTTTAGTAGAGACTCAGGGGCGGGTTTTCTTTTTTAATTATGTTGTCATGTTTAAACGGATCCGCTCTCTCCGTGCCCGTAACAGAGGATCACAGCTCGAGTAACATGAGGGGATGTGAAAAGATCTAAGCACCACGACACCTTGCCTGCTTTAGTTAACAGCTACCAATATGTGCCCAGAAAATAACGTCCTCTACTTGAATGCTCAGTGGAAATTCAAGTACCACCAATTATGCTGTCTCAACAATATATGACAAATGATGAGTGCTTGCGATAAGATTGGACCCAAAACTAATTAGCCCTAAAGATGGTGCATATTATAGTAAATATTAAAACGCTTAAGATATTTATTATAAATATCGGTGCTGTTTACTTACATATAAATCATTATGGATAACCTTATGAAGATATATTTTGGTTAATAGTAAGAGTGAAATAATAGAAATTGAAATGAAAAAGATGTTAAATATGGATGGTGTTTTAAAAGTTTCGGGAAAGATATATTTTAGTCTTCTTACTATCAAGACAAAGTAAATTATACGATTTTGATGCCTCAATTTTCTTCAAATTCAATTTTGGTGTAAAAATTTATTTTTATTTTGTTTTAATCCCTAATTGGAAGAAGAGAGAGAGAGGTTGCAGGATTCTAGTGGTAAAGAGAAAGAAAATATCATTAGCACCAATTTATACCACCAAAATAATTGAGGTTTGTGTCAAGTAGTTTTATTTGATGAGAAGAGTTCATATCAGGTTTTTATATCTTTAAAGTTCATGAAAAACAAAAGATTTGAACTCGGGTTGATTTTTTATTTTGAATTAATTTTGGTTTTTGGGATGATTTTTTGGTTTTTATAATGGTTCTAGAGGTGTTTTGGGTAAAAAAAAAAAGGTTGAAAAAACTGGTTTTTAGGGAAAAAAAAAAACTTAAACCCTGATTTTTCAGTCATTATAACAGTTGAAATGTGGTTAAATCAAATGACGCGTTGTCTACCTCAATAAGTGATGCATTGTCTGATTTTTTTTTTTCAAAAAAATTTAGGGCGAAAAACATGTCGTTCACCCCCATTGCAATAAAAAAATAAGGGCCTAAACACACGGGCCTTGACAAAATAGGTCAATCCCAGCAGTACTTGACTTTTTTTTTTTTTATCTAATTCTATTTTTAGATGGTTTTTTCTTTAAATTTTTCTATTATCATTTAGTTTCATTTAATTTGTATTTTTATTTTTATTATCGCTTGCTTGAATAAAATATTATTTTAATAAACAAATTTAGCAAACACATCCGAGTAAATATCATGTTTTATAAGATTAAATATCTTGATCTATATCTATCTTTTAATTTTCACATTCATATTTTTAATTATCAATTATATATTTTTAATTATTAATATATATAGTTTTTTTATTTAATTAATTAAATGTACATATAATTATTTGATCTTCACTTAAATTTTTTAAAAAGACAAAGTTGTGTTGAAAAATTTATAAAAAAAAAAAATTTTTTTTTTTTTTTTTACAATCACGATCAAACAAAGATGACTTTTACATTATATAGCTTCCTTCCCTGTATAAGGTAAATTATATGATTTCAATGCCTCAATTTTCTTTAAATTTAATTTTGGTATAAAAATTTATTTTTATTTTGTTTTGATCCCTAATTGTACGAGGAGAAAGAGAGAGGTTGCTGGATTCTGGCGGTAAAAAAAAAAATATTGTTAACACTGATTTATGTCACCAAAATAATCGAGGTTTGTGTCAAATAATATCATTTGATGAGAAGAGTTCATGTCAGTTTTTTATATCTTTAAAGTTCATGAAAAACAAAAGATCTGAGCTCGGGTTAATTTTTTATTTCGAGTTAATTTTGGTTTTAGGGATGATTTTTTGGTTTTTATAATGGTTCCAAAGTTGTGTTGGGTAAAAAAAAAAAGGTTAAAAAACCGGTTTTTGAATAAAAAAACTGAAGCCCTGATTTTCCGGTCATCATAGTAGCTGAAATCTGGTTAAATCAAACGACGCATTGATTGGTTTTTTTTTTCTTTTCAAGAAAATTTAGGGCAGAGAACATGTTGTTCACCTCAGTTGCAATAAAAAGAATAAGAGCCTAAACACACGGGCCTTGATAAAATAGGTCAATCCCAGCAGCACCTGACTTTTTTTTTTTTTGCTTTTTTTTTTCTAATTCTTTTTTTAGATTTTTTCTTTAAATATTTTCTATTATCGTTTAATTTAATTTGTATTTTTATTTTTATTATTGCTTGCTTGAATAAAATATTATTTTAATAAAAATATTTAGCAAACACATCCGAGTAAATATCTCATCTTATGAGATTAAATATGTTGATTTACATCTATCTCTTAATTTTACCATTCATATTTTTAATTATCTGTTATATTTTTTTTATTATTAATATACATAGTTTTTGATTTATTTAATTATATATATGTATAATTATTTAATTTTCACTCAAATTTTTTTTAAAAAACAGTGATGTGTTGACAAAATTTATATATATATATATATATATATATATATATATATATATATATATTTTTGTTTTACAATCACGATCAAGTATTTCAATATCTTAGCACGTAGAAGCCATGTGACTTCCTCGTTCATGGAGCAAGCATAATTTTTTTTTTTCTCGTACTTTTCAAATATTGTAAAAAGAACATGATGTGGGGGTTCTTTGTCGTGGCATAAAAAAAGAAAACGGTTGCTTTTCATGCGTGATGGATCCACAATCTCTGTTACATGTAATTTTTAAAGGCAATTAAGAAAGAACCTTTTCTTTTGATTTGAATTTCAAATCTATATAGATTATTTATTTTTTTCTTGGATCTTATTTTTACAACTTAAATCACCAGCTAAACTTGGCACCCCCCCCGTCAATGGCAATGAACACCCAACCACTCCACATGCGTTTTATAAAAGAAAGGCCATCACAAAAGTAGGGGCTTTGCTTATATTTATTTCTGGGGTCATGTGAGGAGTGTTGCTGTTTGTTTCTTCTTCCTCTGTTTTGACTGCTCCTATTGGGTTTGCTTTTAACAAGGTCGCAAGAAATGAAGATTGCCTCCTCCATGGCTCCATCCTCTATCAGGATGCTACTCTAGTTTTTTTAACAGTCACGCAGCACAGAGAGAGAGAGAGAGAGAGAGAGAGAGAATTCCTGCTGCATTGTCCAATGTCTTACATATACCATGTCCCTACCAGAATAAATTTCATTTTGGCTATCATCATCGGTAGGTCACGTAGGTTGCTGGAAAGTTTGATAGTAATTGTTTTTTAAAATATATTAAAATGATTTTTGTTTTATTTTCAGAAATTATTTTTAATATTAATATATTAAAATAATTTGAAAACATAAAAAATAATTAATTTTAAAGTAAAAAAATTAATTTTTTGAAAATAGATTTAAAATGCAAAAATAATCATGCTCTTGCAATTTAAAAGTTTAAAAATTGCTGCTGGTATTTGATTACCGTGGGACCGTTGAATCTCGGACCATTGAGGTAGAATGTGAATTGAATGTAGGTGCTCTGGTCTTTGCTCCATCATTTGAACCACTGATCTGGTCAATTTCTTGGAGGATTCCCCCATTAAATACTTGTTGAACACTAAGCTGCATGTTGAAATTTCTAACCTTCAAATATTTTCTTAGACAATCTTTCAACGCAGGACAAATAGAAAAATCCCAGTAAAGATTTTGCGTACCAAGAAGTACCATCGACAGTCCCCTCCCCGTGACAAAGAATTCAAGAGCCATGACTAAGCTCTCTTTTTTTTTCCTTTATTTTATATTATTAATAAAAATATTTGATTAATTTATGGATATCTTGACTTTTAATATATTATTAATTTATATATATCTTGATTAATATTACGAATTTTAAAATTAATTATCATATAAATTATATGAAGAAACCATTCAAATAAACTTTAGCTTTTGAAAAAGCTTTCGCATCCTGCAATTTTTTTTAATTAAGTTTATTCTCTCATGTTCTTGTTTTCATGGGCTTGATGCCAATCGATTGCGGTAAACTAAAGTATATTTGCTTTGAGGGTATCGAAATCCCTCTTGGTACGAAGTTCGGGGTGATAATGCTTAAAATATTTGTTTCATAACTTGTAACTATACTCGTCATTTCATTCTTGTTTTCTAGGAAAAATTCTATAATGTACACAAGAGTAAATGATCATATTTTATTAGTTGTTGTTCTAGATCCATTATAAAAAAATAAATACATAAAAAAAGAATATCAAATCCATGACTAATGAGAAGTAATGAAAAATATCTTCATCTGGATTTTTTAATGTTTATCTCTTTATTTAAAGTAAATCCAGTTGAAAAACTAACTATTCTTAAATCGCTTAGAAATATAACTAATCATTTTATTTTTGGAAAAATTATCACACGAAATCTATTTTCTTACGGAACAAACCAATCATATTATAGGAACTCGTTGCAAAAACGATAATATTAATCGATTTTATAACACTAACCAATTAGAAAGTTTTGGTCTAAGTAGACTTTGTCTATACAATTGATTTTCCTTTGCTTTTTCTACGAATCGAAGAGCATTTAAAATAGACATGGAGAACATTTAAAGGTTTAATTTTCTGCTTGAATTTTCCAGCTTGAATGTTAAAAAAGTGTAAAAGCTCCTCCAAATTGTACATCACACAAGCAAGCCCGTCGTGATGACACGTGCGCAAATGGCAATTTGGGTAGGATGATCTTTAACAAACCCTTCCTTTCCCTTTCGCCCGAAGGATGATCTGGGCAATTTGGGTCATGTGCATGCTATTATTGCTGCAGGATACAATTGCTCATATACCATGACTGTTGACAGGCAATGATCAATGTCTGAAACATGTCAATATCTATAGCAAAAGTGTAATCAAGTTCAAACTTTCTATCAATCTTTGCTTGCAATTCAATCAAAACAATGTATATATGTGCGTGGTCTTTCTCAATAATGAATTGGCCCGTCAAACGTTGCTCCTAGCTTTCAAAAAGCTAATTCAAATTCTAAAAGAGTATTCCTAGCTTTCAAAAAGCTAATTCAAATTAAAAAAAAATTATGGGTGTTTGAAAATATAATGGTTATTTTTTTAAAAGTATTTTTTATTTGAAAATATATTAAAATCATATTTTTTATTTTTAAAAAAATAATTTTGAAATTAATATATTAAAATAATTTAAAAACACTAAAAAAATATTAATTTTAAATAAAAAATTAAAATATTTTAAATTTTTCATTTTTTAAAACGCACAAACAAACAGGCATCTAAATATTATCTTAACCAAATTTTAATTTTATTTACTCATTTTTTATGAGAGCTTTTTGTTTCTTTCTTTCTCTTTATAAATTAAGCTTAATATTTTAGCTAAGCACCAAATCAAAACTGAAAAATCAAAAAGTTTTCATGTTAAATATAATATATTTCTATGTGTTATCGTTTTTTTTCCCTGCGTGTATCCGGATACTTCAGTTGAATATGACATGGCAAAGTGCTTATAATGAACCTGAGTCAATGCGGAATTGGACAGAAATTGCTTTATTGTATTGAAGACGATCGAGTTGGAAATACTGCAATGAGAATTATTTGTTATTTCATTACTTATATACAAGGTATAACATTTTTTTAATACTGTTATATTTTAATTGATAATTGAAGTATTTCATGTAAGAATGATATATATATATATATATATATATATATATATATATATATATATATATTCATTCATATGTTATATAGGAGCTGTTTTTTTTATTTATTTATTTACGTGGGTGTCCGGGCCAGCTTGCGCTCACAACGACTAATTCCACGGCTCACTAAATATCTTGCAAACCCAGTAAGCATGTAAGCATCACGGGGGTGATAGACGTGCACAATGAGGTTTGAATCCTGGTACAGAAAAAGGGAACAAGCCTCTTCCACCACTAGACCAAGATCTCAAGTGCATATAGTAGCTGTTTTAATTTATAGATGAGGTGATAGATTAAATACACATTGTTATAACCCGAATTAATTTTGACTATCTTTTTAAAATGTTTTTCTAAAATCTAAAAAATAAAAAGAAAAAAAGTGTTTTTCAATGCATTTAAGCTATATATTCACACACAAATTTTGTAATTTTCAGCTATATTCTAAAGAAATATGTTTTCCATATATTTGTGTCAATTTCGTCATTCCTGGTCACCTTTTTTTATTCAATCGATGCTAACATTGTTTCTCAAAAAAAACCAGAAAAAAAAAAGACGAAGAAAACCAAAAATCAAATAGGAAGCAAAAAGGACATAGGGCTAAAATGCAATAAAAAATAAAAAAAAAAAAAAATCTAGAGATCAAAATGAAATGGAGTTACTCGGGGCCAAGCAATAAGAAGGAAAATGACAAAGTTTGGGCTATAAATAAATAAGTGAATTTTGAGAAAATCAAACCAAAAAAAGGAGAAACAATAATCACTATAGGTAGATAGAAAATGTAATGGAAAAGGGAAGAAAAAAAGAGAAATAATATATTTCATTTAGTATAAATATTTTTTTATTTTAAATAACAGGGTAACTTATCTTAAGTGAAATACTTTAAAGTGATAATATATTTCATTTAACATAATTAGCTGTTATCTTAATACTTTTAACTCTAGTCAGGGTTTTTAATAAACATAAAATTAAATAACAATTTATTTTTTTATATATTTTAAATATTTCTTACTTTTATAAAAAAAATTTCCTCAAAAAAAGATAGTATATTGTTATGATGTCGGGTGAAACACACCTTACCATTTCTCTTTCTATAGAACTGCTGAACTTATGTTTTTTTCCCTGAGCAGAAAAAATAAAGTCGATAAACACGTAACAAATGGGGAAAAAGAAACGCACGGGCCACTTCATAAATCACAAGTCGTCGTTAGACTTGCTTGAAACGCACGGGTCGAGCATTTAGCAACATTTTGAACCCTCGCAGGCGGTCTCTTTCAAAAGGCCTCAGTTTGACTTTCAAACATCCTTCCTTTTCCTCGAACAATTGCCGAGCATTTAAATGCCGCGGCAACCGACATGGTGAGAGATGATGTATTGTTCTACGAAAGTCCAAATTGACTGATATATAAAAATGGTTGATGGCTTGATGAAGCTACGATGGTTCAGAAAATGAGCCCCCCCTCCCCTTCAACCATTCCTTTCTTGTTTTGGTAACCGGCTAGGGTTCGGTCACCTAATCCAATTTCTTTATTGACTTTTTTTTTTTATAATGGTTTCTTGGTTGACTTTGAATTTCCCCTCCCAGGGCTCCTTCACCCCTGTCCACTTATTAAAAAAAAGGTTGAGCTTTTACATCTTGCATGCATGATTTAATGCTATAAGCTAGCTCTGAAGTTATCACGCTATCTGATTATTAATTCAAAATAAATAATAGCATATCCTCCATTTTATTATAAATATATTTACTTCAAAAGCCCTTAAAGAAACACAGAGTCGGAAACAATTCAGTTCAGTGTAACCGCAGTTTTTTTTATATATAAATACAAATAATTGAAGAAATACAGAGTATTTCTTCAAATTTGCCTTTAAAAACAAAATATAAATAGGGCTCTAATAGAATTATCCTGAAAAAGGAAACGTCAAAGCACCAATGTTAACTGGACTAGCTCATTGGCAAATCATGCAATTTAGCTTTGAGTCATTGATTGTGTATAAAACAAACCAGTCAATAACATAATAAAAAACAACAACAATTGCACACAAAAAAGGAAATATTTGTGATAATAATATTATTTATTGGTTTAAACTGTTTCAATTTAATTTCAATTTTTTTTTTTTAATAAAAATCAAACCAAATCTAAAATAATCACCTCCAATAACTAAAACCTTGCTAGAATAAAACCAAAAACAAAATAAAAAATATTTCATAAAACTTTAATTAATCCATTTTAAATTTTTTAGTTGGGATATTTTTTTAAATAATATTATAATTTTAATAACTAAATAATCACAGATGTTAATATACTTATTTTTCATAAGATTGTCTTGTGAATATGACATATATCAGATTATTTTTTTCCTTGTTCTAATTGCCCACCAAACTAACTCACAGGTATTCGACTTGACCGGTAACACTTCTTTGCAAGTTGTAAGGTTAATGTCATGAGAAATAAAATAAGGACACAGAAAAAAAATAAATGTATTTAGTTAAAGAGAGATAATAAAAAAACTATCTAATTATTTTTAAAAAAATATATAAGTTTGACAATAATATATGTAAAATAAATTTTTTATATTTTATTATGTCTTGTCCATCATAACTAAATACAATACAAAATAATTACTTTATTTTATTCATTACTATTAAATATGATTATGTCTTCATCTTTCTTTTCTATTTTTGTCCTATCTTATTTGTTTATACTATTTTTATCTTTTTTTTTTTATCCAGAACAATAACAAAATACTATCATAAATCAAACACAACCCACGTGATTTGAATGGCCAAAGTAACCCTTGAAAGCCCTGTACAGTGGTAATTTAAAAAAGTCCGATCTACTTATGTCCACCTAACTGCTACTATTAACAGTAACTTTTTGATAATTTAAAAAACATTTATATCCTTTACTCTGTCTGATGTCTCAAAGCCATTTAAGGTGTTTGAAACTATTTTGTAGAGTATTTTTAAAATATGTTTTTATTTAAAAAAAATATATTTTTTTTTACAGTAACGTATCAAGATCATTATAAAAAACTAAAAATATTAATTTAATTTTTTTAAAAGTTAAAAAGATTTTTAAAAAACATATAAAAATAAAAGCAAGAGCTTTACCAAACACCTCTTAATTCACCAGAAATGAAGGTTCAAAATTATGATGAGCCATAAAACTTACTGGGACATTCAAACTCTAAAAGAGCGTTTGGAAACGTGGTGTAAATCGTGTTTCTATAAAATTCAAAATTTTTTTTATTAAAATTTAATTCAATTTGTATGTTTTGGATCGTTTTGATGTGCTGATGTCAAAAATAATTTTTAAAAAATAAAAAAAATATTATTGACATGTATTTTGACATGAAAAATTATTTAAAAAGCAACCACTATCACACTGTGAAATACACTATAAATAAAGCTTGCATGCATCCAATTTCTCATGTGGATTCATGTGCATCATATGGCTTGTTATTGTATTAAATTAAGGTTATCAGTATGGGTCTGTAGAAGCCATGATGGGCCAACAAGTCCAAAATACTCCCAACTAAATTGGATCCAGGGTGTCCATGTGGCCCGACATGACAACACCCCTAAATAAAAGGCCATTGAAATATTATGAGCATACTAAACCCTAAACAATCTGGCCCATGTTAAGATAAGGATCCAAATTTAGGCCCATAAGGATCCAAATGTTGAGATTACCTTGGATCAACCTTGTTTTTTTCACAAGTTCTTTTACTCCATTTCTTTCCCTTTTTAATTTAAAACAACGTTAAAAGGCTGTCTTCTACCGTGGATATAAAATGAAAACCGGAGCATATTTTGTCCCACCACTCATTTTTGAATCGATTGTATCCTTTTACTCCAGAAATTTTCATAATATGATCCCGTCGTCAATATTTCACTAGTTTTTTCAATAAATTTGGACAGGTTGAAATTCTTGAAGAATAAAATAAAATCTGAAAATAATAAAAAAATATATATAAAAAACATAAGAACTATTAGAAAAGAAATACAAATTTGAAAACAAAACATTACATTTAAAAGTAGGGACAAATCAAAAAAAAAGAAAAGAAACGAATTATTTTAAATTTTTAAACAAATTAAAAAAGAGAGAAAGCAAATGAAATATCCCGTTTTTTTCTAAAGGCTTTTCAATTTCCTTTTCCATTTCTCAATCGAATATTTTGTTTTCAGATTTGTTAGCATTTTTTTTTTTTTCTAATAATTCTTATTTTATTTATTTTTTTAAAAAAATCTAGAGCGCATAGTTGTATATTATTTACATGATCCACACATAATAGAAAAATAGATGAAATCAGTCTCAGAGGCCGTTTTTTTTTTTTTTTTTTAAATATAAATAGAAAGATGCTAACCTCCCTTCCTGGGAAAGTTAGCCGTTAACCTTTCCCTCCATTTTCTCTTTTCTTATTTTTGGAAAAACCGCCAGGAACCTCTTAACCTGCCATTAACAGGAGGATACAGAGCTCTCTTCTTGTACCAAACTTCACTCATACTTTCCTCTGTGTAGAAGAAACAGTGGAGATTTGGAATGAATAGTCTGCAAGTAAGAAGGAATTGCTTTATGCAACCCCAAAAAGCCATCCTTTCCTTGTCGCTTCTACATTTGCTTATAAATGCTCTCTTTTGGAAAAAAATCTAACCGGATGCATTGTCATTTTGAAAAGAAATACAAACTCGACAACAACCAAAACCAAAAACCGTTTGGATTTTCTATCTAAAGAATTATGTCTTTGAGCCCACCCAGAACAAGAACCAATGGCACCACAGGAAACTTCCAGCCATACTGGTGCTACCAGTGCCATCAAATGGTCACGATTGACACCACGAATCCATCAGAAATCACCTGCCCTCGTTGTTCAGGGCAGTTCCTTTGTGAGATTGGAATTAATAGACCAATACTGGTTGTTGATTTCACTGCTTTTGATCCTTCACCAGAAGCTCGCTTACTTGAAGCACTATCTCTCATGCTTGACCCGCCACTCAGAAGATTCAATTATAGTCTCGATGAACCTGAACCTGAACCTGAACCTCCTCGTCGGTCCTGGTTTCGTAGACGGAATCGACCTGACTTTTTGGATACTGAAATTCGTCCTCGAAGGCGTAGAAATCTGTCGCTAGAGCTTGATGGGAGAGATAATTGGGATTCATTGGACCCTGAAATCCGCCCACGGAGGTCTCGGGATTGGAGTCTTGATGGGAGAGGTATTTTGGAACACGAACCTGGGATCCAATCCAGGCGAAGAACATGGATCCAATACAGGCCAAGGAATCCTTTTGGTGAACCAATTGAACCCCTTTCGCAATCTGAAAACCCAGTCCCTCCCCTGGTTGATCCCAGGGACTTTTTTTTGGGGTCAGGCCTAAACGAGTTGATTGAGCAATTGACACAAAATGACCGCCAAGGGCCACCACCAGCTCCAGAAACCGCCATTGATACCATACCAACTGTGAAAATCGAGGCAAGTCATTTGGTGAATGACTCTCATTGTCCGGTTTGCATGGAAGAGTTTAAAGTTGGAGGGGAGGCGAGGGAGTTGCCTTGTAAGCACATATACCACAGTGAATGTATCGTGCCATGGTTAAGGTTACACAACTCCTGTCCAGTTTGTCGAAAGGAGTTGCCGGTTAATAGTGAAAGTAGTGCTCAAGATGAAGATGAGAGTGAGGATGGAGGGGGTAGGAGGGGAAGGTGCTCGAGGTGGAGGAGGCAGTTGTCATCTTTATGGCCATTTCGCGCTAGGTATGGGAGGATTAGTCCTCACGGAGAGGTTGCCGGTACCTCTCAAGGAGGTGAGAATTGATTTCTCAACCTATATATATATTTAGCAAGATCATGTATTTAATATTGAGTAAATGGTTTCACGTTTATTTGGATGCGCAAAATTATTCCTTGGTATATGTGGTACTTCTTAATTTATCTCTTTGATAGCTGCTCGGGATAGCGAAATTCAACTCTCATGTTTCATTTTACAAGTCTGGAAACTGACAAAACATTTCCATGCGGCAAATCATACTATTTAGCAGAAAGGATGAATTTCTGAATAGCAAGATTTGATGGATGTTAAATATATCGGAAACTGGTTGTGATTTGCCTCTTATATACTGAATTCTTCTCTTACATTTTTTTTTCCAGCAGTTGATTCACGATGGTGTTCTTGCAATATTCTTTAGCAATAAAACGTTGATGGCCTTGCTAAAGCTATTTATATCGACTTTGTTATGGTTATATGTTTGTTAGGAATGTAATTGTATGGACCAATTAAGGAAGGACACTCGAGAACAAATTGTGCAGGACAGCTGATAGATTACAGGTATGCCATTTTCTGGCTTAGCATTGATAGTTTGTCAATCAATTCCATTTTATCCGAAAGAAACTAGATATCCTATTAGAACCACCATTGTTCTGCAAAGCTCATACGCAGAGCATCATTCTGTATTACTTTGTAGTGCATGCATACTACATCTGCTAACCAGGTGGTATGGCTTTGTGTTGCAGGGCGAAGCTAATTCTGCGGATAATATATCGTTTTATGCGACTACTGTTGTACTTCAATGAGACTTGACCTGAAAGCTTCGCAGTTGTCTCTGGTTTGGTTGGCGAAAAATATTATTTCAAGAGCAAAATGAAAAGAAATTAATTGGCATGCACTTTGTTGTATTGGCGTGATGTTTTATTTATTTGCAAAGAACATAAGTGAACCACCAAAGCCATTTATTTATTTTCTTCGCTAAAGAAGCAGTTCTGGATTAATGGTAAAGCACTCAAGGTTGAGTCCTTGAGAATGGCAGATCCCATGCACAACAGACAAAAATCCAATTCATTCACAGCTTCATAAGTGGTTGTCAAATGCATTTGCATTATGCGTTGTCTCTTTTTCATTGAAATATCCGTGACAAGCTGTATAAATGCAAATCACACGATTAATTCCATGAAAACATTCAGAACTGTGTAACCTAAGAAATTTATGGAGAGGTCGTTTCTCAATGTATTCTGTCATTTTCAACATACTCAAAGTCCCTATTTGACAAACAAAGATCTCTAGGTTAAGACTGAAGAAGCATACTGTACTACACTTACCTCTGAAAGTAATGGAGCTGATGTCTTATTTAAAATCTCTTCCACAAATAATCCAGCATCTGAGCAAACACTATATTTCTGCAATTCCTTCACCCTATGCATCCCACCAATCTTCTGTAGCTAGATTCTAATACATCCCTCTCATCGAGCAGGTTGCTTGATAATCTTCAATTATGAAATGCTTTCATAAGGTGTGGCTGAAGATGAAACTTAACTTCAGTTTTATAATAGTGCTGATTGTGTAGCAATTTAGAAGATTGCAATGAGAAGAATTACATATGATATGCATCGCAAGTAACAATAAGATATCAGAGTCAATGTGATATGAAACACGTCACATAAACATTATTTTTGCAAGGTAGCAAAAATGCAAACACGAATTTGTTCAAATAAAGACTTGAGAGAAGAAAAGATAGAAATAAATGCCAAAAGAGATAAAATTTAATGCTCACTGTGCTGACTCGTTTGTCAGAGCAAATGGAGTAACACAGCCCAAAGGGAACTGGAAAAAAAAAAAAAAAAACACAAGAAGATCAGAGAGTGAATTACCATTGAACTTTTAGATCACAGACAGATTTAATCAGACAAAATAAACATGTTGAAATATTAGATTGCCATGAATGTAATGAATCACTAGCTCATAGAATAAGATCTGGCATTATTTAACCCTGATCTAATAAGATTATTACCATTGCAACACAATCATGGATGTGATTGCTTTCATATGTATCCGCAGTGGGAGCATTACACCAGATAAGAATAGCCAAACTTAAGAAGGAGTCTAGTTTATCCCTACAAACAATTGAATTTCTCTCAGATCCAAGGAGAGTTAAAAGAGGAAACAGAATCTCGTGCACATTTTCCAGAATTTTGTCTGGCATCCTATTCCAGGCTGTAAGAAGTCAAGGCCACAAATACAAGTGCAAGCAAGGATAGAATAAAAAACTGCCAGTAACAAGGAAATAACAATGGAAAAATGAGATATGGGAGGGAGCACAGTCCAGGCATATACCTGAAGTATCTCACCTAGTGCTTCTTCAGGAGCCATTCTTGTACCTCCTTTTCCCAAACCAAGCCTCTGAGACTACACTGCACAGTTGAAAGGCACAAGTAACTCTCATTTGAAAGGCATAAGTAATTTCTATTATTAGAGAATAATATAAATCATATTTTGCCACTTTACATAACAACTTTTCCTTTCTTTTCATATTCTTTGGAAACTCATTCCCTTATCCCGACAAAAGTTATTGGGTTGAGATGATTATTTGATATGGTATCAAAGTCTTGATGACCAAACAGTCATAAGTTTAAATCTCACCATTCTCATTTATTTAATAAAAGTTAAGCACAAGGTAATGTGAGCTTGTACAAGTTTTAAGCTCAAATGACTTTTACTTGAAGGATTGTATTAGAGAATTATATAAATTATATTTTAAAATCTTATTTAATAACTTAAACTATTAGATTAAGATGGTTCTTTGACACCCATTAATATCCAGGAAATGAACAAATCCCATATAGGCTTTATGAATTCATAAGGTGAAACGGAGAAGGAAAGGTAACTTACCTTTCATATCTACTTTCGTATCCACCAAAGCGGAGACAATATGATACCGACTTTTCTTGTCCTGCATGTATAAGGATGTACAATTACCGGGGTATGGATGAGAAAAGATGCAAGTGAACAACTCAAAAACATGCTGTATAGTTTACCTTCAAGAACAAAATTTTACAGAGGCCACCTCCCTTATCTCCGACATATTTTTCCTGGTCCAAAACAAAATATTATTGCATCAGTAGCACCCGATTGGTGAAAAAATAACAAGTTCGAGCCCACATAAATTGAAAAAATAACATCAATTTACCTGTGGTTGTTTCTTTTGTCGTTTTATGTTATTTATAAATATTGATGGTTACTCAAAATTTATTTGATCATTAACTTTAGAATTTGTACAGATTAATTAAAATTTGTGCAAGTTGGTCCAAATACCCTATATATATATATTATTAAATGACAACAGGGACATTAAAATAAGCTATCACCGAGTACTGCGTGCAAATTCAAGTTATAAAACAGCTCACTTTTAGAAATTTAATTAAAAGTCAATGAAATTGCCAAGTCCCAATTCAAATGTAGTGATCTTGCAATTTAATAATTGCTAATTTTCTGACAAGGCATCATCACCCTTATCGTGCAACCATAAAATCACGGAAAAAAAAATGACTGAAAGAAAAATTCAAATTATCTAATAGTACTCATCACTAGTCAATATAATAAAAGATCAAGAAATTGGAAAATGAGACAAAACCAAGATAACCCAGATTAAGTTTTTGACATTAATGAAGAGCTCAAATTAAGAAGACTAAGGAAACAGCAAACCTCGAGCACTGTTTATTTTTATGTTTTAAAAATAATTTTTAAAAAAATTAAATTTTTTTTTTTTTTTAAATTAATATTTTTTAATGTTTTTAAGATTATTTTGATGCGTTGGTATCAAAAATAATTTTTAAAAAATAAAAAAAACATATTATTTTTAATAAATTTTTTAATAAAAAAACTTTAAAAAATAACTACAATCACACACAGACACACCTAGCCCATTGTGCGTGAATAGTAAGTAGAGAGAAGGAAATACTGTCTGTGATTCATGGAGATGAGGTTTCCACTGGGTTAGGATGATAAGTCCAAATCTAACTTGGAGTCCATCTTTTGGTTTATGGGTTTCGCCCTAAATCAAGATCACACCCACGAGTGGCCCACTTAATAGGATATTAGTGCTAGATAGGGCTAGTTTCTTGGTTTTCGACTGGGCTGAGAGCCTGAACATAGGAGATCTGGGCTACACTGCATAGATTAGACTTTAGAGCCTGCTTCATAAAAAGGGTGACACATTAGATCCATGGGAGATGAGCTCGCCATGTAAGTCTCGTATTCCCAATGCTCGTAAACTTTTTGTATTTTTGTTGCTATCTTGTTTGTGTCTGTGTGTGTAATAACGTTACTCGTGACATTATTTAGAACTAAACTATCCTATTGGCCTTCGTTATATCACCGGTTGAAGCACCAAAAATTTCAAATGTAAAAAAAGATAAGGACATTGCCAATGTATTTTTTAAAAAATAGATTTTAACAATGAATTCAAAATTACTTACATATGGAGTACTATATTTTTATTTAATATTAAGATAAAAATATATTAGATCTGCATGGGTCAATCTTGATTGATTTATAAAACTCTTAGGGATATTTAAAAAAAAATTGAAAAACTCAATCCTTAATTAACTTAACATTGAAGAATAAAATTGATACTTAATTAAAAAAACAAGAAAACTCTCAAAGCAAGTCTTGTACATTACCGGATTCAGTTTTTTTTTTATTTTTATCATGTTGATTAATTTTCATTTAATAGTATGACAACAAAATGCATAAAAAAAATTTGTATGGAATTTTTTTTTTAGAAAAAGAAAAACATGATAGGCACGTGGAACCAAGATAAAAAAAAATAATAATAGATCATTGATAACAAAGTATGAAATTATATATATATATTTTTTAATTTTGAGTTAAATAAAAAAAATATATTATTGATAACAAATTGTGAAATTATATTTTTTTAAAATTGAGGGGCAAACAATGCATTAAAAAAAATAAAATCATAGCCTGAATATTGTGGATTAATCTATCAAACTCATGACTGAACTTATAAACTCAATTATATTTAATTATTTTTTTTATAATTTTTTTTACTCAAATATAAAATAACAAAGTAAAAAAGATTTTAAAAAAAAACTCAGACTCATTGGCTTTTTAGCCTAACCCATGCTTTTAGCATGTCTATATATTTTTATTTTCTTTTTATTTCTCAAAGGGATCACTCTATTTTCCATTAAAAAAAAATTGGTGACACATGTCGTCTATGTGTTTATAATTTCATAAATAGAGGTTACCAAAAAAGTTGGGTTTTAATTATTATTATTATTATTTTGTTAAGAAGTATTTTTTTAATCTAAAATGCATAAAAAAACATTTGAAACACCATGATAAAGATGTAAAAATAACGATTGGATCATACATTACTATCTCAATTGCAATTGGCTCAGTTATGCCCATGGAATATATTACGAAAAACCCCACATGAAAGTATGTTTTGTAAAGATGTTGCTGTGTTTATGTATTATCACGGGGTACAAAACCATTGGGATAAAACCAAAACTAAAGACTTATATTGAAATCTTCTGTAGAGTTATCAATTTTAGATTCAAGGAACAACGTCAACATATGCCAGCGGGTAGTAGAACATCCACGCTCCATAATAATGCACCTCGATGTTGGATTATTTGTCAAAATAGCTGAATTTTGATCATTAGATGATAAATGTAATAAATTATTTGCATTTATTATTCCAAAATTCAAGATGATATGATACTCAAAACAAAAACAGAATTGTATTATGCGTGACAATCATCCTCTAGTATGAATCAAACTGTGGGCAATAAATGACAATAAACATGGGATATGGTGACTTATCCGATCGACAGGTGCTTTGGCGGGTCACATGATGTGTTGTCGTTTTGCAACAAAGGAATTGTCGTGTTGTAGTTTTGTTCATGTGCTCAAATTAGACAACGGCAATACTGCTTCTGTGGGACCGTGTTCTGTTAGAGGCCCAGTCATGGCACGCCAAATGGCCAAACAATTCGATATTCAAAGCTCAGCGATGAAGGATGAGAGAACGCATCCAAAGTCAGTAACGTGGCCCAATGCAGACTCACCTTGAAGAGACCAAATACAACGTAAAAACTGCAGAGGAAACAATTAAGGATGGGATTTCATGCCCTAACCCGTTGCAAAATAGAACACGTCATTGGGCATGCCCCCGCTACGCTGCATGTCTTTATTTTATTTTTTGCAAAAAAATGATATTAAAGTGATGTAAACAGTTTGTGTTTTTTTTTTCAAGAGAAACAATGTCTGGTGTTACAAGTGAGTTTTAAATGTATTTGAGAAATTAATGATTTTAGTTATAAGATGAACTCAGATTAATGAGTTGTAAACTACCCGATTAGCTAGTGAAATGTTAGTCTCAAATCAACCTAAGGCCTAGGAGTACTTCTCACCATGAACTAAAACAAGAATATGAATATGAAGTTGATTCATTATGCTCTGAGGTTATATATACATGTTTATTTAGAATTTAATGCTTAGTTACAGGGTAAATATGAGCCATAATTAATATGGTTAATTAAAGTAACTTTAGCTTTGGATCCAATATTTGGGAGTTATATATTGATACTTATAGATATATTTATTTGGAATTTGATGTTTAGTAAAGGGTAAAATATAACTCATTGGTACTATGGTTAGAATAACTGTAGTCCCTTGACTCTAAATTTGGCTATAATTATGAGTAAGCAATTAACATTTGTGTTCAAAACGGTTGGTTTGAATTAATTAATTTTGTGAATGAATAAAAGTGTTTATGCACTTTTAAATCTTTAAACATATATACTAATATTTTTGTATAATAAATAAATTGATTGTAAAGTTATATATTATTAAGTTTTGATATGCTTGTCCAACTATGAGATGAACAATTATTTAATGAGAATGTGACACTCATCCTCTATTTATTTATTTGTTCAGATTTTCAGAAGTTTATAATTGATGCCTAGACTTTAATATTTCAATATAATTAGATCAATTTATAATATTAGACTTGGTAGTACATTTGATTTTATTTTACTTTGAAGTTGGGTTAATTTGATATAAAATGATTTATATTGGGTTTTAGTTAAGTTATGATTCAAGATATTTTTTTAATAGAATATTATTTTGAGTATAATTTTTTTAATTGAAGTTCAGATTTTTTGCGTTCTTATAAAGTATGGAGTGTTGTCAGGCAAAAAGAGTTTTTTTTTTTTTTTTTTTGAGTTTTGGGTTCGAGGCATGCACTCTGTGCCAACAATGGAAAATTTAGTGAGAGCATTTTTTGTAGCTTTACACAAAAATCAAAACTTATATGGTAAAAAATAAATAAATCTAACACCCTAAATTCAAAAACCCACCAAAACCTAAAATCCTAAATACTTTCCCGCAAAATAAAAGTTTTTTTTTTTTTTTCAAAATACCCATATTATTTAATAAAAAATATCAAAAATTGAAATTCCCTTTACACTAAAGGAAACCTAGATGCCGAAAACCAAGCTCAAGCCCGCACAAAAAATAAAAACAAATCAATAAGCCCAGATCATAAAACTTTAAACTATAAGCTGTATCACAAGCTTGAAGTATGATTCAGTAAAGCCTACACTGATTATATATATAATAAAAGTCATCAAAAATAAAAATAAAAATGAAGTCTTGAGATTATTGCAATATAGAGAATGAGAATGAACCAACAAAGGGAGGTTGTATTGGCTGACAATGGGTTGGGTGGCCAAATTTTTTAGGAGGGTTGTTAGAAATTTAAAGGGGGTGGGAAGTATATCCAGTTTAAGGTTTAAATTGAAATTAAAGATGAAAAAGATACTGGAGAGAAAAGAGGATTTGATTTAGGTTTTTAATTTATTTAAAAATTATCGATAAAAATTTTCATGAGCAATTTTATTCAGTAACTTGACGCGTTAATAGAAAAGTGAATGGATTTTGTTTTTTTTTAAAAAAAGAATTGTCATTGTTTCTTTCAGAAATTATTAATGGAATATGTCCAGTGACAGAATATATTCTCTCCCATGTTTCTTGTTTTTTTTTTTTTTTTTTTTTCTTCTAGTAGTGTACATATTAAATGTTTGATCAATATATAACGTGGTGCAGACTATTTTTAAAAATGTTTTTTTTAATTAAAAATATATATTTTTTTAAAAAAATATTTTTTTAATATTAATATATCAAAATGAATTGTATTATTTCCTCCTTTGATCTTCTTTTTTTAATTTGATAATTTTCTGGGTAGATAAAATAACAATTGATGCCATAGAATATTGACCCGTTGTTTAACGTGATTTGCAGGTACAAGGAACATGGCACATTATCGCACCAACATCTAAATCTTTTTTGGATTTACATGTTGGTATTGAATCTGTAAGAGTTCACAATATCACCATTTAAGGTAACCGAGTTAAAAATAAAAATTCTTGCAGATGGTTTCAAGTTTCCATACCCCGTGTACATTGTTCCCACTGAGATAGGCACTTCTGACAGTTCCATGATCACAAAAGGGCTTTTCGAGTTTCACTTTGTCCGAATGCACAGGAAACTGTAATTTCTTTATTAGTAATAGCATCTAATTCAGATTAATTAGAAAAACCCTACGGGCTTTGGTTCATGTAACAAGCTTGGATGCAAAAAAAATAGTAATAAGAAAATTCTCCC
Source organism: Populus alba (assembly GCF_005239225.2). Lineage (NCBI taxonomy): Eukaryota > Viridiplantae > Streptophyta > Magnoliopsida > Malpighiales > Salicaceae > Populus > Populus alba. Next base: position 11,210,132 of record NC_133297.1, on the reverse strand, counting down.
CCCTTTTATTCCACTAGTAAAATGAAAGAAAATCAACAATTATTGCACGTAACAACACACTTTGAATAATTAATATTACATAAATTCAATATATAGAGAAGATCCACATGAGATGGTTTCAAAAAAATGTTTAAACTTCCCCATGTGAGCCTCCTTCTCCTAACTCAAGAGACTAATATATATGAACTTGAGGTTACTGTCAGTAATGTCTTCAGGCAACAACAGAAGAACATGAATTAAATATTATGAATGGACAAAAGAATGATAATGGCTGGCTTGATCTTGGACTAGGCTATTCAGCAAAGCTCCATAGACGAATATCGCCGTCGTAGAAATCATCGATCATCGGTGGATTGAAAGAGTCCCCATTGAACATTTGATCAATATACTTTGGTGATTGTAATCCATCAAAATTGTACCAAGAATCTAGCATTGGAATTGGTTCATTGACGGTCTCAAACGATTCCATTAGTGACATATAATCATCTAGCTGATCGGACGGTGAGGAAACCATTGACGGGGATGATAGGATTGATGATGATGACGAGGAGGAGGAGGAGGAAGGAAGAGGAAGTGGCGATACTTGAGGGGTGGTGGGATTGTCTTCAGAACTATTAGCAGCAGCAGCAGCAGCTGCTGCAGCCACTCTCTGAATGGACTTGGGGGACATCACAGCGTCAGGAATGTAATGTGAGGAGGTAATAGGAAAGTTGAGATTGGCTGAAGAGCCTTTGAGACATAAAAGTGCAGCATCATAGGCTCTAGCAGCAGCTTCAGGAGTTGAATAAGAGCCTAACCATATTCTTGTTTTTTGATTTGGTGCCCTTATCTCAGAAACCCATGAGCCCCAACTCCTCATCCTAACTCCCTTGTATTTCTTCTTCTTGCACGCTGATGAAGATGGTGGCATTGGTGTTGAAGTCTCTGACTGGATCCTGTGCTCGTTCTTCACCATTGTTGGATGGAGAGTAAAAGATCACAGGCTCTGGACCAATAAAAAGCTGGGATGGATCTGTTAATTTGTTGAAGGAGATGAATGAATGCTTCGGTGAACAAAAAGATTTTGAAGGAGTCTTCTGTTTTACTCTTTGGACAACTTGTTGTAATCTTTATTCTTCTTGTTGTTCATATGAAAGTGTGGAAACAAAAGTGTCTATATATATAGATGGTGTCGCCGTGTAGGTTCGAGTTTTTAAGCACAGCAGACCCCTCTAGTGAAGGAACAGTATGTCCATACACGAATACAAAATGGATGACAGATATTTTCAAGCTTATAAAAATGGAAGACTGATTTCTCGAAAAATGACTCGTCTGTCCAGCAGTGGTCAAAATCACTCCAGATCATGGAGTATACGCGTAAAAAAAACAAAGTAAACATCAATGAAGAGAAATGTCGATCGAGTGTCACAGAAAATAGCCAGCAAGACTAAATTTAATTATTGGCAGATGTCTTTTTAACACTATATATATATATATATATAGAGAGAGAGAGAGAGAGAGAGAGAGAGAGGTTACAAAATGTGTACTTGATGGTCTAATCAATCAAAGCATTTAATTACTTCATATCTCTTATTTATTTTATCTGAGAAGATCAATATTACAGCTAGATATACAGTTACGGAATTGGTCAAATTAATTATGAAGCCATATTGCTTGCTTGTTTAGACCGATATGACCTTAAACACTATCCAAAGATTAATTATATATGGTCTTAGGCTAATATTTACTTTTAGCAGGGTGGCGTGCTATGACTAAATTAAATAGTTAACAAGTAATTCTTCAGAAAATCATTAACACAGCTTCACGACTTTTTTGGCTAGACGACGTTACCTACAATTTAACTTGCAAGTGACACTTTATATATATATATATATATATATATATATATATATATATATATATTTCGATCAGCATTGACTAGTTTTTCCAACGGCAACCACAGGGTAACCTTGAGAAGAAAAAGCATCGATCAATCCAGGCATCGAGCAGACTACAGCCCACATGAACCAATCAGAAACCAGCATGGAAAGTTTATAAAAGCCCTTGATCTAGAGTTCTTTCCTGGCTTCCATGGCAAGTCACCCCTACGTACGATCCTAGCCCGGTTGACCCTCAAAGAACAGAATAAAAGATTGCAACAAATCAAAAGAGAAAACAAAAACTCAAGGGCAAATATGTACTTGTCTCATACCATTCTGTATCGATATTCAGGTGCCGGGTCATTAAAAAGAAATATACATATGCATGTGTATATATAAATAGATTAGTGATATCAAAACATAGGATTCTGTCTCAGAGGCAACTTCCAGGATCTTCAAGGGATGCTTCCTGCTTTTGCTGCTGTTCGCTGTGGTATGAACAGAAAATGATACTGCTTCAAACGCGCAGTCCAACAGTGATACTCGAATGGGAAGTCATTGACCAAAGCAACGGTGTTTTTGCGTGTGAAAATATTTTTGAAAATTTTTTGATTTTTTTTTAAATTAATATTTTTTTATTTTTAGATTATTTTAATGTGTGTATAAAGATAAATTTTAAAAATAAAAAATTAATTATTTTAATATATTTCAAATAAAAATTATTTAAAAAAAGCAACCATACGTCAGAGTCCTCAGACATCAGTCCCAGCTGTCGCTCCTCTGTCATGCAAGCTCTAAAACCGCGTCCTGCAAAATTGCCCTCTTTATCTCAAAAAAAAAAAAAAAAAAAAAAGCTTCCAAAAACTACTTGGTGGCTATCGCCTAGGTCATGCTTACGACTGCAACACTTGACTTTATAAGCATACAAGTTAATATGTTTTATTTTTTTTAATAAATTCTATGAGTTTTTTTTCTATTATAATAAATGATATCTTCAAATTAGATTGGATAAGATTAACTTCCATTCGATAAATTTTTTTTTGGAAATACAATTGAATTGCTGTATTCAAATTATCTTAGACATTATTTAAGATTAACTTTCATTTTAAAATAAACTTGTCACATTGAACTGAAAATAATTTTATACAATTATATATGGCACGGCAAAATCAAAATCAATTTCTTTTTTCTCTAAGGGAAAGGGCAGTGCCAGCACACATGCCCTTTTTTGGGGCACGCCCTTTTGGGGACAATTACCCTTTTTTTTCCATGCTGGGCCATGGCATTTGAAGTTAGTTTCACTCATTGAATCATTAGATATTAAACCCAGGTACACTCAATAAATTAACCTAGGATTTAGTTGATTTAATGGTTAGATCAATTTGAATAAAGTAAAATATCAGAATGAATAAAAATTCAGTTGACTCACTATATTGATCTTTGATTCGGATAATCAGGCAAAACTTAATTAAGATTTTTTTTTAAAAAAGTTTTTTCTCTTAGCTAGATATATTTTTTAATATTTTTTAGTTGAAGTTCATTATATAAATACAAAAAAATATGCAATACTATTTTTTCATATTACACCTAATATCAATAGTAGCGTCGATATCAGTATCACAAAAACAACCATTATCACAATGCCACTTTGGACAACACAACCATCACTATCACTGAAATTTTTATTAATATAATTATTATTTTATCATTTTCTTGCTATAACTTTCATATATTTCTGCAATTAAAATAATAACCACCGCCTTACTACCGCCACCATTAATCAGTGTAGCACCTCACCACCATCATCACCAGTTCTCACATCATAATTACTATCAATATTATCATTACCATAACAATCATTATTATTATCGCATATACTATTATAATCATAACTATAGCTTCAAATGAATAATTAAAAACTATAATTAAAATAAAATAATTGAAACTCAACTAATCATTCATTATTTTCTCATTCAAAACTATTCAACATAAATTAATATCTTTTAATTATTAAAAATTCCATATAAAAATCAATTTTTCTTAATTTCCATCTTAACCATGAAATTTATAAAAAATAATCAATAATCATTAAATTACCCATCATTTATTCAATTCTAACAAACTCAAATTATAAAATCACACTCAATCTCGTCAAGGCATCAATATCCATAAGGAGAAAGGTCTGGAGATTGTCTTTTCTGTACCCCTCAAAACCAAAACCAACAAAGAATTTATGGAGGCAAGAGAACCATGCATGCATGAGAAGATTTCTCGAGGCGGTAGAGAGACATGTGGGGTATGCATATCTGATTCAAATATGAAGATATCTTTGCAGAGAATGCCATTTAAAATTAAAGGCTCTGTAGACTTCCAATTGCAAAGGTAAGAACGAACCTGATCGTCGCAAAATTGAATCAACAATCAATGTTCTTAATATAGTGTTAAGGAATTATTACAACTTATAAATTTAAATTATTAAATGAAGTTTGATAAATAATGCTATATTATTCTTTAAAAATCTTTATCCCCATTCCACCTCTATTTTAAGCTGATTTATGATTTCATCAGACTCAATGCAAGTCTTTCAAATTTACATGCCAAATGGCCCTTTTACAGACATTTTAAATCATTATGTAGTCATTCCTTTTTGCGTATTCCAACTCCCTTCGATATTTCCTAATATAAACAACCAAAATGCAACCATAATTATTACGGGATTTTGAAATCTAGTGCATCTCTACGAAGACAGGTCGTGGGAAGTCATCTGGCGAAATGAGGAGACGAAATATTAAAGGGACCGGTGTAAAGTAAATATATAATTTGATAAGAAAAATCCTTTCTTGCTCTTGACTTCTCGATGAACTAATCAGAGTCTTTCAGTATTAAATTTACTCAAAATTCACCCATACGCGTTCTATATAGGATATTAATTATTAAATCTACAAGAAGGAATCGAGTTCTTCAATGATAATTCATGTGGGAAAAGAATAGTGTCGTCAATCTGTACTCGACTCTCCATTAACCTTCTAGCTCGCATTAAATAATAAGCCAGCCACTAGAAAACAGGCTTCGTCGAAAAAATAAAGCAAGGCATCTCTCTAAGCTATAATTTTATAATATGAAACACCCAACATAAAACATGTGTCCGGCCACATATCACTCGCCTTCTGTGTTATTCTTTTCAAATTTGTCAGAAATCACAGGAAACGATGAACAACGGACTTTTGTTTGTTTAAGGGAGATCAGGAGAGGAAATTTCTTAAGTATAACTATTATGGAACAATGCTCCAATTTGGTTTTGCACCTCTTTATTAAAGAACTCTAAAACGCGTGGGGAAAGTACTGTAGCTTTCCCCACGGTTTTCACTGCCAAAACATGCCAAAACATATCGCCTGTCATTAAATATATATCATTATAATTGTTGTAAGTTTTCTTCTTCTTTTTTTCTTCTGTCAGCGACATCATGATGGATTTCTGAAATGAGTTTCAAAAAATTAGGCTGCTGTTGTTTTTCTTTTCCGTGTAATTGGGTTTTTCTTTTCCTTCTATCAAGGGAACTGACATCTTATAATCTTTGGCATAATGTCCGTTTTTCATTGTTTCCTTTTCTGTTATTTGATCACATTGTCACCTCTTCTTTTCCCCAGCCAAAAACCCACACTAGCAATCAACATCCACCGTTGTTTTTCTGCCTTCTCCAGTGGCTGAAGTGGATCACCAGCAGCTTCACCGTCGATCACCGATCCAGCAACAGCAGCAAACACCTCCCGCAGGTAGGTAGCTTCTTCTCTCTTTTGCTTCTCCACGTAAATCATACGCATCTCTCAGCTCCCACCTCTCTCAGCAAGCAACTTTAGAGTGACAGTAGCTTTTAACATATTTCAGAAGAGATGGAACTGTATGTTCCAACTCAACTTAAAGACTGATGATTGATACATAAAAAAACCTATCATTTATTTTCCAGAGAATTATGAAAGGAGGGGCACATTCAAATAGAGATTTTCTTCTTTTTTTTCTATCCTGTCAACTCATAGACACTTCTCAAAGCGCTCCTGATACAGTAAATAGAGTGAGACATGCATCTAAAACTACCCTTTATTCAATCGTTGCATGGGGATGATAAAAAGCAACCAAAGTCTTATGATTACCCATTACAGTCGATAATGCTAAACACTATGATTCATGTTCAAACGTTCATGGAAGTCCGAACAGGGGTATACATAAGAAGGAACGAAACGCTTACATGGATCTCACCGAAGAACACAAGATCATATCGCTTATGTGCAAGTCTGAAAAGTAAAAAATAATGGGAAACAATAAAAAAGAATCCCATGAATCGGCACTGAAGTGTTTTATGTTTGATCAAGTAAATATAGTATTTGAGGGAATTAATACACCGTTGTTTTTCTACCTTTCTCCAGAGTAGCTGTAGATCGATCATCCAGCACCTCCCACCGTGGACCATTCCAGGCAGGCTCCACCGTCGACCACCATCCCTTCACGACAGACCAGCAACAACAACAAGCACCTCCCCCAGGCCAGGTTGTTGCCTTCTCTTCTTGCTTTTCCACGCAAATCATGCATGAATGCTGTAAAAAAAACAACAAACCCTGTCAGAATACATGAGTAATTATTACCATGTTGCTTGCAATCTGCTTTGCAAAGGAAATAGCAATTTGGTTAATTATTAATTTGTAATAATGATTAACAATTGGTTATATATATTTTGGGTGCTCCATTTCTCCGCTTATGCAACCGGCTCAATCTAAGATAGTGTCTAACTCCAGAGGAAGCAGATTGCAAAGTCTTCGACACACAATCAACTTTTTAAAAATCCGTTCTCTCAAACTCGGTTCCTTCTCCTCCTTCGCAGATCGCCGCCTTCGTCTATAAATAAATAATAATAAAAAAAACTTTAAAGAAGATGAACTTACTTGACAGTGATGTGTCGTCGTTCTTCTCTGCCTTCGGTTATCATCTTCCTCAAACATGAGGTACCACGCATCATGATCTCACGGAATCGACCAAGTAGAAGCTTGCTAGCTGGTTCCGGTGATGGAGCCAATAAAGTCAGATTTTCATTTCTTACAAGGCAGTCGCGGGTTTTTGCCATCTTTCAACTCATTGCATCCTTTTCATTCCATGTTTTCCTACCCTTAATAATTAAGGAGTCTGGCTGAAGGCATAGGCAAAGCATCTCAGTCAGGATTCAATTGGCCGAGACTGGCAACCAGAGGGAATGATTCTGTGGTTTCCAGTGAGTTCAGGGGCTTAGGGGTGGGGCTTCGATTGATAGATGAAGCTAATATGAGCGGCATCTGGTCTTCATGAAAAAAGGCAACGGGTTACCGGAGGCTCATCTCATATGTCCGATTCAGGCATCTCTCTTATTGACGCAGAAAATAATTCGGGGGGACGTGGACCGGACAAGATATTTTTTTGCTCTGAGTTTGTTGCCGAGTAGCATGGACACTCCACGTGGTTTGTCTGGACTTGCTCATCACATTTATTTTACTATATGCACATAGGTACAACATTATAGGTAGATCCATGTGAATTTCGCACTTTCCCGTGATAAACATTAATGTCGCTATGCTATTATTTTTTATGTTGGAAAGGTTACTTTATTACAAAGTATTTTTAAAAAAATATTTTTGTCTGTGCTTATTTTTATTTCTATTTTTTATATATTTAATTATTTAAATGTATTTTATAAAAAAAAAGTTTAATGAAATATATTTGATCATCAACCTTCAAATTTAGTTCATACGTACCCTTGCCGTTTGGCTAATCTGAATTCTGATCTTCGATCTGATGGAAAGGTTAAGAAAATCATGGCAAGTAAAAAAACCAAACGCAGAGGGTTTGAAATGAAAATGAAAATGACTGATGTGGTAGAGGCCTATAAGAGCTTCCTATAGTAGTACAAAATTAATTATTACATTTCGTGAGCTTTTCGGAGGATGTGCCACCTCTGTCTCGCACCCTCATGTGTTGTGCTTCGCAGTTGTCGCCAGAGGAGAAAAACAAGGAAAAGACGATGACGACTTTTGTGACCTCCCCGCCTTAAGTCTAATATTTTACAAGTTAAAAATTATATGCAAAAGCAAATCATTACTAGCGATTCCAAAATAAGCTTTATTTCATAGATAATGCATCTTATAATATTATTTTTTTAGATAGGACATAAAAAAATAATAGATCACGGGAAGTGGAATTCACATGGATCCATGTGAATTCCACTTCCCGTGATAAATATCCAGTTTAACATGTCCTATGCTATTATTTTTATTAATGTCCTATACATATTATCTAACATGTCCTATGCTATTATTTTTTATTAATATCCTATGTTCCTGATTATTGTTATTTATCACGGACATTTGAATTTCCACCTCCAAAGTAAGCTTTATTTTCATAGATAATGCATCTTTTGCTCTAACATAATTTATGTTTTATTTTCGTGGCTTTTTTCTTTGATTTTTTAAATCACAGGATTTTTTTTATGGTCTTTTCATATTGCATATCCCATTTCAAAATCTCTAGCCCTAATCACCATTATATTGTTATTATTATTAATATTATAATATATTTTACTATTTTTATATATTTAATTATTTTTAATGTATTTTATAAAAAAAAAAAAGTTTAATGAAATATATTTGATCATCAACCTTCAAAATTTCCAGTTCATTTACTAGAAAACATTTTTGACTCATAATTCATAAAATATTTTTATAATAAATAACTTATTCAACCATTATTTTCATATCATCATAATTATCATCTCACTATCTAACCCTTTACCATTATTTATTATTATTATTATTATTATTATCATCATTATAGTATCACCCTCTTTATTATTATTATCATCTCAAACTTATCACCATCATTATTAAAAAAAATATTTTGCAAGTTAAAAATTATATGCAAAAGAAAATCATTGCTAGCGAAAAATGACATGTTTTTTAGAGTATGGTTCTTGTTGTTTTTTTAAAATGTTTGTTGTAGTGAAGATATATCAAAAAATAATATTTTTTATTTTTAAAAAATTATTTTTTAAGACCACATCAAAACGATTAAAAACATAAAGAAATTATTAATTTTTAATAAATGAAATTAAAAATTTTTAGAAACACAATCACGTTTCTAAATGCTCTTTTCATCAACAGTGATTGTTTATGTTAGCTGTTTTCTTGGCACTTGGTCTACTTCAAATTTCATTTATCTTTTGAAAAAAAATTAAAGTGTATTAACTTTTTGGATAGGTGGCAATAATTATGTATACTTACAGCATGGTTTTAATACAGTTCAAGATGGTATTTAATTACGTGAAAGAATGGCGAAAATATAACATACAGATTGGGATTAATACAAACAGTAGTCGAAGGATGTTATAAATATGGGGAAGCAAAAATACAGGGGCGTGTACGTCTTCATGGTTTAGGTACAGATTTCACATGCCTAATGATCATGTAAAGAAAGCAGGTACAAGTCCTTCTGGGTTTTAGCAAGTGTGTTGCATACTTGCTCACCTATGGAATTATAGCTCACTTAGAGTGGTGTTTTGGATATGGGATATAAAATTCTTACGCCTATGTTTGAATTTTTTAAATAGAAATACAAACGATGAAGTGGGCGAACGCCGGGAACACACTCTCATTAAAAACAAACAGAGATGCAAATGGTTACCCTTATTCTTTGCGCTTATTACGATTTTGTTTTGATTTTGTTACTTTCGCTTTTGTTTTTTTCTTTAGCATTCACCAGAATTGTGATAGATTGTAGAGAGTTATTGCCTTTATTCTTTGTAGCTTATACCATTGTGATAATTAATGCTGGAGTTGTGATACTGATTTCTTTTACCTAGATATGTTGCCTCATCTTTTTTTTTTTTTTTTTTTTTCTTCCTTTTTGTTCTTTCATGCCTCATTCTCCAGATCTTATACCCCATGTCTTGTTTATTTTTATCCTTGCACATATTGAATCAAAATTGAACTTGTCGTTTTTCAGGTCTTTTGAAGGGGCTACTTTTTTTTATCATCGGTATTTTTCTCAGGTTTATTTTGTGCCTCTCTCTTATTTTTTTACTTTATCCATTTCTATTTCCTTGCATGCTTAATCATGATTATGGTATTCCTATGTTTAGCAACACATAATGTCTTTTTTTAAAATCGCTTAACCCTATTTTATTGTTATATCTCCATTCCTTTCCTGAACCAAGGAGTTATGTTTTTAGCTAACCCTGGTGACCCTATTTATCATGTCTTATGATATATCAAACATTTTTCAGTGTAATTATCCCTATGTTTACATGATTTCTTTAGAAAGTGCATGCCATTAGCATTTTCTCTATCCCGTGTTTTCCTTCACCTTAGCACATGATCATGTACTAATACTGGTTTTTTTTCTGTTTCTTCTCTCATTTACCTTGGCTGTTTTAATTTTCATAATTTATTTAGGCTAGCCATAATGACAAGTTACAGGACATGGGTTCAAGTCTGACATGAGTATGTGCATCTTCTCCATACTCACAATTTTGTCTCTTTGAATGACTACGAAACCCTGTTGATAGAATCTGCTATCCAATAATACTGCCGAGCGCTCTGCAAATACACCATCCTGCTCCACAACATACTCAGACGGGGTTGGCACATTTTGGTTTGTTCATTTAATTTAGGTGAGCAGGTCAGCACCGATAGATGCTATACAACCACCTTCTCCTTATCAAGCAACATTAGGTTGGCTAAACTGAAAGTAATGAAATTAATGCAGCAAGGCTATCCAATCTCCACAATCTACCCGCACTTGCTTCATTTCACCGATTGTGATGTAATCTGAACAGCAAATCTCTCTGTTGGCAGAGCCACGCACACATCAAATCTACTATAGCCAGGGCATTATAGTCAAGCAAAAAAAAAGGCGTATGTAATATCCAATCATGTATCCTTTTGTAGCCATTATTAACACCTTATTATGAAGCCCATTTTAAAATATCATTCGTTCAAAACTCTCTCAACTTTAATTTTTTTAACAGGTTATTTAATTGAAATACATTGATTTTGGGGATAAAGCATCACAAGATGTAACCATTAGCAACGCTCTTTCCTTTGGTTATGGCAAGAACGCTTGGCGCATGTTCAGCCCAAACAAAACCCCAGTCTCTACACTTTGTTAGAGCGTAATGGCTAATAATTGGAAAGTTGTGCTTCCTGCTCCACAAGAAACACCTAACTATCTTGATAACCTCCTTAACCCAATATCAATGGTTCATCGTCCAAGAATGTTTCGACGTGAAATTCGTGCTTATAACTCAATCATGTTCGCTTTCACGTCCATGGGGGGATTAATTCTTTGTTTGATCATTCTGTTGGGGGAGTCCCTACCTTCTGCTGGATCTTATGTTTTTAAGGAGCTCAATGATATTGCCACCATCTTATGGTTTCTCTTCTTCCCATGGATAATAGAGGCTAATGTAACCAAGTTTGCACAGCTTTATATTTTCGATACAGATAATGAGGTTTTCTAACCGGCTGCAACCATTCTGCAATGCGAAAATTTCAATCAAGCTTGGATAGTCAGATTGTTGTTGGTCTAATCAATATCTTGATTCATCGCTAATCAATTGGTTTTCGTTTGTTAGCCAGTCGTCATTGCTCACTGCGGAGGTACAAAGGTTCGGGATGTCAGAGGTTCCAGAATTTCACATACGGGTTAATTGCATTGCGTAAAACACGCGGGATGATGGGCGGAACTTACAAGCAATACGATGATTGCCTTCTTTAATGACCATTGGTGGTTTGGTTGTTGGGGACATTGGTCACTGTCGATCTGATTCGCGGACATAATTATTGAAAGTTTATCTGGAAACTTCAGAGGATCTCAAAGCTTCATCCTAAATTTATGTCCCTTCATTATCCACTTCTTTTTCCATATGGTTCAACCAGAGTGCCGTTTTCACACCTGATATTCCAATTAGCTCATCAAGAGCAGCAACCACACCTCTAAAAAAAAAAGGCAAAGGGCGTAGGAAAAAAAAGGTTTTCAATGAGAGCCTATTATGCTTATCTCATTCATGAAAGAGAAAAACACTAGAAAAGCACTTTCTCGCTGTATAAACAGGCGGACGAATTTGTACGGCAGCAATTTTTGGGTTGATGCATTTGTTAATGTTGAAAGAGGAACGTTTGGATTTCTATACGTGCAAACCAAGAAAATCTTAGAAGTGAGCATTACAAGGGAATACATTGATGCTGTTACTAGAGGGTGATGTTGGATGGATCAACTACAGGGAAAATTATACTTCCATCATCTTTAACAGAAAGGGCCCGTATGGTTACTAATTAGACCAAGAATGCTATGGCCGATATCGTAGTAGAGTTAGTGTTATGGGGAATACCTGATCTTTTTATCACATTTACCCTGTGCAATGTTATAATTGGCCTGAAATTCGTCGAGAAATTAAAAACAACAACAAGGTAGCTATCAACCTGAGGACAAACTCTGACATCATAGCAAGGGTATTTCATTCCCCAAGCTAATTGATATGATGTCATTCATCAAGTCCGGAAAAACCTTTCGACGGACAATTGCTGCGTATTTCTATTTGATTCTTAAATTTTCAAGTTTATCTATTTTATCCTTCTACAAACATCCGTTTTTACTTCTTGTCACTTGCAATTTTTCTCTTTTTTTTAGATGTTGCGCTGTGGAGTTTCCAAAAAGAGGTTTGCCACACATACTCATTTGTTAGTTTGGCTAGCTCTGCAGAAATTCAAATATGCCGTTCGCGCTGAGGATGTTGACTCTATTATTTCAGCTGAAAATACCTGACAAGCATCAAGATCTCTATTTGCTATGAGATCGTTTCAAAATTTATGATGCATGGTCCATGTGGCGCTGCAAATCCAAAGGCTCAATTATGGAAAAGAATAAATGTTCCAAACAGTTTCCAAAAAAAAAAAAACAAAGAATGCAAATCCATCTTTTGGTGAGAATGGCTTTGTTTATCTATAAACGACGAGCATGCAACCTATGGGCTCACATTTGGGTTAGAAATCGGTTATTTCCCCGCCCTGTTTCAATATTGTTGAGTATGTTGTTGTCCTTTACAACAAAGAACTTTTGCTTCGATACCATGCACAGTGTCATTAATGTTGAATTTGTTTGCCAATCTCTACTCATCAGTATCTTTTTAATATGTTATGAGCAAAGCGAGTTGATCGATGCAATAATGGTTCTGAAAAAAGATATTGCGAATGAAATAACAGGAGAAATATCAAAAGCTATCTATTCTAATGTATATTCATAACCAGTAAAGCATGGTCCCATTATACCACAGCCAGCCCACGGTTAGTTCCAGTTCCCATCTCAATAGGAGACCAGCTTTTGAAAGGACTTCTTCAGCGTCCAATACTGCCCATTACAACACCAATGTGTTTTTTTTCAGGTAATCAATCCTTATCGTCATACAGTCTCCTTGGCGGAACTGGATTATTAAGACAAGACAATGGTCTCACAGAGAGTGGTTGAGCCGACAGGGTTGGATGATTGTGTCGATGCTTGAGGACACTCTATCTAAATACTCACACAGTTTTCCAAACATATATGTTTAGGATTCTAGGCTAGCGCAGAAAAAGAAATGGGATTAAGTTAGTAGTGCATCTGCCTTGGTCGCATCTTTTGTATCTCCCTCAGTCAGGGAGAGTTGTATTGTCAGAAAATTGATTACTTAAAGTCATCGTTTAAAGAGAGCAAATGAAAACTTCGAAGAACATTGCACGGCGGGCAAATCTCCTGGTATCAATCATTTCCAACTATTTTCAACTTGCAGTCATGCAAGCTTTGGGAATCTCTCCTTAGGGAGATGAATAGACATGTCGCGATACAGATATCATTGGGTGAGGGGCTATACTTCACCAACCACTTTTCGCACCGCTAAGGCCACTTATTTATTAATATTATAATAACTCTGCTGAATCGCAGACCCAAAGATCCAAATAGTCTCGCGTGAGGTGCGCTTCGATCCAATAGTCTTTTGGTCATTTGAGCATGTCGAGTGATGACATGAATAATATTTCATCTGAGAGATCTCTTTCTTTGTGAACGGTCGGTTTTTGTCTGATGACTCTAATGGCTCTGGATGACGTTCGCGTTTGTTCTGCTTGACGACTTAAGACTTTAAATTCCGGGACACATCGTATTAAACTATCCATAAGCGAATGTTCCAATAGATGGACTCAAGAAGTCAGGAAGATCATAGGAACAGTCTGGACAAGCAACTTTTAAGAAGAGCACTGACTTGGCCTACACCCACACTTTAAAAAACATTCATTAGCTAATGCCACTTCCTTAGAGCTACCATATGGTTCAACATGCTGAGCGGTAGACAACTACTCTGAGCTATATTACATTCTATAATCTGACAATCAAAATGAAACAAGCGTCCTATTTAATTTGCTTCATAATTCACTTTCCAGTCATTGGGTGGGAACACAGGAACATCATATGGCATACAAAGTATAAATCAAGATGGAAGTTAGTTCAGTTCATTTGCATAATGAATATATTCTGAGGTCAATAAGATGCCGTCTCATCTGTTACTAGTGCACTTCTAATACTTAACCTGGGAGGGAACGAAAACCCAACCCATTCTCTAGATTTTCGCCAAGTTAGAAGTAGTGTTAGTGATGCAGAGTTCAACATGCGGATTTAAAACACAACACTCACCTGTCGACTTACTGGGAGATGATGAACACTATTGTATTGTTTGTTTGGATGAGGCTCTGATGATAATAGATGTCTGTTTGAAGCGCTTTTGGACAGCGGTCTGCTACGAGATGTTCTTAGAACTTAATCAATCCTATTGGTGGGTGGCAAGTCTGGTCTGTATATAGGTGGTGGGGGTTTACGACCGATCCAAATTCTTCTTGTGTTATCTGAGAACAAAAGAAGAAATAATTAATGCTTCTTTTACTAGCTCATTGCTATGGTCTGCATTCACATTCCTCACTTTGAATCAAAATATGCGACTATCAGCTGAAGGTTTAAGCCCAGACCAAAAGGATGAACTTAGACAGTTTGCAGAGTGGATCCTTTTAATTGGTGATGGACAAATATGTGATTTGGCTGTTTCGGATGACATGATGCGGCATTTATCATCCCATGTGAGCTTCAGGTTGAAGTAATTGATTCTCCAATTGCAGCTATTGTCTCTGCCATATATCCTGACATTGAAAGAGCTCATCTTGACCCATTCTACTTTAAAGACAAAGCAATTGTTACAGTTACCGAAGAACCTAACTGTTTCTGAGATTAATAATTTTATCCTTGATATTATACCTGGTCATAAATATAAACTTTCTTAGTTGTGATTCTATCCAAACAACTTCTGGTGATATTGACAACATCGATTTATTGTATCCAATTGAATTTATCAAACCAGCTTGACTTTAATGGTGTGCCCCAACACAGTATTTCATTGAAAATTGGCACACCGATTATGTTACTTCGGAACCTTAATCCCTCTGCTGGTTTATGCAATGGAACAAGGCTTATTGTTACACAGCTTGCCGAGCGAATTATTGAAGCCCAAATTATTACCGGTTCTAACATTGGAGATCGAGTTTTTATTCCACGAATTGTCTTTCCAGTTAATGATAAAAATGCCCCTTCACAATCAAACGGAGACAATTTCCTATTAGGCCTTGCTATGCTATGACTATTAATAAAAGCCAAGGACAATCACTTAAGATTGTTGGTGTCTTCTTGAAAGAACAAGTTTTCAGTCATGGTCAATTATATGTTGCTTTATCAAGAGCTACATCAAAGAATGGACTTAAAATCATTTCCCTCGATCATGAAGGAAAACCATCATGTTATGCCAAAAACATTGTTTACAAGGATATCATTCAATTATTACCAAAAGGTAATCTTGTATTCATTGTTGTATCTTTTGTGTGTTTAAATTCCTTATTCATAACCTTGAACATCTATGAGTCTTCTTTCAACATATATATAAAAAAAAAATTAGTTCCATTTTAACTATAATATATTTAAGTTTTTGCTTTTTTTGTTTTTTGTTGCATGCGGACAATAATTTCTCATACTCCTCTATTTTTCATAAAGTCTTTTCATGTCTTTTCAGGTTAGCCTGTCACTTCGTCTGCTATTTATTTTTCTACTTTGGATCAACGACTTCACTCCTTGCCCTTACAATTTCATGTAAGTTTGTTTTTTCTTCACAGCCCTTACTCCATGCTTAGGGTGATTTTAATATTGAGTAATGAGTGGACATGCTAATTCTTGATTTTTGTTGTTCCTAACCATTAATTTGTTTCATATACTACTTTCACCTTTGCCATACATGTATGAAAATAATCAATTGTCATACACATGTATTCATGATCTGAATTACATTTCCTACAATTAAATAGAATTTATGCTTTTATGATGACACTTTTCTGCCATATTAGCTTTATATTTTCAGATTTGGGTTCCATTTAGATCTACTACTATGTTTATATTTTAATCTCATGTTTAATTATTCGCTTATTTGTTCAATTTTTCCTTGCTTTTTTTAAATGCAGAGTAATGGCTATTCATTTACACAACATTAAAAAATATGTTTTCTACCCGCCACACTTTAATCCGAGCTCGAGTATGGTCGTGTTTGGATTCCAAAACAAAATGGACAAGCAACAAACTTCAATTGCCTATTTGTTGATCGTGAGGTATGCAAACATATCTACTAATATAATCTTTATTATTGTTTTCTTCAAATTCTTGCCTCTGCTTGCATGCTTTTTTTTTGGTCCATTTTTTAATTCCCACACAATTATGCAATGTCACCAATTATTTGCCTTTTTTAATGAACAAGGGTGGTGCAATACAAGGATCAGCCAAATCTAGAGATGCTGCACATTTTTCTTCAATCATTATTGAAGGTGGATATTATGAAGTCAAAAATTTCTACACCTTTGAAAATCGCTACATGAATGTTGTTGTTGGGCCATGAAGCTGTTGTTGATCTTAAGTCTGACACCAAAGTAACTCACCTCAATTCTCCCCCCCACTTTCAATTCCACGATATTACTTTAATTTCACAGATTTTGCACATGTCCTTAACAAAGAAAAAGGATCAAGACTTCTCACAGGTGTTCTTCATTCTTACCCTTATGTACCAAACTGTATCATGCATAGTTTTTTCAATTCCACTAACATGACTATTCAATTATTTATATAGATGTTCTCGGTAGGTCTAAAAGCAATACAACCAATTGAAAAGATTTTGGTTCGGGGGCAAACACTTGAAGACAAAAGGGAGTTCATCCTTGAAAATATACGGTTAATGATAAATTCAAATTATTTATTATATTGAATTCCTCCTAGCATTAGTCTAATATACTTTTATTTTGTTTAGAGGCGAGGAGCTTCGTATCACTTTATGGGTGACATTGCTCGAAGCTGACGACGCATCTTTTTAGCAGAACAAGATTCTCCTCTTATCGTTGCTTTTGCTGGTTTCGTGTCTCTGAATTTAGAGGTTTCCTTCGTTCTATCATCAGGCCTACCATCATTCAATGTTATTAGATTTTCGGTTCAAATTTCATAACCTCTTCACATTAAATATACACCAATAAATATGTGGTTGTTACATTTATAGGATCTGCAAATCTAATTGGCACCGCAGCTTCAGTTTGGTATTTTTTAACCCGGACATCCAGAATTATTAGCATACAAGCATTAGTAAATTTCTATATTCTTTGGAACCTTTTGCATTTGTTAAAATCAAATTTATGTATTTAATGTTTAAATTAATTCTCAGTTTCTTTATCTTTTTTGTAGCTATGCTCAGATGGCTGTTGACTTACACCAGCTGCCTCCATCATCAGGAGCTGTCCTCTCATTGGAAAACTCAGATAAATGAAAATAGAAGAACAATAAGGGAGATCCTCTGTATGGACCCATACGAACACAAGGTATCTATTATGTTATTCTTTAAATATTACTTATTGCAATTCATGTCGTGATGCCCAAGCCCAACAATTGGTCTAATAAAGATAGATCGTCAAATATAGTGTCTAGGATCAAGAATCATGGCATAGAAGTTCAAGGCCTATAATTTTATATCTCATGGCTGGTTCCAGACCCCTATAATATTATGATTACACTGCTGTTGGCAATCACCAACACTGCATAGCCTGCATTTTTATGAAAAAAAAATGTATGACTTTGTGCTTTAATTGACACCTGCAGAATGAAAGATTTACATGTAAAGCTTTCATAGTTGATTATGATCTCTTCAAGGGATGGTGGTGTCAAAAGCTGTCCAGATTGCAACAAGCCACTCTCTGGACTCCCTAATAATTTGCGATGCATGGAGCATGACTATCCATCCTCTGCACCAGTCCCATGGTTCAACTAATATGCATACCAAAACAACGTTGAATTTTTCAGCTAAAACATATATTAACCCATGCTTTTATTTCATTCTTAACTGGAGCTCTTTTTCATATCTTTTAGGTTCAGACTTAACTGCATCGTTAGCGATGGTCAAGATGTCACGAATTTTCTTCTCTCTGGCAAGACAGCTGAGTATTTTTCAATGCTTCAGCTCATCATTTTGGTGTTTCGACAAACAATTCACTGACCCATTTACTGTTCCACCTCAAATGATTGAGAATTAAACAAGACAAAAATATTTCAGCTTCGATTTGGAGCATACAAATCTGTTCTCGGCAGATGTGAGATATATGTTTGCAACATCTTTGATGAAATACCAACTAAAGCATCTGTTAGCCCACCTAGCCCAATTAAAAACATTGGACACGCCAGCCTCAATACCTCTGCTGCTGGGGAAAAGTTCAAGGACTTTCACCCCTTCAACACCAAACGTTGCAGATCCCTTTGGATGTAGATCAATCTCAGATTCAGACTCCAGCTTCACAGCAGGACACCTCTCCACAAAAAGACACGTTCCATGACAAGCTGCCATCGCCAGTCAAAAAAGAGCACTAACCTTCAATGATGTTGAGCCACACGACAGGTTTGCTTTGCCTCCCCACACATAACAAAATAATTCCAGTGCAAACATGACACACCAGCGGAGGCCACTATCTCATCATTGATATGCATTCCTTTAGTAATTTATTCCCTTGCCTGATCAACAACTTTATAAATACTCTTCCCTTTCATTCTTAATATCTTATTTGGCATGCAAAATATCATCCCGTGGAATCTTTTTTCAGCTATATCATTATTTTTATTCTTATTTTTTTGATTTCAAGATATTTAACTTCCAAGACACCACTATCTAAATATTTGCTCAACATTCATCCTATGAAAAGTTATTACTTAATTGTTCTACTAATAAATAAATTGTTTTGTCTTTCATTCACATTGTTTACATTTTCCATTCCTTAAGTACTTCCTTTCAACATATGATTCAGCACCCAGCTTCCCCACCCAAAACCCCTTCAACGAAGACTCATCAAAGGAGCATCTCTACAAAGATGATGACAATCCTGCACCTCAACTTTCAAAGAAGCAGCGCCTCTCCGTTTCATCACCTGAAAAGTAAGCATCTACTTCTAATTAGTTTCCCTTCTTTATGAACTCACATACTCAACAATAATGACATCTTCATTTCTCATTACTGATTTATCTTGAAAAAAAATTTAATATTTGTTGCTGTATAAAATTTATGACTTTCAGTTACACTGATTTTTTCCAATAGGAAACCAATTAACATTTGGTTAGTCAATGCTTGCTTTTCCAACATCACAACCTGATTGGGCGTCTTCATCA
The DNA here is from genome assembly GCF_005239225.2 of Populus alba. Taxonomy (NCBI): domain Eukaryota; kingdom Viridiplantae; phylum Streptophyta; class Magnoliopsida; order Malpighiales; family Salicaceae; genus Populus; species Populus alba. The sequence goes on along the minus strand of NC_133297.1, from coordinate 11,190,461 downwards.
TCTGCGTTGTTGATACAGCTTGCTGCTCATTCACGTCCAATTCTCTACCTATATGTATAAAGCATAAAATATTTACCTCTCGCTGCTTTTGTTATGCTTGAACTAACTTTGTTAACTATCTGAAACTTAACTTTTGCAACTAACTCTGTGAATATACTATTTATTCCCATATAATATGTGCAAATTTTTTTTTACAGATTTTGACACCCGCGGCAAATCGCGCGGGTATCAAGACTAGTATATATATATATATATTGTGGTTTCTTGCTTTTTATATGCAAATATGCACGAGCCCATCCATCCATATGAACTGTATAAACTCCACTACTACATCACTAGCTATGAATTTAAGAGGTTATTAAACTTCCATTGGCCAAGGAATGGTCAAGTCAGGTATAATTTAAGAGGCAATTCATTACGTAGAAAAAACTAGCGCAACTATCAAATGGAGTGGAAAGGAAAGCAAATTATTAATTAACTATTAATTAAAAAACTAAAACGTGTGGGAAATTTACCTTGTTAATCCTTTCATATGGCATTATGGATAAACTGTTCACGGTACTATTTTTTTTTATATTTGACCATTATTATACCAAATTATAAATTAATTTGTTGGAAAAGAGTGGAATTGAAAGACAAGAAATCAAATGTAAAAAACCACAGGAAATGGGTAGCTTTAAAAAGTTTGGATAAAATATTTATTATAGTCTCTATACTTTACAAATTATTAGATATTTTTGTGTCCCTTTTAGTTTCCAAAATTAAAGTGAAAAATAAAAAAAAAAACTTTATTTTTTTTTATTTTTGATTACATGTATGCATAAAACTTTTTTTTTTATTTTTTTTTTTTCTTTATAATTTATTTAACTCCAAAAGCATGTCGAAAAAACCTATGTATATTAAAAAAATTTGGAAAAAAAAATGACCTGCTGTGAAGCACAAGTCAAGTATCTAATAAAACATTAAGCAGTGTGGAAAAAATACTATGCATTTTACATTGTGTATTCTCTCATAATTTACTATGGATTGAAAGTAGTAAAATTTTTCTTTTTTTTGGTCTGCAATTGTTTTCAAACAATTAAATCCTTAAATTGCAAAAATCGATGGATGATTGCTTCCTTTTTGTTGTCAAGGGAAAAAACTTGAAAAGAAGAACAACCAATGTGGAAAAGAAACACTGGAAAAATGAATGGTAAGTTCAAAGTTAGCATGAAAAGTTCTATTTAGTCCTCTGAATTTCAACATTATACCTTTTTTATCCCTCCTATTTTTGGAAAAATTAGATTTGGTACAAAATTTCATTTTTAATTTTTATTTTTTAGCTCCTGATTTATGGAAAAGAGCATTACCAAAATTCTGGCGTAAAAAAGAAAAAATAATCATCATTCATAACCATTTTCGCCCCTCAAAATAGTTTGTTCTTGGTATTCACATGTTCTATGGGATGAGAGAAGTTTGATGATAGTTGTTTAGAGTCTCAATATTGTTAAAAAAAACAAATCTAAGTCGAGAAAGATAAATCTAAACCCAAATTGATTTTCAGGTTTTTATGGAAACCTTTTTTTTTGGTTTAGATTAATTAGTATCTAAATGTTTATAAGGGTAATTTTAAAGGTGTTTATGGGTTGAAATGACTTTAAAATTTATGGTTTTAGAGCAAGAAAAAAATCTTATGCCCCCCTAATTTTCCAAATCACCATAATTGTGGTTGAAATTTAGGCAACAGGCAACACATTGTTTGCTTATTTTTGTTTTTTTTAAAAAAAATAATGGTGGGACAATTATGTTGTCAACCCTTAAAAAATATATTTTTAAAAAAAAAAGTTAAAAGGGTCAGGCATGCATACCTGGGCCTAAAGGCCCCGACACTCCTAAACTTTTTTTTCAATTTTTAAATTTTATATGGAGGTAAAAAATGTATTTAAAAAAAAATTATTGACCCAATTGAATCCCATTGCAAGTTTTAATAGATTAAGCCACATCATCTATACTATTTTTTTTATTATTATTTAATGCATTTTTACCTTCAATTTTAAAAAAAATATATTTTCAACATTTAATGAATCGATAATCTATTTTTGTTATCTCAATCCTACTTGCCCTTTTTTTTTCATTTGAAAAAAAAAATATTCAGACAATAAATTATCATAAAATAAACTCTAGAGAAAAAAAAAAATTAATAGTCTCTGTTATTTTTTTTAACAATTAATTTTTTTTAATTTAATCCAATCACAAGTTAATTTTATTTTTTTTTTTTACAAAATTATCCTAGTGAGTATAACCAAGCAACCCGGATTAACACAATTAATCCAATATAATATTATTTTTTAATATTAAATGAAAATATCGTCCGTATGTGTGCTCCGACCCGCAAATAGTCTGGTAAATAATACTATCCGAGCAGGGTTTTCAGCTAAAAGAAACATGAAAAGAAAGCAACACCAAAGGGACCCCTCTTACGCCCACTTGATCACAGCTTACACAACTTTAACACATAATCATATACTTAACCATTTCCGTTTCCACATAAACAGAAGACTAAATCGAATACTTGAATCTCTGACTTGGTGTAAACTTGAACCACCTTCAATACTAATAATGCTCGAAGAAGCGACGGCATTTTATAAGGGTAACATCCACCTCAAATATGCCCCAAATTATATGATGTTTTGGCTCTACAAAAATATGCACGAGACAGAAAAATCGACTGCTCAAAATAATTAACCCCGACTGTATTTGACATTTTTGGATGATCTTGAGAACACATCAGATAGGCAATTGGGCATTTGGATATAACATTTGGGAGAGCAATGCAAGGAAAAACATCAGAAAAAGTTTACCACTGACTTTCTCATGGCTTCCACCCCCTCTTCAAGTCCTATTTTCCCAAGCCCTGTTGGATGAATGCATGCAGATCTCCATGCTTCCAACTCCATCCCCTTTTCACCACGGTTTAACCCGCATATAATGGGTGAGTGCAATCGCATCATGTTCAATCAGAGGCTTCTGTATAGACTTAAGAGGTGCGACTTTAAGCCTGCAGAAAGGCCAACAGACCTTTCTGGCCAGTGAATGAATATCGTGACAGACGTGTGTGATACAAGGGGGCTTGTTCTATCAAAACTCAAATTAAATATAAGATGACCTAAGCCATGTAAAAAATCTCTGTACAATCAAACCTGGGACTAGCTGTAACCTTTGTGTGTTTCCCCCATTCACAGTGGGAAGAAATATTACCCAAAGTGAATGTCCAGAGAAAAAAAATTTCTGATCCACCATTCATCAATAAATCTAATGATTTCTTTTTTAATATTTGTTCTTCTATATGTTAATTTTGACCGCGCTATTCTGTACTGGTTTCAGCAAACTAAACTGAGCAGCAGTGTACTTGGCAGCAGCAGCAACAACATAGCCCATGGCACATTCAAACTGCGAGCAGAATTAATATAGTGGTAGCCTACTAAATGTACAGTTCCAGTCCGTTCATCAAGCACTTGGATGCTTGAAGAGCCTGAAATCAACAACAATAAATTCAGCATTAATGGAACTGGATACCAGAAACCTAAATTTTTAACTGCATATATGATTTTTCACTAGCAATCTTCAGTGATAAGTCAAATAGAAGTAGCATTAATTCTCAAAACTTTTGGAAATTTCGAACCAGAACACAACAAACAAGATATTCAGCTCTTGACTTGAGTGTGATGATGCAGTATAGGAACAATAAAGTTTACTTGTTTATTTGTAATTTAATACATTTACAATTTTATTATTATTTGACTGATGATGCATATATGATGTTATTGTAATTATCAACCAAGTAATATTTTATTATGATTCTTATTTCCTATTTAGATGAGGATAGAAGTTTCTTGGTATCTATATAAACATCATATCCTTTGTAGAAGGAAACCCTAAAACCGAACCGATTGATTCAATGAAGTTATTTCAATTTGAAGTTTTAAGGGTTCAGTTCTTTTTAATCTTTAGTATGGTATTCCAGTTTATGCTAAAATTAAATATCACTTGATTTCAAATTAGTATGCCAGTCCTATCAGTCTGATCGCTTGTTTTTCCTGATTATATTATGAATATGTCTAAATACCACAAAGATGAACCACAAATTATCAGACCTTATTCTAATAACAAAAACCACTTTGCACCAGAAAGAAATGTAAAACAGCAAACCAAGATATTCAAAAGCATAAAGGAAAAATAATTTTAGACTCACAGTTATATTCAGTCCATCCAATGGCTTGATTTTCAAGATCATACAAGACTAGTTTATTTGAAAGTACTAAATCTGCAAAAGGAAATAAAGAAGAGAAAGGATTAGAAGAATTTCACAAATGATCAAAGTTTCTACTGATGGATCATCACAGCAGATGTCCACTTGAATTAGTTGTGTTTTTATGGTGGAAGAAGACACTATGTTCCCATGATCTAAGAATAAACTACAAAAGGATATGTTTGATAATTTACAAACTATACACATTCCATATAAGAATAACACCAACATGTATGTATTTTGCTTATACCTCCCAAAAGTGTCATGTTCCTTCTATCCCTCGATTGCACTCCACTGTTCTGCCATCCAATGCACCACAAACCTTCCTGTAAAAATCCAAATTCATAACCGGTTAATTTATCTATTTATGAAATGTAAAATTTTGATAGCAAACACAACTCAGAAATTAGCCAACAAATGAATAGCAAGCATGGTGCTGTATAAGACATGCATCTGAGAAGAAAGGCAAGGCATTAACAAAGGATAAGGCAAGGAATTTATGAAGCCATTGGCAAAAGGACTTTAGGCCTTGAGCAACTTTCTACAAGACAAAGGACTTCACCAAAGAAGTTATCTAACCAGAGATGGGCATTGGATTAAGCAAAACAATTGACATGGGTTCACGTATGATCATTAACAGTTGGAAACAAACAATAAAAAATGAATCCAGGGAAGCATTGGCAAGAGACCATACCCCCCCACCAACGACCACGGAGTAGGGGACAGTTTGAGAATTATGAGAAACTGGTTGGACTTTTAGAAGGACAAATTGAAGGTCAGAAACTTAGAGCATTTAGGACAGCCATGTACAAAATAGAACATTTTGTAGTGGAGAGGTAGAAGGTGGAGGGACCTTTTATGAGGATTAGATTTACAGTAACAAAGATTTTGAAGGAATTTATAAACAATTTATTTGACAGGGCTAACTGGATAAAAGAACACACAATTGGGTAAAGGATGGTGGTTAAAACAACAATAGGGTGGCCAATGGCTATCAATAAAAGAGTGCTGTCAGAGAACTATAGAGGTGGAAATAATACGTGACCCATTCACACACATACAAACAAAATCTGTAAGCATGGCTACACACACATACATACAATTAGGAATATGAAGATTATATCTAATGCAATAATAGCCTTGTGCCTACAACCAATATGTCAGTTTGTGCCCCAGGTAGTCACTTCACGCAAAAATGCTAAAAAGTATGACTTCTCCAGACTTGGTACCCCAATTTCATGGGATCATAAAAACACAAGGCATCAACTTCCCTGAGCTATTATTAGTCAACGATCAAAACAGTCCCTCAACCAAAAGATTTTATTATTTGCTACCTTAAACTTCCAAATTCACAATTAGTCCTTCTGTTAGGTTTTCATTAAAACTTAACGAAGCATTCCAACAAGCCACTATTTGGCATGACCCAGCCACCTTTAGCACCATTTTCACCTAAAAATTCATGCCCGTAACATCCACTATTACTTTAGCTTCTAATCACCATTCAAGCAAGCTCTAAGCACAAGCCAAACTTTAATTTTAAAACTTGAAATTTTTGGACTTTTTAAACTTGAGTTTGAAAATAGTTTTGTTAGGGTTAATTGATGTTGTGTAGAATGATTTGGAATTGGAATTTGTAGGACTAATTGAGAAATTTCAAAGTTTTAGGAATTATTATCACTATGACCAAAACTTCATGAAGGTCTATACATTTTTTCAAAAATAAATCTCCTTTGAATGAGAGATGCAGACTAAATGAAGATTTTTGGATTGATATTTTCCTATTAGATCATTTTGGTTCTTTTCTTAGGCATTCTCAATTGAGTCCTGTTTCTTATTTAGAAATTAACTAACTTTAATTTAGAATACATTATATTCCCAGTTGTAGGAGTTCGCTTAAGCTTTCTATTGATGATTGAATCAATATCCAAACTTTTTTAATGGTTAGAGTTTTGGTGCTTGTAGGAAAGAGCTAAAGGTTATGGTTTTAAGGAGATGTTTATTTGATGAATTCGAATATTGAAAATTCTTGCTTATCCCTTCCCGGCTGAGATTTCTAGTTATTCCCCTTTACCTCTGTTATCTATGTTTTTTACCCTGCTATCCTGTGTCAGTGTGTGCACGTCTAAAAAGTTGCTTTTATGCCCTAGCAACACAGGGGATTCTATCATATTTTAACATTTGATCTGTCATTGTGCTTAAATAACAGATGAAGTACAAGCAAGTGCAATGAAAAGAACTGGATAAAAACAATGCAGCGTCATCTAGGGATTGCTTTGAAAAAAGAAAATCATTGCTGCATAACCGCCTAGATGAAGTCCAAAATTCAAATTATTTTCCTTGAAAACCATGTAAAAGCTGAATTCAATTCATTGATAGCTTATGAGCTATTAAAAAACATGTCCATTACGTATAACACTAGATGATTAGATTTGAGGCCTGCATTCTTCTAAGGTACAATGAGGAGATGAGAAGCTATTCTAAAATTAAAGAACAAAAATATGCTACAGAGCTGCAAAACCAAAGCTGTAAGAATTTTTACAGTGCATTATACTTACAAAGGGAAAAAGATACTCGTGTGGATAAACCTTCAAGATAACTGAGTTTTCAAAATGGAAAGTGACATTAGGAAATCCATCATCCAAGCTGCAAATGAAACAAGAAATGTATGAGCAACTCCATTCTGCACCTCAATACTGAAATATTATTCAGGAGGACATCCGCATGAAGTCTGAACAAAGTATAAAGTTACTGTAAAACGATAATCAATTTCCGAGAATCATTGTTAAAGAAATTAACAAAACTGAGAAACAAACACCGGTCCCTTGGTAGACAAATTATGATGGAAAGAATCTGAAACTGAGTTTCATTTTTAGTCTACAGATCATTAAAGGAAGCTCGAGCTAAATGAAATGAAAAGAAAGAAATCAAATTTATGCACTTTTACCAACACAAACTTATACAGTAAGAATTGCTTTTCTCAAATTTACAGCCATAATCCATGCTGAAGTAGTCATAGGATTTGCTTTCCTGTTTTGCTTCAACTAACATTAATCTTCAAGATAATACAAAATGAGCCCCAAAGGCTCACCAGAGTAGTGAAAACTTACAAGACACTCTACACAGAAACAAATCTGAAAGGAGAAGAGAGTAAAGAACATAAACACAGTCGGTACACTCTACTGATGTTTGATGCGTGTGAAACAAAATCAGATGTACAAGATATAAATTATCATATCTGAGAAGAATACAATTTTAAAAGATAACCATAAGAGAATTTTCAAATTTATATCTTGAAATTAATGTTCCTAGAAGCTTTAATGAAAAATAACAAAAACAAAAGCTACAGACTGTACCTGTCAGAGAACTGGAAACATGTATATTCATCACGAACAGTATGAACTTTCAGATCAGGTTGCTGAGAGATTATCTGATAAAGACAAAAATCACATAAGTTCACAATTTATAACGAGAATTACAGCAAACAACAGCTATTTAAATCAGAATTACAGAAAACAACAGCTATTTAAATCATATACCTTACTTACTAACGGCTTATAAACCATTTCTGGAAGATAAGCTAAGGTTGTACCACTGTCTATTATAGCACCCTTTCTGTCCCCTGCCTCAAATACATCTGTTGGAAGACTTAGGAATTCATGACCAACTTGAACTGCCGTCATATTGACATTGTAATGGGGCCTAAAAATTTTATTACCAAAGTGTAGCTTCATATATTAAATTACATACACCAAGATCTAACACACCTAAGAAGAACACACTAAGTGTTTAATATTAAAATAGTCATGGATGAAGAAACAAATCCAACTTAAAAAGCTTTAAGATCATGAGCATGGAAGAAACCCTATCCATTAAACCATAACATAAATTTGGCATTAAATGTTGTAAGAAGTTGTTATATTGGTATTGAGACTTAATTTTCAACATAAATCTGGCAACTGATACATATGAACTAATGAAGCACATAAAATCAGCTCCTATCTTTTGCCATGTAATTAGCAATAGAAGTTCTTTTGTAAAGTGAAGATTCAAAAAGGAACTTGTTTTGTCTTCTTTTCTTTTATTATATGTTTGGAAAATTCCTTATACTCCACTTTGTATGTTTCTATATTCATCTTTCAAATAACATCTTTCTTTAATAATAATAAAAAAAAGGGTATCCCTGAACCCTAAATGAGAAAACATACAGCAATTTCAAAAATAAATCACGTACTGATTTGGTATCAAAGGAGTCATGTTAACTTTTGGTTGCACAACATGCCCAATAACAAATATTCCACCTCCATTTGTACCATCTAAGCAGTGTGCAAATATCTTCTTCACTTTTCCAGTTACTGCCAGCTGTGAAATCATCGACGAATTTGATTTTCCAAAACCAAGTATCCCATCAAGTGCTTCTTCATTAGATGACCCTAGATCTCCTGATTGTCTAGCACCACACCTATCTCATCATCACATCAACTTGATCAATGCCAGTAGGTAGAAAGACAATAGTTATAAGAACAAGAGAGGGAGGGAGGGAGTAAATGAGAAAAAAAATGGATAAACGATAGATACAACATGCAGATCTATATGCATGTGTATATGTACACAGGATATGGGGATCAAAATTAGTACTAATTACTAAAACAACAAGAACCTAGTTAAAAAATAAACTTGCAAGTTCCTAGGCAAATATTATTGACAACCATTTTAATTATGAAATTCGTAAGATTTCAAAATTAGCTAATTGAGTGCACGGAAATGGTTGAACCAAATATTTCCAAAGACAATGAATGCCAACCCAAGTCATAAATAATCAACATAATGCTATCCATTGGTCAATGCACGAAATTTAAAGAAGCATGATCAAAGTTTCTTCTCTCAATGAATAAATGTAATAGAGTTAAACCTAAGCTCTAGTACATTTTTTTTATTTGGATAAATTTTCTGATCTCCCTTTTTCTTTAAGCCCCCCCTCTCCTCCACTACTTCTTCTTCCTCTACTTGCCAAATTAACCCTAGATAACCAAAACATTACCTATGAACTCAGCATGATGCGAGAAATTTCTCTAAAGACAATTAAAAGCCAAGACTGGATTACAAATGAGGACATTGAAGCACTTTTTGAACAATGTGGCTTGTTCAAGATATTAGCCAATTGTGCCTCAATCTACTAGCCAACACCTTCAGCATGAATGAGATAAGCTACATAACTGAAAGCTCATAGAAAACTACAATGAAAGTGAATTCCAAACCCAATTGAGATAAATTCACAGAAACGCATCTAAACTGAAATCCTAAATTTGAAAACAAGCACTTACAATCTATCAATTGGTAATACCAATTGGCCTGGGTGGTTACAACATAGCAACCTCATTCATATCATACCAGCTTAAGAACCTAGTATTCTTGGATACTTCCTGATGCATATTTGACAAATCTAAAGCAAGTTCCAAAATCTTCCTTTTGGAAAAACATGCAATTTTCTTTCTATGCTCTGGATTATTGTTCCTTTAGACAACCTTTTTTATGCATAGACTTGGATTAATGCTATAAATGGCAGCAAAATATATACTGAAATTGTTCACAACGTATGTTTAAACTAACATAGACAAAGAAATGTGTCCAGAACCAAACAAAGACAAGCTGCAACCATTGAATATTTAACAATGTAACAACAAAACAGCATACAAATAACAACACAATTATTTGTGTATGTATCCAGCTGACTTTTCAAAATTTGTAATTTCGAGATTTGCACCTTGTATCATATCCTTTCTTCTAAGGTACCCAATGTCATTCACTAAGTAAAATTCCAGCAAGTCCCCTGAAGACCCCCTTTTTATAGATAAACCCGAAAGAGTTTCTCTATGAACAAATACGTTTCAAAGATCAATAAGCAAGACAAATCTAAACCATCAAACAATCACTATAAGAAAAGGTGACAGAAAAAACTTAGGTCCCAAAGTTTCCTCTACCTTGGGACCACAGCACTCGTCCATCATATCCTTTTCTTCTAAGCATGTGAAGCATTCAATAACCTAAGAAGCACCTTAAAATGAAGCTTAAACCCATTAATCAAAACTTGCGTACCTAGTAGTGGCATGCAAGAACAAGAAAAATAACAAACTCACCCAAATATAACACTTCCATTTGCTGCAGTAGTTTTGAGATCACCAGAAACTCTAGCATACTGCACAACATCCTTGACAAAATAACCAGCAGTGGAACTCCCATCTCCATAAATCTCAAGATACGGACAAGACATATTCGCGGTGCAGCCAGGTAATTGACCCCCATTTATCTCATAGCAAAACTCTTGATCACAAGGAACCAGCTTCCCAGTGTCTGACTCGTTTATATTATATAAAGTAAGATCAATCTGCAAAAAAATAAATAAAATATTAATTCAGAGATAATAATAATAACAATAATAATAATAAAAAAAAAAAGATGAACATCAAAGAGAAGGAACAGAGGGGGGGGGGAGGCATACACCAAGAGAGCTAGTTTTTGGGCATTCTCTGCATTGAATACAATTAACCCACATAATATCACTTCCTGTATCCACTTGTACATAGTAGTCCTTCGTCGGAGTTCCAATCCCTATCTTAGCATAATATAACCTACAGATACATATTCGGACCCAAAAATAAATATTGAATCACAATAATAATAAAAGTAAACAAAAGTGAGGATTATATGTATAGAAAAACGAACCCGAGGATATCGGGACGACCGATGCCGCCGAGGGGAAGATCGACTCCGGCGAGAATACGGAGCTGTCGTTGATCGTCGTGTGCTTTTAGGTCACTGAGAGAACGTTGAAGGCCAGCGTATTTGTATTTGACGCTAAAAACTCCGTTGTTTGCAGAAACAATTGTGAAAGAAATCATCATCGTAAGAAGAAGAACACAGGACTGAGCCTCCGCCATCATCATCAGCATCACCGTCCCCTCCACGACCCACCAAACTGGAATTTGGTGCGAGCGAGAAAAGCGAAGGAGAATAATAACACGGTTTAATAACTTATTTATTGGAGGGAGGGGAGGGCTTTTGTGTGCACGGTGGGGGTGGACCCGCGCAGTTTGCCGTACTCACAGTTTCGTTTCGCGAGGGGAAGCAAGGAGAGAGGAGGGACGTGAATTGGCGTGGCCTGGCGACTGCCGTCTCCCTCTTTGTTTTCTTTTTGTTAGGACGGAACGGAGTTACGGTTCAAAAGTGGATAATTGAGGGCTTGGCATCTCAATTTCTCGTGCCACCGTTAGTCCAGAATCAGCTTCTCCAATTTCCGTTAAATGGGCACATGGTGGTTTTCTATTAGATAGACGCAATGTGTACAAGTCCACAATTTTGAATCTAACATCTAATTACATTATTATATTTATATCAGCACTCAATTGTCTATTGCATAACATTATAGAATCTAACTCTACTTTTCATTTATTTTTATGTTTTGAAAATAATTTAAATTTTTAATTTTTTCTTTAAATTAAATTATTTTTTTGATATTTTTAGATTGTTTTGATACATTAATATCAATAATAATTTTTTAAAAATATAAAAATTTATTATATATATTTTTTAAAAAAATTATTTTAAAATATAATCATTACCAAACTTTTTAAACACCCTCGTCAACCAACATCTTGTTGTTTTCCTGCAAAGCACTTTCTTGAGTTTCTTTTTTAACACCAAATTCACTTTCACTCTCCAGTAAAAAATAAAAACAATAATATTTATATATAAATATATAAAAACAATATTATATTGATAAATTACTAATATATTTATACCTTAATGAGTAAATGTGCAAGATGTAAATGGCTTGTTCCTAGGAATGTTGACATTTTTTTACGTATTTTGGAGACAAAGCAAAGCTGATAAATAGTTGCGAGCTGGTGTAAAAAGCTATGGTGTTGCTCGTCGTCTTCTGAAATCTAAAAACCAATTGGAATTCCAATATTAGTAACAAATTGAAATCCATTGACTTGTCTATGTTTGGATTTTCATGTGATTGGCCGTACAAGCATCTTTGCCAAAGCCTTATTCTGCTTTTCCATGCATTCCTAGCATAAATGTGCTTTGCTCATTTGAACTGCAGAATCTGTCATTTTAGCTTTATCCTAGCTATTCATGATCTCCAAGTGAAACTCATCTCTTATTTGGACAATAATATTCCAACAACAAAAAAAAAAAAAAACAAAGCAGGGTTGAGCTTTTTGCTATTACATAATGATAAAATAAAAATATCGGATCATGTCTCTAAAGATTCAACGAGAAAATACTAAAAATGAAAAATTTGATCAAATACATCATCATCAAAATCCTTGATTAATGGAGTCTATAACTACATGTTATCAAAACGTCTATATATTCTCAATGACAAAACAAGTATCTATCTAAAACAAGTGATGAAGAACCATATTCAAGTGGAGGAAGCCAGTGTAATTAAACAGGGTCGTCATTGTTTCCAAATAGCAGAATCTCCACAATATCACCAGTCTCCTATTGAGCATTAAAAAAAAAAAAAAAAACATCAAGGGACATATTTGTGATTGTTTGATATTCTCTTAACTTTTAATAACGCCTCTCACCACTACACAAGCTGAAATATTGACTGTCATCAAGAAAAAGAACTTCATGCAATACCCATATCTAATTAAAATTAATTCAAACACAAGGTGTCCTAATAAATTATGTATCTTTCACCATGATCATAGATACAGGAAAAAAGAATGTCATGCACTCAAAAAAGAGATGGAAAGATTGATCTCCAGATGATACCTTTAACATTTTATGAAGAAAATGATGCACATTAAAAGGCAGGAAAAAAAAACTCATTATGTGCTAGCTAAGATAATATAATTTTTAAAAAACTCTCATTGTCTTTCATACAAAGTTTTCATACAATTTTTATATGCATACACACGACTTTTTATATGTGTAGTAGATACTTTTTTCTAACTAAAGGCAGACCATCACTAATATTTTTTACCAATAGAATGCATAACACAACAATCAAGGCATAACACATCAACCATGAGCTAGAATATCAGCCAAACAAATTTTTCAACCAATGATGCAATCTATTCTCCATGAAGAAATTCCCATACCTGGGTGTATAAATACACCTAATCACGCAAACAAGAGTTAATTAGAGTCGGTCATAATATCATCATAAACAGAACTAGAGAGCAATTCCTATCAAGAAAAGTTAGATAAAAGCCATAATAGTCAATTAATGCCAATCAAAGATTATAAAAACCAAATCAAAGCTAGCTAAATGCCATGAAAGCTAAGCGAAATCATTACACGTCCTCTAACCCTCACTTTCGTTTTTTCATAGCAAAACTTTTGATCACATTTATATTAATAGTAATATTTATAAGCATAAGTATTTCCCTATTATATTGTTCAAAATCTTTCAAATATATATGTTCAAAAAAAAGGGGTAAGTGATGATGGAAGAAAACAAAAATGAAAAGTTTTTTTTCTAAAACTTTTGTTTCCAAGCCTAAGTGGTTGGACTTCTGCCCATTTAGACTATGCCTAAACGAATAGAATTTTCTCAATCAAAACTCTACTTAAACCTAATATCACCCTCATCCAACTACTCTACCCACCACTCTTTTATGTATTTTTTAGGTTTTCATGAGGCGTCCATACAAAGTTTTCATACAATTTTTATGTGCATACACACGGCTTTTTATATGTATAGTAGATATTTTTTTCTACACTAATTGCAGACCATCACCAATAGTATGCATAACATAATAATCATGGCATAACACATCAACCACGAGCTAGAATATCAGCCAAACAAATTTTTCAACCAATGATGCAATCTATTCTCCAAGAAGAAATTATCATACCTGGGTGTATAAATACACCTAGTCACGCAGACAAGAGTTAATTAGAGTCGGTCATAATATCATCATAAACAGAACTAGAGAGCAATTCCTAACAAGAAAAATTAGATAAAATCCATAAAAATCAATTAATGTCAATCAAAGACTATAAAAACCAAATCAAAGCTAGTTAAATGCCATGAAAGCTAAGTGAAATCATTACACGTCCTCTAACCCTCATTTTATTTTTTATTTTCTTATAGATTTTTCGCTCTACTCACATACCAACTTAAACATCAAAGAGTTTCATGTTACTCAATGCCTTATTTTTCAGGGCTAGTCAAACCTATCGACCCATCCATGAAAACTCTAATTTCTATGTGAATTTTTTTGACAACTTCAATCGGTATGTATACTAAGTAAAGTTGGAAGTGTTAGAATATTATTGTAATACAATTCATTGACAAAATTAGTCTATCATATGCCAGCACAATCACAGAGTTTAGTAGCTATTAAGATAAATGGATCACATCACGTTGCAAGTTAGATTGTTTGTTTTAATGTTGAAAAAAATTAAAGCATTTCTAACATGTTTTTCAGGGGGGAAATTTTGACCATAAATTAAAAACCTAATGCATTTTGGACATCTTTTTAAAAAAATTGAGACAATACATATTAGACAACATTATTTTTTAACAAAAAAAACTCTAACATGACAATGTAGTGGATCGACCCGATTAACCTGGGTTAATCTCCTAAACTCGTGATCCAAGTTATAAAACTATGAATAACTTTGTAAAAACAAATTAAAATAAATTACTAGGCTCAATTCTTTATCAACTCAAATTGATCGATGAAATTGAAAAAAAAATCAATTAAAAAAAGGATAAAAAAAAAATCATAGTGAGCCTGAGTTAACATGGCAAACTCATGATTCGGATTATGCACCCCACCATATTTAAAAATCTTTTTATTTATCAATTATTTTTCATTAAATTATATGATAACTAGACATATTGCCCTCTTTTTATATCAAATCATATTTATATATATAAAAAAGGATAGGACATGATCATAGGACTATAATAACAAAAAAATCTGACTTTTTTTAAGTTAAATAACAAAAAAAAGGCATTCAAATAACAAATAATAAAATTAATTTTTAAAAAAGTTTTAGGGGCTAAGAATGCATCAAACAAAATAAAAATAAAAGAAAGGTCAGGCGGTTGGGCTTGTGCGTGCCATTGTTTTTAATATTAGTGTGCGAACAACACATCGTTTATAGCCCTATAAATCGATTATCGGAGAGTCAACAAAAAATAAGGGTTAGGATATTTCATACCGAAAAAATCACTTTTCAAACCTTTTTATTAAAAAAAACATCTAAAAAAAATATTATTGAGACATTAAATAACCCATAAATTAAACAACAAAAACAAAAACCAACTTGAATTCAAAAAATTCACTAGGCTCAGATTTACCTTCCCAGACAAGAGAAATGCCAAAAAATATCCAAGTAAAACTCCTCTTATTAAATAGAACCCATTTACACTAAGAATATCTTTTTTTCATGATAAAAATTTGATGTGAACTAATAATATTTTCTTTCTATCACTTAAATCAAGTGACTTTTTCTCTCTTCTCTCAAACAAGAGATTTAAAAATAAAATAAAAAACAAAGTTTGGAACAAAATTTAATTTTTAAAAAACTAAAAGAACTAACAATGAATCATCTGGGAAGAAGGATTAAAATGAAATTTTCACACCAACTTTAAAATCTTCTCCTATTTTCCCTATCTTTTTCACTTCAATCTCTTGTTTTTGAATCTTTTCTTTTCTTAAAAAATTAAAAGCAATTACCATTAATTTGACCGGTTAGAAAGCAAAGCAAATCACAAAAAAAAAATAAAAAAAAAATTAGAAACTAAAAATAGCATAGCATCACAATCCACAATACTAATTGAAAAAATAAAAATAAAACATAAAATTTAATTCTTAATAGATCAAATGTTGAATAATGAGCATAAAATTATCTAATTCTTAATAAATAAATTGAAAAAAGAAAAACGGAGCATAAAATTTTGCTTTTAAAAATAATATAATCTTTATAATATGCTTTTAAAAAATATATAAAAAAAAACATTATGCATTTAAAATATAAAAAAATCAAATTATCCTTGATTATTCTCATAATAACTAATAGGCCTAAAGAAAAAAAATCATTTTGCCTCTAATAATAAATCAATTGATTATTTGTCAAGAATAATAATGTGTCTAGTGAACCATGGCTTTCAGAACATAGACATGAAGTGCAAATTACACATACCAAAAAGAAATTGTATTTTACTAAAGAAATGGCATAATTATAATTTTTTTTCTATTTTTTACTGTAGCAGCAATATAATTGCAAACTTTTTTTAAAAAGAGATACACAGTGAGATCAAAAGTTTGAACAGCTCATTGAACTGGATGAATAATGAGATTTCATTTATCTGGTTCCATAAATATTACTGTACCTATCTGTGGAAAAATTACATAGCGAGGCAGAGTGTCCACCTGTAAGCTGCACTGAAGTGTTGTATGGACAGGTAAGATCTCAAATGGTGAATCAAGGTTCAGAAAGTTTACATGTTCTGGGAGGGGGAAGGAACGAGGCGAAGAAGCGGAATCACTTGATTTTTCTTTACCGGTATAAGAAAAGAGAAAAGGTAACAAGAATATAGGACCGCAGAAACAAAAATCCACAACCCTTTGGCATTGCAAAATGGCATGCTAGATGAGCAAATTGTGGAGAGGACACAATCTGTCTTCAGAAGTTTTCCAGTCATATCTGGTCATGAGAAATCACTGCACAAAGGAATTGGAAAGAATAATCAATACAGGGAAGCAGTATTTCGCCGATGGAGTGATGTGATATCAACAAAGAAAAGGATTTGCAAGAGGGGAAAACATTGAAAAAAGAATAAGAAAAATAAGATCGAACCAGACAAGGTTTAACACCCAGCTCTGAATGGAGAAAGATAAAATGACAATACAACAAGCATGGAGATACACATGAGGAGAGTGGCAGTGCATATGTAGGCCCATTTGTGGACGGGAGCACCATTATCATTTTGACCTGGTGCATATTACACAATCATGGTTCTTTATGCAATTGAAATTAAGAAAAATGAATGGCGTGCCCTTCTGTTTACATGTTTTTTGCATTAATAACCCACATTGAATTCAACAAACATTAAAGAGAAGCAAAAGGACAAAAAGACTTTTAATTGTGCTTACCTCTTTTATTCTCCTTTCCAGTCCGTCAATTCGCTGCGAGGAGCATAGAGCTTAGCCACTTGCTCCTCAGCTTCCGTGTCATTAACCACACCACGGCATCTAGAGAAGCCACAATAGCATGCTAGTTTTTCTTCAATTGAGAAAAATCTGAAAGAAATAAAGTCAGCATCTCAAGGAAATAAAAGGAACTTATTTCACAGAGGAGTCGAGGGAAACCTATAATCATATGTGAGTTCCTCCCATCTTTTAATATCTCTCTTTGCAAATATAATTATATGCTCATCACCGTTAACGCTTATAACTCTTGAATAGCAATTGGGCTGCAGAAAAGCAAGAGGAATTTTAACATTGATAAAACAAGTGTAGAAATAAATAACAATATCAGAAGCATATTATCCATGTGACCATTCACCTTCAAGCAAGTCTAAAAAAGTTGAATGAGAGAAAAATGCTGTTAAGGTGGATGAATTTATCATATGCCAAAATTTATTAATCATAAATCTTTTCTATAAATCATAAATGACAGATCATTCCAATACATTTTCTCGTTTGTAATAGGTAAGACTTTTAGAAAGGAACAGAGGATACACACACCTCACATGAGTGATTAATCAGATGGGCAATACTTCCAGCCCTTGTGGCATCAATGACTCGTTTATCATCAATTCTAAACATGTAAGTCCCAGCACCCTGAATTAACAAGGAAAAGGAAAGGTAACCTTCAATCTCAACAGCATTTTAAAGGACTACAACATGGTAAGCAATCAACCTTTCAAAAATAATCACATTAGTTTTATGTATTATAGTTCATAGTTGTACTAGAAGAGGCCACAAATACATGCATACAAAAGGCAAGGACAATGGCAAAATTCTCAACAGAAACATACCACTAATGAATTGTAGATAAAGTGCTCTCTCCTATCAGCTATTGGAGGTCTGACTAGTTCACCAGTATATTCAATGACCTAAAAAATCATGTAGTTATAAGTTAATTCCAAATACATGACAGAAAGAAATGTATCATATCACATGAGCAATTTAATTTACCATGTCTCCGGCTCTATGTGGATGCTTTGCAAAGATGCCAAATCCATGGATTCCAGATTTGCCTGTGGCATGATACATTCTCGATGGTCAGAAAGAAAATAACAACAACCACATAGAGTTCCAAATGCTCCTTCAAATAAATTGGAAACTTCAAATAGAAATTTGGAATACCAACTTACCAAATGCTAATCTCTTTCGGAAGGTCTGCCGCATGTGTTGATACTTTTCAGCCATAGAGAGAATGTTACTAGGAGCATCAAGCTGAGAGGCTCTTAGCCTTTGAAGACTAGAAGAGAAGCCAGAGTTAATGAGTCCATTAGAAGCAAGTGTACATCCTGAAGACTCATGTTGAGAGTAACCACCAACCAAGTACGGCTGATTCTCTACAAACAATCGCTTCAAGGATGCAGCAGCAAGGACTTCAGGTTCTTTCCGTCCCCTTCTCCCAAAATAATTGTAAGGCTCTGCAAGCATAAAAAGACATAAACAAAAATAATATTCTGGTTTTTTTATCTGATAGATTCAATAAAGCAGCTACTCATATAATAAGGAAACATTTGCAAACAAAGATGTAATTTCTATATGCCACCAAAGTTATTAGCAATTCAGATAAAACTCTGCTGCAAACTTGAAGGTCAGAAACAGTACCCGAAGGAAGGCATGCTTGACAGAGAGCAATGGAGACTCTTAAGTGTTATAAAGTCAATGGTTGCCAAGAGAATCATAATTGAAAAAATAAAAGGTTAACAAACATGTTCTTCCCCACACATGTCAGAGGGTAGGAAATAAAGATTTTTTTAAGTAACTGGTCGTGGAAGAACTGCAAAAGCACACAAGAAAACAGAAAAGCATACCTGTACGAGCACATCCTGATAGATTACATGGTGGGATGTAGTCAGAACACCGACGAGGAATTTGACCAACCCGTTCATCTGTGACCACACGCTCATTAGATGGCTGCCTATGCTTCTTGCAGAAGGAAAGTAAGCGAATGCACTGATCTGCATCATCTTCATCAAAAGAAAGGAGATAGAGTCTGTCCTCATCCTCAAGCTGTGCAAAGATAGAGAAAGATAAAATACAGGAATATATAAGCTATTTTTTCTATCAACAACTAGAGAGAATAAATATATAAATGCAGACATGTATGCAAGGATGCACTCAAGCACGCACACAAATATATATATTTATATATGCAAACACAGTACAAATCACTGAATGCTTGATAAAGAATACCTCAACACAAAGGCCAGCAGCGCGTGCACAAAGAGGATGATATGCTACCCGACAAGCGTTGTTTGAACACTGTAAACAATATTCATTTCAAAAGGGTCACAACTAAGCACTACCAAAAAATAAAGAAAGGAAAGGAAAGAGATGAGAAAACACAAGTGAATTATTAAATAAAAGATGTAAAAATATTAGCTTTTTTATCCTTCTCTTGCTAGGCAAAAAGGTCTCATATATTAGCGTTTTTTCATTATTTTTCATAAATAAAAAACAGTAAGAGCTCTTGATGGAAAAAAAAAAATAATGCACACAATATAGAAAGATAGCCCTTTGTCTAATAGCAAATTCCAAACAGACTGAAATGAAATTCATAAGAATATACACTTCTTAATTAGCTAAACTGGACCCTATCGCCTGATACATGCCAGTTGCCACAATGGTGGAAACATGCAGACTCGTCTATTCTTACATTATCTGATAGTTTAAGATATGTGGAACAGGCCTTTGGTATTTCTACAGAATCTATAGTGATCCAGAATAGAAGGGAGGAAATTGCATGAAAACACTTAGTGAGTTCTAGATGGGAAGAGCTTATGAAGATGTACAATATTCAAATTATTTGCAGTGTCTCGTTGAAGCAGAACTCAATAATCTTTGTGGACCAACCTTCTTCAAAGCAATTATTAAGGAACAAAATAGTTTTAGGACCTTTACAAAATTCTGCTTCAAGAACTTCCAGAATCTCCTTGGAATATTCAAAAAGACTAGAAATTCCACTTCTTTTTTTTATTCTTACTTTATACTCTAAGAGGATGCCTCATTCTCCTTGTAATCCTTCATTCTCACACACAGTAATTCATTCTTATGTTACCCAAAAAATAATATATACATCCATTTTTAGATAAAAGGTTTTCTTAAAATACAAACTGATCTGATTTCATCTCAACAGTTGATATTTTATTAGAGTATTCATCTTAGGGTAAAAAGTTGAATCCAGGAAAAAAAATATATACCAACTGTTTACAACTTTTCCATGCTCCTAAGTAATCTTGAGTGATAACTTCAAGATTCTTGATGGTATAACAATGTTTGGAACCCATGCAGTTTCTTACAACTCAAAGTTCACAATAGAATTTTCCTTGTGTATCACAACTTGCACTTTCTCTAAATAACCAACTAAAATTTCTAATGCATATTTCATGACTGAAGTTCTGTGGTGAATATCCAGGGGTATCAATCTGCTACAATTTATAGGGAAAAAGCAAACAAAAGAATCTCATGAAGATGATAGGATCACTTGAATACCCTTCAAATGCATGCATTTCATTTACTACATTAATTAGAGAGCTGAATATCATCCTTCTCAGAATGGGGCAATGAATGACTAGTAGTCGAGAGAGAATTCACTGTCTCACTGAGAAGAGCTGGGCTAAGGTTTCTTATATTTTCAATCGCATCAGCACTGGTGGCTTTTGGAAGAGTTGATGGGGCAGACAGCACATCAGCTGCGACAACTACAATGCAAATCTCACTAGCATAGTTATGGTTTGGCAGGGAGACAGTTCCCATTCACAAGATTTCAATTCAGCAACGCCAAGTCCCTAGCTTTCTGTACTGGTCACTCACATACATTGAGCTTATTAAAGATGAATTGGTTTTTGGGCGAACTCCAGAAAACAATAAAACTATTGCAAATGTTCCAGCACAAATTAAATAAAGATAACTAAACAAGAATAGCTACATAAGAACAGGGAGCACCAAAAAGGAACCAGAAAGCTATGCAGAAGCACCTATCCAGAAAGTCACAATACATATTAACATGAATATTATCACTGGATTAATTATGAGCTTACCTGGATACAAGCTCCATAAGCTACACCACATATACTGCATAAAAGCTTCCAACGATCCTGCTCAGTCACATAATCCAGATTAGAAGGAAAACAAATGTGCATTGCTTGATCTCAAAGAATCTGATTGTAGTGATTCTTAAGTCAAGAAGCCCTTGTAATACTGGCTTACTACAGCACACCACGTAGCACTCAGTGTGACAAGGTTACAGAGTGTAAATACAAGGAATAAACAAACACACACCGGAAAGGAACATTCTATAGAACAAGAAAATGCAAACTGAAATAACAAGCCAATGTACCTTATTGATTCTATTTAGCCCATCAATGGGCTCCATTCTCTTGACATCAGATAGGCAAGTTTCTGCAGCATATAAGGTGTGTCACCATAAGTCTTTATAAGGAAGGAAGAAACAAAAAGTAAACTAGATTCTAACCAGGTATCCATATGGCACAAGCCAAATGAGCCCAGCGTCCATCTGTTGTAGGCTTCATAGCACCACCTAAAGGAAAGTAAATTCACAGATTCAGTGGTGTGGCTCTTAGCTATAAGAAAGGTGTTCTAAGACAACCCCATACCTATAACAGGACAAAGGCAGCATGGTGGTGTGGAGTCAGGAGCGCCTGGTCGGCATAAATTGCATAACCACAGCACACCATCAACAGGTTCTAATTCCCCATAGCATCTGGCATGGACCTGAGCAGACACCAATTTCGATTAAATTGTTGGTAGGACTAGAAGGATTGTAGATATGAAATGAAAAGGAACAAAAGGTTAAGTCACCCCAATATTCAAGAGGAAGAATTGTTACAAAACAATATTAAGTAAGGCACTAAGAGTAAATAATGAGAAAACAGTGCCATTTTGAAAAGCTGCGGTCACAACACAATCCATTACGCAAATTCCATGAAACTGACAACAGAAAAACAAGTACAGAAACCCTTACCATCATTCTGCATTTGTCACACTGCAGGAACAAATTGTTTTCGTATTCCTGAAAACAAAGAGCTGCAATTAGAAATTTCTAACCATGGTGAAACATCAAAGTAGGAGTAATAGGAGAAGGATTCCCATAGTTGGGAAACAAATTGAAGACAAGAAGCCTGGAAAGCAAGGCAAGTTATAAAGATATAATGTGAAACAAGGAATTTTAAGAGTTTTTCATGCATGGTTCCTTTATAAGCCATGACAGAGCCGGGGTTGGTTGAGCAACAAGTAAGCATGTTGCTGAACCAAACTAGTGCTATCCATGCCTTATGGGGAGAAGTTAAGGTTTCACCTCATCCATATGGCAGACATTGCACTTATCAAGGTCTTTCCAATCAACACGAACAGGTCTGTAACCAACAGGTATGCCTTGATATCTTTCAGATGATAACTTGCACATGGACAGTTTGGAAGAATGTCTGGATTTTGATAATCCCTGTAAGAACCATTGGAAATTAGTGTAAAATTACAATCAAAATACAAGGTATTTGAAGAGTAGACACTCGTGCAAGTGTGCACAAACACCATAAGCTCAAAAAACCTCTGAACTTCCAACAACACTATAAAGACACCAACTGAACAAAATGCAGGATTCACTAGTCTAAAACTTTTGATATGGTGATCGATCACATAATACCAAAAATACCCCAATACTGCCAAAAAAATTCAAGGAACTTGATCCAATTTAAGAATAACAAAAAAGTTAAATTCACTAGGCCACCTAAGAAAAAAATCACGTCATCACAGAAAACAAAAAATTAACCAGATGCTAGTAACATAGTTATAGCAAAGTTCTAATACATCAATAGTGGGTGTCATGTCAGCTCAACAGATAATGATAGAATATTCATGATTCTAAGGAATTCTGATTAATGGTGAAAATTTAGATTCAAGGGTTTTCTTTGCTTCGGTTAGATTTGAGGGTTTTCATTGCTTCAGGATAGGGGAATGAGGAGATAATTTGCTCAGTTGTGAGAGTTATTGTAATTGTAAGCTAATCACAGGGAAGTCTGGGTCTACATAATTCTGCACATTACCATATTGTATTGTGCAGTCCTGAACAACATCACCCATAAGCAAGAAGCTCACGTGAAAGGTAGATGGTTAACAGATTCAGCTGCCTCTTTGCTGAAGATCTTTTCTCTTTGAGGAGGTTATTTAATGGTCAAAGTAAACCCCACACACCCACCCAGCCACACATCCCAATCTTGTGCCCTTCTGCAAAAACCACATTCCAAGAAGCGAACCCATAATTTACAGCTAACAAGAGCTCATCAGAGCATCTCTATCCAGAATTAGTTTGAAAAGTTAAAGACAAATAGTTTTACAAGATGTTCACCATAACATCAACCATGCCAAAACAATATAGAACCCCTCTTGCTAGCTTAAAATGAAAAAAAGAGAAGTGTTCTCATCCTCTCATAGTCTGCACTCCAACAATAAGCATTCCTGGCTTCCCTGAATATCCACCAATTATGATTGACATCCCACTCATACTTAGCTTCAACAACTGATCCATATAAATTATTTGATTCCAACATGAACTTCCCAAGTGACTTCCTGAGAATACCCTCATTAAACATGGAAAAAAAAATTGATTGCCAAATCACCCATTAAGAGCATTTTTTTGGGGCATTTGGGAGAGAGGCACTCCAGGATTCTTTGGAACTGGAACAATGTTTGTGGTGGCAGAGTGTAGGTGGAGAGAAATTCGAGAATTGTTAAAAACAATTTACTGTTAGGAGATAGAATAGTTATTTTGGCTTCCTAGAGTTTCTACAATAGGAGATATAGAGGTGTAATGCTGCCTTAGATGACACTTTGGCGGAGCTGAAAAGTATATTACTATATTTTCTAGATATTCTATTGTTGAGGATGTATATTTCTCATTACTGTAATTTTGCAAATTTTCTTCTTTATATGAGTTTTAAAAACAAAAGTGATAGAACAACTCTCTTGCAGTCCATTATTTTTTTAGATAACAGAAAATTGTATTAATTGCAAATGGAATGACAAAAGCTTGATGGAGAATAATCCATCCTCCCGAATAATAAAGCGAAGTGAATTACATAAAAGAGAAGCTTAGCCCCGCTGAATAAGCTAAAAAAACTCCCCTGAAAAACATCTGAAGCATGTCTAAAAGCGTACTAGTTTTTAAAAATTCTAGCATTCCTCTCCAACCAGGTACTCTAACACTCAACTAACTTAAAGTTCTGAAAAGTTTCAGCATCCAATGAAAAATTAAAAGAACGATTCGAAATCAAATTACAATTATGTAAAATAACAAAAGTAGGTTTCTATCTTAAAAGAAACTATCTACAATATTCCACTCCAACCCATTCATTATCCATTTGCCTAGCAAATGAGTGATTCAGAAGGTTCCAGCACAAAATGGCTGGGAGAAAATGACATAAATATAAAGTAGGTCCAGATTAAGGAATTTTAAGGCCATAGAATACCAAGATGCACACCTTAATTAATTTTATAACTTCAGGATTGGAGAACCCAAACATTTCAGAACCCGATTTGAGTATTCTTCTACTCACCTTCAGTGCTAAAAACCATTTAGAAGTACCATCTTGCATCTTCTTATTTTTCTGTATATTTATCCAGCAAGCAGCTGGAGTGGGATCCTTTATCTGCAAAAAAAAAAAAAATTAAAAAAATGATATAATCAATTGACACTCCTTCAGCAGGTTGACACTAAGCAGTGAAGCAAGCAACGGCACAAATGGTGAGATGCCAATTATATTTTAGGTTTGATGGATAGGAAGAAAACAGCTGAAGACAAAGTGAATAGATCATAGTTTATTGATCATAAAAGTCCATTTATTGACAGCAACATGCCAATATCAGGCAAGTACAAAATACCAACAAGTTCTATTCTACCCCAATCACGCAAAATATGCCCTACAAAGTTTGTGTTTCCTCGATCATCTTTTATCTGTACATGAAATGTTTATGGTAGTACCATGCAAAAGGTTAGTGTGACCTAAGATGGATAGTACAAAGAATCATTTAACAAGATGAGATAAAAAATAGTTAGATGAGGAGAGTGGCATGCAATGCACAGAGATAATAGGAGTACACATGTAATCGGTGGTTTAGACCTCATCATAACTGACCTCCTCTCCATTATCCAATGTCACTCTAAATAGAGGTCGAATCTTTGACTCGGCATCTCTCAACACTTCCATCTTATACATCATATGAACATTTGGATCTGAAACCAGAGTCAAACAAAACAAAAAAGAGAATAAGTCAGGGAACTAATAAAATCAAGATGATTAAGAAAATGAAAAAGAAAAATCTCAAAAAATGAGTTCATCATAGCATAAAAGATGCAATAAACATATGTCCCGCAAGATATTTGAAAAATAACCACCTTTTATCGAAGTAAATTTCCTCAGGGCAGTATACCCTTCAGGCCAGATGAATCTGTCATCTTGGAAATGTTCTGAGTCCTTGACAATCTTTCCTGCGAGGACAATGTACAAGTCTACGAGTGTAAATGAATGGCTGCAACAATATAAACTAATTACATATTAATACCCAGCCTCCCCAATTAAGTAGCAGGACGAGGCTGCAGGTACTGTGTTGCCATCAAGAAGAAAAAGGTGGTGAAATGCACAAAACATGTTCAATCATGTCTTAGATAAAACAAAACACAAGAAGCAAATTCCAAAAGCTGAAACTTACCGAGGCTTATTATTTGCAAATCCCCAATTACATAAGGAGAAGTACCCAGCCTAGCCAATATCCTTCGAATCCCTCCATCTTGTATGCAATCTTCTCCTGAATCTGTACTCCCTTCATCCTCACTACTCGCACTCTCACAGCTATCAGCTTTCATGCCATTTTGCAGCTGCAGCATTCTTCTCGGAAGCTTTTGTTCACTGAGATACCTGGTCAAAACAAAATGATCACAGCATCAGGATCCCAACAGTCCATGTCATATTTTAAGTATTCTCACAGTTTTCCAACTCTTTATGATTGAAAGAACTGCACTGTATAGCTGCTCCACAGTGAGTCTGTCCAGTGAAACTTCAGGTAAGAAATAGATAACAAGAAGGTAAAGTAACAATGAAAGTGAGGCCTATCAACCAAAAAAACTAATTGTGCAGGTACAGAATATTGGTAACCAATTCCAGAGCCTGAGCATCATCAAGCCTTTAGGACAAATTCCAAGGATTCTCAACGTAGAAAGTAATTCTATTGTGGAGTAACTGAAAGGCCGTGTCAGAAGTGTTATTGGCACATGCAACCCATTTCCCAGGTTTCAAAACAATAATGCAGGTTATATTACAAGAAGACAAGCACAAGATGGTAGGGTCCCTAATATAGTAACCTTCGTCAACTCAACAAGTGATGAAAGCATACTATATTGATAAATTGACTACAGAAATTAGTGACAATCCCTATACATCAAGAGGGATTCACAGGGGCATGATCACAAATCTGATTAAATAACAAGTATTCAAGCGTGAAACACCACACTCTCATGCCACTTCAACGATCTGAACCCTTAAAATCAACCTTACATTTTCGCTTCTTCCAAGCTTCGAGTGAAACGAGGTTGCTTGCACTTTAGGTGGAAAGAAGAAAGAAGTCCTTTGAGAAACGAGATTGCCTGCTTTGGTTTAATTCTGATAATAGAAAGATCAAATATAAAGTCAGCCTCTGAGAAAAATAGATGTCCTACATATTGGGGAGTGATTGACTGCACCAAAAAACTCCAAACTTGTAAGAACAACAAACCTTGCAAAATCATGGGTACCAAAAAATTGCACAGATACTGATCTTCCTCCAATATTTTTGCTTAAGCCTTTATGATTGCCAATAAGTGCTTCATCTACAATAATTGCTGGCCACATAGCATGACCTGCGCTAGAACAATTAAAAGATATAGTTGGTGTAAAACCAAAAGGGTAAATTTATCTTTCTAATGTGCTACACAAAATGCTTTCTTCAAAACCCGAGAAAACTAGCACAATATAGTGTACGTGCTGCTGAGTGCAACAGTTTGCATGTTACAACGCCTGCCTTTACTGTGCTGACATTCAATCTATCGAAGAGATTAATGCTAACTCAAGTTTTGAATAATTAACTGATGATAGCACTTGCATGTACATAATGACAGAAACTGCCCAGGCATGAGGATAGGAATCAAATAAATGCAAAAGATCCTTTCCACCAAAATCCTGGTTCATTAATGCATAGCCAAACAAGACCATCCAAACACAAATACAAAATAGGCTTGATACAAGTTCTTAACAGAATCATTGATTTTGTTTCCTTTTCTTTTTGTTTAAATTACCCGGTAAACCTTTTTTTTAATGCCCTCGATCTGTGTGCCGGTAAATGACCATACATTCAATCAATAGTCTTTCTAATCCAGCACATTGGATTTCCTTGACCCTGGAAACTATAAGCATTATTTAGTCAAGAATTAGCATGTTGGAAGAAGTAAAAATATGTTTTGCAAAAGCAACACAAGAATCAGTTTTAGGTCATAAGGCCTCAAGCCTAATCTAAAGAAAAAAGGATAAGGTTTTAGCTCGCAATTCATATCTTGTGTAACAGAGCCTTGATATTTCAAAGCATCTCTGAGATATCTTCAGGTTTTTTATGGTTAATGTCAGTAATGCAAATAGTGAAAACAAATAGAACGAAGACAAAGACAAAAGCCAAGAAATTTTGGTGGCAGAACCAGTGACTTTGGCCCATATGATATCCCCAGGGTCGAGATCTTGGCAGTCATCCAAACTGGCAGCTAACACAACCATCTCATTGTAATCATATCTATCACCATCTGTACTTTTTACAGAGACAGTCAGGTTCAACCGCTCCATCTCCTCATGAGAAATAAAAAATTTTACTTTCTCGTTCGAAATTATTAATTCCTCTTTATCTCCATCTTCATATTCAATCTGCATTCAGTTCATCTCCCATCAACAATAGTACCCCATCGTATCCTTTGAATTCTAAAGCTGTTCGAAATTTTGAATAAAAATATAAATTGGGCAGCAAGCCATACATTGTATCGATTGGTATCTGCAATGTGCCCAACAACACGTCCAGAATACCATTCAGCATCCATTGGCCAGTAAACCTGTAAAAATCAGCGTTATCATGCATATAACAAAAAGGTAAAGAGAGATGGAAATAATCTCACGAATCCAAGAGAAGTAAAGCATATGCTTGCCTTGCATGGTAACCCAATGAATGATTTCGGATCAACACCATCAAAACTCAAAACCTATTGAAAGACAGAATTTTTTACAACCCATTAAACAAAAAACTCACATGAATAAGCAGAAACCAGCTGTAGGCCAATGCAAAAGGTCAAAATGAGATTAAAATCCATGCTACATTGTCTCAGCACCTAAAATGCAGCTTATAAAGATTAAATACTTTACCGAAAAAATTCAAATTCCACCACTCTAATAACTGAAAGAAAAATTTACTACTTTCGTCAGTAATTTTCAATAAAATCCATCTCAATTAGTACATTAAGAGAGAAACCCACCTGACCCATTTTTTACTAGTAGCTGGAAGGGCCGAAAATTTATCAGAACTCGTAACCATAGAATCACGTTTCTTTCTCTTAAAATCCCCAATCTTACTATTACTGTTGTTAGTATTATTACGGCAATCCCTTCAATCGAGGCTATCAAAATCCCTAGCAAAATATTAGAATCGACACCCAATTTCAGCAACTCCTTACTCCCCGCCCTTCTCCTCTTCTTCTCCTTGTTCAACTCGATCATCGACTCCTCCTCAAATTCACAAAAGTCGCTCTTCACCGCCTCCTTAGGCTCAGCGGCGCGTGAAACCAACGAATCAAAAAAGGCAGGTCGGGGGGCCCGTTTTGAACGGCGAGAGTAAACGTGGAGTAAAGAAGGGGGGTGGTCGCCCCGTGGATGGTGAAGGTCGTCGTGGTGGTGGGGTAAGAGCTTCCGGGCTTTAACTTTCTTTGACATAACGTTGGATGATCCACAGAGAGATGCGGCAGAGTAGACACGGTCCAATGACACGTAGCGTATCGGGGTGCCCCCGGCTTCACCTTCTTCGAAATCGAGAGGAGATTTGTGGATTTTATTCTACTGTGTGCGTTTGTGGAGAAGTGCATGAATGGGTGAGGTAGTGAGAGAGAGAAACTGACCTGTCTCGAAATTGGGGAAGGAGAGAGGGAGGGTTAGGGTTTAAGGATTTGGATTTGGAGGGAGGGAGAGATTTTCCCAAATTATCAGTTTCCCGCCCGCCGTGTCTAAAATAGGAGAGAGAGGGCTCCCGCGAGCAAGGATGCCCCGATAATCTATCAATCCTCGTGTTAATTTTCTTAAGGTTTTTTTTTTTCTTTTTTTGGTGACTGGGACTGGGAGAGGGAGAGAATTTCACAAAAGTACTTCGCACGTGCCAAACATTATGTTATAAGAAATTGCTGATGTGATGGCAAGATATACTTAACAATTTCCCTGATGGGCTCCCCCGGCTTACCTGATAACGACCCAAAAAACATTATATTTTGATTTTTCTATAATTTAGTCCCTTGTTTTTTTGAAAAATTACGGTTTTGCTTCCTTCTATTAGTCCTACATGTTTATTGATACATATTATACTTCTTCAACGTCTAAGATCAATACCAAGATCTATGCAGCCAGTCCAAAAAACCCTGCTTTGCTAGCTTGTGGTGAGGACACAAGCACCTGAGAAAATATGATTTTGGCACTTTTTACTTTTTCTTTTTTCTCATTTAAAAAAGGGCACTTTGATAATGTTGTAGGTTTCACACACAAAAAAACATCAAAATTGATTTTATTTAGTGATTTTCGATCATTTTAATATGTTGATGTCAAAAATAAAAATAAAACTGAAAAATAAATTATTTTAATATATTTTTAAATAAAAAATCATTTTTAAAAAAGCATCTGCACCATAATATTAAGCATGACTTGAAGATCATGGTGAAGTGGTGGAAAATTCTGTATAGATTGGATTTTCCAAGTATATGTCTTGGATTAATGGAGTGATTGGACCCGACCACTAGCTAGGTATTAAACAAGGCTACTTTCATGATCACATAAAAAAATAAAGTCCCTCGTAAGCAAGGGCGGAGCTGGTAATAGTTAATAAGGGAGATCAAAATTAATATGATAGGATATATTATTAAAAAAATCTATTTATTTGAAATAGAAATTATTGTATATTTTATATCTAAATATTAAATAAATTTTTTTAAAATATTTTGCAGGGCAGACCCCTACTCGTCTCCTCCTAATTCTGCCCCCTATTGATCATAATAAAGATTATAATACTCGATTACTCAAGTCAATAAATATACAAGGAAAAAACTACATGGAAGCAAAATATATAAAGAGATAGCACGAGGTTTGAGGAGAAGGACGTGATTATGAAAAGATGATCACAATATAAAGTAATCATGGTGTAAGAAGGTGATGGTAATGACCATAAAAAGATAACCAAG
This sequence comes from Populus alba, assembly GCF_005239225.2. Classification (NCBI taxonomy): domain Eukaryota; kingdom Viridiplantae; phylum Streptophyta; class Magnoliopsida; order Malpighiales; family Salicaceae; genus Populus; species Populus alba. Next base: position 11,159,440 of record NC_133297.1, on the reverse strand, counting down.
AGGTGTTAATAAAATTAGCTATGATCAAGAGATGACAGCAAATATAAGATATAATTCTGAGAAGATATAGCTTAAATCAGTTATGTTTGAAATTTGTTTTTTCAAAAATTATTAGTTCAAGTACTATAAATTTTATAATTATTAAATATTTATATAATCATTAATTTCAGGATTTCGAGAAATTAGTTGATGTATACGCAAACTAACCCGAACATCCACTATTAAAAAAAAAAATTACAAGGTGTTGACCTAAAAGTGATAATGATTTGAAAGTTTTAATCAAAAAAATGATTGTGATTAGAATGTGGTAATGACCATAAAGCTTAATGACTAAAAGGTGTTAAGCAAGAAGTGACAATGTTCGATGATCCTGCATTTATGGAATCATCGAAAACCCTGAAACCAATAACATTACAGTAATCATGTGATAGTTCTCCAAGTAATAAAGGGTAAACTTTAGATAAAATTAAAAGTTATAGTGAATGGGAGGGGACATAGGAAGCACATGTGAAGAATCCGCAGCCACTTATTCCAGTGTGAAACGTAAACTTCCAACAACAGTTGCCATGAAGGGAAAATGGTGGCGGAAATGGAGCGTCGTTAGCTTCGCCGGCAACCTCGTAATGCCAAAGACTTTAGCATTAATGCCCACCCAGTTGACCCATAACAGGATGCTGTCGTTATACTACAGTCACCTTCTGTGAGTATTAGCATTCAAGATTTTTACCCAGAGGGTAGCACGCCTGGCAAATTCTCCTCTCCTCTTCAAAAGGGAGATAGCTCTATAATGGCGCAACCCTCTCCAAGCACACTGTAACAGGAGACCATGACCAGCTTTCCAATCTATAAACAAAGATGTTTGTGGAAACGCACCAGTTGCTCTCACATGCATGGACGCGGCCAGGCGCCAGTAATGGCGAGAGCAGCGGAGGAGAATTAAGCACATTATACAGAGGTTGATGATCTGATCGGAGTAATCTTGACGAGCTCACATATCCTCAGTCCCCGTTCATTTCACACTGCATTTCACTGTGCTTTGCTTTTAGACTAAATTTATGAAGTCAACATAAGTCCTCCTTTTGTTTTCTCTAGCATTAGTTTCCAGGGAAGAGCAGGCCTCTTCACAGCTTCTGGGGAAGCCTCCCTTACCAGAAGCAGAGAGAGCAAGAGGATCGGTGTTCATCTCCACCCGTTTATAAAGAAGACCCATCTTCCTCCACATCTGTAAACACTCTTTTCCATCAGAACCCATGTCTTCTGCATCAAAAAGAATTCCAAAAGTGACCATATCAGGTTCCACACAACGTTCTGGGAACTTAGAGAGGAAGAACATCAAGCGGGTGAAATCTTTCATCTTCAAATATGATAGCAAGATGATGCTCGCAATTGTTATATTCCAACAAGTGTTTGAATCTTCCATCTCCCTGATAATAGCATCCATGCCTCTTCGACTCAAAAGACAAGCATGAGAAAGGTGTTGGCACAAACAATATCAGTCCGAGCAGGTCTAGAAAGTAAGATCAACGGCCAGGCGTGTAGTCTCGAAAACATGTAGTTTGCTATATTTTTTTAGTTTGGTATTCTTTTTCAACGCAGGCTAATATAGGGTAATATGGAATTGATTTAAAATTGAATTTTATAATTTATTTTTTATAAAATTATTTTTGTTTTATGACTTAAAGCTATAATTTTAATAAGTTAATTCAAATTTAGTAGTTATTTTATATATATATTTTTAATTTTATTAATTAAGATTTAGTCTTTATAATTTATTTTAATTCATATTTTATTTAATTATTCTAAATTTAATAGATTAACTCGAGTTAAATAAAATATATTTTTAATTATTTTTATTTTTTATAAAATTATTAGTCTTATAACCAACATGCAAATTAATAAGTGAATGTAATCAATTCAATCTATTAATTTCTTAATATTTATATATAAAAAAATAATTCTAAATATTTATTTATAAGTTTTTTACTAATTATTTAAGTTGTATACCCGTCATATTGCCCAATAACAATGGATCAATCTCTGATTTTATAAAAAAAACTACTAAAAAGACATTAGCAATGTCTACTAGATTTAACATAGTCTTTACTATAGCTAGTTCGGTGGGGTAAATCCCACATGCATCAACATTCCTATATTATACAGAGAGGGCATTAACTACGCTAATTTACAGATGAGCAGCAAACAAATTGTGCCCAGTATGGTCTTCCCTTGACTTTCCTCTTCTCTCTCTTAATATCTGCAGGGTACCTTGCTGGAGAACTCCATGCTCTCTCTTCCACCTTGGCAGGCTCCCCTACAGGTTCTTGAGGAGCCAGAATGGAGCTCACTGTTTTAGGCAAATCACCGTTGTCTTTAGCTGCGGGGCTATCCTTTTCAACCGGGATTTCCTTAGCATTTAGTGGCTTGGATTTGGTTTCCATGCTTGCCTCGCCCAAAAGGCTCTTCAAAGGAGCATGTTGTGGGCTCCTCAGAGAAGGGCGTTGTTCGCCGGTGCTCCAGTTTGTGACCTTGGCAATAATCTCTTCGTTCTTCTTTCTCCCCTCTGACTCATTCAAAACATTGGTAATGGAAGGAAACCAACCAGCTTGTACAGAAGCAGCGTTTAGCTGTTGTGGGTTCCGTGTTGTCTGGCTTTCAGATGCAGCAGCTTTCTGGTTAACCACATCTCTAGGTTCAACCAATGTCATGAAAGATGGGGGATCAAAAATATTTGATGTATCAGCATGTTCTGTCCCAGAAGTAGCTATCGGCTTCTTCAAGGTGGCTTTCTCTGCTTCTGGTAATGCTTGGGAACCATTTGATGGCAAAGGCTCAGCATCAAGAATAGCTGGTATATCCGATTGGGTAGAAAGCACTGGATTAGAAACAACAAAATGGATTGAATTAATGGAAAAGTGACAAACCTTGTTCTGTAAAGGTATCAAAATAAAATGGTAGGCGTCATGGAAAGGATGGTTTGCAAACGAGCTGACAACACTTGTTATAGATGCTCTACGGACTAGGGAGCTAATCCTAATCAAGAATAAGCAATAAAATGACAAGAATTTGGGTTGCTTAAAGTTTTGTTTAGAACATAGCAGCAATTGTAACAAGCGTGTTTTTTAGCATCGTTTAAAACACCAATTGAAGTTCAATAATCTAAGGAGATTTATACAACACTTTGTATTATGCAAATGCAAGATATGATGGGGCTTTGGGTCCCAGTTAGCCTCTACATGTCACACCTACAAAAAAATATAATGACATCAAAAGTAGTAGTAAATCCGGAATTAAATTTTCATTGCAAACATACCTGAAACGGAACCCCAGTGACCTTCCAAACTATCAGTTTGGCTAATTGAATCAACTGAAAAGTCAGTAGCAGATGCAACAACCTGTTGTGCAACTAAGTTATTGTCACCTTCATCAGGCAAAGACTCAGGAGTGTTCCCAGATGCAACTCCGAGAAAATCTCTGGCCTGATTATCCGCAACAGGGGAAGAATTTTGAAGGGAAGATGAAGGTTCTGAAGGAGAAACTAGAGGCTCTCTCACCATTTTGTCTTCAGAAGACTTCCATAATACCTCAGCATCTCCACCACTATCTGATTCCACGGCTGCACTAACTTCACCAGCACGCTCAACTTGTTGATTGGCCATACCATTGCTTTCAGGTTCCTTTCTGCTTTCCTGAGGATCCAAAACTCCACCTATATCTGTGTGTTCATGTTGTGGCAACTTGCCCTCACACACATTAATATCATTCTCTGAGATAAAACAGGATTCGACATTGACAGCAGATTCAGGTGTTGTTTTTGGCCCCCTCAAGAGATTTTCCTCCCCCAATCCAGATACAGAATCACCTTCAGTTACAATTTCAGACACATTGCATCTTTCTATTTTACCCTCTTCAAGACCAGCAGCTTTGACATCTCCAAGTACGTTGTTCCTTTGATCAGCTTGTTCAGAGGGAATACTAGCAAGTTGTGGCAACTTTCCCTCACACACATTAATATCATTCTCTGAGGTAAAACAGGATTCGACTTTGAAAACAGATTCAGGTGTTGCTTTTGGCTCCCTCAAGAGCTTTTCCTCCCCCAATCCAGATACAGAATCACCTTCAGTTACAATTTCAGACACATTGCATCTTTCTATTTTACCCTCTTCAAGACCAGCAGCTTTGACATCTCCAAGTACGCTGTTCCTTTGATCAGCTTGCTCAGAGGAAATACTAGCATGTTTAGAAGTTGGTATCCTGTTTTCTGCAAAACTCTCCTTTGTATTTCTTTTGTTTTTGTCATTTTCACCTACTTCAGAACTTTCAATTTTATCTTTTTCATCATTACCAGTATCATCCATGCCAATTAAGTTTGTCTGCCTAACTTCAGCATCCATTGGCACAACCACAGTGTTAGCATCAGATATGGCTTTTGTAGCATGCTCTATAGAACTCGTTAGAGATGAAGTTTCACAATGATCACAAGGTACATCTTCAGGAGAGTGAACAGAAATGCTCTTCTCCAAGTCACCTGTCACAACATCTGTTACAACAACTTCTGATCTCTGGGGCACATCAGCTTCTGCTTCATCAGGCAATTCTTCAACAATACGCTGGCTGGTCCCATCTTTTGGTTCAAGGTTATCATTCAAAACATGCATATTGGATGCAGAGACTTCAGTGTCCTCAGTCAATGGCCTTGAGTTAAAACCCCGAGGATTGTTCTTAAGGTCAGAATCCTTAACATTGTTAGATACTTCAAACGAATCCATGTTCATAAGTTGGGGCAGTTTCCCTCCTTCGAGGTCTTTAAAACCTTTAACCATGTTCTCAGCATCAGCAACTACAGTTATGTCATTGGGAACTATAAGCACATGCATATTTCCATTTCCTTCTCCCTTATTATCATAACTCACAGCTGAATTTACAGAAACAGCAGAGTCGATTTCTTGAGAATCCCCCTCGATCTGAGCAGTGGAAATAGAAGAATGTGCAGGTTCAACCAAATTAACTTCAGGGGAGAGATCATTTAAAGACATTCCAGAGGCTAAACCATCAGTATAGCCTCCTTCCTTCAATTGAAGGACTTCTGCAGCAGGCACAGGCTGTGAAGTTACATCATCCATCTTCTGTGACTCAGATGCCACCTCAGATGCATCCTCAGCATTGTCATCGGTTGAAACCACTACATCCAGTAGCTGTCCATCTAATTTAGTTTCTTCATTTCCTTTTGCATCAGTCTCTGGCAAATCCTCGACAGTGCCGCTCTTCTTATTCTCTTGTGATGCATCTGTTTGTGTTTCAAGTTTGACGGGGATTGAGTCCCATGCAGAACTTCCATTATCATGGCTATGCTCAAAGTCAGATTCTTCATCTCTACAATCTGTTAAAGATCTGGTCATGGAGGCAATGGTAGCATTCGAGCCATGATCTAGGGAGGACTCTTGAGCACTTCCAGACAGATTAATTACTGGAACTTCAGTACTTTGCATTTGGATGTGGTCAGCTGAATTGCTTGGGGGTGGACTGATAACTGCATTGTTCCATAAAGTAACAATCAAACCAACATGCTTACTGGATATAAAATGTAACAATCTTAAATCCACAAAATCTATCCCCTCATTTTCTGGGAGGGGAGTATTGTGAGTCTATTGGTAAGTGACTACAGGATCTGAATCAACGCACATGGAATTACTTGTGCACATCTGCTCAGAATCTCATTACTTTCCTTCTTCAGAAAAGGGGCAGAAAAAAATGGACACTTATTAAGAAGACTAATTTATAAAACATTTTCATGAGAACAAAACATTACTAAAATTTACACAGCTTAAATACATAAAAGAAATTAAAAAAAAAATCGAAGCACAAAGTATAACTTCATCAACCAAAAAACACGTGCATCATGTATAATGGAGTGGAATTACAGGCATCTCTAGGCAAATCAATATGCGCGCTTATTTGTATATAAGAAAAGAAAACAAAATAAGATTAAATTACCCCAGAAAGCTTTTACACGCCTAAAATGACATTCAAAGCTATAAATATTCCAGGAATAAAAAGCACGATTCAAAAAGAAATATCCCGCATAGCAAACCAGATGTAATCCAAATAAACAGAATCCAACTGTGAAACCCCGGTGGCTTCTCACTAAAAGGTCTCCAGGGTGACACATGACCGTTCCAAGAAGCTAGAGATGGAGCATGTCAAACAAGGTCCATCAAACAGCCCAGAGGTCAAATCAAAAGTTCGTGGGTCTTAAAAGCGTTTTGTCACAATTAAACCTTCTTGAGTACCCTGCCTATCAATCCAGAATCCCAATTAAAGCTTTTCTCGTGTACTAGCAAAAGATTCTACTTACCATCGTACATCACATTCCATGATGCCTAGTGGCGTATTTAACCCACCCTACCCATCACTTAAAATGACTCCATCATGGCCAAGAATACAATCACAGTGATGAAATGCAGCCTATTTACAAGAGAGAGTCACAGTGAATTAAAATACAACTTCCGACCAGTATTGAATATTGCAGCTACCCAAGAACGCATTAATCATATTATAAACTTAGATGCAGACAAAACAGCACAAATCAATTGATTATCTGGTCCCGTTAAAAGCTGACCAGTAACTGAAGCATCCTCGGATGATTGAGCAGTGGCTTTGTTGATTTCCAGGTTAATTCCTGGTTCTTTAACATCCCTTGTATGCTCAGCGGTCGCCGGACTAGATCCGCTTTCAGGAAATTCCGCAATAGCATCCGTAAAAACATCATCTTCTGATCTATTCGATCTGCTCCCTACTCCACCACAACCCTTCTCGTTAATACCTCTCTCCAAACCTTTTGGACCTTGCACAGCCAAATTAACAAATATTGGTCAAGAAAAAAATGCAGCGTTTCTCTCAATCAGAGACCAAGTACAAATATTTATTTCAGCTTATCCTTAAGCAGTCCAAGGCTCCCTTAAAAAAACAAAATCTAGCATCCAAAACAGTAAATTCATTCTCTTCCCGCATTTTATAAGCGATAAAAAACATAATTCTCTAACAAGAGTTCTCACTAGAGGTTTTAGGATCTTCATCAGAACCATGGTCATCATCAGAAAGGGCCGAGAGTGGAGTCTCCTCAGAGTCAACAAACTTGTATCCTTCAAGAGTTCCACAGATCTTCTTGTGTGCACGCCTGTGTCTTGCACTTGGATGTGGGTTTGGAAAGGGCCACCCACATTTGTGACAGACATAAACTCCATGGCTCTCATGCCCTGCGAAATTCAAGAAAAAACCAAGATAATCTCACACACACAGAATACATATAGAAAGTGAATTTCCACAGAATGTGAATAGAAAACACAGCCCGTAAATATTTTTCCGTCGAAGAAACTAAAAAAAAACAGACACCAAAAAGAAAAGAAAAAAAGATTTCGAACAAACATATTCTATATATCAGTACCAAAAAAAAAAACCATTAATTGAAAAAAAAACAAGAAGAAGAAACAAGAGGGTGGAGTGAAGAAACAAACCTGGTGTGTGTGTAGGGTTCTTTCTGGGATCTTGGCTATCCATTTTCCAAGAGCTGGAGAAAGAGAGAGTGTCGCTCTGCGTTGACTGGAAAGAGAAAGAAAAACAAAAGACTGAACTGAGCAAAAGCAAAGATTTTAATTAACAGTGAAGAAATGTGTGTCTTTTTTGGGCTTGGAGATGAGGGCAAAAAAATAATAATTTAGGTCCACCATGCAGTACGGAACACAGACAGACCGTGACGTAATGATTAACGGCACATGCCCCCGCCATCCTATCCTCTGTCATATGGGGTTGGACACCGTGGGCCTTTTTGTAATTGTCAAGGGTAATATTTCTCATGAAAATGCAACTAATGTTCCATCGCCGATTTTATTAATTAAATCTTATATGTAAACTATTTTAGATTTAGAAACATGTAATTTAGTATACAGAAGGATTTTTTTTTCTCCCGATATTTGGAGTTATTTTCTGTATTAATTGAGATTAATTTTTGTCTTCATAGTTTTAAAGATGGTTTTTCACATTAAGTATATCTAATAAATTGTATTAATTTAATATTCGAGTTCAATAATAATAGTAAAAAAAACATGTGTGCTTAATCACAAATATCCATTTTATTTTTATATGAACTAATTGTAGATGTTTAGACTAAATTATACGAACTAATTTTATTTTTATTTTTTATTTTTGTTTATGTTGAAGATCATCCCTTACAACAAAACTAATGCATTCAACAAAATTAAATTAACAAAAGCACTAAAATACAAATTTTGCCCTTGGAATCCAAAAAAAGAATATAATTCTAGCGTTTTTTTTCTGGTTTTTTCCGTTATTTCAATGGCCATCAGGAGTTAATTTATTAGTTTTAATTTTGGAAGTTGTTGGAGCGCCAGGGAGCGGACATGTTCGTGCTTTTTGGACGGGAAGGGCGGTGTTTCCGGTGGACAGCCATTCAGTTATGCGGTTAAAGTATCGTTGCGTCCTTTCTTTCCTGGTGTGCCTTTTCGCTTCTTTTTTTTATTATTTATTATTGTTTCATTGTTTGATTTTATTTTAATATTGTACCATGGATTGGCTAACTTCTTGTTGCAAAACTTGAAGGTTTATTACGCCATCCGAATTGATTCAGGTAAAAATAATTATATAATTTTATGTTTTTAAATATTTATTTCCAAGTTATCATGGATTTTGTTTTTCAAAAAATATATTTATTTACTATCATTTCTTATTTTTTTAACACCTCATTAAAATAAAACTAACTGATTAAGCTCAATTATAGCTATAACTAGAGTTTTTTTTTTTTTTCTTATTTTATTCTAAACGAGTTTGCAATACTCTGATTATTGTTGCTTTCTTTTATTTTTTATCCTATTTTTTTTTATTTTAATTGGTTTTTTTTAAAAAATATTTTTTTTAATTTATATTTCAATTAATAACCCTCCTCTCTGTTAGTTTATATTTTACTATTTAGCTTTTTTAATAGAAGCTTTTATTAAAATAATTTATGTTTTTTAATAAATAAAAATATTTATTTTTAAATGATGTTTTTAATATATGTAGTCTTGCATAAGGTTTTTATTTATTTACTTTGTTCAGTAAATTTCATGTTAAATTTATTTTTATTATTGTTTTTCTGAATAAAAAATAATATTGATAAATAAATTTAACAACCACAGAATGAATTAATTTTCCATGTTATTAGATTAAGTGTTTTGATTTACATTTGTCACTTGAGTTTTTCAATTTAATTTTTAGTTATCCTTGGTTACTTTTCTTTCACTTATTTTCAAAATATTTTTCAGTTTATTAAGATTGTTTATGTTAAAAAAATGCATTAAAATACTTTCTTATTTATTTTTTAAAAAACAAATACATGGTCAGTAATAAAATACGGGTCAAATAACTAATTATAAACTACTTGCTGTCTTTACAAAAATTAGAACCCTGCTAGTTCTACACTCGTGTTTTGATGTGGAGTGTTTATTTTTTTCTGGTAAAAAAAAAAAAGCATGCTTTTTAATGTAGTTTTTATATTAAAAATTTGTAATTACAAATCAAAACACTCATACATGTATCCAATTAATTAAATATTTTATAAATAGATAACTAAAATTAAAATATTTAATTTCATAACATAATTCATATACTTAATTATATTTAACAATCGTGTTTTCTATAATATTTATTGATGAAGAAACCATCTTTGCCAATGAAAAAAAAGTTTGAGTGTCAGAAAAGGAAAAAAAAAAACACCAAATAAAAAAACAGTGAAAAAAAAAGGACTCGGGTGCATCTATGTGAAACTGGGCCGCCTATTTCTTTTTTTTGTTTATTAATATTTTATATCTACGAAAAAACTAAAAAAAGCACGATCATAACAAAAATCAAAATGAAAAGGGGAAAACACTCATTGGAATAAAGTTTTATTTTTGTTTCTTCCCAGGCAGTTTATTGTTTTAATTGTGCCTAGAAAATAAAAATATTTAAAATATCATGGAATGAAAGTTAATGTTTTTTACAAGGCCATTTAAAATATTGTTTCTGTCATCATATTTAAAATGTGTTATGGAATATAGTAGTTGTTATTTTTTTAAATATATTTTATTCTAAAATATATTAAAATAATTTATTATTATTATTTTTTAAAAAAATTATTTTTGATATTAGACATTAAAATGATTTAAAAATATAAAAAATAAAAAAAAAAAAAAATAAAAAGTATTTTTAAAATGCAACTTTAAATACACCCGAATCTCCACATGATTCAGTTATTTTTTAATTAAAATTAAAGTGAGGACAGGTAATAAATACATTGATCTTTTCTTGACTTGGTTTTCACTACTCCTGTACAGTTGAAAAGTCAGTTACACCAACATTTTATCCAAACACAGTTACGCCTGTAACTCCTTGCTCGAGGACCATTTACCTGCCCTGATTTGGTTTGGATTACTTGTTTATAAATGACGTGGGCCAGCCAACGATACAACGACAAGTGGCTTGTTGGCAACGATAATGACAGAGATTGGAATCTTAGATCGACGGACGAGATCACGGCGATGAACCAAGTCAAGATTATTATTGGTTTGGTGGGGGTAGGATCGCCTGTGCCGTCTCTTGTTCTGCTGGATGGTAGGTGGTGGGGGTGTTGTTGGGCCAGATCTTGTTCTTTTCTGGAGGGTTTTTTTAGTGGATCTAGATCATCAGTCAAATCAATCACACTGTAACACTTTTAAAAATACAGATTCTCTTGGTTCTAAACAATAACAAATAAATACCAGTAAAAAAGAACCACAATAATAATAAATAAATAAATAAAAGAGACAGATCTAAACTTTGATTTACCCAACATGAATTTTAAGAAAAATTAAAAAAAAATAGAGGAGAAAATAATTTCACCGCCGACCCACCGCCGCGAATTTCATATATTATCAGACAACACAACGGTTGTGTTTTTAAGATGTAATACATTTGGTATGAAGGAGACAGATATCGTCCACTCACTAGGATTCATGCACTGTCCACTTTTTATTTATTTTTATATGTTAGAATATTGATTTGTCATGATTCTGATAGATTATAATGTAAAACCATGATGAAAAAATCAAAATACTCCTTAGCGTGTTCTTTAGTTTGTTTTGCTTGAATGGTCGTGAAGTGATTTTATTATTTTCTAAAAGCCTCCTCAAGCTATGATTTAACTATAAAAAAAATAATAGACCATTATAACCCCAATTAATTTCATAATCACAAATGAATCTCTCGGGAAAAATTATTTATCCCCCGAATAAAGTCCATTTAATTTTTTCAGTGAATAAAAAAAATGTCATTATATAATAGCAATTCACAAAGCAAAAAATCCAGTCCCATGTCAAAACACCAATGGGGTTTATTTAATTTATTTTTAATTGGTTTACTTTCATGTTTTTTTTTTATTGGGTAACTTAAATCTAAATAATCGAGTACAAATTAATCGAACTAATTTAATACATGGTAAAAAAAAAAACAGTAACTTGAAAATTTCAATGCGAGTGAGGGTTGATTTGGGTATTTTTTAAAAATTGTGTTTGGATGTATTGCAAGCCAAGGATTGAAGAAGAAGATTAGGTGATAACAACTGGGAGGTAAATTCAGAAGCAATTTCATACTCGCCATGATTGCACAAGGGGAATTGACGTGTGAAGATTGTTAACTAGTTAGAAGTTAGTTGGAATTTGTTAGTTGACAATTAGAAAGTCGGCTAGAGAGGCTACGGAGCTGGAATCACTGTATATAAATTATAGTTTTAAAATCTGGTCTTGGTTTAATGAGTTGATCCAGGACCCAGCTAATCCGGGACTGAAACCAGGCCGAGTTGAAGAAAAAATATAAAAAGAAAAAACTCGGTATGACCTGACAAGACTTAATAAAAAACTCAGTTGCAATCCGTTAATTTTTTATTTTTTTTTACTAAAACAATGTCATTTTAATTTAAAAAAATTAATCCACATGATTCAATAACCTATTCAAAATCCAGAACTTGGCCTTTAGACAAGCCGAGTCTAAATATATGATATAAACCATTATATAGCAAGCTTATAACCCAAGCAATAACATCAGGTCAATTTAGTAGGTTTTTTTATAAAAAAAAATTATTCAAAGAACACTGTGAACAGACAATGTAAAAAGCAGTTTCTCGTTAATTATAGAATTATCTAATGAAATATTAATATGATTTGAATAAATTATGGGTGAATAATAAATAAATTTTAAATAATCTTTAAATGATATACTTTGATGAAACTCAGAATCCGAGAAAGTCTATCCATATTAAAATTAAAAATAAAATTTTTATAGTATTTATATAGTAGATAATTGAATAGTTAAGATTGAACTTAAGGAGTATCCAAGTTTTTAAATGGGAGATGCCCAAGCGAAAGTAAGTTGCTCAACTAATGCTCGTGGCCTGGGTGGGGAATGAGTTTGAATTCATCATAAAATATTTTTTGAAGCCACAAAATTATTATTTTTTACCAATTTAAAATTTTTACCTAGATTTAGGCATAAAGAATTATTATTCAAGCCCATCCCACTGTTTTGTCAAACTCATCGAAGTAAAAATCTAGTAAGTTTTTTTAGTGTTTTTTCCAACAAAACCCGATTTTTTTCAACTCAAAAGACATTTTGTTATGACCACAATTTCAAATTTTATTATGAATTTTTCTTTAGTTTTGATTTTAGTTTTTTTCTCCTTGTTCTTTAACCTTACGCATTTCTCCAAAATATAGAGCTTAAGTTTATTTTTGTGAGATATTATTGAATCTATCTATTTTGCTTTAAATACTTTATTTAAAAATACATCTAAATTAAAATGTTGTTGAAATTTTGTGAGGTTTATTACAATAAGCTTTACATGAAGAAGTCGAGCAATAAAATCTTAAAAATAAATGATTTATCATTGGCAACAACAAAAACTTTATTATCTAACATATATTAACAAGTTAAATATGTTTCTCTTATCTTGGTTTAAACGTGTGTACATAGATATTGTTTGACTTAATATACATGCTATGATTTTGTGTTGATATCAATCTCATGTTTATTTATGTATAAAGTCTGTTTGGGAATGTGGTTGTGTTTGCTTTTTCAAAATGTTTTTTTCACTTCATAAATACATTAAAATGATGGGTTTTTTTTTAAAAAAAATTACTTTTGATATCAGTGTATCAAAATGATCTGAAAACACTACAAAAAAAATATTAAGTTAAGCAAATAAAAAAATTTAAATTTTTTAAAAACACTCTTGAAAACGCAAAAATAAACGTTTTTATGTATATTTTTTTGTTTGTACTAATCCCCCCCCCCCCACCCCAATTTGTTACAATAAACTAAACAATATAATTTATGTTTATTTCTTGCTTACATTTTTGTCGTTGATCTTTCTCCGTCTCAATTTCCCTCTACTTCTCACTCCCCCCTTCTTCTTCTTTTTGTCAACTTTGCTTCCTAAGGAGAAATCCTTAACAGGACATTTTGGGTGCTGGATGCACGTGGGCCTGGAAACATGGGCTCCATTGCCAACCAGCTTCGTGGCTCAGGCCTGCTTCCTTGCCCGTTTAGTATCTCTATTCTTAGGAACTGACAGCGCATATTCTTTTGTTTTCATTTTTTATTTTTTTCTCTATTACTTCCCATTTTCAGTGATAATAAAATAATATAGAAAATTCACACACACATATCAATAGAATTAAGTTATGTATAAATCATTATGAAGAATAAAAAAGGAGGCTATGGCAGCTATTTTATATTTTTAACGGGAAAAAACAAAAAATACCTATAAAAAACATCAAATCTGGGTAAAATTTATCTCATGAAGATGGGGAAATATTTTACTTATCATCTCATAATCTCTCCTAGCAGCATCACCCAATAACTTCCACCACCGCCACTGCACCGTGTCATTATCTCATCAAATCACCACAATCTGAGCACTATTTCCACCGTCACCACCACCCTATCACCATTACTACCCCACTACCACTACTATGACTTTGTTATCATACCTTTAATACTGTCACCGCTGCCATTTTATGTTGTTTTCTCGCCAAATATCTGAAAATATTGTCAATGTAAATCTGCTTGTAAAATTTCTCTCTGTAAAATATTTCATGCAAATTAAACCAGAAGACCTTCGCTTTTTCACTTTTATTTTCCTTACAAACGATGAGTCTCTGCATGCGTGTGTATCAACAATGATCGATTCATGCTACTTTTGTTGCAGGGGAGGGAACGAGCTGGCTAACCCGATGATGGATTCTCCGATTTTCCAGTTTTCCAGGTTCTGTTTTAGCATTTCAAACTTCGAAAGGCTCAATCTGTTTTCTCATAGTTGTTCTACTTCTGATATATTGATCATCTGGAGGATAGTGTGATGCTGCAAGAAACATTTGGTATTGCGACCAAGTGAATAATTCTACTGAGTGAAAGAAAAACGAAGCATTTTTTTGCCATGAATTGTAGTCGAGAAACCAAATCAATTCTGGGAATGCACAGCTCATGCCTCCCATCTGTTCATGTGGCGTATGCATCATCTGTACTTACAAGAAAAACTTAGAATTTTTTTTCATCAAGTATTTAATAAAAATCCTTGATTGAGAAATCAAAACGCGGAAGGATTTGCACATTTCCAGATCAATGCAAGACACCTGTATACAAATTATTGGATTCTGTACCAGCTATAGAGCCAGGAGATGGATTCACGGGGTAACAACGACGTCGGCAGGGAGAGGTGGTGCAGGTGATATTAATGGAGGAGACTTTTCTGACAGTATTTTTGTCTGTTCTATCCATGTACCCAGGGAGATTGTCTTCAAGGATTCTTGCCCATGTTTGGAAGATACGTATCCAAAACCCAGCCAGCTTTCAGCGTACCAACTGATATGCCCAACTAGCTAGCCATACTGTCGTCATTATCGCGGCTTCCCAATCCTTTTCCCTGAATTGACGTGACATGATTTTTTTTTTTTTTTCCGGTTAACCATATCGGGTCAACTTATATTTATTTCAATTAATTCTTTAAAATTTTAAAATTAATAATTATATAAGTTTTTAATAAAATTTATAACACAGCAAATTTAAAATCTAATAAGTTCAAAATACACCCTCCTTGCTTTACAGGATTTCTTGTGCCCCATGCCGAAGCTTCTTTATAAAATTGCAATGGCCTGGGCCACATGCACGTATCCTCTCCAGCTCATAGTTTGTACCGTTCTGAACTTTGCTTTAAATTAAATTATTTTTTTAAAAAAAAATATTTTTAAAATATAAAAACAAATAAACCGAAAATCCAACATGAATACTAATCATTATCAGAGTAGCAGGCTTAACAATTGACGGCCATCGGAGCATGCATTTTTTTTTTAAAATAATAACGAGTGGGTCTTCGTTGATTCAAGTTTTGATACACATTAAAAACCCACTTATATTCGGTGAATATGAAAACAAAATAATAAATCGTGTTTATAGTTTGGTTAAAATTTAATTTTTTTTTTTTTAAGATTATCAGTTTAAGTCTTATAAATTTTAAATTATTAAAAATTTATATAATCATTAACTTTTAAAACATATAAAATTAATCAAGATACACATAAATTAATCCTAATATCCATATTAATTAAAAATAATAATAATAACTCGTTTGCATTATGGGAAGGATGTTTATAATCCAGGTGGGCCTCTGCCTGTTTTTAAGTTGTCCTGATACAGAGTTCTTTAAGACAATTATCATGACCATCTCCTTGATGAGCTGGTTGTCTGTATCCATTCACATTTCATACTAATTTCCAACATCTTCGCAAGGAGTTCCGGATTGAACTCCTTACGAAGATGTTGAAAACAAATTAACTTGAAAACAATATTTTGGATAGCTATAATTACCCTATTTATATCTTCCCGATTTGTTTGGAATTCATGGAGGAAAACTTGAGTTGCAGTCGAGCACACACTTATTTTTATTGATTTTCAGTTCTATATATTTTGTATTGTGGTATAAAATAATTTTTACTTGAAAGTATATCTAAATAGTTTTTGTCATATATATACATATATCAGCATATTAAAATCATAAAAAAAACAATAAAAAATATATTAATTTAATGTGTTTTCAAGACAAACACAAGTGAAAACACAACAACAAACAAGAGTAATGTAAAGGCTATGACATTGGTTTTGTAGCCATTGTGTATATCAACGTGCAAAAACTATCAATATTATCAGTCTAATTTTTTGGAAATTTAATGTGGTACCTAATCACTTCCACAAAAACATACTTTAATTCTGATACCATGATTCTTATTCTTCAATAATGTCTACCTACACAGAGCACAAGAAGTCATTTCATTCTGCAGCTAGCTCCCCAATATTTCTTTCTTTTCAAACCCAGATTCCAGGATTTAACTTAAAGTTGGTGACAATATTTCTCCACTAAAAGGATGCATGGGAGCCACATCCCTTCATTCATTTTGGTGCGATCCAAACCTGCTCGGCTGTATTTAGCAATGAAACAGTTGGACTTCGTAATGTTAACTTCAACTTTTTCCCTTCTTTTTTTAAGAAATCCCTTCTCGTAAGTAAACGTTAGCCATCGATATAATACTTATAATATATTTAAAAATTTAGTTGCGATTGTTTTTTAAAATATTTTTTATTTATAAATATTTTAAAATGATATTTTTTTAACTTTTTAAAAATTATTTTTTTATATTAACGTATCAAAATGATTTAAAAATACTAAAAAAATATAAAATTAAAGTAAAGAAAAAAATAAAAAAAATTTAATTTTTTTTTTAAAATATTTTTAAAACACAAAACCAAACAGAGCTAATCCTGTATCCCACAAAAGAGTTCTACAACAACTTGATAAAAGGTTTACACCTAGAACATAGGAGAATTAAGGTGTTTCGATAAATTTCAGGACATGAGATGAAATGGTTAAAAGTCTTTGTCCCGTTTTGTTTGTTTGCTACTTTATGTTTAGAGTGTAGAAGGGGAACTTTTGGCTGCTTTATTAACTTTATTATACTTGTCTATGATAGGAATGTAACGCCTTATAAAGTAACATTCCAGCAATTTTAGCTTGTAGCATATGATTAGATTTATAGTAAATTAATATTTGAATTAGCACTGATATTTGAATAATCATGAATATTTGATTGTGGCTGGTTTTGGTACATATCCTTTTACGGTTGTTTTTATATTTTTAATATGTACTTTTTTTAAAAAAAAATTAAGTTAATAAATCTTTTTAAACAAACTTATATATTAATAATTTAAGGTTGATGAAAACCATGGAGGGTGCATCATGTAGTTATATAATTTCTATTTGGCTAGGCGAAACTAAGAAAAGTGAATTTATACTAAATTTTTTTTCTAAGAAGCTGAAAAGATTGAGCATGTACTCATTTTTAAAAAATAATTAAGAGGAACTTAAGCATGGTGAACCTATATTTAGAATTATTTTTAGAGATTGAGTTAGAGAACTCTTGGAGGGTGGAGCTTGTACTTAAAAGACTTTTAAGTGGTTGAAGGGGACTCATTGAAGATGATATTAAAGACCAAGTTCATCTATTGAAAAATAAAGTTATTGTATTAGGGAGATCTTATACCTATCACTTAAATAGTAGTGTTATTAAATTAGAGAGACCTTATACCTATCTTTCAAAAAATAGTTATATTGCACTAGAAAAACCTCAGATCCATCCCCTAGAAACTGATCAATGAAGTGTGAGAGGCTTGTGATAGGTTATTAAGAAATAAATATCCTTTACACTAATATTAATGCAATGAAAATATGGTAGGTTACTGATAATTTTTTTATACACTTAGAGGTATAAAAAGAGCATAATCCAAAATGTAATTGAACTCATGAAAGTCAGGCTCTTCCCTAGAGTTGAGTCCATAAGGGTTAAGTTTTTTTTTTAGGTTGAGCTCATGAGCTGTTGAGTACATATATGTTGCATGAGACTGTAAATTTTTAGGTTTTTAAAAAGTTTTTAGGCCCATTAAATTTAAAATTATCACAAACCTTGTAAATGGCCAAATCATCCTTTTAAGATTGCAAAATATTCTTTATGGGTTAAAATCTTCACATTCAGTTATTGATAATCCTGTGAGAACTTTATGATTTTTAGCTTACTTCATGCTTTGAAATTTCAACGTTTTTACGTAATTTTCTAAAAACTAAAATATCACTCCATTACTAAACATAACATTTTAGGTATTTAACATCAAATTGTCGTTAAAAAACCACCCATCTTTCAAAAATAAACGACCGAAGAATCGACATCTTTTTTTGTGAAACAAACAAAGAAGGTGTCGTCGAGACATTGTATGTACGTTGGTGGTGTGTGAAGCTATCTTCCACGATGAATATGATGTTTCCTTCTTTCCACAAGGATGATGTTTCTCTTTTTTAGCTTTGAGAGATCACAGGTGTCACGCGTCTACTATGATTTTCCAACTAGAATCGAATCTCTTTCATATTCAAAGGAACCCACTAGTCATATGAATAATGTAGCCGTTGGCCCTACCCAAACCCTAGCTAATTAGGAGCACCGCCGCGCTTACAGGCAATGCAGCTTACTTAATTAATTAACCCATGAATGAGTAATCATACTGCTAATTACTTTTTTCAAAATTAATTGCAATCTTGTGTGTGTGTGTATGCAAATTAAACATTTCTTCTCTTGTAATTAAATGGCCTGTATATATTTCTCCCACCGTATATAGCAACCACTCCGACAATAATTTTCATGATACCACCGACCTAATATATATAATCTCTAATTAATTATATGGGACCTGCCTTTAGTTGTTGATCATGGGGTTGGATTTATGAGCTTATATCAATAGCTAATTGTTTTTTTTTTATTTTTTATCTAAACCCCGGTAAAAGTCTACTACTAATCTGGTCAAATTAAGTCAATTCACTAAAAAATAAAACTCTTCTAATAAAAATATACTCCATTTATAATATTTTAACTCAAGATAATCAACAATTAGCTTTTGGAATGAGAATTTAGAGTAAACAATTTTGCAATATATATATTTCCCCGATTCCATCTACCATCTCACTTTCCATATGAATATATGCAAGTAATTAATATGAATGTTATAGTAGTATTTTAGCTAAATCATCAAGACTATTAAGAATTCTGAGTTGCATCCAGCAGTAAAGCCAATAACACAATCACCTCCCATTTACGTTGGAATATTCCCCATCGAACCTTAAATATTATAAATATTATTAAAAAACATTCTTTATTTTTTAATTATTAGAATTCAAAGCTTAGATAGAGTATTAAGAAATAAAATTCTCATGAATTTTCAAGTCCAAAATATGATATCAAAATTTCTTAGTTCTTGTCTTTCTGTCTCTTCGAATATTAACATCATTGGATTTGATTTTTTTTCTTAATTATCAGTAACTAAAATAACATGACAAGTAATCTATGGTACCGTTGTTTTCCCAATGGCTCACGCTCACGGGCCTCAACTCTCACATTTCCTAAACTTCCACTCATTTAATTTAGAATTTGAACTTGGAATTGAATAAGTTTTTGACATTAAGATAAAAATCTTCTAAGATGAATTTGATGATCTCTCGCATGTGACATTAATTAAAACTATTGAGGGGATGGAAAGCTTCTACACGCCAAGATGATGTAGATAATATTTTCGGTGCTCAATTTCTTCACATCGGACGTCCATCTTGATCTTGATTAACATCTCCATCATTAGAGGTCTCTTTTTATAGGGATTCATAGAAGATCTCCTTGAATAGTATTTCATTGAAAATTTGAAATGATATATATATAAAAAATAATCGTTATTCAGAGAAGGAAAAAAAACCCAAAAGTCATAAAGAAAGAGTATTAATTAAAACATAAATTTAAAAATACACACAAAAAGTCATTAATATAAAAACAAATTGAAAAAAAAAAAGAAATAAAGCTAGGCCCAACGCCTGACCCGATAAAGAAAAGGTCCAAGCACGGTTTTTTTTTTAAAAAGTTTAATGGGGCGAACGACGTATCGTCCGTTGTAGCTGGGTGTAACAAAAAACAGACAATACGTCGCTTGTTAATCCTAGAATCAGGCCGCTAGTTTGGCCGAAAAAATGAGGTTTTTTTTTTAAATATAAAAATTCATTTTCAACCAATTTTTAACCCAAAACATCTAGGCAACACCCCTAGAAATCTTGTTAAATCAATTCATGAACTTGAAAAACATAAAAAATCGATCCAAAACCTGAAATCATTTCAAAACCATAAATTTTTCGAGCTTAGATATGTTTTTTTAGTTGTTTTAAAAGTAAAAAAAATACCTAATAAAAATCTCCTTATCATATAAAATCATTTGACACTAAATACGACTATTTTGGTGGCTGAATCTTTTCTTAACAATAATTTTCTCTTTTTAAATCCGTATCCAGTAATCCTATCTCTTTTTCCCACAAAAAAAAACTAAAAATTAAAGAAAATAAAATTTTATATCAAAATATCATTTTAAAAAATTATAAAAACCGATCATCTAATAATTTTAAAATATAGCAAATGAAAATAAACTTTCCAAGAAAATTCTAAAGAACTATCTATATTACATGCATGTTTTCACTTCAATCAATTATTTTTTTAATTAAACCTACAAAAAAATTATAAATAATTAAATTGCTATTATTTAAAAATAGCTAAATTACAAAAATAAAGATATAAGTGCATTGAGGTGCAATAATAATTGAGAGAGTAAACAGTAGCCTAACTGTACTAAAAAGCCCTAGGCTTTATAAAGTTCTTATAATATTTCACCACCCTGAGAAGATGCCTAACTCCGTACGCAGATTCCTCGGCAACGAGAGCCGCCACTAATCCATTGTCGAATATTAGGCGTCGCCGGTATCATATTGAAATAAATGGTAAGAATAGAAAGTAGCTTAGAACTTTCCGTGTTACGTGGCAAGATCCGAATGGGCAAGTGATAAAGGTGGTCCGAAAGGAGAAGAATTGAACTTTATTCTCCCATACCATACGCCGCTGTCATCCACCACCATTTTCCTCCAATCATGACCGAAGGACCCTACCCCCCCGCCCATGATTTTCTTCTGTTTTTTTGGTTTCTTGTTTAATAGCATTTGGATTAATAATTCTCATTTATTAAAATTAAATTAAATTAATCTCTGATTCAGTTAATTTATAAACTATTAAACGTAGTGTTTTAATGCTAAAAACCAGAAAAGAAAAAAAGAAAAATATATAATTATTTTTTAAAATGTTTTTTTATTTGAAAATATATTGAAATAGTATTTTTTTTTTATTTTTTTAAATTTATTTTTTATATTAACTTATTAAAACAATCTAACTATATAAAAAAAATTAATTTAAAAGATAAAAAATATATATTTTTTAAAATACTTTTAAAAAACGAAAAATAAACCTGCTTTGAACCACCAAAAGATCACAAACAAAAGCTTCCAGCTTTGGTTGTGGCAAAGCTGTCGCCAGCTTTTGGGTCTTTAGCTCCACCAGTTATTGTTCACGCGTCCCCCACCTCCTCCATACTCATCTCTTCTTTTCTCTCACAACCATAATTCCTTTCTCTCTCTCTATACAACTCTCCATATAAACCCTACCACCACCACTCCCAACATTCACATCAAATATATCTTTCCTTAATTTCTTCTTCTCTTCTCTCTTGATATAACAAAAAATAAAAATGGGGTTGTTTTGTAATGGATTCTCCTTGTTTGTGATGGTATGCTCCATGGCGGTGGTTGCTTCAGGCAACTTCCATCAGGATTTTGACTTAACATGGGGTGACCGACGTGCAAAGATATTCAACGGAGGACAGCTCCTGTCTTTGTCTCTAGACAAGGTTTCCGGGTCTGGATTTCAGTCCAAGAAGGAGTACTTGTTCGGGAGGATTGATATGCAGCTCAAACTTGTCGCTGGCAACTCTGCTGGCACTGTAACAGCCTACTATGTATGTGCATGATGATTCTTCAAAAGATAGTTTGATTCTCTCTCTCTCTCTCTCTCTCTCTCTCTCTATATATATATATATATATATATACAGTCACCTTCAAACCAGAATGATTTTGAAAGCAGCTCCATCTAAAGTAGAATAAAATGGCCATGGCTAAAAGTTCACGAGCATGATTACTACCCAGCCCTGCCTGCACACTTTTCTTTCAGGAAACAACACGTAGACGTCCACTTTTAAAAAAAATGCATGTGACTTTGTGTCAGCCACTTCCAGATTAATATCAAGTTTAAGTTGACGAATTAATTGTTATTTCTATTTATAATTTCCTTTATATTCACAGTCTAATTAGTAGTAATTTATTTGTTTTTTTCATGCAGTTGTCTTCGCAAGGACCAACGCATGACGAGATCGACTTCGAGTTCTTGGGAAACCTTAGTGGCGACCCTTATATTTTGCACACTAACGTATTCACCCAGGGGAAGGGAAACAGAGAGCAGCAATTCTATCTCTGGTTTGACCCCACGAGGAACTTCCACACTTACTCCATCATCTGGAATCCTCAGCACATCATGTAATAAATCAATCCTGTCCTAATTCTGATATTCTCTGCTTCGAAAAGCTGGCTGCTGTTCCTAACGCGATATTTCTCACCATCTTTTTTCAGCTTCTTGGTGGACAGTGTTCCCATCAGGGTGTTCAAAAACGCTGAATCAATAGGAGTTCCATTTCCCAAGAGCCAACCCATGAGGATTTACTCGAGCCTTTGGAATGCTGATGACTGGGCTACAAGAGGTGGATTGGTCAAAACTGACTGGACCAAGGCGCCCTTCACCGCGTACTACAGAAACTTCAAGGCCAATGCCTGTACTTGGTCTTACGGTACTTCTTCTTGTGGTTCCAAGCCTTCCACCGCCTTCTCTGACGGTGCATGGAAAACCAATGAGCTTGATGCTCCAAGTAGAAGAAGACTGAGATGGGTTCTGAAATATTTCATGATTTACAACTACTGCACTGACCTGAGACGCTTCCCTCAGGGCCCCCCTCCTGAGTGCAAATAATAGATTCGTGGATGAACCCTTTCTTGAGATTTATGATGTTGAACTTTGAAGTCCATGGATCGATGGAGATTCTTTGCACATATCCTTGCACTCCAAGTTACACTTAGCTTCTTGTTTATCTATTCTTTTGCTTCTTGTTTATCTATAGTACTTCCTCTTGTCAGGTTGTTGATGGCTATAAATTCTACGTTCTCCAGATAATAAAGAATCTTGTTTGAGTTTAGTGTTTCTCTAAATCAGGGTTATTTATGAAGGATTATTATAAATATGATCAGTCCTGTCATCTTTTTTTTAATTCTAGTTCATCCGAGACAAATTAATTGTTGATGAAAGTAAAGGTTTCAGTCAAGGAGTCCAATCTTAATCCAATCGATTAATTTTATTGGATGTCATATAAATTGCAAACAAGGCAATGAAGAATTAGTCGATCTGTTGAGAAAATTAGAAGAAGAAGAAGATGGGGTTAGAGCCAGACAGCCCAGTTCAATCCTTCCAAGCTTGAACTATATATTATTAAAAAAATAAAGATCAAATAGTATATACCCAATTCTTTTTTAACTTTCTTGACTACCCTCCTAGCTCGAAACTTGATAACATAATTGTCAAATTTGGCTCGGGATAAGAGCACCTCTACAATGGTTCAATGCACCAGTCACCAGTATTCCAGTTATGCAGCTTTTCTGTCACCTAGACTGAGATGCAGCACTTAATAGGAATCGCCATACATAACATAACACGAACACTAAAACTGGCAGCGAAATCCTGTAGTTACTTTTGTGTCTTATATATATATATATATATGTGTGTGTGTATCAAGGATATTAGAGTCTTTTAGCCTCAATTGTTTTTGTTAATTATTAATTTGGTTAAAGTCGGAACATAATTTATCATTAAAAAATATCTTTTATTTGAAAAAATAACATATGTAAGGGCCATGTACTTTAGGCATCATGTGAGTGGCTCTCATTGTAAAAAAATAGACTTTTGCTGTATAATTTGATTTCTTGTAGTCTTCCATTATAATGGTGCTTTTTTTCTATTATAAGTGGTGCATGTTATTTAAATATCATCGGTTTATTGCTAGTAACCTTTTCTTTTCCCCCTCTTACAATAAAACTATGATTTTTATTATTATTGGTATTTCAATTCAAACATTTTAAATTTTTGATTTATGTATTTTGTTATTTTTTTGTTAAAGTTTTATTTTTTTTCAATTTAATTTTTAGTTTTAATTTGTATATATAATGTTTTTTGACTCGGTCTTCTACTTTTAATTTTTTTATTTTTTCCCTTTACTCTTTTATCAAAGTTTTTTTGACTTCAATTTTATTTTTTAAATTAAGTTTATAATTTTTGTTTTTTCAAATGGTAATAATGATTTCAATTTCATCATCTTCTTTTTGATCTCTTATTGTTTTTCTTTGATTATTTTATCAAAATTTTTATAATTTTAATTTTATTTTTCAAATCAGTTGGATTTGAACAAATATTCATTATTGACTTAACCTTAATATTTAACATTGTTATAAAGTTATCATAACTAGTTTTTTTATATCTTTTTTACTATATTTTAATATACAAATATTAATTTTTTTATAAAAATAATAATCTATCCCAGCGATGAAACACGATCACCAAGGCTAGTCTCTTCTACAACCCTTTAAAGTGTTGATTGTTTAATCTTGTGGAAATTGGAATAATCTCTTCGTCACCAACCAATATCTACTGTATATAGATGGGTGCTCTCGTGAAATAATTTATATTAGGCCCTTTTATTCCTTTTCTTTTTCCTAGATTGTTGTTTAATACCAGGAGCAGATTCATTAGCAGCTGATTAGTGAAAACTAATCTACTAATCTAGGAAGAATTCGCTAGTTCATACCTCAAAAATAAATTGATGTCGGAGGACTAGAACGCCAGACTCACAGTCACCCTGCGCCACTGAGAGGTATCAAATTCAGGTCAGACGGCCACTGACTTATGCGCGGAGAGTCTTCAGATTCTGACTTTTTTTTTTTTTTTCTTAGCAACTTTCCGAGATCTTTTTCCTGAGAAGTTGCCGTTGAGAGCTGAACAGCCTGTCTCGGTCCTCGAGACTTCCACTCACTGCCCGGAGTATCTATTGACCCAGAAAACAGTAACGCCATTCCATCCGGAAAAACAAATGCCACGGTGAACTTCCCGTTGGCTGAATCTACAACACAAGCAAGAAAATAAACAAATAAAATTGCTTATTTTCATGCCATGATTTACTGCTTGAGGTAGAGTTACAGAGAAAGATGTTCAAAGAAATCATCCGTTTATTTGCATGAATTGTTCATGGCCTTGATTCCTGTAAAATATGATAGAAGAAAACAAAACTGTTTGGGAGAAGTTTTAGCTAAGGTATCTGTTTGGTTTTACAAAACCGTTTATTTGCATGAATTATTTATGGATTTGATCTACATCCATTTCTTAATATTTTCAATTTTTTTTTTTAGTTAATGTGAACATTTTTTATTATTTACAAAGATGATTATTAGATGTTTGGATAAACCTTTTTGATTTACACTTTATAATTTTTAATATTAAAAAAACATATCAAAATAGTTTGTGTACTCAAGTTTTTTTTTAGAAAAAAAATTACTATCTGTTTCAAAAGTGCTTATTAAATCAAATTCTTAGTTGCCCTCTAATTTATTTTTTTTTTCACTTTTATTTTCTAGATCCTCTTGTGTATTTTTTTTCTTGATTTCATCTTTTGACATTTGATTTGTTAGATATTCGACTTCATACGATTTTATTGCTCTACATTTTTTTTTTTTTAAATATCGATTTTGTAATTATCTTTAATTTCTTTTTTTATAAATTTATCCCGATCTCATAATTCAGGTCACGGGTTTTGCATGCCATTTTTTTAATATAATTTTTTTTAGAGTTGTTTTGTTTTGTGTTTGATTTTCAAGATGTTATGTTAAATCATTTAGAATTTTTTTTGGGCTTTATACAAATAAAGTTTATTTTTAAAAATAAAAAAAATATTTTTAAAAATAATATTGTTGGTTAGGCCTTGCATAATATTTTTGTTAGAGCATGGATTTATTTAGTCAATTTCATTTGTGTTTAGCTTTTAAGTCATGAGTTTTTAGGTTAAGGATTTATTTTTATTGATTTTAATTAAACAAGTTTAGTAAACAATAATGAATGTCTCATTTTGTGTGATTGAATATCTTTAATTTATATTTATCTTTTCAATTTTTATCAATTTTTCTTTGGTTATTTGTTAACAAATTATTTTTCTGTTATTTACATAAATGATTATTTATTTATTTTTATGAAATACTTATATAGACTTTTTCACTTATAAATGTATTAAAATAATTTTTTTTTATTTTTTTTAAATAATTTTCAATATTTGCAAATCAAAAATGATCTAAAATATATATATAAAAAAATTAACAAAAACAAAATTAACATTAAAAAAATATAAACAAGCTCTCAATACAACAAGTAAGCAAACGCAACCGACTCTTTAAAGAGCGCCATTAATAATAATAAAAGAGAATAATATGAGTTTGGCCCGCAAGCATCCTTTTAAAAAAGAACATGCACGTCAGGTTAGGATTTTCTTGCGAATCACAACTGCATCTCTTCTCCAAATCGTCATCACAAACGTCATGCTTCAATCCATCCTCTATTATTTAAGCAAGCTTGTCCACTCCTTAGAATGCATGCTCTCACTCTTTCCTTGAACGTTGCTTCCTCCTAATTTCCACCTTGCTTGCGAGAAAAAGTCTCGACCTAAGTCGAACCCTCCACCCAGTCTCTGCCACAGAACCAGCCACCATGATCAAGCAACCTCACTTCCTTCTGGTGACCTTACCTTTACAAGGCCACATAAATCCTTCCCTGCAATTCGCCAAGCGTCTAACGCTTATTGGTGCTCGTGTCACTCTTGCTACCTCTCTCTCTGCTCAACGCCGCATGTCGAAAACTCTGTTCCCTGATGGTTTGTCATTTGTTACCTTTTCGGATGGCTACGACGATGGGCTCAAGCCTGAAGATGACAGGGTGCATTACATGTCTGAGCTCAAACGTCGAGGCTCACAAACTCTCAATGAACTCATCGTAGATAGTGCAAAAGAAGGAAAGCCCATCACCTGTTTGGTTTACACAGTATTTCTACCTTGGGCAGCGGAGGTGGCACGTGCACAGCATCTCCCAGCAGCGTTTCTTTGGATTCAGCCTGCTACTGTCTTCGACATCTATTTCTACTACTTCAATGGTTATGGTGATATTTTCAGTAATTGCAAGGACACTTCTAATGTTATTGCATTACCAGGGCTCCCACAATTTGCTAGCCGTGACCTTCCCTCGTTTTTACTTCCTTCAAATACTAGTACTGTGGCACTCCAGTTGTTTCAAGAGCAACTGGAGCAGCTCAGCCAGGAAACCAACCCAAAAGTGCTTGTCAACTCTTTCGATGCATTGGAGTTGGGGGCTATGAATGCCACTGAAAAGTTCAACTTGATTGGAATCGGGCCATTGATTCCATCTGCTTTCTGGATGGAAAGATCCATTGATAAATCCTTCGGAGGGATCTTTTCCAAGGCTCGAGATTACACTGAATGGTTGAACTCGAAGCCTAAATCATCAGTGGTTTATGTATCTTTTGAAGCATTTTGGTGTTATCAAACCGCCAAATGGAAGAGATCTCTCGGGGGCTGGTACAGAGCGGTCTTCCATTCCTGTGGGTTATAAGGGATGAACAGAATAAGAAGAAAGAGAAAGAAGAAGATGATCAATTGAGTGCCTGTAGAGAGGCAATATTGGAGAAACAAGGGATGGTGGTACCTTGGTGTTGTCAAGTGGAGGTCTTGTCTCATCCTTCGATTGGATGTTTTGTGACACATTGTGGGTGGAACTCAACTTTGGAGAGCTTAGTTTCGGGGGTTCCAGTTGTGGCATTTCCACACTGGACGGATCAAGGAACAAATGCCAAGCTGATTGAAGACGTGTGGAAGACAGGAGTGAGGGTGGTAGCTAATGAAGAAGGGATAGTTGAGGGTGATGAGATTAAGAGGAGCTTGGATTTGGTCATGGCAGATGGAATGACGGGAGAAGACTTCAGAAAGAACGCCAAGAAATGGAAAGATTTAGCCATGGATGCTGTCAAGGACGGTGGTTCCTCGGATAAGAATCTAAAGGCTTTTGTGGATGAGGTTGGCAAGGGCTGCTTCTAGCTTGCCAAAGCCCTTCAGGTCCACGACATGCCATATTGCTTGGTTTATGATGGATGGGTGATGGGTCCTTTCTGACTCTGCCTCGATTAAGTAAATGATTAGGTGACTAAACCTTGAGATACTGCGTGAATTAGTTCATTAAGAACAAATTAATGATGTAGTAAGGTGCATGTCACTTCAAAACAACAACGTAAAAGGAAGGAAGAAAAAGTTATCTGTCACTTCACAACAACATTCGTAAATGCTATAGATCAAAAGAATCATCCAATACAAAAGCCAACTTCCAAACCAATCTATTTTTGTTTGATGTAAGTTGGCAAATCTGTACGCAAATAAACCAAAATTACAACAGGATGCAGAAGCAGCATCAATACATGTGAAATCATGAGCCTAAATACATCCATAAACAGAAAAAATAACAGCTTCTGCTCAATAAATTAACAGCTCATTATCCCATCGATAGCTCCAATTGAGGAGTTGATAATTCTCCACCTAGAGAAGTCTCAGATGTGCAGTATCATTCAAGCGTTTAATCTGCCAACCTGTTTTACTTGAATGTTGTAACACTGTCACCGAAGAATCTTCGATGCAGATCTTACGCGTCATTACTGGGCTGCACCCTAGGATGCCTGTGAGTAGACACTTAATAGGAATTGAATGCGTGAAAACACCCACCACATGAAGATTACTGGGAGGATGAGTTCCTGATATTCAAATCATGGATCGTGTGTTGGTGGCTGGCTTCCCTAAGTGAGATCTCATCCTCACCCTCGTGATTGCAAGTAGTAGTCACAAATTGTAGCCTGCTCTTACCAGACTTTTTCCTTGCGAGGCCCTGTCGGTGCCTATGAAGCATATGCTGCATATCCCAATTTGAAGGTGGTGGTAGAGAAGGCCCATCTCTGTCATGAGAAAACCCATGGCTCTCATTTTGATGGTGCAACAAGAAATCTGATCCCAACTTTTCAGGCAGTCCCAGGACTGTCCTATTTAGGAACTGAACCATCCTAAATTCCACTTGCCTAATTGATTCTCCAGATGGTGCACAAAAGTCGGGCTGAAGATTTTCAAGCAGGCTCTGAACTTCAGGTGTATATATATCTGAAAGAGAGCAACCTTCCCAAAGCCCCATGCTCAAATCCATGAGTGCGTCCGATGATTGTATTTGTTCCTCGGCAAAATTCATTTCCTGCAAGATTTTTATATCTGGACAATTCGCTCCACTGAATAGCACAAGATGTAGGAAAATATTCCTAGTAATATCAAAGCAGCTCCTATCTATCGCAAACAGACTATGAGGGGATATATAATCATTGATCGCAAACAAACAAATACAGTTGGTAACTAAAATCTATCAATTTCAGATTCCAATATCATAAATAGAAAGTTAGCAATTTGAGCACCGCAAGAAAAGATGCAAAGGAAAAATTTCTAGTATTTTCGATGCTGATAAATAATATTATAATAATGAGATAAATTTTCAAAATTGTAAGTGAACAAACACAATAATGACCAAAAAATTATCATTTCTTTCTCTCCTTTTCTTTTTTTTTTTTTTTTTTAACAAAAACTTATCATTTATATACCCAAATCTGATGCAGGAGCATTCCTGATATTCAAAAACTAACATGGAAAATGAAGATGAGATAAATGATGCTAAAAATGGTTCGGGACAGCTGAAAATTCTCACAACAGGCTCAGATTTTAGGATTAACTTCAAGGTAAAACATTATTTATTCTGCAGAAAACACCAGGCAATCCGGTCATGACTAGAAAGCTACGTGTGTCTGGCTTCCAACGCTTCAAACACTGTGCAAATTGGAGTTTCCTAGAAGGAGCAATGACAACTTTACACTCAAGTGTGCAGGCTTTCAGGAAATCCAAAATCTCTACCTAGATTTAATTTTCACTAACATATTTCTGCATACTTCAATAAAATCAATGTCTAGATCTAGGGATAGAAATCACATCTGGCAGCCTTGGTGGAAAATTTTCCACCTTCAAGATTCACCTACTAGCAGCTACCTAGTTTGAATTTCGTGTCTAGATGTAGAAATGTAGGTTTCATTATTTTCATAGTTTGGAGGTTTGTTCAAGGTATAAATATGTTTTTTTTTTCATTAATTTAAAGGGAGTTGAAGTTAAGTAAAAGCAAATTGAGCTTGTTAAGCTTTTAACTTGATTTTGTAAAACTCTTGGGAGGATTCCATTGAGTTGTGAGCTATCCCAAACTCTAATTTCTGAGTGCAGGATTTCTCTGTCCTTGGACTTCCTGAATATAACCCTTGTTAGAGTAGTGATTTTCTATATCTCTAAAAGGGTGGAACATCATCCATCCTTTTATTTAACCGTCCTCCAAACTAATCAAAATCTTCTTGAACCGCCCCCCCCCAGCCAAAAAAAGAAAAAGAAGCAGCATTGAATTGTTCAATTCATTCTAAGAGGTGTTTTTCTTTATCTTAGAGTGGTTGTTTCAATCCCCATCCTCCACACCTCCATTCCATCCTCCACACTAAGTAGAATTTCATTAGCACATACCTTAAGTATTTTTCCAATATCAAAATCATTAGCAGTTTTATCACCTACCAAAAGCCTTAAATCTCAACCATTAAGTGCCTCTATTTCTCTATCAATGACAGATTTCTCTTGGAATCAGGTCCGCCTGAATCCCCACTCGAAATACATGCAACACTAACCCTTCTTTTCTCAAGTGTATCACCATCCTTGATCCTCAAATTACACACATTTCACTATAATCCTGAGAAATATTCCGCAAAATTTGAAGGAATTTACCGATACCATTTACCCTTTGTTTGTCGGTAAGTATAACGTACAGACATTTATATCCATTACCATGCATTAGCTCTTTGCAAGTCAGTTTTGGATAGCTTGAAATCTATGGATAAGTGCGGTAAAGGCAGAGATAAAAGTCACAATTGCAAGCAAATATCATTAAAAGAGGCTTCCATCATCAACAGCAAATTGCCTACTAAAATCACATTTTTTTCAATCCGAGAGAAACTTAAAATCTTATATATTTACCTGACAAACGGAGACAGCCATTGATCTAGCACGATTCAAGGGCGACGAGTAAACGGAATGGAAGATGACCCCTTGAGAGTTGAAGAAGACAGCAAGAGCCCTAGCTTGTCGCTGCCCATTGGGAGTCAGAGCAGACACGTGGCACCTCCCACCGACTAAATCAGGCCTCAAATTGAGCTCGCATTCTCCATGACTGATCAAAAACACCTCCAAAATGCCAATTTCATCGGAGGAGAAAATAGGCAATGGCGGGAGCGGGGGAGGGGGCGGTGCGAGGACATTGTAAGGGTCCCACACCTTGATAGAAGGGCCGAGCCTAGGGGTACCTAGAGATGAGAGCTGAGGAGAGAGAGGCGATGCTGATGCGTAACAGGGCAGCATCTCTGGCTCCTGTTGTAGAACCTTCTTGCCTAAATTATTGTTGCTGTCAGTAATTTCTCTCGCGTTAGGCTGTTCCAGCTCCTCTTCTTCTTCTTCTTCGTCGTCGTCTTTATCTTCTTCTTCTTCTTCTTCGCTTTCTTCTCCGTCGTCTTGAGCTGCTTGGGCGGACTGGGTGGAGCCCATGATTATATATGTATGATTCAATTCAACGGTGAATTGGATTTGGAATTTGGAAATGCATCATTACAAGAACATGTTTTCAATGAATTGGTGCTATATAGAATTGTAATGGAGACAGAAACAGAGACAGATGACGATCCGTTTATGTTTATGCTTTGTGAGAAGAAATGGAAGGAAGGAAAGGAGGAAGCTGTAGCAATCAGACTCGGTGGGTTAGTGGTCGTCGTGCTAGATGACGATCTGGTGGGAATGTGTCCTGTCTTGTTTTTTCATTGGATTTCCAGGCTTGTGCATGGGCCCTAAATGATTCATTTCCCATGCCTCCCATATGATCCATTCTCAGTGATACTTCGCAACTTTATGCAGTTTAGGAATCCGTACGAGGCCTTAGTTGCTTTGGGCTGTACAGTGATGTTGATTGTCCTTAATTTAGTCGTTTTTGTACTGAAATTTACGGGTGTAAAGAAAAATCAACTCTTCTATAATATTTGCGTTATAAAACTTGATTTAACCTGTTACAGTCAGTTAATGTGGATATTAGATATGATAACAAGTTAAAAAATGTTATAAATCTAGTGACGGGTTAGAATTTTTAAAACTCAGTCAACTCAAGTGATGCGACCTCATTCGCAGTAGATTAAATATAAAATTTTAATTGATTCTAAGGTGGTTTGCTTATGGTTCATCAAAAGTTGTATTTTTGCGGCACAAATTTAATGATCCTTTAAATTTTAATTAATATCCCCCTTTCTCATTCTTTTTATTTGTTTATTTTTAATATACTGGTATGATTAAAGACAATAACAAGATGAAATATAACTTTTTTTTTTGTTTAGATGACACAGACACGAAGAACAAGAAGATGGACGCAAACACTAAAAAACTTAAAGGAACACTAAAAAAAATAAAAAATAACAAAAGGACATGACCTTATGTCGGAGCCCAGCTCTGATACCAACTGATGCGAATCTCGTGATCACATGGTCATGCAACCCACACGCAAAGATAGCAATTTCTGGAAAGCCAAGTAAATCAGCTTTGATGTTTATTATTTTAAATTTTTCAGTTTTAACGTGTGAGAGTGGTTCTTGCATTCTTCAGTTCTTGAATGAATTGAATCTGACTTATCAAAGATTAACTGGTTTCGTGGCGTCATTCTACTCATTCCAATAGTGTTGGTGTCTTGGAACATGTTTCTATTATGCCACGCTCCTATCAGACCTATTTCGGCTTTTCAAGATCAAATCTTAATCTTGATTGTGGGTTGCGTGACCATCTGATCACGAGGTTCGCATTATCAAGTCAATTCGTGTAACTTATTAAGGCAATATAATCATACAAAGTCTTTGCTATAAATACTCTATTTTCTTCTCTTCATCTTTTTTTTTTTCTCTTCTCACCACTCAACCTCTCATTCACTTTCCCTTCAATAGAAACTTCAAATCACAAATATATGTTTTTTTTTCTATGTCAATCGAACCTTCAAAGGTATGAAAGGATTCTCAACAACAACAACAACAACAAACCCCAAACTCTTTTTCTTCTATTTATGTTGTTTTTTCTTCTAATTTTAGGTAGGGTCTCTTTTTCTTTTTATTTTAAAATAGGTTTTTTTGTTAGTTTTAGATTGTATTAATAAATAATAGGGTTTTTTTTAATTATTATTATTGTTTTGATTTATGGGTTTTAGTGATTAAGGTTTGTTTAATAATTATGTGAGATTCTTCTAATTATTAATGGTAAAACCTAGTGGTTAGGTGAGTTTTAAAACTGGCTTGTGTAATTGTTTAAAACATGATTGACGACTTTTAAATTATTCCTCAAGAAATTTGGTTGTTTCTTTAATTTTTCCATATAAATTTCGTTATTGTCGCACCATTCAGTTAGCAAGTGAAGGAGATTCCAATAGCTAAAAAGTGGCTTCTAGGGCAGTATTCAAATTGTCTTTGTGGGCCTTTCATCCTTGTGCGGCTCTATGGCCAACAAACCTCTAGTTTGACGTTGATAATTTTTTCTTTTCTTTTCTCTTCCCTTCTTGATTTTTGCATCTAACCCTCTAAATTTTCA
Organism: Populus alba; assembly: GCF_005239225.2. Classification (NCBI taxonomy): domain Eukaryota; kingdom Viridiplantae; phylum Streptophyta; class Magnoliopsida; order Malpighiales; family Salicaceae; genus Populus; species Populus alba. The sequence continues at coordinate 11,125,464 of NC_133297.1, read as the reverse complement.
AAACATCACTTCATTTTTTTCCTTCAGATATGATTCATGTTTTTTTTTTTTTACTATTTATTTTATTTGAAGTAATTTATAACATTAGATTTTTTTTCAATTTCATTATCCTTCAATCTTTCTCATTTGTTAGATTTGGTCCGTATTATTTTAATTACTATTTGTTTAGTTTGAGATAATTTTTAAAATTAAATTTTTTTTTCACAATTTCATATTAAAAAAAAATCATATTCAATTTAATACTCATTCTTTTGATTGCTATTTTTTTTTTCAATTTCATCCTTCAATATTAGATTGATTGAGAATTAAGCTTATTGATTGAGTTTGGGTTAAGGATTTCATGAATAAGAGTTTGATAGATTAACCCAAGTTTAGATTATTTGCTTTTTATAGGATTTTTCACTGATTTTAAAAATAATTTGAGTTATCTTAAGTCTTTTTATTTATCATTCTTTGTTAAATTTAGCTTTTTTTAAGATAAATTTTGTTTAATTAAATTAAATTAATTGATTAAATATAAGCATAATATGCTCACTTTATAGTATTTGATTTGATTTGCTTTTCAAGTCATTACTTTTACGGAGCGTGTGACCTCTTTAGGTGTCATCATGGAACCTTTCAAAGTGGTGTTAAAACCATCCTAATGAACTCTTTCTGGTGGTGAGGGAGTGATCCATGGCAAAACAATGATGAATCTCAAAGAGCTTTTCTTTATTCTCCTCCCGAGTATGATATTGATAGATCATTTTGTATAATTAATTATTGTTATATTTTTTTTGTTTTATTTACTATCAATGCCTTTTTTTTAATTATATTATTAAATTAACCAAACTTATTTAAACCAATTAAGTCAATGACTTAGGTCTCAAAATTTTCTTATTTTTCTAAAAATATTGACATCACTGAACATCTTTTTTTTTTTACATTAAGAAAAATTTAACTCAGCCCACAACATAGCTTGGACCACCTATTTAGTATTGACCAACAAGAAACACAAAAATTCATTAAGGTAGTTTTAAAAAATAATATTATGATGACAATTATTCTAATATTTTGTAACATCCAACAAAAGTTGTTTGGAACCGATTAATGACAATTCTGAATGAAATTTGATCTCAAAAGTCATAAAATCTTAAATCAAAGTTAACAAAAATTATAAAAATTGCCACCAAATCTCTTAGTTTTGTTATTAATTAGTATAGTTAATAAGGATGATTATTGCGTGAGAAATCTAACGGTAATCCAAAAGAGTCACCAGTAAGAAATCTCGTAAAATCTTATAGAAGAGAAGAATTGCTATACCTTATAGTGCTAATACATTTCTTTTATGTTTTAGGTATTTTTGTATTATACTCTACTCATAGAAAATAAGATGTGTAACTTTCTATTTATAGAAAAAGCTAAAAACTCTATAAATGATAAAATATCAAATTGCCTTTTAAATAATATTATATGTGTTATTTTAGGCTATTTTTATAAATTTATTCAATCATGCCCTTACTTGATTGTTTATATATCTAGAATTGTAATCCTCTGTATTAATAACATTCTAGTTTTCAATTTTTAAAATTTATTTACAATCAAGCCACACATTATTAATCATTTCATTTTAATTTCTGACCATTGATTATTTTGCGTGTAATCCATTAGATTCTTTAATAAGTTGACCAATATATAAATTATAATCCTAAACAAAATAAGGCTAAATAAATTAAACAATTTAATTTATTATCGATTCAACAATTGATTGACTTGTATTTGAAGATCAAGTATAATGTCTAACAATCTATCATAATATGATGTTGATATGCATTCCTAACTTCTTCATTGGAATCCTCTTCATGGGTAAGAGAAATTAAATTTTCAAGAACATATAACATTTTATCTTACTTGAGAACAATTCTCACATTATAGTGCCAATTTAAGAAGTTTGGTCTAGTCAATTTGTTAACATCGAGTATGTTGCGTAGGGATATATTACTACTCATTTTAATTTATCAACCTATTCATGTAAAGACACTGAGTATTATTTTCATTCATACACATTTAAAACCAAATTCAAATAAGATCTTTAATCATAACTTGGTCTCCCATTATTTTCTTGCAAATTGATAGTCTTCGCTATTAATTCAGGACATCTCGTTTAGATCTTCTAATGGGTTGTGATCCCATTTATTTTATATCACCTTAAGTAATTCAATAAATAAAAATAAATTAAATTAGATAGGTAACATATCTTATCAATCGCAGCTTTATGTGACTCCTATATCAGATAAGTGACAATTCTTTGTCTGAACTTCTTATATATATTTTGCCTAACTACTGCCTCTAATCTTAAATGATCATAAATAATTCATCCAAATCATATAATTTGGTTAAGTAGGATTCAATTTTATAACATTAAACATATTTGATTAATGGTAACTATGAGTAGTACAACGAGTTATCCATGCATAAAACTCTAATTTTATGCATGTAAAATCAAAAGGCAACAAATCATGTTCTTAAGATGTACTCAATATATTAATGAGGGATTTATTATTAATTTTTAATTAGATCTCATTTTCGTGGAATAATTGATATATCACATATAACAATTATACATTAACATACACCATTAGCATGTCATTTAAAATAGATGATTATGAACATATGTAAATTAATTTCATCAAGCCATAAAATAAAATTAGGTGGTCAAAACCTAGATAACTGCTACAAATTTTTATGAGTCTTTTGCGAGCACCATGGTCGTGTCCTTCAACACCATTCTTTTTTCATCTTGGATTATAAAATAATTCTTTTTAAATTATATATCATTTATATAATTGAATAAAAAACCTCGATTTACATTCTAGGGGAATGAGATGAGAAAATAATTTTGAAACACTAGAAGAAAAATAGAGAAAATGCAAGATATATATGCCCTATTTAATATTATAATCATCAAACCATAAAAATACAATCACATTGTTCTTTAATGTCCATTATCATCCATCTTGAATAATAATATATTAATATGCATAAATTAATATATTGCATGCTTTAATTCTAATTGTTGTTTTACATGCAATTTGAATTAATATTTCTAACATTTAGAAATATTAAATTCAAATCCATTTTGATAGTTTCCCAAACTTAATAAATTTTATTTAATATAAGTTTTTCAATGAAAAAACATTTTTTAAAATTTAATAAGAAAAATAATCATATTAGAATTCCTAGTGGTATCCTAAATTGTTTTAGGAACAATTAAATAAAAATATTTTGGCTTAAAAACTCTATTTACTTTAGAAAAAAAACTATTTTTCTAAATATTATTTAATTAAACATTTTAACTAAATCCTAGTCCTGTTAGGATATTACAAAACTAAAAATAAAAAATTGAATTGGACATTTTTAATCCAATCCTAATCCAATTAGAAAAATTAATTATATAATTAATTTAATTTAGGCTTTTAATTTTAAAATATAAAATCAAGATTTTATACATGGAGGGGGAAAAATCATGATTCTACCCTAGTTATAATGTAATTAGACATAAGTTGCACGGGTAAGTTGATAAATTAAACTAAAAAAAAACCCTAAATAAGGTTTCGGGGTATAATCATAAATTATACCCCTTCTCTTCCTTTGGCTGGTGTTGCAGACAATGGGCTTACTGTCGCTAAAAATAATCTCGGTAGTGACGAAATGATTGTCGCTACCCACAGCAACACCAAAATCATTTGTTGCGCTGTTGTGGTGAGTGAGCAATGTTGGCGCCATCGTTGATGGTTTTCTTAGCACCCATACTTTTTTGAAAAACAATTGTGAGTATTTTAGTCAGATCTAGAAAATCCAACCGAACTTGACTGAAACAATAATTAAAATATATTTTTAAATCATGAGAAAAAAAATAACTTTTCATAAAAATCAATTTGCACACAAAATTAATTCACAACTAACACCAATAATAATTAAAGCATGCAATCAACAACTTTAATTATCTAATAGAGGCTCTTTTACCACTGTTGAGTTTCTTAAAACATATACATGCAGCAAAAATGATAAATTTAAAACTTTTAGGAGTCTAAAGATCTCATCAAACAGATCTAAAATTGTTTAAAGTTTATGTGAAGTTTACATGAAGATCATATGTTCTTTTCAACTTTGAATATTTGCTTTAAGGCTGAGTTATCACAAATCAAAAATTGTTCAAGTATCTCACCTCTAACAATAATTCATATGAACCACTAGTGAAAAATCTTTTAAAATTTTTATAACATAATATATGCCGATCTCGACAGCTCTAATTAATATCAAGTTTGAAACAAATATGATTAAGAACAATACTCCAATGCAGTAGAAATCTTATAATTTTAACAATTTAAATTTTTTTTATTCAAAGCATTTTTTTTTCATAAATTTTATCTTTATTCTAAATTCATTAATTAAATATTAATAATACATATATTTTATATAAATAAAAATCAATGCCACGTAATATTCATATATTTAAATGATAAGGATCCCTTTCATTTCTATTCCACTGATGGGTATGACAGTTGCGGATTCAAATCAAATCCATCCACTGGCAAACCACAAATCAAAAGACTTCTGAAACTCAGGATCTTGTCAATCCGTTCAGCACAGTACTCTGTAAAGCGACCTGTAAGATCATCGCCGATTCGATTTTAAAAAAGTACATAATTAATGATTAAGACAATTAATTATCGACAACATGCTTGTAATTACCGTTAGCGTGAAGCTACTTTAATGAGGATCATCATCAACATGGGATTTATAATTAAGAGACAGCAAACAGTCCAGCTCGTAGGATCGAAGAGCTGTCTGATGGTTGTCTCCATGGTTGTCTCCACCATGTCAGGGAGATGACAACCTCGTTATTCCTCTAATGACCCAATTATTTGTAATTATGATCGTGATTTAACACTTGTTTAATCCTCTGTGCTTCTTTCCATGGCTTTGTTTTGTGTTTTTATAGGTTAGGTGAGCTAGCCATCGATAAAGACAGCGTTAAACCCGTTGATGCACTGGGGGGCCCACCACTGATCCTGGTTTTCTTCTCGATTTCCTGGATCCTGTTGTTTGTGGCCTCAGACTTTTTTATATTTTCATCCTTGTTTTTTAGAGTCTAAAGTGCTGTTTAGCTGCTGGTTTTAGAGCTCATCTGGTTGTGTTAAGGTAGTGGTTAGTTTATAATGTATTTTTCATTTAAAAATATATTAAAATAATATTTTATTTTAGATAATGTTAATTTTTTAAATTTATTACCTTGATTAATATGAAAAATACTTTATATAGAAAAATATAAAAAATTTAATAAAACTTATTTTGGATTAATCTAATACCGAATAATATATTATTACTATTATTATTATTATTATTATTATCACTATTATTGTGGCTGTTGTAGTTGTTGCTGCTGATATTGTTGTTATTATCACCACTATTACTATTGTTATTATTATGATCATCATTATAATTACTATTATTATTATTGCTATCAATAAAACTATTATAACTAATAAATAATATTATTGTTGTTGTTATTGTTATAATCACCACAATTATTACTACAACTACCACTATTATTATTATTATTATTATTTTGACTATTTGTATTATTATTATTATTATTATTATTATTATCTTTTACATTGTTAAAATATTTTTTAATAATAAAAATGGTTAAATATTCCACTTCTTGATTTTAAAATATAAAAAATAAAAATTTTAATCTTTTATATTTAAAAAGTACTTGTATATAAAATAAGAAAATATTTTGTTCATATTATTTTTATTTGAAAAACTGGTAAAAAAATGTTGAAAACCTTTAAAATATGTAAATATATCAATTTGAATACAAATAATTCACTGGACACTTAATCAATGAAATGAATAGTATTGAAAAAGTAGTTTAAAAAAGGACCCTTGTAGTTTAAAACCAAGATAAATTAAAAAATAAATAAAACTGAGCAAGGAGCTCCTAGGGCGGGGGCTATAGGGTAGTCTTTTATAAAGTTCACTTTCACAATAAACTTGACCTAAAGGATAATAATAAATAGATATGATCGAAATATATGGTCGGTCCAGCAATCAAGCTTGCGTGGGAATCCAAATCTTATGATCTCTCTTTCCTTTTTTCCTCTTAAGAATTAATTGATAGCCTAGTAATTCCCATCTAATGGGGTATCGATATCACATATTTTTAGATCAAGATATTATTATTAAATAATCTTTTTCCACTCATCATTATCAACTCAAATGCTCAAATATGAATAAAATAGAGACCATAACTGTAGCAGGAGCCCTTTATCCAGCATTTGTTTTTGGAATAAAGCCGGTTTATTTTTGTATTTTTGAATAAGTTTGATTTTTTTATATATATTTTTTTAAATTTATTTTATAATATTTTAAAATCATTTTGATGTGTTGATGTTAAAAATAAATTAAAAAAAATATTGTTTTAATACTTTTCTAAATAAAAAAAATATTTTAAAAAACAACCGTTTTCACAAATAACAAACGAGCTACTTAATAAGTCCGCAACCAATATCATAAATCACAAAGCAATCCTCAAGCTTCAACATTTTATACAATTTGACTCAAGATTTATTCATTAACTCATCCCCTAGTTACATTTCCATTGAAACTACACTAACTGAATTGTTACATTCAGTATATCATTTTATACATCATAATCACTAAATAATAATAATAATAATAAAAACGTCTTGCAATGAAATTGATAGTTTTTTCAAGTGAAAGATTACTATACAACGTCTTGTTTAGTCATGTTCTGAAAGAGTTTTTGATATAAAATGTTAATTTTAAAGAAATCTTGATGGCTGGAGCACTGATCTGCGGGTGTCTATGAACGTCAGGGATGCATCTGTAGTTATCCATGGTTTCCTTTTCTTTATGTGTAAGGATGCAACTAACAGGAAATTAACACAAAGGAGCAATAACTTCCATTGGAGAATCATTAAATAGGGCGGGTCACTATTGCCTCAAGCCATGTTCATACTCTCTCTCTCTCTCCCTCTCCCTCCCTCCCTCTCTCCCTCTCTCTCTCCTCTTCTCTCTGCATGGAAATGTGTGTCTGATATAAGCTGCTGCAATCACTTTCAATTTGCTCCCTTTCCCACTTCAGCACCATTAAGCCCTTCCTCGATAGATCCAACAGAGTCTTCTTCTTCCTCGAGTCTTTGCTGCAGACATGCTCAGGTCATATCTAGCCAGGTATCTGCAATTAAAACCTGAGCCTGTGCTTCTGATCAGTACTAACACTTCAGTGACCTGCAGCATGCCATTTTATTTCTAATTATATTTCTTTTTCCTCGTGTGTATATATGTATATTGAAAACTATATATATAGAGGGCTCAGGTCTATTGCTGACGATGTGTTGATCAGTAGGCAAGGACGGAGTTATTCCACTGGTAGTGGTAGAAGGTAAGTTCATCAACTTCACAGGCTCTTTATAAATCACTTACGATAACATAAATGTTTTCTTGATTCATACCATATTAATTAATTTGGATATACAGTCGATGTTGAAAAAAATAACCTAAAACCTTACAGAAGTTTTCTTTATAAATTTCTAGAGATTTTTGGTTGAATTAATCACCCCAGAATTCAGGCTTCATCACATATGATAACATGGATCTGCAATTTATTTCCTATATTCTGTTTAAATTTGTTTCAATATGCATGGCTATATGTTTTTCTATTTTTTTTTAGTAATTGATTTTTTTTAAGATGCTACTATTCTAATTGTGGATCTGTACTTAAACATGAGTAAGGACGCTAAAAATATTTAAAAAATTATGGATAATTTATTCATGAGAGGACGTTGACTATTCTCACAAAATAGTATTTTCTATGAATTGCCTGTGTGTTACAATATAACTCTGTTTATTATGGGACAGTCAACAATAGCTAGCATAGCATCTACATCATTAATCAACTGATGTCATATGATTTGACATAAGCACAAATTATTAACTGTAAACATCTAAAACGATTTTCTTTTGGATTCTGTCGTAGAAAAAGAAAATTCATAGAATAACACAATGTAATAAATATTCAAGAAATAATATAGTTTAAAGAATTGCTTATCACATATCTAATTCGCAGGTTGTAATTGTTATCTACCACTCAAGTTGTAAAATGTTTAAAAACATGATTAAATAAAGAGAGAGATGAGAGAAAAGGAAAGGAAAGAAGAAAAAAAAATGAAAAAACACTGAAATCTCGATAACAATATTTCCAATATCATTTAAAAGATTTGATAATGTGGTGAATTTAGCGATACGAAAAAATATCATCAACGATGATCACAAGTGAACTTTGACATCTTTGGATGACTAGTGTGATCTATTTTGTTCACCATTTTTGTTTTTTTTTTTTTTTTTTTTGTGTCATCGGATTCTTTTGTTGTTGGGATCTTTTCAATGATACATATGATATCATTATCGAAGTTTCAATATACCTATGAGGTTTTTTTTTTATGTTGTTCTGATCTTTCTTTCCTCTTTACTCCTTGTAAATTGTGAACTATGAAGAGAAAAAGAAAAAAAATAAAATGATCCCCAGAGACATATTAAAACTTTGATGATGATGACATTGCCGGTAACATTAGAAAGATCTCAACAAGACTTATCCAACGAGATTAAAAAAGGTCACAAATGGTAAACGGATTGAACCTCACCAGCCTCCAAATGTGTCTGGGTTCACTCGTCTCTTGGGTACACTTGTGTGACCCATTCCGACAGCTTTGGTGATATTTTTTAGGTATCGTTAGATTCATCCCGTCAAGATCTTTTTAATGATACCGATAGTGTCATTATCAGAATTTTGGTATGCTTTCGATGTCTTATTCTTAATTTCTCTTCTTTATTTTTTTTTTTATTGAATCATTTGTTCCAATAATTTTATAATTTAAAATAGTTGCAAATAACATTTGTGACTTGTGAATCACACAAATTAAGCCACACTTGTGACTCGTGAATTGTAAATATAGATTTTTTAAAATGTGCTATTTTCATGTATGTTTTTAGCAATGTGTCATTTTATCATATATATATATATATATATATATTTTATCTATGTTAGAATCCCAATAAAACTCCATATAAAACGTTTGAACATGTGAGGCGGTGCATCTCCATGATATAGCACGAAGTCTGGTAGGCTTCCCCTTCCCGTACCGGCAAGCTTAGCTGATTAATTTAGTAAAACAAAATAGAGGTGACTGCCGGCCTCCTCCATACCGACAAGCTTTTGAAAACGTGATGTCTGCACAGGAAATTGTCATAAGTTCCGCATCATTGCATGATCTCATTTCTACAGATCTAGCATGGCCATGCTTTTTCCTAACTCTTATTGAAAACGTGTCGACTATCTTTATTAACAAACTAATTACTTCAAGGGTGATGGGGAAATTAAGTGCAAACTGCATTTGATCTGACCAGAAAAATGGATTTAGTTTTGAAGTGTAAGAACTAGTCTAAAAATACCCATAATTGTAAAACCAGAAAATAAACCAATATTTACATGGCTGCTCTCGTGTTTAATTTGCTGGCACAGCAGATGCTTTGGCCTTGATTCAAAGTTCAGAGCTGCTATACAGAATCACAAGACAATGCTGCGACAACTTCGTTGTTTGTTTCTGTTCGAGTAATAATGATTTGTAAAATAATTTCTTAACGAAAATATCACGAATATAAACACGAAATAAATAGCCAAAAAAACATGTTAAATCACAATTACTGCTATAATTTCTTGTTGCAGCGTGTTGTTTATAATATATACTGCGCTCGTGTATTTTCTTTGTAAGCAGGCTGGAAGGCAAGGTGGCCCTCATAACAGGAGGTGCGAGTGGCATTGGCAAGACCACAGCCCACGAATTCATCAAGCATGGAGCACGAGTCATAATTGCTGACGTCGACTCAGAAATTGGTCCGCAAGCTGCCAATGAGCTCGGTCCTGCAGCCCGCTTTGTCCACTGTGACGTGACAGCAGAGGCTCAGGTAGAAAAGGCGGTGGAGATTGCACTGACAAGCCATGGGAAACTTGACATAATGTACAACAATGCTGGTATAACAGGGCCATCGTTTCCACCAAGCATCGCAGACCTTGATCTAGATGAATTTGACAAGGTCATGCAAATCAATGTCAGAGGCATGGTGGCGGGGATCAAGCATGCAGCCCGAGCGATGATACCCACTGGCTCAGGGTGTATTCTCTGTACATCCAGTATTAGTGGACTCATGGGCGGGCTTGGCTCACATTCCTACTCAGTGTCAAAATCTACAATCCCTGGAATCGTCAAGTCCGTCGCGAGCGAGCTTTGCGAAAATGGGGTTAGGATCAACTGCATTTCTCCAGGTCCGATTCCGACCACTCTCTCCTTGGCCCAGATAGGCTTGGTGTATCCCGGTGCTTCCCAAGAACAGTTGATCGAGATCGTGAATGGGCTCGGGAAGCTGAAGGGGGCTAAGTGTGAAGAAATTGATGTCGCCGAAGCCGCCGTGTATCTGGCGTCAGATGAAGCAAAGTACATAACTGGCCATAACCTCGTCGTGGATGGAGGGTTGACCTGCTTTAAAAACCTTGCACTCCCTTCTCCTCGTGAATTTGTGTAATTTAGCATCCGCCATTCTCACACCTTTTGGTTTAATCATCAATTGTTCTTGTTTCTTGTGACGGTGATATCAACCTCCAAGGACATAATTATATATTATTCACTTACAAGTGAATCTGACAGGGTGTGTTTTTCCATCATTTAAATATCCTCTTTAAGTGATATTAAAAATATATTCTTCACAATATCTTAATATATTAAAGAAAACAAGTTTTTTATAAGATGATGGCGATTGGGTGCGTGAGGCGACCACTCAGTTCCCAATGGTCCCCACCAACAGGAGAGCATCTCTCACGTGCAGTGATAGGGAGGCAGAGAGCCATTGAAGTCCACGTTGGATTTCAACCTTTGAGACTTTGACAACGCACGCAGATCGACGGTACACGCAGCAAAAATCAATGCGCTCTCAGAAAATTCTGTTGGCACGGCCGATTGATTTATCGTAATGTGAGAAATTTATTAGACAATCTACTATCTTGGCCGTCGGATTGAACTGAAAAAACGGGAGGGAGGGTTTATAAAATCATGAAAGAGTAAACTATTCTTTTAGTCCTTAGGTTTTTGACTCAGTTACAACTTAGTTTTTCTTGTTTGATAACAGATAACTTAGTCCCTTTGACTGAATCCTGATTTGAATTTTTTAAGTTAACTCTATTGCCGTAACTCCACGATGTCATTATTTTTTATTTTATTAAATGAAAAAAATATAAAAATTAATTTATTATCAACCCAATACTAAAGAATCAAATTTAATAAAAACATCACATTGAATAATAATAATAATAATAAATAAAAAAAAATCAAGACACAGATTTGAGTGGCAGGTGTGGTTTGGTCTGTTACCACAAAGCCTACACATATGGGGTTTATGAAACCTGTGTGTCTAGACCAATATTTTTCTTCTTTTTAAAAAGGGTGAACCATTGTACATCTATTTTTTCTTTTAAAAAAAATACACGGACAAAAAGTCATGTGCAGCATGAAACACAAAGTTATTCCCAGCAAGAATCAAACTCACAATCTTTGATTAAAAAGATAGTTGACAACATGGTTGTGGATATAGTTATTTAAAAAAAAAAAATTTACTTGAAAATATATTAAATAATATATTTTTTTTATTTTAAAAAATCATTTTTAACATTAACACATTAAAACGATTCATAAACTATAAAAATATTAATTTTAAGTAAAAAAAATTTAATTTTAAAAAACTTTCTTTTGGATTGCACTCCCAAACAAGGAGCTGCATACTCATACTAACTAATTAAGTCATATACAAAACAATTAGAAAAATATAAAATATATTAGAAAAATAATTAAAGTGACTCCATCTTAATTTAGTTATTATATATATATATATAAAAATTTAGTCTTACATGCACATCCTTAACTGTTTATCATTCTTTCTTATCATGGTTTTCTTTTTCTACATAAAATGTCAAAGTTTTTTCACCAAAAGGATTAGAAGGAGTGACCCGTTTCTTTGTTGATCCACGATTGTACAAATTCACTTACCCCGCCCGCACGGGCAACTTGTTGGATAATAAAAATTTAAAAATTTCATAGAATTTTTATTGTTATGCATATCATTGAAAGTAATAATTGTTATTTTTTTTTTAATTAATATGGATGTCTGGATTAGTTTACATGCACCTTAACTAATCTCATAAGCCCTGAAGTTAACAATTATATAACTCTCCGGTAGCTCAGAAATTTATAAAACTTGAATTAGTGATTTTTAGAAAATAAATCTAATATCTAACTAGTTGAGTTATATCCTTGAAAAACCACAGTGATGATATTGTCAATTATTTTTTAAATAACAAGTTATTATTTTTATTATTAATAAAATTACTTATTTATACTTTACTTAGCATTATTGAATCATGTTCTCTCGGGAAAAAAAAAAAAAATAGTCACGGAGGTTTAGAGAAAAATCAAAATGAGTCAGAAGGACTAATTTATAAAGTTTCCAACTTGAAGCATGGAGTTACAATAACGTTGAAAACCAAGTACCTAAATAATAACTTACTAATTAAAAGCGGAAAAAGAACATTTCCCAAGCTAATAGAAAGCGAAACTACATGCCGCAAAACACGTTTTTGAATGGAGCATTATTGCATATAAGGAAAGAGGAAATCAGAGAGAAAGAGAGGGAAGGACGGAGAGGGGCCGCCGTGCTTGTTCACTTTTTTTCTGCCTCTCGCGTCCCTTCAGAGCCTCGAAGCTTTCCTGTTTTAGTTTGCACAGCTTCTCTGGATCTCTGAAGGAATCCACCCGTTTTTTCTTCATTTCTAGGCCTCCTGCTGCCTTTCCCTCCCTTCACGAGGCTTCTCTCTCACGAAGGTACTTGCTCATTTGCTCATATCGTTATTGATTTTTTCACTGTTTCAATTGTTAATCCGTTTCTCTGCTACATTTTCTCATTTGTTTGGTAAAGAGTTTGTTTTTTTTTTTTTGTAGATAGATTGATAGAGTTGCTGAATATTAATCTCTCAATTAACAGAGAAAATTCTTTGATTTGTCGACTCGAAAAAACATCTGATCGAAGAGTATATTTGGAATAATACATTATGGCAAACACACTACATTTTTCTGCTACTCTTCAAGCTGCTGCCTCCCCTGTTTTCTCCAAGAGGATGAATAAAATGCATTGCCAATCTTTACGCGTCCAGATGGTTAATTATAATTCCGAGGCTACAAATTTGGCATTGTCTAGAAGTAATAGGGTTTTGAAAGTGAGTTGTGAGGCAGCCCGTGTTGATGTACTTGAAATGAACAAAACCGATAATCAAGCCGAGACGCAGCTAACATGTGTGATGAAGTTCGGTGGTTCTTCGCTGGCCTCGGCCGAGAGGATGAGAGAGGTGGCTGAACTTATTCTTAGCTTTGGAAACGAGAGGCCTGTCATTGTTCTCTCTGCCATGGGAAAGACAACTAACAAACTTTTGCTGGTATGTCTGCTTTCACTTTGCTTTTCTGTCTCTGTTTTTTTTTTTTTGGGGGGCCAAAAAGGAGTTATAATTGTCAACTTAATTATAGGCTGGTGAAAAGGCTGTTAGTTGTGGTGTTACTAATGTAGACAGTATTGAAGAGCTCAATATCATTAAGGAATTGCATCTCCAGTGAGGATTCTACCCTTCCCTTTCTTTTCATTTTTATTTTCTTCCCGGAGCCATAAGTTGTTCTATCTTATCAGGACTGCGAAGGAATTGGGAGTAGACGAGTCGGTTATTGCTAGTGAGTATCTATTCGCAGCCGAGAAGGCTTATGCAAGTTCCTCTACTTTTTAGTAATATATATGCATTGATGTGTTCTGTAATTTACAATATAGAATGAAACTGTTTGTCTCGTTACAAAGCCAACGATGCTAGGACTTGTGCAATTTCCTGTATCAGCTCTTCATCTCATGGACAAGGGGAAACCTCTTGTACATACTCCTTTTGCAGAACACCTGGAGGAATTAGAGCAGCTTTTGAAGGGAATTGCTATGATGAAAGAGCTGACTCCACGCACAAAAGACTACCTGGCTTCATTTGGGGAGTGCATGTCCACGAGGATTTTTTCAGCATATATGAATAAAATCGGTGCAAAAGCTCGCCAAGTAAGTGGTTGTCTTTCTTCTTTCTCTGTTTTTTTTAAAAAACCATCTTAATCTGATTCTTAGATTTCTCCCTGAGCTGCTTATCGAGTCCACATGTCCACAACGGCACCATGATTTATTAAATCAAACACCCGTTGATACCCATTCGCTATAATTTTTTACCCACCAACCATTCAGCCACACTGAACAGCAGCAGAACAATTTGTTCGGGATCTGATTATATTTAATTCCACTTTCTATCAATTACAAACATGATCTTATTAGATTTTGGATAGAGAACACAGGGAGAGGAGGGATACAGACAGACAGCTTGTTAGAAATTTTATATGTTTTATGGATCAAACGGATGGCATTATCTATCATAAATAAAGGGGCTGCATGACCAGCTAATTTTTTAAATTTAAGATTTTCTCAGTTAATCACGTTTGACTAAATGATAGGATAGGCTTTAACAATCATGTGTTTATTGTGAATTCTCAATCCAATACAATAAATTACCAATCACGGTTGTGTCATATTGTGACACAAAGGAAAAAAAATGTTGATCAATTGTGTGAGCAATTAAAAGTTTCAAGGGTTTACAATGTCATGTCTTTCAACTTCAGTTATTAAGTTTTAATACAGTTTCTAAACCTTTTATAGTTTTTTTTTTTAATGGAACAACTGTACTTGGTAGTAATCAAGAAAAAGACCTCCAATGAGGAATGAAGCTATTGCTCAAAGCTGCTCAACATCTCTTCTGAACAATTCAGAATGGTAATTTTACTTCATGTAAAATATCCAGATTGTTAATACACGAACGGCAGTCGGATCAAAGATGAGATTAGATCCATAGTATCTTTCTAATGAAGATTTGATGTCTATTAGATGGAGAAAGTGAAGATAAAAGTTCATTGCAGTACTGCAGTCATTTTCTTAATAGCAATAAAGTGCACCACCCATTGTGTTACTATTTTGGGATTTTTACTGTGAAATGAACACTATACCTTATCCCTGATAACAGCATTATAATGTGTTGTGTTTCCCTCCTTTTTTGCAGTATGATGCTTTCAAAATTGGTTTTATCACCACAGATGACTTCACGAATGCAGACATTCTAGAAGCAACTTATCCAGCTGTGGCACAGAGTTTGCATGGAGATTGGATTAGAGATCCTGCAATTCCCATTGTTACCGGCTTCCTTGGAAAGGTCTTTCCACCAACTAATTGCTCGGGACTCCTTGTTTGTGAAATTAATGAACTCCTTGTAGGAGAGAGTTTATGGAAAGCTTCACTAATATATGTTTTTTTTTTTTTTTTTTTTCCCTTTATTGATATTTCTAATTGCAGGGCTGGCGATCTTGTGCTATTACTACATTAGGCCGTGGTGGCAGTGATTTGACAGCCACAACAATTGGAAAAGCATTAGGTTTGCGAGAGATTCAGGTAACTGCAGACACTGGAAGTTTGCAATAGATAGCACAGCTCCAAGGAATTTTGCCATAATTTCCCCTCCCAAGTACCACAAACCGAGTCAATTTTAAGTCATTGTTTGTTTTCGAAGTCAAAGTTGAAATAATATATAAAGCTGAAGCAAGCAAGATGACTGTTACATACACAAGATCCGTTGCAAAACCTGAGCACCATTACAACACTGTTCTAAGACCCAAGAATAGACTCTGGTGGCTGCCACATGAAATAGTAGCAAGAAGCAAGATAATTTATATTTTTCCTCGCAAAAAACTCCTTCCACCATCATTACCCCTGTTTTTCATCACTTGTCAGCCTTATCTCCACTAGCTCTAGCTTTCCTAAAACTCCAATATAATCATCTGCTCAAACCAACAACACTGCCATCATATTCGTCACCAAGATCACTAGAGCCTCAATACTACAGCCTAATCTACCAGCAAACACAAACCCCAATAAACCTACACAAACCTTTGCAGGTAGTCAATACCACCAACTATGTCCCCATAATCTAGCCCTTGAAAACCATAAAACTACCAATATAACCAACAACACCACTCCCAAACCACAAACACGATCACTCAAACCACCATGACCGTTACCTAAAGCATCATATCCAGTAAAAGAAGGAAGATATCTCACCACCTCCACCACCACAACCTGAGACTCCACCAACTTCACTGCCACACCACTACCAGTCAAATTGTCAAAGTATCACTACCTCCAGCAAAACCCAAATGGACAACAAAGATGGTTTTTTGCAAGCATCAAACTCAGATACAAGAAGAAGGATAGGAAACCCCAATATTCACTGTTTCTCCCTAATCCATACAGATATTGTGACAAGATAGTTGTGTTTCAACTGTGTGTACTTGCTTGGCAATGTTCTTCTTTCTTCTGATTTTTTGCAACTCTCTTTCTTCATCCATGAGTGCATTTATTAATGAAATGTAAGCATGCAAGAAAATGCTTTTTCTGGAAAATATAGAACTGTGCTGAAGTTCATAAAAGTTTATCGAGTGCATTTCTGTAGAAATTCCATTTTTTAATTGAAATCAGACTAATAATTTTTTTTAAAATCTACTGTAGGTGTGGAAGGATGTTGATGGTGTTTTGACATGTGATCCTAATATATATCCACATGCTGAACCTGTGCCATACTTGACATTTGATGAGGCAGCGGAACTAGCATATTTTGGTGCTCAGGTATCATAATTTTATGGCTTGTAACATAGTCGAGCATGAGTCTGAAACTTACAATTTTATGATTAAAATTGAAATGTCTTGTACAAACCATACGCGAGTAATGAATCTTTACACTTCCTTTCCCTTTCCTTTTTTTTTTTTTTAATATATTTTTTTAAATGACCTCAATTTGGTTATTGTCGACAAGCTTCCTAACCATACAACCCCCCCCCCCTCCCTAAATTTGCATGCTTTGTCAAGCTGGAGTTTAATAACAAGTAATAACTAGTCTATTTATGAAGCTCCAAATGCTAACATGAGCAAACGGCCAAAGTAACCATGTCTTCTCTAACCTGTTTATTTGTACCTTTCTGCAGGTCTTGCATCCACAATCCATGAGACCTGCTAGGGAGGGTGATATTCCAGTTAGGGTTAAAAATTCTTACAATTCGAATGCTCCTGGGACTCTCATCACCAGGACACGAGATATGAGTAAGGTTTGTATTAGATGATGCTTAATGATTGCAATGTGAAGAACTTAAAATAAAATTATTCTTTTCTTTGTCCTAATTACAGGCAGTACTAACTAGCATTGTTTTGAAACGGAATGTTACCATGTTGGATATTGTTAGCACCCGCATGCTTGGCCAGTTTGGTTTTCTTGCTAAGGTTCGCGGCTAAAATCTGTTTCTAACCCTCTCGCCCCCATTTATCCCAGATGTTTCAATTTTCTTAACCCTATTAAATTTTATCCATTTAGGTGTTTTCGATCTTTGAAGATTTAGGAATATCAGTAGATGTTGTGGCTACTAGCGAAGTCAGCATCTCCTTGACACTCGATCCATCAAAGCTTTGGAGTAGAGATCTGATTCAGCAGGCAAGCGTATGGCATCTCTTATTTGTTATGATTTGTTTTTTTTACAGTCTGTATTATGGTATTTATTTTCCAGCAGGATATTTTATTAATGTCTACTTTTGGCATTTGATCTCATCTGTTAATGTACCATCCTTTAACAGGAACTCGACCATGTTGTGGAAGAGCTTGAGAAAATTGCTGTAGTCAATCTCCTGCAGCACAGATCAATAATCTCTCTCATTGGGAATGTCCAGAGGTCCTCTCTGATATTAGAGAAGGTGATCCATTGCACTTTTCTTATTAGTTAAGACCGGTTTTCTGAAAACTTGTTTCTTCTTTGGGTGAAAAAAGGTATTGCTTTTTCCCTCCTAGTCCCTAACTACAAAATCTAATCATCCATATTACTTTTGTTTAGTGATGAGAATCCCGTCTCTTCTATAGGAACTTTTAGTTTTTGTTCCTTGCACTCTCCGGAGGCTAACATGTTAGGTTAGTGGATCATGGTAAATGCCGTGTTTTCATTGATAAAACCTTCCATCTTGATTGAACGAGGACCAGCTGCAACTTCAAAATGATGACCTTGTGGGATAAATTTTTATAAAAAAGCTTTTCAGTCATATTCATTATTTTCAAAACCAGAGCTTAGCAGGAATCTTACGACCTGGAAGGAAGTTTCAAGGGAGACCTGAGTATTATATTTAAGCATAGTGTTATGCAACAACTGTTTTCCCAATATATTTTCCATCACTGTTGGGACTGTTGTGGTGAACGATTTTAAGCTCATCTTTCTATTTTTTTTGCTCATTCATTTCTTGTTCATTTACCGGATATATGTTATGGCAGGTCTTCAATGTTCTTCATATCAAAGGAATCAACGTTCAGATGATATCACAGGGTGCTTCAAAGGTATCACACCTATACTATGGTTTCCCCTAAATGCCTTCTTGGACGCTATATGCCATAGAAGGATCACGACAAGTAACTCACCTTTGGCTTTCACTTACCAGGTTAATATCTCATTAATTGTGAATGACGATGAAGCAGAGCAGTGTGTCAGGAGTCTCCACTCAGCTTTCTTTGAAAGCGGCGTCTCTGAATTAGACGGAAAGTGTGTATCTGATAATGGTTCAGTTCAGCTTCGAAGAGAATAATTCAAGCTCTTAGCAGCAAGATCTTGGCTGGTAATGGTGGTTGATTTGTCTGGTACGTTCGTGTTTTTGTTTCCTGGTCCAAAGACAGGTACTGCATCTACACTCACGGCATTCTGGAATTTATTGCTTTTGATATAGCCATCTCATCGTGTAATTGAGTAGTTATTTACTAATCCTTGTAGTTTATAAAAACTGATCATGTGGAGAAATTTTAAGTGATAATTTTCAAGAGAAGGCACAAGGAAGAGAGAATAAAAGAGTTATTTCTCAAGTATGAGTAGTTATTTTTTAGGTCAATTTTAGAAAGGATGAAATAAAAAATATAAAAATGTTTTTAATTTCTTTTTGGTATCATAAAATTTCTCCTGATTAAGCAATTAACAGTGTTGACCGTCCTTGAGTTAGTAGTTTTTATCCTCAAAATGCCCCATTGATTCCGAAGGTCCAAAAATTCCTTGTATTGATACTTGGAAATTGGAACACCAGGTCCAAGGCCATAAATTATTTTTTATAACCTATTCACTTTGATCTAACATTTGGGCCATTGTTGTATGTATATATTTTTAAAAAATCAATACTTGTCAAATTGTTCCAATAAATTGGGTTGTTGGTTGTCAAATTTGAAAGTGTTTGAATGTTACGATGTAATCGGATTGTCATAGTGTTTTTTAAGTAGATTTTTTGTATTAAAAAAAATTATATTGGTATTTTTTAAGTGTTTTTTTAATTGCTTATGATGTCGATATAAAAAATTAAAAAAAATATATATCATTTTATCATAAAATTACTTTGTATATGATATTTTTAAAATACACATTTGATATCATAACTTTTTTTTTTCTCTGTTCAAGTATAACAACACAGACTTTAAATTTAAATAATATTTTTATTCTAATAGAATTTAGGAGTAATGTTATAACTCGATCTGAATCTCAAAATTCTAATTGGCTCGAGGCACATGATATCTTGATCAAGTTTTAAATAGGTAAAAAAGTTTTCCAACTGGCCTGATCAAATATGAGCAATCTATTAGGTTAATCTAAAATTTGATGTACCCATGTAAGATTTGTTTTTTTTTTATACAATTTTTTTTAATAAAGCTTTAAAAATATAAAATTAATTTATAAATATTTAGCTTCATATATTTTTTTATAATTTACATTTACAGATAATTGTGTTTTCACTTTTTCAAAGTATATATATATATATTCTTAACTTTTAAATTTGAAATAATTATATTATAACTTATATTTATATAAATTTCTTTTTGTTTTTTTTTATGGGATAAGTATATTACACTTCAAGTTTTAATTTTTTTATAATTTATATTTACATATATTATTTTTTAAAAAATTCATATGAAATATTCAAATTTTAAATATATTTTTTAATTTTTTCAAATTAACCAGTAGGACTAAAACTCGGTCCCTTAGGTGGATTACCTCTAATAAAGTTTAATAACTTTGAAATTTAGTTCTCAAAATACAACTTGGTAATGGCAAAATAAAATGTAAGTGGGAGGAACAACCTTCTAATTTTCAGACGAGCACCGCCTAGGATTCGTTTCTGCAACCCGAACCCGCACCGCTGTATAAAAATCCAAACCCGTAACCTTGCCAGCGCATTATAAAATCAAAACACGTCATTTTCTCATTAGGGTTTCAGGAAAAAAAAACCCAGCGGCCATGGCTTGCACAATCGACTTCCGTCGCCTTGACGAAGGCTTTGGTGGCAAAACTTACAAGCGCAAACGCGAAGAAGAAGCACTTCAATTAACCGCAACCTCAACCGCAACCGCAACCGCAACCGCAACCGCAACCGCCGATCCATCGATGGAGATTGACGCACCAGCGGCAAAGCGAACGGCTATACCTTCATCGGATAATCCAGACAAGCCGGTTGCCGTGGGAAAGCCGACATACGATGGGGTGATGGCAGGGAAGGTGTCGGGACGCAAGTGGAAGCAACCGAGGAAACAGAGAGCGTCGGCGAAGCACGTGAGTAAGAGGGGCACGGGATACGAGGAGAGGGAAAGAGAGAAAGAGATAAAGAAAGCGTACAGCGAGAGGAAGAATGAGCTGAAGGATGAGATTAGGAAGAATAAAGCGGAGAAGAGAAAGATGAGAGAAGAGAGAGAGAAGAGGAAGCAGGAGAATATATTGAAGTCTGGTACCAAGTTGCAGAAGATTACCAATCCTAAAACTCTCAAGAAGATTGCCAAGTCTAAGGATAGGAAGTTGCTTAAGGTTGTTCCCGATGATCTTGTTAACAAGAAAAGGAAGAATTCTAACAAGGAGGATTAGTGTTTTTTTCCCTGGGTTTTTATGTTAAATCTCTTCTTACTATTTATCTTGGATTCAAAGCAAGATTTTTTTAATAGTTCTGGTGTTCAATTCTATTGATAGAGATGAAAATTTTACCATGGCTGCATTCAAGGAGGGTGTTTCCCCCCCAAAAGAATCCGCACTTTCTTGAAAAGTACCATTGCTTGAGCGGTCCTTGAGAAAGGGAAATGAAACTCCCCACTTCCCAGTCAATATTCCAATTGGTTGTAGGTAAGAATTGCTTGTTCATGCATCCCCTTGAATAGAAAAGGGCATTGCATTTTTGGAGAATTCAATGTGTTCATTGGAAAATTTATAAGTGAATTCTGTGTAAAAATACATGAAGTTAATCTCAATGCAATGCGCTAAAAGAAGTTTTGCCATGACAAAAAAAAAAACATTACAATTGTAATGGAAAAAGGGAAGGCATCTCCTAGCAAAATATACTGTGACACAAAAAGCAGAGACAGCACCATCAACAAGAGCAGGCAATTAGCATCCACAGTATATATAATACAATATAAATTCGTTATCAAACAGCTGCTCAAGAACTCGGTTTTTTTTTTTTTTTTTAACAATAAATTTCAGCTCAATATATTTTACTCGTAAAAAGAATGAAAAAAAGGTAGAGATCAAACCACAGAAGCTGTACGTTCTTGAGATGCTCCACAAAACTTTAGGTTAGAACCCACCATAGCTTACATCGTAGAATATAAATGTCAATCCCAACAAAGGAGTTATGGATATTTGACCCATTACGACATTTTCTGGATTTGGATAACTCTGCCTTTACGTACTTCCCTCAGGGAAGAATCCTCACAAAGCAACGTGCATTTGACCATTAAATCAGTAAAAAATCTCTCCTTTGCAGACGATGAAGCTGGGTAATCTAAAATGCCACTGATTCCAGAAATATTCAGTATGAAAATGAAACTGTGAGATTCCTTCAATGGAGTGATCAGACAAAATGCTCAATCAACAAATTCAATCTCCAAATCGTACATCTTCATTGCAGTTCCAAGGTGGCACCCAGAAGAGGTCTGCTCTCAACCGAGGTTCAAAAAATACTGCCTTGCACCAACAAAATACATAGCTCATGCCTCGGATTTCAAGGAATGCCTGACGCATACTAAATCATCCAACCTGTTGCCATCCATTTTGTACAGAGACACACCTCCCATCTGAGCATAGTGATCCTGTGCTTCCTTTCTTAGACTTCCGAAAGGCATAACTTCCCATTTACTGTAATTTGAGTTTCTCCTCACATCACTTATGTCTGAAGATCCTGAGATAGGCCCACTGTTGTCAGGGTCCACATTGCCCCACACCTTGCAACTTCCAAACTGTTCCGAATCAGCAGCCTGATTAACATGACCCCTCTTTAAGCGCAAAGCCGCAGCATGAGCTCTGCTTATCATTTCTCGACTTGGCACATCTGACCAGTCTTGTGTCCTCTGGGCTCTCATGGGAGAGTGGATCCTAATGACCTGAAATGCATAAACCATAAAACACATTCAAGATATATAGCTTAATGCATAAGCTATCATCAAGATGAATCGATGAGATACATTGTTTTTCTGGGGAAAAAAGGTAGTAGTCTTACACCAAGGCACTCTAGGAGCTGGTAATATGCTCGTCCTTGAAGTGGATTATGCCCTTTCCTAGGCGTAGAGAAGTATCTTGTCCTATAAGAAATATAAAGATTATAGTCAGCACAAAACACAGCAAAAGGAAATATCACATCACAAATCTTCTATATATATATATATATGTATGTATGTATGTATGTATATAAATATATATATAATGCAGGATAATTTAAAATTTTTATGAGGACTAACAAGGGCTTGTATTTAGAAATTAGGATTTGTATACAAGTCTTGAGAGTTTTGATATTTGAAAAGAAAAACTCAACCAACTAGAAGTTCCAATTACCATGTACAAACCATGGAATACTAAGAATTCAACAAATTGTGATGTCAAACCACTATCTTCAATTAATTAAAGACCATTGCATATAAATACCTTTTATTCCTTAAGTAAAAAGAAATATCTAACAATTTGATTCTTGTGTAAAAAAATGGCCCACAATATATCTGATTGGCTAGTATCAAAAGCGATGCGTCAATTTGATTACAAAATAAGAATTTAAAAAATTTCTGTCTATAAAATAGGTTTTCTTATATTTGGAGTCATTAATTACTTATGATAAAAAAAACAAAAGACTCTTACCACCCGAGTGTTTCTTTCTCTATGGACATGTGAATGTTTGGCAATTAAAACAAATTTGCAAACTAGATCAGGATAAATTAAAAAACACAAGCACGGACTATTAAAGTAGTTAGCATCACGATAAAAAATAAATAGTTAGCATCAACAAAAGGCCTATTTAAGATGACTGCCAGGAAAAATAATGAACATTAGCTTGGATTTTTTTTTAAAGGGCATGGAAACATAATGAAGACCTTCTCAAATAAAAAGAACAAGAAAATACAAAACATGATTACGAATAATTTGATGGCATCTGTATTTGGAATGAGTTTCATTGAAGGAGGTTGAAGCGTTCAGCATCCTACATTGCCTTCAGGCATAGTACAAATGTTACATTGTTGCAAACAAAACTTCAACATAAAAATTATTTTTTATATAAAAATAATTTTTATTGAGGTTCACACACGCATAATTTAACAATAGACTAACCAATTACTGTGTTTCCTATATTTATTTTCTTAAATAGGTATAAAAAAAAATTATATCATGTTTTTTTAGTTTTCTTTTGTATATATTTTTTATTATGTTATTCTTTTTAGAATATTGTAAAGTTGATATTATCATCGATGTCAATCGATAATTCAATGTTGAGAAAAAAAACACTAATGATTTTGGAAGAAATTAAAGATGATGCAAAATTATGAAACTTTGAAGGCAATATGTGCAAGCTTGCTTTGGAGAAATGGATATGAAGATGGAGATCAGAGGTAGGGAGAGGAAGATATTTATGAATAACAATTTTATCTCTATCTTATAAAAGCAAACATATTAATTAATAATTAGTGTTATTTTTTATATATTAAAAAAGACACAAGGTTAACCTTGAAAAGAACAGAGAGGTTAACAAAACATCTGAACAAAAAATAGAAGCTCAAACTACAGGAATGAGTAGTAGATATTTAATGATTAAATTAATTAATCTTTTTCATCAAGCCCAAGAAAAGAATATTGTATTTTTTAATAAAGATAAACAAAACCAGTCAAATGAAGTAAAGAGATAAATGATTTTATATTAGAGAGATTTTTAAAAAAATCTACTTTTAATAATCAATGATAAAATGATTTTAGTCAATTTATAGAGTTTTTTTTTATAAGCAAAAGAATAGACAAGAAGACATGAAAAGATTAGATATGACTGATTTATTTGTTATGAAACATAAGAATATGTTCAGAAATGTGATTAAGAAAATAAATAATAAAGAATTAAACTATGCTTAATTGCATTTATCACGTGAATATGGATGCTTAACAAATAAATGATAATTATTAAACCATTAAGAGAAACTAAGGTCATAAAATTATGAAAAAAACTCAAATGAACACTAGATAAATTAAATAGAATGCAAAAAAATATCAACTTAAAATAGTTGACAATGAAGATTTTTTGTAATATACATTTTGGATTTATATTGGAAGAAAAATGACAATTAAAGTGTGTACAAAGTAAATTATGAAGTTAAACTTGAATTTTTAAGGCTATCAAAACTATGTGTTGAGACACCATACTAATAAAAATATGATAAGTTTAGTATAATTTGAGATTATTTATTATTTATAAAAACATTAAATATTATTATTTATATAACTATATATCATGATTTTATGCAAAACATTCTCGGGTATAAAAGAGTATAAAGATATTTCTAAAAACAAACATTATTTACAATTAAATATTAAAATTTATGATATGGTAAGAACTTAAGTAGTATGAGCTAATAAATATATTTTAAGAATTAGATTAGAATTATAAATGATGTAGAAATCATTAACTAGATTCAGAAACTAACTAAATATAATTGAAATTATTGATAAATAGTCTCTTCTATATTAGCATTTCTTTTTTTTACAGTGCTCATATATGTTAGTATTCACTCATTTATGTAAAAGAAAATAAAATAAATCATGGGCAAAACACGTATCATAAAAACTAGCATCATGTAAATATCAGGAAAACCATTTTTTTTTTAAGGAAATACAAATGGAAGACAATAATGGGGGTGATGATGGAATTGCAAAAGGTGCGAAAGAAAAAAAGAGACATTGTGATCTCAATGCACAATTGCGAACATATCATGATGCACTATTGAGAACATATCATGCAGACACAAGTCATGCAATTACCAAGAACACGACTATGAGAACTAAACTAACCAACATGAGTAAAATAGAGAATTGGGAATTAAACTTACCATTCAGTGTAGCCTGGATCAACAGTGAAACCATATATGTCTACAATGTCACACATTGAAAGTGCTAGTTCAATAGTTTTCATTCCGGTTCCTTTGGCACCTCTGCGTAGCACAATTCCTTGGAAAAGATAAACAGGATTTGGAATAAGCTGAGGTGAAAATATTAAAAATGTGTTAGTATGCGTTCAGTCTTGATCATGTAACCACAATTAGAAAAAAATTATTAATAAATTTCAATGTGAAAAGGAATTGATAATGCATATGGAAAGATATATATAGTAAGAAAAAGATAGTAATGAAATCAATCTAAAGTTTCTGGAGACCATGAATGTCATCTAATAAATGATGCTGGCTACCTTTATTTAAGTATTCCAGCATTACGGAGAACACATATGAAACAGTTTCATCCACTAAGCCATCTACTGAGATGGAAACCATCTAATTAAATGGAAAATAGACAAAATTAGTGATTTCAGAGATGGTTGTTACCTTTATCATTGCGTTGAAGTCTCTGTGGGTTTGACTTTTGATTATAAGCACCTCATCAGCTGCAGTAGGAAAAGCCTATAAGTACTGTCTTTTAAAATTGTGTAGAATACACACAGCTGGAGAAGAGATTGGTGGAGCTAGAAGAAATTTATAGCAAGTGGTTTCCTGTGATCCTCAAAGCAATTTCTCTTGTCCACATTTGTCTTCCTTCCACTTAAGGAAAAATAAAAGAGAAAAATAAAAGAAAACACTATGTTTTGTTCTTTTGCAAGTGACACAGGAGCTTTTAATTATTTTTTTTATTTCCACTTTATGTTTTATTTTAGTCAAGATTCATGTAACTATCATGTGACTTTTAAAAAATATTTGGATGGCTAGGATTTGATGGTTAGTTTCGAAGTTCAAATCATATATTTTAATGCAAACTTAGTATAAATAAGCTGCAAATGAAATTTAATGGCAATGTATTATTATATTTCATCCATAAACTACAGAAACTAAAGATTTTCTTAAACCCCATAAGTTATAATTCCCAGTTCCAACTTCTGTCCTACTTTTTTCTAGCTTTAACTCTGCTGATCTATTGCTGTTTTCTTCCCAACCCTACATCAGCAAGCAATCATGAGATTTCAGCCTGTGTTCTCAAAGCCATTGTGGTTTTGTAGAGCTAATGAACCAATTAGCATAGACTAGATTTCAGTCATTCATTGAAAGCGTTTAAGGATTTATGTACAAAGCAAATCCTGTGTGCTTCTTATGAAACATAACCACAGTAAGAGGCATTGCCCACATCTGATTGTGTCTTACATACAAATCCAACAAGAACGTCAACTACAGAAAAAAGGACTGTAGTGATTCATATGAATCAGTTGAGCATCAAAGTCATATGCCCTCATAAAACAAGATAAGAAGCACAATCCAACCAAGCATAACAAGTCAAAATATTTTCTAATAACCTCTGGAGATAACAGTTTCTTTTGCAGCATCAGAAAAAGACAAAAACTTACTCGATCCATTCAGGATCTTCACCATGTTAGCAGCAGCACCCCGAACCACAAGACGAAAATCCCTCTTTAGCCCAACATGCTTGGCATATTTCTACATAGTATATGCAAATGCAAAATCAGAATTTATCAAAAGAATAAAGTGGGGAAAGCCACATATAGTGTATTATTGTTAAAACGTATAAAAGAGTAAACTGAAACAATGCCACTGACTTGGACTAGCATTTCCCATTTACCTCATTAACCGGAGCCTCATTGTCCCTTATAACAGCATCATGACTATCAATCTCTGCTCCAAACTCTGTCTTCAGGAGATCTCCCGAGTTTCCAACAACTGCACAAGTGCGAAACTGCCGGGGATGAAAGGGAGGCTTTGCAGGAAGAATCACATTGAGATGGTCCTCGCAAAGAGCTCGATTGCTGCAGTTTTTAGCTCCCCTGGAATAGAACAAAAACAACCATCAAAAAAAGCTCCTCCAGCCAGAATTTGCAAAAAAATGAAACAACAATACAAAAATAAGCTAAAGATCATACAATTGAGCAATTCTTAAAGCTGCATAATCCAACCATCCATCAGGCCGAGTATCTAGATACTCCCTAGTGAGCACAGTCGTCATGTTCCGATACTGCACATTTAAGAATAGATTAGCGTTTCATGATTTCCCATAAAGCAGAATGAACAGAGCAGATACCGACAGAACGAGAACCTGTTCCCACAACAGAATGGCGTCACAAACATCGTAATCATACTCCAATGGTTCAAATTTTTTAAATTGCTGATTGTACTGCGATGACAACAAGAAGAAGAAGAGGAAATTTAGCAGGTTTTAACGTTAATCAAGGTAAAAAAAAAATTTGAGAGAAAGAAGCAGAAGCAGACCCAGGTGCTGTTAGTGCCTTGTGGAAACTTAAGAATCAACTTGCAATGATCCACTATACTCGCTGTTAGACCAAACCCTCTGTTCGCCTACATCATCATCATCATCATCATCATCTCAGATCTAACAATAACAGAACCAATCCGAATTTTAAAGGAAAAAAAAAGGCTAACCACGCATTGCTTAACAGAGGATTGGAAATCGGACAAAATCCGAATTTCTTTTTTGAAGTATTTATTGAGATCTGAGCTTCCATTATCACCTGCTATTATTATTTGTATACATATACATTAGGGTTTAATAATAGTAATCAAGAAGATAAAAAAGGATGGAAATCTGAAAAGAAGAGGAAGAAAAGCAACCAGTGAAGAAAGAGGATTGAATGACAAAAACAGCAAGAGAGAAAAACGCAGCAACGCAAACCAATTGCAGTATCGATGCTCTCTTGTTCTTCAGAGTTCTCATTTTTTTTCCTATGGTTGAAAAATAGCCGAGTCTTGAAGATTCTCACTGTTTTTCGTTCAACTGAGAATTCAGAGAGGAAACGACTCCATAGCAAGGCACCAGTAAGCTTTAGTCACCAAACTATGTCGTTTCATTTTGAACGTACCTATTCATGTATGTATGTGTATTGGATATTTCTAGAGTGTAATTCTTTAGTCGCTCAAGTCTTAGTTTAATTATAAGTTAGTCTCGTGTGTTGATTTAACTCTTGTATATTTGGAATTAGTGATTCCGATTGGTGGATTTTCATCAATAAATCCATAGATTAGTCTCTTTAATATCATTAGTGATGGATTAGCATGTTATATATATATATATATATATATATATATATATATATATGTTATTTTTGTCTAAAATCCATGTTTAAAAAAGTATCAAAGACATATTGATAATCCAACATTAATGGGCGCATGTGATTTTGACAAATTGTTAGATGTAACTTTTCTGGACTCAGTATATATGAATGTAATTGATGATTTTTATTTATTTATGTTGTTACCTGCTTTTTATTGTATTATTAAATAAATCATAATTTAATTTGATTATCAAATATTTTTTTAAACATCTTCTAAATTTTTTTCAAGTTAAATAAAAATTGATATGGCATACAATATCGTGTGGGCTGCTAATCCAATCTAATCTAAAATCGGTTTTGTATTAGGAAATATTTGAGAATCTAATAGTAATTATTTTTCAAAATATTTTTTATTAAAAAATACATTAAATAATATATTTTTTAAAAAAATTATTTTTGATATTAACATATCAAAACAATATGAAAATATCAAAAGAAAAGAAATTATTTTGAAGCAAAGAAAAATTAAAATAAAAAATAATTTTTTTTTTAAATTACGTTTGAAAATGTAAAAACAAAACAAGGCTCATGGAAATGTCACTTTGCATCTTATTCTTACATATTTTATATTAAATAAAACTTAAAATATGTGATGAATTCATTGCAGCAATAGATAATTTAATTATGGACTGCTTCAATAAATTTACATTTGTATCCATCAGTAATACAGGGATTTATTGATCTTTTTTACATTGACCCATTGGTGATTAAAATAGTGAACATGAGTATTATTATATTTTCATATTATTTTGTGGCAGTAAAAACTTAACATACTTCAAATTATAATGTCATAAAATCTCAAACATTTTTTTACTAATGTGAAGTATTGAATAATGTCTAAGATTATAATTTTTTTTTTGAAAATTTTAATAAAAATTTCTCTATTTTTATTAATACCTAATTATTAACACCTTCATTATATATCATTACAACTTCCATCTTGAAAAAAAGGGGACTAATTACTAACATGTAGTTGCACATATCTTAACAGCTTACATTTGCTCTTAATAACACTTCTTTCGTACTTGTATTCTTAAAAATAAAATAGGGAATATAATGAAATATTTTCTTATCATCTTGTCCTCAACTGTCATGTATTAATAAATCTTCAATATCTAACGTATCCACACCTGCTTTTTCTGCTGTACTTCCCACGGAAAAGCATACACAGCCATATCCATTTATCTCTCATCCTGGTGCATTTGCTTGAAGTCAATATGGGCATGCTGTTTAGCAGAGAAAAATGCGAGCATGTTGAGGAATTCACGCAATGATCCGTACAAAAGCTACTCCTGCTAGATTTAAAGATTTGTCATCTCTAATAATAAAAAAGCACCCGAGCATTTTGGCCATGGAAGTGGAGCGATTATCTATCTCTTGCTAACCCCACTCGCTAAGCAGTATTTCCCATAAATTTTGTGAGTGGAATCCGGCCACTCAACAAGATTTGAGGTTCACTGATATCAAACAAGAGTTCTACTGAATGGCATGTGTGATCCTTTCAATGGTCATACAACACAAATGGATAGTAGAAGGCACACACTGTACACAGAAAGATTCACATTTTATTCTTTCTAGAGCCATCTCCGGGTATCAGTACTTTTAGTTCATTTGTAGAATTCATGCACAAGGTTGGCCTCGGGATAAAAAGTAGCTGTTGCTAACCGCTGTTGAAAAGTTAAAAACCTAAGTTTCAGTAGCGCCGACCACCGGTTGTTGATAAGAGGACTCGATTTGGTTTCTTCCCTTTCTTACTAACCTCGTTCATCCTTGGCGGATCAACATTTTCTTCAGGTTTTGGTCTGGCTGTTACATTGGCAAACGATGATGGGCCTGGATTTGTTGAACCTACATAAGCAAATGGATTCAATAGACTGAACATGAAACATGCATATGCCATAAATCTTAAACGAGACCAACAAAATTTCTCGAAAAGTAATACCATTTAAATTGGAAGAATTGTTTCCTGGCTTGTTATTTTGTAGAGGAACATTTTCCTCAATTTTCAAGGCTGGAGAATCATGTCCAGCAGCAAAACCAAACCTTGCAACATTTGAGAACAGTATCCTCTCCCCTGCAACTGGAGGGCTAGATGACATCCGGGAAGAAATACCCAGGGCTAAAGAAAAGAAGAGCAGGGGACATAAGTGAAACACCGAGCAAAAAGTTCTAGCCACAAGAACATTTATACATTCAGAAAAATTCACTGAAAAGATTATGAGCCCAATGACAGCATTTATCGTAACCACTAGCATTGAAGATTTCGATTTGGTTCCAGAAAATACAAACGACACAAAACAGGTTCTAGTTTATCTAATGTCACAATTTCTTCTAGGAGCCATGTCTAATCATAAAAAGCTAAGAGCAAAATGCAGGGATCCTCAAGGGAATTTCAAGTAACAATCTCCCAGGCATGCAATAAAACTAGGTCAACTTGGAATTTTCTGGTTAGTTAACTATAATTCATGCATTAAGGATCAAGGAAATCTCTTTACTAAGATTTAGACCATTAGAGTATCCAACATAAGGCTTAAGCTATGGTGGAAGGGTCCATTACAGCACACAGGGCCATACCCAATTTAATTCTTAACCAATATGGGAATATCCTACAATTTCACTTTCTTTATTTATTTCAAATGGACATTTTGTCACCTTGAAATTGCTAACAGGTATCACAATTGCCTAGTTCTTAGATTTAGCCTAGTCAACATGTTCACAAAGTGCAATAATACCTTCGAAGTCTTCCATAGAGAAATTAGGGGAGGTGTCATAAGACGACTGTCCAAAACTGGGTAAAGTGGGCATAGAAGCAGAAGCAGCAGCTTCAGCCTTGATCTTCTCCTTTCGTTCCTAGGAAAAAAGAAGAAGCATATAATTCAAAAAACATGGGCAAATTGTTTTACACATTCACAAGGAGACCAAAAGAGATGAGCTCATGAATGACAAAATCAACAGCAGGAGCACAAAAATCTACAGTTTACCATGCATAAATGTGAAAGGTACAGGTAACTGTTATGAATAAGCACATGCTCTCGCGCGCAAACAGAAAAAAGTCTTCAAAATTTTCTTAAGATATCGATTTTGGATTTGCATAGTAGAGAGGGAGAGAAAAACTTTCATTCATGACAACTGACATTAAAAGCAGATGCAAAACATGATAACACTGAAGAGGCACATAATACTTTCATCAGAAAACAATTGCAAGAACTTCTGGCAGCTCAATAGATTCAGATTATTTTGTTCCAGAAACAAAGATTTATGTTGAGGTTGAAAAATGTCTACACTGCCCAAATAAACATACCTTGTTGGCAAGTTGCTTCCGCAGCTTTTCACGTTTCTTGATTTCATCCATGAATGGAAGCAGGGCATTGGGAGGTAGTGCAGTATTCAAATCAATTTCACACAGCTGAAAAATAGAAGGTCACCAATAAGAAATAATAAAGATATATGATGATACATGTAGAACAGTCAACAGTGAAAAGGTACCTGAAATGTTGTTGTTAATGAAAAGTGACTTAAATAACGGTAGCGCCTTCTCATGGCCTCTGACTGGGTAATTGTCTCCAACTGCAAGATTGTTCCACTTACTCTGCAATGAAAAAAAAATCTTCAATTAAGAAGAGAAACGTATACGATGAGGATTTGATAAGGGCTAAGAAGTATTTTGATTCTTCCAACCCAATATGAAGAACCCTACTGTATCTATTCTCTCATTTATACATGACCTAGAACTTCAATTTTTAGAAGATTAAAACAAAAGCTACAAAGCATTACTAAAAGCAAATTGATATTATTAGTGTAAAATATGCATGCACTTTGATGAAATTAAAAAGTTAAAAATATTTGTACAATCATATTTAGTGTCCCTGCAGAAGGTATGCCATGAGCAAAAGTGATATGAAATACAGTGCTTTTTAGATATTGAAGATTAGGTTCTAAAATTGTAACACATTTATTGAACAGGAACCGGCACATCCTTCAATACCTGGATTAAGTACAGAGAAAAACAGTCACAGCATAAGCAATTTATCTGGATTAGGTACAGAGAATTTTTTTTATCTTAGGCCAAACCTGTGAGGCAGCAAATCATAGCTCCCATAATGGTGCAGAAGACACTTCATGTTCAATGGGTGAAGAATGAGGTGCTGACCATCAATTGCCTGGAAAAGACAGACATTCAGGAATAAGTAACAGAAACTTCACATCACATGCCACACTTCAACAGTAAGAAATAATGGTATTTGCTATAGCAATAACAAAATGTCATGAATACTTGGAAGCATGAAGCAATGAGCAGAAAACTTCTTAAACGATCATTGGCATTCTGGTTACTTCTGTTCACTGTTAAGATAACAGTACCGTCCATTTGTAATTTTCATCAAGAGGCCAATTATCAGAGAGCCCAATCCTTTTCATCGACTACAAACTTACACTTAAAAATACCATTAAATGCACTTAGTTTACTTCCACCGTGTTCTTTCATTTACTTGCTTCCATTGTGTTCTTTCATTTCATTTTGCACATATTATACAGATGACAGTCTATGCAAACCAATCTTTCAGACACATGGAACAAATACAAATAAAGAGCAAACTCCGCCAAAGCATGTTAAGCCTGCAATTCAACAGTTTCTTTTGTGTGTTTGCGATATCAATAAAACCATGTTAGTTATCAACTTATGAGCAGTGCTGAGTAGGGCAAGCAATCCTGAACACACTTATAAATTGAAGCCCTTGTCCCGGTTCTTGGTCCCTATCAGACTCTGGAAATTTGTTACAGTTCTATCCTCTTAAGTAAACAGAGAGGTAAATAAGCAATAAAGACGAAAATGAAATACAAACTCAACAGCACAAACCTGGTAGAAATTGTACGACTCCTTATCCTTAACGTCTCTATAACCATTTGCATGTGTCTGGAAATTCTTATTTTCTTCATATGAGGATGACAAAGCACTATCTTCATCTTCTGGTGACTCAACCACATCCCCCATCACATTATCAGACCCCTTATTTTTGTTATTGATATCAATAGATGGTGTTGCAGATCTAGAACTACAGGCTTTGTGCTCACCTTTAGCAGTAGTTAAAGTTGACAAAAGCCCTTGAGATCCCTTCTGACTGTTGCTAACATTGAATCTATCATCATGGCATGCCTTCTGCTCATTCCAATACTTCTTCCTCTTTTCTAACTGCTCCATTGCAGCGCAAACATATGGAAGCTTCTCTAAATCATCCACAAGACCTGAATCTGCTCTGACTAACCAACTATCCAAATCTGATATTGCTTTTCTTACTGACAATTCCACATCTGAAGTGAAAGTGAACTTTGAGAAGGGATCATAGATGTTATCGTTGCAACACAGTTCGGTCTCTGCTTCTGGTTCAATTTTCTTCAATGGAACGAAAGAATGTTTTTGTCGAGTTAGAAGCATGAACTCTATAGTTTCACCAATGCAATACTGCTTGACTTTCTCAATATAGATGGTGTACAGATCTTTTGGAGATATCATCACAAAACATAGGGGGCATCTTTTGAAGCAATCGCCTTTATGATCCTCCTCGCCCATTAACAAGTAACGAAGAATACAGGGAAAACAAAAAATATGTCCACAAGAAGTTATCTGTGGGCATAGAGGATATTCCAGGCAAATTGGACACTGCACTGGAAATGTGGTGGAATACCTAACACAAATTATGTCCTCCCATTTAAGCATTTTATCTGGATCCAATGATTCAGGAGCATAGCTTCCAGTATCTAACACAACGAACTTGTAATTAGCCTGAAGGAACAAATCCTTGTTGTAAGCCTTTTTCTTTTGTGGCCGTCTTGGAGGAGGAGCCCTTGGTTGAGGACGAGAAATGGGGTCATAATGAAAATTGAGCAAATGATTGGCATTAGTCATCTGGGCTCTTCTTCCTGAAGCATGTGTAGTTCCTCCTCGAGAGTTGACAGACCCAACACTTTGTTGACTTTGAGGAGAGGCAATGTTTCCTAACATATTTCCTTTAGACTGGACACATCCAACCCCTCCACCACCTGACTGAGATGGAGAATTTGTGAGCGCATTTTGGTGGGCCCAACTTCTTTTACTATTTGGTGTCCCTAATTCATTCACCTGAATAGAGATACAAAAAAGAACGAACACAAGCTGTCAGCTGTAGTGGTTAACCACTATTGTCACTGTTTCAACTATGCCGTTTCTTTTATGTTCCTTGGATATCTAAAGAATGGGTAAAACTATCCTTTTGTGGTTCAAGTTTATGAACTTCATCCAACAAATGCACCCATAAGTTCATCAGCAGATTCTACGATTGAACTTCAAATTGGTACCTTACCTCTGCGGAGGATCCGGCAGAATCTTCTGTAACTGGAGCCGATTTGCCTGCCACAAAAGTTGCACTAATCAAACATGAACACAGTAAGTCTCTGAAGACTCTCTTACGGGTATAAGAACAACTCTTGATGCTGGCCAGGACATCTTAGATATGCTATACTCACATTATAATGTGATCCGAATTGTTTTATGATTCTAATTTTCAGTTTTTTATAACTTAATCTGATTTTAACCATAAAAATCATGGATAGATAAATAAGGATTGCATTGCAAAAACAAATGCAGTAAAAAATAGTAAGTAAACAATTTCATTGCATTTTCAAACAAAAACAAAATTAACCTCTTTCACGTTTCCTTTTCTTTTTAATTTCATTTAGTTTTTCACCTCTGCATAAATAAATAAATTCAAGTGAAAAATCCAACTCTCAATTAAGCACGTGAAACATAAGCTATTATATTCACCCAACGAATCACACAAACAAACAAAGAAGTTAAATAAAGAGGAAAAAACATAAGCTTCAAAAGAAGTTAAGGAAAAATAGTAGAAATCAATTAAGGAAATGGAGGAAGAAACCCTAGAAATACCAGAGAGGTGCTGAGACTGAGGCTGAATCTGGGATTGGAGGGAGAGAGGGGAGCGAGATTGTGGAGGAGAGCCATGACTGGAGTAATTAGGGTTTAGAGGAGGAGATTCAAGCGAAGAAGACGATGCGGAACCTCGGACCTGTGTAGGCAAGATGGACATGAAATTTTCAACCTGAAGTTTTTGCCTCAGCGATTTAGAAATTTTTTTCTCGTTTACCTTGCCTCGTTAATGAACTTTTTAATACACTACGCTTTTTATACTTGACCGCATATATATTGTTTTCTTAATTTACAATACCATCCCTGGCTTTTGTGCCTCTTCTACGCCATATTTTTTGGTAACAAATTTCAGCTCAGTCCTTTGAGCACAAAATATTGTAAACCGAAATCTCTCAATAGTGAGAAAGTTGACTTGTAACGATTTACTAGGTGGCTCATGTCAATAACTTGATATCAAATATTTACTTTCCTTATAATTTTAAGTTTCAATTATGTGATTATTAATATAATAATTATTAATTTTAAAATCCGTAAAATTACTCAAGTATATATAAAATAACCCGAATGTCATATTAATAAATAAAAAATTAACTTGTGTAATTATTATATATAAAAATAAATTCTGAATTTGATGAAACTATTTACATTAACTCACTGCTATCTTGTATATTAACTAACATAAAGTATCAACCCTTAATTTATGAATAATTTATTTTTTCAGCTCAAATATAAATTCTATAATCAAGCTTTCTTCTATAATTGTAGCCTGTGAAAAGTCTATTATTTATCTATTTTTTTATTTTATGATTCATCATTGACTCCATCCATGAAATACTGTATAAAATATTAGTTTATTTTGGATCACCACATAAACATTCTTACCATTTTCTCATACTCACTATTTCATTCTTATCCTTATATTTTTCTCATTTCTCTTTCATATTTACTTATTTAAGCATTAAATAATCTCTCCACAAGTGACTTATTTTTTTAGCAATATATATCCGAGTTCAACTACAAAGTCTATAATAAAATCTACGTCTTGGTTTAGGATTACAAACCGTGGAAAATTCCATTGTTTGTGTAAAGTTTTTTTTTAAAAAAATTTGATTAAAAGTATTGGAATTGTCCAACATTGCTTCACTTTAGCTATCTATTACTTTTTATTATTTTGAAAAAAAGATATTGCAGGTTGATATTTGGACAGTGAATCAAATAATATAGAATACTGTATTTTAAGTATAAAATTGATTTTTATTTATTCATATATATCTTTTCTTTTAAGAATTGAAATTAGTTAATTCATATTGAAATGAAATATAGGTTCTCTATGGTGTTAATTCGTTTATGTATGGGTTAACAAGAGAACTAGTTTTAAACAGGAAGGACCAACTAATAGTATGAGCCAAAACTAGAAAAAAGTTAAAGTGTTGGGACTGATTCATAAACAATGTGATAAATTGGAGACTAATTTGTAGTTTTATTTTTACTTCATAAATGGGAGTATTATTGGTAAGACTTTTTGACTGGTTGGCATATTCTTCTTCCTTTTTGCACAGTAACGGATCACTGCTCGCTCACTTCTCTTACTTCCATTTCCATTTCCATTTCAATTCCAAATCACTCTACTGGTTTTTAGACAGAAAGCGGAAGATCATGAGCTTCCAAGATTTTCAAAATGGCAAGAGACCTTCCTCCAGTTCTTCCACTTCCAGAAGCCCATCGCAAGCGGTGGCGGCCGGTATTTTCCAAATCAACACAGCCGTTGCCGGCTTCCGTCGTCTTGTCGATGCCATCGGAACCGACAAGGACACTCCTGAACACCGACACAAACTGTCTGTCTTCCTTTTTTGTGTCAATCGCTTCCTCTGTAAATCAATGTATTAATTAACATCGATTCTTCAATCACATTAACAGGCATAATTCAAGGCAACGGATTCTGCAGTTAGTTAAAGAGACTTCTGCTAAACTCAAGTCGTTGAGCGAACTCGACCACGATCCTGACATCAATGTATTTTTTTTATTGCCTTGCTAATTTGATTTTTATGCTACTAATTGTGATTGTGATTCTTAATTGAAGCCGAGCAAGAAAATTGAAGATGCGAAGCTAGCAAGAGATTTTCAAATCACATTGCAAGAGTTCCAGAAAGTTCAACAGCTTGCTTCTGAGCGCGAGTCCACTTACTCTCCTTCTCTTCCTCCTCAATCTTCTTTGCCTCCTTCGTGCGTGCACTAACTTTTATTTTCCTTGCTTGTTTCTACTTTTTAATTTTTGCCTGTTATTTTTTTGCTGTTACCTTTCAAAATTTGTTAACTTTGCTGGTTTTTTTTTTTTCTTGTTTTGGGATACAGCTCTGGCTCCGGTGAATATGTGATCGCTAGTATGGATCAAGATAACCAACCTTTTTTAAGGGAACAGAGAAGGTATCTGTGTTATTTGCCTACTCCTACTCTTGACTCGTGTATCAAAGTTTCTGCTGCTTCTTTTTGGAATTTTGAGTTGTCATTTGCAAGTATGTCGGGATATATTAAAACAGTTGAATTTGCAAATCTGTTGATGTGTACAGAGTCAAATCAGTTACACTGTCTGTACAGAAGCTTGAGCAAGTAATTGTTGTCAATTTTCATCGGTTGTGGTTGTGTTTGTACTCGTTGGGTTGCTGCTTGTCTTTCCTTTTCGTAATCGGATTGTAATCGTGTGTCTTTTTCTGTAACGTGTTTTGTGTAGCTCGTTTCTTAACATACCAGTGCAAACTAGCTACCCCCACTTTGAGACCCTTTTTTTTTCTCGTTGAAATCTTAACAAACCCCTTGTAGATTCATTTTCTTCAAAGAAGGAAAAAAAGAGCAGCGTTGTTGCTTTTATTGGAAGATTCAAACAACCTTCATTGATTCTTGTCCTTGAACAAAAACGTGCAGGCAGGAGGTAATACTTCTGGATAATGAAGTCGCATTTAATGAAGCCATAATTGAGGAAAGGGAACAGGGTATTAGAGACATAGAGGAACAAATTGGAGAAGCAAATGAAATATTCAAGGATCTTGCTGTTCTAGTTCATGACCAGGGTGTGGTTATTGGTGAGTCCCCGATCCCTATAAGATGGATTTTTCCTTTGTGCCAGTTACTCTTAATTGACACTTGTGGCCTTTTTTGCTTTCCTCTTACAATATCTAATTTATTTATTTCATTACAACAGATGATATTCACTCAAACATTGATTCTTCTGCTACTGCAACAACGCAAGCAAGAGTTCAGCTATCAAAGGCTTCGAAAACCGTGAAATCTAAATGCTCGTGGGTAAGTAGTCAATTCTATTAAGTTAAGCTAATAAACGTTGACTCAATGTTATGCCTTGTGGTAGCATTTGGACAGAACTGGCTTTCAGATATAAAATGCTAGGTCATTTCTTAATCAGTAGAAGAAAAATGTTACAATATGAAGGACATAAACTAATATGAAGGGATGACATCCCGCACTTGGTTACAGATATATAGTCCATCACCTTGTCCATCTCTGTTTTCTTTTTATTGAATTCAGGAACCGGAATTTTCTACGTGAATTTGTGTGTGAAAACATTAAATACCAACCAGTACTGGTGGAAGTGTGAAAAATAATAGCATTGTATGTGAAATGACAAAAACATAGAAATCCCAATAGAATGTAATGGTGTTCTTTTCTTTTTTGTCCATTTGGTTTGGCTTCATGGCAGTCACAACTCCTGTATATTCATGTCCATTTGTAATTGCTTACTGTACATAGAAGGATAAAACCAGCTGTTATTGTTGCCATCACCTTTCCTTGTTCATCTTCTCGTTTGCTAGCAAGTGATATGGACTATTAAGGCCTAGATGAATATGATCTACAATTGTGAAATGTCTTTGTAAGGCTAGTTGATTTTTACCTCTGCAATGTAGTTTCCGTGGCCTGGAGTATTTGGGTTCATATTATTTTTGCCTTTTTGAAATGTGGAAAAGATGTGACAGTTTTTGTCATTTTCACAAACAGTGCTATTATTTTTCAGTCAATAACTCATTCCAGCAGAAATAGCTTCCAATCACTATAAATATCAGTAACGAGTCAATTTGTCTTTATTGGGTTTGTTAAATTATCATCATATATTTTCCCGTTCCTTTAGCAGCCAGGGTCCAGGATAAGAAAAAAATAGCACAGATTTACAAGGCGGGTTAGAAAGTCATGCACCATCTTGCCTTTTTGAAATGTGGAAAAAGTCGGGTAAAAGTAAAGATAAGTTCATTCATATAAAGCAAAAAACCAAATAGTTCTATCATATGTTAAAGAAAACACACAACAAGTTCCCTTTTATAATCTGTATTAAAAGAATATTCATATTTAATTGTGCTGTTTATATTGCTCAATTTTTATATTAAAAAATAATAATTCGAGGGGAAATTTGGACTTGGGATAATTTTCCGATTCTAGCTATTATTTGTGGCCTTTTGTCCATGAAGTATTTACATTCTTGAAAGTGCTGTTATCGTGATATTGCTATTTCTTTTTGGCAGTGTTGGTGGCTACTGGGAATTGCTGTAGTTGTACTCGTTGTCCTTCTCCTCATCCTCATTTTATAGTGTGCAAGTACATGAGTGCATTTGTGGTGTGCCTTCACAGTACGAAGTTTTGAGTGGACTTATTGTAACTTTGATATATCTCCATTTCCTCCCCGCATGTTATTGGCGTGTATAGAGTGTAATGGCCGTTGTTTTCTTTCTCGTCCATTTGGTTTGGCTTTGCGGCAGTCACAACTCCTGTATATGTATGTCCATTTGTAATTGATTACTGAACATGGAGGATAAACCAGCTTTTATTGTTGCCATCAGTTTTCCTTATCGGCAGATCGCATCTTCTCGTTTGCTAGCAAGTGGCGTGGACTATCAAGGCCAGGATGAATATGATCTACAATTGTGAAATGTCTTTGTAAGGTTAGTTGATTCTTACCCCTGCAATGTAGTTTCATTTGGGTTTAAATCATAGGGTACAGCAGCTTCGGGAGCTTGGAAAAGATTTGACTATTCCACCAATATCAATGCTGGTAGAAGGATCTGTTTCGTTTATCAATTTCAGCCCTCAAAGTAGTTTTTGCCTGGATGATATGGTGATGTGTTCTCCATTCAGCGGTGGAAGCAATCTCAAAATTCTTGGGTGTAAATAGATCAAGCTGGCTAATGTGGGACGGTTGCCGATTGCATTTCCAGGGGACATTGGTGTTTGCTAACCTTGGCAGCATGTGATAACAGAGATGTTTGTAAGCCGATGAAACAAAGTTTAGAGGGCTATGCTGTTCCAAACCCTGGGAATCCCTGATTCCGGCCCGTTGTTTCCTCAGAACAACGGAGGCAAAATCAATGGAAGGGAAGAAGAAGAGTAGGAGAGAAAATGGGAGATGGAATATTCCTCCACGCGTTTACATTGCCAAACCCTTCTACCCGTTTTCCTTTTTGTTTGGAAACAGTGTTTTTTTAAAATTTATTTTTTTATTAAAAATAATTTTTTTTTATGTTTTTAAATTGTTTTAATATGTCATGTTAAAATTAATTTTTAAAAAATAAAATAATTTTATCTTAATATATTTCTAAATAAAAAATATTTAGATTGATCCTACAATAACAATTCCAAACCCACACCTTCATATTGCTTAAAATACCTCCAATTCCGCCACCTAATCCTCTGTCTCCTCGTTTCCTCCGCCCACCAAACCCTAAACTTTCTGACGGCAGCGCTCCCATCCGCCGCTTCACTCCTCTCCAATCTGTTAAAATCTTCTTAACACGACCAAGTGATTGAGAATGAAAATAGGAGTAGAACAGAAGAAGAAGAGGAGGAGAAAGAGAGTTGACAGTTTTAGTAAACTGAAATTCTTATTTCTTCATTGCCAAGATTCTCTACAACCTTTCCTTTTATACAATCAATCTCCCTCCTAACTTCTAAGAGAATTCTAACTAACCAACTAAATAAATAGCTAATTACTAACTACTTGCCACGTAAGAGCTTTCCTAAGATTCATAACAATTCCCCTTCTTATGAGATTCATGTCCTCAGTAATCAAGGCAAGGAATTGAGTATTAAGCTCTTCTAAATTAATCCCATGGCCACAGCTCGTTCTTCATAATTTTCCTGTCTAGAATGGCCATGAGACTAACCCTGACTCTTCCTTACTCCTCAACCTTGCCTTCGTCCATTATTAGAACCTACTTTTACATCCAACAACCTTGTCTAGAGTGGTGAGGAGGGGTTGACTAAGTGTGATTTGGAGGATTCTATGTTGAGAGCGGTGGCTATTTTGGATCTGGTTTTTGTGGTTAATGTCATGTTTGTCGTGCTCATTGTTATGGTTGTTCATGGTGTTTTTGCTAAGATTTTTAGGGCTTGGGGTTAGGAGATTAGGAGTATGTTATGAAGCTTTGCTATCTACGGCCTCTTCTGCTGCTGATTCTTCGAATCATATCCAAATGAAGGCTTTGACGGGCATGCAGGCTTGATCTTTGGGTGGTTCTTTCCTTTTATTTTGATATGAGATGCATGATAATTACGAGTGTTTACATGCTACGTGAGAGTCGAAGAAGAAGGAAAGTTATTGCATCACTTCTTTTGACACTTCACGTTGATTGATTGAATGAGACATGGTAACCTCCTGAAACTTGACGAGTACTTTTTGTGCATACAAAACCCTTTTGCTTTCTTGTTTTTTCAGCCCCGTTTCCTTTGATTTTGAGCCTCTTTTCCTCATTTTCTTCCCTCGTCGTGTGCTTCTTCATTTCTTACTTGGTTACTGTTCATTTCAGTGACTATACTGAAGTCCCTGTCAAGTAAGGTGTACCTTGTTTCTGTATCATGCATTTTGCTTTTCCTGCCCAATAATGCATTTAGAACAATGAGAAAGCTGACACTTTACAAGGCAATTCACAACGGATACTATAGAAAAATTGCCCTGCTCCATTGAGATATGACAGGGATGAGATGTTGATCAAGGTACTGCGGCCTTCTTACACTCTATTGCCCGGCATCTTAACTTTGATGCTATGGCATAAAAGAACTGATGACTTGTTGGTATATGACGATTAGAGAATTTTATTGCCCCAGACTCGACGATTAGAGAACTTGCATATATTATGATGAGATTCAAATTCTAATTATTTAGTGATTAAAACTCTGATATCATATTAAAGAATTATCTCAACTCAATAATTTAAACAGTTAGGTAAAA
This sequence comes from Populus alba, assembly GCF_005239225.2. Classification (NCBI taxonomy): domain Eukaryota; kingdom Viridiplantae; phylum Streptophyta; class Magnoliopsida; order Malpighiales; family Salicaceae; genus Populus; species Populus alba. The sequence continues at coordinate 11,082,412 of NC_133297.1, read as the reverse complement.
TTTTAAGATATAATTTATACTATTGGTAAAGCATTTTTATATTTATATTTCTATTTAGACTTCATTAGTAATTTGTTGAAGGCCTTTGGTTTGTCCTCGTCTTACTATCAGTCTTTAAGATCGCCAACTGGGGAACAGTTCACCTTTGGCATAACTAGCTGGACTGTGTGTCTTGTGTCTCAGGAATAACAATTTATCCCTCTGCAGAGCCAACAGAATAAGGAGAACAGTGAAATTGCTTGACTGACTCGTCAAATTCTCTATGATTGATTGCTTCTTCATCATTTAAAGATTTTTTTAATTTCCCTTGTTTGGTTTTCAAGAAAAATTCCCCTTACTATCTTCCGATGTCTAACCTGAACATCTCTGGTTTTGGCCATGGTGAGATGCGAAAACAAAGCAATTTGCTAGGGTGAGAAAATAATTATGCTATGCCGGTGCAGAATAATTATTGTACCGTCTTCTCTTGATAACTATACATCTTGCTTCCTACCCAGGAAAGATTGCAGGAAACTAGGCGTAGTCTTGGAGAAGATGGAGCTTACAGTAGCAACTTAAATACAGACGAAATTTATACTTCCATTGAAGACAGCGGAAAAAGCTCCTGCCCTACGCAAATTAATTCATCAATTAAAATCTCAGGCATCAAGAGTAAGCTCAATTGTCTCTACTCTGTTGTTTTTCAAGCATTGATGTTGGTTGTCATATAAAAGCCAGTAACCATGGGCTGCTGCCCTAAACAAGTGCAAAGAACACGAGAAATCCACAGTTGGTGTCTTTCTCTCCTATCCCGTGTTCAGTTTTTGATGGTGGGATTATATGAACACGAATCTGCTGGAGGGAGATGGAGAAAGAGAGGCAGCTAGCTCAGGTTGATGAGGCTTGTAACAAGGTCTGAGTGTATATAGCAAATGTGATCTGCTCCTCGTAAACTGTTCTTGTATGATGAATGAATTGAAGAGCATGAATCTCTGGGCAATCTGCTAGCTAGAAGAACCTATTTCATGTTTTCGAAGATTCAGATTTTCTTCTTTAAAGAATTTAGATGTGATATCTACAATGTCATCTGAGTGTTGAACAATTTTTTCAAGGTTTGTGCTATCGGCAATTCGGGCTGGAGCAGCGTGTGGTAATTGCCAAGAATTTGGCAGAGTGGCCTCGAATTCCATTCCATGGCCTTTGGTTTGGTCATTATGACCAACCGAATTAAATGATCGGTTGCTAACATTTCAAATAATAATAAAAAAACATGATTCTGATGTTAATAATTTTTTTTAATGAGAAAAGTGTTATTAAAGTGTTTTTAAATTTTCATCTCGTTAAAAGAAATAGATCGAGATTAAAGAATAAATTTTTTTGTTCGAGTGTTCATGAGGTGTTTAATTTCTTGTAAAATTAAGTCAGAAAATAGATTTTTGAGTTCAAAAAAGTTAAACCTGACTTTCTAATCATATTTTTTATCGTTAAAATTTAAACCAGTAGAGAGCATATCATTCACACTTAAACATAAAACAAATTGATAAAAAATATCATCCTTATATAGATTGACTAAATATTTTTTTTCCTTCAAAAATCATTCAAACTCTTTCAAATATTTATTTTAAATTTTGAAGAATTAAATAAAAACTAGCTTTGAAAATGTTCCATCACCCATGCTCTTACCTCTGTTCTATAGTTTATCATGCACATATGATAATATTGAACAACAACTGAATTTTTTGTAATCTATAGTTATAAAAGTTTTGGAAGGACTTAGGATGTCAAATTGTGCACCTTCATTATCATCCATTGTCAAAGGGGGTAAATTTAGGTAGAATTAATGCCTACAAAATGTATTGGAAAAGGAGTTGATAAGTAACATTCCTTATGTACCTACGATTGACAGTTTGATGTATGCACAAGTCCGCATAAGACCTGACTTGGAATTTGCAGTATGAATGTTGGAAAGGTTCCAAAGTAATCCATGAATAGATCGTTAAAAAGCTGGTAAGTAAGTCATTAGGTGCCTACAAGGAATAAATGATTACAAGTTGACTTGCAAACATGCTAATTATTTTGAGGTGATTGGTTATTTAGACTCGAATTTTGCTAGTTGTGTAGGCATAAGAAAATCTACTCTAGAATACATTTTCTTTTTGCTAAAAGAGTTGTATCTTGAAGAAGTACTAAGCAAACTATTATTGCTTCATTTACTATGAAAGTTAATTCATTGCATGTTATAAAGCAATGACACAAGCAATTTGGTTAAGAGAATTTATTTATGGTCTTAAAGTTTTTTATCCCATATCAAGATCAATAAACATATATTGTGATAACTCGGTTGCAATTTTCTTCTCTAAGAGTAATAAGTATGGAAACCCAAACAAGCATATCGATATAAAATATTTCATTATGAGAGAGAAAATGAAGGAATATGAAGTTCTCATCGAGCATATAAGCATTGAGCTAATGATTGTGAATCCCATGACTAAAGCATTGCCAACAAAACAATAGAAAGATCTTACGGATCATATGGGTCTAGCTAATCTATTTGATATTTTACTTCATTTTCTTTTAGTTGATTGTTTAGATAATTTTTATGTTATTCTTAGAAACTAAAGTGATGTTTTGTGTACATAAAGTATTATTTTCTATATCTATTGAGATATATAAAGTTGGACCCGATTGACTTATTGGAAGTTCATTCATAAAGTTTATTTTCTCATTAATTATTTATTTTAAGGATGCAATGTATTGTAATACATGAAAGAAAGTGTTTGATAAAGTGTGATCATTATTATTCATATGTTGTATTCTTGATTTAAGCATGAGCATTTTCACTTAGATATTTTGAACTTTATAAAGATATTGTCATTTTTCAGGTGATGTCCTATAGGCCAAGTGGTAAAATGTTAGAATTTTTTTTTTTTTTAAATGGCCCATATATTAAGTACATTTTAAATTAAGTGACAATTAAGGCTTAAAGCTCATTAGACTCTAGTAGTAAGCCAAGCACATACATTATGGATGAAGCTATGATGAATAAAGGTACAAAAAGATTGGGTTATATACAAAAGGTTTTTTTTTTCTAATTAACAAAAGTTTCCTTCCTTTTTTTTTCTTCTAATAGTTAGGTGGTGACTGCCTTTTATTCAATAAGAAGTGATTTCTTGATAAATTCTTACCATGAAAATTCAATAAACTAGAGAATTTAATGTATTTGTACTTTTATATGTAGGAAGTTAGGCATGGAAATAAGTATAATATTATTCGCACATTAAATATCTTTCTTATTTATTCAAATTCAATACTAAAAAATAAGTTCATGTTTAAGAAATTATATATACCCCAACAATTAAATATATGTACATCAAACTCTAATAATGAATGAAGTATTTTTTTTTTTCCTGAAATTATATAATATGCATAAACAGTGGCAAATCCAGGGTTTTTTAAATAAGGGGGCAAACTATTAACAAATACTTGAAATTATGTTTTATGTAGATATGCATTATATAGATAAATTAATTTGAAATATATGTACTAACTCATATAAAAAAAATTAATTTAAGAATACTTTCAAAATGAAAAAACTTATGTTATAATTGTTTATTTTTTAGTTTTTATATTTTAAAACCGTTTCATAATAACTTTATTATCAATCTCATTGAAGATATTTTTCTCAATATATATAATCAAACTATCATTCATCTATTTTAGTTTAAGGTGGGTTTAATGCTTGTGTTTTCTAAATCTTCCAACAATTGTAACAGTCTAGCCCAACCTGCTGCATATTGTTTGTTTTGAGCTTTACGTCCTCATGGTTTTGTTTCTAGTGATGCAAGCTTATCACTGAGTCTGACGCTCCAAAACACGTACAACAAGTTAGCGACCAGCACTATAAATAAGGCCAACAACTATCTCCTCACCCGCCGATGTGGGATCTTACTACAATTCTATGCTAACATATGATAGAGAGTAGCTAAGATCATAGCTTAAAAGGATTGCCATGACCAATTAATGTTATTATCATTGACTTATTGTTTTCTACAGGTGGGTTAAATATAAATATTAAATATTTTTTTATTTCTATTGTGTCCCTAATTTTTTGAGTTGTCATATACTTTATTTTTAATCACTAGTAAGTTCATCACCATCCATTTTCAATATGAAATTCATAGCAAAATACTTATCATCAATTCATCAAAACCCATTTTATTTCATATCCATGTGCATATAATATTATCTATATACATATTAATTCAACAAACTCTTAAATTATCATAAATCCTAACATTTTCAATAACTAATTGTAAAGAAATAAAACTAAAATTAAACAAAAAAACAAATACAAAAGAGGAGGAAACTTACCTAAAGTATGAAACATAAGAGGTTATTTGCTTAACTAATTAATAGCTCAGGATTTGAAGAGAAATTTTATGCGAAAAAAAAGAGGTAAGAATAGTACTAGCTTGAAAAAAAAAAGGACTCTTAGTTAATTAGAAAGAAAAAGAAAGAAAAGGGGAAAGATAATGAAATATACTGAACATATATATTATATTATATTGTAAGTTAATAATAGCTAACTTGGGTTAATTGGTAACCAGCAAAAAAAATTAAACCTGCTAAGATATTATTAATATTCTAATATAAAAGGATTATAAAAAGAAGATAAGGAGGGCAATTGCCCTTTATGACCTTACATGGCTTTGCCACTATGTACATAAGGAGAATGGCTATAAATGAATTATTTCATTTAGAGGTGATTATTTTCAGTTTGGTTTGGTTTATATATATATAAAAAACAACCAAATTTAATTTTCTAAAAAAAACTCGAAATCAAACCAAAACCGGTTCAAACCGGTTTGCCTCGGTTTTTTTTTGATTCGATTTTTTTTCAGGGCTTGGTTCGGGTTTTTCTAGTTTTTTTTCTGTTTGGGTTACAGTCGATTTGTTCGCTTTTTTTTAAAATTTTAATCGGTTTTTTTTCACGGTTTGATTTTTTCTATTTAATCGTTTTTTTTTTTTTTTTCCCACCCTTAATTTCATCTAATAAATAAATAAAACTTGAAAAGAATCATATATTTTAACATCCTATATCCACAAGAAATCCTCGAGTGTTTCTTCATATAATAATTAAGTGTGTTTATTTCCTCCCAGCATGATCACCCATTTCATGTTTATCCATATAAAATTTTTATAGAAATAGACTTGGTCTCGCGAGAAAAATTGGTTGAAGAATCCACAAGCTTTTAAAATTCAAACAATTGAAATAATCATGGTAAGATTATAACTAGTTGTTACAACTTATAATCCATAATAAATAAATAAAAAGATAAATTATTGTTGATAACGTGGATAATGTAGATTAGGGGTGAGCAAATTCAGTTCGGTTTTTATTAAAAAAAATAACTAAATCGAACCGAACTGAAACCGGTTCGAACTGACCGGTTTCGGTTTTTTAAGGGAAAAAACCGTTTCAAACCGGGTTGGCTCGATGGTTTTTTTGGTTCGAGAACCGAACCGGTTTTTTTTTTAAAATTTTAATAGATTTAATTGGTTTTTTGTTCGGTTTTTTCAGTTATTTTTTTCTTATTTTCTTGATTTCTTGATTTTTTTACTCACCCTAATGTAGATTAGCCTGGCGGGCAGGGTATCCTACTTGGGAATTTTTTTTTTTAAGAGGAGGAGAGGTAGGAAAGGTTAATTACGTCACTGCATGCGGAAACTACTTTAAATTCAACAACGAAGAAAGGCATGTGGTTCGACATCTACCACTCGTTAACAGCCTAACCCCCAGACCCACGTGGCCAACCAGCTATCCGTCCCTCCAACCTACCAAGGACCAACTGTCCCTCTAAGCTGCATCTCTTTATAAATACCCTGTTACCTTCCTTTCATACATGCCATCGACAGTAATTTCAACTTTTTTATTGCATTTGTCTCTCTCTCTGTTCCCCAGCTAGCTTCTGAACATTCAAAGAGCTAGCTGCCCGTAAAGATGGCACCGTCGATTGAGGAGATCAGAAAGGCCCAGCGAGCCAGTGGTCCAGCCACCATCCTGGCCATTGGCAAGGCCACCCCGGCCAACTGCGTCTCCCAGGCTGACTATCCTGACTACTACTTCCGGATCACCAACAGCGAACACATGACTGAGTTGAAGGAGAAGTTCAAACGCATGTGTACGTGTCTATTTCATATATTCTCACACAGTACTCCAGCATTTAAACTCCACTTTTTCACTTGATTATAGATGTTGCTTCACCGCCAAGAAAAATCCAAAAACGTTCATGGAATTTATTCTTACATGCTTGATATTTTCTGTCGACATACACGTATCTATCTATCCATAGAAAACACCCGTAGTTTGATTCCTTCTACTTGTATTTCATATATGCATTTGCGATTAACTAGAAATCTCGAGTTGATTTAACTCTTGAGAGTGAGTACTGGTGTGTCATGGTATAAAAAAAAAAACAGTGAAAGAGAAAACGGCTGAGGGAGCTGTAAGAGAGGGGGAGGGGGTATATGTATTAATTCTGCTTACAATGATTTACAACTCAATGGGATTAATTTTATGATTATATGATTTCCATGAACAGGTGACAAATCTATGATCAAGAAACGGTACATGCACATAACCGAGGAGATACTGAAAGAGAACCCTAGCATGTGTGAATACATGGCTCCGTCTCTTGATGCACGCCAAGACATGGTGGTTGTGGAGGTTCCAAAGCTGGGAAAAGAAGCTGCAACTAAGGCTATAAAAGAGTGGGGTCAGCCAAAATCCAAGATCACCCACCTTGTATTCTGTACAACCTCAGGTGTAGACATGCCAGGTGCTGACTACCAGCTCACCAAGCTCCTCGGCCTGCGTCCCTCCGTAAAGAGACTCATGATGTATCAGCAGGGCTGCTTCGCCGGCGGGACCGTCCTTCGTTTAGCTAAGGACTTGGCTGAGAACAACAAGGGCTCACGCGTTCTTGTTGTCTGCTCTGAGATCACTGCTGTCACTTTTCGTGGACCATCTGATACTCACTTGGATTCCATGGTAGGTCAAGCGCTTTTTGGCGATGGTGCTGCAGCAGTTATTGTAGGTGCTGATCCTGACACTTCCATTGAGCGTCCATTATTCCAGCTTGTTTCAGCTGCACAAACCATCCTTCCTGACTCTGACGGGGCCATCGATGGACACTTACGTGAGGTTGGTTTAACCTTTCACCTGCTAAAGGATGTTCCTGGGCTAATCTCAAAGAACATAGAGAAAAGCCTGGTTGAAGCATTCGCTCCAATTGGTATCAACGATTGGAACTCCATATTTTGGATTGCACACCCTGGTGGCCCCGCGATTCTTGACCAGGTTGAGATTAAGCTAGATCTAAAGGAAGAGAAACTGAGAGCTACAAGAAACGTCCTCAGTGATTATGGCAACATGTCAAGTGCTTGTGTTTTGTTCATCTTGGACGAGATGAGAAACAAGTCTCTCGAGGAAGGGAAAAGCACCACCGGTGAAGGGCTTGAGTGGGGTGTTTTGTTTGGATTCGGACCTGGACTCACCGTTGAGACAGTGGTGTTACACAGCGTTCCAGTAGAACAAACAATCTACTCATGAGCCATGAATTACGAAGTTCTGGAGACAACCTGCGGTTGTGGAAAGCATATTCTATGATTATAAGCATAAAAAAAATAAGATCTTTCGACCAGCAATATATATTGGGCAGTTATATGCTAAGGTTGCCTTTAAGGGTGTTGATGTAAGGTTTTTATCCTCTGTGTGTGTCGGTGTGTCCATTTTTTAGTGTCAAAAAGCTTTTATTCCTCCGTGGCCTTGTGATATCAGGGGATGGTTATTTCACATCTAGATCCTAGCCGTTCTCCCTGTATCTCTTGTGGATTAACTTTCTTTAAGGCAATGTATTCTTGACTATTAATTTCACGTATTTAATTCTGTGAAAACTTCAATTTTAGTCCCTCCCACCATTCCAAATCTTTTGAGAAACAATTAAGCCTCTTCAAAAACTTTTGTCCAATCTACACGCCCGCGTATAATACTGTGTGATCTAGGACGTTAAATGAAGTCCGGATGTGTTCTAATAATTTTAGCATCAAATCATATTATATTCTTGCTCCATAGCTTCTATATCATTCACCTACAAGAGTAATTATAATTGTTTTTTTTTAAATATATTTTATATTAAAATAATATTTTTTTAAAATTTTTTTTTTAAAATCAACATATTAAAACGATTCCAAAACATATAAAATAATTGAATTTTTATAAAATATGATTTGCATTGCATTCTCAAACAGTGCATACAGTACAAAGATGATGTTGTCTAATATAGAATATATTTGAAGAAGACTTGATAATATATATATATATATGAGATAACATTAAGGGATAATTAAATGGGATTTATTTCATTTTATTTACCTTTTATTATCATTAAGGTTCTCCATTAATTAAGAGAAACAGTGGTTAACCTGTCTGTGTATGGATGGAAAAACGTCACAACAGCAATTAATACCAATAAAGAGAAACATAAATATTAATGGCGGAGGCATAGGAATAACCAAAATTTAAGGAACATATTGTAATAATGAGAGTTAATTACGGTACATGTCATTATTGGCCCATCAATATATACATGGATGTCGTTTGGTAATGTGGTAAAAAAATATTTTTAAAAAATTTTTAAATTTTTTTTTTCTTTAAATTAATATATTTTTTTATGTTTTTAAATTATTTTAATGTTCTGATCTCAAAAATAATTTTTTAAAATAAAAAAATATTATTGACAATCTTTTCTGAAGTAAAATATATTTTGAAAAGTAACAGCAACCACATTTTCAAACACGATCGTTGCTTCGAGGAATTAAGCAATATTAAATGGAAATATTTAATAATAATAATAATAATAACAATAATTGGTGGTGTTTGAAATTGTGACGACAATTATTTTTAGAGTATTTTTTTTGTTTTGAAATATATTAAAATAATATTTTTATTTTATTTTTAAAAACAATTCAAAATTATTAAAAAATTTAAGTTAAAAAAAAAACCATAAACATACCCACTGAGAGATGATTGTGTGTATTAAATTTATTTATATGCATGAGGCTGATGCGGGATATTGTGGGGATGAGCTTTTAATTAAAATTGAATTAAAAAAAAGAAAGAGATTTATCTCCAAGAAAGAACATGATTTTGGATTAAAAACCATACTCTAACATGATAATTAAACTCTGAACCGTGAGAAACACCCTAGTGATTATCTTTCTTCTTTGTTAATTATGAACCATAATTATCATTTATTAACGCATTAAGCACTTACTTTGAAAGGGATGTGCTACGAGTAATACAGGACTTGGTGCAAATAATGACAAGATAGAACTACGGAGTCCTTTTCTTAGGCTTCCAGTGTTTTGTAAATAATATTTTTTTGAGAAAAACGTTTTGTAAAAAAAAAAAATATTTTTTATTGTTTTGATATATTAAAAAAAATACTTTTAAGTATAATAAATTTTTTTACTTTGGTGGATTTTAAAATATGATAATAAAATGTGAAAAATTATTATATTAATGATAAAAATAATGATGGTGGTGGATACTTTAATAACAAAGTGATAACCAGGATGACATCAGAAAATATAATTAAGGGGAGCCAAATTAGTAATGTGGTTGTAATGTTGTTAATAGTGATAATCAACGACGGTGGAATGATTGCTATTGTTATGGTAGTAGTGATAATACTAGAAATTATTAATGAAGTGGTCAGGCATGATGTTTGTAAATATTGTGAGTTAGTAGTATAAAGAAAATATTTTATTTTTCTTTTTTAGGTTAAAAATATATAAATTATCTATGTTACGTTACGAGCGAGAATAACTTTTTTAATGTAAAAAAATATCCAAGCATTGTAAACATACTTCTCCTCAAGAAAAACAAATCTTAATCATTAATCCAAAATAAAATGTATTCGATGCATACATTTAATAAGATAGATTGAAGATTATATGAGTTGATAAATGCTAAAAAGTGATTTTAACACAGACTAATTCATGAAATTCAAAAAACATTCATAACTATATATATATGTGTGTGTGTGTGACATATGAAATGTGTTGAGAGAAGATATTGAATTTTTTAATTTAATTATAGGGCACTAATGGTTTTTTTTTATAAGAATTGTAATAATTTAAACTATATTGAAAAAAAATAATTTGTTAGTAAAAGCTTTCTTTTCCTTATTAATATCTTTGAATTTTTTAAAAAAAAATCTAACAATTATTTCTATGTTATTTATTTAATAAAAAATAAAAGTATCCGGAAAACATACCTAAAAACATTAAAACAATTTTATCTCATTAATGCGCTATTTGAAGAAAAAAACATTTTACACAAATATTTTCCCTAAGATATTATTTTATCATTATTTCAAAAGCAGTTGCAATTCTAAAAATGTTTTCTAAGGGAGGAGCTAATTAAAAAAAAAAAAAAAAAACAATTTTGCCGATCAATCCACAATTTAAGCCTTGGACCAAGTCAGACTAGTGTCCGAGTCTTGTAAGTTTGTAAAGTATCTCTCTACCTATTTTCAGTGGGTGTTCAATGCTGTCAAAACGACTGCTGGGGAATATAGTTATACTTGTTTTTTAAACAAGTACTTTTTATTTAAAAATTATATATTTTTTATTTTTTAAAAAATTATTTTTAATATTAACATATCAAATTTAAAAATATTAAAAAAATATTAATTTAAAATAATAAAAAATTAATTTTTTTAAAAAAATACTTTTAACACAAAATATATATATATATATATATATATATATATATATATTTTAAATATATGGCAGGGGATGGCGACGTGGCATGGAGGGTGCCTCTGCATTCTTTTAAGCTTATAAGATGTGTAATAAAAACCCAACTAAATTCAGGGCCGGAGTTAATATTCAAAAATAAGAGGGGCAGAGAAAAAAACTTCAAAAAAACATTTTCTAAAGGGGCAATTCACCCTTCTTCTCCATGTAGCTCCGCCTCTCACCGGACTGATACTTCTAGCTAGCCTTGAGCATTTTCTAATGGAGCAACTCTCTCTCTCTCTCTCTAACTTGGCCAAAGAAGAAGAAAACATGCCCATGTGTCATCCATTCCTTTCTTTTAAATAAAATATCATACGACATGTCATTTACAAAAATAAATCACACGTTATCTACTAGTCAAAATGTCAAGCTTCAAACTTTTAGGTGTAAAAAAAAAACACATTTTTTACCCATTGTTTTTTATTAAAAAAAAAAAACTAAAAAAACATTACAGGGATTACAATAAACTTATCTCTGATCTTAAATTAGCATTTAGTATATTTAAAAAAAATGACCAAAAAAATTCTTAAGACCCATCTATTTTTTTATATGATTAAAAAAAAAAAAAAAAAACTTTTCTGACATGAATAGTTTCACTGCCAAATAATTGTCATTCGTCAATTGACTTTCTCTCTTTTTTTTTTGTGTAATTCTCTCTCTTTCATCTCTCCTCTCTTTAAATTAATGACTAAAATGCTAGAAAAATAAAGTTTGAGATCAAATTGTTTAACATCCAAACTAAAAGGATCAAAAAGAAAATTTCCCAAAACCCTTAGGCAAACTTAAACAAAAAGCCGGCTCAAATTTTTTCTCTATTTCAATTTTTTCTGCTCTTTTTTAATCTTTTCCAAACAATAAATTCAGATTTTTTATTTTATTTAACTAAGCATCAACTGAATATCAGAACTTTTTTCAAATTGAGATAACGAAAAAATAAGTAGTTTGAAACAATTATCAACCTTAAATCTAAATCAACAATAAAATCAAACTTTTTTTTTTTCATGATACGAAGCACTAAATTGATATTGCAACATTTTTTTTAAGATCTTGATAACAAAAAAAAAAAAAAAACAAATCGGAACAAATTTTCAACTCCAAGTCTCAATAAAAATAATATTAAATGATAAAATTAAAAAAATATTAATGAAAAAAAATATATCATTTCAATCCAAAATGATATGTATTTGTGGAAACTTTTTTCTATACCTTTTAAGTTTTTGTTAATATATTTCTCTATCATGGCATCATTCCAATCTACAATGCTTATTCCAATTTTATAACTCGGGTCACGAGTTTGACTGGTTAACTTGTTTTTTTTAGTTGATTTTTTTTTAATTTTATCTTTCAATATTTAATTGATTTGGAATTAGATTTCATATATTTTCAGTTTTCTTTATATGAAGGTTTGAAATTATGCTTCATATATTTTTTTGGTTTGCTTTCTATAAAAAATATTCTGGTTTCATTACTTGGATCACATGTTTGGTAGGTTGATTCGAGTTATTATTTTATGTCTTTTATTTAAGTGTTATTTTTTCAATTTCATTCTTCAATTGAGTTGATTGAGAATTGAGCTTTATAATTTGTTTTGATTTATTTTTTATAGAGTTATCTTAATCACATGATCCGGGTTGAGGGTTTGATAGGTTAACCTGAATTGATTCAAGTTGTTTGTTTTCTAGTTTTTTTAAAAAAAATTATAATTTATTTTGATTTATTTCTTATAAATTTATCTAGCCTCATAATCCAAGTTATGAATTTAACGGTTAATCCAAATTGATTTGGATCGATCCAATTTGTTCTCGTTTGAATTTTTATTTTTTTTAAAATGTACTCTTAAAAACCTTTTTAATAAAACTATATTTTTAACAATTATTTAGGATTTTTTAGATTTATCAACTAGCCAAATTATATCATCAAAACCCGTAGACTTTAATTTCTTTTAGCAGAAAACACATTAGCAAACTACTGTAGATGACAAGCTTGTAAAAAACCGAGTGGCAAGGCAAGGCCTTCGATTGTATTTAAAATTTTAATTATCATGATAATTGTATTTATTGAGCTGTACTTCCATTTCAAAATTAACAAGACAGTGATCCACTGGGCTAAACGGGACCGTTTATACACGCAAAATTGGGGTGATTGACCGAAAGTAAACACAGATGGAGCAGACTTTTTGATACACACAGGCACAAGGGTAAATTATGGTGTTCAACAATTGCAATCACCATGCCTTCTCTCTTTACAAATTGTCCCCAATTATCTCGTGGCAATTCAACACGGATTTCTGGAAGAAGTAGATGTTTTCCTAAACCACCTATAAACAACAAAAACCATCCTTCTGACCATCATCATGCATCTCTCAAAAATGCATGCCAAGATGTAGTTAATAACATTATTGATTCTTTAGCACCAACCGACAGGGAAGCTTCTGTGTGGCAATGGCGCAGAAAACTGAGCAGTGCTCACCCCCCTTGCTGAATTCATACTGTACATCTTGTTCACAAAGATGATGACGAGACATGTCACGGTCACCATCACCAACATGCTCGGTCTTCTCCCGGTGAAATCTGCTCTTTGTAGCACGAGAAAGACTTAATCCAACCACTTTACACCTTTGTATCCTGCAAAGCCATAGCTGGTCAAGAGCGGTAATGGTTTGAACAAGAAACAGAGGCTTCCGCGACTCACCTTGACATAATGCCTCAGTATAATCCCAACCACGCGCCATGACATGAAATAAATATGTTTCTAAATATTTGTTAGTTTGGTGCTCGGTTTTGGTTTGGAACATCTTCATGAACTTTCACACGCACTTTAGACCAGAGGGTAAGAAAACTTGGAGATACGCATTCTTGTTTGCCTCTTCAAGAATCACTGGTGAACTGTGCAAAAGGGAAAGTTCATGGAAGGGCTAATTCTGTAGAGTAAATGATACTAGTATTTTATAAGGGCAGGCAGGCAGGCATGGAGTTCTGCTATGCATTGAAAGATCCAATTTAGCAGTTGTGCTCTCGGTAGCTCCAAAAGAAGTTCAGCCTGTAAATAATTAACGAGAAAAAAAGAGTTAAAAAGACAATGTTTAAATTCCAAGGAAATCTTTAAAGAACCCTAAATATAACTGGTGGATTATATCAGTGAAGATATCTTGAATCCATATTGATACGGAAGACAAAAGGAGTGAAAACTCTTAACTACATGTGATCAGGTATAGAAGAGCATCATATATATTTTCTTATATCCACACTAAAAATTTGGGTCAAAGTTTCCATTTCTTCTCGTTCTTCGCCTCTATGGAGCCAAGGGCATTATTATTTATCACATCATTGAATGTGAGCATGTGTCAAAGAAGAGAGAAACCAATCAATAAAGGTATAAAAAAATTGTAGAAATTACCTTTATTTCGTTTCCATCAAAAAACAAAGAGTTTCTATGCATTTCAGATGACATTGAATCTGTCATCAGCTTAAAAACCTTTTTACTCATATTTGTTTCCATGCCAACCATCTTTCCAGATGCATAAATTCTTGTTATCCCAATATCTGCTGCCATTCTCCTTACATAAAGCTTCTTCAATAGAATTTCCATGGAGCAAGGCTCTTTTCCATACTGGCGACGCAGATTTTCTGTAAATTGCATCAAACTCCATATATCTGTCTCTGCAGCTTTCTCAGCTTCATTAATAATTTCCATGGGGTTCTCCAAATAATTTATGTAGTCAGAAGGGAGATGAGGGTTTATATTTAAATCAATCTGCATTGAAAACCACAAACAATGGATTAATATGAGTAAAAAATCATTGCCAATCATAAACTCATTGGATCTAATGCTGCGTTGTATTTTACACATACATCAATAGTGGAAACAAGACGTTCAATGAAATTTGGTAGTTTCTTCAGTAATGTGGATGTAATTATGAGCTAACAAATAGCTTCTTACACACTTTACACTTATAACCAATTATTGCTATATCATGACATCAGATTTCTACTCATGACAATGCTCCTCTCTTCTAAAATGAAGCTTTCCTGCTATATAATCCATAAGGCCAATCTCTTATCCCTTAATGACAAGCTCCCTGTATATCTCAGTGAGAACTTATTATTAATTTTTCTTCTTCTTCTTCTTTATACGAGTGTGTTCTGATTTTATTAGAGTTTTGATAAAGGATTCGAACCTGATATCTCATCCCGTACTCTTGCTTACCACTGAGCTACAACCTCATTCAAATTTATTGCTATTAAAATGTTAGAGAATAATATAATTATATTTTAAGAATTCTCTTTCCGGACTGTGATGGGAAGTGAACTCTATCTCTATCTTACAGCATAAGATCACTAAGACTAGAATCTGAACTCTATTCATGAAAGTAAGTGATCAGACATAGACTACTAATTTGACCTCAGCTGATAGCTTAATTTTTTGGGTTGAACTGATTCTGTAACATTTTACCAGAGTTTTAATGAGCAAAAAACCATGAATTCAAATATCACCACTCCCATTCTTTTTTCCACCAACAACTTAGTTTTTTTTAGCTGAACTGGTTCTTCGACACAAAGAAACTCAAGCACATGAGCATACATTTCTCAAGACATAATGTGGAGATTTCTTCTTTTATTTTTCTGTCCCGAGGAAGCTTCTTTCAGATTTTTAAAAACCCATTCTTTCATTATATCTCAACATAAGCAAACTGATGCAAGTGAAAATTTAGAACATGGCACACTAAATATTCATAGTTTCTGTATGTTACATAGTTTCCTTTCAAGTTAATCAAACATATTTACATTCTAACAAGATACCAGAAAATAAAGAAGTCACCTGTACTGACTGGTAAGGAACTGAAATTATCCTGTGCTCATCAACCTGAAAACAAAATTCAAGAGGGTTAAGGGCAGCAAAAATAGAACAACAGAAATTTGAAGTTTAAACCGATGACAATAGAAATACAACCCAGTTACTATTACATATACTGAATTCGCTAGCCATCATTTTGTAGTGCAGAAACTATACTGCTGGTTTACTTTATCTGTTCAATCAGACTAAGACACCATGATGAAGACTGGAAACAGAAAAAGAACCAGAACACAAAGATATCTAAAAGATTAAACATGTAACAATTAAACAAAGCTTCTTCTTTCTCAGTGTATAAGTAAGATATAATAAAATGCATCATGAAACAGACCTTGGACAAGCTTTCAAAAAGCATTTCGAAGAAGAAATCAACTCCAACATTCCCAACATCCCCAGTCTGTTGCTCACCAAAGATGGTACCAAAGCCTCTTATACCCATGTCTCTCTCTGCAAGTTGGAAGCCTTGGCCAAGTTCTCGGCATTCTTCTAGAGCTGCTAGCCTCTCCTGAAAAGTCAAACAATTGCAAAAGTTACATAAAAATCTAGTAGGGGTATGACAATCAACCGGGTGCACTAATAAAAAGAAAAGGCTGTATTGCAGAACATACCAGCGCTTGATCAGTTAACATTGACTTGTCAGGGTAAAATAAATATGCATGAGCTTCCTTATCTGCCCTGCCCACTCTTCCACGCAACTATTGCAATACCATTAAAGATTGAAAATTAGGTAAAATATTTTCTAACAACAACAAAAACAAGATACAGGATTCTGGATGCATTCCGGTTTCTTTGTTACACGAATGAAAAATCATTGAGGATGCTTTATGGGTTTACCTAATTCATAAAATAGCTCAAGGGATGAAGAAAGTAAATTCTACAAACACTTCTGCATAAGAGAGATCTAATGATAAATGCATGTTTAGGAGGACATAGGGGGGAAGGGGGAAACCCGATTTTTCTTCTTCTGGTAGGAGACAGGAGACTTTTTTAGAGTATATCTGATGTTTATCTTTGAAAGGTAAGAAAAACAGCAAGAAGCAAAACATATAAGAATGGGTTATTAGCTTGGGTACTGGAGATGCAATCTAAGTTAAAAAAAAATGCCTGGGATCTCATTCTTTTTAGAAGAATTTTCTAGAAATGGAGAACTTTTGACTATTTTGTAGAAATATTTAAACAACATATTTACAGGAGAAAGTGGAGAGGGTAGAACCTGATACAATTGAGCTAGACCAAATAGCTGAACATCTTGAATTATGATGGTATTTGCGTTTTGAATATCAAGCCCACTTTCTACTATATTTGTGCATATAAGAATCTTAATTTCACCTTGTGCAAATTGCTCCATGGTGTCCTCGAGCTGCTTTGAATATTGCTAAACACACGCAGCAAGAAAAGAACATCACAGAATGCGCGGGAAACCAAAAACAAAATTTACATAATGGGAGGAATTAAAACTACATTAGTATACACTCTGAGTTTTGATCAAGACATGACTTTCCAGGGTAAGCCACTTTACTTCATGAAAGGACCATGGTAAGCTGTGCACCTGTTATTTACAAAGCAAATGAGCAGCACCCTCAGGTGTGCATCAAGTCTCACTATAGGACTTGGCGGTTGGCCCATTCCATCCTCATATATTCATAACTACTATTAGCAATCAATTCATGTTCATATATACATATCCACCAATCAATTCACATGAGCTACGACATTCTAGTATGAACTAGTTTTCTTGACTTTTCAGCTCTCCTTTTCCAATATTTGATCCTTACATGCCACATGGCCTCCTTTCCAGTATTTGCAATTTAACCCCAAAACAAACCACAATTAAGTCCTTGAAATTTTGGTTCTAGCAAATTAATCAACATTAACTTAAAAAATGTAAAATTAACTCCCCAAAGGCAAAAATCGGGTGTTTACATTTGGGCAAAAGATGGTTTGATGCTTTGTCTTGTTACCTTATGAAATACTAAGGTGGATTCCTCTGAGTCCCAAAGCTAGTTTTTCATTTTACAAACATGAGAATAAAAGGGAAAATATAAAAAACAGTAAAACATGGAACAAATAAAACTAAAAGAAAGCAACTTCAAGGAAGACAAAAATTCATGAGGATGTTAATGTTCAATTTGCATAATTTAGAATAACAACACCCTTCAAATCAAACCTTTGATATGGTAACACAAATTTAAAAGTGAACCTTTGGGTGGTCTGGGCTACTATCGTATACCCACACAAAGATAATTTCCCGTTAAACATGTAACAATTTTCAGATAAAAAAAATACCTGCCCATGTGCAACAGCTATTTCTACATTTGGAAATGATTGTTCGAGGAAATCCTTCACTTCTTCCAGCCCTATTAGACAAAAATGAAGCATAGATCCATATCACCAAATTGAGAAAAGCAAACAACTTTTGAAGTCTATCAGGAAAACAAACCACAGAAAATGCCAACCACCAAACTTCTTCATATTTAATTTTGGCTCTTAATTTATGTTGATAGCAGTAAATGAGGATTTTTTACAATGTACCAAATAAAGTTACATGGTAAACAAATAAAGTTATGTACCAAACAGGCAATTATATATGATTATCAGCAGTGCCAGTAGTGTATACTATGCATGTTTAACACTGTAATCCTATTTAGTGTACAACAGGATTGAAAAGTTTTTGCACGAGCATTGCACTTAAAAAAAATAGAAAGGCATAGTCAATACCTTTAATACGAGGCAGGACATAAAATACTTGACCACCACGATCCAGCTCATATTTGATTGCTGATGTTAGCTTATCTTTACTGTATGCCGACAGATGGGTCTTTATAGGAACTCTTTCTGGGGGTGGAGTTGAAATTAAACTGAAAAATATAAGTGCATCTTTAAGGTTACCAGATTATAGACCAGCAAATCAGTAATTTCAAAAAATGTTCAAGGGAGATGAGGTTCATGTCTTCAAACAGTTTGATAATTTTTAATATCTTCAGATCATTATTTAGGTTGCATCATGGAGTATGGATTCATTTCTATAATAGATATTTATGGAAATATTTCTACAAAAGATATCCGACAAAACATATAGTATATAGTAATAGCCTTTTATAACATAATCAACTTAACAAATCCTTGATCCTACGTCATCTACAAGGATCCTATTTCAGCATTGTATAATTCCAATCTACAAGGGCAACACAAAATCAAGAAATTGAGTAAAATGATTCAACATGTATGTGTACCATACAATAGTGGACTTTAGATGATCCACGCTTCTGAATTCTAATTTTACAAACCAAGATCCTCAAATCCTACTTTAGTAAAGTTCCAAAGTCAATATCACACGATAATCCATGATGATACATTTCAAATTGAGGGGAAATGATTATCTAGCACCGACTTTGAGTTTTCACTTTACATGCTTCAGCAAATGGCCATTTAGAAACTCAATAGTGCTTGGCTAAACTAAACTAGATGTCTGGATCCAGGATATACTCTGGTAGCAAAATTTTCTTCATCTAATACATATTTGCCTCAAGGTATATTACCTTGCATCCCGAAATCCAGTCAATGCTAAATAAAGTGTTCGAGGTATAGGTGTTGCAGAGAGAGTAAGAACATCGACTGAAGTTTTGAATGAAGCAATCTTCTCCTTCTGTTTGACACCAAATCTCTGGATAGCAAAGAACATTGCACATGCAGATCACAATACAAACTATTTCAATACAATTTGCAAATAATAGGAAGAGTTTAGGAAACTAACTATTAAAATAACTTCATCCCCCAGCCCTCCTTTTTTATGGAGATGGCATGGAATTTTGTTTTATGTTGGGAATTATATACAAATGTAATGTTCAAAAGCATAGGCACACAAACTCTTGCCTGCATGCATAAGCAATGGATCCAGGATGCTATGTTTAAGCATACAACTTCATCAATTAGTTGGACAAAATAGAACATTCAATTTAAAGTGTTTTATAACCTGACATCCAATGACACATTATTAACGTATAACTTTAATTGGGGGTCATATAAAGTAAAACATTAAATTTAAAGAGATATAAAGCCTGAATGTCTATTGACACCCAAAAGCATGAAAATTGACAATGCAGGATTTATATTAGATAAGAGATCAAATACAACAGTCGGTATGGTAGTTATGTTTTAAACCTGATGCAATTTGAACCTAGTCTCGCATACATCACATTTTGACACATCCATATGACCAATTTCAAATTTCTGTATGTGTGTAAAACACATATAAGGAGCTAAACGTAAAGAAATTTCTTTGATTATTTTAAAGTGATTAGATGGCCAAGACAGCCACACAGCCAAATTTCTTTGTTTTTCTTCCAAATAGAAAAATCATCATTGACAGAAAAGTTACCTTTACCTTTTCTCTTATTATTTTTTTAAAAGGATGTAGTAATGTAGATCAACAAGGCAAAGATCATTGCACATAACAGAAATATGCTTAGGAGGCAAACCTGTTCTTCATCAACTACAAGAAGGCCTAGGTTGTTATACACAACACGATTTCCAAGAAGTGAATGAGTGCCCACGATAATGTCCAAATGACCATGTTCAATCATGTTCAAATACATCTCTTTCTCTGCTTTACTCTGCATGCAGTCACAGGTCTGACATTCTTAAAACCAAAGTAGTAATTGTTAATTAAAAGAGCATATAACTGACAATGCAGTGCATGCCTGGCTCCAGAAATGGTTGTTAGAGCTTCATAATGAACCAACAAACACTATTTCAAGAGAAATCTTGTCTAGATTTTTCTTCATGCTAACTCTTTGTGTGCAAGATATAAACACAAATATGAATATGAGCCAACTCCTGAGATACACTGAATTGACTAAAAAGGATAGATCATGTACCTGAAACCGACTCAGAAGTGCAACCTTGATATGAGAATACTTGGAAAAGCGTTCTGAAATAACATCAAAATGTTGTTTGGCCAGAACAATTGTTGGTGCTAAAACCATTGCTTGCTTTCCTGCTGAAACAATGCAAAAGATAGCACGTAAAGCAACTTCTGTTTTACCAAACCCAACATCTCCACAGATTAATCGGTCCATTGGAGTTTCTCTCTGATTCAAATCCCTCTCAACGTCAATAAAAGCCTGGAATGAGAATCCAATTTGTGAGCACAGGAAAAGGAAAGGAAACAGAAAAGGATAACACTTGTTTAGATAAACTAGTGAAGTTTGTTGTGCCATCTGTTATGAGATAATGAATGTTGAATCTGAGAAAAGGGAAACGAAGGTGTTGAATTCTGTGGAAGCTACAGCTAAGGCTTCCTATCCCCTCCAAACAAATGAAAAATAGATGTAAATGCAAACATAATCTCAACAATGATTAAAAACTGAATAGGATTGTCTTATGCTATCTAAGAATATAAACATTTCACTATCATGAACGAGGATACCTAAGAAACCTCGCTTACAAAATTAAAAAATGCAGTTAAGTAAATATTTGCAAGATTGTATAGCTACCAGCTTCTGGTCTGGTGTGGGCTCATAAGGAAATTGAGCAGCAAATTCAGCCATGAAAGGAGTCTTTGGGTAGGGAGGTCTTCTTTGTTTTAGTCTATGTAAATACAGCTCCATTAAGTCAACCACCATTTTCTGTATTGCAACCTTTCCCTTTGTCTTTCTCCTTTCCCATGCACCAGTATCGCTCAATTTGCTCAATGTCCGAGGCCTTTTCGTTTCGTTCGGGCTGGAAGGACAAGGACATGGACAAAAAATTATGACAAGGCCTTTGCATGTGAAGTAAAGAATTCATACTGACTGCTTTAGCAACTGAATATACCAATGAAGTTAACTAATAATTTAAAAAATCCAACCAGATTGGATAAAACAAGCAACCTATAAAATTCATCACGCATTAAAACAAATAAGAAGCTGCACGTGTAAAATCAGTTCAAAAAGGAGGGGAAGAAAAAACCTACAGATTGTATCGATAAAGCATACGAGAAGCCTGCTTAACAGGAAGCTTAGCCATCCCATCAGCATATTCAATGAACACGTATTCAATAGCCTCTGAAGAACCCTTTGGCACATCAAACTTAATCCCAAAAAATCTCCCAATTCCCACCTTCTTATGCACAACATAATCCCCAGAACGAAGTGTATAAGGATCCACCTTGTAACTAAAAACATCCCCTTCTTTTGCCACCCTATCGCCTTTCAACTTCTGCAATCCCCTCTGCTGCTGCTCTTTCACCATCTGTATGTACTTACCAGCCTCTTCAGAATCCATTATGGGCTTTGAGCCCTCTCTCTTTCCATGGTGTTGCCGGCGAATTCTCTCGTTGAGGATGGAGATGGGGTCCTGCTCCGTCTCAATCTTGTACTTCGGGGTGGCTGTACGGCTGGAAAAGGGAACTGCTGTTTGGGTGTGGACGGCATTGGTGAGGGAAAATGATGGTTTGTGGTTGTGGCGATAACGTAATTTCACAGAGAAAAGTCTCCTCAGCTTAGTGGAGGAGTTGAGTTTGAAGATAAGAGGTGTGGATATGTCTAGAGAAGTCATTGGACGAGGATAAGAGCGGGGGAGGAGGAGGAGGAGGAGGCGGTTCATAAATGGAAATGGGACTCTTTAATTATTATATTATTTTCCAACAAGAGGATAACTAATAATGACCTGAGAGGTTTTGGAGAGGTTTAACTGAAGACAACGTCAAAAACGTTTTCGTCCTCTGCTTCTTATGTTTGATTTTTGTTTGTCCAAATTTGGATGATGTTCAAGTTTCTTGCCAGAGATATTAACTAATGTGACGTGTCAATTTTTAATCCATTGGAATTAATTACCACTTGGTCCCAAGCATTTAAGTATTTTTAATAAAAAAAATCATATTTTCAAATCATTTTAAAATGTTAATATATATATATATATATATTTTAATATATTTCTATATAAAAACTATAAAAAATAACATTTTTTTAATTTAAAAATTAAAATTTAAAAATAATGGAGGGACGGATGAAATGAAGTAGTTAGAAAAGGAAAAGAGTATTTTTAAAACGAAAAAAAAGTTTTTTTATTGAGTCTATAAGTGTATTTAGTACAGTGTTAATAGCGATTGTTTTTTCAAATAATTTTTTATATCAAAATACATATTAATAATATTTTTTATTTTTAAAAAATTATTTTTAATATAATATATCAAAATGATTCAAAAAATACAAACAATATTAAATTTTAACAAAAAAATAATTTTAATTTTTTAAAAACATAGTTTCAACCGCGTTCCAAATGTTTATAAGCACCGAAATTTCCCAAATGTTTATAAGCACCGAAATTATGGAATGGGCTCACCATCTATCCACCTTTTTCTCAAATGGATCCTTCTCAATTAAATGACCGGAGACGAGGTTAGGTAGTTTCTATCCAGCTATAATACCCACGGACCCCTGGCACGAACAACAATCAATTCTCCCCTCTTGCACAAGAATGTTCTCTGTTAATAAGATTTTAAGCAATATATTCCTCGATGCCTTGCACATTATTTCTTGCTCATAGAAAAGCCCTAGTAATTTATCAGATGAAGAGCCTGCTGAAGGTTTATCTGTACAAAGAGGGAAAGCTGTTTCATGGAAAACCTGCCATAAAAAAACCTAACCCATACATATCCTTCAACGTTGCATGTTCCACGACCATGGCCAGGCATGAGCCTCCTCTGTGTCCAGCCGTTCAAATATGGCCACCTGGGGTCAGATGGACGGTAACGTCGGAATGATTACACATAGTATATCATGCCAACTTCAATGAGGCTGATGTGAGGAATGTTCAGCGCCACGGCAGGGCCCCTGCAATTCTTCCGAAGAAATGAGTAGCCAATGTCAATAGCTAGTTTTTTAAGGAATGAGGATGTTCTCCTAGCCTTCACGTATGAATGCCCCATTATATAGGCTACCCCCGCTTCCTTTGCCTGGATCAAATCCATCAGCTCTTCCCTAACTGAAGGATCCATCCCAGGATTCGGTGGCAGCTGAAACCTCACGTGGCGCCTTCTGATCTGGGGATTCTCGTCATCATAAGCAGATCGCAAACTCTGGAGGGTTAAAGATCTGCTACTTTGGATAGACTCGTCAATGCTAAGAATTTCTTGCTCTGATACCATTAAACTCAAGCTAGATTGGACAGGGTTGATGCTCATAACAGCCATCCTGCCATCAAGGGATGGACTCTCGGATGAAGAGAATTGTGGTTCAACAGCTTCCATCTGAATGAACTCTGCTATGCTCTGTATAAGCTTGTTCTCAAAGTTGCCATCATCCCGCTGGATGTCCTTGTAGCCATACCTCACAATGCACCTATACATGCGATATGGTCTTGGGCATACTCGGCCAATGAGGAAGCGTTCTTCAGGGGAAACATACGGAACAGGGACTGATTTTACACAAACAAAAACTAACACCTTATGAAATGCAGGGAGATTTGTTACAAAGTGAGAGAAGATTGCAGGAACTCCAGTAGCCAACTCGGAGTATATGAGACCTATCCCCGGCACACGGACAATGCCAAGGCTGGGGCCCAATCCAAGTAGCCATTTTAACGAAACTTTGTTGTGCAGATCAAAGTTGTACTTCTTGCGAGTTCCATAATGCCAAATGTACATAATAAGCATAAAAATGGCTGACAACACAAGAGGAGCCCATCCTCCCTGCGGCACTTTCATGAGGGCTGCTGACAAGTAGACACCCTCAATGAACCAAAAGAATAAAAGGAAACATGCAGCCAGAATGACACTCTTCTGCCAAACGAAGATTATGACCAGTGCCATGAGAAATGTTGTGATAAACATGACTGTCATGCAGGCAAGTCCTGGGAACCAACACACAAACACAAAAAATCACTATGATATTCCACTACGATACTCGTGCGCCCAAAAAAATGATACTCATAGGCCTAATAAAAGTATGGAAAGGGGCGGAAAGAACATCAGCCATCCCTCTGTTGCTAACCCTGCAGGGAGACTTGTGCAGCAACTTTGGGCCCCAATATGACACCCCAGGAAAATTGGCGTACATTAACTAAAAAGTTTAGAATGGAATCACCAGGCAGCGAAATTAAGAGGCAGCAAGCAGTGAAGAGAGAACTTCTAGCTAATTTGTGCAGCTGAACTCCTAAATGGTTCACATATAGCAATAAAATGTTTGAAATTCCACAGCTGAACTGCAAATCTTATCTGTCTTGAATGCTCAAAATATAGCTATAATAGCAGGCACAATTGCATCAACAAAGCACTTTTGTAACCTAACCATCAGATAATTGAGGAAAACAATGACATAGCATGACAGAGGGAGAGGAATGACTTACCATAAGCATTTCCAATGAAAGTTGTATCTCGAAATCCAACAGTTACAGCAAGAGTAAGGACCATGAGGATCCAGTTTATTTCTGGGATGTAGATCTGCCCATATATGTGATTCGAGGTGTGAACAACTTTAACTCGTGGAAAACACCCAAGGGCATGGCATTGCTTAACAATAGAGAAAGTGGCGGTGATAACAGCCTGACTTCCAACAATAGCAGCAAGGGTGGCAATAACACATACAGGCCAAAATACACGATCTGCAATATGCAATTAGGCAACAAATTAAACCAACTCTAATAGGATACAAAATTCAGGAACAATTGTTACTTAAAGTCACATTGAATACCAGGTATCGAGTCATAGAAACTGTTTGACATGGAGTTGAGATTTTTAGATAGAAATGCAGCCTGACCCATGTATTGTACAACCAAACAAGGGTAAATAGCCAATGCAAAAGCAAGCTGCACGGGCAAGAGCATCATTAAATTTATCAATTGGAAATACAATTATAAGGAGTACCTTTGTGACAAATAACACAGTTCCAGTTTACACTCACCCTGATAGATAAGGCAGTGAAATGACCAAGATCAGCAAACATTGCTTCAGTGCCTGGTGAAACCCAGAAAAATTGTTGGTAATTAGTGCACTATTCGCAATGTACAAAACTGAATCACTTATTGCATTCGGAGCACTGAATAGTTTCTGACCAAACTACAACTTTAAATCAACCAAACTCCCAATGAAGAGTGACAATCACATGCAACAAGCCAGTGGAAAATCATGCAAGATCAATTTCCTGATCCAACATACCTGTTATGGAAAGAAGAACCCCTCCAAGTGAAATCCAACCATCTTTACCCGTCTGGCTGAAGAACTTTATAATGTAATGAGGCGACAAAGCATGAACAATCTTTGGGTTCCAGTGTATAATGTTGTACAGTCCAATGCAGAGAATTGACACCAACCAGATGATTACAATTGGTGCAAACATAAAGGCTACCTTATGAGTGCCGCAATGCTGCAGAGCAAAGAGGCCAACCAAAATGACACAGGCAAGCAAGACAAGTTCACCTACCAAGAATAGCAAGCATGCTTTGTCAAAACTGAGTATTACGAAGCTGTAAGGTGTAAAGAAATATTGAAGCATTAATAAGCATCATAATAGAAATTTGTGAGGACAGGTTGGTAAGAATAACCAAATTACCCTTAGTCAGTTTATTGTCAGCAACTTGTAGCCCAGATACCGCTGACAAAACTGCAAGCACAAAACAAATTCGATTTATACATTTAATCCAGGGACGAAGTATTGAGGTGGGGAAAAGAACTGTTCATGTTGCTAAGTCTATGTAAGAAGTTTCTGCAGGGTGAAGTAGTGAATCAGGCAGAAGATTTGAAAAGCCATAAAAAGAAAAGGAAAGTAAAACATAAGTTATTTAGAATGCAGGAATTAAAAACCCCTACTGTCATCAGCATCAATGACAGTTGCTAATGAGATGATGCATGCCAGAATAATAAAATCAATTGAAGACATGGTCTATAAATGGTCTTCCTTATTCTAGTTTGTAAAACTGGCTCATTAAATTAATTTACAAACCAAGTATATTGTAAATGCGAGATCTATAAATGATCTTCCTTGCTTGTACATGCCTTGAAAAATAGAAGACTCAGCAAAAGATGGAAGCAAAAGAATTTCTTACAGCACCTCCAATGCGCAAAAGTTGACAAGGATAAGACACTCATGCAGTTTGGGAAATACATAATTATTGATAACTCATAGTAATGCATTACCAGATATTGCTGGAGTAAGCACACCATCACCTATGACCATGCAAGCACCAAACAAGACAACAACTAGCAGCGCAGTCCGAAGCCTTCTGTGCTTCTCCAAAAATCTCTTCAATGGAGAGGAGGCAATAGCCTGTGTTGAGGGGCCATATTTGTAGGCTGAGAGCTCCTCATCGGCTGCTTGTTGATTGGGAAGTAAGCTAAACTTTGCATGCCTGCAAAGCAACGAGTAAAGAGCAAATGTGCCGCCTGACATAAATTAAAGTGTATCAGAAAGAGAGCGTGGAATTAGAAATCATGTGAGAAAAACATTTGAAAGAGAAGTTTTGTCTCACCTTCACCATTATCATCTGCGCTCAATAGGATACAGATATACTTGATCAAAGGTATCAATGTAAAGGTCCAGAAAATCAAGGAAAATGCACCGAAAATTACTTCCTCGGTCTGATGTTTCCGCATCTTCCCAGCAAATGTGTTTGTGTAAACGTAAAGAGGTGAAGTACTCAGGTCTCCATACACTACCCCAAAGCTTTGATATGCCAATAGTAGATTCCTGGAGAGAATTAACCATGAAAACTGCAAAATCACACACAAGTAAAGTTATGGTTCAAGGAAACTATTGGCATTTTAGCTCATTAAAACAAAAAAGCTCCTGCTTTGTTTACTTCTGACACCAAGAATTACAGCAAGCCTGAATTGAGAACTACAGAGAGGCAACAAGACTTGTGAGAAGCATGAGCAGCACAATACGATTAGGAAATAAAAAGTAAATTGAATCAAACTTTTTATTTCTAGTGAGTAATCTCTATGTTTTCAACTTATTCCATCATGGTACAGACCTGACTTGCCATTGATTTGAGCTATTTATGCCCAAATTATTGTCAAAAAGGAATTGTTTCTTTATACATGAAAATTTAAAATAAATGTTTATTGATGACCATGATGCTATGAAGAACTCGACCTCTATCACTTGGGTTCTTATCATTCAGCATATAGCTTAAAACAGATGCACACAACAGCAACCATCCAAACACAACCATTCAGATAATGCTTTGGATTGACAAAGATTAAAATGTCACATCAGGAAGGAAAAAAGAATCAATCATTGACTTTGTTAGTGAAAAAATCATTTTCGCTATGGCCAAGAGTTATAAATCATATTGAAAAACGAAGCTAACATCACCAACATGAATAAAATAAAATAAAAAACAAAACTACTCAGGCGGCCAACAAGACACACAACAAGTTCACTAACTTTAAAAAAAAAAATTACTAAAACTAACTAGTTGAAATAATTATTTGGTTTAACTTATTACAGATAACACAACATATTATACTGTAAGAAAGAAGTCATATGAAAACAATCTTAATGAAGCTGTTTGATTTATTGAAGTCAAGAATCAGTGAATTCATTCATCTAAAAACTGCAATAAAATTGTAAAATCACTTCCCATTGCTCTCTTTTCGTTTCCGATAATGATTGATCAAAACTTGTGAAACACATATAAAATCAATCCAACAAGAATCGAATTCATCAACTCCGAAAATGAGCATGCATATATATATATATATATATATATATATGAAAAAAAAATAGACAAAATTAAAGAAAATAATAGAGAAAATGAATAAGAGAGGGGGGGGAGGCCTGACTTGAGATGGATTAGAAGAACGGTGAATTCCAGTTCCTGCCTCCATTGGAAACCTTACGGAGCTCTCTCTCTCTCTCTCTCTCTCTCTCTCTCTGAGTCTGGGTGTGGGTCTTGTATTTTAGTGGAGCTCAGCGATGAAGAAAGAAAACACAACTAGTGGTACTTGTTCTTCTTATTATTATTCAAATAAATCTCAAAATTATTATGAGAGGAATATTTTTTATCTATAAACTACGTGGGATAGATGTTAGGTTTTAAAGATATATTAAAATAATATTTTTTTATTTTTTAAATTTATTTTTAATATTAAAACAATTTAAAAATATTAAAAAAATAAATTTTAAACAAACATTATTTTCACCGCAATAACAAATATGCTATTATCTGATGATCTCATGAATAACTTTTTTTATTATTATTTGTTTGGTTTGGTACGTTGGTTTTGCTCACATAATACCGTCACGCCGGTTACAATCCAATCCGATTCTGGATTTGTAATGTTATATTTTTGGGGATTATATTTTTATTTGGTTTGATTTTTATAAAAAATAATTAAATTAAAATTTTTAAAAAAATTAAAATTAATTCAAATTGGTTTGGCTTAGTTTTTTTGATTTAGCTCGATTTTTTTCAGTTTAACTCGGGTTTTTTCACGGTTCAGTTTTTTCTTATTAATTTTTTGAGTTTTCTTATTTAATTAATTTTTTAGTTTTTTTTCATTTTAGTGCTTGCTAAGCATGTTTAGTGATATAATGTAGAAAATCTTCTAAAAATATTTTTTAATTAAAGATATATTAAAATTATTAAGAAATATTTTAAAAAATACTAATTTAATATTATTTATATAAAAACAAAAACCTGTTGAAAAACACTTTTAAATGACGGAACATACACTCCCTCGAAGGTTGCTCCCCGCGTGGCTAGTTGGTCGTCTTTTAAATTTGGAGAGTGAGGCTGGATTGTAAGAGTAATTATTTTTAGTTGGTTTAGTCTTATGAAAAAAAAAAATAATTAAATTAAAAAAATAAACTAAAATGGTTCAAAAATCAAAACCGGTTTAAATTGGCTTTGATTTTTTTTGGTTCAGTTTTTTTGTTTTTTTTCGAGTTTGACTCAGTTTTTTTTGTTTCGATTTGGTTCGGTTTTTTTTTTCAAGTTTATTAAACCGAACCAAACCGTTTGATTTTTCAAAATTATCACAGTTGGTGAATTTTAATCTATTTTTTATTAAAATTTAAATTATTCTAAAAAGATAGTATTTTTTTATTATTTTGATTTTTTTTCAAGTTGAAAAGTAATTGTTACCAATACTTCCAAACATCCTTGTTAATCTTCAATGTAGGGGCTTTGTGAGAAAAATAAAAAATTTCTTTAATTATTTTATTTTTTTATTTTTTAGTTTCAAAAACTTATTTTATTATTTTTATTTTAATATTCAGTATTATTAAGCTTTATTAGTTTTTTTAATTTAAAGAGAAAATTTTTATTTTTATGTTGTTTTTATGTTCAACACTGTAAGAATTTTATAGTTTTACTATATAAATTGGTTGATGTAATAGCATTTTAACAAATGAGACTTGATGAATAAAAAAATATATTTTTTTTGAGTGTTTTTATAGTCATGTGTTTTTTTTGTGTGTTTTTAATGATTTTGAACATATAACAAACAATGTGGGGTTTTAAATTATTTTTCATTCCTGACTACATTAATTGGTATTAAAAACCATTGATTTACAGTGATTAATTATTGTTTGGGAGGCATCTTGCTCAAAATGATAGGGTGACTCAAACATAAAAGGATCACTGTTTTTTTATTAAAAGGTTATGCTCAAAACAGTTTCTGATTAGGGAGGTTTTGGTCATGAACATGATGAACAGTTCCTTCGAATCCGAGAAGATTGGATTCAAAAGCTTTTTAGGAAATAAATATTTCCTTAATTATTTTTATTCTTTTCTTTTTAGTTTAAAAATTTGTATTTTTTAACTATTTTTATTTTTCTATTTAGGCATTGTTAGGTTTTTTTGGTTTATGTTTGTAAAGAACAGTTTTAAAGTTTTTATTTAGTATTACTAGAATTTTCTAGTTTTACTTATTAAAAATTATTTTTTGAAAACATGATTAGTTCATATAGAGCCCTTTTTTTTTTCTTTTAATTAATTTTATTTTGGTATTTTCAGATCATTTAAATATATTAATGATAAAAATTAATTTTAAAACATAAAAAAAAAATTCAATACATTCTAAAGGAAAAATATTTTGAAAATCAATTGTTAACACAATACCAAATAAGCTTCGTAGTGAAAAATAAAAGGTTAAAACTAGATTCAGAAAGGCACCCGAGTAGCTTTTAGAGGAAAGAAGTTATAAGAAAAGTGAATTTTGGGTTTAAATCCACATATACAACTTGGCTCGGCTTGTCATTTATTGTTAGTATATTGTCTTGTCCAACCCATATGAATGTAATTTTTTTTATAATCTTTATAGATGTTTTTCAGTTCAAAAACATTAAATTTAAAACCAAAACATTCATGTTTAGTTTTATTTTTATGAAAGGCAATGAAGGATGTTAATTAAAAAATTAATTATATAACAATTTTGGTTTTAAAATCATTTATATAAATATAAAAAAAGGTTTAAAAGAGTGTTTTGGAGTTTTTTTTTGCACTATTTCAAGGAAAATTCTTTAGAATTTATGACTCATCTAATCAGGTGAGTATAATTTTAATATATGTTCTAGTTGTTTTTAGGAGTTAGTTAAAATCTCTTATACATGGTCTAATATTTGCCTCCTACGCATGTCAGTCTTTTGTCATGGTAACAAGTTTACAATAATCTTATATTTTTATATTCTTATAAACTAAACATTATTTCATTTGTCTTGTCTAGTCATTTAATCAAACATTTGGACATTATTATTATATAAAGAGATGTATAGATTATGACAATTAAGACTTGAAAAAATGAAAATTAAATATTTTTAGTCACTACTTATAAATTTTTTTGTTTTTTAAAGGTTTTAACTTATAATAAATCACGTGA
Source organism: Populus alba (assembly GCF_005239225.2). NCBI lineage: Eukaryota > Viridiplantae > Streptophyta > Magnoliopsida > Malpighiales > Salicaceae > Populus > Populus alba. The sequence continues at coordinate 11,050,914 of NC_133297.1, read as the reverse complement.
ATTTTTAAAAGTTTTAACTATGTATAGTTGTGTTAGGAGTTCAATAAGATTCTCAATTTGCTAGAGATCCAGCGTGCTACCACTATACTAGTCAGGTCAAAGTGCTTGTTTAGGGCTGAGATTTAACTTGTTTTTAATGAAAATTTTAAGTTTTTATTTTTTTTTTAAATTAATGTTTTTAATTGTTTTGATGTGTTAATATAAAAAATAAATTTTAAAAAAATAAAAATAAAAATAATTTTAATATATTTATAAGAAAACATACTTTAAAAATTAATAATACCATAATTTCAAACAAAATATTGTGCTTAATTATCTCTTTACCCCTCACGGAATAGAGATGTTTGCATGACATCCTATAGCATTCGCCATTTATCTCCTTCCGGTTTTAAGGTTTGCTCCTCCATCTGGCAGCAACTCAACCTCATAACTCATGTGATTGGGTATTTAAAAGTGTAATTAAGATTATTTTTTTAATTGTTTTTTATTTGAAAAAGTATTAAATTAATATTTTTATTTTTTAAAAAATATATTTTTGATAATTATCAAAATAATTTGAAAAACACCAAAAATTATTAATTTGAAGGTAAAAAAAAATTCTTTAAAATATAAAAGCAAACAAGTCTTTATCTATTTAAGGGAATAATGGTAGTTCCGTTTAAAATACTTTTTATTTAGAAATGCATCAAAATAATATTTTTTTTTATTTTTAAAAAATTAATTTTTAATAATCAATACATTAAAATAATCTAAAAATTATTTATCAAAAATTTTTTTTTTTTTAAAAAACTGTATTTTCAAACGGGCTATAAAAATATAAAAACAAAGCTTTGAATTTCTTTCCTTCATGGTCCCTTGCTAGTGAGAGCAATGCTGTCGATGCTCACGCTGCTTGAGACCTGCTAGAGAACGTCTTTTCTCCGGTGGATTGGCTGCTTATACAAAAAGCCCTCCCTGGATAAGCTGAAGGGAGCCTTTTTTTTTTTTTTTTTTTTTTTTTATTATGATATATTGTTAAAAGCTAACACCAATCCAGACAAGATTTTGAACCGTTGCCTCTTCCCCTCCGCAGGGAGAATTCTTCCAACACAATAACAGAACAGAACCCCTTATATACGAAAAGTAATGGTTTACAGCAAGATTATCAATACATTTATGATGATAAAAAATTAAAAAAATAACAGCAATAATAACACAGCTGTTCTTTTATACACTTACAAACAGCTGACCATCTTCACTGAGCTCTCAAAAAAGGGGAATAAACACTTGAAGTAAACAATTGAAGTATCACAAAAATCACTCTCAACAATTTTCAAGGAAAACAAATTTGTTTTATTTGGCTGATCTGAATAAGTGGCTTCCAAGGGTCACCGTTGGGGTTCCTTCCCCCATGACTGTCGTCAAGTTCATCTCTTTCTCGATTATACGGTCAAGTTCCATTACCACATAATTCATGGCTGGTCGTCTCTCGCTCGAAGGTTCCACACACCGGAGCATCAACTGTATAAACTCTTCCATACCTTCAGCAGTGAAGCTACTCCCCAATCTTTGGTCGACAATGCTGGCAAAGTTGGCATAGTCCTGAGTATTTTGGACCTAAAGAAAAAGATACCAAATTAATTTTACTTCCAGACTAGTGGCAATTTACTACCTCACATGGTGCAAGTTTTATTGATTTTTTGAAGTACGGGAATATTTAGAAATTAACACAGGCACTTGCATGTTTCAGTCAAGCACACGAGCAGAGATGATGAAAATCTGTGGCAATTATATTTTGTGATGGCAAGATAGCAGTAAAAACAATCTTTATTCTCAATCCTGCCCTCCACGCAGACATTCACTAATATGACTAGTTGAACTGGTGACAAATGAAGCAAGTGGATTACTTTAAAACAGACACATCACAGCATAATCTACAGTGATTAAGACTGATAACTTACCCATTCAACCAGATTTTGGCTCGTCCCTGGAGATGGTTCTGCTGCCTCCTTGCCGCTTAGCAACTCTAGAAGGAATACACCAAAACTGAACACGTCGCTTTTTTCAGAAAATCGCCTGAACTCTCTCACCCTGCATTTGCAAATGTCGTGTGAATAACTGACAAGCTAAAAAGTGTTAAAAGCTGTATAGAACATGGAGAGTTACGGAGTAATACTCTGGGGCAAGAAATATCTCATCTGATGTCACTTGCGTAGATGGGCCTGCAATATCAACTTTTCCCAGGAAATTACGAAGTCCTGCATCTGCAACTTTAGCAATGAAATTTTCATCCACGAGAACGTTGGCTGTTTTGAAATTTTTGTGCACCAAACGGGGAGATAGAGAGTGAAGATGAGCCAAACCTGTAGCATGGGATGAGATGAATGAGGTGGCACATGCACTTTGAGACCATTCACACACACAAAGAAGAACCTTTTATAAATATGAAGTCTTACCAAACTCTAAAGTATTTTGTGAAACCAATATTAATATTCCTTTTCTTTTCTCCCCCCTCCCCTCTCTCTCTATTTTTTTGTACTGAACTTGGCATTATATCTAAAGGAAAGAAAAACTGATACCAGGAAAGCCAAAATGCTGACTGATTTTGCAAAGGATCACCTTTAGCAGCCCCTAGAGCGATTGAAAGCCTATGCTTGAATTCAAGCTTCCCATCCAAAGTTTGACCAGGTCCTGCAAACAAAAACATCAGGACTTGATTATAAATGAGAATCAACTATTATGGATACAGGGTTTGTATATACGGATCTAAGAAGAAGATGACAAGAGGAACAGTTTGAAGTGGCAGTATCGCACATCTCATGATAATGCATGGAAGAAAATCCAGGTGAAATAATTTCTAGCTATATGTCCCATAGATGCTTAAATGGAGAAGAACAATATAGAAGACATAATAGCTCAGTAAATTCTATACAACACAGATCAAACAAGCAAAAGCGGTGACTGGATAGAGAGTTACCATACAAGTGATTGGAAACGCTCCCACTAGGGATATACTCATATACAAGAAACTGTAGGTCATTTTCCTGGCAGTAGCCCAAAAGAGTCACAAGATTCCGATGCTGAATAGGTGAAAGGTAGCGCACCTGATTTTTGAGAAGTCAGTCTTGTTAGACCAAAACTTGGACAATGTGACAGTAGAGATTACATAATAGAGATACATGAATAGTAATCAAGGACAGCATGGATGAAATTCATATGCTAGTTTTAGGCTCCTAGAACAAACGGACTAAGCACAATTGTAGCTGAGTTTCCCAGAAAAGGATAGATCCATATAAATTGGAGAAGAAAAGCTTTATTTTATTAAGCCTGGAGTTATACATAGGCAAACAACCAGGCTATGACATAAACTATCATGCCATAGGTTAATTTAAAAATTAGGAGGAACAAAAAGCTCAAATGATGTCTGTAATGATTATTTGCATTTATTATTCATTCCTCGGAAAATTTGGTGTGCTAAGCTAGCAAAACAATCCTGCCACCGTTCATTGCAGCATTAATGATGAATGAAAAATGGAGTGATTATGGGGAGAACCCAAACTTAAAAGAAAATGGTTCTCGTTCACTCATCAATGTTTTCATCCGAAAGACTGAAACTCAATTTTTTCAGCAAGTGATGATTACCTCATCAACGAATTCTGGACTAGGAGCTCCAGGTCTCTTTTTGATGGCTACAACCATCCCATCATTAAGCAAACCCTTATATACCTCCCCAAACTTTCCAAACCCCATCAAATTTTTCTCGCTAAAACCTTTCGTGGCCAGAGACAATTCTTCCATCTCAAAACGCCTTGCTTCTTGTAATGACAACTCAATCCCTGCATGCCTTCCTACAGCAGGTAATCGAAAGAACAGCCACATTTAACAATTAATCACTTGCTTTAGAACCTCTCTTGAATGATGTACGATGCAACTATTACCTTGAACAGATGTTTCAGAAGATCCTGTCTCTGAAGTTCTTGACATGCTCTTTCTGTGAGAAAGGAACCATAGAAGAAAAATAACTGCCCCCACCAATGCCATGACTCCTGCAGCACCTCCCAATATGGCTGCAAGAGTCCTTGACATCTGGTATGGGAACCGCTTCAGCTATGCTGTAAGGTTTTAGTCGAATATGAGACAATATACATGGAACCTGGAAAAGGAAAGGCAGATAAGCAATAATGAAGAAAAGAAAATGCCACCTCATAAACAAGCAGCATTCAACAATCCATATAACCATGGATGACAGAAACACATAACGCAACGACATTGGTGCAGGAATTGATATTTCGTTTAGTCAAACAGTCATCTAGTCCCTGAAAAAGATCTTCTTTTAAGTCAACCATAAAGACAATTTCTGTTGAAAATAAGTGAGCTGCGCGAAAAGTTGAATCCCAATAGGTAAAGGAGGCAAAGACAAATGCATTAATGAAAAATAGTAACCTTCGAGAGGAAATCTCCAGTATTCTAATCATATGGTTAAACCCTAACTAATTAAATTAAACACACTATCAAATTCATTGAGAACCAACAAATGCTACTTAGCAGACTAGCAAAAGAAACGAGAAATGTGTCAAAACTGAAACTCCTTGAGATTAAAAAGAATGAAAGACATGAAAATAAATGGAATCTGAAATCTCCAAACCTGTATTCACAGATAAATTATGCAGCCAGATCCCCAGAAACCTCAGCTTCATTTGCCAGTGACAAATTGAGTCAGGGCTCCAATAGCACAATCACCAAATTAAAAAATCACCCCACATTCCCAGCAACAAATTCTCAAAAAAAAAAAAAAACAACAACAACAAAGAAACAAACCCCAGTTGTGAAGATGAACACAGCTTCAAGGTGTGGTCTACAACAAACAAACTACGACTGATTAAGCAAGGAAAAATCCGAAACCAATCAGCAGCTTGCTGTACCTTTTCCCTTTAAAAATAATATTAATAAATAATAAAGTTGAGAATCATCGTTGGATACAGTACAGACATTGCCGACAGAAAGTGACCTCGCGCCGACAACGCGACCAGGGAAGAGGTGGTTTATTACTACTTCCTTCTATTACTCCCTCACCCTCACTACCAAACTCAAACACAAAACTCCATCGCTCTAAAAAGTCTAAATCACAAATAATTCTTTATTATATACAACAAAGAATATTTAATTAAATGAATAAATAAAACCCCATATTCTTACTGGAAAAAGTCTTGACGTAATTAACAATACCAAGGGAAAAAAAAAAGAACAAGGAAAGAAGATGACGATGAAGATGAATAAGAAATAGACAGAGTGAGATAGAGAGAGAGAGAGATTATTATTATTATTATTATTATTATTATATAAATTATTATTATTATTGCTGGTGCTGCCGGTGCTGCCGTAGAAGTAGAACTGTAGTGGTTTATTTTTGTGTGGGCTGTAAAGCAGTATAATTGTTGTCTGCTAGCTGCTGCAAGTTGTAATAAGAGATTGTATGCCCTAGTTAGTCCCTGTACATGGATGCCCTTCTCATCCCATCCCATCTTTCCTGCCTGTCTGTCTGCAACAGATTCACTACAAGTACAAGCAACGACATTAATTTAAGGATTCATAAACAACCCTTTTCTTTTTATCTATCAGTTTTGTTTCAAACATATTAACCAATGTTATTCATCCATCCGTCCATCCATGGCTGGCGACTACACTTGCAATTATTATTCGAGCTTTCTGTAACGGATGATTATAAACAGTAACGTGTAAATAAATAAAATTTACTCTATATAAATTACATGGATAGTTTACTAAGTTTATTTATATTCTAAGGAAGACAAGTCTAGATCCAAAAAATCTGGTCGCATCATATTATAATGATAACTTAAAAAAATTTAAATTTTATTTACTTATTCATTCGTAATTGATTTTTTACAAAAATATTCAAATATTATTTTTTTTTAAGTAATTAGGGAATCGTTATTATGATCATAAAGTTTTTAAATTTTAAAAATTTTGTTTTGGGGTTGGTTTTAGATTCTATAATTGTTTTCTTGTTATTTTAAAAATTTTGTTTTTATTTTTTAATTGAGATAGGATTTCTAATTTATTAAAAACTTTATAAATCTGTGAAAATAGAATGTATTATTATTATTATTATTATTTTAAAAGGAATAAACTTGTAAAATTAGAATTCACATTTACAGTTTCTTTCGCTCATTACAAATTATACATTCTTTGTTTATTATTGTCTTCGACTTCCACCTCATCAATCTCGATCTAATTTTGCATGCATGTGTCATGTGTATGCATGATTAGTGTTTCCACTTTAAAATAAAATAAAATAAGCTTCTTAAATAACAGTTTTAAACTTTAAAAATCATGATAAAATAGAAGGAAAAAAAAAAAGACAATATACTTTGATGTTATGTATATTTGAGTGCTTTGTATGGAAGCATTTAATGATCACATGTAAATCGGATGGCATTGACAATGGAACGACGAGGGCGGGGCTAATGTTGATTGTGTTTGGGATGAAATTGGTAAAATAAAAAAGTTTGAGACTCGATAGATAATTGGATCATAAGTTAGGGGTTGGATCTGGGTTTTCTCATAAATATATCAACAATATAACAAATGCCTCGGTTAGATTAGAACAAAGACCAGCTACGATGGAATTTATATTTTATACAACAAAATACGTTTTTATACGTATATTCTTGTACAGTAAACAAATAATAGTACCGCAGAGTAGACTATGCAGGCATATACTGAGTCAGCTTGTGTATATGTACAATAATTATACAGAGAATAAAAGAAAGAAAGAAAGACGAAGTGGAGATGTGGGGTTGCTATCCCCACCAGACAGCTATGTTGACATTGCTCCTACTTCAACGTGGAGGATATTTGACATTTCGATGGAGAATATTTTTTAAAATAGTATTTTATTTGAAAATATATTAAAATAAAAAAAAATTTTGATTTTTTATTTTTATTTTTAATATTAATATATTTGTAATTGTTAAAAGTTTTTAGCTTTGTTTGGAAATATATTAAAATAATATATATTTTTTTATTTTTTAAAATTTATTTTTAATATCATAAATTAAAAATAATTAAAAAAAACATAAAAAATAATAAATTTTAGCAAAAACAAGGCACAACAGCATAGCTAAACTAGCTAAAAATGCTACTATAATAATTATGGACCGGTAATGTTTTTTATCTTCTTCTATTTATTCATTTATTCATCATAATTTATAATTACTGGATATTTATGTTTAATCCAAAAGCAAGAAATATATCATTAATCGTTTTTGAAAAGGGTTGTGTGGGGAATTTACAAATAATGGTTTGTTTTTCCAATTCTTAGGAAAAACTTTTTAATAAAAAAACCTCGAAAGGGAAAGGGAGAAGACTGGACCTGCAGGCGATGCGACCCAAGTAGTGATGGAGCTACGAAGTTTATTTGATGGGCCCAAGCCTTTATTTTTATTCTTTTTGAAGATCGATAAGAAAGAACAGGCTTTCACTCACGAGATATTTTAATTTTATTTTTTTTGACTTGATCAATGAAAATGAAATTGGCTTCGCTTCGCTTCAGGTAAATAAAAACTTTTGATTCCATTGCAATTTAAAAGATTTGTGCAAGCTTCATTAGGTATGAATATGTTAAATACCTGTTACTCGATTGGTGAAATAATTTTTTTTAAAATAAGATGATATTTTTTACCATCGTACAAATAAAATATTTTGTTGTAAATGAACAAAATATTAAGAAATTGTCCATATATGTAAAATCATAATTTTTTATACAAGTCTTTTCTAGATAAAAAGAGAATTTTTTGTTATAACAGAAGCAGAAATAATGTCAAGAATCGAAATTGATTTATTTTATATGAAATGGTTTCACAGGATTGAGGAAATTGGTTTTGTAAAAGAACATGCATTAAGCACCAAATTCTACAAATGCTATATCATCAAATGATCTTTATTTAATTTGTGTAGTATTATTAAATAATATTAAACACTAATTTTTTTTGAAATAAAACACAATTATTTTCAGACCTAGTTCAATGTATTTTGAGCTTTTAATCGGAACAATGGAGCTGGTTGCACTATTCAGTCATGCTACACTGTTCATGCTAATTCATTCATGCTAATTAATTAGCATGAACAGTGCGCAAGAAGCAACAATTACTTGCTTTTCTTTCCCTTGCGTTTTAGATGCAAAAACATGTGGGATCTATAAACAATAAATTGTGTTTTTTTCTTTACCAAACAGGTTATATCTATGTTTCGCAACCTCATTATCAAACGGCCTCTAAAGCCTATTTAAACTATACTTGGAGGCCTAACAACATGTCCATGATCTGAATTCCATAGCTGAAAACCAGGTGGAAAGCAAGAAAAACAACCACCATTATGCAAAATCACTTGATAATAAACCAGAATGAGATCATGCGAGTGTTAAAATCTGTGATTAAACTAAACCTTGGTAGTGATGAAAAGATCCTCCCTCTTAGCAAGCCCTGTTTTGAAAGCTTCGGCTAACACCTCCCCTATCATTGCTTCACTCTTGTGATCAGCTGCAACCACAAAACAGAAACTCCTCAAAACAAAATTTACCAAATAAACCGATTGTCTCAAATTTTCTAAACACGCTAGTTATCTTGAGAAAAAAGCAATAAAATCAAGCAAGGCTCCTCATTTTCCACAAAGACAAGAACTCTATTGATAACTAGCAAAAACCCATGTGGATTTCATCAATCAAGAACCCAAAAATGCTGGTATACTTTCACAGCTATGAGGATCAAACCATGAACCCAGAAAAAAAAAGTGATCAAAAACAAGAAAGAGTAAGGGAGAGAGGTACCAACACAATCAAAATGACGGTAGCCAAGCTTGATAGGATTAATAATGAGGTTTCTGATTTCTTTCCCTTCCATCCGCCATACACCTAAGACAATTATTAGCATCTGGAATCCGTTGTTCAGTGTTATTGCCATTTGCTCCTCTACAAAACTCAGTCTGGCAAAAAAAAAGAAAAAAAGAAGAAGCTAGATTTCTAATCAAGAACCTATTCAGAACATAAATTTGAAGGAAGAAAGTATTTTTTATAAAGCTAGAAAATGAAAACAAAAACTTACACATATAATCTCTTTCAAATCTTTCAGAAAAAGGAAGTTACTTCCATCGAAACCAAACAAAACCCAGATGCGATGTACAATTTCAAAGAAAAAGTGAAGAACTTTACCTTGTATAGTCACAAGGACAAAACAAAAGACAAAACCCAGATGCCATGCACAATCTTTTCTTTTTCCCGCGACCCTCTCTCTCGCGACTCGCGCCTTCTCCAACGGCCAACTGAGGTGTGCTTGTACTCGTTATATATTGCGACTGCTCTATTTTCCTCACTCCCACTAGCTATTGTAACTAACTAACAACTAGATATGATTAACCCGCGCATGTAGAGTTAAATTTTTCTTGAATGTGAAAACAAAAGTTCAAATGTCTTAAATTATATGAGAGTTTATTTAGTAAAATATGATTAATTTTATATGAATAATATATGTGATTTATAAAAAAATAATTTGATTAAAATAATTTCAAGATAATTTTTTTTAATAGTAAAATATAACATATTGGATTAATTCGTATTAAATTTACTATTCTAGTTATGAGATTATGATAACCTTATACAAAATAAATTATAAAACATAATTCTCAATCAATTTAATTTTAAAAAATTTAATTAAAAAAAAACATGAGTTAACCTGTTAAACTTATGAATCGGGTCATAGACTAAAGTAACATCATGAAAAACAAATTAAAATAAATTACAAATCTCAATCTCCAATCAATCTAATATTAAAGAATAAGATTTTAAAAATATATATAAAAAAAAAACAACCAGAGTCAATCCATCAAAACTCATGATCAAGGTTATAAGACCGAAATAACTTCATAGAACAAATAAAAAAACAACTTGATTTAATTCAAGTTAACCTCTCAAATCTGCAACTTTGATCATAAGACTAAAAATAACCTCAAAAAAAAAAACAAGTCAAAATAAATTATGAAATTTAATTTTTAATTATAAAAAATAAAAAATATAAAAATAAATAAAACAACCTGCATTAATCTAACTTGCCAGCTGATTCACCTGCTGTGAAGGTTTCACATAAAAAAGAAGTTATATAAAAATATACAAAACAAATAAAATAAAAGGTTTTAAAAAAATTACAGCAAAAGTTGTAAACCAACCATTTATTATAAAGCTATAAACGTGAGTGAAAATCTGTAAGAATAAAGAAATAAACCTGCAAGAAAATAATAAATTGTGAATACTTGTAGAAATAAAATAAAATGGAATGAGAGTGTTAAAATGTGAGATTTTATTTCCTGGAGCCATGAAAGTATACCGAAAATACCTTAAAGCCACAGAGTTTTTATTGGAAAGAGGGACTGAAATAGTCAAATGAAAAGCAAGGCTGGATTGCTGCAATCATTTCGATCCAACAGGCTTCCAGTCAAAGGATAAATCACAGTCACATAAAGTCCTTTCATACGCAGACATCTCCACGCTCAATCGCATCTTTTTCTTAACTGCAAAAGCCTCTCCAGATGCTCTTTTTTCTTCTTTTTCTTTTTTCTTCACGTAAGATGATGATTTAGAATCCAAACAAGGAGTCTTTTTTTTTTTTAATTAATATTCATGCTCAAACTAATTTGTGTATACTTTGATTAATTTTACAAATTTTAAAATTAAAAATTATATAAACTTTTAGTAACCATCATATTAATAATCACAAGGTTTAAACTTGAGACAACATGAGAAACAAACTCTTTGATCTCAAGATTTTACCACTAAATTATTTACTAGATAGTAAAAGGAGGAACATTTGAGAACATATATGGATGATTTGAACGCATAGAATTCGTGCTTTTGAAAGCTACTTTAAAAATTAATTTTTTTAGAAAATTTTGAATTTTTTTAGTGTTTTGTGTATGATTTTGATGTGTATTTTAAAATAAAAAAATAATTTTAATCTATTTTAAATAAAAAATATTTTTAAAAAAAATATCTTAAAACGATCATATAAATCTCTAGCAATCATTATATTAGTAATCACAAAATTTGAACTTAAAACGATAAAGAGAACAAATTCTTTAGTCTTAAACTATTACTATTTTACCACTTATTAAATAGTTGAAAGGAAGAACATTTTAAGTACACATATGAATGATTTGAACGTAGAAAATTCGTGCTTTTGAAAGCTGTTTTAACAATTAATTTTTCTTAGAAAATTTTGATTTCTTTTGGTGTTTTGTTTATGATTTTGATGTATATATTTTAAAAATAAAAAATAATTTTAATATATTTTAAATAAAAAAACTTTTAAAAAATAACCCACAACATAACAGCAAACACAACAACATTTGCTCAATTCCTACCTCAACAGGAGTTTCGCTAGGAAGATCCGCAACAATTGTATAAAAAATTTAAAAATTAAATATAAATATAAAAATAAAAAATAAAAAAGTTGACGACAGCTGCTCCTTGGCCACCATCACAGTTTACTGAAGCTATGTCCTCGTAAAGAGCAAAATGAAACAGAGACAAAACCAGGAGCTTTTTCCAGATGCCGTTCCTCACCGCCTATCGACGACTTGCATGCAGTCCTGTGAGTGACAAACAGAGAATTAACTTTAAAACCTCTTAGTTTTTGTTTCAAAAATATTTTTAAAAAATTTTAAATATTTTTATTAATTTTAAATTAATATATTCTTAAAGTTTTTTAAATTATTTTGATAAATTGATGTTAAAAATAATTTTTATAAAATAAAATAAAAAATATAATTAATATTTATTTTAACACGAAAAATTATTTGAAAAAACAATCAGAACTATATTGCCAAACAAACTCTACACATCTACCAAGAGCTACCTCTCTATTCTAATTTGAACTGAATCTTTTTCTTGTATGCAGAATCTAGAGTCTTCTTTTTTAATTTTTTTATTCTGGCACAATGGTTAAAAGAATTTGTCAAAATAATATAACTGTAAATTTATTAAAAATATAGCATAATTTATAAAAAATTACAAGTTTTTATAAAATCACGTGGTAAGTAGTGGCGAAACCATATAGAGATAAAAGGAAACAGTGACGGAGTCACTTAGAGACAAAAGGGGCATCACCCCCTTAATTTTTTTTTTTTATAATTTTTATATTAATATAATAATTTAGTGAATGGTTGCTATCTTTTGCTTTCCCAGTATCTCTCCTATATATATGTCCAGCTCATTTCCTGCTTTTCTTTTACTTGGCTCTTGAGTTAAGCGATTAATTTTTTTTGTTTTTTTTGTTTTATATTTTGAATAAATTTTTTTTATTTGTTTCATTGTTTAATTTTAATTTTATTTTTTTATAATTAATTATTAAAAATATTAGAATTTATGAAAATTTAAAGGTTTTGATATGAATATGTTCAAAATAAATATTTAAATCTCCTAATTTAATCAATTAAATGTTTCTTTTCTTATTATAAAGGAATAAATTAATATTCATGCAAGACAACTATTCTTGGCATCTCTTGTATTGATATAGTAGTTTATTGAAATTTAATATTTTCACTTGATTTGTTTGTAATTAAAATATTAGGTAGAAAACATGTTTTTCAAGTATTGTTCCTCTTACACAGATATTAGGCATTGTTCCTCAATCAAATGTTTATAAATAATTAAGTATAATTTAATCAACATACTTATTATATGCATATAGATATGAATTAAAATGGGTTTTGATTTTGATGAATTGATGTGTATTTTGCTATAAATTTCATATGAAAGTTTTATAATTATTGTGTAACTCAACTGACTTTTGTATAACATTGAATTATTGTGCAGTTATGTTACTTATTATGTAGACACTAAAGATAATAAAAAAAATCCAACAGGTTCATATTAAATTAACATATCACTAGACAAGTATTTCAAGCGTAAATCTATTAAAGATGAAGAGTCATTCAAAGCTTCAAGTCATGTAACTCAATCAAGTTCAAAGAAAAATCATATTGAAATCAACCCCAACACTCTCTTAGAAGGTATGGTGATGTCCGTTGGGGCTCCCACTATGTTACAATTATTCATCTATTTGTAATGTTTTCATCAATTCTTAATGTGTTTGAGATTATAATGGAGGATGAGATGAACTCAAAACAGAAAACGAAAGCAGTTGTTTTAATGGATATTGTGGAATCATTTAATTTTATGTTCATGCTTCATTGTTTCAAAAGGATACTAGAAGTTATTAATGAGCTCTCACCAGCATTACAAAGAAAAGATCAAGACATAGAAAATGTTATGGGTTTATTGAAAACATCAAAGGAACGATTCAAAATGATGAGAAAAAATGATTGTGAATCTTTATTGGAAGAAGTGTCATCCTTTTGCATCAAACATGATATTGATATTCTAAACATGGATGATGAATATAAGCTTCGTGGGCGTTCAAGGCGAAAATCTTAAGGTATTACAAACCTACACCATTTTCCGTTATGAATTGTTTAACAATATCATTGATATGCAACTTACTGAGTTAGATGATCGTTTTACTGAAACGAGTACGAGTTACTTTTTTATGTGAAATGTTTAAACACAAGTGACTCTTTTTCTACTTTCAACAAAGAAAAACTTATTCGTCTTACTTATTTTTATCCCAATGAATTCTCTATAGTGGACCTTATTGTACTTGGTGATCAACTTGATACGTATATTATTGATCTACGTGGTGATTATGAGTTTTCTAGTATTAAAAGTATTGCTAGTCTTGCAGAGAAAATGATAAAAATAAAGAAGAATTTGATATTTTCACTAGTATAGATGCTTATCAAATTATCATTACTTCTACCAGTTGTAACTGCTACAATGGAAAGAGTTTTTTCTGTTATGTATATTATAAAGAGTCGGTTGCGGAATAGGATGAGAGATAAGTGGATGAATGATAATTTGGTTGTATACACTAAGAAAAGATATCTTCGATAAGATTAATAATGAAGTTATTATGAAGCGGTTTCAAAATATGAAAACTCGAACAGAAACAATTATAATATAAGTTTTTTTTTTTTAAAGTATTTTTAAAATAATTTTACTTAATATGAATTAGTATATATGTTTTGAATTGATTTCTAACAAATATTTATATAATATAATATTTGTTAGTAATTTACCCTCTCGTTTAAAGAACTCTGGCTCCGTCATTACAGTAAAATCTAAGTTTCTCATCAAACTATGCTATTTTTTTTTATAAATAAATTTTAAATTTTTTTTAGCCTCTGTTTTTTTTTAAAAAAAAAAACTTGGAAAGATAAATAGAATTGACAGGGAGACAAACAAATAAATTGCAAGCATCAATGAGTGCATAATTGCAAATAGAATTGAACACCTTGATATGAACATTGACCAAATTCTATGACTGAAGTGCTACGGATTTTGTCCTAACTCGCATATGTCATCATCTCCAATTATTTGCCCGTATCAATTACTCTTACATTATCTAATTACTAACATACAAAAAATTTCAATTTTTCATGTTATATTTTTTTTTTTGATTTCATATTCATGTGCAGTATTAAAATAAATTTTTAGAAATTCAAAAAATATATATTTCAATATATTTTTAAATAAAAAATATTTTATTATTATTAAAAATAAACACCCTGTAAGCAGCTTCACTTCAACAAGCTAATTTTGCAAGACCAGCAATTAATTAAACAGTAGTGATGAAATAAATTTTTATATTTTAAAAGTGTTTTTTTAAAAAAATTATTATTTTTTATTTTTTTTATATTATTTTAATATGCTGATTTTAGAAATAATTTTTTTAAAATATATATTATTTTAATATATTTCTAAATAAAAAATCCTATCTTCTTTCCCAAAAATCTAAAACCATTGAAATTTTCTTTCTGAAACTGTGTGTTTTTTCACCAATTTCAAATTATGAGATGGTAGCGATGCATGTCGGGTGACAAAGCAAAGACAAGAAAACAAGGTATTAAAGTACAGAAACAAAACTAAAGCCAACCCCGTGGCTTACGCCGGCTTTTCTTGTCTTGTTCTTGCGAAGAAGGGAGTAGACTAGAGTTCTTCTTCTTCATCATCTTGCTCTCCCCGGCTCCCCACTTCTTCTAGATCCATCCAACAATTAATCCCATCCCATCTCTTCTTCAAATCTGTAAAATCATTCAAAAGTCAACAATGGTAGTAGAAGCAGCGGCCTGGTTTCTCTTTGTTGGTGGCTTAGCCGCAACATTTTCAGCTGAAGCTCTCTCTTTTAATGACTCAGCTAGTGGTACTCTCTTAAGTTTCAAGAATTCAATTCTCGGGGACCCTTCAAATCTTCTCTCCTCCTGGAACCTGACTACCAACCCTGATTACTGCACCTGGTATGGTGTCACCTGTCAAAAATCTTCTAACACTACTACAGAAGTAGTAGTTATAGCTTTGAACTTCTCTGGCACTTCCACTACTCGCCTTTCTGGAACTCTGCCGGAGTCCATCCAAAACTTGCCCTACCTGCGAACTCTTGTCCTTTCTCACAACTGTTTTTCCGGTGAGATCCCAGCTGGTAGTATCGCCAAGCTGAGCTTCTTGGAGGTTTTGGAGCTTCAAGGGAACAATTTTTCGGGCAAGATTCCTCAACAGATAAGCACTGACCTTCATTCTCTTCGCTTCCTTAATTTGTCTTTTAATTCTTTCACCGGTGATATCCCTGCTACTTTGATTGGATTTGGAAAGTTGAGAGTTATTGATTTGTCGAATAATAGGCTGACTGGTGGAATGCAACTTGTTAGTTCAAGTAAGTGCTTGTTTTTAAGGCACTTGAAGCTTTCTAATAATCTCTTGAAAAATAATATTCCAAAGGATATTGGTCATTGCAAGAACTTGAGGACTTTGTTGCTTGATGGGAACATTCTACAAGGTCCCATTCCAGCAGAGATAGGTCAGATTCCGGAACTTCGTGTTCTTGATGTTTCTACTAACAGTTTGACTCAGACCATCCCCAAGGAGTTGGGTTATTGCAGGAAACTGTCTGTTCTTGTATTGACTAATTCAAGTAATTTTGTTGGTAATAATGGGGGGACTGGTGGTAGCTTGGATGGCTTTAGATTAGAATTCAATGCTTTTGAAGGGGGTGTTCCTCAGGAGGTGTCGATGCTTCCGAGTTTGCAGATTTTGTGGGCGCCTAGGGCCAATCTTGACGGGCGGTTGCCTGACAATTGGAGTGACTCGTGCTCGCTGAGAGTTTTGCATTTAGGGCAGAATTCCCTCAGAGGTGTTGTGCCAAAGGAGCTGGTGATGTGCAAGAACCTTACTTTCTTGGATCTGAGTTCTAATTATTTGACCGGTGACCTGCCTGTGCAGCTGCAAGTTCCTTGCATGATGTATTTCAATGTTAGTCAGAAAAACATATCCGGTGCTGTTCCAACTTTTGGAAATGGCAGTTGTGATACTAGCATAATCTCTTATGGTCAAGATCCTAATTTTTTTGATGTGGAGGATATACAGATTGCATACGCTAACATTCCTGTTTGGGGTTCCCGTACCCTTTTGTGGTCCATGGCCGGTGCAGACTTCGTGATTGTCCATGATTTCAGTTGGAATCATTTTTTCGGTTCATTGCCTTTGTTCTCGGTGGGAGAAGAATTCTTGGTGAGTAAAAATAGAACTTCATACAGATTGTTACTGAGTAGTAACGGGTTTACCGGGTCTCTTCCTGGTAAACTAGTTTCAAACTGTGATGATCTGCTGAGTTTCTCTGTTAACTTGAGTACGAACCATATATCAGGTGAGATACCAGATATGCTTCTCAATTGTCTACAAATAAGGGAATTTGAAGCAGCAGATAATGAGATCAGTGGTTTTCTAGCTCCCAGTATTGGCAACTTGAGAATGCTTCGATGTTTAGACTTGAGAAGAAACAGACTCTCTGGTTCTCTTCCTAATGAGTTGGGAAATTTGAAGTTTCTGAAATCAGTTCTTCTTGGAATGAACAATTTAACAGGAGAAATTCCATCTGAATTCGGTCAATTGTCCTCTCTTACAGTTTTGGATCTTTCTCATAATGCTATAACAGGATCTATACCTGTGAGCTTGACGAGCGCTAAAAACCTGGAGATTGTGTTGCTCAATAACAATGATCTTTCTGGGGAGATACCTCCACCTTTCTCGAATATTTCCAGTCTTGTTGTTCTAAACGTTTCTTTCAATAACCTCTCTGGTCATATACCCCACCTTCAACACCCAATTGATTGTGATTGGTTGAGAGGGAATACTTTTTTGGATAAGTGCTTAGATCAATCCTCCAACGCACCACCTCGAGAGGTTCAGCTGTCACATGGAGATGGAAAATGGCGCAATCACAGAAAGAAATTCTTTTTGATTGCAGTGGTGACTTCTGCTTCAGTTGTACTCTGTGTATCATTGGTTGTAGTTTTGTTCAGTTTTTATGGCAAGAAAAAGTCTTGGAGACTCTCTAGCTTGAGGGGAAAAGTAGTTGTGACTTTTGCAGATGCTCCAGCTGAATTGACTTATGATAGTGTGGTCAGAGCTACCGGGAATTTCAGTATGAGAAACCTGATAGGTACAGGTGGCTTCGGGTCAACTTACAAAGCTGAATTGCTCCCAGGTTACTTCATAGCCGTAAAGAGGCTCTCCATTGGCAGATTTCAAGGCATTCAACAGTTTGATGCAGAGATCAGAACATTGGGCAGAATTCGACACAAGAACCTTGTGACTCTGATTGGGTATTATGTGGCAGAGGCTGAAATGTTCTTAATTTACAACTATCTTTCTGGTGGAAACCTTGAAACCTTCATACATGACAGGCCAGACACAAATGTACAGTGGCCAGTGATTCACAAGATAGCTCTTGATATTGCACAAGCTCTAGCCTACCTCCACTACTCATGCGTGCCCCGCATTCTTCATCGTGACATCAAACCTAGTAACATCCTGTTGGATGAGGAGCTTAACGCCTATCTGTCTGACTTTGGGTTGGCCAAACTTTTAGAAGTTTCTCAGACCCATGCCACTACAGATGTAGCAGGCACATTTGGGTATGTTGCACCAGAATATGCAACCACGTGCAGGGTATCTGACAAGTCAGATGTTTATAGCTTTGGGGTAGTGTTGTTAGAATTGATGTCAGGGAAGAAGTCTCTTGATCCATCATTTTCTGAGTATGGTAACGGTTTCAATATAGTTGCCTGGGCCAAGTTGTTGATCAGGGAGAGACGCTCCTCAGAGCTCTTCGCTCCAGAACTGTGGGAAGCAGGACCTCAAGAGAATCTGCTGGGAATGTTAAAGCTTGCTTCAAGCTGCACAGTAGACTCACTTTCAGTGCGTCCATCCATGAAGCAGGTCCTTGAAAAACTGAAACAACTAAAACCATGAAGCTTGCTTCAAGATGCACTGCAGGCTCAGTTTCAATCAGTGTTGCCATCGATGAAGCAGGTTCTTGAGAAACTGGAATAGATAAAATCCTGAAGCACAATTGACTTACTTTCAGTGCTGCCATCTCTGAAGTAGGACCTGTAGAAACTGTAACAGCAATTCCTGAAAGGATCTCAGGCTTCCAACACAGGAGGGAGATGGGTAGACATACCTGCTGCTTATACCTGACAGGATTAGGACAAAGTGCTATGCAACCTCGGAGGGGGTGAGAACCACCTAAGAATCCTAGACTTACTAGACTCCATTAAGTCAACTCAGTATTGTGCACAGGTGCTTATTTACATACCATTCAAATTCCTCACAACGCATGTGGGATATGGGGCATCACACATATCTTGAGGTGAGTCACTTTCTTGATTTTTATGTCCATCGGGTGCTTCTTTTTTTTTTTTTTTAAACCAAGCCTTTTGCAATGATGACAAATCCAAGATTTTCTGATTCCACCAAGCATGCATCATAGTCTTGGGAAATAAAATCTAGGATTAACCTCGTGTCAGATTTTGGTTTGGGTTGTTTACAGGTGATACTCCCTTGGAACTTTTGTTGCTTGGATAATGGTTCAATGATCATCTCCGGAGTTAATGTTGGGTATGGTGTCCTTGGCCTCATTGCTTTAATATTTTTCTGGACTCCAAGTAGTTTGAACACTCTAGATTTTCATCCCCTTAACCTATTGAAAAAAAATCACTATCCTTTTTCTTTTTTTGCAGAAAACTTCACAGCTTTTTGAGGTAGTAAAAGCACACGGAACCTTCAACTGTGACACGAGGTACACAAAAGGGAGCGTTGTACAGAGTTCTTGTCCTTACAGAATGGTCATAGGATGAAGGAATGGATTTTCTTTTTTTCAATTGGTATAAGTTAATTGATAGCATGTGGTTGGTTAGTACTCAACTAAAATCATTTCTTGTGATGAATTATGCACACATAGCTCTGTGTGGTGGGTTTGCTGAAATATTTGCATCCCCTTTGTTTATAATCATTTAATGAGATCTGGAAATTCAAGCACACTTAGAAAAGTTGACACCATTTCCATCTTGCCAATTCAACCACCTGACATACATCGAAAACAATCTGAAGAGAATCATGCTTCCGGTGCTGGCTATCCTAACTAGTACGGTGGTCGGAAGAAACCGCTGTATGGTATTTGAAGCTCAAATTCAAACTTGACTGCAAGGAGATTTCTGGTTTTCCTTTCGTTTCTTTTTAATGCCTAAAGTATGAAACATTCATTTTAATGTTTAGGGAAGTTTTTAAACCCCCCAAGGAAAAAAGTACGCCAAAGTTGGCACCTGAGTTTGGCATGCATGAAGAAACTTGTGAGCCAAATGATCAGGTAGCTAGCCTAGTGTGCATCGATTCTTTAGATTTCTCAAATATCAGAAGAGCTTCACTTCCGCCTCAGCGTCCAAAACTGCTATCACCTTGGTTGGCTTTAAGCACCAACTCCTCTGTTGTGGTTCCGATTATCTCATTAGCATGCTTCAAGTCTGTGCATGCGTACTTTCCGGCAGGATCCTGAGTTCAACTTTCTCTTGTCAATTATTGAATTACCGAAAATTATATCTGGGAAACACACTGATAGAATGATGTCTCAACTAATTAGATAAACATAAAAAAGTTCACCTTAGCGACAATTCCTAACTTCTGCAACTTTTGAAGTGCATCATCCACATCGAAATTACATTTTTCATTGAATTCTTCAGTAATGAGTTCTTCACAACGCTGGTCAAGTTCCTATTTCAGATCAATGCAAAGTTATGAAACAGCAACGCCCTGCCCTAAGGAATCTCACAACATACAGAGATCATAAAAGCAAGGAGAGGAAACAATCTACTGACAGGTACTCTGTACCTGTCTAGTGGCTTTTCCTTGTACCATCAAGATAAAGAATGAAACAATCACCTCTTTTACCTGCACATTCAAATTATTGGGTTCTGTTAGCATTATAAAGTACCTAACCATTGTTTTCAAATCTGCTAGTTACTGTTGTAAATTAATTTTCAACAAGAATGCTGCTGTCTTTGCACAAGAAAGGTGGCAGATCGACAAGTTTTTGGTTCTGTGCAATTTCCATTGAGAGCAGAGCTCTTGAAAATTTTAGTTGTGCACAAAGATTCAAAACTCAAGATTAAACGTACTAGAATCTTTCAGAAATTACGACTTGGTAAATTTGGATATAAATTATAAACTGATTAGCCAAAAACTTACTTCCTGTTGAATCACATCATCACACAAGTGAAGAAGAGTACCCCTTCCACTGTCCAGTTGTTTGTCATACACAGACTGTGTGATTAAGCTCTGATATGAAACCAAGTTATTCTGGAATCTGCAGGAAACTGAAAAAGGTTAGCCTTCATAACCAAATTGCTCATGGCCTTGGAACGAATGTATGGCATAGATCCTATTGCACCAGATATTTCCTAATCAGTTGACCACCCTACTAGTTCTTCAATGTTCCTTCTGTCTCTGAGAAAGTCCCACTGTAAAGTAAGGTCAATAAGCATTATGGGCAAGAACTCTAAATAAATTCCTCCAATGCCTATCGGATGAGAGATTGCCTCAGCACATAACATTTCTACTGAATGCTTGCTTAGTAGAAATTCTGTATGGATACCGATTCTCTATTACTACAAGAAAGACGAGGATTATGAAGAAGAAGACACTTAACGTGAAGTATGTTTTAACACAGTAACCAACCACTGATGTCAGGATAGCGAGAATCACCCTGATGTCAGCTTTAGGATTGCTAAGGGAACCAATTACAGTAATCTGCAAAATGAAAAAAAGAACGCAAGCCTAACGTGACCAGAAGGTCAAAACAAAGAAAAGGGAATTCTTTAAATTCACGGATATGCAAAGACTGACCAGTCCAATCACAGCAGAAACAATGAACTTAACCCAATCCACTGGAGTTAAACCGGGATTCTTCTTTTCTGGCTGTTAAAGGAGAGTTCCAGCACAAGGTCAATATTCAGAAACATTTCTGAGAAGCTCCTAGCCCCCTCCCACCGCCCTCGCCCCCCAAACAAATACGATGACGACAACGATGATAACAACAACAATGCTGCAAGTGAACAGGGAACTCACAAGTACTATCTCCATATCAGCCATTGGAATACTCTTAAAATGCTTCACATAAATATTCCGTGCTCTTTCTTTTTTGGCACTCGCTCGCCTGCAGATTTACGTTCTTTTTAAACAACAATGATTCATTCTTCATGCTCTCTTAAAACTGTAATAGAAGGACGTAAATTAAGTGAACTAATTAGGATAAACAAAATCTTCATGCTAATCCTAATTTACTAGTTACTGAGGAATATGGTTCTGTACAACCACCCTGACCATTGCTCAGAATTGAACAAACAAAACAGGAGAAAGAATGTATATGATGAATACACCTGTAAACAACAATTATTCGATCAAATGTAGGTTCTTGGATTGTAACCTTGCCCAGGAGATTAGATATGCTTCTGGAAAAGAAGAGAAATGTCAAAAATCAGCAAGAATCGTCAGAAATCTAGAAAGTAACTTCAGCAAAGTATATGCTCCTTCCAGGTGATCAGGGCAATCGTTCATTCATTCTCTTAAATGTTCAGAAGATTCAGCAACCACAACGCATTTATTTATATCCATTAATGGGTATAACTGAAATAAAATCCTCACTTCATCTATTATTCACACAGATTAAGGAAAACAAAATGCCACTGCACCTTGAGCCATCCAATGTTAGCATAACGACCGAGAGAATACAGATTGAACAATATATAAGCCTAAGGTAGCTTCTGTTGCATATTCCTTCTTGCTTCTCAGGATTTATTTAGAATGTTTATATTATGTTATTGCTTCGGATATTAGCCAAAAATATGAAAAATAGAAGCACATGAAGAGTCCCGGTTGCGAATACCTTAAACCGATTGATAAATCACATTCAGACATAACTTCCAGTTCTTAACCTGAGTTTTATTTTCTCGATGCGGATTCGTTCAACATATAAACCTTCATCACTGTTATCCGTGCTGATTTCAATAGATTTTGGAACTTCGGTAATATGCGCATTTCGCTTTCTGAAGAAAAGCCTTTTTAACCTAAAAACAGAAAATTAAAGTTCGTAGTAGAGAAAATAAAGAACCAAGCTTGAAAATCAATGTTTTCTTGCATATAATACAAGCAAAAATCTACTTACCCTGTTACTTTTAGAAAACATCTCCAGAAACGGGAAATGATGGTATTTATCTTTGGCATGATAAAGTAACTATTCAAATGATCAATTCCAAAGCCGCGTCGAAAGATTATGAACTACGAAAAAATAAGCAATGATTCTTTGTCGTGAGGTTGTGGGAAAAAATTTCTTTACTCAAAAATTGAAATCATCAAACATAAAAATTTAAAGAAAAAGAATGAAAAGAGAATGAAAATCCCTTATATCTCAGAAATATTCAAGCCGGAATTTAGCATTTACCTTATCAGCGAAGCATGGAAGGTCATCCTGAGGATGCTCTGCAAAGTAACTTGTAAAAAGTCTCTTGTCAAGCTGCATTCAAGAATGCCATTACAATATCATCAAACTTCTAAACTAGCCATGGATAGATGTGTGCGTAAGAGGCCGGAGCACAGATGGACCTTATTTTCATTAACCACAATTGGTAGATTAAGCCGATATTGTGCAGAGAGTGCAACTTCAATCTCCTCATCGGTTGCAATTTTGAAATTACTCTTTTCCATCACCTGCAAGGAATAAACAACTAGATCATGAAAAGGACGTGCTAGATTCAAGTATTGGTTACGATTTTTACATTATTTTTCTTTGCTAGAAAGAGGTGGGAAAGTGCCATGGAATCGTGGCATTTTCTTTTTTTTGTTCTTGAATCTTTGAAGTGTAGTTGCAGGAAATACACACCTGAAATAAGGAGGCTAAGAAATTCTGTTCAAAAACATCAATTTCTTCAGGAGTGAGATTCTGCTGCTCCAGTTTTTTAGCACCATGAATAGGCTCGAAGAAGGAATACAATCGCTGATCACCAAAGACAAATTTCTTTAAAGAAACAAACTAAAGATTTGAGTTCTATAACGTATTCACCAATTAATAATGTTACCATGAGATCTTCAAATTGTAGAAGGTACCAAGCTCTAATTGTGTATTCAACTCTCTGGCACAGCTTCAGGAACTCGTCAACATCAGATCTGCTACGTTCTGTGAATGAACCAACCCAAGTTGGAATCCATGCATCCATGCATTGCATTGATAAGAAAAAAAAAAGATGGGAAATTGAATTAAACAGACCAATACTAATGCGCTTTGCTAAGGCAGCAATAAGCTTGTGCTTGAGAATTGGAATCACAGATTCCTTCTCCAAGTGTATTATGTCTTTCTTCTTCTTCTTCCCCATTATGATTATGGTTAGAGATAAACAATATATTTTATTTGATAAACGAATGCCTTAATTAATTATATATCTTTAAATCTAAGGGGTTGGAGAATGAATGCCAACGCCCGCTCTCTTCGGTGGGAAAATGTTTGCCGGCCACTTGTCCCTTTTGTTTGGAGAATTCTGTCGTAACATTAGATTAGATATTTGATATTTTTTTTTTTGTTTAACGTGAGTATACAAGTTTCCGAGCCAACTTGTATATACCTCGACTATAAATCTCCAGTAACCCTTAAATGGTTTAATTGATTACGTGAATATGGTCTCTAGTTTGAGGGAATACCTGCGTTTTGCTAGCTCAGTTATGATGAGCTAATACGATATGCGTAAACTGACGCATAACCAGCGTTTTACTACAGGATTTTGCATGATGCGTGTTACACTCTGTTGAACAACAATCCTATATTCTAAAAATATTTAAACAATTTTCTGATTATATGTCTGAAAATTCAGTGTAAAAATTTGTTTGTAAATCATTTTTTTCACCGATTATTCTCGGATGACAGATAAATATTTGGCGTTTCAGATCAATTGATGAAGAATTCTGTGCCATATTCAGAGTTTTTCCGATACCCAAATGTAAATAAAAGCAAACACCAAACTGAAAAGGAAATTTCGTTCATCTTTTACTCGAATTATATGCAGATGGCCGCGAAGACAATAGCCAAGCACCATGAAAGTATTTAAGCCCACAATGGTTTTATGAGCAAGTATAAAATGCCTTCAACAAAAGCCGAAACCATGCAAAAACTACCTTCCTCGGGATTTGAGAAGTCGCATGCATTCGACATTTACAAATATTAACAGAACTGAAGCGCCAGTGAGCTCCAGGCAACCAATGGCACCCCATGCCCTCCCTCCCCAGAGGAGTTCTTGGGTTCGCGTCTCTAACTTGCATTGATGAAAAAGGAAACCGGAGCTCGAAATTGCGTGGAAAGCAGTCAAGTAAAAGAGGACATCCAAGTTCTGACCAGCGATGCTTGAAAGCACAGCTGACAACTGCAGATAACTATTTGAGCTATTAGACCTAGAAAGAGGCTGGATTGGAACAGGTGGTGGATAGGAAAACGCATCTTTCCACGGACAGCATCAAGGATTAGTCATAGCACCCTGCTGTGCCTTGAGAACGAGCTCTTCAGTTGTGGTGCCAATAATCTCATTAGCACGTCTTAGAGAAACACAAAAATATCGTCCAAGAGAATCCTGTATCCAAAAATTTACTTCCTGATCAAAAGAAACCGATAGCAACTTGCGCACACAGAAGATAGCATAGAAAATTCATGCCTGGTCCAAGGAGTAGTTTTATCCAATAGCAAAAATGTTCTAAAATTCAAAAAATTACTAGACGTGACATTGTTAGTGTGCATGATTTTAAAAAAGGTGTCTTCCAAATGCACCATGTCCAGTTTGATGCTTGACCAAATGGAACTTTTGATCCAGTCATCTTTCAGATATATAGGTCCATTTCCCTATGGTCCTATGTTTTAGTATAACTCCATAAAAACCATCTGCAGGCTCAACAAATTGAAAGACTTTGGTTGGGTAACAGGATCTTTTAACAGTTTATTCAGATGATGCAAAAAAGCCCTGCTTATCCAACTGATCCTTATAGGATGTCTATATGTGGAGTGATGTCAACGTCAGTTGTAAGTGTGTGCACGGAAAAGTTTCATTTTAGCTAAGAAAAATTTTCAAATTCAATTTAGATCTACTAAGTTCAGTCAGGAGAACTGTTTCTTACCCGAGCAACGATGCCCAGCTTCTCCAACTTTTCAACTGCATCATCCACATCAAAATTACAGCTCTCACCAAACTCTTCTTTAATCAGTTGCTCACAACGCAAATCCAAATCCTGTTTCACAGTATAACGAAGTTATACCTAAAAAATGGTGCAAGGAAGATTCTGTCCTCCAATAATCAAGAGCAATAAAAAAACAGAAAGAAAGAGGATGGAATGGTCCATACCTGCCTAGTAGCTTTGCCCTGTTCCATCAATATAAAGAAGGAAATGATAACCTCTTTGACCTAAAAAATGAGTTAATTTAAGCATCTGTTAGTGCATAGTTAACTATAAGACAATCCCCAATCCTGGATGTTGTTCACATATAAGACAACAATTACTTCATAAAAATCTTCAGAAGCAATTCCTCAATATTTCTGGAGTATATTGTCCGTCCTCACAGAAATGGGGTTCACAGGTTGCAAATATTCTCTCTTCAGTATCAATTTGGTTTTCACTTTTTTTTTTTTTTTTAAATGGCATTTCTTTCATCTACATTCATACAGAAGACTTGTCTAGATCTGTATTTATGATGCGCGAGAAACATGCTCAGAATCTAAATTGAGTGAATATGAAGCACAATAAGCCTGATAAAGGTAAGTGCATCATTATAATCTAATCCTACTAAAACAGCACATCCACATGAAAAAATTGAGAATTTGTAAATGAAAAGGTGATAGTTTGAATCTTGATTACAAACTAAATCTCCAGTCTCCTTTCCCCCACTCCCACTCCCTCTCCCAGCTCCGAACAAGAAATGTTGTTTTAAAGGGATAACCAAAAAACAAATTAATTAGTCAACTGCATGTTATGAATAGTTACAGCTATCTCCTTCAAAAGTGAGTAGAGCCATTGTACACATATATAGCTCATTGAATAAAACAAAAATGAAATTATTGCAAAGAGCAAAAAAAGTGAACATGTTGTATGAAACTCACTTCCTGTTGAATCACATCATCACACAGGTGAAGAAGAGTGCCCTTTCCACTATCTAGTTGTTTATCATACATGGACTGTGTTATTAAGTTCTGATATGAAGCCATATTTTGCTGAAATCTGCACGTAGTTGAAAAAACAATAGCCACATCAGTCATTACTGACAAAAAAAAAAAAAAAAACTCAAGGAATAAAAGAAAGAATGAAGACATTTTAAATCAAGAAACACACCACGAGAGAGACAAGCTAAGAAAACATAATCTTGAAATGGGAAGAAACAATAACAATTGCAGTGTACAGTCAGGACAGCAAAAATTAGGTGAAGGTGAGTATAAAATCTGAAAAAAGAACTTGCCTTATCCGAATAAACACAAGCCTGGCATTACAAATATCAATGAGGGAATTTGCAACAAGTCAATCCCCTCCAGCCAGAGTGCATACACCAAATTATGTGCACTCCCAAAAGCATTCCATAAATGAAACGCCAAGGGTAAAATAGTATTTTGAATTAAATTGGCAAGCTGAGTCACGGGTTTAAACTGTTGCAAATCCTTATGAAATTCTGCATAGGTCATCATAGCAGTTATGGGACAGCAAAATAAGATTATACGACCAGTGGGCATTTAGCTAAAGGGTACTCACCCTTGTCAAATTTGGGAGGGTGGGAGATGTAGAACCACCAACAAGATCACAAAAAACTAGAGACCCACTCTCTGAGAGAAATCTCAATTTTTCTTTCAATGTTCAACATTTAAAACTGCCAATCTAGGTATGGTGCGGCACCCAAACAAATAAAATAGGAAAACCAAAAGGAAACTAAAATAAAAAAATTGAAGTTAACATTTCTTTCTAAAATATGCACTCCTAATAAATCTATTTCGCGGGCCCACATCAGTGGGCAGGTCTCAAGTTTGAGTCCTGCTCTTGCCACCGTAAGAACCAAAAGAAAAGGGGAAATCAAAGAAAGAAAAGAAGGATGATAACATGTAACAAGGAATGTGCAGAATGCAATCTAAATCTTCCAGCAAACCATTCATTAGATGCACAACCAATTTGCCACATGCAAAGTGATAAAAATTAACACATAAGGACATTCTAGGAATTTAAAAAGGTGAAGAAAGTGAATAGAGAGGGAGGGAGGGAGACTTAACGTGAAGTATGTTTTAGCACAGTAACCAACAACTGTGGAAAGGATAGCAAAAATGACCCAAAGGTCAGCCTTAGGCATCTCAACTGAACCAGACACAGCAACCTGCAAAGAAAGACATGTTGAGTGCATTTGAAGGAAATGATTGAAAGCCAGAGTGCAGTCAACTGAAGCAAACTGAAAGCAACTTCATTCATAAAACTCACCAGCCCAACTACAGCAGAAACCAGGAACTTGACCCAGTCCATCGGAGTTAACCCTGGGTTTTTCTTTTCAGGCTGTTGAAAAAGGAAATGATGTTTCAACATGAAGTCAAAAGTGGATGTCTTGAATACGGGGCAACAAATAGAAAGTAGAATTAAAACTAAGAGAAGCAGAAAGCAGTTAATATCTCACAAGAACTATTTCCAAATCAGCCATTGGAATATTTTTGAAATGTTTCACGTATATCCCTCGTTCTGTTTTTGATTTTGGAGCTGCTTTCCTGGAAAATTGCTATTCATGTCAATAAATTAGATATCATGATTAATAATAATAATAAAAATTATGTGATTCCATATAAAAAGGAAAGATCCTTAATGGGCATCCTTAATATTTATGGTAAATGCTCTGCCTTAAATCATTGTGTGTGCAAGTGTTGGTTGCAAATTGGATCCTTAATAGTTTCTTAACAGAGGTCTAAAGGATGATGAAATGAAACATCGAAGCGAAAACTAGGATTTTTAGGAATGCAGGTCCTAAAGGATAATATGAAGCAAACCCTTGATAATTTTCTTGATAAATGAGAATAAGCAATACCTGTAAACGACTATAATCCTATCAAATGTAGGCTCTTGTATTGTAGTCTTTCTCAGCAAATTTTTAACACTGGAAGAGACAAAGTAGATGTAGGAATGTCATGGAATAAGATAATCCAGAAAGAGATTCAATACATGCAACTTAAAAAAGCACATTTCTCGGATGTTTGCGACATTGAGTGTATAAAACTAAAATACATGCCTTTTGTTCATTCAGAAACAACATTTTTCCCACTTTGTCCTAACAAAAGACATTAGTAATACTTATTAGATAATATAAATGCAACCATGATTAACTTGGTCCTATAACAACAGACACAGATCTAGTGTAAGATTTTCGAGGTTCCAACTTTTGCTTAAATTCCAGCATCTTGACCAGAATGTTGTTTTTGGCTCAACTTAGTATACTTGCAGAACTAAATTACAATTTATATTGAAATTAACTGATATTTAAGTCAGTAAGGAGAAAAAAAACATACATTGATGCGGAAAAGATGTAATACACTCCTAGGCACTGATCATTTAGTTTCACTTTTCTCAAACTTCTGTTCATGAGAGTGGAAGAGAAAGAGAGAGAGAGAGAGAGATGAGAGAGAGATTTCTTTAATAAAACATCACATAACCTTAAATCCATTTTTTCCAGTCGGATTCTTTCGACAAATAAATCATCCTGATCTTCTTTTGGAGTTAAAGGTCATCGTTCTTTCTTTAAATCTTTCTTATTGATGTCCCCTTGACTTCTTGCGAAAATTTGTCTTAGCCTGCATGCACCATAAAAACCCAGAAAGAATTAAAAGAAGGAAAGGAATGAATAAAACAATTTAGATTGCCAATCATGAAGGGAACGGTATTTTCAATGAAAGTAAATCACATGCTGTATGTCCCTTTTTCATCAGTCACTTCAAGTTTAGGAACATTAATAGCAAACAATTGCATATGTCCATGCTATTTTTTTTGATCAACCAGTGCTGCTGGTAACAATTAAAGCTTGTTAAGAAAATGATCTTTTTTTAATTTCATTTGATATGGGTGAATACCATTCATGCATTTGCATATAAAAAGATGCAAACTATTTTAGATCTCGACTCCCTAAAATTATGTCCAGTCATATCTTAGATACAATTAATTTTTTACATCATGGGAAGGAGATTGCTTACCGAGTTACTCTTAAAAGAGATCCCCAAAGACGTCCAATGAGCATGTCCACTTTCTCCAGGACAAAATAATCAGTTGTTTTATCAATTCCAATCCCACGCCGAAAGATAATGTACTAAAACAAGTGATAATGAAGATTAGATTCCTTGAATGGCATATAATAAGAAAAGAAAACAACTATTTTAAGTGTTGTAGTTATCACTTTAAAACCTATCTGCCTTTCATTTAAATACATGTCAATTCAGTGAGGAGCATTCAACCACGATAATATGGTACAGAGTCTGATACATTGTAGAATTTATTGCATTACATAGGTCAATATTGGTCAGGTGGTTTAACCTGCACCATTCATCAAGGTTCTAGTTATCAGGAAAAACTGAAATCAAATTCCCTAACCTATGTCACCCAGTAAAGCCATCACCTTCATAAAGACACAAACAAGTTGAAATGAACTATTTGACAATAATCATAAAATAAAGTTAAGGAGAATAGATCCCTACATCGAAAGTTTTACCAAAATACATAAATAGATAAACAAAAGGTATCCTTGAAACTGAAATTGCTTTGGATATTTTTTTCGTTACAGTATGACTCCCTGTTTGCCAGGACTAGCATTTCAGAAAGAAGATGATTCATTTCACAAAAGAGGAAGAGTTAAGGGGAGTTAAACTGAGCCTGTCACTTCATCATCTGAGGATCTTAAAAGCTAATATTTCCATCTGATCAGACATTATGCAAGGCCAGGAAACAGGTTCTGGTACCAAAAGCAGTGACTTTATTTCTCATATAGAAAAGAAAATAGTGCAAAATGGCAGAAGCAGAGAAAAGATATTTGGACACTTACAACTGAAACTGTTTTAGAATTATCTTTTATTTCACAACCCAAGACAACAACAAAGTCAATCACAAAATTATGCTCCATGTAGATAATGGTATTAGAATTTAGGAAGTTGCTGCAACATGTCATTGCTGGAATGTAAATTCAATTGGTTAAGGCAATGTTCCAGGATGATAGTGATCAAAACTTGAGCAAAGTGAAGCATTAAGCGTAAAAGATAATAATGAAACTCATGGCAGCTGTTTAAGACGCAACAATGAAGATGCATTGTTAAGACCAAAATTCACATGAAAGAATTGGCACTAGGAGTGCAATCCCTCTTCATGGTATAGCTATCCAAAACTGATTCAGATATTTTTAAGCTTTTATAAGACTTGGAAATATTAGTTAACCCAAACTCTCACAGTTTGCATCGATTATTTCTAAAATTGAAGTGAAGTGCAAAGTGCAAGCCCTGGTGCAGAAAAAATCAAAACGAAATTTAGAAGTTGCAATGGAAAATATATTGAATAAAAATTGCATGCAAGCACAATAAGGGAATGTTTGGTTAAATGCGGTTGCTAGTGCTTATCCAAAATGTTTTTTCATCTTTTTGGTGCTTTTCGAAGGTTTTGACATGTGACCAGGAGCTTGACCATTTCACATGCTGTACAGGTATCAAGAGGCTACCAACAGATAAGGGCATGTGCAAAGCGATGTACAGAAACCAACAAATCCCACAAACAGAAACAATAGCTCAAAGAGATCATATAACTGGAGATGGCAGTCATCAAATTATTCCCTGCATCCCCCTTCTCCCAAACACAAGAACAGGGAAAATTTGTGTTGATTGATACTCACAAAGGCAGTCGTGTGCAAAAGGTTTTTAAATGATCATGATGTTTTATGTTCAATTTAGTGCAATACCTTATCAGAAAAGTCTGGGAGGTTTTCATGAGGATGATCAGCAAAGTACGTCTTCAAAAGTTTCTTGTCAAGCTGCACAGCAAAAAAAAAGGATGGTGGAACAGGAAGATTTGAAAGATGAATGAACATATCCATGGGATGCGCACAAAAAAATGTTTGAAAAAAAAGCAAGCGTCTCTTATAAATGAAATTATTTAAAGGCATGAGATCAAAAACCTTGGATTCATCAACTTTGATAGGAAGATTTAGAAGATATTGTCCAGAGAGTGCAACCTCAAATCTCTGTCATCACTTGTTATCTTGAAGTGCTCTTATCCATCACCTTTTTATAGAACAAGTACCGAAATTAGAGTTTACAGTGGATTTTATTCCCATCTTTGTTTTGATTCTTAGCCATGTCTTTGCTTAATAACCCAATTTGGTTCTCTTGAATTGATTGTTAGTCCTTACTCCCTTCTTTTTTTCTTTTTCAAAAATGTACTAGCTTTTTTTCTTTTTCAAAAGAAAAGGCCATCCGTATTCCCTTCTTAACCATTACAACCTCTAATATCCTTTTCTTATGTTAATGTTGCCTGTTTTTATTCCATGCATGTCCAAGCCCGCCCACCCACCTGACCTGAAACATAAAAAAAAGACATGAAACGAACAAGTGCAATACCCTGAAAAAAAGAGAAACAAAAAGGGAAACAAAAGATAAAGTAAGTTAGGAAATTCTGTTCAAGTACATCCTGAATTTCTGTAGAGATAGTTTCTGCTGCTCCCAATTTCTTTGCCCTAGCCCCGGACACGGGGTCAAAGAGAGAATACAGTTGCTGGAGACACAATATGAACGTTAAAACATCTTGATTTGACGAAGTTATTGCGATGCATAGTTTGAATAAACACAACGAAAAAATAACCAGTACCATCAAATCTTCAAACTGCAGAAGATACCAAGCTCGTATGGTGTACTCGACTCTCTTACATAGTTTTACAAACTCCGCCCTGTCAGTGCCATGTTCTGCAAAAACCTTCAAAGACTCAATCAGACAAATGTTACCTGCAAAGGCTGAGTTCATACCCCCTCTTCCTGTTCTTGATTAAATTAGACAGGAAAACGCATTCACATTCGCTTTCTTTCGCTTTCGCATCAGAAACAAACTGAAATCTAATCTAATGGACCCAACTATTAGAAAAAATGAGAAAACAAAGGCAACCCATAATTCTACTCCATATATAAATAAGGAAAAACTAAGGAAAGAGATGAAACAGAAACATACCAATGAGGTTGGCCAAGGTCATGATGAGCCTTGGTTTCAGAATTGGGATTACTGATTCCCTTTCCAATTCGATCACCTCTTTCTTCTTCCTCTCCATTTCCCCCTCAAAACCAAAACAAATGCAAACCCTTCTTCAAACAAACAAAAAAACCTGCCTTGTTTTTACACCCCTAACCTGTATATATATACTACAAGTGTTGGGGTATTTTAGAAAGAAGGTAGTGTCAAGCTAAGGACTAAGGAGATTCTGTGCATAAAAAAAGCAAAGAAAAGGATCTTTTTTGCTTCCTATTTCTTCTTTGGGTTGGTATGTTTCGGTTTCTTTCAGTTTTGATAATTAATTTTTGCCAGTTTTTCTCACACACACTTCACCTTGCTTGGGCCATTGGAGTTTATCTTTTAAATGATTTGTATTTAAAAATATTTCAAGATAATATTTAAAAAAATTAAAAATAATGTAAAAATCAAAACAGCTGCTCAACAGCAACGTAAAACAGGCCGTCCTTTTCGGTAGGAAATTTCAGTTTCTGATTTTTACTGTAGAGGGACTCGATCGAAATAATTCGAAGAGTATAGAGATGAACGCTGGGCAAAACTAGAAACAGGTCCGCCTGTCCCCTTGTGTTTGTTTGTCCTGTTTTACTTTTTCCCCACTTCACCTTGTGGTGGCAAGCAACCATTTGAAATGGCTGTCGGCAAATGGCAGCCCTGCTTTCTATCATTGATTGATTGATTTTCGGGTTGATTTTTATGTTAGTTTTAACTTGTTTTTTTATTAAAATTTAGATTTTTTAATTTAAATAAATTTAAAAATATATATATATTAATATTTAAAAAAAACATTTCAAAAATAATTATTCCACAAACAAATACAATCTCTGTCCCTTCCCTGCCCTCTTATTTTATGTTGATATTTTCTTTTTATTTTATTTTTTGTTTTAATTTCTACCTGTCACCGTGTTAATTGTGTGTCGCGCGCGCGCGTGTTTATATCATCGATATCGGAATAGACAAAACCTAACTCGTCTTAACTGAAGTTTTAAAACTAGGGGTTGATTTTTTAGATTGTTATAATTTTTTTAATAATTATAATGTCAAATGAGACTTGCCATTTTGATATTTAACTGAAACATTAAAAAAAAAATACACTATAAAACAATCAAAAAACTCCATGAAAGTCAAAAAATAAAAACTAACCTTGATGGTTTTTTTTTTCTGTCTTTTCATAAAGATATTTTCACTATTATCATGTCGGCTTGGAAACAACTGAGTCTTTAATATATTATTATTAAAAAAATATTAAAATAATAATATATTAATCTATCTAGCTAGGCACAGAATCCACCGTGTTTGATCTGAGCAACTCAAAGCCAAGAAGCAGTGGCATCAAAGGGCATAGCACCACCGCCGCAGAAGTTCTCATGGATCCGTTCAAGTTAAGCTTAACCCAGTCCATACATGGAGGCGTGCAAGAGATCATTGTTTTCACATAGATTCCAGTAGACTCCATGGCAGCTAGATGAAGTTCCTCTACCTGAATACAAACGCCATCTATTGCGTGGATGAGAAGAATGAGGATCGAAGATGCTCCTGTTCCTCCAGCTCCACATGCTCCAACGAGTACCAAGCGGAATCATGCAAAGAGACAAGTTCATACTAAGTGAGTGTTTTTGCCACACAATTTAAAAAAAAAAAAATTGTTATTTAAATTATTTCTTGATTTTAAAAAAAATATTATTTAATATATTTTTAATTAAAATTATTTTTAAAAAACATATTGTATTGTAATACCAAATATACGGTAAAACCTTCAGTAAAGTCAATAGTAGAAGTCAATAAATTATGGCTCTACTGATATCAATATTTTCCTTTCTCAAGCAATCTTTAATCAGGAAAAAAAAAAAAAAAAAAAGCCAAAACATTTAACGATGTGTTCACTAACATAATTTTTTTTTCAATGAAATTTTTTTAAAGATATTCATTTGTAGAAACTAAAACTGAATAAAGGAATACATCAAGATTATGAATTTTTTTCATAAGAAATTAAAATCATGATTTATAATAATTACCTTAATATTCTATATTTATAATAATCTAATTGTAGAATATCAATTTTATTTCATTCAAATCAAAAACTTAATAGATCAATTTTAAGCAATTGAAAAAACTATGAAAAACCTCTGAAATATATTTTATAAACTAGTATAAAATTTTAAAAAATAGAAAAGTAGTTTTTCAGTTTTTTAAATTGAAAAAATATTACATTTGAACAAAAAGCTGTAGCTTTATTTTTTCTCATCAACTTTTCAAAGCAGGTTCAATTTCTCATTAATTAATCTTTTTTTGGTATACAATGTAATGTTTAAAAAACTAACGTACAATAATAATATCAAGTTATATAAATATCGAATTTTTAATATAATTACTAAAAATATCAATAACCATAAGGTAATTCAACACCATTTATTATTCAATGCTCCACCCTCATCACACAGGGTATTTGTCGAGGGCATGTGATTTTGAAATTTCTAATAGTGAAACCAACAGGGGAATCACCCCGAGGCAATAGTTCTTTTTTTTTTTTTTTTTTCAAAATAATATGGCAGGAAAAAAATAAATGGAACATAGCTTTGTCTATTTTTAAATTTAAAAAATAAATCAAACTCCACGAATAAAATGCTCTATTTCTATACAAACTCTTCACATAAAGAAGTCATATTTTTGTGTAAAAATTAATAACATAATATAGGATTAAGAATATTTTGAAAGGAAAAAAAAAATCACAGCAATTTAAGTTAGATAAAATCAATTCAATTAAAAGAGGCATTTATTGATAATAAATAAAATGTTTTTTTAATAATTAACAAATAAAATGTTTTAGAACTTTGTAAAATTAAAAACAAAAAAAACCCAAGTATGCTTCGTCAAAACAAAACAAATCATTTTGTTTTGTTAAAACCATGTTATGTTAAAATACATTAAAAATATTATTTTAAAATCAATACATAAACATCCAAAACATAAAATAAAAAAAAAAAATAATTTTTTTTTAAAAACATGAATTCACCAAACACATTAAGAATTCACCAAACACATTAAGTTACTTTAAAACAACAGCATGGACCTTTGAAAAAAACTCTTGAAAGGTAGGGATTGCAAGTAGATTGAGCGTGCAATCGATGAAAGAATCAAGCGGTGAATCAAAAACAAAGATGTGAGAGCCTCCAGCCTCCAAATTTATTGAAAGATGTTTCTCGGTCAACAAAGAAAAAAAATGCGACTGGAAACAAAAAATGCAGTGTAACTTACCTACCAGATAGAAGATATCAGAATCTTTTTCGATCCTTCCTTGCCCTTGCTCTCACCTGCCTATCTAACATCTGGATATTTACATGGTGCTTGAATTGGGCTTCTCGTAATAAAGTATGTACCAAAAACCTATCTCAGAATTTGTCACAAGCTTCTACACTTCTGCAAACCTTGCAATAAGTTCAAAATTCCCTATAATAGATAACAAGTCATGATTTCCTATGAAGGCACATCTTGTGCTGGCATTTCTTCTCATGATCATAACCTTGTACTTCACCTACCAAAAATGAGGGGGGAAGGATATTCATCTGTTCCACGACCTCAAGTATGGCTTCCCCATTGGATCATGTAAAACAGAATTCTGCGGCAAAGCCATCCATCCCATATCATCAGGCATCAGGGAACTAGCAGGGTCACGCCCGCTAAAGTAATCGAGTGGATGAGCTGGTTGCGGTAAAGCATTAGTGACCCTGGGGGTAACCCACTCACCATTACCATAGGTTCCTCGGCAACACAAACTGCTCAGCAGAGCCCACTGAATCTATGGTACCATTTGGACGCTGGTTTGTGGGGCTACCTGAATGTAATTGGTTAATGGGGCTTGCCATATGCAGTTGGTTACACTGGGATAGAACACTAAATAGGCTTTGATCTACATTACTTCCAATGCTCTGGTTTGAGACACTAACACCACCTGCACCATTCCAGTCCCCGCGAACTTGATGCTCCCCAGAGAACCAGTTCTGGGTTAACAAACCATCATCATTTGGATGGGATTGGAGCCGTGCTGGCATGCGAACAGGATTGACATTCCATTCTTGCAGATTGACTAGTGGAGCATGTCCTTGTCTTGGAATCAAGAATCCTCCCTCAGAATAAATGTCCTCTGATATATTTTGTTGCATGTAATCCTCAATGTGATTCTTCTGTCTCTGTTCAAGTGACAGCGAGGACTGAAGCTGCCCCTGGATATGCCCTGTATACTGACCATCTTGCATTATAACATCATTTGGTGATTGAAAATCTAACCCAGTTGGCTTTTGTTCATTATGGTAGGGTATCGTTACCTGACCTTTGAACAAAGATTGAAGCAACCCACTACGGTCATGGTTTGGGTAAGAACTGAAAGAACCATCATCAGATTGTCTGTGCAACAAATCTTTTCCAGTTTCCTCTTCACGCACTTCAGATTCCAAATCAATCAACTGGGAGCATTGTTCTTCATCAACTTGATGTGGCAGTGACAATCTACCAGTAGATGCGTATTCATGATTTGCAGTGGAATCATAATATGAGTTGGGTATGCTAACTGCTGACCAGACATCTCCACCAGAAGAGAAAGGAACTCCCTGATCAATGGAAGCGTCTGCAACGTGCATGGTCCCTGAGTACTCAGATACATGTGGAGAAGCTTCATCTGAATTAGCGTTCAAATGGACATGATTATTTTCCATATTCATATCTATAGGATTAAGATCCTGGCAAACAGAGAGGGAGGAAAGATGATGCGGGGACTGATTCTGCTGGGAGCCTGAACCAGAATCTCCATAATCAGAAATGCTGGATTCTTCGTTTCTTGATCCATGATCATGCTGATCCTGAAGCACAATTTCATTGTTCTGATCATGCTGATCCTGAAGCATAATTTCATGGTTCTGTTCTGCTGATCCTGAACCACAATTTCATTGTTCTCATCATGCTGATCCTGAAGCATAATTTCATGGTTCTGTTCCTGCTGATCCTGAAACAAAATTTCATGGTTCTGTTCCTGCTGATCCTGAAAAAACAATGACAAAAAAGCCAAACTTAGAATCAAGTATGGAAGAATTCAACCATCGTTCAACAATGAGAATTGGGTTAAACAGGTTCTGATGGTAAGCAGATGATAAAAGGGCGGGGGGATTGATATTAGGACAGCGAATTAAACCTCCGTGTTGGTGTCGTGTTGGTCTGCACATTGATTGCTCTGATCCTGAAGCAGAGTCTCATGACCATCTTTCTCCAGATGCTGGTTCAGGAACCAAACAAGTTAAATATAGAACAGGGAAGATTTCTAGGATTTCACTGTCATACAGATTCTGCTGAACTGGACATGCAACAAAAATGATAAGAGCCACTGGTCAGGGCAAAAGGAAAATTACACAAAAGGCCAGAATATCAGACCTCCACTGGATATTTTAATTGGCCTTCTATCTCTTCCTCCAAAGATTTGGTTATCTCCTGTCTCTGAAACTGTCTCTCTCTCCAGATTGCATGTGCTACAGGAAGATCTTTGTTTGCCAATTGCATCCTACATAAAACAAAATCATATTTTGAGAGAAGAAATCAAACATTTTTGTGCCCGTAAAAAGAAAGTGTAGTCCAACAATATAAAACTAACCAATGCTCCTGCAACTTCTTCTGTTCCTCTTTCACGAATTCTTCATATGGTTGTACATGCAAAGTATCAAGGTCACCTAACACACAGTTAAGAGACTTAGATTGAATGCTTTTACCAGACTGCTTCATGATCTTAACAAGTTGGTGCTGCTTCTTGCTTATCTGATATCAAATACAGGTTATTAGCAAATCTTAAAGAGAGAAAAAATTAAAAACAAGATGAGGAGAAGAATCACATGTATTTTCCACATTTCCAACATTTTGCAAATTTCTAACCTTATAGTTATATGCAGGAGAGAGAGATTATTATCACTTGACTTGGTTACTACTTTAGCTAAATATTGATTGTGGTGGTCACCTAAGCATGAAGGGTTAAAAGTGTAGACACGTAAAACTTGACAAACAGGAGAATTTTATGATGGATGAAT
The DNA here is from genome assembly GCF_005239225.2 of Populus alba. Taxonomy (NCBI): domain Eukaryota; kingdom Viridiplantae; phylum Streptophyta; class Magnoliopsida; order Malpighiales; family Salicaceae; genus Populus; species Populus alba. The sequence goes on along the minus strand of NC_133297.1, from coordinate 11,012,082 downwards.
CCTGCCATTAAGGTAAAGAATAAATACTAAAGTACTTCATACAAACTAAGAAATACCAAAGATGCCAACCTTTAAGTATGACATATATTTTGCACCGTCACTATGGTGGATGTTGCGCTTGTGTAGCTTGTCTCCTTTTCCAGGTCTTGCATCATCTGAAGCAACCAATGACTTTCTCAGTTTCTCCTTCATGGAGCCTTTCTCACAAATCCTGACACCAAAGGCAACTAGTGAGATTCTTACACAATCGTGCAGGGAATGCAACACAAATGGTGCAACATAAGATCTAAAAGATCTCCTGCCATTATGTAATTATTTTTTGGAAAAGAGGCAAGGCCACTGCAAATTGCAACCTGCTAAAGATAGTAGCAGCATTGCACCAAAAAGGGAGAAATAAATCATAAAGCTCAGAATAACATTAAGAAAAAGATATTAAGCCCAGAATGTCTGCATCAAACCAACCAGCACTTTCCAAAAGCAAATACAGGAGCTACAGGCATCTCAATATATTATTTACTTATCTTGAAGGATGGTGTTGTTGAAGGGGGTGGATACTATGAATTTTATTGGGAGAACAAAAGCACAAGAATACAGAAGGCTTTTAGGTCTCCACCCTCCATGAAAGAATATAATGAAGCTAATGTTAGCAACAATCATGATAATCAAAACAGGGTTCCAACATGAGCCTGTAGAGGCATAGTCTCAGAAGGATAAGTGGGCTTCTTTAAGAAGGTTATCAGAAGATAGTAAATCAGAAGAGACATGTCTCAAACCAAATCAGCTAATTGATATTGTTCTGGGGGAGAGTGATACAGGAATCTAGTAGTGATCCTCAAACAGAGTTCAGATTTTGGTTATCCTTTCAAATTTTTAGAAGCTCTGAAAAGCAAGATATCTAAAAATAACAAAGACATCTTTTTATCCTTTTTTTATACTTGTATCTTCACAATGTTTGTCTTTCAAAGATTGATGAACACAACAATAGAGGTATTGAACCTTTACAAGCAGGGACCTGTAATGAGAGAAATACAATGAATTTTTAGATTATATTTCATGGATAGAAGAGGTGTTGGTTTAGAAAATGAAAAAATCTCACTTAATTAAACCTTGGAAAACTTCAAGAAATAACAATCAAATGCATGGCAAGGAAGACTAGCTGAGGAAAGCTTAATTACCTTTTCTGAACCTCTCCACTCTTTGTTACAGGAGAGTTCTGAGTATCGCTGCTAGATGTTTTCTCTTCTGCAACCAAGGAGCAGGATCCGGATGTCGCCGACTCATTCTCCCCAGTGCTATGAAATTTAGACTCAATATCGCAAGGGGAAATTTTTTTGTCTGCATCACTTCTTGACCTCCTTAAAAAAAATAATGTCCAAATGTGAACATAACTATCATATGAAGAAGTCCAAGAGCCTCATTAACTTGATAAGAGACTCTATGATAAGAAGAAACTGCTGCATAAACTCTACAAATATCAAATGCAAAGTCGAACAACTAATTATAATCAGGTGAATTGAAACATTTGCTATTTTACACAACAGAAATCCCCCACTAATTATTAACCAGCTTCACAAATCCAGTAGAAAAAATAGTTCAAGTTTCCACCAACTTGCATGACATTCCACAACTGTACAGCTCTCAGTTTTTTTTTTTTCACCTTAATGCACAGTATGGGATCAAAATCTTCTTTCCCATTACTACACTATTGAGTATGACATTTTGTAGAGTCTAGGAATGAGTAGTTAATCATGATAAAGGCAAAACAGTTGAGGAAGATGGCTCTGCCAGTGCAATGTTTTGCTTCGCTTGCGCATAATACAGAGACTTTACATACAAGGTACAGCATGCAGCAGGTACAAACCTCCATATATTCTGCAAAATTTCATTTTCTGGATCCTTGCTGCTTTCCCACGTGTCCTTCAACTTCTGCAAATATGTTATCATGCTGCCACAAGCAGAAAACCAATAAATTAAGCAAACATTGTTAACACAGGGAACACACATCGCCTAAACGGCTTAGTTAAATCATGAAACAAAATCAGAGAAGTATGCCTTACTCAATGTGATAATCCTGTAACTTGGAGTAGAATGCCTTTTTATCAGCCTTTAGATGCTGTTCCTGAGAAAGAACTACATCAGGGTGAAGATTACCAGAGCAAAGTGAAGCACCCCTGCAACAACATTTTCCACATAAATAGTCTAATCAAACTTTGAAACAAGATCGTATGTTCATAAAAATGTACAGCTTCAGGAGAAAACACAACAGAGTTCCTAGTTTTTTATTTCAAATTTTCTGATACTAGGAAACCCAAACATATCAGTGTCATGCCGGAAATCAAGAACAGGCAAGGCAGTTATAAGATATGAAAACCCCTGTATAATAAAGATAAAGCACCGAGAATCAACAAACTTGATACCACAACACAAAAGATTCAAACCACTCCATGCTGCCACTGTCAGGCAGCTTTATATAGTGTTAAAAACTCAGAACATGACAGTATTTCTCTAAAAAATCAGCAACAGGAAAGAAAATTCTGCACGGCCAAAAAGCACGAGTACGAATTTTGTTTCTTATATATGCTCAAGCCCAAACAAGATGAGTTCAGAAGACATTGTGTGGTTGATCCCCCCCCCCCCCCCAAAAAAAAAAAAAAAAAAAAAAAACAATTATCAAATACCAATACTTACCATCTAAGCAATGGATTTCCAAAATGAAAGTTGTCCCCAGCAAGCAATGCTTCCACAACTTCTTCCGTGCCTAGTCCTGTTGGTAGAAACTGCATAAGAAGGTTTCTCTCATCTTCCGATAAATGATTCTGCCAAGTCTGCATAAGGTTCCACATAGAGGCATTAAAAAAATAAAAACATAAGCAAGGAAAAAATATGCATATGAAATAATTACAAACAATGATCACAAGTTATAGTCACCTCGTAGGAAAGGACCTCTGCCAAATTCTGCAGCTCAAAAATCTCTCGAGGAACAGCAAAAACATCTGCCAAAGGATTATGATAGTGGAGAACAGAATCAACAAATGGCATCAAATCTCTCTGACTAATGCCAATCTGCTCCTTTTTGGCAACAACCTTCTTTCTGTTGCCATCCCACTCAAGAGAAATAAGAGATTTTGCATTCAAACCATTCTTCGATTTATTCTTTTTCATTCTGTACGGCTCCCGGGAACTACAACCAGCAAGGCTGGCACCATTAAGCCGTTTTCTTCGTTGATCAGCCGCCATTCAGCACAGCAAAAGATGTCAACAATCAATCCTATCCTCAGTGGAAGATTAAAGCAACATGTTTTAAGTATACCTGTGTAATTATCCACAAGCAAAAAACAAAATTACTTCAAATATTAGTTAAATAGTCGATTAATAAACAAGTTCAAAGTTCTATAATGCATTGATAATTGGAAAAAATAGTATATAGAATCTAGAAATTCAATATTTGAATTCAATACAACATTTTATAGATAAAGAATCCGAAATTAAAATAAATCATCCTCATCGAACAATGCAACCCGTGGTGCAAAAATCGAAAAGCCAGACATGTAAAGATTGAGATAAAAAAATAAGAGATAGGTCTTTCGAATTGGAAATAGGAAAAACCCTAAATAATTGAACGGAAAAAATACCTTGAATAGAAACGAGCACCACTTAAATTAAGAGTGAAGGATGCTTGGTGTGTCAAACGCGCAAGCAAAGCAAGGAAGCGACGAGAGAGGAAAAGAGAGAAACGGATAGATAATTAAAGCGATAAATAGAGAAGGAGAGAGAGAGGTCTTCTCTTTTTTTTTCCAGTGCTATCCTCCTCCTTGATTGGCTAGGTTTTTACGAGAGAGAGGGACGCCACAAGAATACGAGAGAGCGACAGAGAAAGATGAGACGAGTGGTGTCCGTGCGGTTTTGCGTAGCCTAGCACTATGAACGGTTGGTTGAACAGGGTGCTAGGAGGTTGAAGTGTTGACCATTCAACCCTTCATTCGCGCGCTTGGGGCTCGGCTTCGCTTATCCATGGCTCCTCTTAGGCTTAGCCCATCGCGCCCTGCCTTGGGTTCCGGAATCCGTATTGTTTACATAAACTGAAGAGATGGCTGACTAAGGGTAATTTTAGAATATAATTTTGGATATTTTTAAAATATTTTTTATTTAAAAATATATTAAAATAATATATTTTTTATTTTTTTAAAATTTATTTTTGATATCGGTATATCAAAATGATTTAAAAATATTAATAAAATATTAATTTAAAATGAATAAAAATTTAAATTTTTTTAAATATATTTTTAAAATGCAAAAATAAACGGGATCTAATTTTTTAAAATTTCTGATTTTAGTGCCTTTAACTATATTTTTTACGATAATGTAAACCTTTTGTTGTAGTTTATCAAGTTTCATCCATGAATTTAGTTTTTGAGAATTTAAAAAAAAGAAGATGGGAAGGCATCTTCCACCTAAATTCTTTATTTGTTAACAGAAGATTGGGGAGTTTCATCTATAAAATTTATGGTAAAAAAAAAAGATTATTTTTTTCTTAACTTCATTTACTTTGAAAAATCATAAATAAAAACAATACATAAACAACATCCCACATTAAAATAAGAATGTTCAGAGATAAATCATATTATAGCAGCTAGTACCTAACTTTATAAGATGTATTTTGAAGCTTGTGGGCTATTAGAAATAAAAACCATGAGACGTGAAAACCAGGTTGGGAACTGAGCCATTGCGGATAATATTTTGCAAATGAGAATGGGTCAAGCTTTAAAATATGTAACTTCTCTCGTTACACCTCTAGTCAGGTAACACTGCCACTCCTTTTTTTCAACAAAATTTTCTTCAAAATCTCTCTAGATTTCTCTTGCTTTTAAAGCAGTATATTTTTTTTTGGTGATAATGTGCTTAAAAAAATTATTTTTATATTTTTTTTACTTAAAAATACATCAAAATAATATATTTTTATTTTTTATAAATTATTTCTAACATCAATATATCAAAACAATAAAAAAAAAATTAAATTATTAGAAAACACGTTTCACACACATTCACCTGAACACATCCTGTGAGTACGGTACGTCTTCCTAGTCCAAGCCGAGGTGATAAGACATGTTTTTTTTTTAACAAATTATTAAAAACACTAAAACAACTTAACTTTTCGCTTTTGAAAATTCATTATCCATAAACTCACGTTTTGCGGCTCATTTACGGTGTATTTTTGCATTTATTATTGTTCAGTCCCTATAATTTGCATAGCTTATAATTCAGTCACTACATTTTATTTTTTTCAATTCCATTATTTGAATACAACTTTATGTACTTCATTAGTTTTTAATTCACAATAAACCACATGACCAATCATTTTTTAACCTTAAGAAAATACAAAAATGTTAGGAAGTTAAAAATTTAATTAATATTCACCGAAATACTTTTTAAAATATTTAAATTACAGTATATTAGATGATAAAAAATATACTAGACAAAGACATGTTGAATTGACTTGGATATGTTATCTACGAAACTTGCGACATGGAGTATAATATTATGATAAAAAATAAAAATTAAACCTAACTTAACAAAAAAATAAAGCGGGAATAACAAAAAGAAATATATAAATCATCTAAAATAATATATATATATATATATATATATATATATATGTGAAAAGAACAAGAAAAATTTGAAAACAATTAAATGAGGATAAAATAAAAAAATAATTTATAATTTAAAATTATTTTTTCAAATAAAAAAATTAAAACTAAAAAATATGGACAAAATTTGAATAAAAAAGAAGAAGGTACAACTGTCATTTATTCAGGGGCAACACACAAATTGAAGTGGAGAAGAGAGTAATAAAAAAGAAAATCAAACCTGTATCCAACCAGATAGAATCACCATGAATATGCTGTTTAAATGATATTTAAAAATATAACTGTAATTATTTTTTAAAATATTTTTCATGTCGAAATATATCAAGATGTTTTTTTTTATTTTTTAAAAATAATTTTTAAAATTAGCACATTAAAACATTCAAAATATATATAAAATATTATATTTTTAAAAAATAAAAAAATTTATTTTTAAAAAACACAAATACAATCTTATTTTCATATACTTTTTAAAAATAAAACAGATGCCAAAACGAACTGAATGATATAACAACGTTTCCTCTAATTGCACGTAAGCAACCCACGTGTCAAAACCACTCATTTTCTTCCTCTTCTTCTATCTGCCTTTGTTCTTCCTTTTCCCGATCTTGTTGAAGGTGCTGACTAGAAAGATTTCAGTTTAGGTGCAGAAAAGAAAAGAAAAGAAAAAAAAAGGAAATGTGGTGCAGAAAGAAACACATAAAAGAGAGAAGTTTTTTTTTTTTTTCCATCTCGCGACTTCAAAGGAAAATTTTAACAAAAAACACTGCTTAAATACAGTAATATTACTCTCAATCCACGGTAAAAGTCTGCTTATATATATATATATATATATATATTAAAATAAAATTAATTTCAATTAATAAAAAAAATAATATTTTAGTTTCCGATGTCAAAATTAAGTAGTATTTTTGATAGAGCCTAAAAAAAAGATTTTCTTAAAAAAATAATTTGTGTCCAGGCACATGGAGTCATGGACTCGAGGGCTTAGCGGGCCTGGGCCAGGGAGGCTTGGTCCAACTGGTTTAAAATAAGAAGAAATAAAGAACGTAACGGACGACGAGCCATACTAACACATCCTTTACCAACTCGGAAACCGCCATTTCTTAAGAGTTTGAAATCCAAGCCTTTTCCTTTATGAATTCGGACCTCATGACTGAGCTACTTTGATCACTATATATTTAAGCAATGCCTGCTTCTATTATTCTTTATCTTTTCTATCTTGCGTTTACAAGTAAGTACTCCTCTCTCTCTCTGTTTTTTTTTTTTTTATTATTTACAATTTACGTGCCATGATTAGGGTTACATTGAGGATTGGGAATTAGGTTCAGTGAAATTTGGTTGTGATTTCCTCAGTTGTGTTCAGTTGCCCTAGTTTTGGATAAAGGAAAAATTATATCATGTTAGCCCTATTTTTGGATGAGTAGATATGTTGCATATATGGAAGCCTTGATTTCTTTCCAAAACAGAGTAGCATGAGTATTTGACATGCTTTAATATTTTCTCATTGCAGCACTACTGAGAGTCTGAGATTATTACATAAGCATGGAGAATTCATCCACTGTGTCTTCAATGGTGGCTGATCAGAACACAAAAGACTTGGTGGAAGAAGATGTGGGGCTTGCCTGCCCTCCTTTCGACGAGGAAGATTTCATGGCTGCTGAAGCTTCCTTTTTTGACCTGTCCGAACAAGTGTTTTTCAGTGGATTTGAGGGTGATCATAAATGTGAGTCCTACTTGTCTGACCGTCTACGTACTTGATCCGATCATATTTGATCATGGTTTTTGTTTCAACTAACTTGATTTGTTTCGTATTGATCAGGTGCGGAAAGAGTTCAAGGATCATCCGGAAACCTCAATGCGGTGCAGATCATGCAGAAAAAGCATGGCAAGGGCAAGGACATGAAGGTTTTAGAGCAGGTCTATAAGCACAGGGACAACGCTCCTAAAGATACAAATACTGAAACAAGAACTGAAAATATCGAGTCCGATAAGAAGACATCAACAAAAGCTGAAACTATTGAGCCCAATAAGAAGACATCAACAAAAGCTGCAATTGTTGATGACAAAGTCTCATTTGAGCTGAGGATTAATTCGGCAAAAAGGAAACTACAAGAAAGTTATGAGAATATTGGAAAAGGTTAGTGACTTCTTTCTCTCTCTTATTCATGTTTCCTTCGATCTCTTTTGCACTGTAATTAAGATCCAAGTATGTTGTTCTAATGTTTTTGTTTTCCTGTGATCACAGAGAAAAAGAGGAGACAGATTCAAGTCCTTAGCCTGTCAGAAGTGCCTAAATTTCCTCAGGTGAAATGCAGGCCTGAGAAGCATCGCAGCGGTTGTGCACGCAAGTTCAGGAGTTTTGCTGCTTGCCACTAGCCCACCACGAGTTGCAATATCAAGAGCATTACGGAGTCCAGTATCACAGATGGACAGAGAGATTAGATTCTCGGGTGTCTTGATGGATTCATGAAAGATGTGGTTTCTAATTCTTTTTGCTGACATAATGGAACTCAGACCTGACAGCGCCGGCGGAGGAGGCCTATCTAAAGATTAAATTTTGTGTCTAGTTGTTTTTTCCTCCTCTCTTCTCCTCCCTCCTCAGCCAGAACAGGGATAGTTAACCCTGAATTTCACTATATTTGTAGCAATTGGCAGCCAGTGACCGGTTGATGCTGCCGTGGGCTTGCCCCTTCTTGTAAAGTTGTGTAATGGGATTTGCCCTTCTTGTAAAGTTATGACCAAATTAATGAAAATCTTTCATTCTTGAAAAAATAAAATAAAACTGGAATATTAAAATCATTTAAAAATATTAATTTAAACAAAAAAACCATATTTATTAAAAACAATGACAAATAATTTTAATATGATTTCAGGTCTTAGCGCTATTATTATAACCTATTTGGAAATATATTACAAATCATATTCCTTTAAATTTTAACTTTTTTTTTTGCTAAAAAAAATATTTTTTTATGTTTTTAAATCGTTTTAATATATTAATTTTAAAAATAAAAAATATTGTTTTAAATAAAAATCACTTTAAATCAAAACCATTATCATAATTCCGAAATAGCTTTATAGATTACCACTTATCCTACTTAACAGTTAACACATCATTACAACAACATTGATAACTTTTTAATAAGTGAAAATATCTAGTTTTATTATAAAATCTATTAGCTATAAAAAAATTATTTGTATCTCTAATACATGGCTATTGGACAAAAGGACTTTTACCTTGAAAAAATTATTATGTATAGTAATACGTCTCAATATAAATTACAATTACAGTAAATATTAATTTAAATAATCCATACAGTTCACTATCGTTTTTTCCTCTACGAAGCAGATCCCCCGCTCCAATATGCTGCCTGCCTTTTTAACTTGTTTTTTTATTATTATTATATTTGTCCTCCAGGTTCTCTCCCGCGGAAGAAACGGGAAATGGGAGGGAGAATAAAAATTGAAAAAACAGAAGCTACAGGTTCTGTTCGCACTGCACGCCCTAGAACCGTATCGTACAGTTCTCGAGGTAATTAATTAATTAACGAGCCCTGTTGCTTTTTTTTTTTTTTTTTTAACGGTTAATTTTTAAAGTTATTTTTATTTTAAAATATATTAAAATAATTTTTATTATTTTTTAAAATTTATTTTTAATATAAAAAATTAAAATAATCTAAAAATAAAAAAATATTAATTCAAAAAATAAAAAATTATCATTATTTTTTTAAAATACTTTAAAAATACCAAATTCAACCACCCACCTCCCTCTCTACTTCGCCTTCTTGTTTTTTTTTGCTAAAATTGAGTCACTGATATCAAAACAAGCATCTTAAAAACAACCATACCCATCTTAAAATGCTAAATAATTTTTTAAATAATATAAATATAACTTTTTTATATATATATTTAATTAAAAAATTATTTTAACAAGCTACTTCTATTCTAATATATTTAATATTAATATATTTTTTAAAAAGTATTATTAATAAACTTTTTTTTAATTAACGAAGACTTTCTATCAAAAAAAAAAAAAAAACTAGTTTGTTTATTATTTTAAGTTTTTCCATTATAAATATGTTTGGATTGCAATTTTTTTAAATATTTTTTTATTTAAAAATGTATTAGAATAATATTATTTTATTTTTTAAAAATTATATTTTATATCATATAAGTACATCAATTTAAAAATATAAGATAAAAATTATTTTTCTTAAGAAAAAACATTAAATTTTTGACAACAACGACGGCGTTACCAAACACAACCTAAAGCTGCCCTCAAGTCGTCACTTCTGAATATTTTCAAACTCACGCGCAAGCTTCCCTCCCTTCCCTCCCTCCAGCTTCCTTCGAAGCCCTAAAAGAATCAAAACCTCAATTTCTCTCCTCTCAATTCCCTAACTCCACAGGTTAATTTTTTAGTTCTTTATTGTTTTTGTTTTGGTTTTCTTTCAATGACTGAATATAAAAATATTTCTGTGGTTGAATCTCTGATTCCCTGTCTTATTATTTCTTAGATTTGTGAGGTGAAAATGGTGGAGCAATGTGTGAGCAATGGACCTAAAAGGAAAGAGGTTGCTAAAAATGGCAAAAAAGAAAAGCAAAAGACTGAAGAAACAGAGACACAGAGGAGAACGAGTGATAGAATCAAGAGCAAGCAGAGAGAAGAGAAGGAGCGATTGGTGAGAAAAAGAGTGCAGATATTAGACGAGCAAGAAGAAAAAGGAAACCTTAGAAAGAGACCAAATGCTAATGTGACCGAGGAGGAGGAGGAGGAGGAGGAGGAGGTTGTGATGGCTGAAAAGTTGCTAAATCAGGTTTTGGGGTCAACTGAAAAGCAAAAGGAGGTGACTTTAAGTGATGCTGGTGGTGTGGGTAATGTGGTGACGGAGAAAAGTGCTACTGTTAAAGTTAAGGACACTTTGAGGTTGTTTAACAAGTTTTATCTCCAGTTAGTGCAGGTATTCTTCTCTTTAAAACCACTTTGGGTTGAGTGGTTTCATAATGGGCTGCTTGTTTCGCCTGATTTTTGTTGCGTGCTTAGTGTCATGGCTTGTTTCTGTGTTATTCTTTGAAGATTTTGTTTTCATGGTTTTTTTTTTTTATATATAATTTGAGTTGAGGTAGCTCACATTCTTTTTTATGGTGCTTAGGAAGAAGAGTTGAGGTGTGCAAAAGCGAAAGTTGATAAAAACGTCTCTAAAGGTTCAAAAAAGACCTATAAAGGTTCAAAAAATTCAGTTGATAAATCTAAGGTTAGCCTCTCCTTCTGCCTTTTGCTTCAGTTATGCTAATTTTTCTGGCCTTTGTGTTGCTTTTGCTTAATTTGCTACTCTTGTTCACAATTTTTACTTTTCATACGCGGAAGTTTGTCAAGTTGCACAAACCATTTCTTAATTTGCATATTTCAAGTAATCACCCGAGGAATTACATTGTTATGCCATTAGAGTGCCTTGAAATGAAGCATTATTGTCTTGGATCCTCTCACCATGCGATTTCATATCTATTTTGAGGTCCTTTGGGGATAGAGATGCTATGGTAAGCTCTTGCTTGAATACCGATAATGAGAACGTTTAGTAGAATCTGGGTTTTGGGCAGTATATTTGAGAGCTTAAGTTTTTTTTTTTTATTATTATAGCAGTAAGGCAGGCTGAGGGCTCGAATGGAGCTCAACAAAAATGTAAAAATTTGTCTAATTTTTAAAATGGAGCCTTTGTGAAGAAATGGTGCAAAGAGTGAAGGAATTATTCTCCTTGAAGAAATGACAGTCACAGGTCTTATGGAAGTAGGGTTGAGAGTTAGGTGTAGTTTCATACAAACTGCTCCCTGTGCTGATTATCTAGGTGTTGGTGGGAACAAAGCAAGAGTTCTAGTGGAAGAAGTATCGTCTTTTTCCTTTTTGAAGGATAATTTTTTTGAGAATCTTGTATTTTTGGGTGCATCCGACAACCTCCTTTATTAATACCGAGGATTTCCTGAATTTTGTTGATTATTTGTTTTTGAATTATAGTTGAAACTTATATTATTTTGATGCCATTTCCTCTGAATAGGTGGCACTGGTTGCCGTGTGTAATTTATTTTCTTTATTAATAAAAAAGGCCCTTTGGTGATTCAATTTGCACAAGGAAATCTTGTCTATTAATTAGAGGATTCTTGTGATGAGTTGAAGAATTAAACCAGAATACTTAAATTCTGTTTTCCTAAGTCCTCCATCACACACATAGAAGTTTTCCTTTACTGGACACCAAAAAGCTCTAGTTGTCTGAAACTAAGTTGGAAATAGAAAACAAAATAGGAAATGGGAAATGATAAATACTTGATGCTCCTGATGGATATTGTAATTAAGCTAAGATTACTATATAGTATTAATATTTCCAAGTAAGAGGAGTTCCTAAATTGACTAGGTTTACAAGCAACCTTAAAATCGAAATCAAATTAAAGTAACTTGTACATTTTTTTTTTGTTGGTTGCATCATCATACCACATCCATCTCTTGGAGCTATGAACTTCTTTGGAGTTGAATCGATTAAGTGATTGATTGTGCTCTAAAGCATTGAGAATGTTAAATTGGGACTCTGATACCAACATAGTTGAATCAATCTCTTTGCTGTCATTTCACGATCTGAATTGTTCTTTAACTCTGCATTTCCAAATGTTCTTTTGTAACATTTTCTAACATATATTTGCACTGTTGATTTTCAATTAATAGTAGCAAGTTGAAATGTTGTTTTGTGATTTGAACACTGCATAGTTTCTCCTATGTATGCTAATCCACAATTTCGGTGCAGAAGGAAAACACAGCTGAAGATGATAAGAAAAAAGCCAAGCGTCCTGATTTAAAGGCAATATCCAAGGTAAGTGAAGATTCAACGAGTCTTTGGCTCTTTTTAGAATTCTACCCATTTGTGTTACTTCTAATAGAACTACTATTTATGAACAATTCATCTCAGGTGCAATTCCACCTTTCTTGATCGCTATACTGGTCATAAATGGATGAATATCCGGCACTTCTTTGTTTACCTTGTGCACCTTTTGAATTCTTGATTTAAAATTCACTAATCAAAATCACTATATATATATTAGCTTTTCAATCACATAAAATTTGAATCAATTTTCTTTATTTACTGTTTATCTCTTGGTCATATCCATATTCAAAAAATTATCATCTTTGCTTCTTGACGTTATAGATATGATGATAATGACGTTTCTTGTCAGTTTTTTCTTTCAAAATTCTATTCTTCGCAGTGAAATTGAATGTGACTGATTGTAGAAGAACATGATGTTATGCTTTGTTTATTTGTAATTAGGAAATAAACTCCATTTTCTCTTCAAAATGAAAATTTTTGGCAGATGATGGAAGCTAATGCTATAATGTATCCTGAGAAAACAATTGGTGATCTTCCAGGTTGGTAACTTGTATCTCTATTGCTTTTGACCATTCACACTTTCACACTTTTGTTTGACCTAAATAACCTGAAAATTACTTTTAGCATCTCCTATAACATGTATGATTCTGAAATATGCTCCTGCCTCATGCTGGGAAGTGATTTTTTGGGTAACTGTCAGGTATCAATGTCGGGCACCGGTTCTATTCCAGAGCTGAAATGGTTGCTGTAGGTTTTCATAGCCACTGGCTGAATGGAATTGATTATATGGGAAAGTTCTACAAGAAAAGGGTAAGCATCTGTTTTATCTGTACTGTTACCATTATTCTTTTTCTTTCCTATTTGCCTTGGCAGTAGGGAGATGTATGGTCATCATTTTTTTTTATTCCCATCTTGCTTTGTCCTATGATATACGGAATAGAATCTTTGCTTTTTGTGGGGAGAGGTTGGTGGTGCTGAGCTAGGAGGACTTTTTATTTTGTGAATTTGGTAGATTTTGCTCTGTGAGAGGGTCCTATTTGATGGAGATATTATGCTTGCTGTTGTTTGATGTATTTGGATGGATTGGAAATAATGTTCGTTAAAACTATCCCTTGCCTGGTAGATACTGTGAAATATAATAGTTTCTTGAAAATGTTCTGGAGCTTTTTCTAGGAGTTTCTGTAGCAGATATTTGATGGGATTATATTGCCCTTTTGTATTGATTTTGATGTGATATTCTTCTCATATGGAGGATTCTAGTTCTCCACATGGTAATCTTCATGCACTTATTTATCAAACTTATTGTCGTTCAGAATGTAAGATGTTGTTTAAGCATGATATTGTTATCATATCCCTCCACATTTCTCAACATTTCTTTGGACGATCTATGCTAAGCTACCAACAGTTCAAGTTTTCTTGCTTTATAGCTTAGTCATGGTGTAATATCATATTTCCTTACAACACTGTGATGTTATAAATCTTGTACATCAATAACTACTAGTAATTGGAGGATTCTTGACTGAACCAATTTGTACATTACAGGATAAGAATTGATGTGGCAACCATTTTTCCTTCAAAATTTACAGGTGTACCATAACTTTATGTTCCCACTTGCTATAGCCATTGTTATTTCGGGGATGTACGAGGATGATCTGGATAATGCTGAGGATGTTATCTATACTGGCCAAGGTGGTCATGATTTAACTGGAAATAAGCGTCAGATTCGTGACCAAAAGTTGGAGCGTGGTAATTTGGCATTGAAGGTGCAATTAACTTAATCCAAAAACCTCCTTGATGTGTATTGCTCTTCCATGATTAGCATGTGAACTTGTACCTATATTATATATTTTTCCTGTGTTAATAATGTGTAAAGTTTGTTATAGCCTTATATGGCATATTGGAATATCGGTTTTACTCTCATTAGCTTAAATTTTTAAGTTGGATGCTCAAAATTTGTATTAGGGCATTGAGTCTTGTTATATTCTCTAATGTTCTAGGGCCATTCTTTGGGCCGGGTCCAGCTATCAAGTATGTAGGTGCTGATCATGCGAAGTAATGAGCATTATCCAGTGAAGAACTATCATGCCCATAACTGATCATAATTGACATGATAAACGTTAATACGGATGGATGGAAATTCAAGAGAGGAGGACTGGATAGTAAATGAACACTAAACTTGGAGGATAGTGTTGCTAACTTGTGATAAGCTAGTGTAAATTGGGGGAGGGATGTTGAGATGGTTTAGTCACATGTACTATAATCATACGGATGCACCAAAGCGGAAGAGCAAATTGGTTTGAGTTTGAGAGAGGGGGAGAGGTAGGCAGAAAAGCATTATGCATTGAAGTGGTGAAGGGGATGTAATATCACTACCATTCATCGAAATTTGGCTCCTAACAGAACATAATGAAGAAATGATCTTGCAGCTGACTTTAATTAGTTTGGGATTAAAAGTTTATTTCCTTTGAATTTTACAATATTTCTCTCAATATTTTGAACACTGTTGTCTGCAGTTGCAGATCTTAATTATAAAGTCACTTTGTCTGCATCAATGGACCAATGCTGTCTTGCAAATGGGTACACTGGATAATTTGGGTTGGGTTTCCGGTGTGTATGGTTTGGATTAGCAGCTTTGTCTTCCTCTTCCCTGTTGGTACATAGGAGAGCAGTAACTGGGAAGGAAAATATGGGATTTAAACCTGCCATGTCAGCATTAAAAAAAAAAAACTCCTCTTTGCTACTTGAGAAAAAGTTGATCCTCACTATCCCCCACATAATTTTCACCATTTTGTGGCGTCTTCTTGTGATTCTCTTTGTTAGTGTTGTGCTGACATGATCGCTTCTGGTTGAAGTAAAGGCATGTGCTTGTTGTATCAAAGAGAAACACATCAGAGGTTGTCTTGATTTGAATTCAAAAACACATGGGTGCATGTGCATGTTGTATGTATGCATATATGTATGGACACGCCCAAACACAAATGGTTTTCCATGAGACTATTAAACTGACATTTTGCTCTCTTTCTTCATGCATGCATGTGTATATACGTATACATAGACACCACACACAAAGGGTATCGAGATGAGACTATTAAACTGACATTTCGCTCTCTCTCTCTCTCTCTCCATGAATGCATGTGTATACACATATGTAGACACCACGCTAAAAGGGTATCGAGATGAGACTATTAAATTGACATTTCATTCTCTGTCCATGCATCCATGCACTTGCATTGGGCTGGTATGCTAATGTGGGGTCCTGTAGTTTGGCGTTGAAATTAAAATCTCATTGCTCGATTACTGTTTGTTCTGCATTTAACTGCAGAATTGTGTGGAGCAATGTGTTCCTGTGCGAGTTGTTCGAGGCCATGAATGTGCTAGCAGCTACTGTGGCAAAGTTTACACCTATGATGGCTTGTACAAGGTACATCTTTAATTCACATGGTGTCTGTGTCCTTGTGCCATGCAACAAGCTTTGAGAAAAAAACTGAATAAAATTTATGAGATCTGTCATGGCCCTTTTCCCCTTTCTCATGCATACCTCTTGTATTTTGCTATCTCTTCCTATTTCAAAGCAATCACTTATTCTGATGTCTGCTGATGGTGTTTTTATGTGCTTTTACAGGTTGTTCAATACTGGGCTGAGAAAGGTTTATCTGGATTTACTGTGTTTAAGTATCGACTGAGGCGGCTGGAAGGACAGCCACTTCTGACCACAAACCAGGTTTTTATGTTTCCTTTCCAAATCAAAAGACAGATTATTCTGCTTTCCTGACCGACTGTTGTTCATTGGCAAAATCTCTTTCTTAGAGATACCAGTAGGGATATTATTTTTTATATTCAAATTTGTCTGATTGGAACTACAAGTGGCTGCAGTGTAGGCTCCTGCAGCTTTTGGCCTTGCTGCTCGATAGGCTCTACTTAATATCTTTCTTTGTTGCCTTTGTGTTTAATAAAAACAATTTTTTCTGGCAACACTCTCCCAGCTATTGATATCAAATGGTGTGCACCAATTCTAGGCTATTACCACAGGGGTTGTCTATGAATCCAAATATGCATTTTGTTTTAGTGATTGAATATTGTAAACAAATGGTATTTGGAAAGCACATGCTATGCATCCAATGTTAATACACCTTTGGGACATCCAACATTTTAGTTTAAGATGCTCCAAACACACTTCGTCACCCACCTTATTAAGTGTTTGTTTGGCATTGAGGTTGAATATGCTTTTCGTCAAAATTTGAATTTTTTTTTTGCTTAAAATTAATTTTTTTAGTATTTTTGGATCGTTTTGATATGATAATGTCAAAAATGGAAAAACATTATTTTAATGTTAAAAAAAACTTTGAAAAACAATCTCTACCACACTCCTAAACACTCCATAAAGCCCACATGAAAATTATGTGAGGTCAGTTTCATTACCATCTGTAATACCTCAGTTCAGCATTCAAAGTCCCAGCTCATGTTGCTTCTGGGGCCACCTGACCTTAAACAAGCATCATGAGCTCTCTAGAGCATCAACCAGGTAGGTTTTGGTATTTTTCTTCCATTTTCCTTTGGGAAAATTCCTATTGCATCAGTGTTCCTCTCCCATTGTGGCTGACTTTAATTTTTCATGATGAGATTGATATCTTTAAGTGCCACTATTGTTAGATAATTGGCTACATTGGTTCCCGCCCTTCCCATTCTCGGCGCTATAATTTGAGCATTCTTCCTCACTTGTCACTTGTGTATTCATAAGTTTACATGAACAATGTTGAAAGCATCTTCAAGGTTGTCCCTTAACTAATCCTCGACAGGTCTCACCTCATCTTTCTACATAAAGTACAAATTTCATTATGGTTTCTTGTTTAGTAATGATTTTGGATTGTATAAAACTCCAGTGATGCTTTTTCTCTCAACCATCATGTATTTTCTCTGCATAATATCCTGGATGTTCCCTAAATTTCATTTTTTTTTTTATTGGATGTTGCTTATAAAAATGGAGTATCTTTTAGATATTGTTCTCTATACTCTTCATAGCCAACTTAAAGATTTTGTTCATACTCATAGGAAGTAGTGCTTCTATTTATCACTTTGTTCCCACTTCTGCATTCCAGAATACATCGTTTACTTTATGTCGAACATATATTCACTCTTATGACAGGTTCAATTCAGCTATGGACGTGTTCCCCAATCTGTTGCTGAAATACGAGGGTATAAGAAGAATATTATTCTATTATATACTTGAATTTCATTGGTACTTGTATTACCATGAGGCATAATTAGTTTTTGCTGTTTAATTTGTTAAGGTTGGTGTGTGAGGATATTAGTGGAGGTCAAGAGGATGTTCCGATTCCAGCTACAAATTTGGTTGATGATCCACCTGTTGCGCCGTCAGGCAAGTTAAACTCTTACATTTGTTGGCTTAGTTTGTTACTATTCTACATATAATGCGAAAGTGGAAGTTAACAGTCTTAAATCACAGTTGCAATTGCAGTCAAAGCATTGCAGACCATTGCTTTTTTATTCATTAATAACTCTAATCCAATGTTCATTTGGATATATGTTTAATATATAATATGCTGATTTAAAAGCTCAAATAAGATTTTTCTCTAAGCACTTGTCAAGTAGACAAGTTTGAAAGGTTCTAGTTTCACATGCAGCAACAAATTGGATGCACATTTGGTGCAGGTATCCTTCTCAATGCCATTGCTTAAGACTAAAATCTTTCAGGCTAACTACAAGTTACTGTCCCTAACTTTGAGGGAGTTTATAAGAATATTCTTAAAAGTTCACTGTGATCCATTAGGCTCTTATGCTTCGTTTTTCTAATGTTGTCCTTCCATCTCTTGATAGAACTCGGTCTGTTATATTAGCCTTGTAATGGATTCTGTATCCAAATTCAAGAATTTAATAAACTTTTTAAGAATATCGTTCCTATCTTAAAAACTATTAAATTAAACCAGTTTTGGTTTAAGAGGCAATTGGTTGGTTGAAAAACAAGGAAAAAAGGAATTTAAAAAAGATTAATCCTCCTTAAAATTCCTTCTAAGTCACAGTTTATGAAAAATGTTATTCTTTTGGCGTTTTATTTTGTGTATGATTAAAAGAATCAGATCTAAAGGATGGTAAAAAAAAGAGTTTAGAGGGAATTTCTAGGCTTTTGCTTGTCCTTTACATTAAAAATGTTTTCAAGATTGCAAGAAGTTAATAAAAAAAACCTTAGAGTGGAGATGAAGATGATTTTATTAAAAAAAAAAAGGTTCAAGGATGCATTACTTTAAAAGGTTGAAATTTTGAAAAACATAGAAAGGATTAAATAAGTGAAAGACATGAAAGATAACTTAAGACATAAATAAAACGTGAATAATGAAAAGATTAAAAAAACTAATTAATATTAACATTAAAGATGAAGTAGTTCATCATTTTTACATTTTGTGATGACATATAACTTATGATCAAATGCTAAAAAATTGCTTAGGCTTTTGAAATAGTTGTCAAATTAAATGATATTTTTGGAAAATAAAAAGTTGAAAAATTGGCTAATATGAAGCATTGTTAAAATTATAGAAGGTCAAAAGATGGATATGTTTAAAGGTCCCCTCCCAGGTCATATCTCTCATGCAAATTGTTGGAAGGCTGGTTTCACTGTTCTACAATCAGCTTATCCATCATGTTAAATGATCTTGTGGTTGCACAAATTATAAAACCTTTTTGTTTTCATGTGATTACTTTTACTTCGTTATTTGAGCATAAGTTTTGAAACTTGTTAAATACAAGACCTTTTGCTTTGATGAATTGTTAGTGTGGGCAACCTTAAAACGTGATGATAGATTCTCCTATGGTTTCCCTGGTCATTCAATCCTATCTTGATTTGGTTGATGAATTTTCCTTGTTTTAGTGCACTCTTTATTCCATCTGTCATAACCTGTAATCATGAGGTTTTAGTCTCAAGATTTGAGAGGTCACTACGAATACATAATATCAGGCCTTCTATGACCTTGGTTCCTGGGAAATTACTTATTTGGATGGATCCTAAAAGATCATTGTCCTTTTTTTAAAGCTAAAAGGAGCTCTCGGCCATAGTTAACTATAAGTTTTTATTAGTTGAGGATTTGGTTTTCTTTGCTCCATTGCTCTCATATTTCTTTGTTAGATCCATTAATAGGCCTAATGTAAGAGTAGGAATTTTTTTTGCTTCTCTTTTGCTAAGCCTGCATTTGAAACCGCATTCATACCTGGCCCTACTTTAACCTTTTAGATTTTCTAGGACAAGCCTCAGTCTTTGTGATTTTTTTTTTGTTAAAAAAAAACATAAAAGTATTGAAAAAGTTTTTAAAAAATAATTAGCATATTCAAAATGCTAAAAAAACAATTAGTTGTGCTAAATTGTTACTAGTAATATTGGTTCAAATAAATAAAAATGTATTGCGTTGGTGTTTAGTGGTTCGCTAAAAACATCTCCAATGGAAAATGCTATTTTGAAAAGCTAAATTGATAAAATAATATTTTGAATAGTATAAATATAGTTTTTTTTACAATATCTATTTCAATGAAAAAAATCCATTTGAAGAGCTAATTATATTGAAGTGGAAAAAGCAAGTGTTTTACTATGTCTTATTAAGTTTAATGTTATTTTTTTTTTTCACATGGCTACATTTAATTGGTTTATTTTTTTAGTAGCTCCACTTTGTTGGTTTTGGTAAAAAAATAATATTGGTTTAGCTCTTCCTTTGGAGTGCAAAATAAATATAAAAGAGCCAAAATAATAATTTTTAATATTTGGCTTTCCATTTGGCACACCTGTCGGAGATGCTCTAAGCCCAATCCCATGCTTGTTAAATGAGATGTTGTTTCTTACTTGGGCAGTTGGACTGCTGTGCCTAAACCCCAGGGCAGAGCCAGCTTAAAAGGCTTCAGGCTCTTGCTTACCTAGTGGTCTGCTGGGACCCATAAGAAGTTCTAGATAGCATCAACCCATGTCGCCAGAATTAATCTTGTGATTTTGGATATTTGAAAATCTCAGGTTATACCTACCGCAAGTCTCTTCAAATTTCAAAAAATGTGAAGCTTCCTACAAATGTGTCTGGATGCAACTGCAAAGGGACTTGTGTGGATCCAAGGACTTGTGCTTGTGCAAAACTTAATGGCTCTGATTTTCCATATGTTAATTGTCATGGTGGCAGGTGAGCATTATTTAACCATGGATTTTATAGAATTAAGTCAAATCCTATATTTTAAAGTCCTTTACAGGTTGTTTAATTGGTTATTCTTGCATGATAGTACTTTTGTTTTGTTTTTTACCTTCAGGCTAATTGAAGCCAGGGCTGTTGTTTTTGAATGTGGACCTGGTTGTGGATGTGGACCTGGTTGTGTAAATCGAACATCTCAACGAGGCATCAAGCATCGTCTTGAGGTGTCATTTATATCTTCATTTCCTTAGAATGCCAATCCCATTTTCCATTATGTCAAGTTGATTTATCACTTTTTCTAAATTGCTAGTTAATGGCAACAGGTTTTCCGTACTCCTAAGAAAGGATGGGCTGTTAGATCATGGGACTTTCTACCTGCTGGGGCACCTGTCTGTGAGTACATAGGGGTACTTATAAGAGCAGAAGACACAGATCATGTATGCGAGAACAATTATATTTTTGACATTGATTGCTTGCAGACAATGAGGGGGCTAGATGGAAGAGAGGTACTATAACCAACTGGAAACCTTTCTTTTTTGTTTATATGTATTCCCATTCTAGTGGTTTGGTGTGTCAAATTGATTGAGAATCTCTTTCATTAAATAGAAATAATTCTGATTTGCATTCCACAAAATCAACTATTATTAACTATAATATCACCATAATTATAAAAAGTTATTTACATTGTAATGACATAAATATTAACAATTATTAGCTAATATTTATGTGAAAACAATTGATTCTAATGAGATGGTCCACCCTAACATCCCCTTTTAAATTGATGTTGGGTGATTAAAAAACATCAATTTGCCAACTAGAAACTGATAGTGTTGGCGAGTCGTTGATTTGGTAGACACATTAGTGATTTGAAGGTTGGTGGAGATGTGTGGAAGAGAAATAACTTTAGTATCCATGACTTTTGAAATAGAATAACAACCCATTACAATATGCTCGATACACTCATAGAAAATAAAATTGGCAGCAATTTGATTAGTACTTGTGTTGTCAGCATGAAGAGGAGTAGTAGTAGTATAGAGAAATCCAATTTCTGTAAGTAGCCCATAAAGCCAAACAATTTTTGAGCAAGTAGTCGATATGGCTTTATATTAAAGACTTAAGATATGAAAACTCAATCTTGTTTCTTCCTTTTCCAAGATATCAATGAATTATTAAGATACATACACCAACCCGTAACAGATTGATGTGCATCCTACCCAATTAGCATCGTTGAAGGTAACAAGGCAAATAAAAGAACTAAATGGGAAGAATAGACCATGACT
Organism: Populus alba; assembly: GCF_005239225.2. NCBI lineage: Eukaryota > Viridiplantae > Streptophyta > Magnoliopsida > Malpighiales > Salicaceae > Populus > Populus alba. The sequence continues at coordinate 10,990,123 of NC_133297.1, read as the reverse complement.
AGAAGAACAAAGGGGATATCAAATGATGCGGTGAACAACTACCTAATGTAAGTGACTTGGAGATTGCATAAATTGACTGACTTGTTGAATTACGAAGGAGATATTAGGCTGAGTAATAGTAAAATAATTTAAATTGCCAAATAATTGTTTAAATAGAGTAGGATTAGGAAGAAGATCCCGTCTCAATGTCAAAACTTAACATTCACCTCACGGGAAGTATCCACTGGAGAACAATCTTTAAGACTAGCCAAAGCAATCAAATCCTGAGTATATTTATGTTGATGCAAAAACACACCAAAAGAAGTAGAATGAACTTCTAATCCCAAGAAGTGAACTAGGGTCCTTCATGTGAAAACAATCCTGAAAATGATGTTGATGATTGCTAATTAATAAAGAATCAGTTTTTATAATGACAGTGGCATCCATATAAACAAGAAGGATAACAAAACCAGTAGATAAGTTGCAAAGAAATAGCGAGGAATCATATTTGTTTTGCACAAAAGAGAAGCAAAGCAAGGTAGATAGGAACTTGTCAAACCATGCTCTGGGAGTCTGTTTCAAACCATACAAGAACCTCTTCAACTTACACACCACTAATGTAGAGGAGAACATACCAAGTAAAGGTGCCATATTTTGCTATGAGAGCAAGTCTCCTCATAGTCCATTTTATACTCTTGCTTATTGTCATGATCAACCAATTATGTATATCAATCTAAGGTTCCATTAAAGTGAAGCTTAATTGAGTATACTCGTTTACACCTAATGGGCTTAATAGTTGGAGGACAATAAATAATTTCCTATGTATGATTATCCTGAAAAGCCTAAAGTTTCTCCTACATTGCTTTCTATTGACATTTATGCTTAACAACTTGTAACATGATGAAATATTAATAATGGATAGAGTAGTAGACAAGCCATATCGATTAAGGGGATGAGATATTCATATAAAGCGCCGAAAAACATGTTTATAAGGAGGTGTAAAAGTATCCTCAAGAGCAGTTTCAGGTCGTGGAGCAGCCTTGGGAAGGGGTAAAGTTGGTCGATGTCTTTCATATACAATATCCAGCTTGAATCGTTCAAAAGATGACAAATCCTCAAAATTAGGAAGAATTGAAGCAATAAAGGAAGGTTCAACTTGAGTAGGGAAGAAATATTGATTGTAAAAAAAAAAAAACATTTTAAGAAATATAAAATTTGTTACAGCTCATATCACAACAAACAAAACCTTTGTGAGAAACATTATAACACAAAAAAGCACATTTAACAGACTTGGCAGAAAGTTTGTTCCATTTATGAGTAGGCAAATGAGCAAAACAAACACAACCAAAAGTATGCAAATCATTATAGCTAGGAAACTTATTGTATAGATGATAGTATGGGGCATTAGAATTTAATACTTGAAATGACAATCTGTTTATTAAATAAACTACAGTAGATAAAGCTTCAACCTAGAATTTAGATGGTATAAAAGACTCAATCAATAAGGTCCTTATAATATCTAAAAGATGATGATTCTTACACCTAATGAACCCATTTTGTTATGACATATAAGGACATGAGATGTGAGATAATACTTTTCTAATGTAAAAAATCATGAAATTCATTAGATATATTCTCCACCTAAATTAGATCCCAATACCTTAATACAAGTAGAAAATCGAGTCTTGATTTAGGTAAAAAAATGTCTTAAAAACAAGAAAGACTTTAGACTTTGAACGAAGAAAATATGTCTAGATAAACCGATCGTAATCATCAATAAATTTAAAAAATTACTTGTAATGAGCATGGGAAATAATTGGGGTAATATCCCAACATCACTATGAATAATATTAAAGTTATTTGTAGCACAACTGCTAATGGAATTGAATGAAAGGGTTTGACTCCTGCTCAATTTGCATGTGGAACAATAAAAGAGAACATTATGAGAAGAAAATTGATCTTTATTTCTTAATAAACCAGAGTTTAACAAAGGAGATAAAACAATATTTGAATGGCCTACACACTTATGCCATACTTTACCTTTATTTTGAAAAGTAGTACAAGCAAAAGATAGAAAATGAGAAATTGAAAATTGCAGAAGAAATAATCTTTCAACTTTAGGCCTTTTCGTGATCAATATCTCTGACACTTAATTCTGCACAAAACAACCATTACGAGAAAAATGCACGTTATTCTCCACCAATTGACCAACCAAAATAAGAATAGTAGACAACTTTGATAATACAAACACATTATTGAAAGTCGGATTGGTACCCCCGACCTTAGTAATAGATATATGACCTCCATTAGCAATTTAAATTTGTGATTAACCATGATACTTATGCATATTTTTAAGCATACTAGATGAGTTGGTTATATGATTTGAAGCAACAGAATTAACAAGGCAAAATTGAGAATTAGTATTATTACCTTGTAGCTCTAAGGTTGAAACAATCATATGTTATATTATTTCAGGAGCAAGAATACTAGATTCAGCTATTGTATATGAGTTTTTAGGCACCATAGACACCACAACTTGAAAAGCATTGATTTTATGGTTTCGAGGATGAGTGGGGTATTGCTTGATAATATGTCTTTAATGTTTGCAATAATTGCATAACTTCTTTCTATAATTGTTAGCAACATGTCAATATTCTATACAGCTATAGCAATGTATATTGCTTTTATTCCTACTCATTCCTTTTCCTTGAGCTACAATAGTAATTGTAACATAATTTTCTTGCTTGAAAATGTCTTGTGTAAGGAGACATTGCTCTTCACGAAGTAATTCCCTAAAACAAACATCTAAGAAAGGCAAAAGATCTTAATTCATTAAGTTTGAGTGAATAATCTCAAATCTAGATTACAGTTTCATTGAAAATTGATTGTGCTTATTTTGGTCACGAATCTATTGAACAATAGAGAGATTCAACGGGCACTTTGGCATAAACAATATCAATATATTTTGCCTATAAATTTTGAAAGCCAAAGTAGTAACCCTAGATGGAAAGGTTGACTTGGGAATAATTAGAAATATTATTTTTTAATTAAAAACTTCTAATAATGTTTTTTTTGATGGCAAACCCTTTTTTTAAGTACTCTCACATAGCTTATGCTATCTTATATGACTTTAGATTAAGAACAATAAGAGAGTCAACAAACTCTAAAATTCAGAATATTACCTGAGCATTTTTGGCTTTCCATTTAAGCAACTTTGTAGAATTATTAGGAGTTGGATCACTCCCATCTACATGACTCCACAATTCTTTTATCATGACAAATACTGAAACTGAAATTTATAAGCTGAATAATTTTTTTTAGTAAATCAAACACTAAACAACTCAGAATTGTTTGATGTCATCTTCTCAACAAACAAAACAAATCTAGAAAAGACAACCAAGAATCAAAGAAAATCCAAAGCCCAAGAGCTCTAGGTATCTAATTACCCAATCAAGAAAACCATAACAAAATTAGAAAAAATAATCATTAATAAAAAAAAATCCAAGAACTAGAGTCCTAGGTATTTAGGAATGATTATCTAGTCAAGAAAACCAAAGAAAAACTAAAACAAGATAGTGGAATGCAAATTTAAAAGTGAAGATCTGATACCATGTTAAATTGGCTGAATGATCTTTCTCCATGAGAGTTCATTTCATTTAATATAAATAATTCTGATGTATATTCTATAAAATCAGCTACTATAATATCACTCTAATTATAGAAAGCTATTTACATTTTAATTACATAAATATTGACAATTATTAGCTAATCTTTATATGGAAACTAACATGGTGTGGCACTGTGAGAGTGACACCCTAGTTTATACAGTCAACATTTGATGTCTGGTAAATGGGAGTTTGGCTGAAGTTCTGTTTAGTAGCTAAGTACTTCAGCCAAATTGGCAATGTTATCTATAAGATTGTTTCTCCTCTTTATTGGACTGTTTCAAAATATTTGGTGACTGATCCACCTTTTACTGTCTTTGGAGCTAATGTTGATTACATTCAAGTATAATTACTAATGGCATGGAAATTAATCATTATTCAAGCTTGAGGATTTGTTTAGCACATATTAGCTGCCAACAGAATAGGATCTGTTTCTCCTCTTGCATATCATTGGAATTTCTGTGGAATAAAGTTTATTCATCATTTCTGACACTTTATCTTTAGTGTTTGCAGTAATCCAATCATTTTTTTATTGTGATTGTTTATATTTCCCTACAAAATGTGTACTGCTGATGCTTTCTTTTCTTTTCTTTTTTTCTTTTTGAACAGAGGCGACTAGGAGATGTATCAGTACCAGCAATTAACAACTTTGATGGAGATGATCAGAAGTCTGAAAGTGTTCCAGAGTTTTGTATTGATGCAGGTTCCACTGGAAATATTGCCAGGTTCATCAATCATAGTTGTGAGCCCAATCTCTTCGTGCAATGTGTCCTAAGCTCACATCATGATGTAAAACTTGCTCGGGTGATGCTATTTGCAGCAGACAACATACCTCCTATGCAGGTTATTCACTATTTCTCTTGCTCTGTTTTTTATGTGTTTCCCACAAGCTGAGGATAGTGAGGTACTGTATCTTTATGGATTAGGCCACCTGGAAGGGGAGGAAAACTGTTATTCTCATTCCCAAAATAGCTTGGCTGGAAAACAAAAAACTGGAATTGCAATCATTTTGGGAGTGCAAATTTCATAGGACAATTTTAAAACCAGGGTAGAGTATGGTTGTGACTGGAATCGGGACACAAAGCATACTACTATAAGTCCATCGTGTGACACTGGACAAAACATAAGAGCTTCTATCCTTGTTTTTTTAGCATGTCTGGGATTGTGGTAGGTTCTTGCGGAAAACTTTTTATCAGTTGTTCGTACACCTTGTCAAAACAATGCATTTCAAAACCCAAGAATAAATAAAGTATGGTTTTGAAAAATCAATGGATAATTACTAAAACCCACTTGTAAAAAAAATTCTTATCTATAAAACCCATCAAATATTTTTGTATCTCCAGATTAAAATTTTTATACCAAAAAACCACATCTTATTTCCACTTAACGCCTTTAACCCATTTGAGTTTTTTGGTATGCAAAATTTTGTTTTTGGATTTTAGAATAAATACAAAAATGTGTAATGGATTTTATATAGAAAATATTGTACTAGATTATATATCTATAATTTTATATTTACAATATCTATATTATATATACAATTGCAGATTGATGTAATGGACTAATGGTGTTAAGTGACAATTAGATTATGGGTTTTTTTATATGAAAAACTTGTTTTAGGGTTTGATAGATAGAAAAATATTTCGATGAGATTTTTTGGGTACAATTTGTCTTACAAGGGGATTTTAGTAATTATCTAAAAAAGACCTCGAACCTTTGTGGCATAATGTGTTGGATGGATGCCTAGCTTTGAAAGGATTCATGGTGTTTTACCCTCATAGATGGAACTACTTGACAGGCTATGTTGTTTTGGTCCTCTTGGTTGTATCCGTATGAAGTCACTTGGATTTTCTTTTTAATAAAAAGCTTGACTCTAAAAGACATCTTCTGGTCAGTTTTTTCCCTGATGTTATGAGTGACCTTCATCTTTAAAGGTTAATGAGTTTGTTGTTTATTGCGTTTACGTAATTATATGAATCTTTTGCATCTCTTTACTATTTTAACTTGCTTTTCCTTTTTGCTTGCTTATAGGAGCTTACTTATGACTATGGCTATGCCCTGGATAGCGTCTCTGGCCCTGATGGAAAAATAATTCAGATGCCATGCTACTGTGGTGCAGCCGATTGTAGGAAGCGCTTGTTCTAGTTGGAGCTGGTCAAACTGATTTTGTGCCTCCAAACTGACCATCCTGCTCTTTTGACATACACGCCGGGTGATTTTGCCTTGCTTCAAGGAAGTGTATATGTGACAATCGGTCAACACAGGTTATATCATACTGCTGCCTTTTGAAAAGCATTAACTGATGCAGCTTACAAGCCCCATGACATCCTCTCTTTTTTTCCAGTGAGATTCATATTAACTTAAACTCTGAGTTGTCAAGGGTCACAGCCATGTGTTAACATTGTAGCTCGCAGTAAGGAAATTTATATCATAGTGCTTTTATAAATGTTTTGGAATTATATATATGAAATTTAAGATTTCACTTGCTGCTTCCACTATGCCGTAGTATAAAGTTGTCATGCCCTAGTTGTCTTGCTTAAAATTCTGTGGGGTTGTTGCCAAGGAGCGGCCCATTTGATTTTAGTATCTTGTTCAAGTGGTTGTGCTACTCATTCACTGCATATATGTCAACCTTTGGACGAATTTCCTAATGCACTGCACATATAATAACTCTGTTAGCATTATGAGGGATTCTAGTGTAATTTGTACATAGCTGTCTTGTATATTTGAGTTCGATTTTACGTAGGGAGTTGCCCAAGGTGGGGAGCGGCGAGCAATGGAAGTTCTTGAGGGTTAATTGTGGTGGAAAAACTCTTCTTTGGCCAATCCTCAACAGAGGTGAAAATTACCCGTGACAAATTATGCTACCCGAATGTTGACGCCAATGTTATGTAATCTGGCAGCATCAATTGTGAAATAAAATGCGAGCTATAAATCAGCACATTATTAGCATACAAATTATCAAGTTAGAAACTTTTATTAGTATACAAGTACTTAAGTTGGAATCATAGTAAGATGTCATAATAAATTCAGTTTTTACAATGAAATAAAAATCAAGGTGGTGCAGGTTAACTCATGTCTCGGACTTGGCCTTTGACCTATACTGGCGTTCTGGTCTGCTTGAATTAGTTTTGTCAGCTGCTGTTTCCGGTTTATCTTCCTCCATGGCACTAGTTTCAGTATCAATGTCATCAAAAGCTGCAATCCCAAGAGGTACCCCTCTCCTAAGCTTGAGATCTTCACTGGCATCATCCTGGTTTTGTTTAGAATCAATGCTGTTATCAGTCACTGCAGCACCACTGGTTTTCCTTTTTGGTATGAAGGTGAGAGGTTTTGACAGATCAACAGGAACCTCATCTGGATGTGATTCTGTAGCATTTGGTCTCTGCAGAATCTTGAGGAAGTCCATGTAAGCTCCTTGGTTTGATTCTTCATCCACATCGGTTGCCGAGTCAAAAGTATAGCGCGTGTATTTGGAAGGATTTCGCATATAATCTGGAATTCCAGAAGGATAATCCGGAGGCAAATGGTATATCTGTGTTTCTTCTGTCGAATCAGTGGTTTCCATCTGTGTGTCTTCAACTCCACCAGACTCTTCATCATTACCATCTTTGCATTCCGGATCAAACCGAACACGCTTTTGTAACTTTGAATCCAAGTGGTTACTAATCGACTTGGAATCTGATTGAACATCCTTCCTCTTCAGGATGGATTTCAGATTACCATCATCAGATACGATGGTATCTTCCTTTACAGAAACTCGCAAAGAATCCATCTTTTTAGCCGCTTCTGCATCTTCTTGCAGCCTAATTTTTGCAGCAAGGTGATTAGCACGCGGATCCCTCGTGACATCCCCGGATGAACTGGGCATGGGCATAACATCGCCAGAATCCACATCAATACCATAATCATTCATTTGGGTCACGTACAGGCGATCATCTCCAGCCCCTTCCCTGCCAACAGCCACTTTGTCATAATGATCTTCCTCTTCCTGCCAAAGAAAGAAAATCAATACCAGTCTGTAACTTGTTAGCAAATCATATGAAATTATCCATCCACAAGCATATTTATGAGTAAAAAATATGTATTCCCTATTGATAATCATCATCAATCACCCTCAAGCAACATCGATCGAGCCTTTCCCACTCACATGCATGTAGAGGTAACATGAAATTTATGTTGGGACCAAAGCTTAGATTACCTTCAGGCATGGATTATTTATACAATGCATGTATGCACCCATGCTCAAGAAGTTAGACAAAGCAGCAGCTAAAGACATACATTACTCAACAATTAATACCTCATAATCAAGAGTACGATCCAGGCCAATAGATTTCTTGATGTCCCATTCTTCGTCATCACAATCCTCAGGTTTAGGTTTCGAGGCACGCGACGACTCCACCTCCTCCTCGTCGTCGTCTAAATCAACAAGGTCTTTTCCGATCTCAGAGTTGAAATTCATATCGTCGAGTCTTTCTGGAATAAAGTATGGTTGGGGCTGGCTTTCGGTTTCAGGGCTGTCCTTGTGGTCTCGATTCCATTGGTTTCGCTCGATTTCGTCGTCAGTGAGGCACCATAGAGAGCTTAACGAGGAGGATGGTTGTTGGGTTTGTATTGCCTAAGAAGAAAAAGAGAGAGAGCCAAAGGTCTTGTCTACTCGAACTTTGAAACTATCTTCCATGGCTGGGCTGGCTCTGGTTTTTTTGTTTATGAAATTTGAAGTAGCTATGGCTAGCTAGGGTTTTTGAAGCTTCGAAATTTATAATCCCGTGTCGTCGAATAATCGGATAATCCTGACTGTCACTAAAACGGAGAGTGTCTTTGGATTTTTCTCTCGCGCTTGGATTATTTTTTTTATCGGAGGCCCTTGTTTTTGCGTCAGTTTGGTAAATCAGTCCATTATGGAGGATATTGTATTTAATTTACCCTGTATTGGTCGCATTTTTATCAACTTCACACAATCGGACTAAATTGCAAATAAAATGTGATGGATTTACCGTATAGAGGTTGAAAATATGTTATTTATAATTCAGTCAAATTGGGCTGAATTGACAAAATGTTTGATGGCTTTTCTCTTTTTTTGAATTGACAGAAATATATGAGTTAAATTTAATTTAAATCATACAAACGGCTATCATTCACTAATATATTTAACTCATATATTTCTGTCAATTCAATAATAATAATAATAATAATAATAGAAGGTGAGAAATTGCAGCATCAAGAAGCTACAATCTTCTATTGTATATGTGAACGGAAAAAAAATTATAGCATTTAAAAGAGTAATTAATTATATTTTTTCTAGAACTTCTCTATCATAATTATATTTTTTTATTTTTACAAAATAAATTATAAAAATTAATTAATATAATATTATTAATTACTCAGAACACCATAAATTACTTGACATTTACTTTGCATCCATCATCATCATCATCATCATCATAAAAAAGACGACTTAATTCACTTTCAAAGCAGAAAAAAGTGAAGAAAAAGAAGAAGAAAAAGGCCTTCCAGTCTCGGCAAGGGCGCCTCTTCAAAAGCAACAGTATCAACAGAAAGGAAGAAAGCAGAGTTGCTTTGCGTTTTAAAGAAGAGAAGCCTCACTTTTTTTATATATTATTATTATTATTATTAGATTAGCTTAGAAATAGCACTTGGTCCTCGACCCTGTCCCTAATAAGAAGATTAGGAACGGAACAGATGTTACAAAACAAAACCCATCACTCATTTCTTAGTTAAAACCAAAGGAAAGATCATCAAGACCAAGTCCGGGAAGCCATGGAGACCAAGTCTCGCCTGGCTGCCTAGCACGTCAAAGCTCTTCAAGGAACATTGTTTTTTGAACAGTTCATCTGGGAGTTGTGGTAGTTTTGTTTCCAAAATCCATTAAACTGGAAGAATAAATTTATTTCTACCTGTTTTGCCTGCCAAGATGGTTTACTTGCCTAAAGAGATAGACCTATAATTAGGTGGAGTGGGCCTGCTTTCAAAATAATGAATCCCTTTGACACATCCATCCGCACTGTTTTTTTGGCATTAAACTCATTTCCTTTGACCTTCATTTTTATTCTGTTAACTCTCCTTGTCCTGTCATTCTTTTCTTCTATTTCCTGCTTTTTTTTTTTGAAACATTTTTTCCAGCAAGACAAAATTCATGGTTTCTTAAGGCTGTAATGCTTAGGTGATCAATTTCCCACTGCCAAGTTTTTCAGGAATTGATCCATCTTACTCGTTACCCAATAATGTTGCTGTCATAACTCTCCAGTTAAGCAAGACAAAACCCTCTTGAATATTACTCAGAACAAGCTCTTTGTTATGCACTTGGAGAAGAATGGATGCATTCACTTCATTGCTTTATAAAGAACCCTTTCCCGAGTCTTGAAGAAAAACGAGACAGTGCATGTTGTTTTTTTATCTCTACTTACAAGTGTGGGAGGAATGAAGATCTGGTGCTTTTCTTTACAGGAACTTGAAAATGGAAAAGTGCTCCTCCGGTTGGCTCACCTACATGAGGGCGTAGCTCCTCTCTTCCATCTCTTAACTCTTCATTTTTGCATTCCCTTGTTCGAAAGGAAAATGACCAAGGCCATATTTGGACCAACCTTTTACTCTTTGCCTACTATCTTCTTGGTGCTTTTGTCACTCCTGTTAGAATGAATTCTCGTTTGCTTTTAGTTTGCTCTTGAAGAGGGAATTTTGAGTTGTCTGGTGGCAGTGCATTACAACAACGCGTGCATTCTAATTCTTATTTTTGGTGGGCATGCTGTGTGAGAAGATCGGGGAGGACAAAGACAATTCAGTAGTGGCAGGGGTGGTATTGAAAAAGCTAGCTATTTCCAAACAAGAAGGCCACTAAGCGCTAGCTGTTTAGTAGGATGAGCTCTTTTAATGGGTGGACAGTTCTTTCAAGAGTGTTAAGCATTAATTTGATTTTTAATATCAAAGCAATGTTCCTTTTTCGACTTCTCCAGGTAGTTAGAGTGGCAGAATCGAGTTTACCTGCCAGCTGCCACATGGAGAAGAAGAGGTTGGTTTGGGAAGTGGAAGGCTCCGCCGGAGAAGAATCCAAGATGGTGCGGGGAGGGCCTGTTGATCCTGCCAAGCCGGTGGTGGAGCTTGCCCCCATGGAAATCAATGCTTTCCATAGACTTTGATTACCTTCCACACATGTTGGGACATGGGAGATCATCTGCCTGCCCCAGACGTTGTAAAAGAATTGCATGCAGCATCATCTGGCCGATTAGGGCACAGAAAAAGGAAAAATTGCAATCAATTTATAATCAAATAATACTATAAATCATATCTTTAAGATTATAGATTGAATGCAAGCCTTGATGATTGCTTCACCTGGGATTCATGTTGTAATTACCTCTTGAAGATTCAAACGCTCATTGTTTCAACTCCAAATGACATGACTCTGACAGTTCGTGCTTCTCCCTGCAAAAATGATCATTTTGTTGCAGTTCGATTAGCTTGTAATTGCAATCCAAACCAAGCGTGGCTTATTTTGCTGATCTGGCACCTTCACACTGTATTATTACTACTCATAATCTCATATGCTTTCAATTTTATTTATTTTTGTAGACGGGGCAAAAGGTTTTTAGATGTACAATAAAAATAACCTTTCACGTTACATTATAAGTACAGTTTATGACTATTCTCAAAATCCATTGGTTATGAAAATTATAACTTAATAAATTAAATTAAACAAAATAATTTAAAAACAAAAAAAAGATGAAACATTATTCGGGTCACTGTTGCTGGTAGGGGTGGAGCCGGTAATATTTGATAAAAAAATATTAAAATTAATATAACAAGATATATTATTAAAAACTCATTTATTTAAAATAAAAAATATTATACTATTTTATATTTAAATACTAAATAAAAAAATTAAATGTTTTACAAGGTCCGGGCTCTTGCTTGCTTCCCCTGATTCCGCCGGGCTGCTCAGGTATGCATAAAACTCTCTTTTTAATTTGAAAAGAAAGAAGGAAGAGAGAAATGAGATGATTAATCTTGATTTGCTAAAATAATTAAAATAAAATTTTATGTGTTAGATAATTGGTTAATATTTTATTATATTAATTTGAATTTTTCATAGTTTATATTTGGTGTCTAGTATATGTATTTTATATATATATATATATATATATATATATATGATATATTAGTTTATCACCTGCTCTTACTTGTTTATTAATTATCCATTAGGTCAGGACGAATTAAAGTATTCTCAATAACCCAAAAGATAAGAGCAAAAAATAATATTAAATAGAGTAACTAAGAGTATTAAAGTTAGCATTATGTATTAATATTAGATATACTAACTAGGGGTATTAAACTTAGCATTATGTATTTTTATTTTATTCAAGAAATATTATTTTAGGTGATGCAGCTACAGTGGAGAGAGCAACATTCGCTAGGTAGAGGAAAGACAAAACAGTCTCCTCTGTAAAAGTCTTTCAGCCTTATCCAAGAAAGCCCCACTTAACTAGAAATTAGAAATAATAAAGAATGCTTGCTTGACTCGGATCCCTCTTCTCTTTGTCAGTACAGGTTCTAACCCAAGAACTAACGACTTTTTTGATCAAGCGAGAGAGGGGATATATAGCTGCTGTTTCTCCAAGCTTTACTTCGCTGGAAGTGGAGATGATGAAAGTGTTGATGGTGGTTCTGTTGCTGCTGCTGCTGCTGCTGGGTGGTTCATTGTTTGTGGTGGAAGCCAAGTACATGGTTTATAACACTTCACAAGGTATAGTGAAAGATAAGATCAATGTTCACTTGGTGGCTCACACCCATGATGATGTTGGTTGGTTGAAGACTGTTGATCAGTACTATGTTGGTTCTAACAATTCTATCCAAGTAATTAAGATCATAACTCCTTTTCTGGTTCTTCTTTTTGTTTAATGTGATATGTTTCACTTGAGGGAAGCTTATATTTTGATGGGCTGCTTTTTTTTTATTTTAAATAAAATTATTTTATAGGGTGCTTGTGTGCAAAATGTATTGGATTCTCTTATTCCTGCGCTGTTGGCGGACAAGAACCGGAAATTCATTTATGTTGAACAGGCAAGTATTATTCATTCCCCATTTACTAATTTTGATGAAGATTTTGCGATGAGATGAAGCGAAGAGTTGACTTATCTTCCACCATTTCCAAAATTGAGATGTGAACTTTTGGCTTATATTTTTAGTGTTTCAAGAGTTCATGAATGATTAGGAGTATGTTTCTGTATTGCCTGGCATTTGAGCATTAGGCTAGCTTTTTTAGACTCCAATATTGGTGGCATTTCAAGAGAAGAAGGGACCCACCAGAATATAATAGAACAATAGGCAGTTCAAATTGGAAAAGTGAAGACAGACTTTTGATTCTTATTAGCGCCATAGGAAATTTTAACAATCCCGATGTTACATAATAGCATTTAAATTGTTTGCATCACAATCAAGATAGATAGCGAATATCTAACTATTGATATTTCTTGCTCACATGCATAGGCTTTTTTCCAACGGTGGTGGAGAGATCAGAGCGAGACTATGCAGCATGTAGTCAAGCAACTTGTTAGTTCCGGTCAGCTTGAGTTCATGTAAAGCACACAGTTACAACCCCTGATCTCAGCAATGTTCTTTCAGCTTACTCTTAAGTCTCAATCAAGTGTTGATTTCTGATTATTCTTCATATACCTTGAATTTGCTTGCTGTATGGGATGCTTCAAGCTGTTATTCATTTTATGAAGAGTTGGCTCCTGATGATGCCTCTTTCTTTGTTGTGTTGCAGAAATGGGGGGATGTGCATGCACGATGAAGCGGTGACACATTATATTGACATGATTGACCAGACAACTCTTGGGCACCGGTTTATCAAAAAGGATTTTGGTGTGACTCCAAGAGTTGGTTGGCAAATTGATCCTTTTGGTCATTCTGCGGTGCAGGCTTACTTGTTGGGAGCGGAAGTAAACTTATTTATCCTTAACTTCATTTAGACCTCTAAACTTTGTGCGCGTGTGTGCGTCTGCATGAGTGTGATTTGTACATATGTGTCTGTCTTGGTTTTATTTTTCCAGCTTCATAACAGCATAAGGATTAAATGAATCTTCGTGTAGATTGGATTCGACTCTCTTTTCTTTGGCCGGATAGATTATCAAGACCGGGCCAAGCGTAAAAATGAGAAAAGTCTTGAAGTTGTCTGGCAAGCTTCCAAGAGTTTTGGTTCGTCTGCACAGGTGAACAAAATGTATAGGTTTAGGCTTATCAGCATATAAGTGGTTTGAGTTAAATGAGCATATTGCAAAATTCAATTTTTTTGGTTATCTTATAGCCTATAGAGATTAATCTTTAGTTTTCTCTGTTCCATATGCGTTGTTGCTGAGAAAAATTCTTTCATATTCACCTTATCTTCTTGCTCTATTGTTGTAGATTTTTGCTGGTGCTTTCCCGGAAAACTACGAGCCTCCTCCTGGTGGTTTCTATTTTGAAGTCAATGACCCTTCACCTGTTGTTCAAGTAAAGCATAAGAAAAAGCTGATCCTTTGTTTTTGAATCCCTTGAATATTCGCTAGTCTGCAGTGTTAATTTTGTTTGCTCATCTTCTGAAGGATGACATCAATTTGTTTGATTACAATGTTCAAGAACGAGTCGATGCCTTCGTTGCTGCTGCTGTATCACAGGTAAAATGGTGATCTGTTAAAATCTTTAGTTATTTATGTTGAAACAAAACAAATATTGAACTTTATCCTATAATGTTTGTATTTATTACACCCAAGTCTGAAAATAAATGTTAAAAAGTTCGGGTTTGCTATGGAGAAAGTTCAGTTTAAAATTCTTTAGAGATGAAGAGTGTATATCATTTCACAAGTGCCCTCTGTTCATTATTCTAACATAATTTACTCTTTTCTCAGGCTAATATAACACGAACAAATCATATAATGTGGACCATGGGAACAGATTTTAAGTATCAGTATGCACATTCATGGTTCCGACAGATGGACAAGCTGATTCATTATGTCAACATGGTATGTTTTCCATATAATTTTCTCAGTAGGTTTTTGACTGATTTTATACCATAATTACCATCACACAATGCTTTTCATGTCCACAGCACTTCCACAAAATGGTAACTGTGGCCTTGGCTTTTTTTCTTTTTTATGAGGGCGGTGAATGGTGATATTGCTTTTGGTCAAATGAATCCATGACTCTGTTAGATAATTCGTTCATCCATGAAATTAGGCCAGTTAAACTAGTGATTACTAAACAAAATAATGCCTCGTGGCATTTATATGCAGAAGTAGTGTGGCAATCTTCTAAAAAGGTACATGTCTCTTCATCAAAGCTTTAAATCATCTTCATTGGAAGGTACAAAATTCCATTTCAGTGGAACCTTAAGGCTGACGCTCGCTCATCAATCCAATCAGGGTTGAGGAGTATATGAATATAAACATCATCTGTGTCATGCTGAATTCATCTCAAGGGATAATGCTAGATGCCTCCTTGGGTTAGTTGAGGTGCTAGATGCCTCAGATTATTTTTCACCTGTGCTTTTCATGATCAAGATTTAATGGTTTGATAGTAAGGATGTGTATTTGCACCCCCTTATGACTACGCATCTCTATGTTATCTTGTTTTCTGAGTTTGTCACTTTTACATGGTTTTCTCTGAATGCTTCTAGGATGGACGTGTTAATGCTCTCTATTCTACACCATCCATTTACACTGATGCAAAACATGCTACAAATGAGCACTGGCCATTAAAGACCGGGGACTTTTTCCCGTAAGCTCAATCCTGACTGTTTTTATAACTCATTTGCTGGTGATTCCTTCACTTTGAACAACTCTTTGAACTTGAAGCATGTGCCCTTCCAGGTATGCAGATCGTGCAAATGGTTACTGGACTGGATACTTTGCAAGTAGACCTGCCTTGAAACGCTATGTCAGGATGATGAGTGGCTACTACTTGGTATCCATTAAGATGACTATTTTGATTTGTTAAAAGTTATATGCTGCCTTGGCACAACACAGTTTTCAGGCTATAATCTTGTACTTCCAATGAATCTACTCTCTCTCAGGCTGCAAGACAATTAGAGTTTTACAATGGGAGGAGCAATACAGGACCGAACACAGACTCATTGGCAGATTCTCTTGCCATTGCTCAGCATCATGATGCTGTTACTGGTACTGAAAAGCAACATGTGGCTAATGATTATGCAAAACGATTGTCAATTGGCTACACAGAGGTGAAAAATTTTATTTAACCATTTCAATTTTCATGGTAATAGTGTTTCTCCACTTTTTTCTTTAAATATTTAGTTGATAACTCATCCTTGCAGGCTGAAAAGTTAGTTGCATCTTCACTTGCTTGCTTGGTGGAGTCTGCATCACATACTGGATGTCAGAGGTCAACTACTAAATTTCAACAGGCAAAAACTCGAAATCTCTTCAGCTTTATTAGCCTACAATTCAATGGCTTGTTGCTACTATGAATGAATCATTTCATGTCCCTTTCCATTCCTCATCTTCTTTTACGTTTCCATGCCGTACATAGGAGAGTTGTGTTTCATATGATAATGATATTGGTATCTATCATGTACTGCATCCTTACACAGACATTGAAAGAGCCCATGACAAATGGGTTAATCAGTTACTGATTTGAAACTTCTGAATAAAAATGTGTGGCTTACACTCTAATCTACTGTAGCTTCTGTGATATTTGCTCCTTTTTTTCTAAGGAAAAGGTCAAAAGATTTTTGATCATTGATGTTGAAATTAGCAATGCACATTAAAATGATGGTAAAAAAATATAAATAAAAACTCTGCATAAAATGAATGATAATATTCTTTCTTTGAAGTTGAAAATCAAACCAAAATGGACTTCACATTCACATCTTCCATTTCTTTTTTCCCAGTGCCCACTTCTGAATATTAGTTACTGTCCTGCATCAGAAGTAGATCTATCTCAAGGGAGAAACTTGGTAAGAACATATATCATTCTTCAACATTGTAATTAACCACAAACTTTTTACATTGAAATACATCATCTATGAATCTTACATTGTAGATTGTTGTTGTCTACAATGCACTTGGATGGGCGAGGGATGATGTAATTCAATTTCCTGTGAGTAGTTCTGTTCTATTATCTCTTTTTTGTTGAACTTTAAGATGGTGATTTGCTAATTCTTGTCAACAGTTTCTGTTTCCTTTAACAATATGTTTGGAAAAAATCCACAGAAAAAACTTATGAAAATGTTGGCTGACATTATGATTTAATTGTTTCCCTCACACATGGGCCTTACTCCATAAAAAACATCCCAACCTGCAGAACTAATAATTTGCAAGGTCTAGCATGATTAAAATACAGGAGACCTTACTATGCTTCCATGTTAGACAACTAATTATCTGCCTGAAAGTCTAATTGTCAATTGTGGGGAAATAATCTCATCAGTGTGGTTTAACGTGATTTAAACCGGGGATCCATGCAATATGTGTGAGAATAAATAAAATGATGAATGTTTTGTGTATTAAATTTTCTCGAAAGTAACTGTTTCTTGGCTCCTTTAACTTTTAAAATATTAAAGGTAGTCATCCTTTATGGGATGTATATATGCATGAGTGTATTCACATACATTTGTTATGCAAGAATCATGTATACCACAAATGGAGTTTGTGCATCTGGTCTCATGTTATTTGTATTTGGAGAAGGGGTTGTTATTTTTGGAGCAGTATGCATCATTGCTTTTGGGCAGAGATCATATTTTTTTAAAAAACACCTTTGTAATTAGTACGTCAAACTTTGGCTAATAAAGTAGATTGGCCTTTTTTTACTTATGACTTACGGTATCTAATCTACTGTAGGTCTTCAATGAAAATGTTATTGTGCATGATTCTGAGAAAAGAGAAATCGTGTCACAAATTATTCCAATAGCAGACGCCTTTGTGGGCTTGAGGAACTCACATGTTAATGCATACTTGGGTAGATCCCCAGTGGAGAAGCCTAAGTATTGGCTTGCGTTTACAGTTTCTGTTCCACCTTTTGGTTTCAGCACTTATTCCATCTCAAGTGCCAAAAGGGCAGGTTAGTTACTATAGCTTCCAATAAGCTTGCAAAGTAGCACAGACTTGAAGCCTATTCCATAAAATTTATTGATATTAATTTGCTATGCCAAATGTTTCGCTTGCATTTGTAGGTGCTCATTCGAGTAAATCATCTGTATACACATTTAGAAGTGAGAAATCTGCTGTTGAAGTTGGCCAAGGAAAATTTGAAGCTTACATTTTCTGCAGATAAAATCAAGCATGCTAATTATGTTAACAGCAGAAGCTCAGTATGTGATGAACAAACTTGCTGTCCACTTTCTCTATTCTGTTTTTTCCCAAAAAATTCACGGCAGTTAGAATTGTTCTGGCATTCTTGTTGTCAGCGTTTTAAGAACCTTTCTTATCATATATCATATGATTGTCTAAAATATATGTTTCTAATGCACATGTTCCAACTTTGAAGGTTAAGGAATCAGTTGAACAGACATTCAGTTTTTATGCTGGATACAATGGAACTGGAAATGATAAAGATCCACAGGTAAACATGCATAGCAGAAATTCATCTTTCAACTTCTGTCTTCTCATTCTGAAATTTCATGACCTCAATTAAATATAATTGTTAGACTACCCATTTCCAAGTCAATATCTTATATTCTTTTTATTGCAATTTTTCAAGAATTCTGGGGCATACATCTTCCGTCCAAATGGAACATTTCCTATAAACCCTGAATCCCAGGTTTGTGCTCCTTCTGATATGCTTTCATCCACAGGAACAAATAATTGTGGTGCTCTAATCGGTGTTAAGAGTTTCAGGTTCCTTTGACTGTTATGCGTGGACCTGTTTTAGATGAAGTACATCAACAGGTCAGCCAATGGATATATCAGGTGCGTTTTCGGCCACATAGTTACTGTCCATGTTTGATTTATTTCTTTCATCAGACCCTTCTTTTGTTTCACTAAAAAGACGCTCACCAAAATTTATGAATGAAATGAAAATATTGAACATGAATTAAGAATGATGTCATTTTCAAAAACAATGAAGCCACTTCTGAATGAATAAACCTGTAAAATTCCACGACCGGAAAAGAAACTGTCAGTCTTTGAAACTAGCTCTGTATGCTTGTAGAACTTCTTGGAATCTGCTGGTTTGGTGTTAATTTTAGAAGTTTTGGCTGTTCTGCTCGTTTCTCCTGCTTGGATTAGGTCTATGGTTGCAGGAAAATATACATTTTCTTCAAATGTATTACAAGGAAATGTCAAAACCCTTCGTCCATTGTTATTCCTCAAAAAGTTCCAATGCTATCATAACCTCCTGTAATTTTACATGAAATGGCAGTTACCATAACTTGAATTCATGCAATGATGCCTGGCATCACATAATAAAGAAAACTTAGTTTCCAATTCCAATCACTTATTTTTTCCCTTCAAGTGCTGAGCATCTTTTGTCAGGTAATTTTTGGGGGGAAATGTTTTTGTTTAGTGGAAGAGATTGAGGCAATCATGTGATAAATTGTTCTTCCCTTAATGAACTATGCTTTTAACATTTATGCAGATCACTATTACCCTTAATTTACATGCTTTACACACATGCAGATCACCAGATTATACAAGGGGAGAGAGCATGTTGAAGTTGAGTTTATCGTAAGTGAAGCAGATGGATGCCTAATTTTGACTGGCAGTTTTTTCACGAGGTTTTACTTACAGTATCTGCCATCTCAGGTTGGGCCCATACCCATTGAAGATGGAATTGGAAAAGAAGTTGCAACTCAAATCACAACAACCATGGAAACAAATAAAACATTTTACACAGATTCTAATGGACGTGATTTTATCAAAAGGGTAAAATATTGTTCTGTTTACTATTTTGGCATTGTGGTGCGGTGCGGTGCAGTTGGAGATGCATTTAGGCTGACCTTGAAAAGTTGTTTGGTTTTCATTGCTTAATCCTGCTTTTCATCTCAAATTTGTAGCTTTTCTTAAACCTGTTTTTTTCAAACTGTTAAAGCTACCACAATGCCAAACACATATACTACCCTAGCTTCCATCTTCATGCTCAGAATGGTTGTTGGCTTAAAATTTTAATCAGTTCTCAACAATGTCTTGGCCTGTCATTTGAAAATAGGTGTGAACATTCCTGAATGGAAGGATTCATTAATCCAAACCATTGGCTTATGCTAGCCTGTTATTGGATTATTTGCTTCCTTGCGTTGATTTTTTATTTCTGATTGTTGCGAGCACCGAATAAACTAAAGAATTCACCTATTCTGCAGATTCGTGATTATAGAACAGATTGGGACCTGGAAGTGAATCAACCATTTGCTGGAAATTATTACCCAGTAAGTTACTTATACATTATCCATCTTTTGTCTCAAAAAGTGTTGTGTCTTGCTTACAGTTTTAATTAGTTGATTTTTCTTTATTAGATATGTGTGTGGTGGATGTGGTAGGTGTGAGAGAGGAGATGAGAGAAGAGAGAAGAGAGAAGAGTTAAGAGAGAAGAGGAGATGAATTGAGGTTGTGGTATGTTAGCACTAAACAGACTTACACCTAAATATATACTTCAGTACCCTTACAGCTCCTGCTCAAGATGATGCATTGAGGTCTCTCATGGCTATCTTGCAAGTAATGGAATGAAACAACCTATTACTAAGGCCTTTAAGAAAGATATTAGCTAGCAATCTTTATACTCTACGAAAGTTACAAACTGTTCCCTCACTCATTTTTTCTTGATAGATTGCCTATTAATTTCAACTGCTTCGTTCTGTCATGTTGAACTGATTACAAGCAGTGTTGATAGTAGCTTTGTCATTACAAAACAGAGAGATGGAGCCATCATTTTGTTAGTTCAAAAATGTGTGCATCATTATCTAATTGTGAATATGTTAGTCTAGGAGCATTCGGAATCTTTGAGGCAGAGTCAAGCAGTAAATAGCCACGAGCAATAGATTTAAGCCAAGGCATAACAAGAAAGTTCCCTGATTCACATTGACTAAATAACTGATCATTGGCTGTCGGTTTTCCTTTTCCGCCAGTGATATACTGAGACAATCTATGGGCCTTGATAGATAGCAAGCAAGCAAGAAAGCCCAAGCAAGATAATTGGTTCCATCTACTTTTTTATTTTTTAAATTATATTCCATCTAACTTGAGAGGACTAATTTGGAGAGAGGGATTTGAATGCCAAGGAAGAATTTGATGGTTCTGTGTATAATTTATTTTTACTGATTTTTTGTGCAATGTGCTTTATAATGGTATCCATATGTTTTTTTTATAGAATTTATCTCTGTGGTGTCCATGCCATTGGAAAGTCATCTGCTTATCAGGGAGTAACATCCCCTCCTTTAACTTATACTTCATTTCAAACTGTCTCTTCAGATTAATCTTGGAATTTATTTCCAAGATGACAAGAAGGAATTTTCAGTTCTGGTGGATCGAGCACTCGGAGGATCTAGTCTGGTGGATGGACAAATAGAGCTGATGCTCCATAGGTATGTAATCACCTTTCCAATGCTCATTTATCTTATGGTTCATGAGCAATTCTCTTGAATGTCTTGAAAAGTAGCCATTGTGGTTAATAGGATACTCAAGGACAAAAACAGTTTATGTGAGCTTGTTCTTGATAGGATCAGATTTGAATTCTTTTCAAGGCCATTATGTAATGGAATGGAGTGAAATTGCTGCTTAATACAGTGCAGGAGTAATGCCAAACTATATTAAGGATTGGAACAATTCTTGTAAACTAACGAATACAGTATATAACACAGCAGAAAAGTATTAACAGAGGGAAAGAATTCTGATAACTTTATTGCAGAAAACAATAACTACAAGGAATGGGAAACAAGTAGCCTCACACTACTCAAGGGAATCACTCCCATATTGGAATCACACCAAATAACTAACAGGTTTTCATTACAACATAATCTACCAGGCATAATATTCTACAATAAATAGAGTTACATTTGACAGTTATTAATAGATAACTACTAACTAAAGATAAGAACAATGACGGTTACAATAAACTTCTACTGCCACTTGGAAATACAAGATTATCTTCATTTATTGGATGCAAATTTCTCCTTATTGCCAACGTGTAAGACTGGAATTGTAGCCTGCATAGAGTGTATCCCTTTACTGGAACTAGCTTGATCTCTGCCAAATCCCATCACACCCTTCTGTTTGTCTTTGCCTTGAATATTGTCACTTTGATCACAAGAACTTGCATCAAGGAGTTGTGCTTCTACTGTGTGAATAAAACATGAATGGGTATAATTCTTGGCCATATCATTCTTTGCATGTATGTTATTGGAGATTCCCTTTACCATGTAGGAGACTGCTACTGGACGATTCCAGGGGTGTTGCAGAGGCTCTTAATGAAACAGTATGTGTCCTTGATCAATGCAAGGGATTGACGGTAAGCAAATTGACTGATGTTGGAACCCAATCTGGCAATGAGCTTCTTTTTTTTTTTTTTTTTTTGAGGGCCTCCCTTGATGTGATATGATTGATTACCTTCTTTATTTTTTTCAAAAAAAAAAAAAAACTATTGGAATTCTGTTAACATGTCTCATCTATGTCATTATGATCCACATAGCAACTTCAAGTTCTTGTAAGATATTATTGCAGCTATCCTTTAAAGAATCCGTTAAATTGACAACTGCCGTTGACCTCTGCACAAAAACCCTCCTTAACATGTCCAGTATGAAGTATATATAAAACTACTGAAATTAGTACCTAGCTCTAACTTACTCTTTGATTTGCAGATTCAAGGAAAATATTATTACAGAATTGACCCTATAGGAGAAGGTGCTAAATGGCGTCGCTCATTCGGCCAGGAGATATATTCACCCCTCCTCCTTGCGTTTTCTGAAGAGGTGAAATTATAATCAAAATAGAAAAGCATAATTAGATGGATTCCCCCCCCTGTAACGTAATTTGTTCTGGCAGGATGGAGATAAGTGGATGAATTCTCATGTGACCACATTTTCTGGCTTTGATTCTTCCTACATTTTACCTGATAATGTGGCAGTTTTAACTCTCCAGGTATTGAAGCTTCATTTATGTTGACGAGATTACTGTTACCGTTTCCTTAACATTTTACTATTTTAGGTCTCATAAGATACAGATAAGGACTGGCAAACAGTCTTCTAGAGTTTAAGACCATAATTTCTTTTCCAAAATAGAGACATTAAAAGACAACGTGCAAGCTTCCTTTTTCTAACACTTCCTTTTCTAACTCGATATTCCATTTTTCTTTTCTAACATACTTTCTCTCTTTCTCCGAATTATGCAGGAGCTTGATGATGGAAAAGTTCTCCTCCGTTTAGCTCATTTATATGAGGTTTTAATCTCTCTTCTATTCCAGTCTTGCATTTGCTTTTAGCACCTCATTTATTTCATCAGGAATAAGGTTTCAGCATCTTCATATTCCTTGTGGCTTTCTGTTTTCAATTTTTCATCAAACATTGGGCAGACTACTCAACTCAACTGGGCATCAATCCTAACTGGTTGAGTTTGGCCACATGGATTAACCTCTTCCATTTTAGTGCTATTATGGGCTAAACTTTCTTTAGCGATTCTGATTCTAAATCAGTCTCTTCAGTCTGTAGAGATTTTTCCTTTCTTGTCCGCTCCCAATACTTCAATTTCATACCCTTTTTGAAGTAGTTAATCCACAGGGTTAATGCTAGATGTTTACCATCTCGAAGGCCCTCCTCCTTTAGTTTATTCTCAATAGGTGTCATCTCAACCTTCCCTTGTCATCTCTTTTCTTTTTTTTACATATCTTAGCTTTCTCATCTCAGTGCTTATTTTATAAATATGTTGCCTCTTCACCGACCAAAATTCTGTAGATTGTAGATATTTTTCTATCATACGAGGCTCCTGTTGTTCTTCTATATTTTAACCACTGTTTTGATTGCTTGAGCAATATTTTCCTCAATGTTTAATAGAATCTAGGCACGTTAGGTGGTCAGGTTCGAACATTTCTATTTCATCTAGGCTAACAATTTCCCCTCCTAGACTGAATTTCTTATTAATAGTATGATTAACTTTGGTATACCATCCAACAGATAATCCTATCAACAAGGTTTAATCAGTTCCTATTATGAATTTCTTCTTTAGACAAGGAGTTTACAGGAACATCTTGATTTAAATGATCTCTGTTGTGACGGTAATATCCAACAGGTTCCTTTTTTCTTCAGAAGAAGAAGATTCCTGAATTTTCACATTTGTCCCAGCCCATCTATCTATGAAATAGCAGCTATGTTTAAGAGAAATGATTATCTATCTATCTATCTATCTATCAATCTTTCTATAATTAAATTGAAGCTATCTATCCTTCTATGAAATAGCAATGATGTTTAGCAGAATTGATCGCATTTCATTGTCCATAGATTTGAATTTATCATCCTCTACGTTTATGACTTGAATTCTAATCTATTTTCTTGGCTTCATGAAATATTTGAAGATGGGAGAGGACAAGGATCTTTCAGTGATGACAAGCGTAGAACTTAAAAAGTTGTTCCCGAAAAAGAAGGTAGAAAAAATAGTTTCCTGCCCCCAACTACTACCAGGCATCGATTGTTTATACATATAAATGTAATGTCCTAGTATCGTCTCGATAATTTTTTAACCCCATTTCTCTTCAGATCGGCAAAGCTGCGGAAATGAGCTTATCTGCCAATCAAGAAAGGGCCGAAATGGAGAAAAAGAGGCTCGTGTGGAAAGCAGAAGGATCATCAAGAAAACAAGCAGCCCTGAGGGGTGGACCTGTTGATCCTGCAAAACTGGTGGTGGAACTTGCTCCGATGGAAATCCGCACATTTGTTATTGACTTCGATCACCAGTTCCACCATGTTTTTTCTGCATAAATGTTCCACACGTAATAAATCCTCCTTCGCTAATTGGAGTCGATTTTCGAGGTCTGAGATGGGTGCTCCTTCTTTCACCCCAAGCGTTTCGCTCTCAAGAATTGCTCCCTTGCATGCGCTATACATGGTAGTTTAGGTCACTCTCTGCTTCTTAACATGAAATCATGTAGTCCAGGAAACAGAGTTGTCAGAAATAATGTTGTGTTCTTCCCTGTTCACTTCCAACCTCCAAGAATTTAATTTATGAACCCCTTTGGTATCATTTCTGGTTTTGCTTTCAGAATTTTGTAAACAACTTTTTAAAAAATAGAAAATAGAGAATAATAGGTTCTAATGTGGTTGGCATTGTGATAATTTTTGTGGTTGTGATTTGAAAAAAATTATTTTATAAAAAGTATTTTTGGTTGAGGTTGGGTTGATATTTATATATATTTAGTTAAAATTATGGTTGGAATTATGGTTGAAATTGAGGTTGAACAAAAAGTAGTTTAATGTGTTTGGTTAATAATATTTTTTAAATTGAGGTTATAAAATAATTATATGTATATATATATAGATGGTTTTTAATTTAAATTTTGTAGATTTAACTACTATTATTATATCATGAAATAAATAATACTTTATATAAAATATTTTTTATTATTATATTAAACTATCTATAATTCCATCACGTATGAAATACATCCGACAAGAACTATAGTTTTCTTGGTTTTTTAAGCGCACAATATCAGGTAAAATATCACTAGGAGCAAAATTGGGATTGTGATTAAATTCTGTAAATGTTACGCTATCATATGATCTCCTTCTAATTTATGTAATGTTATTAAATAATATTAAACACTAATTTTTCGAATAAAACACAATTAAAAAAATTGATTTTTTTTACTATTTACATGAACAGTGCAAAATTTCATTGCACTGTTCACATGTTCACTTGTGCGTTGAGTGAATTAATTCACTCTGTACACTGTTCATTCACTCTGCAATGCTTACTTCACAAAAGTGAACAATGCCGGCAAAGCAGTTTTACTTTTTTTTAAAATTGCGTTTCATTGCTATTTTTTATGGGTTTCATATTTAAAAAACACCAATATAAACTTTAACTAAACACAATTAATTTATGATTTTTTTCAAAACACGGTCCGTTGCCGTCTAGATCCAACACACTTTTAATATGGCTAGTGAAAATTCAGAAAATAGTTTTAAAGACAAAAAAAAATAATACACACACACAGATAGAGCCATTGACTTTATAACTTCAACCAAGGTTTATTTATGTCTTAAAAAAAGTTTAATTTTTGGTGATTATGTGTCCATATCGGACAACGTTTTAATTAGGGTTGTTAAAAATTTTAAATTTTTTTCTTCAAATTAATTTTTTTTATTATTTAGATGTGCTGAAATAAAAAAAAAATTATTTTAATATATTTTTAAATAAAAAATATTTTGAAAAGTAACCGTTATTATTGTCCCAAACACTACTCTACAAACAAGATATAAAAAAATGATGATGTTTTGTGCATGTTTGGAATTGAAGTTGAGCTTGTTTTTTTGTTAAAATTTAATTATTTTTGTTTGCTTTAAATTAAAATTTTTAAATATTTTTGGATTGTTTTGATATGTTAATATTAAAAATAAATTTTTAAAAATAAAAAAAAAATATTATTTTAAAGCATTTTAAATGAAAATTATTTTAAAAAATAATTTTTACCACATTGTCTTATATAGAACCCGAATATAGATTTCAAAATACTATACTTGCTCCTCCTTATTTAGATAATATGTGTCCGTTTAATATTGTGATAGCGGTTTGTTTTTTAAAATATTTTTTATTTGTATGTATCAAAATAATATTTTTATTTTTAAAATTTATTTTTAACATCAGCACAATTAAAATGATTAAAAATATATATAAAAAAATAATTTAAAAAAAATAAAAATAAAAATGAATTTCTTTTAAAACAATGTTGAAATATAAAACTAGCCAGGCTCTTAGCCTCTTACATCAAACGAAGGGATCTCCTCGATCTCCTCCTGCTTTGCAGGTCAAGTGACCATCCACCAGGCCACCGAAGCCAGCTAGCTCAGGACAACGAACAAACGTCATAATATTGTCGATGTGTAATCCATGCACAAAACAACAATAGCATTCAAACTTGGATTCCGGCCTCCATTTATCTATAAAAAAAAAAAGAAATAGAACAGACAAGCAGTATCACAAGCCCCCAAAACAGAAAATTCAAATCCTCCCTCACCAATTTTCTAACGCTATGCAATACGGCAAGTTGCGTTTGTCTCTTCTGGCCGTCCGAATTAATTTTATCTGCGTATACTATAGCTCAGTCCCTGTTGTTCTTATAATTCTGCATGTCAGCTTCTTCAATTTTAAGATTCATAGATCCCTTTTTATATTCAACCATGGTCAAGGGACCATTGAATGGATTCAAAGAAAAAAGAAACTGAAGTAAAAAAGAGACAGGGACTAAATGATAGTTTACCCAACAAAAGAAACATGCAAGTAAATAATTAACTTGATGGGACATTCGAAGAAATATAGAGACAGTAGCGGTAGGAGTGCTTGGTCTCTCGTAACTACTATCTATATCCTACATACAGTAGTTGTGTAGTAGTGTGTTTTGAATATTAGTTTCTCTTCTTGTCAGAAGAAGAAGAAAGGAACAGTAGCAAGATTTTGGCGACTGCCTTGTTGGGAAGATGAAGAAGAGATACAGAAATGGGAAAATATGGGATTTCGAACATGAAATTGGGGAGTTGGGTAACAGGGAGGTGATCTTAGGATTGGACGGTGGAACTACGTCTACCGTTTGCATTTGCATGCCAATTTTTCCCTTTTCTGATTCTTTTCCCGACCCTCTTCCCGTTCTCGCTCGAGCCGTCGCCGGTTGTTCCAATCACAACAGCGTT
Source organism: Populus alba (assembly GCF_005239225.2). Lineage (NCBI taxonomy): Eukaryota > Viridiplantae > Streptophyta > Magnoliopsida > Malpighiales > Salicaceae > Populus > Populus alba. The sequence continues at coordinate 10,962,655 of NC_133297.1, read as the reverse complement.
GGCGGTCAGCTTTCTTTTTATATAATATATATGGTGGTGCATTTTCTAGCATTTTTTTTTTTTTATTAATGGGCTTTGAGATATTTGGCTTTGTGATCAGAAACTGCTGCTAGAGAGACGCTGGAGCAAGTTATGGCTGATGCTCTTTTAAAGTCGGGTTCTAATCGCTCTGCAGTTCGAGCTGTTTGTCTATCTGTTTCCGGCGTTAATCATTCAACTGATGAGCTAAGAATTTTAAATTGGCTAAGGTAATTTGCTCTCTAGTTTTTTGAAATTTAATTTACATGTGTTTTCTGCTCCTCTAATTAAAATTCCCTTGCACTACAAGGAGCTTACTTGCTTTGCATCTTGCAGCTTCAGTTATCTTGTTAGTTCTTGTCTGTACAATCACAGAATTGCTTTGAATCTTTTTAGGCTGTTCCCTATGATTGGTTGTCCATTGATTTTAGTATCTATTTGATAATCTTTTGTCATATCTTCCTTTTCTTTGATTTCTGCAGGGAAATATTCCCTTCTCATGTGAAGCTGTATGTTCAGAATGATGCTGTTGCAGCTTTGGCAAGTGGCACAATGGGAAAGCTCCATGGGTGTGTCTTAATTGCTGGGACAGGAACTATTGCTTTTGGATTCACAGAAGATGGTAGACAGGCTCGGGCTGCTGGTGCAGGGCCGGTCCTTGGTGATTGGGGAAGGTATACAAGCTAGAATGTGCTTTCATTTCTCCCCCCTCCCCTCTCTTGTGTGAAACATAGCAACCTGAGGGTATTATAACTAAAAGAATTTGGGAATAAAATAAAAGGAAGTGAAAATGATAGCAAGAAGATCTCAGACATTAACAATGAAAAATGTTCTTTATTTATAGTGCTACTTATTGCCCAGAAGCATGAAACTTTATCATATTTTAAGCAGCATGAATTTCCTGCTCCCAGAGAACCAAGAAATTTTTGTTCTTGATAAAATTACTAGTAAATTCAGAATCTAACTTTCCCTCTTTTATGGAATCTTTAGCTAACTGGACATGATTGGAATGTACTTGTCTTAATTATATTTTCCTTCGAAGTGGATATCATATCCTCCTTCCATTGACGTACTCTTTCGCCCTGATACAATTTTATTTTCTTATCCTGAAACTGTTACCTAGAAATAGAGATTGTAACCTTCAACAAACCAGACAGTTTTAGCTAGTACAAACAGGAGGCTGGAATTGACATTTAAATAACTTGGTGATTAAATGTCAACGGCATTTGGCAAGAGCTCGGTGCATAAAATCAACTGTCCTTCTAAATGATCTGGTCATCCAATGCTAAATTAATTTCTTCTAGTTTGAGGCATTACTAGATGATTCACAGTATACCATTTGAGAATAGTTTTATCTTTTCTTTTCTTTTTTTCCCTTCTATTTTTCCTATTCTTTCCCAAGGTAAGAATTCAAATTATCCGCAATAGTTAGATACAAGATCATTTGAAGGTTTTTAATGATAGCTACAATAGGATTCATAACCTTTTTTGTTTCTTCACATATAATTATTGTTCTAGAGTGAATTTAACATGATATTGTTTTATTCTCCTGCAGTGGTTATGGAATAGCTGCCCAGGCATTAACAGCAATAGTAAGGGCTTATGATGGTCGTGGTCCTGTAACAATTCTTTCATCTAATATTTTGCAGACACTTGGTCTTTCTTCCCCTGATGAACTTATTGGGTATATATTCCAACACAACACCATTGTCATCTCAACTCTTATAAGTAGCGGTTACTGTTTTCAAAGCTTAAAACTCTTACAGTTATCTTCATTGTCTTTGAAGTAAAAAACTGAAGGTCTATTTCATTAATCTGACCTTCATTACTGAAGTGCCAATCGATGAGACCACTTGGCACTCTTTTTGCATCTTACCCTTTTCTTTCACAAAACAACCTGTGGAAAAAAAATTAGTTCCGTGTTATCCCTATCTTTTCATAGCATTTGGTCCTTTATGGTTCTTGGTTCATGTAATGACATAACATGTTTGTGGAAATACGTTGGCAGTATGTTTCATGTTTGTCCAATATTCTGATAAGAAAAATTAAATGGGGTTCACTAGATTTCTTTCCAGTGACATGTAAATGCAGTTCATGTCATGTATGGACTATGGACCTTTGTAATTTTTTGATGGAATCATAGTTTTCCAGTACAAAATTGGTTCCTGGATTTTTTTTTCTTGGAAGTCTATTTGGAGAAAAATCAATTGACGTCTTGGCTGGTTGACTTCTGACATGCTGTTCATATGATACACTGACAAAATCAGATATGTTACTGAATAAGATACTGGATTTCTCTTTGAATTTAGGTGGACTTATGCAGATCCATCCTGGGCTCGTATTGCAGCTCTTGTTCCTGTCGTTGTGTCTTGTGCAGAGGCAGGAGACCGAGTTGCTCATGAGATCTTGCAAGATTCAGTTGAGGAGTTGGCTTTGAGCGTAAAAGCTGTTGTTCAAAGACTCGGCTTGTGTGGTGAAGGTGTGGCATTGCCAACTAAAACTAATGCACAAATAAATTCTTTTGTATAGTTTGAAATATGATTACAAGGTTGTCAATGAACCACGTGAAGTATCCAACTATCGAGTGTTTGCAACTGTTACTTCTCAAAGTAACATATCATTAAAACTATAACAATGCAGTGGTGAAATGTTGGTGCTCCCAAGGAGTGGAAAGAATGACTTGCCATGATTTCAGGCTTTATAGATTTGTGCCCAACCTTCAGTTTTATTTTAGGGCTGGAGGGATCGGTGAAAATACAGTCTAGTTCAAGCTAGTTAATATATATATCAATGATTTTTATCACACAGTTTGGATAATGCGGAAACTCTCTACTAGGAAAATTAAGTTTAATTTAGATTGTGATTTTGACGTGCTGATTTTCATGTAGTGCCTGCTTTGTTTATCCTTGCATGAACCGAGTGCATTGCCTTCAGGGTTTTTGAAAGCTTGTTCATTAAGTGTGATGTATATATCCTATTTAAAATTAAAAACTATTATCTGCTACAAAGAAATTACGAATAACCATACTTTCTCTCTGGGAATGGTTCTAACATATTTTCTTTGTGTTTCTTGTACTCATTTTGATCTTGCATAAATATCGTTGCAGATGGAAAAGCTTCTTTTCCCCTTGTCATGGTTGGCGGTGTTCTAGAAGCAAATAAGAGGTGGGATATAGGAAAAGAAGTTGTAAACCACATTTCTAAAAGCTACCCTGGGGTTCTTCCAATTCACCCAAAGGTAACCATATTTTACTTTGTTCCAACGAGAATTTTTCTGATTAACCAACCTATCATGTTTCCAGATACATCCTCCTGCTCCTGACTAAATTAGTGTGGCTATAAGAATTAACTGCAGAAAATATCTCTTATAGAAACTATGAAATTGCTGAGATACCATTTATGAATGGAGATTGAGTGTGGAATAGTGGATGTAATTGCGATTTGGAAATACACGAATTATCTGTGAGTTCTTAAGAGTGACAGAGGGATATAGAGAGTGGAACAAAAACCCATGTAGAAAAGGCTGCACTGCTGTAGCATGACTCTAATTTCACAAGTAATTGTTATCTTTGATATTGTCTACTGAATAAGGGAAGCAAAATCCTGGCAGACCATGAAGCTGCATTTCCTGTTGGGAGCCATGTTGGTTAGACAACACCCATAGGAGGCTGGATCCTGGTTGTAATGTATCCAAACAACACAATAACCATGTTATTAAAACTTATTTAACTAGTAAATTGGACATAAAATCAATTTCCTGGACAAAAATTTCCACATATCAAATAAACTAAATCCATGTTAATTAGGGAAGCCCTTGTTAAACTTTCTTGAAATGCTTGATCTAGTATATGTTTTTGTTAAAAATTCTTGGATAAAATTTCGATTCTCGTATTAACTTGTTTATATGCTCTCGAACGTAGGGGCACAAACCTACATTGCTGAAAACCTCATATTAAGAACTTCTTGTGCAGTTAGATGAATGCCAGTGTATATGGAAATACATGCCTGCCGTTTTTTCAATTTCACCGGTTTTCATTTTCTTTTCAGACAACTCTTACTTTTCTTTTCAGACATGGGAGAATACTTGTATCTTAATCTTACTAGACTAGTATTGTTATTTATGTAGAGCACTACAGATTCCATTTTGGTATTTTTCTTTTTAAATGATCAGGTTGAGCCTGCAGTCGGAGCAGCATTGTTAGGATGGAATTTCTTAATGACAGAATCTCACAAGGAGGCCTGCAAAAGATGACTTATAATGTCCTTAAGATGACTTATAATGTACAGTTGCATGGCCTTGATTTGGTTGAGCATATTTGCTGGATACTGTGGTAGTGCAGGATAATGTTTCTGCAATAATTTTTGTTGTCTTTTCCATTGTCTGTAATGGCTTCTTGTGTAAAAATAGTTGCATTTGAAAGACGACATGGAAATCAGATAATGAAACCAGGGCACTGTATGAAAAGCCCATGATGCAACTGAATGTATAGAGCTTCGTAAAAGAAGTAAAATCACTGCTTCTGAGCAAAGCACGGCCATGGATACCACCGCGTTTTGATGCAACCGATAATGCTTTTCTGTAAATGATCTTTTCAGAAGCACAGCAGCATTGTTTTGGAGCAACAGAAGAAACCACGATCCAGAACAATTGCTCCATAAATAACCTCTTCCCATTTCATTTATCAACTTCAGTTTCATTAATCGTTGTGGACAGAGTCATGGTATCAATCACGGTTTCATGAGGAAGAGAATCAATGATTCTTCAGTAATCTATAGGCTAATTAATTACATTGGAATGGGAAAATACGTTATTTACTGATCATTTGTCATTATTGGAGATTGCCTCCGGAAGTTTAAAGGTGGGAGGCTTATCAACACCCTTCCTTGAGTACTCCCTCCATCTTCGAGCTGCTGCTGCGGCCCTTTTTGCTCTCTCTTTTGTTTCTTCCTCTGCATCAAACACCGTGTCAACGTTGGTTTTACTTGAAGTTGAAGAAAAGCTGGTAGAAAACTTATATTTGGACAGATTATGCATATCATGAAATCTCATTTAACAATTTAAGTTTTTGTGTTGAGATATTTTTTTTATACTTGCTGTAAATGCATATGCATAATCAAAATCATTGTTTCGTACCAAAAACATAAAATTACAAACTCTTCTACAATCACCATAGTGCCAAATAAGCATCCATCATCATATATATGGTTTCAGTATTGTGCTTTGAGCACATGCTTTCTTATTTTACTAAACGAGCATTTCATGTAGAACTTGTGACAACCAAAACACAGCAAACTGGCATTTTGTTCATCGAAATTTCCTGGAAAGCGCCAACATCAAGCACTTCTGAAGGGAAGTCCTAGCTTATATAATTTAATAGGTTATAGATTAACACTGATATAAGGTTGTGGAAAATAAAGAGCAATAGATAGGTTAGTGTCACGTTATCAGTTTGCTTTTACCAATCCGCTTACCTGAACTTTGGTTTTCTTTTGGATTGCCCCAGAGATCGCTCCAGTAAGACTCCTTTTTATCAACATCTTTTTGCTTCATCATCCTTATTTTAGCCTGATCCTGCAAAAAATTTAGGAGTCCTATTCAGCAAACCTAGTAGAGCTGTTAAAAATGCCGTCACAATCTTTTGAAATGTTTTGGCCAGAACCAAAATGATAGCCAGAATATGTATTCAAGCACAACCAATGTAAAGTTCAAACTCATGAAGACAATTCATTTAATCAAAGCATCCAGAAACTTTTAGGAATAATCAAGTTAATTTCCTAAATTTATCATATAATTACTTCCCTGTGTTATTACACAGTTCATAAAAAGGGCCAACGTCTGGTGAGTAGCAAGAGTTACGAGTTCTTAAATGGAGGACCATTGATTCATTTCAAGGTACCCTATCTCTGTGGCATATGGGATGGGACACAGTTTATTTGAGCATATCATTCACAAATCGTTTTCAGGATCATTTAGCAACGCAAGATCACAAATCGTTTTCTGACACAAACATACCACCCCTCCCATATTGTGCTGGGTAAAGCTAAAACCAAAATCTACATGCGACTCAAGCATGGACCTCTTTGCACCTAGCAGCGCAGAGAGAAATTCACCAAGTGCAAACAACTCGAGCAGGTCTCTCTGCGGGATTATTTTCAGCAATTTAAGAACAGTGCATTAAGAGTTTTCCAGTTTTAGAAAAAATCACTCAACCAAAGGTGCAGTGCCTATTCTGTTTTTAACCACTTGTTCTGCCATTCAGATAAATGAGCAGGTAGAAGGTGAGATATGCAAGCACAACTACTGATTTACTGCATGACAGCTCAGAGCTCCTTCTTCCAACTGGGATATCTAAAAGACTTAAATGACGGCTAGTCGCAGATTCAGAAGGCCTTCTTTTTCCTACTTGACACGTGATATCTTCAACCATATAGGCTTTTGACGAAGTTTCATTGGTTTTCACATAATATTGCTCCAATAACATGGAAGTTTAAATGAATGTTGATAAAGGAGAAAAGATAAGAGTTCCTACCAGGATTTTTGCTTGCCTCTTTTCCCAACGAGAACATGCCTGCCACATAATTATGCGTAAGTTAATAGCTGCTGCTCGGCAACTAGTGATAACAAAGTGAAATATATTAGCAATTAAACGGTTATGATACCTTAAGGGATTTTGAAGCAATCAACTCAAGAATTCAGAGATCAGTTCTTAAAAAGAGGAAAAAAAAAGTATAAAGGAAATAAATTTAATTAATTAGTTTGCAAAAGCCTCTTGAAATTCCTTTTTTTTTTCAAAAAACTTACAGCTGGACTCCCAAATTCAACCTCTCACTTTCCTCTGCGATAAGTTCTAAATACCAAAAAAATGATCAACCGAAATAAGAAGAAAATCGTTAAGTGGATATGCTTAACATGATCTGTAGGGAAACTGTCTGATGCAATGGTGAAAGTCTTGGGGTTGCAGCCATATGGAGTTCAGGTTTGAGTCTTGAGTGCAGCCATTTTATGCAAAAACCACTGAAGGGTAGAACCATCTCCAAGTTCTCCCGCCCATGAGGCCAAGACACATTGGTGGAACCATGTCTAAGTACATGACTCCTTTAGCACCAGAAAAATATTACCCCTTCCTTGCCCATTGTTTAAATATTCAGAAATCTCAGACTGCAGGCAAACTTCAAGCCCTAGAGCAGTAGTGCAGTAACTTTCATCCATTATCTTCATTTTAGAAACACAGCATAAGTGTCTAAGCAGTGAGTGACGCTATGATGATATCAACAATTACAATAATTCTACATGCCTTCCTACAGAGATATGGACAATTCAGGTGATGAAGAAACATAGCAAAGTAACTGAAAACTTCAAAATTAATTTCTCTACATGATTTTATACACCATTCTGTTTCTTAAAGGAAAAGGACAAGATCATTCCTCTTTGCATGTGATGATATTAATCTAAGCTCACTGCAAATTTGTCTTGTGAGCTTCTCATGGAAGCATTTGGCAATCAAACCAATCAGGAAGCTGAAAATGTAGCAAGAATAAGATAAGTAGCGTGCTTACCATTCTGAAAACATCTGCTCCTGCAGATCCCATTCCTGAAAGCATCAGTGCAACCTGATAATCATTCAAACCAGTCCAAGTTTCAATATTGTAATGACTGGCAAGGTGAAAATACCACACATAACAGTCGGTCAGATATGCAGGTACGGTTGTAACAGAGAAGCTATAAGTATGGAAGCTTGAATTACGGAACATCTTGTAGGCTATTACAGAACTTTGGCATGGCTTGAACGCAAAGGTCAGAGTTAATTTTGCAAACATATTGTGTTCTGGTAAAAAGAACACAGGTTCAGGTTTTCTACATAAAATTACTTGATTTGGAGAAGGGTCCTATTGCTGTTGCAGTCTCCACTTTGTATTTTTCATAGAGTATACATTACCCTGTCTTAATGTCAGAAGTGCATTATTCTGTCCTCTAGAGAAAATTCACCTTTTAGCATTCATCCACACAATCATCATCCATTAGTTTTCAAATTCCTAACAGGTTTTGGAATAAAAAATATAAGCCATGCCCAACAACTACGATCTACCCTCTTTCATCACAGCTGCTATCAGAACGTAGAATACCATTCAATACATAAATTCCTTCTCTCTTTCAAATTATATTATCGTCAACAATTTAGGGGACGCTCAAGTGATTGCTGCAAGGGATCTGGATATATAATGCAGTCTTTCCGTAATCTTCAGGCTTCTTAAATTCAACTCTAAGAAACTTTCAAGCTTGTCAAGTCAAATGTGCTTGCTTTCAAGCTAAGCAATTCAAATGTTCACAGCAGATTAAGAAGGTAGAGAAGTAAACTAAAATTCAAAGGAGAAACTATATAGTGGTTGTGTGCCTTACATTTATTCTTTCTACCCTGCGCATTTCATCTTCAAGCAAAGAAAGCTGTGCCGCAGAAGTCCAATGGATGCAATCAACTGGGCTGATTGACAAAAAGAAATTGTATTTTAGTTACCTAACTTGCAACCTTTCAATTTCTCCGAGCAGGACTATAGACACTCACCATTACATAATGAACTACTTCACAAAACTCTAACACCTGTTACCAAACATGACAACTTAAAATTGTTGTCATATAAATAGTTGGAGTTAAAGAGTCCATTGATTGGTTCGAAGATTGCTTGGTTTTCTTCCAAACGGCCCTTTTTTTTTTAATTCATAGTGGAGACAGAACAGGTTCAATAACTGTTTGGTCAGTTGAGAATATCATTTTCAACATTCAGATACAAGGTTTAAAATATAACAAGAAGCATGTGGGCAAAATGTGAAAGCATCTGGCACAGAAACTGTCTCCACTTCACAGCCTTCATCAAGTTAATTAACAATCCCAAGTCATCTTAACAGCACTGTGTGCTCAGATGTTGATATAGAATTCTGTCAGGCATGCAGATAAATTTGAAAGAATTTGTTCATAACAGTTCATTCGAGTTAATTAAAAGCACTATTTTAAACATGTCATAACAACATTGAAGGAGCAGATAAATACAGGATATTTACCAGCTTTCAATTGCTTGCTGGACTAGTTGAACATTTCCACACTGGCTGTAAACTCTGGCTCTTCCAAAATCTTCCTCAATTCCAAATACATCAGGAGCCACATTGGCACAATTTTTGCATCCTGGAGGTAATACAGCATAGTCAGTGATATCAGCCTTAAAAATTATTGATTAAGGTCTAATTAATTTTGGGTAACAGAAATCCCTTTCCAGAAACCATAAAAACTATGTCATGCAATATCCCAGAGTATTGTTTTCCACATGGATAAGCTTGTATCTTATTTGGCACCCACATCCGATAAAATTATTAGTTAAATGGCACTAAAAACTAGCATTTAATCATGTGTTTTTAACGAAAAAAAAAAAACAAAAAAGTTCAACTATATATTATAATTACCGATGCAGCTAAACTCATCAACAAAGGCATGATCCTTTGGGCTGGAATCATCAAAGAAAGGATTCATTGCCGTCAATGCGAAGCCATGAATTTCATCATAGATCATGCGCTGCAAAGGGTCACTTAGCACCTGCGGCACTTCAACAAACCATATTAATAATACTAACAATAATAACAGCAAAAGCTACGCATCAAAAAAAAAAAAATTAGAAATCTTTCAAAAAGCGCAAGCAATACTGGATGAACAACCCACCGAATAGACCTCATTGATGAACATGCAGAAATTTGTGGTATCTGTGTCATCGCCACTCAAGTCTGGATGACATGCTTTCATGCAACTATAATAAGCCTTCTTGATCTGCTCTGGTGTCGCATCTGGAAGCTGCATGCATGCCAACATAATAATAATGTAGAACAAAAATAACAATAAGCCAACGGCACCAACTGATGATCAGTATCAACAACGTAGTTATATAATCTCTGGATATTAAGACGGATTTGGTTATGATTGCTATTTTTATTTGAAAAACAGTAACTAAGGAAATGAAAAGTAGTATAAAAACCAGGTAGGTAAGTACGTACCAGACCTAAGACCGCGTAATAATCATCGGCAACAGCATCTGCAGAAGCCGAACTGTTGGCCGCAACCCTGATTCTGCCAAAATCTCTTCTCTTGGAGCTTAAAACACTCCGGGAATTACTGTTATGATAAAGGGTGGTTTTTCCTCTTGAAGAAATATGGAAAACGTTAGATGGTTTTTTAATCTTAAGTGCATCTGTGCATACAGGAGATATTAACTGGGCCATTGGAGAGCTTTCTCCACTGTCTGTCTTTCGAGGAAATATGGGTGCTACTGGGAACGATGATCCATCCTCTGTTTTTTTTTATGGGATATTTTTAGTACTTAATTGGACTATTTTGAAAATTTTGAGGAGGGGGAAATTTAGAGGAATGCTGAGTTGGCGAATTCTGAGCCATGCACTTCTGCTAGAATCACAGGGAACGTCCAATGAATCTGGAGGAAGGCAACTGTGTTTCTCACGGCTTTGCACGTGCCAGCTTGTGGATATTTCTTGCTTGACTCGCTCCCTCACACTCCAACCATGCAACCTTTTTATTTATTTTTTAGTAATGCTGAAAGCTCTATAAATCAAGATTCTTTTTTTTATCAAGTCTCAAAAAAATATTCAAAACTAACGATTCATAAAGATAAAAAGACATATTAAGATATTATATATATATATATATGTGTGTGTGTGTATTGGTAATTCAAGAGATATTTTTGCCATACATGGTTGAAAAAAAAAAACAAAGGAAAATGCTTCTCAAATAGAAATCAACTAGATAGGTGTCACTGCTCCACTGCGACAAATTTGATTTTTTTGGTTCATCATGTAAAAATAAGGTGATCCAAGTATTAATAAAAAGTAAAAAAAAAAAAGTAAAATTCAGGTTAAACATAAAATTTTGATATTATAAATAAAAATACAACGTTAATAAAAAAATAATGGTAAAAATAAAAAAAGGACACGAGCTCATTCTTAATCAACATGGCCAAATATGTGGTATTGTTGTGGTATCGAGGTAACTTTATTAAAAGTAAATTGAATAAACTAATAAATTAATTATCAAATAACTAAATGTCAAAGTTTAAAAATAAAAAGAAAATTGATTTTAAAAAATCAATAGAAATAAAAAGATTCGAGTCAACCTGAGTTAAATCGGTGACTCCGCGATTATGGACATGAGACTGGGATAACCCCACAAAAAAAAAAAGTGAAAAAAGTGGGGAAAAAAATCTATGAGTCAACATTAATTAACTCGATGACCCTTATGACCCAGCCCAGAACAAACCTTATATAAGGAAAAACCTAAAAAATAATGAAATAAAATTCTCAATTAGAAAATAATGAGGGATAAACTTGGAGAAAGAGAAAAAAAACAACGAGAAAATGAATCTAAAATAAAAAAAATAACAATAAAAATAAACGAGATGAAAATTTGACATAAAAATGAAATTGAAATCAAATGGTGATGGATGAAATTGAAAACAAATTCATTTAGAAAAATGATAAAAAAAAATAAATAAAAATTAAAAGAATGATGATCAAATTTGATATAAAAGTTAATTAAAATAAAATATGAGGGGCAAAATTAAAGGGAGGGAAACGGGATAAAATTTGACATAAAAGTAAATTGAAATTAAATGTTGAGATATGAAATTAATAAAAATCAATTATGAAAATGATAACTAAATAAATAAATAGCAATTAAAAAAATAATGAGAAAATTTAAAATAAGAATTAAATGAAATCAAATGGTGAAGGGTGACAATGAAGAAAAAAATTAATTTATTAAAGATTTAAAAAAATAGCAATTAAAAATATGATGATTAAATTATATACAAAAAAACAAATGAAAAGGAAACTTTTGTATTTTATCAAAGAGAAGAAAGAGAAAAGGGGGAAGAGAAGAAAAAACTCACCAAAGCCACCTCATCAGTTGCCAACATGTGTAGCAGATGAAGCGCCAACGTCACCGTGTAAAGCAAGCTCGCATGCGCTACTCAAAAGAATATCTTCATATAAAACAAATGAGAAAAAAAACTTAATTAAAAAAAAAAAACACAAAACAACATAAGTCAACTCGAGTTAACCCGTTAAGCACTATTCCTAAGTCATGAAATCAAAATAATATAATAAAAGGCAAATAAAACAAACCATAAAGCCTAACCTCTGATCAACTCAATATTAAATGATGAAATTGAGGGAACAAAGTTAAATAATAATAAAAAAAAACCTAGTCAGCCAGGTTAACCTGTTAAACTCACAATCTGTATTATGAGAGTGGGATGAACCTAATTAAAAAAAATTTAATATTAAATGGATAAAATTAAAAAAATATATATTAATTTTTAAAAAAAAAAAAGGAAAAAAAGAGGCAAATGTTTTTTAAGAGGCACACCAAAACACGTGGGGAAAGCACTATTCATTGCTACAATACTTTCCCTACATGTTTTAATGTATTGTTAACTAGATCATTGACCACGCTATGTTGTGGGTCGAGTCAAATGTTTCTTAAATGTAAAAAAAATATTCAAGTGTTGCTGAAGTTTTTTTTCTAGCAAAAAAATAAATTTTAAATTGTGTAAAGGTTGACCCGATGTAACCCGGTTGAATTTATGGGTCCAAAATCAATTAATACAACCCATAAAAACTTAGTTTGACTAAAAAAAAAAATTAAAAATGACATTTTTTTTAATATTAAGATTAACAACATAGTGGGCTGACTTGGGTCACCCCAAGCTAACAAGTCAAATTCGTGACTCGAGTTATGAGACTATGATAATATCATATAAAGCAAATCAAAATAAATTATGAAACTTAATTCTCAATCAAACAAATGTGTGAAGGGTAACATTGAAAAAAAATCAACTAAAAAAGGACTTAAAAAAGTGACATAGGTTAACTAGTTAAATCTGCGACTCGAGTTATAAGACCAAGATAACCTCTTGAAAAGAAAATCAATTAAAAAATTAACATAAAAAACTCGGGTCAATCCGCAAAACTCATGACCTGGGTCATCAGACCGAGATAATCTCATATAAAAATAAAATAAAAAACATAACATAATTTATCTCGAGTTAACCTACCAAATTCGCGACTTTAGTCATGAGTTTAAGAAAACCTCATAAAAAGCATATCAAAACAAATTATAAAGCTCAACTCTTAATCACCTATACCAATCTAATGTTGAATGATGAAACTTTTAAAACTTTTAATAAAAAAATAACATAAAAATAAGCCAAGTCAACTAGGGTTAGCCAATTAAGCATTATTTCTAGGTAACGAGGCCGAGATAACCCAATTAAAGACAAACCAAAACAAATCATGAAATCTAATTCTCAATCAAACACAATATTCAATTATGAAAATAAAAAAAAATCAATTAAAAAAATTGAGTTAATTGGTTAACTAGCCAAAATTGTGATTAGGGTCATAAGACAAAGGGACAACCAAATAAAAAAAAAATCAAATGTTGGAGGACTCATGACCCAAATCATGAGATCAAGATAACCTCTTAAAAATAAAATAAAAAAGAGTCGATTTAACTAGAGTTAAAATGCAAAATCAAGGATTTTAATCATGAGACCAAGATATCTCATAGAAAAACATATCAAAACAGATAATAAAATTTTAATTCCAAACTGATCTAATGTTGAATAATAAAATCAGAAAAAACTTTAATAAAAAAAAAAAACGGCCCGAATTTACTAGGATTAAGCCTTAAGCATTATTTGCAAGTCATGAAGCTGAAGTAACATAATAGAAAGTAAACAAAATAAATCATAAAATTTAATTTCCAACAAACCTAATATTAAATTATGAAATTAAAAAATATATTAATTAAAAAAAAGTCGATTGAATTAACCTGCTTAAAATGATATGTGTATGAAAGTATAATAAAATAAAAAACAAATTTAACATTAAAAAATGGGATTAAAAAAAACAAAAATTATTTTAATAAATAATATTAAAAAAAAAAAATTATTTTAATAAATAATATTTTATGAAGAAGCGGCACAGACGATACAGTAAAACCACCTCAGTACGCTTATGCTACTCGCTTGTGATATATTCTTGCTTCTTTTCGCGAGGAAACGAACTTATTTGGGAAAATAGAAGACATGGGGGAGTACAAGGAAGCACTTTTTGGCTCCAGGATTGATCCTTATTGCCACTCTCCTTATTCAGATTTTACTTTCTTGTTAATTTCGACCAAGTGACATAAAGCGGTGCTTATCGACAAAAAGTGTTACATATATACCTCGCGGGTACTATTTTATTTAGATTATAAACTATATCATTAGCTTGTGTGATACGGATCAATTTTTTTAAAAAAAAAAATATTAAGTTGCTAATATTTTTTCTAATAGAATAAAGAATTTAGACTTGTGAAAATTAATTTAATGTAACTCATTATCTTAACAGGGTCTAAAAATAAACTAAATAACCAATAAAAATATAGTTTGAATCAAGATAATTATTTAAGATGAGATTTTTTTTAATAATATTGAAGATAACAACATATTAGATTGATTTGAATCAACGCGAGGTAACCTGTCAAATCCTTATCAAGTCATGGGATTATATAACTCTAGAAAAGCAAGTCAAATCAAATTACAAAACTTAATTTCTAATAAATTTAATGTTGAAAGATGAACTAAAAAAATCAATTAAAAAAATGATCCAAAAAAATAACTCGATTCAATTCAAGTTAACCTACTAAATCCATGACCCAAGTCATGAGACTAGGATAACTCAATAAAAAGCAAATTAAAACAAATTATAAAATTCAATTCTCAATCAACTCAGTGTTTAAGAATAAAATTAAAAAAAATTAAAAAAAAACACAAAAAAAACTACTCAAGTCAATCAGGGTTAACCCATCAAACTATGACTCGAGTCATGAAATGAGGTTAATCTCATGGAAAGCAACTGAAAATAAATCACAAATCTTAATTCTCAATCAATCTAATATTGAAAAATAAATTTTAAAAAAAAATAATTAGAAAAAGAAGAAAAAAAACTCGAATTAACTGAGTTAAGTTATTAAACTTGAGATTCAAGTCATGAGTTTGGGATAAAAAAAAAAATTAAAAAAAAATTATTAAATTCAATTTTTAATAAATCTAATTTTAAAGGAAGAAAAAAACATAAATTAAAAAAATATATACTATTCAAGTGAATAGTGTTATGTGAAGAGAAATATAGTAGAAACCCTCCTTTATGTTTTTTTTTATAAAATTAAAGCTCCATTATCAATTAACTTAGTGTTTAGGGATAAAATAAAAAAAAAAAAAAAAAACAACTCAAGTCAACCAAGATTACTCATCAAACCTATGATTCAAGTCATGAAATGAGGATAACCACATAGAACATATTCGAAATAAATCACAAAGTTTAATTCTCAATCATCATAATGTTGAAAATAAAATTAAAAAAAAAATTAAAAAAAAAGATAAAAAAACTTAAGGGTCCGACTGAAGTTAATTTGTTAAATTTGAGATTTGGCTCATGAATCTGGATAATTTTATAAAAATTAAATAAAAAAATTATAAATTCAATCTTCAATAAATTAATTTTGAAAGAAAAAAACATAAATTAAAAAATATATATTATTTAAGTGAATAGTGTTATGTAAGGAGAGGTATAATAAAAACCCCTCTTCCTTTGTTTTTTTATTAATAATATGAAATGCCATAATTTTTTTGCGTTTTTATTTTTATCTTATATTAATTTTGGTTGGAGATGACACACAAGTTCTGGCCACATAAAAAGTTTGGACATTCACACCCTAAGTTAGGCTACACGATATAATATCTAGCCAACATATATAGAGGCTACACTTAATGTTCACTCCCTATAAAATTATTTTATTATTTATTTATTAATTTAAACATGAAAGTATTGTATGTATCGAGGACTTGCTATTTTAAACCAATATCTAGCCACCTAGTTAAGCCCATCGAGCACATAACCCAACAACCCCAAACACAGTTATGAAAAATCTAATTTATTTCTAAAGTTTTTTCACAATTTTATTCCGTTATATTTTTATCTTTTTGTTTTTAAGAATACCATAATACGAGATTATAACTTAACTAATTAGATTTAAATTTATTTTTGTAGAGAATTATTAATTTAAGTTATTTAAATAATTATTAAATTTTAAAATTTATAAAATTAATTAAAATACACGCAAGTTTGAAACCACATTAAATATTTTTTTAAAAAAAAACAATACCAAGGCATATTCATAAAACAAGAAAAATAATAATCTCAGCAAATCCTATCACATCATGAAATGGAGAATAAACGTGTACAACTTGCCTTTCCCTTTCCTTTCATTAAAAAAATATTAAATTAATAGTTTTAGTATTTTTTAATAATTTTAATATATTAACATTAAAAATTAAAAAAATATTATTTTAATATATTTTAATGAAAAAGGCATTATATACCAAAACATTAAACATATGCTCCATGATCTTCCGTTGTAGTTAGATTTTGCTCCTTGGATTTTTTTTTTTTTTTTTGATGTGATAATGATAAAGACAGATCTGTTGATGGACCGTTAATGATGTGACAGAAAAAGAAACAAAAATAAGGATAAATATTCCAGAAATGATAAAATAGCAATTCTGAAAAAGCTAAAGGTCTCATTTGTCTTTGCAGCGAGTGCCCGTGTTTTTTTTTTTTTTAAATGTTTTTAATAAATAAAAAATATTATTTTAATATATTTCAGAATTAAAAACTCTTTAAAAACACGAGTCCGTTCTCACGCAGTTCAAGGTAAGCGTAACCATCTAGGCAACTTGTCTACCTACCTGCACTCCTTTCATTTCACCATTTAAATTTGGCAACCACTTGATAACCAGCAGCAGCTGCAGGATCGAAGAGATCCAAAGATCGAGAGAAAATGGCAGGGTTTGGAAAAGCGATGGCTTGTCGCCAGCATGTGCGAATGAGATTAGGAACGAGATTCATGTCTTCTTCTTCGTCGTCATGGTGGCAAAGCGTTGAGCCTGCTCCCAAGGATCCTATTCTTGGTGTAACGGAAGCTTTTCTCGCCGATCCCAGTCCTGACAAAGTCAATGTTGGAGTTGTTAGTACTTTCGTTTCCTTTCTTTTCTTTCTTCTCTGTTGGATTGGATTGAATCGGATTTTTTTTTTTTTGAAGTATTCGTTTTCACTGAATCTGAAATGAGAAATATTAGATTTATAGATGATTTTATATCTTGTTTTCCTCTTAACTCAGATTGAAGCTGAAATTTGTTGCGTGTTTTAATTTATGGAGTATTCTATCTAATTATTTGGATTGGTAGTAGAAGAAGGAGATTGATTGATATGCGTTATTAAATGAAAGATTTAATTTGATGATGGTGATGGTGATAAAGGGTGCGTATCGAGATGACAATGGAAAACCAGTTGTTCTCCAATGCGTCAGAGAAGCTGAGAGGAGGATCGCCGGCAACTTGAACATGTGAGTCATTTAATTTTTAATATTAATGAATTTTTACTCTTAGTTAATAGTTTATATTTGTCTATTTTGCGTTATTTTCTATAATTGAGATTCTATTCTGGTAATTATTCAAATATATATGCGCTGCTGGTCCATGGCCACATGCAATAGGAGGCACCAATCGAAGGCCAGTAGGCCACTTCTTTTTAGTCGCCCATCTTTAACTTTATTCCTCTCGTCGTGCTTTCAGTGTCAGATATAAAGAACAGTTCTCTTTTCCATTTAGGAAAAAAAGTACGGTTTCCTATGCTAATTTCGTAAGCCATCTACACTTTTACACTAGAGTTTTGAAATCCTGGTATTTTGTTGAAATTTTTTAAAAAATATATTTAAATATATTTAAATAATATTTTTTTGTTTTTTTAAATTTATTTTTATTAGTATATTAAAAAGATCTAAAAATAAAAAAAATAATTTAAATCTAATAAAAAATGAAAAAAATTTCAAAAACAAAATTAAACGCAATATCAAACAAAAACAAGATTTAAATCAGCAAAATGACCGGATGATTCAATTTGGTTTGTTTAATGAAAATGAAAAAAAAAAAGGTTGGATTTTCTTCTTCTTTTTTTTTTGGTGTAGATGATGTCACTATAAACAAGAATACCCGAATCTATTTCTATCAAATATGAAATGTTGGAAACACTTTTAATACTCTATTTGGAATGCGGCTGCATTATCTTAAATTTAAAAAAATTTATTAGATTTTTTTTTTATGTTTTTATTATTTTGATGTATTGATATCAAAAATAATTTTTAAAAATAAAAATAAATATTATTTTAATATATTTTAAAAAAAATATTTTAAACCACAATTATTACCTTAATCTCACAACACACGGGTTAAACTTCAGCACACAACTTCAAAAAAAAAAAAGAAGAAGAAGGTAAAAGCTCCCTTTTCTGCTAGTGTATTTAACTTTTCTTGTTTACTGAAAGGATTGTTTTATCACTGAATTTTTTACTCATTCTCGAACATTTGGTCCCATGTAACCAACTTTTTCTTCTATATGTATTAGTTAGTTACCTTTCTCACTATTTAACACAAATTCATAACAATGAAGAAATATGATCAGTACAATATAAAACCGAAGTTTCGAGAATTTAAATGGTTTTGATAATTTCATGAAACTTTAGAAGTTCATGAAATTATTTATATATACAGAATTTGTTGTATAAAATAATTTTTATCTTACTCTTTAATAAACTTATTAATAAAATGTCATTTATTTTCCAAAATTATCGATTGTTTTCTAAAAAAGTTGCTTCTTCTGCAACATCAAGTTTAGTTTGCAGTATTTATTTTCATTTCTTAAGTTCAAATTAGTTTGGCTTTTAATTAATTAAAGTATTTAAAATATTAAATTCTATTGAGATACATCAAGCACACTATGGTCAACTCATAAAATAGAAATAAAAATACAGTGGGAAAGGCACCATTTTTTTTTATCTATCATGTGACTAACTTTGGTCAGATCAAGTGGAATTTGGTGGGTTTTTCATCACCCGAATTATTTAGATGTTGAAACTCACTATTTATCTATAGAAATAAAAACAAAAGCTATTAAAAGGGAGGATGACTTTTGACTTGGGCCCTTAAATGTCGCAAATTCTTTGGGCTGTTTAGATACCGGAATAGCAAACTAGAATATTAATGGAGGAAATGGAATGAATATAAGGATTAGAATATCATTTTAATTTCAATGATATGTTTGAAAAAGTATCTCGAAATGAAATGAATTCAAAAAACTTTTTTACTGTTTTTTTTAAGATGAAGAGGAATAAAGATTAAAATCAAATCCATCAAGTGGATAGCTAGTATTTATACTAGTCGTCATCGTGATTATAGTTGTCATGACCTCTGTTGCACCACTTCCGCGCTGTAGGTTGTAATTTTTTTTTACAAAAATATATCAGGTATAAAGGTTATTTTGATGTGTTTTTTATATCAGAAATATTATTTAAAATAATATTTTATTTTGAAAAATAAAGTTCATATGTGTGTGAGAACTAGAATAATATCCTGAAAATCAAACATGAACAAATTTTTTTAAAAAATTCTTATATTAAAAATATGTACAAAACCCGTGATTTGGGCCATGAGACGAGATAAATACATAAAAAAAATTGAAGATAATCACAAAAACAATATTTAAAAAAAACTTAATACAAATGATAAGTTTGTACGAATTTGAATCCAAATCAAATATTAAAAGATAAAACTAAAAAAAATCAATGTAAAAAAGTAATACACTTGAAAGAAGTGCAATGATGATGATAGTGATTACATCAGGTTGTATTCAAAAAATGCATGCAAAACTCGTGATTTAAGTTATGAAATCCGAGATAATATATAGAAAAAGAAATTGAAGATAATCACCAAAACATTTTTAAAAAAACTAAATGCAGAACGATAAGTTGTACGAATCTAATCCTAACAAATCAAATATTATAAGATAAATTTTTTTTAAAAAAAAAAAAAATGTAAAAAAATAAATACATTGAAAAAAGTTGCAATGATGATACTGATGAATTACATCATATTGTAGTTCACATCATAGTGGATATATGTTTTAAAACCTTCGTATAGTTTATCACAAAATAACTATTATAGGGTCCCATCATAACTGTGGTGGTCATGGTGGAGATGGTGAGAATAGTAGACGTGGAGCATTATTATAATGTAACTTTTTTGAAAAGAAAGGAAAAAATTATTATCGCCACCATGGCACTACCATTGCCAATGACATGGTTGAAATGTTAGTTGTAATAACAATAATACTTTTATTATTTTTTGAAAAAAGTTATATCATTAGTAAGATATTGATCTTTCATTTTTATTTATACTTTTCATTCCTTTCAATCAAATACTCTTGCTCTCGTTTCCAATATTTCATTCATGGTTGTCAAACTATTTCTCAACGTATTAACAAGTCTCTTTTACTCCATTTTCTTACAAGCTTTACCAGCAATGTTCCAATTAAATTAAGCTCTAGTTTTGTAGAATTAATTCAGATAGCTCTCACTCTATACAAAATAGAAGTTTTTGTTTTGTCTATGGTAAAAAAAGGGTTTTCTCTTTTATTATTTATTGTAATCTCATTCAGTCGCGCTGATACTTTTGATTTAGAATAATTTATTATTTGCTGCCATTATTTTAGTCTAACTACTAGAGATATGGACGTAGGATTTAGCTTAGCATGAATCTTGCCATTTATCAAGGATTAATGCACATATTGGATGTATTAGATGATGGATTTTGTACGATTAATCAGTCTTTGGAACTTGGTTATTATAATTTTGTACACCCCTTATGATTTAGATACCCGTCGTGTTTAAATTGAAGAAAATATGGAGGATGTTTGCAAAAGTTTTGCAATATCCTTAATTTTGTTTTTCTAATTTTATTATCTTTATTTCTTTTTAAGTGTTTTGTAATTAACCATGCAGTCCAAGCAATGATCCACCGCCGACTCAACAATGTAATTGCTTGACTTAATTGATGATTGGATCAAGTTCAAAATTTTTACAGCCTGGACAACTGGTCCCTCTTTGCTATTAAAACTTTGAAATACCTAAATTGAAAATTAAAAATAAACATTAAATTTAAAGAAAACCAGAATTTTTAGTTCAAGTACTAATTGTACTTTGACTTAAAGCTCAAGGGAGGGTCAACTTTTTTGTGTTTCAAGTAATTAAAATACAAAACATTATAATTATAAATAAAAAAAAAAAAACTAAAAGTGCATAGACATCTACCGTACTGCCACTATTAATACAGAGACAAAACACATTGTGTATTGCACTATTCATCTACAATACAAATTTTACTATTCATGCAGGGTCAATTTTTTATGTGTTTGATCTTGTAGTTTTAGATGTTTACATTTCTCAATCAATAAAATTTTATTTTTCTCATGTTTTTAACTTGAAGTTTGAGAAAGGAAGAGAGAAAGTTTTCCGAAAAGGAGATGAATGAGAATAACTTTTAGCTAACTTTAAAAAATATTGATCTTGGTGTGATTGTTTTGTCTTGAAAAAATAGAGTTCTATGAAGGTTGGTTCGAGTCTTGAATCATGTTTGGAAAATGTATATTGAAATTTAGGAAGTTTGTTTTGATTTGGTTTAATTTTGAGTTTTTAGACTAATTTGAGCATATTATGGAATTAAAAATGGGGTTATTGAAGTTTTTAAAATGTTTTTTTTTTTTTTTTTGCTATTAGGTGAAAGCATGTTGAAATTTAGGTTTGAGGTTTCAAATAACCCAGATCTTGATTTTGTGACGGGAATTTGTTTTATTGGAGGACCTGTCTAGGCAAAAGATGTGTCATCTTTTTTTATTTTTATTTAAAAAAAAAAAAAAAAACTTAGGGGAACTAACATGTCAACTTAGTTTTAAAATAGAAAAAAGGAATGCGAGCCTAACCTTTTTGTTTTAAAGCTAAGTGCTTGAGCCTGGGTTTGATTCTTTTGGCTATTCACCATTCTCTTTTGTTTAATTGTTATATATATTTAAAATAAATATCTCCTTAAATAAAAATTATTAATATAGTATTTAAAAATCAATCATATTATATCATAATTTTCAGACAATATTTAATAATTAAAAAATTACTTTATGAATATTATATATGAACCTTATAACATGTAGATTGTTAAGGATCTCTTCTTAACAAACAATTGACAATTGTTTAGAAGAAAATTGAGGAAGAATTAGAAGAAAATTGAGAGAGATAGAGAATTAACAGTAATACAATCATTCAATGTTATTCATTGCCTTGCAAGTTCTTTATTTCAAACTTATATACAATGATATGTAGGCTTGTAACTAACTCTACTAACTTAATTAACTAACATTTTACTGCTTTAACTAACCATTAACAGTTTGAACCAACAACAACTAGCTCTAACTGTCTTTACGTGCTCAAATCTCATGCTGTTGCACAATAACTGTTGCTGCTTCTTACTGCCTCTGCATTTCTTGCATTATCACATGCCAATTTCTTCTTTCTTGGCTACTAAGCAACATTGATCTTTTAAGCTCATAAAATAGACTCTTTTATTTTAAGAAATTGCTCTAAAAATATTTATTTTGCTATTTTTTATTATAATTTTTTTTTATTTTTAAAAGTATTTATTCTTTTCTTATCATTTAGCTGCTTAAAAGTATAAAAGCATTTTTTTTTATCAGAACTTGCTTTTCAAATATTTATGATGTTGATAAAAAAATATTTCTTTTGGTCACTAAAAAGAAATATATGAATAAGAAATGAGAATTTTACTAAAGAATTTTTTTTTTTCCAGAATCAAAGTTGTTGGATTTCTTTAATGAATATTTATTTTGATCGTTGCATGATTAAATAAAAAGATTTGTCAAAAGGGCATCGTGGCATAGTGCAGGGCTAATATAAACCAAAAAACTATAAAAGTGCATTCTTCCAAGATTTGGCAATTTTTTGTTGCTGTCCACCATGATTACTAGAAGTTTGAGAACATGCTTGTTTGTGGTTCCATCTTTCATTGGCAGTTCTGTTTTAAAAGTTTTTTTCCCCTGTTGTCTAAAAATTTGTTAGTGTTCTTTTACAGAACAAAACAGTTTTAAGGTCCTATCAAAGGTCGGTCATTGTTTAGTTTTCTTATCATTTTGACTGATTATTGATCATATATTTTTGCTTGTTGGATAGGGAGTATCTTCCCATGGGAGGGAGTGTGAAAATGGTGGAAGAAAACAACTGAAGTTTGGGCATATGGAGAGAATTCTGAGTTCATTAAAGACAAAAGGATAGCAGCAGTGCAATCTCTATCTGGTACCGGTGCATGTAGACTTTTCGCAGATTTTCAGAAGCGCTTTCGTCCTGATTCCCAGATCTACATACCGGTCCCGACATGGGCCAAGTTAGTGTTCTTTACGTTGTTATTATTATGGCAATGGACTAGAATGAGCCATAAAGTTAAAAAATTGTTTTCCAGCTCTTTTTTTTTTTACTTTTTAATTGCTTAGTTACGGACTTCTAACATGAGACTTAAACAGCCATCATAACATTTGGAGAGATGCTCAGGTCCCTCAAAGGACCTATCATTACTATCATCCAGAATCTAAGGGTTTAGATTTTTCTGCCCTGATGGATGACATTAAGGTGTGTGAGGCAGATTTTGGTCTTTGGACTGTGTTAAACATGTTATTTTTCCTTCCCCGTTGTTAACATGTTCTGTTTCAGTCCCCTGCTTATTGCATAGGTGACTAGTAATGAGGATCATTACTATTCACCTCTTTTTTTGTTATGTGAATTGAATATTCACATTAATCCTCTTCGCAGAATGCTCCCAATGGCTCATTCTTTCTACTTCATGCCTGTGCTCATAATCCTACAGGAGTTGATCCATCAGAAGAACAATGGAGAGAGATCTCACACCAATTCAAGGTAAATACTTTCTTGCCTTTTTGCTCATTGATTTTCCTCTCCTGTCCCCCCCTCCCTCCCTGTTCTTTTGACATCAAGCATCATGTAATTTTCAGGTTAAAGGTCATTTTGCCTTCTTTGATATGGCTTATCAAGGTTTTGCTAGTGGTGATCCAGACAGAGATGCAAAGTCCATCAGGATTTTTCTCCAGGACGGTCATCATATTGGTATTTCCCAATCATATGCAAAAAATATGGGACTCTATGGCCAGAGAGTAGGATGCCTCAGGTATTTTGTTCCTACCATCTGAATACATGCATTAGGTGCTGCTGCAGCAACTGTTTTTCCTCTTCTATTCTTTTTTTTTTGGACAAATATTTTTAATGTTTTGATGGGGCTATTAACTGGTTCCTTTTCAAGATGCGTTTAGGTAGATGTTTGAAAGCCAATGAGCTTGTAGCTCAACTGACACTCATGCCCCCCCTCCTAAGAGGTCTCAAGTTGGATCCCTTTGTAATGAAAAATAAAACAAGAAAGGGCTAAGGGAGGCGCCTTTTACCTATGTAAACAAGAGCTCATGGCTAATCTATCAAAAGATAATGGAACATTACAAATTATAACATAAAAACTGAGGGTCGTTGCACAAAAGCAGAGGAATTTATAACATTAACTGCATATTTGTCTGACTTTTGCATGTTTCCAGGAGTTAGCAGGATTTTGTACATGATCTTTTAGTATGAAGTGTTTGAAAACTATCCATGTTTCTTATGAAATCAATTGTAGCATCCTGCCTAAAAGATAATGTATTGGTTGCCTATCTCTGATGAATGTCATGATCCCAGATTTGTGGGATTATCTATCGAAAGCCTTGTTTAATAACAAAGAAGGGTTTTCCTAAATCCCATAACCTCAGCTCCCTGTCATGTGTATAGATGGTTGAGGGACACCTGACCCGCTGTTACTATTGTTATTTGTGTAGCCTTTTTTTCTGGAAAAGCTTTAGTATCTGGCTCAAACAATCATATATTCAAATTTAGGTTCTCTGATCCACAATTGTTAATTTCTATTGAGATTAATTTATTTTCTTTGAAAAATGGTTTCTTCCTATTTCTCGTGTAGTTTATGGCTATAAAAGTGGGATTGATATACAACATTCACAATCGAAGGTCTCTGCTGTTGTGTCTCTACTACAGATAATGAATTGTACAAATTCTAAGTTATCTGTCCATTCCTTGAGTATGTAGGACTTCATGCATGAAACAAACCAAAGTGCAAGTCAAACCACTAGATTTGCGACAAGCAAAAAACAATTGTGCCATTATAACATGAGAGATGTTTATGTTGATATTCAGATAAATTTTAGAGTTTTTTGTTCTCTAGGTGAAACAGATGAAGCTTTTTTGAAAGTGGTTCAGAGGCAAGGGTTCTCTCATACATCTTAAGGTTAATCCTGTTAAATGTTGCCTGCAGTGTGCTTTGTGAAGATGCGAAACAAGCGGTGGCTGTAAAGAGTCAACTGCAGCAGCTTGCTAGAC
This sequence comes from Populus alba, assembly GCF_005239225.2. NCBI lineage: Eukaryota > Viridiplantae > Streptophyta > Magnoliopsida > Malpighiales > Salicaceae > Populus > Populus alba. The sequence goes on along the minus strand of NC_133297.1, from coordinate 10,937,162 downwards.
CCATGTACAGCAATCCTCCTGTTCACGGTGCACTTGTTGTGTCAACTATCCTTGGGGATCCAGAGTTGAAGAAGTTGTGGCTCAAGGAAGTGAAGGTAATTTTATTTTCACTGGATACCCCCCCCCTCCCCCCATCATATTGTTTCATTTCATTATAGCATGGTGGTATTTTTAAACTTTGCATGCGCATGAGGAATGTCTGCATCTGAGATCTATTTTTAAACTTTTCATTCCCCCCATCATATGTTTGCATGTGCATGAGGAATGCGCATGAGGAATGTCTGCATCTGAGATCTACTTGTGCATTAAAGATAACGATCCAGCCATGGAGTAAAAATTTTAGAATGCACCAATTCTTTCATCGATATAATGCTGAATGATTATTTGTTCACGCCTCACCTGCAACTTGATGCTAAGATTCTTCATGGCTGCCAAAGAGATGACTTTTGGCAGTGCAGCATCCATCTGTACTGATTTGTTTATATGCATCTGAGAGGAAATGCCTTGAAAGCCGGAAAACAGAAAAGAGGAAAAGGATTAAAAACCTAAACACACTTGGAAGAGAATTATCAGCCCCGCACTTCCATTTTAAAGATCACCTAAATTTTGTCATTACTTCTTTCTTATATTTTTGATAAAAAAGGAACCTGATTGTTACCAACAATATTCTGATCAGGTAATGGCTGATCGCATCATTGGAATGCGATCTGCGCTAAGAGAAAACCTTGAGAAATTGGGTTCACCTTTGTCATGGAAGCACATCACTGATCAGGTGTGCCAGAATTTCTAACTTAATTATCAATTTCTCCAAAACTTTATATTGGTAGTTCATTTTGATATTCATCTTGTTCTATTTGTTACTGGTATATACCAATCATTCTGCTTCTTGCGAACAGATTGGCATGTTTTGCTATAGTGGGATGACACCTGAACAAGTTGACCGATTGACAAAAGAATTTCATATCTATATGACCCGCAATGGTCGGATAAGGTTTGCTCTCATTCATGAATATCTTACACTAACATCTACTCCTGGTTATGCCTGGTCTTGATGTGTGTTGTGCATGCACGCGGATCTTTAAGTTTGCTAATATTCGGATGCATATGCAGCATGGCAGGCATTACTACCGGCAATGTTGGATATCTGGCAACTGCTATCAACGAGGTCACGAGCTCTGCGTAGGCTCATCGCTGAAGCAAAACCTCAAATCATCATTGAAGAGGTCATACTTACATAGTCAGAAGAGCAAATAAATTCCTAGTTTTTCTGCCCCATGCTATTTTGTGACCAGGGAGAGGACAATAAAACGGTCACTCCAAGGGTGGCTTAAGGTTTATACTGCGATGAGGTTCTCACAACAACTGTTGAGGAGACCAATGGTGGACAACATCAGGTCTGTAACGAAGCAACATTGAATTGCATATGATCTGTCTGTTACATTGATTTATGAAAAATTTACATATTTACAAGTTTTAGTTTTTACCAGACCGAATACCTTGGTGGTGATTAAACTTTAGAAACCGAGAGTACAGGGTTGACATGAAAATTATTTTAATAATAACAATCTTAAAGTTCAGGACACCTTAAATTCATCTGAGATAGCTGCGTGGTTTCTTTTTCGGGGAAACCTTGATTTTTTTCCCAAATTTGTATGACTGTTCTCAATAGCATCCCGATTCCCAAACCTAAATATTTTTTGTCTAGTGTGCATATTTTATGAATTAAAATGGCATCACCTTGAAGAAAATTTGACAAAAATATTGATGTGCATCAACAAAGAGATTTGATTTGAGAATATTTTGAAACATTTGGGGTCAAATTGATAACCTATGTAGGTGGAGGGCTCAATCGAGAATAAGAATACAAGTTTGGACTAATCGAGGTTTTCCCGGTCTTTTTTCGCTGTGCATCGTTGACGATATACATCATGTGGATTGAGCTCCAGAAGTTAGGGATATATACAGTGCAAATTGCATATTTAAAAGTTTTAAATTTTTTATTTATTTAAAGTATTTTTTTATATATATTTTTATATGTGGTGATGTTAAAAATAATTTTTAAAAAATAAAAAAAAATATATTTTAATATATTTTTAAATAAAAAAATACTTAAACCAAACTATCACTGCTATCAAACAAGGGTGAAAACGCTTCTCCCTTTTTCTGGGCCATGCACGGCATGGACTGTTTCAGTAGTAAGAAATTGAGCTGGAAACTGTTGTTTGTGCATCCTCTATAGTAACGAGCGGTAATTGTCATCCCGTTCGCAGAATATAGGGTGTTTGGGAGTGTGGTAGCGGTTGCTTTTTAAATAGTTTTTCGTGCCGTAAAAAATGCCAATAATGTTTTTTTTATTTTTTAAAAATTATTTTTGATATTAGCATATCAAAACGATCAGAAAGTACAAACCATATTTAATTTTAATAAAATAAAAATTGAAATTTTTCAAAAAACAGGTTGAACTGCAGTGCGAAACGGGCACGGACCATGGTCATATAAACAACTACTCCCCAGATAGTATTTTACATGGTGCAGCTTTTTACAAATAAAAAGGTAATCTTATATATTGTACGTATGGGAGTTTTGAAAGCATGAATCCCCACCTTATTTTTGCGGGAAACAAAATTCATTTTGAAAACAGTGCTTTCTATTTTTTTTTTCTTAAGAAAATTACGAAAGAAAAAACAATTGGTGTAAGACACCGAAGATTTAAATTTAGGAATTGATTATGGAGGGTTTTTAGAGTGGAATTGTGATTGTTTTTTTTAAGTGTTTTTTACATGGAAATTTTATTGAAATAATATTTTTTATATTAGCCTATTAAAACAATTAAAAAATATAAAAAAATATTTTATATAAAAAAAATTTAAATTTTTATAAAATATTATTTGAAACACAATTTAATTAATAAAGCACCATGACAGGGTGAGGAAGGTGGAAAACACATTTTCATATAGAAGCAGGACTTTTGTTTTAAAACGGTAATTTGAACTCCATTAATGACTATCTTTTAATTTGCATTTGATTAGAATTTTATAAAAAAAAAATAAATAAAATTAAAAGTACTTTTAAATAGAAAATTAGAAACATAATAAAAGAGTGATTTTCAAAATTTGAAGGCAAGATTTCAAAGACATCAAGTTTCTCATGGATTTGACTAGGTCTCATTTACTAAAGCACAATATAGCACTTGATTTTCATTGATGGATTGAGTACAAAAGCTTTTAAGGTTTACGATCATCAGAACCATGCCCGGGAGAGGATTTCAAGATCATGGACTTGGCTAGAGATCTTCACTTCAATAATGCAAACAAATTATTCAAACACATCTCAACAAAATTAAACAACGTAGATAGAATTAATTCACCACCCTGCAATTCCTTCTTATCTCTCCATTCGTCCCTGTAAGGGGGCTGATATTCCCCATCCTCACCATGGCAGCAGCAAAATCTCTAGCAAAGGTAGCGCCGTTTGTGCTGTAAGTCCTGACAAGTGCATCTTGAGAACCTCCGTTGAAGAGCTCCTGGTCTGAATGAAGCAAGCCACGGCGGGCCACCAGATTCGTGTAATAATTGTTATCAAATCTGGTTTGAGTGCCATCGAGTGGAGCTAAAGTGGCGTCACCACCAGAAGCAGGGCAGCTAGCCCTTCTAGTAGTGGCAAAGCTGGCATCAATGTTGGTGTCATTGTATATGCGGTTACGAAATGTGGTGCATCTGGCAAAGCCAATTGTGTGACCTCCAGAGAGCGCAGTCATGTCACCGGCACTCAAGCCTTTGGCAGAAAACATGGAGATTAGGGTCGCCAGGCTAGACGCCGGTGATGGGATTTGGCTGTTGGCTGCACTCTGGCTAGCTGTTCTTGCATCTCTCCGGCCAAGCGGCACTGTCCATGATGGTCCTCCTAGCTGCATGCGTGCATGCATTTGTGTATATAGTCAACCGAGAGAGAACGAATTTGTGCATACAGTTCACTTTCTTTAAGTAATCGGTGTTGAGAATTGAACTTTAATCGCTCAAAACCCCCAAAAAAGAAAAGAAAAAAGAAAAAGGAGTAGCATTGCTAGATAGAAAAGAGAAAACTTGATAAAAAAAACTAACCAGTACAACTCCATCTCGGGCTGCAAGTGCAAGGATATCTGCACAGGAAACTGTGGCATTGCAAGCTGCTTCTACCCGAGTTTTAATGGTGTCAATCACTTCAAAACCTCTAGCTGAATTTCTGTTGGGATTCGCATTCTTTTCACCCGTGAAGGTGGCAGTGTCATCCAGTAGTATAGATCCGTCGCATCCCTACAATAACAACACGAAATAATTAAAGAAAACAATTTAATTTTTCTTAATAATGATTTAATTTAATGAGAAAAAAAGTTAATATATATATATATATATAAGCAAGCTCGAAGACTAGCTAGAGAGCAGCTCATTGAACATTAGTCCCATTTTTACTCTTGGTGGGAATTAAATAATTAATCTCAAACGAGGAAAGCTAATTAAACAATTTATAAGGTAGTGAAGAAAGATATTAAATAAAAGAGAGATGCCACACATTCACGAAGCAGTCATGGAAGAACAGGCGGAGGATAGAGGCGGCAAGCCGAGGCTGGCCATTGACAGCCCCCGTCATTGCATTACGCACTATGGTTTGAAGATTAGGGCATGTCGAAGCATAAAAGGTGGCAGAAAGCTGTGCGCTGCAAAAGGAGGATGCTAGGAGCGGTACAAAACAGAGTGTAACAAAGAATTTAGCAGAGCCCATGACGAGCGAATAGAGCTTACTTGTAGCTGATGAGATTAGTTAACAAGCTAGCTAGCAAGGCTTATGTTACTGATATGGGGTGTGAGCATATGATGACTGGAGAGAGTTCCTTATATAGAGAGCAGTAAAGTGCGTGAACAGGTAGAAAAATCTACACACACATGCAGTCATAAGGAAAAAGAAATACAATATTCTATAATTTATATAGGACTTTAATTCCTAATTAACCCCATATGTGATCATCATACACACCGACTAGTAGAAAATGTGAGTTTTTTGCTTGGACCCATGAGATGGAATCGTTGACTTCTCTCATGAACACCATTATTTGAGTGATATTGATGATATACAACAACTCTTTAAAGACTTGTTCCTCACAGCGCAAATTATACACATCCATGCAGAAATACACCCACACACGTCCTGGGAAAAATAAAGCCTGGTGTGAAAATGTTACCCAGAGTTCCAACTTTGCTGCCCGAACGCGTGCTTTAGCACTGTTTGCATGGAAAAAAATGCTTAAAATCAATCCGTATGTCAACCATCGAAGGGTCCCCTGTGTGCTCATAAGGTCGTTGATCACTACGTACTTGATGTAAAGTACTGCAATTAACGAGTGGTTGACTTCTTCCTCCACGATGCCTCGAAGAAAAGCTTTAGGTTAAGATATCACCAAGAAAAACAAAGGACAATGAGAGTTTCCTCCTTTTCTGCCTAACCGCGTTTTGTTGTTATGCAGTCAACAAAAACCCTAGGTAGAGAAAGGAGAAAAGCAAAGCGATCCTTTAAAAAAAAAAAAAAGTTTTTCCCCCTCTTTCTTTATCAAAACAGTTGCCGGACCTAAAAATTTAAGTTGGTTGGCAGTGGCGGAGACTCTCTAATTATAATAATAAAGCTCTTGCAAGTGAATAGCATCTTAGCTAGGGATCCTTACACAGACGGGCTTTCCAAATGTTAATGGCTTGATTTATATAAGATTATGTGCAAGTGATTAAATTAATATTAAACAAAAAAACAATCCCTTTTAATTTAATCTGTGAACCGGCCATGCTCGCCGTTGATTCCAGCACCGGTGAGAAAGATGATAAAAAATGGTTTTCAAAAAGCAGATTCTCCATGAAACTGTTGAAGATTTCGTCGAGGTTAGTTAAGCTGTAGTATTCGGATCTATCAAACAAGTAGAAGCTAGGGTCAACTCTTTTAGAGTTAAACTTTTCTTGTCCGAGCGAGCTTCTATCCTAACCAATGTAACGATATAGAAATGATATGATTAGATTTGAATTTATAATTATTAATTATTTAATATTATATTAAAAAATCATTATAATATAAAAAATTTAAAGAGTTAATTTTATTAAATAAATAGAAATAACTCATAATTATTTGATCTTTAATATTTTAATATTATATTAAAAAACTACATTAATCTAAAAATTTAAATTATTAAAAAATATTAAAATATAATTTATATTATTTAATCTAACTTAACATTATCCGTTCCCTTCGGCCCCACATATTTCTCGCAAAATAACAAAATAACATTCCTGGTTGATCTCTACGTCTATATCATCCGTCTATTCATCAATTACTTGACAAGATACGAAGTCAGAATATAGCGGTTTTGAAAATGAAACGCCATCACCGCTTTTGTTCCTGTAGACTTTTCAGAATACACAAATATTTATATATTTATAAGAGATGGAAATCTTGGTGGATCGAGGGGGGGCGGTGTTTCAAAGGCGAATTAATTAGAGCATAGAAACAAGCAAGAAATTAAACAAATAATCAAGGAGAAAATGCCTACGGAAACCACCCTCTCCGGCAATGCTAAGGACAAAGACGTTTGCCAGCAACAAGAACAAGAACTAAACGTAGATCCCACCCAAAGTGCTCGAGGCATCATTATATACAGTACTGATGCATCTTGCTACAGTACATGGACTCTTATGGTGTTGATGATGGTCTTGTCTGTGTAGCAAATGATATCCATCTCGTCTTTTAAAGTCTTGCGATAAAAACCAGATGACTGACTGTATGACGGAAACCGATCAAGATCATCGAGCAATGCAGCAGCATATTTGGAAGTGACTTTGCATTTTACCCTAGAAAAACGTTGTCAATACAAGGATGAAATTATACAAATAAAATAAAATTCCAGCTAATTATATATGTGAAAAAAAATGAAAAAAAAAAAGAAGAAGAAGACTTGAGCTGGTAAGTATATCAATATGTAATTGAAGTCCACATCACCATAAACCAATAAAAAACAAAATATATATATATATATATAAATAATAAGATCAAAATAAACTAATAAAAACAAAATTTAAAAAAAAAATCAGCAGCTCAATATCCTAACTTCAGTTTAATTTTTTTTCACCGTGAAGTAATTATGCTTTAAAGGGTAATTGAGTTATTTTTTGTGCAACAAAAATATAAAAAGACCTCTTTTCCCGGGTAAATGTAACAATAATAAATTAATAATGGTAAAAAACCATTTTACCCCTAAGCAGCAAACTTTTTTTTAGCATGTAAGGCAAAATATTTTTAGCATGTAATTTGCCCTATTTTAATGAATAGATAGAGTAGTATGTGAGGAAATGTACAGTAATTTCATGAGTAGTTTTTTTACTTTTGTTGATCTCATAAACTTAGCTGCTGAAAATTTTCTGAAAGAAGAGTTTTCAAGGCAAAATGTGCTACATAAAAGGAAAAATCATTTACAGATTAGCTTTTTATACTAAATCTTCGTACACCAGGATGGCAAAAGATAAGAGACAGAGAAAGAACAATTAGGCACTAATTAAACTCTGCAAATTCCAAATCATACTACAATGGTGGTCTGAGATCAAAATATTGGAAAAACATTTTTAACACAGTACTTCAATGCGAGCGAATCAGCATCTCAAATGCCGCCGACCACAGATCCAAACTAATCTAGCTCCTCTAACGTGACAAGCCAAAGACAACAACATGTCCTAAATGGACACCAAATCTAAGTTCTTGTAGAACATTAACTATGATTGCTTTTAACCAGCTTCATGTTTTCTCTACCAAGTCTTGCGGAGCGTGACACCGGTCTGCATGGTTATTAGAGCAGCTTCCTACCTTCGAAGTTGACCGCTGCGTTTTTACAAGTGGTACAAGTGACTGCACAACATCTGCCATCAACGGTCTGTAATCTGCCTCTGGTTGCACGCACATTGCTGCGATTGCTGCCACCTGAATAACCTCTTTCATTGAATACTGACCCTCCAATGCCGGATCCATAATTTCCACAACCTTCTCTCTATCCGTCAACCGTGGCAGTGCCTTTCATGCATGCGAGCAGATCAGGTGAATGTGTTAAACAGCTAAAATACATGTAAAAAACAGATCTTATCTCAAATAAATAGGATCGAGCACTTTATCATCATGTGATCAAGTATTTGTTTTATTGTAACTAAACCCTAGTTAAATGTAAAGGAAAGATAAGATTCCCACCCAAGATACCAGAACTCCTTCCCCAGCAGGTCTCTTAATATCGACTGGAACTCTGCCAGTAAGCAACTCCAAGAGAACAACCCCATAACTGTAGACATCTGATTTTGTTGTCAAATGGCCAGTTAATGCGTACCTACGCAGCACCATATAAAATAAAAATAAAAATAAAAAAACTATCTGAATGAGCTATTTCTTGGTTGATGTGGACGAAAATAAAAAGACTGAATTAGTGGAACTGTAATACAGTTTAGCCTTTGCTTCAAAGAACAATAGATAGATAAGCAATGCTTTTATGTAGAGAAAATGTTAAAGAATGTAATTAAATCATACTCAGGGGCAATATATCCCTGGGTGCCCAGCACTCTAGTAGAAACATGTCCACCAGCTTTGTCAGGTCCAAGCTTGGCCAATCCAAAATCAGAAACTTTGGCATGTAAATTTCTGTCCAGGAGGATGTTGCTGCTTTTAAAATCTCTATGAATCACCGGAGGATTAACATGCTCATGGAGGTATTCCAAACCCTTAGCAGCTTCGAGGGCAATTCTCAAACGTGTTTCCCAGTCCAAACTTATGGAAACAGTATTGGAACCTGCACGTTCAACCAACATAATCCTTATGCAAGTCTTCAACAGAAGGCATTTTTACAGGAAATTCAGTATCTAGAAGAGTGAGTCGGACATTAACAGAAAAATCAGCCTTATGTTCCACCCACATTAAGGAAGTTTGAAAAATAAGAATGCAAGGCATTGATAACTCAAACAAAGTGGATGATCGAGATTTGATCTTAATCTGTTCTTTTGTCATTGGGGTATCTAATGGGCCTTAGCCTACAAAACAAGGGCAGTTGTCCTCCCTCCATCCCCTCATCCGTGATGTAAACAGAATTCAATCTCTAGTTGCTTCTTACAACATCAAGTGAATTTACCAGCTATGCTAGCTAATCCGACAGCTTGAATTCAATCATGAGAGCTTGGAGGGGTTTGCTAGAGCCAATGTGAAGCCCATGCTCGTAGATGATCTCCATTGACCGAGTTGAACATGAGCAATCAGAAACATACTTGTCCCAAACAATATGCATGTACCTTGATGATAGATAGCTCTTAAGTTTTAGAATTGCTCACATATGCATGGTAGTCAACCAATACTAGCAGAACAAGGGGAACAAAACTATATAAAAAATATAGTTAAAGCCTTTTTACATGGAATTTATTTCGCTTAAGAACTGTAGATAAGATTGCATGTTTTCACATTTACATACACATACAGAATATTTTGTCTTTTCGTAGCATAATAGTGGATATTTGAAAGTATTTATACGGTACATATGACATGAAAAACATGTCACTAAAATATTTTTGAAGCCTTTGGTCAGGGTTTGGTCCCAAATGTGGCCCTAAAGTGACTAGCATTCCTGCTGCACAAAGACATACCTAAATTAGATCAGATGTAAAACTCTCAACTGCAGCGTCACCGCCAAATAATACAAAAGAAGAATCTTGTTCTTATAAGCAGTCACTTTTCTTCAATAGAACTAATCATACAAGTTAGACACTTACTTAGGCTAGCCTTTTTTCTGCTATTGTACGTTAGCCCTGTTTGCCCTCTACTTTAAGCTTTCCTAATAATGGCAGGAAGTGGATGATGGGATCAATAAAAATATATCAAAATTCAAAAACTATAATCCAAAACCTTGTGGCATATAACAAGAATTACTGGCTGGCGTTGTCTTTATTTCTTGTTGTTTCTGATAGAACTTGTATATCTTTTACATGCCTCACCTCTAGCAAACGTTTCTATAATCCATTTAAGAAATGTTTAAACAACCGCAAATAGAAATTAAGACAACTTACTAGTGATTCGATGCAAATGTTCTTGCAGACCACCATTTGGCATGAACTCATACACCAGCACTTTATGATTGTCATCTGAACAATACCCAAGCAATGCCAGCAGATAAGGAGAATGCAGGTGGCTCAGCAATTCCACCTAGAAATAAAAATCAACAGCCAATCAATAAGCTATTTACTAGAATCTGGAGATTAAAGATCAAATAAGCAAAGTGTGTGAAAAAAGGAAGAAAAAGAAAAGAAACTTGAGGCTCTCAATGCATGTGCACGTGCACTTGTGGGGATAATACGTGATGCATAAATTTTACTAAATATTTCCCCCCTTTGCTTGTGTTTGTGAGTGTGTGGATAAATGTCCTCTGTGTGAAAGACAATAAAGAGGTGAACTAAACCAGACCCTGCAAAATTATTCGGATGAAATTCATTTTCTGTTAAAGGGACTCGCAACCAAACTAGAAAAATTCTCTCCCTCGTACTTCTTGGTGGCAAACATGGCAGAAAATAAACATATCAAAATCAAACCTCCACTTTAAATTCATCTTCCCCCTGCTTCCCTGCTTGATCCATTAACTTAATTGCAACTTTCCTTCCATCGCTAAGGACTCCACGATACACTAATCCAAACCCACCATGCCCAACCACATTCGACTTGCTGAAACCACCAGTAGCTGAATGCAATTGCTTAAATGTGAACACGTTAAGGCCTTTCCCGGCAATAACTTCGAGATCTGTAAAGCAACCTTTGTCCTCATACCCTTCCCCTTGAAAGAAAATGGAATGAACACAAATGTACATTTATGTTATTACAATAAATAAATTAACCCAAAATGGGAAAATCTGGATGCTTATGAAAATAAGACGAATCCTCACACAAATAAATAGCAATGCTAACTAAAAGCATAAATTAAGAAGCCAAGTACAAATACATAAAAGCATCAAAACAATGCCAGCATTTCTTTAACAAATCAAAAGAAGAAAAATTTTCTCTAATTCTTTTCATTTTCCAGCAGTCAAACAGAGGCCGCAAATTTTGCAAAGAGCGAGAGTTGGTTTTCAGAAGAGAAAACAAAAGGGAACTTACTGCTGTGGTTTTTAAGGCGTTTGGAGAGCTTGTTACGTATATAGCAATAATAACTAAATGCAACCAGCAGGGAAGCCACTGTCAGTGAAGCCACCACCACAATGGCCACCAGAGCAATGCGTTCTTGCCTTCCATACTCATCATTCTCTGTTTCCATTTCCAGACCCTAACCCTAGAAGTAGAAACTGATTCGAGGGAGGGAAATTTATTGCGTGGAGTACTTTCTTTTGAAAGCTTTGGAGTTTGAGCCGTTTTCTTTCTACTGTGTTAACTGTGGAAAGAGAACTGTTGCCTTGTCTGTGGCGCGGACAATACACCGACTACTGACTCTTACTTTACACTGTACATTTCCCTTTTTTCTTTTTTTTCTTTTTTTCTTTTTTTTTTGTCTTTTTGAGCCTGGTGGACGAACATTTCAATCTTCTCGGATTTCGAAATTAAATCTTTTCGTGAACTATTATAGATATTTTACTATTGTGTATAATTTTATAATGATTAAAATAAAGGTACATTTGTTTTTTTTTTTTTCTGGAAAATGACTTTTTAAAATTTTTTATATTTATTTATAAAAAGTTTAGTTTTCTTTTAGAAAAGTATTTCGTTTTATTTTAGATAAAAAATATTTTTTAAAAGTTATAAAAAAATTAAAAATATCATATTATTTATTGATTATATCAAATTTGATTCTCAAATTTTTTATTGTTATATATATTTTATTTTTGAATATTTATTTTTCAATTTTATCCCTTATAATTTATTTTTTGTATTAACTTTGGTCTTTATTTTTATAATTATTATTATTTTTTAATTGAAATTTTTTATCTATCAAATTTGATCCTCATTCTTTTGATTGTTACTTATTTTATTTAAAATAATTTATGAAATGTTACTTATTATTAATTTAATTTCTTTATCCTTTATTTTTTTTAGATTTGATCTCTATTATTTTGATTATTATTTATTTTATTTAATATCATTTATGAAATTATATCTTTTTTTCAATTTCATTTTCATTCAACTTTTTAAATTTGTAAGATTTGTTCCTCGTTATTTTAATAAACTTGAAAAAAAATAAACATTAATAAGTTATTTTCCAATTTATTTTCCATTACATAACTAAAATACTGAAAAGTATTTTTCAATTTATTTTTCATTACACTACCAAATTATCGGGAAATAATTCACTTTTCCAGAATTTACTATAAAAAAAAAAAACTATTTTCCAACAAATAAATGGGGCCTAAATATTTATAACAATTATGTGATTTATATCCTCCAATGATAAACATTTATAGCAATTTTTTTATCCATGTTTTCAGGTAAAAAATATATTTTTGAGTTTAGTTTTTGTTTATTTTTCTTTTGTATATTTCATATTTTGGAATGAAAACGTGATTTTTTTTTATTAAATCTAAATTTTTATCATAGTTTTTATAAAACAAAAAATCATCCATTGATGCTTTGCAAAAGTATAAAAAAATAAAAGAATGATTAAATCAAAAAAATTATATAAATAATTGATAATAAAATATATAGATAGTTCTAGTAACAAGCTTTTAAAAAATTTCTATGAATTAAATTAATGTATAATTTCATAAATAAATTATTAATATTACCATAAAAGCTATAAAATGATGTCATAATTTGATAATTTGTAAATATTATCTTAATGGTTTCATTTTAAAATAAATAAATTAAGAAAGTTAAAAGGTGATGGACACCTGTAAAAAAAACATGCTAGAAGATACTGGACCTGACCCAAGAGCAAAGAGTCAGGCCCGTGTTACTCGTTATTTTTTTTTTATTATAGCACACAGCACGTTTTTTGTCTACACAAACAACTTGTCATCCACTGGTTTATTATCCAATCATCTTCGATAATTACAAGATTAGAGTCCGAGTTCTTAAAGGAAAAATATCTATTTTTTAATATGTTTTCAAATTTTTTTTATGGTTGGAATATAGTTGATGGAAAATTTTCCTTTTTCCTTTTCTATTCTTAATTTTCTCTTTTCTCCTGACAAAACATAAATAAAATGAAGTTTAGGATTAAAAAAAAATTCTAAAACAACAGAGATTAGATATGTAAAAAGTTGAAGCTTTAGGGACTACACTAAAATTTTATTAAGTGGGATGATAAAATAATAATAAAAATAAAGTTCGAAGATCAAATATAAAAAACAACTCATTATAAAATAAGCAGTGTTATTCGCAGTGGTCTTAGAGAAAGGAAATAGTGCGCACACAGTAAAAAAAATGTTTTATTTTAGTTTTTCTTTTTGTAATTATGATTTTTAATTTATGTTTAAATTGATATATTTACTAGAAATAAAAAAAAATAAGTGACTCCATTTGTATTTCAATAGATTTTGAGTGTAGAAAATTGTTTTTCTAAGATAAGCTTTCATGTCTGGAAAATATTGTAACTTAATTTATTTTTTAAAGTATTTTCTTTTTAAATCATAGTGGCATTTTATTTTTCAATAAAAAGAAAGCTCTTTTAAATCATTGTTATAAAACTTGTCCTAATCCATGTCCTAAACCACTAGTTTAATTTAGTAATTCGTACACGGTAAGCCTAGCTTGGATTAGGTTTTTATGTCAAAATGAGTAGGGAATAGATAACTGGATCTAGCTGCCTATGTTAAAATATTTTATTTGATCTTTTAAAAAATTCGAAATAATATTATTTTAATTATATATTTTTTTAAAAAATTAAAACCGAGTCAATCCAATTTAACCTCTAACCTCTAACCTCTAATTAAAGCTCTAACCTCTAATTAAAGCTTTGGATCGAATTATAAATCAAGCTAAATTTTATAAATATATTCTAGATCAACTAAACAAATAAAATTCAGATCACATATCTTGCTAGTGTCATATTATTCCACTTAACATATATCTTACCCATCAATTTATTTAAAAGTAAACATATATCTTACCCTAAATTATTTGATAAAGTTATCTATATATATATTATATATGAAAACGATACAAAAATATAAAATAAATTAATTTTAAAAAAATCAAAATTTATCCGAGGGCTAAGCATGCTATTTCCAAAAACTCTGCTTCCTTCATAGATCGTAACCTTGCTTTATGTGTTATGCAATTGTAATCCTCTGCTCCATATTTTCAAAGATATTTTAAAAATGAATGAAAACTAGATATGGAAAACAAATCTATAAGCTTAGAGAAAAGGCAAGACTCTTAGTCTTATACTAATTCATTGCAATTAGTTTTCAGAACCCATTTGAGAAATTACCCAAGATTCGAAATTAAACCCACCAGCCTATCTTTTAATCTCGCTAGAGCTTGCTCCATCTTCTCTCCCATTACCAATTCTAAAGCCAAATTTCACTCCAGACCGTCATTGCAAAACTTCCCAGTTATTCCATCATGCGCAACACTTCGGATGAAACTGTTTGGTTTGTGGAAACTCAAAATTATGCCTACCAACAAAATGATTTCGATTAAAAAAAAACCTCTAGAACGAAATGCATGTGAAACTAAATCAGCTTTTCTATACCAAATAATTTCTTGATAAAAACCAACAAGTTTGAGTGCTGTAATTGTGCTGGGACCAGATCACTTCAAGTGCACTTTGCTGTAGTAATCTACAGCTTTGGATAATGACTGTATTGAAACAGGGAATCCCTGCCCCATCTGCATGAAACAAAGGAAATTGGTTCGATTAGTTAGAAAACTAAACGCCCAAAAGAAAAGACCAGTGTCATGTATGGCTGTATTTATTTTACATGCTAAATATGCAGAAAGTGCATGTATCTATCACTCAGACATCCAGAATATTTAAATCAAGCAGTGGAATGGAACACCAAACACACCAATGAGTGAGCGCGCAAGCAGACATACACAACTATTAATAAAAAAACGAACTCCTCATATAGTTGAAGTACATTATTATTCTTGCAACCCGTATCAGAAACTGATAGCACACTGGAAGCTATCTAATATATCATTTACGCCTAATAATCCCAGCAGCAAAACGTATTTTGGATGTTGGGGCCCCTAGCTTATAAATGGTACTAGAGCTATACAGGCCCACTGCCTTGTTTTTCCTGACTTGCACTCCACATTGGTAGTATAAGAAGAAGATTCTAGATCCCCATGGCCCTCTTCTTCTTATCCCCTCACATGGATATTGCCAGCAACTTAAAAACTTCACCGCATTGTGGAGTACTAAGAAAATTCACTGATTTCAAAATACACGCATCTAAATAAGCTCCAAGTGCAATGACCAAGCCAGTATTTAGAACAGTCTACTCAGATAAACGGCGCTAGTATCAAATCCCAATTGGAATTCGTCAGAAAAGAATCCATCAAAGGGAGGGATGTGAGCAGAATCATCTAGTCATTACAAATCAGCTAGTTCCTAGGATAAAAAGAGAGAAAACGACAGCAAAATATCTACCACAACACAAATAAAATCAAACTAGTTGTCAGGATAGGAGGATGTTGGAACAAGAATTGTCTAATTGAAGCAAGCTAGTAAAAAACAAAGACGTTTAGTTTCACCATGAACTTATTGACGTTGTTGTGATCAATGTGAAAAATTTTACCACTTTGGTTATTGGTATAACAAGAAAAATAAACAAACAAGTTACAATGCAATAAAAAAACACTCAAAATGCCTGTTTATATCACTGTAGGATGCCACCATTCAATTGTTATAGCAGTTCAGCAGTATAGAAATGGTTTTGTTTAAGAACTTGTAAATAGGAACTAGTTTTGTTAAGAACTTGTAAATAGGTGAGCTAGCACAACAATAAAGATGACTCATGTGGTTGGTTCTATGAAAGGTCCGAACTATGAAAAGTACAAATCTTATTACTTTATGCTTCGGAGTCATGCTCGTGGCCTCAGTATGATCTTCATCATCAATAACTGCCCAAGCCTAGTTCACTATTTAACAATAGATTTATCTCCATCCTATTTATAAACTCATCACCGTAAGGTTTTTCTTGTTTTGTTCATTGTTTTTTTCTTTGTGGGCAAAGCTCCAATTTGATACTTTTGCATAAAATGCTTGCACTTCTCATTATTTGGGTTTTACTTTACATATCCAACTACACTACTAAATACACTAAGAACACAATATTATTTTGTTTCATTAGTTTGTGATTCGATCTTATATGTGTGAATCACAAGGAATATTTTTACTTTGTGGAGGGAGAAAACAATACTACAGGCAAAAAAGTACTGTAGGTATATAGGCTAAAACCAGGAGAAAATTGAAACTGGAACAATAGAATAAAGCTTAGGGTTTCTAGAGAAACCTCAACATTGTTACTCGGAAATTACAAATAGTTAGGAGACAAAAGTGTTAGAAATTTAGTTTTCAATGAGGCAAATGAGAAAGGAGATTTAATACTTTGAAATTTTGATAATAAACGTATATTTTTTATTTGGGACACAATGCAAAGGAGAGCATACTCTTTGCTGATCAGAGGGAGTATTTTTAACTTTTACGATGCCAGTGTGTGTTATTATTGCTCTACACCAAAAGCAATTTAGAGAGGTAATCCACTCAAAACCCCTCCGATTACATTCCTTTTGCACTAGCCAGGGCCTTTTTTTAAGTAAAAACTTTAATGAAGAATGCTGGTCCAAGAAGCACAAAAACAAGATTCTCATTTCACAAGACAGTGAACGTGCTAAATCTATATCAGCAAAAGGATCTTTAGAACATTACTCTCTACACCAATAGTTGATGCATCCAAAGAGAAATAAGTTTCTAAATTACTGCATTAGAGTTTTAATTCCGCGTATCCTAGTTTTTCTCATAAACTTGGCTAATTTAATAATTTTTTCTTACTTTGGATTAGAAAATCTTACTTACTGTTTAAAAAATTATAGTATATTAGGAATTTGGAATATCAATTAGAAGTCTTTTATTATTTTCAGTATTCCTTTTCCTATTTGGATTGCTAGTTTCCTATTAGTTTAGAATTAACAGGGGTTAACTGTAAAGCACCACCTATTCCATGTAGTAATAATAAAAAGGGAAATTAGGAGTATTTTGGTTTAGTTGAGAGATGCAGCCGTAGAATATTCTCTATTTTTCTTTTTCCCAAGTGAAACTTTGCTCTTGCTTTTCCTCCTATTTCTCTCTTGCTGTGGTAACCTCAAGTTCCTACTCACAGCTACAACAACACACTAATTCTTCCATAATCAAGCTCTAACCAACCCTAAGTTTTCCCATAAACTACAACATAGCTCACAAATTTCAAAACCTTTGTGAGACACAAACTAAAAGCTGTCCGGCTTCAAAAAAACAATTCTGATCTGTACACAAGTGTATACCCCTCCAGGCCCCCATCTTTCCCCTATATTGAACATGCTAATAACAAATAAAATCGCAACCTTGAGAACAGATACAATGTTCTAGTCTAGTGCAATAAAAAGCAAGTGCCAATTTTAAGTTGCTTTTTTTTCCAAAAACATCTTGATGTGAAAGAATAACTTTCTCTTCATTCCAGATTTCAGAACTTAGAGCTACGAAACGATACTTCATGAACACAGGCAGTTGGAATAAATCTAAAGTTCCAAAAACAATTTATGTTCAAACCTACGAAGATCACATACACACATGTCCAAAATCAATCAAGAAGCACTCCAAAGTAACTTAGAAAAGGGTTTATACGCTTACAGTGCTGGAAATATGGAAGGAGTTGACGTATCCAGCATATTTGGAAGCTGTGAGAAAGTAGATGAAATATTTTTGTTAGAATACTTAAAAATGTTTTGGTCATAGGCAACAGGCAGCACCATAACTGTTCTTTATTTACACAAAGAAGAGCAGATAAAAACAGGGGAATGTTGCCGTCAAATAACTGTTACAATCATTTGAGCACACTCCTAAGACATGTAAATGTTAGTCATTAAGAAACTAATTCTCCTAAAGGAATGGGATTACTATGTTTGGGAAACTAGGGTTGCTTGAGGCAAAAACCCATCTAGCTGGCAAAGACCAGCTACAGAATGGTTGATTAAAGCTTTGCAAAAACTGCCTTCACCTCTTCCCTATACTTTTAAGATCCTGAATTATCTTGGCTAACATGATAAGGTATCATATTTCCATTGGAGCATTCACCCTAATTTTCATAATGCATCCAAGATCATTTTACCCCACAAACAAAAAATTACACACAACAATAGAACAAATCCTGCTTACTCTTCTTTAAGCCTGCAGGCTTTGCTTGCAGAAGAGCATTCATAAATGCACCTACATTCTCGCGCAAAGACTCTTCTGTAAAACTTACCTGCAGAATGGCATTGTAACAACATCAAAAGGGAAAAAGGTTCCCAAACTCAGTTTTGAGAACATACCTTTAAAATGAAGTTGTCTTGGAGCAAGATAAGCGTACCTTTCCAAGTCCCACATGCACAATTGCTGTTTTTTCCATTTTAAACTTAATTTGATTCTTTTTTGCATTCTTTACTGCTTTAGAAACATCACTGACAACAGTACCTTGCTACAATAGAAATTATTTGAAGTGTATAAGAGAATGGAACAAATCAGTGATCATTAATAAATGATAGTTGCATTAATTGATGCTTGAAGATGATAAACTCACTTTAAGATCAGCATCAAACCTTGACGATTAAGAATCTTCCCCAGCTGGTGAATAGGGAAAAAATTGTTTAAACAAACAAGCCATAATTTTGACCAATCAAATAATTTGCAAGACCAATTCAGATGTAAAGACCTTAGCAATGCGAGGGAAAAATTGTGGAGTCGTGAAACAATGATCAAAGTCAATCTTGCCAGCTTCTGCATTGTGTAAATTCCAAGATTTAGTTAGTCAGAAAATATATCTCGAATTGAGATTCAGTATAGAGAGAGACAGTATAGAGAGAGTGAGAGAGAGAGAGAGAGAGTGAAAATGGTTCCATCCTTGGTTTTGTACAAAAGGAATAACAGTATTCGATGAAACATTAGAAATAGAAATCAGTTCGAACTGGAAATAAAGAAAGGACCCAAAAAGGGGCACGCTAGAAAGAAACTTAGACATAGAAACTTTCAAACCCTCTCTAATTTGGCATAGTAGAGATGGCATTATAGCCGTGAAAATTCTCAGTTGTTCTTATCATTAACACTAAAAAATGCACCATATAGAAATAACAGGATTATCCTCTTACTTGCAATTTGATCAATAAGTTCAACACCTCCAACAATATCAGCCCCCGCGGCTCTTGCTTCATCTGCATCTGCACCTTCAGCAAAGACAGCCACCCTGAGAGCCTGAACAATTGCAACAGTTGTCAGGTATGATCAAAAACTAAAATGAACAGAGACCCATGTCCAGAATAAGTTTAAGAAAAAGAAACTACCTTCTTACCACCGTGAGGCAAAGCCAAGGTGCCGCGAACTATCTGCAATGTGTATAAGAAAAGACATTGAAATCCATTGCAAAGAAAGAAGAAAACACAGGAAGAAATGATATAACATACCAGGTCAGATCGAGATTTATCTATACTCAATTTTACATGTGCTTCAACAGTCTCGTCAAAAGTATTCCTGGCATTAGCCTGAACAATAATTTACTACACAAATTAGCAACTCTTAGTAGGTAAATTATTATCTATGAAAATGATGAGAAAAGAGGACCTTGACTTGCTTAATAGCCTCATTCAAGTCAAAAAGAGGCTTCTTTTCCTTCTTAACAGGCTTGATTAATCTAGGAAAAGGCAGCACCACTTTTCCCTCCTCTTCCACAAACCTTAAAAGCTCTTCTCCCCAGATTCCTCCGCGCCTCAATCCTCATCCTCTCTCTCTCCATGTCAACATTATGTGCGTCCCGTCCTTGAACCCTGTCCTCCGGCAGCGGCGCAACCCGTGGTGCGTATGACACTGGAGTTATTGAAATGGATGGAGGAGCGTCCTTCATGTAACGGAAGTCCTCCCGACTCCAACCCATGCTCGTAGATGATCTCCATTGACCGAGTTGAACATGAGCAATCAGAAACATACTTGTCCCAAACAATATGCATGTACCTTGATGATAGATAGCTCTTAAGTTTTAGAATTGCTCACATATGCATGGTAGTCAACCAATACTAGCAGAACAAGGGGAACAAAACTATATAAAAAATATAGTTAAAGCCTTTTTACATGGAATTTATTTCGCTTAAGAACTGTAGATAAGATCACATGTTTTCACATTTACATACACATACAGAATATTTTGTCTTTTCATAGCATAATAGTGGATATTTGAAAGTATTTATACGGTACATATGACATGAAAAACATGTCACTAAAATATTTTTGAAGCCTTTGGTCAAGGGTTTGGTCCCAAATGTTGGCCCTAAAGTGACTAGCATTTCCTGCTGCACAAAGACATACCTAAATTAGATCAGATGTAAAACTCTTTCAACTGCAGCATCACCGCCAAAAGTAATACAAAAGAAGAATCTTGTTCTTATAAGCAGTCACTTTTCTTCAATAGAACTAATCATTACAAGTTAGACACTTACTTAGGCTAGCCTTTTTTCTGCTATTGTACGTTAGCCCTGTTTGCCCTCTACTTTAAGCTTTTCCTAATAATGGCAGAAAAGTGGATGATGGGATCAATAAAAATATATCAAAATTCAAAAACTATAATCCAAAACCTTGTGGCATATAACAGAATTACTGGCTGGCGTTGTCTTTATTTCTTGTTGTTTCTGATAGAACTTATATATCTTTTACATGCCTCACCTCTAGCAAACGTTTCTATAATCCATTTAAGAAATGTTTAAACAACCGCAAATAGAAATTAAGACAACTTTACTAGTGATTCGATGCAAATGTTCTTGCAGACCACCATTTGGCATGAACTCATACACCAGCAACTTTATGATTGTCATCTGAACAATACCCAAGCAATGCCAGCAGATAAGGAGAATGCAGGTGGCTCAGCAATTCCACCTAGAAATAAAAATCAACAGCCAATCAATAAGCTATTTACTAGAATCTGGAGATTAAAGATCAAATAAGCAAAGTGTGTGAAAAAAGGAAGAAAAGAAAAGAAACTTGAGGCTCTCAATGCATGTGCACGTGCACTTGTGGGGATAATACGTGATGCATTAAATTTTTACTAAATATTTTCCCCCCTTTGCTTGTGTTTGTGAGTGTGTGGATAAATGTCCTCTGTGTGAAAGACAATAAAGAGGTGAACTAAACCAGACCCTGCAAAATTATTCGCATGAAATTCATTTTCTGTTAAAGGGACTCGCAACCAAACTAGAAAAATTCTCTCCCTCGTACTTCTTGGTGGCAAACATGGCAGAAAATAAACATATCAAAATCAAAACCTCCACTTTAAATTCATCTTCCCCCTGCTTCCCTGCTTGATCCATTAACTTAATTTGCAACTTTCCTTCCATCGCTAAGGACTCCACGATACACTAATCCAAACCCACCATGCCCAACCACATTCGACTTGCTGAAACCACCAGTAGCTGAATGCAATTGCTTTAAACGTGAAACACGTTAAGGCCTTTCCCGCAACAACTTCGAGATCTGTAAAGCAACCTTGTCCGCATACCTTCCCTTGAAAGAAAATGGAATGAACACAAATGTACATTTATGTTATTACAATAAATAAATTAACCCAAAATGGAAATCTGGATGCTTATGAAAATAAGAACGAATCCTCACACAAATAATAGCAATGCTAACTAAAAGCATAAATTAAGAAGCCAAGTACAAAATACATAAAAGCATCAAAACAATGCCAGCATTTCTTTTAACAAATCAAAAGAAGAAGAAAATTTTCTCTAATTCTTTTCATTTCCAGCAGTCAAACAGAGGCCCCGCAAATTTTTGCAAAGAGCGAGAGTTGGTTTTCAGAAGAGAAAACAAAAGGGAACTTACTGCTGTGGTTTTTAAGGCGTTTGGAGAGCTTGTTACGTATATAGCAATAATAACTAAATGCAACAGCAGGAGCCACTGTCAGTGAAGCCACCACCACAATGGCCACCAGAGCAATGCGTTCTTGCCTTCCATACTCATCATTCTCTGTTTCCATTTCCAGACCCTAACCCTAGAAGTAGAAACTGATTCGAGGAGGGAAATTTATTTGCCGTGGAGTACTTTCTTTTGGAAAGCTTTGGAGTTTTGAGCCGTTTCTTTCTACTGTGTTAACTGTGGAAAGAGAAACTGTTGGCCTTGTCTGTGGCGCGGACAATACACCGACTACTGACTCTTACTTTAACACTGTACATTTCCCTTTTTCTTTATTTTCTTTTTCTTTTTTTTTTTCTTTTTTTTGTTCTTTTTTTTTTGTCTTTTTGAGCTGGTGGACGAACATTTCAATCTTCTCGGATTTCGAATTAAATCTTTCCTGAACTATTATAGATATTTTACTATTGTGTATAATTTTATAATGATTAAAATAAAGGTACATTTGTTTTTTTTTTCTGGAAAATGACTTTTTAAATTTTTTTATATTTATTTATAAAAAGTTTAGTTTTCTTTTAGAAAAGTATTTCGTTTTATTTTAGATAAAAAATATTTTTTAAAAGTTATAAAAAAATTAAAAAATATCATATTATTTATTGATTATATCAAATTTGATTCTCAAATTTTTTTATTGTTTATATATATTTTATTTTGAATATTTATTTTTTAATTTTTATCCTTGTAATTTATTTTTTATATTAACTTTGGTCTTCATTTTTATAATTATTATTTGCTTTTTTTATTATTTTTTTGAATTGAAAATTTTTATATTCTATCAATTTGATCCTTATTTTTTTTATTGTTACTTATTTTATTTAAAATAATTTATAAAATGTTACTTATTATTACTTTAATTTCTTCATCCTTTATTTTTTTTTTTTTAGATTCGATCTCTATTATTTTGATTATTATTTATTTTATTAGTATCATTTATGAAATTATATTTTTTTTCAATTTCATTTTCATTCAACTTTTTAAATTTGTAAGATTTGTTTAGCATCGTTATTTTAATAACTTGAAAAAAAATAAAATATTAATAAGTTATTTTCCAACTTATTTTCCATTACATAACTAAATACTGAAAAGTATTTTTCAATTTATTTTTCATTACACTACCAAACATCAGGAAATTTAATTCACTTTTCTATAATTTATTTTCCCAGAATTTACTATAAAAAGAGAAATTATTTTCCAACAAATAAATGGGCCTAAATATTTATAACAATTATGTGATTTATATCCTCCAATGATAAACATTTATAGCAATTTTTTTAAATCCATGTTTTTCAGGTAAAAAATATATTTTTGAGTTTAGTTTTGTTTATTTTTCTTTTTGTATATTTTATATTTTGGAATGAAAACGTGATTTTTTTTTTTATTAAAATCTAAATTTTTATCATATTTTTATAGAACAAAAAATCATTCATTGATGCTTTCCAAAAGTATAAAAAAAATAAAAGAAATGATTAAATCAAAAAATTATATAAATAATTGATAATAAAATATATATCGATAGTTTCTAGTAACAAGCTTTTAAAAAAATTTCTATGAATTAAATTAATGTATAATTTCATAAATAAATTATTAATATTACATAAAAGCTATAATGTTGGATAAAATGTTGTCATAATTTGATAAAATTGTAAATATTATCTTAATGGTTTCATTTTAAAATAAATAAATTAAGAAAGTTAAAAGGTGATGGACACCTGTAAAAAAAACATGCTAGAAGATACTGGACCTGACCCGAGAGTAAAGAGTCAGGCCCGTGTTACTCGTTATCTTTTTTTTATTATAGCATACAGCACGTTTTTTGTCTACACAAATAATTTGTCATCCACTGGTTTATTATCAATCATCTTCGGTAATTACAAGATTAGAGTCCGAGTTTTAAAGGAAAAATATCTATTTTTTAAATATGTTTTCAAATTTTTTTTATGGTTGGAATATAGTTGATGGAAAATTTTCCTTTTTCCTTTTCTATTCTTAATTTTCTCTCTTTTCTCCTGACAAAACATAAAATAAAATGAAGTTTAGGATTAAAAACAAAATTCTAAAACAACAGGATTAGATATGTAAAAAAGTTTTTGAAGCTTTAGGACCACACTAAAATTTTATTAAATGGGATGATAAAATAATAAAAAAATAAAGTTCGAAGATCAAAAATAAAAAAACAACTCATTATAAAATAAGCAGTGTTATTCGCAGTGGTCTTAGAGAAAGGAAATAGTGCGCTCACAGTAAAAAAATGTTTTATTTTAGTTTTTCTTTGTAATTATGATTTTAATTTATGTTTAAATTGATATATTTACTAGAAATAAAAAAAATAAGTGACTCCATTTGTATTTCAATAGATTTTGAGTGTAGAAAATTGTTTTTCTAAGATAAGCTTTCGATGTCTGGAAAATATTGTAACTTAATTTAATTTTTTAAAGTATTTTCTTTTTAAATCATAGTGGCATTTTATTTTTCAATAAAAAGAAAAAGCTCTTTTAAATTTCATTGTTATAAAACTTGTCCTAATCCATGTCCTAAAACCACTAGTTTAATTTAGTAATTCGTAGACGGTAAGCCTAGCTTGGATTAGGTTTTTATGTCAAATGAGTAGGGAATAGATAACTGGATCTAGCTGCCTATGTTAAAATATTTTATTTGATCTTTTAAAAAATTCAAAATAATATTATTTTAATTATATTTTCTTTAAAAAAATTAAAACCAAGTCATCCAATTTAACTCTCTAACCTCTAATTAAAGCTTTGGATCGAATTATAAATCAAGCTAAATTTTTTATAAATATATTCTAGATCAACTAAAAAATTAAAATTCAGATTCACATATCTTGCTTGTGTCATATTATTTACCACTTAACATATATCTTACCCATCAATTTATTTAAAAGTAAACATATATCTTACCCATAAATTATTTGATAAAGTTATCTATATATATGAAAACGATACAAAAATAAAAAATAAATTAATTTTTTTAAAAAAATCAAAATTTATCCGAGGGCTAAGCATGCTATTTCCAAAAACTCTGCTCCCTTCATAGATCGTAACCTTGCTTTATGTGTTATGGCAATTGTAATCCTCTGCTCCATATTTTCAAAGATATTTTAAAAATGAAAATGAAAACTAGATTTGGAAAACAAATGGATAAGCTTAGAGAAAAGGCAAGACTCTTAGTCTTATATTAATTCATTGCAATTAGTTTTCAGAACCCATTTGAGAAATTACCCAAGATTCGAAATTAAACCCATCAGCCTATCTTTTTCAATCTCGCTAGGGCTTGCTCCATCTTCTCTCCCATTACAATTCTGAAAGCCAAATTTCACTCCAGACCGTCATTGCAAAACTTCCCAGTTATTCCATCAAGCTCAACACTACGGAGGAAACTGTTTGGTTTGTGAAAACTCAAAATTATGCTTACCAACAAAATGATTTCGATTAAATAAAAAACCTCTAGAACGAAATGCATGTGAAACTAAATCAGCTTTTCTATACCAAATAATTTCTTGACAAAAACCAACAAGTTTGAGTGCTGTAATTGTGCTGGGACCATATCACTTCAGGTGCACTTTGCTGTAGTAATCTACAGCTTTGGATAATGACTGTATTGAAACAGGGAATCCCTGCCCCATCTGCATGAAACAAAGGAAATTGGTTCGATTAGTTAGAAAACTAAACGCCTAAAAGAAAAGACCAGTGTCATGCATGGCTGTATTTATTTTACATGCTAAATATGCACACAGTGCATGTATCCATCACTCAGACATCCACAATATTTAAATCAAACAGTGGAATGGAACACCAAACACACCAGCGAGTGAGCAAGCGGGCAGACATACACAACTATTAATAAAAAACAAACTCATCATATAGTTGAAGCACATTATTATTCTTGCAAACCGTATTAAAAACTGATAGCACACTGGAAGCTATCTAATATATCATTTACGCCTCATAATCCCAGAAGCAAAACGTATTTTGGATGTTGGGGCCCATAGCTTATAAATGGTACTAGAGCTGTACAGGCCCGCTGCCTTGTTTTTCCTGACTTGCATTCCACATTGGTAGTATAATAAGAAGATTCTAGATCCCCATGGCCCTCTTCTTCTTATCCCCTCACATGGATATTGCCAGCAACTTGAAAACTCAACTGCATTGTGGAGTACTAAGAAAATTCACTGATTTCAAAATACAAGCATCTAAATAAGCTCCAAGTGCAATGACCAAGCCAGTATTTAGAACAGCCTACTCAGATAAATGGCGCTAGTATCAAATCCCAATTGGAATTCATCAGAAAAGAATCCATCAAAAGGAGGAATGTGAGCAGAATCATCTAGTCATTACAAATCAGCTAGTTCCTAGGATAAAAAGAGAGAAAAATGACGGCGAAATATCTATGCACAACAAATAAAAATCAAACTAGTTGTCAGGATAGGAGGATGTTGGAACAAGATTTGTCTAATTGAAGCAAGCTAGTAAAAAACAAAGATGTTTAGTTTCACCATGAACTTATTGACGTTGTTGTGATCAATGTGAAAAATTTTACCACTTTGGTTATTGGTATAACAAGAAAAATACACAAACAAGTTACAATGCAATAAAAAAACACTCAAAATGTCTGTTTATATCACTGTAGGATGCCACCGTTCAATTGTTATAGGCAGTTCTTGAATGGTTTTTGTTAAGAACTTGTAAATAGGAACTAGTTTTGTTAAGAACTTGTAAATAGGTGAGCTAGCACAACAATAAAGATGACTCATGTGGTTGGTTCTATGAAAGGTCCGAACTATGAAAAGTACAAATCTTATTACTTTATGCTTCGGAGTTCATGCTCGTGGCCTCAGTATGATCTTCAGCATCAATAAACTGCCCAGCCTAGTTCACTATTTAACAATAGATTTATCTCCTATCCTATTTATAAACTCATCACTAAGGTTTTTCTTGTTTTGTTCATTGTTTTTGTGCAAAGCTCCAATTTGATACTTTTGCATAAAAAGCTTGCACTTCTCATTATTTGGGTTTTACTTTACATATCCAACTACACTACTAAATACACTAAGAACACAATATTATTTTGTTTCATTAGTTTGTGATTCGATCTTATATGTGTGAATCACAAGGAATATTTACTTTGTGGAGGGAGAAAACAATACTACAGGCAAACAACTGTAGGTATATAGGCTAAAACCAGGAGAAAATTGAAACTGGAACAATAGAATAAAGCTTAGGGTTTCTAGAGAAACCTCAACATCATTACTCGGAAATTACAAATAGTTAGGAGACAAAAGTGTTAGAAATTTAGTTTTCAATGAGGCAAATGAGAAAGGAGATTTAATACTTTGAAATTTTGATAATAAACGTATATTTTGGGACACAATGCAAAGGAGAGGATACTCTTTGCTGATCAGAAGGAGTATTTTTACTTGATGCCAGTGTGTGTTATTATTGCTCTACACCAAAAGCAATTTAGAGAGGTAATCCACTCAAAAGCCCTCCGATTACATTCCTTTTGCACTAGCCAGGGCCTTTTTTGAAGTAAAAACTTTAATGAAGAATGCTGGTCAAGAAGCACAAAAAAAACAAGATTTATCTCATTTCACAAGACAGTGAACGTGCTAAATCTATATCTAGGAAAGGATCTTCAGAACATTACTCTCTACACCAATAGTTGATGCATCCAAAGAGAAATAAGTTTTTTTTCTAATTACTGGCATTGGAGTTTTAATTCCGCGTATCCTAGTTTTTTGCTCATAAACTTGGCTAATTTAATAATTTTTCTTACTTTGGATTAGAAATCTTACTACTGTTAAAAAATTATAGTATATTAGGAATTTGGAATATCAATTAGAAGTCTTTTATTATTTGAGTATTCCTTTTCCTATTTGGATTGCTAGTTCCTATTAGTTTAGAATTACCAGGGGTTAACTGTAAAAGCACCGCCTATTCCATGTAGTAATAATAAAAAGGGAAATTATGAGTATTTTGGTTTAGTTTGAGAGATGCAGCCTAGAATATTCTCTCTTTCTTTTTCCCAAGTGAAAACTTTTGCTCTTGCTTTTTCCTCCTATTTCTCTCTTGCTGTGGTAACCTCAAGTTCCTACTCACAGCTACAATAACACACTAATTCTTCATAATCAAGCCTCTAACCAACCCTAGTTCCCATAACTACAACCATAGCTCACAAATTCAAACCTTTGTGAGACACAAACTAAAAGCTGTCCGGCTTCAAAAAAACAATTCTGATCTGTACACAAGTGTATACTCCTCCAGGCCCCCATCTTTCCCCAATATTGAACATGCTAATAACAAATAAAACCACAACTTTGAGAACAGATACAATGTTCTAGTCTAGTGCAATAAAAAGCAAGTGCCAATTAAGCTGCTTTTTTCAAAACATCTGATGTGAAAGAATAACTTTCTCTTCATTCCAGATTTCAGAACTTAGAGCTACAAAACGATACTTCATGAACACAGGCAGTTGGAATAAATCTAAAGTTCCAAAAAACAATTTATGTTCAAACTACAAAGATCGACATACACACATGTCCAAAATCAATCAAGAAGTACTCCAAAGTAACTTAGAAAAGGGTTTATATGCTTACAGTGCTGCAAATATGGAAGGAGTTGACGTATCCAGCATATTTGGAAGCTGTGAGAAAGTAGATGAAATATTTTTGTTAGAATACTTTGGTCATAGGCAACAAGCGGCACCATAACTGTTCTTTATTTACACAAAGAAGAGCAGATAAAAACAGGGGAATGCTGCCGTCAAATAACTGTTACAATCATTTGAGCACACTCCTAAGACATGTAAATGTTAGTCATTAAGAAACCAATTCTCCTAAAGGAACGGGATTACTATGTTTGGGAAACTAGGGTTGCTTGAGGCAAAAACCCATCTAGCTGGCAAAGACCAGCTACAGAATGGTTGATTACAGCTTTGCAAAAACTGCCTTCACCTCTTCCCTATACTTTCAAGATCCTGAATTATCTTGGCTAACATGATAAGGTATCATATTTCCATTGAGCATTCACCTAATTTCATAATGCATCCAAGATCATTTTACCCCACAAAAAAAAAAATTACACACAACAATAGAACAAATGCTGCTTACTCTTCTTTAAGCCTGCAGGCTTTGCTTGCAGAAGAGCATTCATAAATGCACCTACATTCTCGCGCAAAGACTCTTCTGTAAAACTTACCTGCAGAATGGCATTGTAACAACATCAAAAGGGAAAAAGGTTCCCAAACTCAGTTTTGAGAACATACCTTTAAAATGAAGTTGTCTTGGAGCAAGATAAGCGTACCTTTCCAAGTCCAACATGCACAATTGCTGTTTTGTCCATTTTAAACTTAATTTGATTCTTTTTTGCATTCTTTACTGCTTTAGAAACATCACTGACAACAGTACCTTGCTACAATAGAAATTATTTGAAGTGTATAAGAGAATGGCACAAATCAGTGATCATTAATAAATGATAGTTGCATTAATTGATGCTTGAAGATGATAAACTCACTTTAAGATCAGGCATCAAACCTTGACGATTAAGAATCTTCCCCAGCTGGTGAATAGGGAAAAAATTGTTTAAACAAACAAGCAATAATTTTGACCAATCAAATAATTTGCAAGAGCAATTCAGATGTAAAGACCTTAGCAATGCGAGGGAAAAATTGTGGAGTCGTGAAACAATGATCAAAGTCAATCTTGCCAGCTTCTGCATTGTGTAAATTCCAAGATTTAGTTGGTCAGAAAATATATCTCGAATTGAGATTCAGTATAGAGAGAGACAGTATAGAGAGAGAGGTGAAATGGTTCCATCTTGGTTTTGTACAAAAGGAATAACAGTATTCACTGAAACATAAGAAATAGAAACCAGTCGAACTGGAAGAAAGGACCCAAAAGGGACACGCTAGAAGAAACTTAGACATAGAAACTTTCAAACCCTCTCCAATTTGGCATGGTAGAGATGGCATTATAGCCGTGAAAATTCTCAGTTGTTCTTATCATTAACACTAAAAAAATACACCATATAGAAATAACAGGATTGTCCTCTTACTTGCAATTTGATCAATAAGTTCAACACCTCCAACAATATCAGCTCCCGCGGCTCTTGCTTCATCTGCATCTGCACCTTCAGCAAAGACAGCCACCCTGAGAGCCTGAACAATTGCAACAGTTATCAGGTATGATAAAAAAAATTAAAATGAACAGAGACCCATGTCCAGAATAAGTTTAAGAAAAAGAAACTACCTTCTTACCACCGTGAGGCAAAGCCAAGGTGCCGCGAACTATCTGCAATGTGTATAAGAAAAGACATTGAAATCCATTGCAAAGAAAGAAGAAAACACAGGAAGAAATGATATAACATACCAGGTCAGATCGAGATTTATCTATACTCAATTTTACATGTGCTTCAACAGTCTCATCAAAAGTATTCCTGGCATTAGCCTGAACAATAATTTACTACACAAATTAGCAACTCTTAGGAGATAAATTATTATCAACGAAAATGATGAGAAAGGAGGACCTTGACTTGCTTAATAGCCTCATTCAAGTCAAAAAGAGGCTTCTTTTCCTTCTTAACAGGCTTGATTAATCTAGGAAAAGGCAGCACCACTTTTCCCTCCTCTTCCACAACCTTAAAAGCTCTTCTCCCCAGATTCCTCCGCGCCTCAATCCTCATCCTCTCTCTCTCCATATCAACATTATGTGCGTCCCGTCCTTGAACCCTGTCCTCCGGCAGCGGCGCAACCCGTGGTGCGTATGACACTGGAGTTATTGAAATGGATGGAGGAGCGTCCTTCATGTAACGGAAGTCCTCCCGACTCCAACCTTGTTCTTGCTGACTTCTTCTTCTGGGAGGTTGTTGCTGCTGTTGTTCTTGTTCTTGGGAATTTTCTTGGCTCTCATGTTCAGATCTTACTGGGTAAGAGACTGGTTCGATTATTAAGGGATCTGGGTGTTGTTTTGGTTCAGAGCAAAAATATCTACGGAAATGGGAGCTGGGCAACCACAAACACCTGCGGCCACCCTGCTGGGACAATAGGATTTTCATGGCTGCTGCCATTTTGATGTTGCTACAATTTACAGACGGAGGGGGATTATCAACATTTGGGCTTCTGGGATTTTTTGAGGTTTAGGGTTTAATACTTTAAGCCTCGTTTCTTAAAGAAAAAACTATTCTTGTTACTGATTGAAGATTTCTATTTAGTCCTTGATAATTATAAACTCAACAATGTTACACCTTAACTATTATAAATCTTGCAATACTACCCTTTCAGGAACTTGAGTGAACATTATTGGCCTTAGCATGACCATAGTAAAAACATTTGGGAAGATGGAGAGAGAGACGCGTAGAAAAACATCACTAAGATAGTTAATCATTAATAAGTTTTATATGATTCAATTAAAAATGATAAAGAATCAATAAACATCACCACATGATCTATTAAAAGAATTAATTGAATCTATTATAAGTTTTAAAACTAAAAAAAATAAAAAATAAATTTAATGGACTAAGTCAAAAGTTCGGATTAAAAAATTATAAATTTATTAGAATGGAACCTTCATGTACTCTTTTTTATCATATATAAAGCTAAATGAAATTTTATTATAATATTAGTGGTCTTAGAAACTATACATCTTTAAGTTTTACATTCATATATAGTAAATCCAGTAACCTATCCATGCGAGAGCGAATGATGAATTTGAAATAAGGCTTTAAAGTTTGCTAGTAAGTAAGGAAAGTTTAAAAAAAAAATCCATATGATTTATGCATTTTTATAAGAAAATGATTTAATTACATATAAAATCCTTATTTTGCAAGGGTTGTTTAAGGTAAGATCAACTAGGCAACAATTTTTATTTTGTAAAGATTCTTTATGCATAAATAATCATTATTATTCAAGGGCATTAGAAGTGGTTTTTTGTTTATTTTTTTCAAAACATATTTTTATGCTAATAGATATAACTTTTGATTCAATTTTTTTGGATGTGGCTAAAATTTTGGTTGAATATTCTAAAAGCCCTTTCTCTGTAAGTTTTTGTAAAATTAGAGTTTGAGAAGATCTTATAATAAAGCTCAAAAACTATTATATAGGGATTACATTGTTTTTCTAGTTGATTTAGAATTGTTTTTTTTATTTTATTTAGAAATCTTTCAGAAGACTTGGATTATTCAAAAATAATATTTCGTGAGGCGAGGTTGCTCACATTTTTAATTATTCATCGAAATCTTTAGGACTTATCAAATATTAATTATCTTTGTGGTGTTCTTTCTTATATTTTTAGTTTTTTAATTCTTTATAATTAAAAGGTTGAGGTTTTATCAAAATAATTAGCTCTTTAGTTTAAGTAATTATTAGCTCGAGTTTTTTTTATTTTTTTTTGTATATCTTGTATGTGAATCCAAAGGCTCTTAGTCTCTAAGTTCACACCATGAATTCTTAAAGCATCCACATCCATGAATTTTTATTTTTTTAGTTAAAATAACTAAAAAAAATTTTAGTTAACTTTGTAAAAAAAATAATATTATAACACTCATGCTTTTAAAAACAGAAAGCCAAAAATATTTTATTATTGTTTTTTAAATTGATTATTTTGAATCATTTTTTTAAAATTCAAATACTATAATAGTTATATTTCAACAATTATATTCCTAACAACTATATTTTTATGTATGTTATTTTATATTGTTGATAGCTTTTAAATTATGTTAAAGAGTTTTTTAAATTATTTATTGACAAACTTTTGAAAATAATTATTTGATTATAATATTAATTAAAAAATGCATAAACTTCAAGAAATATTAAAAATTTAAACACTTTTACTGATTAGGTCAACTGCCCCACCCCTCATTGGAGGGTATTTTACCCTTTTAACACAATTGGTAAAAAATATTAAGAAAATGATGCACAAAAAAAAATTAAAAAACAACACAGTTTTAACATAACCATGATTTTAAATATTGACTTTTTAACAACTTTTATTGAAAATAACGATTGTCTATTCAAGAAATCAAAAGTGAAATTAACATATACAAAAATCAACATAAAATTCTATGAAGATCCAATGGTCAAGATATAAGATTCAAAATCTATTGGATAAAAAATAAGATGAAAGATAAGCTGAAATGATATGAGAAAGAAATAAAAGAAAAGGGAAAGGGAAAGAAAGAAAGGAAGGGTTATTGAGAATATACCGAGGCTCTCTTTTTACACACATGATACAATTAAAAAGATATCAACAAGATAATTCTAACCGCGTCCATGAAAGATCACCAAAGAAGATCATAGTTGATTAGTGATTTTGATTGGAGCTAACCAAAACCTAAAAATTATCCTAAAACAAAATTACTAATCAATTATGACCTCATTCAATGGTCTTTAAAAATCATCTTCTCTAATTTTTATAATAGTACAAAGTGTGTAAAAAATAGAATCTTGGTATGTCCACGATGAACCCAATTTTTTCTTTTCCTTTTTTTTTTTTCATGTCATATCAACTTATCTCATATTTTATTTCTTGACTTGTGTTAACTTTATAAGTTAATTAATTTACATTAAACATGTACATTTGATTTCTGAAACAACTGTCATTTTCAATATCTACTGTTACAAAACTAATATTTTGAATCATGATTTTTCAAATAATTTTATAACATATTTCATTTGATCAAAACTTTTACCAGCTTGCATTATTATTATTATTTAAAAAAAAAAAAAAAAACTCAATTTTGAAGAGTATTCTGACAATGACAAGATGAAACTAAATTCGAAAAAGAAAATCCATAATGTGCTGAGTGAAGATGGAAATTGCAAGACAACACATTATTTTCAGATAAACTTGTTATTTGCACCCTGCATTTTCACCATTTCATCAAACGAGCCGTTTTACTATCAATTTGATCAAATGAGCCCTCGTATTTTTCATTTCAGCCAATTAAATACAATTTATTAAAATTGAAAATTTATGTCAGTAGTCTTCTTTACTGTTTGAGTCATTATCATTAACTTACCCTTTTATTCTCGTTAATATCATCATCACTCACTCCTTCATTGAGTGCCTTTTTTTTTTTTTTTTGGTATGCTATGTTCACTTGATTGAAATCGAAAATACAGAAACTCAATTGACCAAAGTGAAAATGAAGGGGCTTTTTGATAATTTGATGAAAGCCCATGGCGTAAAAAATGAGTTTTACCTCTTATTTTCTTTGGATCTATCTTTAATAAGTCAAAGAACTGTTCTACAGAATCACATGTAGCTAGAGTCCCCCATTAGTAAGGTGAGCATGTCGTCAGGAGTTAAGAATGTTGTTCCACCAAGAATCAACTCTACGTCGGGTCTTCCACTCTCAGATAATGCCTCTTGAACTTCACGCACCTTCTCAACAGACAGGGGAAAAAAATGGTTAATTTTTAGCTTTCAATTACTTTGAGAGCTATATTTCTACAGGAAAAACATGAAGCTGTTAACATGCAAGTAATCTATGATACCAAATGTTCAATTAAAAAACGCGTTTAAGAAAGATAAGAGAGGATAATGGTGATGGTGAGCTAGTCACCGAACCTTAAATTTTTTCAGGACAGACTTAATTGTTTCGTTTAGAGAGAGAGAGAGAGAGATGACAGGAGGTACAAAAGTTGGGAAAGCTCATAAAATCCATACCTCAGCCGCGTTGATGCCCCCAACTACAAAAACCATAATGATATTTTGGTCGGCCAGACTTGGTTTTGTCTGCAGAATCCAAAAATAAAGTTCAGAATATGTATCATGATTCATTAAGTATATTTAGAATTTACGAGATCGGAACTTGCCTGTCCAAGACCAAATCTTCCAAATCCACTTTTAAAAAGTCGCCCCACGGTAGTGGAATGGTACTCCAAGCCGGGTACATCATACTTTCCCAACACTCTGGTCAGAAGCTTATAGATTAAACTCTTATTTGAGTCAGAATCACCAGTGAAGTTACTTTCCGAAGAAAATGTCCCTTCTCGCAGTGATAAATTCCTCTTAACAGTAGATAACTTGTGAAGAGATTTGAAAAGGTTGTCCACCCTGTCAAGCAACTCCAGCTTCAGCTGCATGTCACTATATGCCTGTTTTTTATCCTTCTTATCATCATCTTCTTCTTCATCACCCCATTTGCCCCATTGATCATCATCAAATTCTAACAGATCAGACGATGCTTCTATTGTGTCTTCAGACTTTTTTCTGTTTAAGTTAGCCTCAAGCTCTTCTGTTAGACCATCGAGAAACTTAAGTTTCACCACTGGTGCATTTTTGAGAATCGCATCCACAATAGCTTCCTTTAGAAAATGCTCCTCTTTCCAAGAAAATGGGCCACCAGACCCAGATGTAGGGAAATTCTCACCAGCTAATATATATCCCACTGTCATAAGGAGCAAAGCATCTTTAAAAGAAAGTAACCCTTGCAAATGCTCTGTTTTCTTGTCTCCATCTGATCCCAGCATGGTACTCTTATGGATAAGATCACCAATTTGAGCTCCAAGACTCTGGCTTGTATCTCCTGCAGTGGCACTCAATATTTTCTCAGCACTGGCAAATGCATTCCATCTGGTACTATGTAATTCGTCAAGCGCCACAAGTACAGCTGCTCCTAACTGAATTATTCCTTTATTTCTGATTAATGATGACTGGCTTTTTGCCAGTGCTCTGATCATAGGTTGCAACTCTGATTTTGTAGCAAAACCAGGACGAATTTTTACATTAACAGTGATATTTTGCCGACGTAGTGTTTCCTGAAGCCACTTCTTTACCAGCAATGCTCCATCTTTTGTTCTTCTGTCCAAAATAGCTTCCATATATGGTGTTCCACGAAATGTTTCAGTGGAAACAAAGGATCCATTTAGCAGCTGAATCTCAGAGAGAAAAGACTTCCCATCATGAACTTTATTGCAGAGATTTACCAAGTCCACAGTTTCAGGAGAAGAATTGCAGGCACCCCACCCACCTAGAAAAGCTTCAATTCTTTCTGCAAGCTGAGAATCATTTGTATCGGATTTTTCTTCTTGTAATATTTTTCCAAGTGGTATCTGAACATCAAGAGGTGCACGTTGTAGGCTAGAAGGAACAAGTTTGAGTTGGGTTTTTGAGCCTTTCATGGAGGAATTGGATGTTGTTCTTTCTCTTCGGGGCAAAGATGAAAACATACAATCAACAAGTGAATCCCCATGGCAGCATGGAGTAAGGAGATCAAATGTGCGATCAATGAGTAACAGCCCAGCAGAACGTTTACGGCGCCCCACATCATAAAGACTTGACATGTCTGTCATAATCTTCCCAACAGTCTTTGATAAATCACCAAGGGAAAATATTTCCGTTTTCAGGTCCATCTGCAAATTTCAAAAACCAAAACCAAAGCTGTTACACTGAACTGTCAATGATGTCACAGTAAGTAACCAAAAAAATGCAGGAAAGAAATTGGAGAGATGATTTGTAATTTGCATTCCAAGCTTTAATATAGTTTAGAAAACCCCATAAATTGTAAGATTTCAACAACAGCCTACTTTAATGATTGTGTATTTGGCAATACCTTGCGAAGTGCTTTCTAGCTGAAAATGCATCAAATTGATGTCTCCTTTTTTTTTTTTAAGGTTTTGACATTCCATATCAAAACCATCAAAAAAACACCCAGAAAACATTGATTTGATGCAATTTCTGCTGAAAAGAACTTTGCCAGAGCACATACAAAAATCACTTATGATCCTGCCTCCAAACTGTACTCAGCTGCCAGTCAAGAACATGCCTGAGAAATGCTTTCCATAATGAGAATACTTGACTAACATTATTTTTTTCCTAAAGGAAAAATGCTTCTGGAATTTACCAGTTTCAGTTCTGAAAGAAGTAAGATTGTTCACGGAGAATAACTCTAAATGTGCTTTAGAGATTTCATCCCTTTGAAACAAGAAAATAAAATAAAATTGCCAGGGTTTTCATCATCTCAGCTTTCATATAATCCAATGTTTTTTATACTGTGATAATATAAAGAAAAAGAACACTGTGATTATAGAGGTATTTGCACAAAACTCTCAAGGAAAATATCTATAATAAATAAACTAGTGTACACTGAAGGAGGAAAATAAACTTGCATGTGTTTAAGAAGATGCACACTCGCTACCTTAGCAGCCAGATGGTAAAGAAAATGCGCTGTAAGAAGGGCCCCAGGAGGAACATCATCACCATCAGGAGGCACTCCAGTACTTATAGGAGGCAATCCAGGGCTAAGAGAATCCTCATGTTTGGCTGACAAGTATGCTTCAGAAACTGAACCCTCTGAAGGCAACACAAAAACTTTAGGAGAAAAGGGACACAAAATCATGGGAAAGTGATGCACCGAAACGACCAATTTTTTCCCTAAATATTCTGTATGGCTATCTCCAAAAAAATATTTCCCACTTGAAGTAGCTTCAGAGTGAGAGACATCCTCTTCACTGGATGTGAGCCGTGACCATCCTTCATCTTCAAAGGTTAAACTTTCCTGGAAGTTGCTGACCTCTGGGTGTGAAGCTTTTTTCTGATTCTTCTTCACAATCTCCTCATAATCTTGAAGAAGCAAGATTTCATACTCATGGAATGCATCCGGTCCCAGAGGTGAATCAGGGTAAGCTGATTGGGCTAGCTACAATTGGCAAAGCATTTAGTAAGATTTAACCTCACAAGGCAAATTAGCAAATTATAAGTAGAATCCATAGATATCCTCTCAAATATAAGAAGTTTGGGATTGAGGCTTAATTTTTGTTGCATTCCAAAGAAATACCTCAGAGATAGATGTAAATACTGTACATTGATGAACACCTTTATGTGTACTCAGGCAACGTAGAATATATCGATGTGCATCGCTTAGTAGACGAGATGTCATAACCACAATTTTCAATGCAGGATCGGAATTTGAGTTCCAATTAACCACCTAGAGAAAGAATCCATGTGCAAAAGTGCTGCATGAGACTTGAAATTAAAAAAAACAAAAAAAGGAAGAAATAACATGACATGCGGCAGTGAGATAGCTTTATCTTAGTTAGAAAAGTAACTTGGCAACGTCCAAATTGATCATAGATCAAACATGGATACACACAGCCAACAGGTGTATGTGATGTGAGTGTAAAAATGTTTAACTATTGGTGCATTTTTCATATACAAGAAGCGTTTCTTTGAGCTTTGAGATTGTTCAACATTAAACAATTATACTGTAATTAAAAAGAAAAAAACTATAGTTTGTTTCGTCAATTTGATTCCATCTTTTTCTACGATTAGTATCACAGCCTAATTCAGAGACAAGAGAAGGAAACAAGTTCTGCTGAGCGAGTTGGTTTTAGTTTAAAGCTTCTGGGGAGAACTAAACGGCATGAACTTGATGATCAGAACTATCAAACAAAGCAAATGAAAATGTCGATTTACTCCATTGATGTTATATATATATTTTGAAACAAATGCTGACCGAATCAAGCGAACACATGTTTTCCAGGCTGCAAATAGCTCTCACTCCAAGTTTGAGTAGCACAGGAAATGCTCCAGCGAATTGGAAACTTTCCGTGCATCCAGAATCGAGATAAAGAATGGCACCCTCAACATGCTCTGATATCTAACCAACAAACATAAAATTCAGAAACATATAATCAGAATTGTAACTGAAGAAAAACAAAATGATTCAATGACACCCAATAACTAAGATCTAGAAACCAAAATTGACCAGAAAAGAAACCTTACTTGGGCAATGGAATCAAGGCATGATTTGATTACATCGACCACAGCCATGTTTAAAATGAAACCCACTTGTCTTGCAGGCCTAAACTCGTTGTGACTCCCAGATCAAGATTTGGACAGAAAGAAGGTTTCTCTGAAGTGATTTTCCAAGGACCGATAGCTGAGGAAATTCCACTGGAAGCAAAAGCATTAAGAATCTACAGAGCAGTGCTGATGGAAAGAAACACCGCAGGGAGAACCCCAATAGAATGTATTGATGCAACTAGCATATGGGCCTGAGTCCGGTCGAGGGTCCACCAAGAAAATTTTGCTGTTATTTTTTAGCCAACCATAAATGTAAACTGTAAAATCAAACCAAATGGATTGTACAATTAAGGCCCCACCAGAAGCCCAAACCCATTTTATTGATGATTTTTATTTTTATTTTGTAATTCTTGAAACCATGTAGACAAAATATATTTATTATTTCTCTCGGACTTTTTTATGTCGCCTAGCCTACCCTGAAAAGTATTAAACATTGAATGAAACTTATGATGCCCTGTTGCTATGCTTTATTAGATGCTAAATATTGAAATTCGGAAAATGGTAGTATAAATTATTCTCTTTTCTGTTTCTTTCTATTTCTAATAAATTATATTACTTTGATATTAGTGTAACATGAGATGGGTTTTTTTATACATGCATACATACATATACATATACATATACATATGTACATGTATATGCATATGGCAGTGTGGATAAATAGAAGTTTTGATGGGATTGTTTTCAATTTCTTCGAAGGGGCTAACCATTACTAAGATTGATGATACAAGATATTAGAATCATATATACACCAAGAAAACAAGGTGAGATTTTTAATTTGTCTTAGAGAACAAATAAAACTCAATTTGTATACGAATAAAAAATATTTATGAAAAAAACTTCAAAAGATCTTTTTTTTTTCAATGTAATTTCTCTGTGATCAAATATCAAATTTAATATTTATAAAAATGTCACTTAAAATAAAAAAACAAACCAAAAAAAAGGTGAAAACACTATTCACCTAGACACATTACATGTGGATGGGAACAATATTTTCACTTTCTTACCATTTGAAAAACATTTGATAAGCTAATAGTTAATGGTAGAATCATCTTTGCAATAAGAATATTTTAGGGATTTTTAAATTGATTAGGCACACGATGAATATTCTATATTTTGATGGCAGTCAATTTACATTACTACCCTTAAAAAAATTTTTTATTAAGTAGCTATTGTTTTTAATGATTGGCAATATCCACAATGAAATGACAGAAGTCTCTAACTATTTTTATTTCTTCTCTTTTAAGTATAATATCAATATTTTATTTGTTTTAGTTAATAATTGCTAAATATTTTGTGTAGTTTATTTGTCATCATTGTTTAAGATTTCAAATCAGATTATTACATTAATTAATTTTATTGGATTTAATTAAGTTAATGATACGAATTAAATTTTTTATTTCTTTAAAAATATCATGATTGCCTAAATATCCTTGTAGTACATTAAAAAAATTAACTAACGGGTGACCAACTAGTTTATCTTAATAAACAATAATAAAAAAAGTCTCCCGGAGTTTAGAAAGCTTTTAAAGTCATTTCAAAGGTATTTCCGTGCCTTAGTAATGAAAAGAGCTGTAGCATGATGATGTTGCGAGTATTGAAGACACGGCCATATTCAATTGGTGTTCTAAAAGTTAAGACATGTTTGTTTGTTTGTTTTTTTATTGTTTTTCATTAAGGCTTTTTCTTACCATAACATGTGCAGTACTTGCATCAATATTGGTGCATGATTTGTGATTCAATTATGGTTAGCCTTATTATTACAAGCTTTCTCATCGTACGCAAGTAATTGTACTGATTTTAATGGCAACTTTGCTTTTTGAGAGATAGATATTGTCGGGGTGATTGTAACGAGATTATTTTTAAAATGATTTATATTAAAATAATATTATTTTTTATTTTTTATAATTTATTTTTTAATATTAATAAATCAAAAGTTAAATTACGAGGAAAAACACTATGTTTAATTGAAACAATAGTGTTCTTTTTGTTTTTTTCGTAAATAGATGATATGCGAAAATCAATCTGCTTTGTTTTTCCATATTTGAATCTTAACATGTCCAAAAATCCTATTTGTTTTTATAATTTAAAAAAATTTAAAATTTATTTTTTTATCTTAATTTAATATTTTAAAATCATTTTGATATACTAATATTAATTTTTTTTTAAAATAATAATAATAAAAATATTATTTTAATATATTTTTAAATGAAAAAATTTTAAAAAACAACAGAATCACACTTTAAAACACTTTTTATTAGTCTGTGCAAAATTAGTTCTTTTAATATTTTTAAATCATTTGTTTTATTCTTGTTTTCCATGTTTTTGGAATTAACCATAAAAATCCTGAATTCAATAGAAGAAACATTTAGTTTGAAACCTAATTATAGATTTTATCATTGATTGTCAATTTAGTGTTCAGAATTTGAAAAGTATATGATCTGCTCATAAAACATTGGAAAGACAAATGAAAGAAAAACTAAAAATACAATTAATTATTGTGAATTAAAACACTAAAATTATGCGGACGGACCTGCAGCAAGGGGCAGGCCATTTGCTAGCACAGCCTCATGTAACTGTATTTTACACAACAACAACCCTGCAAGCTAAGCCTCAACAGTATCTCTTTTCATAACATTATTTGAATCGAAGACGTGAAGAACAGATCATGTACAAAGCAGACCCCCCCTCCACTCCTTTTATCACAGAAACAAATGAATCTCCAAAGCTTTACAGATAAGCCCTACATATACAGGAATGATACATAAACGTGTGGACAGTATCTTTTTCTGTGCAAGTAAATTGACAAGATTTACAAGGAAATAACATGGCGTGGCTTCTTATTGGATGATAAGAGCAGGGGATTTTGATTTCCGGTTGCGAAATGTATCCTCTTAAAGAACTGAAGGAGCACCTTGGGAGAGAAAGATATGGACATGGCAAATATTTTACAGAACATCAAGACCAGTAACGGTGGCACTCTAGCAAAGTAAATGCCGGCGCCATCGGACTCTTGAGGAGCCTCGTCTTCTAAGTTTCCGGTATTGGTGTAAGCAAATCCTGATAATAAAAGAAATTGTGTGTAAGCACAACCAGTCAGGTAACAAAGGAGTTAAACAGGGAGGAGACAAGCTACATGATTTACCTCGGAAAAGCGCAAATGCCCATGCTGTAGATTAGCGGTCCTGACAATTGTTTCCCACTTCGGGTCACCGGAGAATGTTTTGGAAGCTTGGACTCTAGAATGTAAATGCATACCAAGAGGAGACCTTGAGGACGAATTCCTTGAGGAAATAATAGGTAGAGTACGCTTTAGCCAAGACTCTGACGGAGATTTTGGCAGAGGTGGGGGAAGAAGTAGCTGTGTATAGCAGCCAATAGAACTCTCTTTATTGCTTAACTTTGTACACTTTTGGCTTTCTAAATCAATCCTGCCATTACCAGCCACTTCTCCATTTGAATCCTGAATAAAGACATGAGAACTTTCGAGGTTACCTAGTTTTTTATCTGATCGGTTTTCTAAGTCAATCTTCACATCTTTGTCCACTTTCGGGCTGGTCATTGTGTTAGAAACCTGCATGCTGTCTTTATCCTGTCGGGAACCATCCATCACAGCCATGTGCACATCATCAATGGATTTGTCAGATAACGATAGAAAACAGGAATCGACAGACTCCAAACTATCAGGTCGCAATTTTTTCTTCTCACCCACAGTACTCAAGTGCTTGGAATCCAGAAGTGACGAATCCACATCATCAGTTTCTTCAATTTCTCTATTCTTTACAAGTATCTCCACGTCATCCTTTGAGCATTCAGATAAGCCTCTAGCATCAGAAGAACTTGAATTAGAGTTTTGAGGTTTTACCATATGCATAGAATCTATGTACAGAGTTTTCTCAGCCACGGAAACTGCAGAGACTGATTCCCATTCTCTGCTCTCATCGGCCAATAATTCTCGAAAAATTGTGCCGCCTTTTGCACATTGAATAAAGTCAGTTGCCCCAGAATTCCTACATTTATCAGGAATCCCAGTGCATCTTTGTTCTTCATGGACTGGTTGAGGAAATTGACTGTCAGTGGGTGATGCCACTTTACCATGCCAACCCTTGCACGCAGATGATTCATCCAGCCTTTTGTTCTCAGTTTTGCAAGCAATTCTGATGGATTCTCTCTTCTCATACATGGCATTCCTCTGATGCTATAGAAACACAGAGTGCTAAAAATAACTTATCCCTTTAACATGATGGTTGCAAGACAGAAACATTCAAGTAATGAAGAAGATAAATAACAAATGAAGAGAGGACTTGAATACCTCATGTGCAGTGAAATTACGAGAAGCAGCATTTGAAGACCCAGACTTCGTTGCACAGACTGAAGAAATGGGTACCTGGACCTGCTTTCTCATCCCTAGTACAGGATTCATAAAGCAAAGCGAATTCTGTGAGCATAGCTGAGGCAACAACCCACAAAGTTTAAGTGATGGATCATCGGGTCTGTCATCATCATGATCCTCATCTTCACTATCTTCCACTGCATCTGCTTGAGCATAATTTGGTATATTGTTTGGACTATATCGATTTAGAGGATGCCTTTCCACACTTGTTGCCTTGGCTATTTGTCTCGGTAGCTCTCGCACGACGGGTTGCTTCCTAGTAAAACATTGAGGTGTCTCTGAAGCCATTGCCTTTGCTGCAGGCAAGAAACGAGCCATCATGAAATCTTGACCATGCTGATCTGCAAAGAAAGCCTCAGAAGGTTTCAAATCCGGACCATCCAAGCCACTCACGCCACTTATACTGCAGTTCAAGAAGAACGATTCACTACGTGACAGGATATCACGTGCATCTGCATAAGCTTCTTCTCCACTTTCTGAACCAGAACTCGACGCATCCTTTATTGCCTCCTTGGAAATTTTTTCTTTAGTTTCATTTTGAAAACTGCAATGGCCATTTCTTGTTTGGGAACGATCAGCTAGTTTAGCACCTTCAGAACCTTTAACTGAAGCTTGCTGTTGATCATTCAAAATCCTGCCGGGCGGAAGCTTTGGGGCAACAGGGGGCCGTTGAAGAGCCCGGTTTGGTGGTTTGCTTTCATCCTTGGGTCTTCCTGGACTTCGCTCCCATACAAAAG
Organism: Populus alba; assembly: GCF_005239225.2. Lineage (NCBI taxonomy): Eukaryota > Viridiplantae > Streptophyta > Magnoliopsida > Malpighiales > Salicaceae > Populus > Populus alba. Next base: position 10,893,078 of record NC_133297.1, on the reverse strand, counting down.
GAACAGTTCCAGGGTTCCTCAGGGGACCTGATTTCAATTCTGATTTGTAAACAGGTGGAGGTATTCTGGATAGAGCATCATCAGTTTTCCTTTTGATCTTGGCTTCTTTGGTGGATGCTGTTGAGGAGAACCTCCTCACTGATAGAAGCGGCTGATTAAAATCCAATTGCTTTTGTTCCATCAGATTTTTCACTAACATGTACTATATTCTTGCTGCAAAGAACCACCTTCAGATCAAAACAACACCCCGTCAAGATGAATGAAAACTTTAAACCTCAATTAACGGAATTTCGGGAGACTAAAATTGATTTTGAGATCAACCCCACCTTCCCTTTCCAGGCATTTATTACCACTCAACCAAATGCAAAGGCACAAAAATTAACACCTTAAAATGACACCTATAGAACCATCTGCACTTGCTTCCACAATTGTTTAACACAAGTAAAAAAAAAAAAACTAGGTTCTTTACTGAAACAGAATTTATCAAGAAATAAAAAAAAGAAAAAGTGCGCTGCCTGCATCAGTCTGGTTTTTTGTGCGCGCGCGCGGGTGGGTTTTACTAATTTGATTTCTTTTGATCAGATTTTTGGTTTCTGTTTGGTTATGTATTGAACTCACGAAGAAATAAATGAAATAAATCAAGAAAAATGAATCCTTTATATACAGTTATTGCTTCTCTAGCAACAATGAGACAGGCTTCAGTAAGTTGTAGAAAAGAAAGGAAAGAAACCAAATTCCTCGGACATGAAAAAAACACAACAGACAGACATACCTGTGGGTGTGAGATGTTGCCAATCCAGAACAGAACCCTGTTCGTTTCTTGGAAAGAATAAGAAAGAATCGATGCCAGATCAAGAACTGCAAGTTCAAAAAAGAGGCAGAGAGAATAAAGAAGAGAGAAGGTGAGAGAAGGAGAGTCGTGAGGAGCTGGAGGAAGGATTAACTACTCTGTACGCTTGTGCTCTAACTCCCTGCAAGCCTAGCTACAACTAGTTTGTAAGCTCCGAGCTCTTACGCCCTCTAAAATAATCCAAAAGTCTAAAAAGTTCTCTTTCCGAGACAACGAAAAGAATTATACTATTCTTCAACCCTTTACCACTGGCTTTTTGGGTTCCAATCCTCGTGAGCATATAGCATCCGATATATATTTACTGTGCAGGCTGGGGTGAGTAAAAATAAAACAGATAAACTGACAAAAATAAAAAATAATTAAATAAATCATGAAAAAATGGATAAAATTAATTAGAAAATTTTTGAAAATTTCAGTTTTTGTTTGGTTTCAATTTTATATCTTGAAATCAAAAAAATAAATCGAACCGAATCAAACAGAAAAAACTCAATAAAATACCAAAAAAACCTAAAAATAATATAATTTTCAACTTTTAATATAAAATAACCAAATCAAATTAAAACCGGTTGGTTGTGTTTGATTTTTAATTTAGAATAATTGAAATCAGTTGATTAGAATTGATTTTGATTTTTTACATATTTTTAAAATTTTAATTTATTGTTTTTATAAATAAAAATTAAATCAAAATAAATTGGGAATAATCATTTCTAACAGATACCTTTTAAAATATTTTTAATTTTAAATAAAAATAATTTTAATTTTTTTAAAAATACTGCCATTGTATTTTTTGTGGCCTACTTTTTCTTGGAAAAGAAAAAGGACTTGATAGTAATTGTAGCGTGGATAGTTTCGAGATGAGGATAACAAAGGAGAGAGAAAGACACAGCCATGATATATATATATCTATATATATATATATATATATAATATATATATATATATAATGGTGGTAGTACCTCGTTGCTTTTTGTTTAATTGCATGGTGTCGTTTTGCATTTTGTTTACGGACACTTGTTGCTTGGGATCATGTGAACCATTTAATAAAGAAAATAGGGAAGGGGGCTCCACGCTGATTTTCAAAATAATATGATGATTCACATGATTGAGCATAAAGTACACCGACTTGCCTTTTTATAATTTTCCAATTCTAAGGTGCCGTCATCTTTCAATGAACAATTCCTGTAAAAATAATAATAATAATAACAACTCAAAGTCATCAGTCGATGTATACCAAGTCACAATTTATTGTGGACCAGAAGAATGAGATCGTTATAAGATCTTTTTCTCATGGCCCATTGATAATTTTCAAGTATATTTGGATAAATTGGTTTTTTTTTTAAGGGTAAAATAACTAGATTATTTTTTAAAGCAAAAATATATTAAACCTGTGTAAAGAAGCTTTTTTATCTTTTTAATTTTTAAACACAGTGAAATTAATATTAATTTTTTTATTTTATTATTTAATATTTAATAAGTTAGGAATTGAGTTTTTTAATTATACCCTGGTTTAAAATTTAATAGTTTGAATTTTGGAGACTAACTTGAGTTTAGGAGATTGATCTAGGTTTGATTGAGTTTTTTTTTTTTTTTAAACTCATATCTTTTCATTTTTATTTTTCAACATTTATTTAATTAGAGATTGAGCTCCATTATTTTTTTTTCTTTTGGACTTTTTGCTACTTTTTTTTTTATCATTTTTTAGATTCTATTTTTTTCTTCAATTTCATCATTCAATATTTTTTTACTAAAAATTAAGCTTTGGATTTTTTTTTAGTTACTGTAGGTTTATTGAGTTCTTATTTAATTTCTTCTTTATTATCAATAAGATTCTTCAATATTTAATTTAAAAAAATTAATTTTTTTTATTTCAATTTTATCTTTTAGTATTTGACTTGGTTAAGAAGTTGGTCGTCGTGCTTTTTTTTTTTTTGCTTTCCTTTCTATGGAGTCATCCTAATCTAATACCCATTATCATGGAGTTAGTGAGTTAATCTATTTTGACTCAAAAGTTTTTTTATTGCTTTTTAAAAATAATTTTTTTTTTTCAATTTTATCATTAAAACATTGGATTGTTTAATAATTGAGCTTTATAGTTTTATTCAATTTCCTTTCAATAGAATTACTACATCCAAGTCACATATTTAACATGCTAACCAAGATAGTCCTAGCTATATCTGTACTTTTTTTTTGTTAGTTTGTTTTCCACGTCATTTACTACCATTGTATTTTTTTTAGTATTATTAAATTAACTAAATTGATTAAACTTAATTGAATCAATGATCTAAGTCTTGGATCTTTTTAGGAATGTTAGCATTACCTTAGCATTCTTTTTTTAAAATTGAAAGAAATTAGGTCGGCTCACGACATAATCAAGGAACTAATCATATCTCTATCATTTAGTTTGTGTGTTTTTCATCCTTTTATATTTTATGCAAGTTATCTTAAGAATCATAAATTAATCTTCAACCTAAGTTGACTATTGATTATTAATATTGTTAAAAATTCTAGTTCAACTTGTTATTTATTAGCACATATAATTAACTTGATTTATTTAGTTAAATGTATACATTAGTTTTTTTATATTTTTTTTTATTTAAAAAAAACCCATTGGAAATGCATGTGCATTCTCTTTTTTTGTATTGGCAAACATTCTTTTTGTGCAGACTATCATAATCATTCTTTTTATATTTCATTCAATTGCTTTACTATGATTGTCTATATTTATTATCATATAATTAAATAAAAATAATTTTAGAGAAATAAAGTTATTAAACCCAATTAGATCCATGAATTGAGTCATGGGTTTGGTAAGTTAATCAAGGGCGACTCATGTCAATCCGAGATGTTGTTGCCTTGATATTGAAAAAAATATGGAGTCTTTAAATTTTGTTTTAAGTCAAACAAAGTCCTGACCAGTTACACAACCCGCCTTCTGATTGTGTATCTTTATTTTTTTATATTTTTGAACTTCATGACTTGCTCTTTAATTTAAGTTGGAATCTCTTTTCACACTTATTTGTGCATATAATCCTCACACTATTTTATTAAACACATACATTAGATTTTGTGTTTATAGTTTAAAAAAAATGCTCTTTAAAAAACAAGTTGGCAATGCCATGATATTTTTTTTTTCTGCATTTCAGATTTTTTATTAGATCCACAACATATCGCGAGCCACCGATATAGTATAATAAACTAAAAGGCAAGGGTTTTTTACTATTCATTTGATCATGGACCATGACTCATGTGTATTGTTAGTTGTTATAGTGCACAAGAATTAGTTCTTTTTTTTACCAGCCCTTTAATAATCATATGTTTTGTGTTCGTAAATTTTTGTTTATTTTTCTTTTTTAATTTAATCCTTAGATGTTATTATGTTACGTTAACACAATTTTAAACCTAATAATTTATTTTAGCTCACATCATGCATAATATTTGCAATGTCAAAAAAAAAATGTGACTCACATAATGCACTGTATTTGTAATGTCAAAAAATATTCATACACTGAATTAATGCTACAAGAATGAGTTAGTCCTTTTTTTTTTCTAGCCTTTTAACAATTATATGTTTTAGTCATTTTTTTTATTTCACCCTATGTTAAACCTAGTAAATTCGTGGAAAAATCACTTTTATCATTTTATAGTTTGGTCTATTTTATATTTTCTTGTTTTTTTTTTTAATTATTGTTTACACTTTACAACATGAACTTCATAGCATGTGTAACATTTTACATCTTTTGTATGATGCTCCCAAAACAAATCAACAAAAACAATATTTGAATATTTACAAGATTGCTATTATTTTCATTTAATGACTAAAGAGCCTTTATAATATTAATACTACAACTTTATCATCAAACTAAAAAAAGAACTAAAATTTGATATTTCATTAAATATCTTGAATGCAATTTTAATTTTCATTCATATATTTTCGTATAATTGAAAGAATTTAGACAAGAATTAGGTGTTAAACAATAAATTAAAATAAAAAAAATATCAATTATGATAGAATAAACTGTAGTTTAGTTTGTTTTTCCTTCTTCCTTCTAGATTTAAATTTGGTGGGATAAGGCCTTCGTTTTCTTTGTTGGGTCGCTAGAGTTTTAACATCTTTAAGATAGTTTTCTTAGTTTAGCAAGCAACAACTACTACAATTTCTCTTGCAAATTGATTTGTTGATATAATTTTTCTCATTATTTCACCCATTAGCATTGTTGGTAAAGACGTTTGCTTTAAAAAATAGAAATATCTTTACAAACACCACGAATAATATATTGAAGTTGTCGATAGCTTCCCCATTAAAGATTTTTTAGGGGCACCACTCTTGATCCTTCAAGTTCATGAAAGTAGAGTTCTACAATATATTTAAGTTAATATTAAAAGAAATTATCAAGATTTTTGACAAAAAATCAAAATTTGATCACAACCTAGTTTTTAGTTAACCTTAAAGATTCTTGCTTGCATCTTAGACTAGTTCTTAGACACCCTCTGGTACTTATAAGATTAAGACTTAGCCCAATTATCACCTTATCCGCACATGTGATTGTGTATTAAAGTTCTTACAATCTATTTGTAAATCTGTTCACTTTCACATAATTTACAAAAAGCAAAGCAAACATGTTATTATAGTGGAAGAGAAACAGATATAATAAAAAAACCTAATTCTAAAAAAAAGAAAATCCTATGCTTAATCACTGCAAAAAAGAAATAAAAGTGAAAAACAAAAACTCTATAATTTTTTTTATAAATTTATAGAAAAAAAAGTAAGCAATATATAAGAGAATTAGTGCATGAATCAATTAAATAAAACCCCCCAAATTCTCTCATTTGTATAAGAGAGAATTATTGCACCACCAAAACCCTAGAATTCCATAGAGATAATATATGCAAAACCTTCACTACTCCTCCTTAATTAGTGTCTGAAAAAGAAGGAATTGTGTGAGAAATTGATTAAATTGTATTTAATTTGGTGATTTGGGTTCATAAAGAGTGAGAAAATGATGTATGTAAAAGAAAGAAATCATCATTGAAGACAAAATATCAGATATATGTTACATGCTTGATTTTTCAATTTAAGCCTTTTTTGTTTTATGAAAAGCAATTTTTTTAAAATTATTTTCCAAACTTTCTCATGTTTACTTATTGTTAGGAAAATTGGTCATTAAAAAATTACTTTTTAGTTAAAAAAAATTTTGATTTAATTTCTAGGAATTTTTATATATTTTGGGTAATAAATATTTTTTAGAAGTTGCAAAAATTATTATCAACCCTTTAATTAACTTTTCATGTCCTTTCCTTTCCTTTAGAATGAGCATATGCTCTAATGAGATCTATGTTTTAGCCATTGATTGCGTTAAAACTTGATTTTCTTTGGTATTTATACATACGATCTCTTGATTTTAAAATGTTAATCCATTAACTACAACACAAGTGCTCTATATGCTTATACTAATCATTTTAATTTTTATTACTATTATTATTATTTAATTATCTATTGTTGTTTGGCAATACTCAATTATAGGTTGTGCTTTTGAGCTATTTCTTCTTTAATAAAAGATCAATTCTTTAACTCGATTAAGCATTAACTATATAATCAGGTTGAGAATTGATACTTCATTTGAATTTTACTTCTCATGACTTGTTTAAAGTTCCACACACACATGTGAGTTGGTGAAATATATAACATGCACTTTATTATTATTTCTAACTTGAAAAAAGATTAAACTAGTTAATATCTTTCATAATCAAATCTTACTCAAGACTGATTAGCCTGTAATATGTATTTGTGGATCCAAATCAATACTCATTCAAAGACTAAATTATTTTGATGCACTTATTTGTTACTATCATACTATCAATTCATTTAATCAAAAGAATGAAAATCAAATTTAATATGAAAAAAAAAAAGTTAAGAAGGTTGAAATAGTAAAAAAAAAATTAAGAATTATTTTAAACAAAATAAATAGCAATGGAAAAATAAAAACCAAATTTGAAAGTTTAAAAATTGAAGGGGTGAGATTGAAAAAGGAATACTAATTTTATAAATTATTCAAAAAACAATTATTGCAAATATTGAATGATGAAATTATAAAAAGAAAATCATAACTTTTAAAATCTAGCAAAAAAAAATCAAAACAAAATAAAAAATAAAAAGACCTGAGATAACTCCGGTTATTTAAAAAAATTAGTGAGAAATTCTACAGAAAACAAATAAGGGCTTGTTTTGAGATTGTGGTGGTGGCAGCGATTCAAAGTAGTTTTTCACTTAGAAATACATCAAAATAAAGTTTTTTAATTTCTCTCAAATTATTTTTGACATTAGCATATCAAAACGATCTAAAACACATATATATATATATATATATATATATATATATATATTTAAGAAAAAAAAATCAAAAATTCTGGGAATGCGGTTTGCACCGCCTTCCTAAACACTCCCACTCCCTAAATAAAAATGATGGACCCTAGCTTTCGAATGAATAAATTCTAAATAATGAAAATGAAAAAAAAAACATGATCTTAAAAAAAAAAATCAAGAAAACACTAACTAATCTTCCAAACTTAGGCTATTCTCTAAAACTTGTAAGTTGTGCAATGCTAGGCTTGAGATTAATCAAAAAAGTTAATTACCAATTAATTTAATATTTAATGATGAAATTAGAAAAAAAAAAATACTAATTTAAAAAATTTATCATAGTAAATCAAAATAATAAGAATGAAATTTATAGAAAAAATAAACTCAAAGAGGATGAAATCATAAAAATATCAATTTTAAAAAGGTCTGAAACAAAACAAACAATAATAAAAAACAATAGGGACCACATTTAAACGATAGAAAAATGGAAGGGGATGGAATTCATAATTTTTTTCTAAAATAAAAAAAACAATAGAAATAAAAAGAACATAAATCAAATTTGATAGGAAAAATAAACTCAAAGAGGATGAAACTGTAAAAAAAATTAATTTAAAAAATAATCACAAACAAAAAAATAGCAATTAAAAGAATGATGACTAAATTTGAAAGATAAAAAAAAATATAAAATATGGTGAAATTAAAAAAGAATTATGATTTTATAGATCATTCAAAATAAAATAAATATTAATAAAAAAACAAGGATCAAATATCAGGGAAAAAAAATTAAAAAGGCTGATCTAAAATTTTAAAAAGGTTGGTGTGAAATTTGAGGTAAAGAAAGAAAATAGGGAAAACAAATGTCTTTTTGCACCAAACTAGATGTGTGTTTGGCGCACACGCTGTCTTATCACGGAGAGAATGTTGAGACCTGTCAAATACCGTTGTGAAAATATGGTGTTTAGTTTCCATATGACCCTGCACACATCACCAAAAAAGCACGGAGGGCAGCCATTTAGTGACGCGTGCTATGCAAGAGAGTTTAATTGATTTTGTCTTGAAGGGTAATAAAGTAATTTAACTATTTTTAAAAATATTGAAAAGACCACAGTGCCCCTAATTGAAAGGTATCTTTTTATTATTATTATTATTATTATTATTCCAAGTCTAAATTAGTTGTTTTTAAGTGAAAAAAAAACATGAAATGACTAATCTAGCTATTAATAATTTGTAGGAAATAATTGTATCTTGGTAAAAAAGATTATTTTACCCACGATATCTAGTTTAAATATCTTGTAGCTCAATGATAATTTTATCATTATATTATTATAATAATAATATTTTGTGTTTTGTACAATAAAGTTCCTTCTAATTTTAGGTTTTTGTTAATGTTAATAACTGTTACTTGTATTCTGATGACTTGACTAAATTTCATATAATTATGTTAAAAAATAAAAAAGTAATTGTTCTATACTTTTACGGAAATAATCAAGTCACCATGAAGCCACCGAAGTCCAAGTAATTATAGCCTGCGCCCCTGTTAGGTCATCCTAGGAGAAGCCTAATTCATGGCAATAATGACAGGAATTGGCCTTCACTTGTTGAATATGGACCCTCCTCGGTAAAATAACACATACTTGCGCTACATCGCAAATTTATATTTTTTATCTTAAAAAATCACATATAGATATCATAAGTATATTTCAAATAAGTTTTTTTAAAAAATCAACAACTTAGGTTATAGTATCAGCCGAGTTTAATAAATTAATTTTATTTTAATTAGATAATAAAATAATAAATAATGATAGCATATAAACAAATTTTTATATAAAAAAGCACATGATATCTTGAAAAAAAATAATACATGGAAGTAAGACACTTGATAAAAATAAATGAAAAAACCAAGCTCGAGACAACCTGAGATAGTGTGATGAACATATAACCTAGGTAATAAAAGGCGAGCTTACCTGGGTTAACCTGTAAAATCCATGATTTAGATCACGAGACCATGATAACTTAGAAAACAAAAATCAAAGAAAACCATTGAGATGATTTTTTTAAAAAAACTAATGTCGAATGATTAAATCAAATAAATAAATAAATAAAATGTCAATCCACATTAACTTTTCAAACTAATGACCCAAGTTATTAGATCAGAAGCATCATACATGAAAAAATGACGAAGCATGATCTCTAGCAAAATAAATGTTGAAGAATGAAAAGGGAAATAAGTTAATCACACGCAAAAATCTAAAATAAATAATGGTAAGTAAAAGAATAAGGGTGAAAATCAAAATAAAAAATAAACTAGAGAGAAACAAAATTTTTTTAATTGAAAGGTTAAATCGAAAAGAAAAATAATTCCAAAATAAATAAATTAAAAAAGCAAGTTGTACCATTGGGAGACACCATACATGCTGCCCAAGGTGCACGAACACCTCCTATATGCTGACTTGTGCAACATATATATCATAATTTTTATATTTTAATTAATCTTGATTAAAAGATCAAATTGCCCTCGATAAAACAAGAAAATACCCAAAAATATATAGAAAAAAACAAAAATAACCTCGGGCTGAAGGCAAGTTTTTTTTTTTTTTGTGTCAAATGCATTTTAGTAACTTAATTGTGAATACAAAAGAAGACTAGTTGTTTGTTGTTGTTATTTCTTATCTCTAATGGCATTTATATCACTACATGTTCATTAAAAAAAAAGACTTTACTAACTTATCAACAAGGCCAAAATATTTTTAGATTAAGGGGTAAAATCATAAAATCACCATTGCAATACATAGTGAATCTAATTGTATAACTATAGTAAATGACTACTATTCAAATGACCTTTCCCTTTTAGTTTATTTTTTTTTATTGATAGAGTTGCAAAATTAATCTTGAAGATAAGGAGAAAAAAAAGGTTGAAACCAAACAAGATGCAAGCAAAGGAAGGCCAATGGAACAACATGCAAAAAGAGAAGCCAACTAAACAATCATAGCCCAACCGGATAACAAGCTCAATCGAACAATATAGGTCTAACCAAACAACACAATCATAACTAAGTAGAAAAGAAAAGAAAAGAAAAGAAGATAAAGAGGTTAAAATCAAGAAGATGAAAAAAGGTCCAATTGAGTCCAATTCAAAATAAAAAGAAAAGGGTAGCCAAAGCCAAACATAATGATGCTAGAAAGCCAATCGATCCTCTTTCATTTTCTAAAAAACTACAACTTTTGTTCTTACAAATGTGGCACTATAAACAATGTTTAAGCATTGTCGTAACACCATTATGGATTCTCTATTTTATAAATTATTAGTGCAATGCACAACTAAATTCTTCATGATACATGTTATTGGTGCGAGGCCTACCTGAATGTGTTGTTTCACAAGTTTGAATGGATGGATGCCTGCCTAAATAATTTATCTTGTAAGCTAGTAACACGATTGCTTATGACAAAGCAATAATCCTCCCCCGTGTACTCATACAAGGCTAGTTACACATGTTAGTGGGTGAGAGACAGTCTTATGGGTGGCATATGCAACGTCTCCTAGCATTCAAATGACAACTTTCATGATGATATTGGAAGCATCAAGACGTTTTCTTTCATCGTTTAGTGATGGTATGTTGTCAATGACCTTTGATTACTTTCTTTTCTCTCTTCTACCCCTAAAATTCACGTTGGCCATTTAAAAATTCAGATTTGTCGTCTCATTCATTAATACTTCAACTTTGGTTCTTATTTTTTTATTTGTGATTTTTGTACTTGACTCTCTTGGCAAATTTTGACTTGTCTTCAATTTCATTATTGAATCCATAATTATGATTTTTTTTTATACTCGGTCCTTATTCTTTTGTTTTTTATCCTTTCATGAATTTGATTTTTCTTTTCCATCTCTCCTTTTAATTCAAAATTATAAGTTGTGCTCTCATTTATTTATTATCTTAAATTTTATAACCATTCTCTTTATTGCTATATTTTTTTATTCCTTTTATATAATGAATTATTTTTTTAATTTTATCCTTTGATATTTGATTTGTTAGGAATTAGATTCTATGATTTTTTTTTCAAACATGATGCTTTCATTTTAGTGATTTGGGTAATTGGTTTGAAAAATTAATACGAGTTAATATAATTTTTTTCACTTATTTTTTCATGGGCTTATGATTTTCTTCAATTTCATTTCAATCAGGTTACCCCAATCCTAGGACTTGAGTGATAGGTTTGGTTAGTTTACTTAGATATTTTTTTTGGGCCACTTTTTTGATGTGTTTTTTTTGCTTACAATCTTATAATTTAATATTGATGCCTTGTTTGTTTCCATGAATTCATTTTCTTGGAAACTATTTTCTTCACTTTCCTATGTTTGGTATAACATAAGGAAAAATTGGTCAAGGAAACTGAATTCTGGTCAAAGAAAAAAGTTAAGCTTTATGGCTTGAAAGTGTTTTTCTTTCCTTATTCTAAGGAAAGCACTTTTCTTTGTTGACAAAAAAACATAATGAGTATTGTCTAAAATACAAATCCCTAACTCTCTCTCTCTCTCAAATCTCTTACAGAACAATTGAAGCATCTCTCAGCTCTTCTTCCAGGTAACTTTTTTTCCTCAAATGTTTATTTATCTTATGTTTTCATCCTTTTTATTTTTAATCTGTAGTTATAATAATGGCATAAATCTTGTGATATAATTTGCTGTGTTTTTTCATGGTTTATCTTGTTTAATTAGCTGCAACCCATGCTCTGTATTTTTCCCAAAAACTAAACTAAACAAAGCAACTCATCCAACCACAGGAAACCCAAACCCCTGTATTTTTTCCAGAAACCAAACACAACAAACCCATACACAAACACAACAAACTAAGAGAATCACTTAAGTCGGATGTGCCCTTCGTTTCACCAACAAATAAATCATTCTTGACGAGATTTCCTATTCCTTCCCTGCCGAGCCACCTCTCTTCGCCATTCGATATACTACCTATACCTTCCTTTTCTAATACCTAGCCAACCCATACACAACAAACCCAAACCCCTGTATTTTTCCCAGAAACCAAACACAACAAACCCATACACAATAAACCCAAACCCATTTTTTCCATGCTGTGCTTTTTTCACAGAAATTGGGTTTACTGTGTTTTTTTCACAGAAACCAAACAAAACATTTTTCTCTTATGCTGTGAAAAAAAACACAGCAAACCTATGCTTTGTTTCTCTTTTTGTTTAATAGAAAAGATATGTTTTCAATTCCACTTCATCTCTTCATCTTCCTCTCATTTTCCTTAATTGTTTCTCTTCTAGTAGAACCCGACCCACCCGATGGCAAAGCACCCTTATTTCTAGAAGATAATCTCAAATCTGTCCCCTTCCCAAATCTATCCTTTTCCCAAATCTGCTACCTTTGGCTCTCCTTCTTTTTCTCTTATGCTTTCCTGTAAATGCTTTCCTTCTCTGTTGATGAGTTGATGATATGCGTTTCCTATGCTTTATGTGTGTGATGTGCATTGATAATGATGTATAGTGATGTTATGTCCGTTGATGATGATGATGATACACAATAATGAAAAACTGAAATGGTTTGGGTAGAAAACTTAAGACCGTGAAATATTATGTGCGTTGATGATGATGATGATGATGATTCACAGTAATGAAAAACTGAAATGGTTTGGGTAGAAAACTTGAGACCGTGAAATATTTATATATAGAATTCATTAATAAATTATTGTATTGTTTGTTTTGGGATACATAATTCATTATATAATTATATACTTTAAGGCATTGTTTGCTTTTGGGAATTAACTTTTTTTAGCATAATTTTGTAATTTATTATATTGATTATGTAAATATTTTATATGCTTTTTTAATGTTTATTTTCTCAAAATTTTAGGTTTTATTAGCAGAAAACTTCATTTTTTTTGTTATGGATAATAAGATTATTCATGCAGCATGTATGAAAGCAGCTGTAACTATGATAGTTATAGGGTTAGCTATTAGTGAACAAGAAAGAAATAGAAATTATATACCAAGAGAACCACGTATAAATGAAATTGCTCAACTAGAATTCTATATGGATAGCATTTTGAATCGAGGTGACAAACATTGTGTTGAACAAATTCGTTTCTTATATAATTTGTGTGATGTTCTCACAAGTCATGACCTATTACGGTCAACTCAAAATATGTCTTTTAGGAAGCAAGCAATTGTGTTCTTACAAATTGTAGGCCAAAACCAAAGATTTCATTTTATTAGTGGTATATACTACATGTCTATTTAAACTATCAATCTTTATTTTAGAATTGTTTTAAAAATAGTTCTTAAGTTATACAAACACCTAATTAAAGACTAGAGGATACAATTCCAGTAGAGATAATAAATAATCGAAGATTTTATCCTTATTTTAAGGTATGAGAACAATATTAATATTTTATACATTAATTAATAACATTTAGAAGAAAAGGTTATAAATTATTTTTTCATGTTTATATAGGATTATGTGGGAGCAATTGATGGTACCCATGTTCCTGCAAATGTTCTTGTTGAGATTCAAGGAAAGTTTTGAGGTCGAAAAGAAGGAACAACACAATGTTTTAGCAGCTATAACTTTTAATTTGAAGTTTATATATGTTTTAGCTGGCTTTGAAAGAAGTGCACATGATTCATGGGTTTTAGGTGATGTATTATTAGGACCTAGTGGTCTAAAAAATGCTAGAAGGAATATAATAAAGTATTTATTATATGTAATAAACGTATAAAATGTTTAATTAGATAAAGATAGTAATAGTTTTTTTTTTTCTAATTTGTAGGGAAATATTATCTTGGTGATGCTGGTTATGGTATTCGGAAATGAATCATTTCTCCTTTTTGTGGAGTTCGATATCACTTGAACGAGTTTACAGAAAATTCACTAAAAAAATGAAAATAAGCTATTTAATCTTCGACACTATTTGTTAAGAACTGCTATTAAGCAAGGTTTGGTATTTTGAAGAGTCGTTTTAGATCAATTGATGGAAAATCTTTTTGGTCTTATGAAGCACAAGTAGATGTTGTGCTTGCATGTTGTATTATTCATAATCATATTATGAGAGTTGATCCTTATGACTTTCTTATGAAAGAAATATGTTCGGAAAGTGAACCAATTAGACGAATAATTAACTTAAGTCAATGGGAGGAGAGAGAAGAGAATAAGGAGTGGATAACAAAAAGAGAAATGATTGCATCAACCATGTGGAATAATTATAACACTAAAAGAAACTAGTAATTGAGTGTTAATTATATGTGTTTATTTTTATTATGTCTTGCTTGAGTTTGTATTATCTTTGTTATGTATTTGTATTGTTTGTTGACTTTATTATAACTTCTTATGTATTTTATGTATTCTCTTTTAAATATTAATTATAGTTTTTATATTAAATTTATTAAATCTAAATATTGTATGATTATATTTTGTATAAATTTGTAATTTTTTTTTAGAAATGAATACCACACATTATGAAAAATGCAAGGGCAAGTACTTCACATGGTCTAAGCCTATATCTCATATGCTACTTGAGATATTAACTGAGTAGGCACTTAAAGGAAACGAACATTCTTCCACCTTTAGAGCAGAATCTTTTGTTAATATGGCTATAAAAATTAGTCAAAAGTTCAATGTGCAATGCGAGCCTAAGCATGTGGACAATCATCTCAAAACTGTGAAAAAAGAATGGGGAATAATAATAAAACTTAAAAATAAAAGTGGCTTTGGTTGGGATGATTGTATGAAGATGATTACACTTTCGAAAGATGTATATGATGAAGAAGTGAAGGTATGATAAATATTATATTCTTTGTAATTTTTATATTTACTTTTGTTTCCAAAATGTTATACAAGGAACTAAAAAATTGCATATTCTAAACTTTATGAACATGCACATCCCAATCATGACAAGTATCTTAACAAAAAACTTAATATGTACGAGGCAATGACAATTACTGTTGGAAAATACATGGCAACCGAAAATTATGCCAAATCATATGTTGATGTCAATTTGGAAGAGAACACTGAAGAGCAATGAATTTCAATTGAAAATAAATGGGAATATGAAGAAACTTCAAAAAAAAAAGAGACATGTTCCTCTATTGCACAAAAGAGACAATATAGAAAGAGAAATCGCATGTATAAAGATGATAATGTTGAAAAGTTATCTAAAAAGATTGGAGATGTAGCATTTGCAATCCAAAACCTCAGCAAAAATCAATTTGATATTAATGAGCTATATACAGAAGTGATGAAAATTGAAGGCTTTGATGAGATCACTCATGAGGATGATTTGATCACTTAGTCCAACATGAAATGTTGGCAAAAACATTTATGACAAAAAATGCTAATTTGAGAAAAACTTAGGTTTAGAATTCTATGAACCAATATTGCTACAAGTCTGATTGCTAAGATGATTTCACTATGATAAGAAAGTTTTTGTTTGTTATTTGACAAGTATGTTTACTTGTTTAATTCGGTCTATCATGTTTATGTTTGTTAATTTGAACTAATATGTATGAGTATTACATCAAAACTTAATATTTATGCATGACTATATTTGATGTAAGATATTTATATTTATTTCTTAATGCTTATTTGATATATATTAAAGGGATAATTGCCTATACTCGTAAAAAAAAACAATCTTTATCCAAAAAACCCATCAAAATACTTTTGTATTTATTTATATTTTAAAAAAATCTTCATACCAAAAAAATCCAAATATCTAACTCTTGCTTAATACCATAAACTAATTTGGCTTTCTTCATATAAAAAAAAACATATTTTAAGCTTTTAAAATTAAAAAAATATTAATAGGTTTTATTTATAAAAAATTTCACTAGGTTATATCTCTATAATATTATATGACATATATAGTTATATTTTACAAAATAAATTATATATTAATATAGTATATAATAAAAAAAATTCATCATTACACTTTTTAGATTTTATTCTTTTATTTTAAGTGATTGAATATTTATATTTAATATTTTTCATATATTAGATAAATTTTTTTAAAAAAATTAAAAAATTATTTCTCAGTTTATTTTCTATAACATAACCAAATACTAGAAATTATTTTTCAGTTCATTTTTTATAACAATATCAAATATCAGAAAATAATTCACTTTCTAAGAAATTTATTTTTCAAAAGAAAATTATTTTCCAGCAAATAAACGAGACCGAGTGAAATTGAAACTCAACTTTGTAATTTTTATTTTATAACAAGTGTTTCTTTTCTTCTAGTCATCATTAACATATTTTTATTTTTAGAATCTAGTCTGTTAATTATTATTATTATTTTATTATTAATCAAATAAAATCATTTTACTGTACCTAGTAGAGTTTACAACTTGAGTCATTAATTTTTTCCCCCTTATAACATGCTAATAATATTTAAATATTATGTTTTTATGTTAAAAAAATAAGCTGGTTCCTGGTGAAGCGCAAGTCACCTTTTTAGTTTGAACGCTATAAAAACTAATTAATCAATTTCAATTTTTAATTAACTAATAAAAAAAGAGAAAAAGCGTGCTCGCGCGTTTGCCAGTGTGGATGGTGGTGAGCTAATGCCAGCTGGCTGTCGGAAAGAGGTCCCCAGATCCCCCGCTCTCTTGCACGTGACCCACCTCCCTTGCCTTCCCTCGTCACAAAACAAAAACATTTTTTTCAATCCTCATTAATTATTTTCACATACAAATAAATAAATAAATAAATAAAATCACTCAAATCTAACCAAAAAAAAAAAAAAAAAATACTGCTCACATGGATCGAGCGAATCCCTCTTATTATTTATCTTTTCTTCTCTCCCTCGCTTTTTCTCTCTGTCATACACTCTCCCACCTTTAAAAAGCTATTTAAAAACATGTTTGAAATGATATTTTTTTTAAATTATTATTTTTTATTTAAAATTTATTTTAATAATTTTTATTGTTTTTTAAAAATAAATTTTAATAAATAAAAATATTATTTTAATATATTTTTTGAAAAAAAAATATTTTTTTAAAAAACTATAATAAATAACCAAAAACGTAGTACTACTGTGTATCTTCAATACTTACTATATATTTTTTTTATTTAAAAAATATGAATACAAATAGAAATAAATAAATATAAGTGTCTGTTTGTTGTATATTTCCATTTCTTTCTCTCTGACCTATTATATTTCACTCTCGTCTATAATATCCTCTCTCTCTTGCTTTCTGTTTCTATTTATACACAAAAATAATATTTATTATTTTATTTCCTTCTAGAAAAAAGAAAAAGAAGAAGAAGAAGAGAGAGTGATGAGTATTATTTGTTTTAAAACGAAGAGTTGAGATTCAAATGGTATTGGCTGGAGTGGCAACTGCTTCTTTCAATGCTTCGATCTGCTGGTATTACACTCCTGACCTTTTCTTTCTCATTCTCGTTTTAGATTTGATTTCCTTTGATTTACTTGGCTATTTTGTTATCATTCTAGATTTAGAATTGGATCTGATTTTTATTGATTTGATTAGGCTTGGTAGGTTACCAATTCCATTTTGCAATGCTTAGGTTTTAAGCCTAGATTGTGGCTGTTTCTGTTGATTAATCACTACTTTACTCAGGTTTAATTCATTGCGGATTCATATAATTATTTACCGTCCTTATCAATTAGGTTATTTACATTTTACTGAAATATTTTTGTTTAATTTAGTTATTTATTGACTATTGAAGGTGGAAAAAGTGTAAGGAAAATGGTAAAATTCAGTTTACTGCTTAGGTTTAAGGGTAGATTGTGGCGCTGTTTTTTTTTTTTTTTTTCAATTGACAATTTTTTGAGTCCTTTAAGCTTGCTAGAGTAGTCTACTTCTCTATATGTCGTGCTTATTGATAAATTTAAACTGTCTTGGTTTCTGCACTTCTGTATTGATGATAGGATGTTGTGCGTTTGCATTGTGATCTCTCTAACTTTTTTTTAGATAAAAGAAAAATTTCAACTGACATTATGATCTTTCTAGTTTCACATAGGGTTTTAGCTTTGCAGGACAAATGGACTCCAGCGTAACAAAGTCAGAACAGAAGAGATTTTTGATACATAGTTAGTTGTGTA
This sequence comes from Populus alba, assembly GCF_005239225.2. Classification (NCBI taxonomy): domain Eukaryota; kingdom Viridiplantae; phylum Streptophyta; class Magnoliopsida; order Malpighiales; family Salicaceae; genus Populus; species Populus alba. The sequence goes on along the minus strand of NC_133297.1, from coordinate 10,874,792 downwards.
AGAACTATATTGTGATTGGCAAGGTCTTTTATGGGGTAAGAGGAGTGAGGGATAGAAATGGTTTTACATCCCAAATATTTAAGGACATGGAGGAGACACGAGATGATTCGGGGCCAGCAGAGCAAGGACCTTCAAATTCTGTGTGGTGGGGTTCAGACTTTATCGAGAAATTTGAATCTGTCTCTTTGCCTTCTCAAGAAGATACTTTGAGAAATAAAGAATTACATAAAAATTATGAGGAAGATGGTTTATCTTCCCAGACTGCATCACAAGTTCTCTGGAGCACTGGGATGCTTTCTGAACAAATACCAAATGGTTTCTACTCTGTCATACCGGTGAGAATTGATTTACTTTTTAATTTTTGTTCCTATTTATTTGTTGCAAGTTCTTTTGGTTGAGGAGTCTGATCTTTTCTGGAACTTCATCTTTTTGAGAGATCAATAAGTGATGTGGCTGGAAAAAAAGTTTATTTATGATTTTTTCCTTTCTTTATACCTGTCTCGTTTACATGCTATTTTCAAAAGACAAGGATGGACAATATCTTGTTTTGAAGTTTTAGTCTACATGCACTCATATGATACTTTTATCTTTTAATTATACACTCTCACACACATATGGAAAACCAGCATAAAAATAAACCACTACCTGAAATAGCAACCATACTAGGCCCACCCCCCTCGTACCGCTTCCTAAGGAGGGTAGTGAACCAGTACCAGTACCAGTACCACATACTATAATGCACCACGTTCCAGGTATTATTGGTTCAAACAATGCTAAATGCATTTCTTCCTGGATTATTTAAATTGTTGGTATTTTCAAGGAGGATAAAATTACTTGATGGATTGTGTCCTAACTTAGAATCGACTTTCCAGCTTGCACTCTTTGTTTTGTATCCACTTAGAGCATTTTTTTTTTTCACTTCATCTTGAGTTAATTTAATAACATGGATTGTTACAGGATAAAAGGCTAAAGGAGCTCTTTGTTAATATTCCAACTTTAGACGAGCTTCATTCTCTGGGAGCTGAGGGTTGCAAGGCCGATATAATTCTTGTAGATGCTAAGAAAGATAAAAAGCTATCCATGCTGAAGCAATTGATTGTGCCACTAGTAAAAGGGTTGAACTCAAATCCAGCTGCAATGATAAAAAAGATTGCTGGATTGGTAAGAACTCTTAAATTACCTTTGTTCTATTATATGGATATCTCATTTGAAGTTTTCAGTTGCTCTTTTCTGTCCCTTAATTATCTTTGACCCTTTTTTCCTTTTTTCGTTGTCCTTTCCAACTTTCAGGTTTTTTTTAACTGTGATGTTATGTCTTGGTTATGCCAAGGAAATCTATACATATCCATAACCTATTGTCAAGACATGTTACCGATCCCTTTACATCTCGGCAAAAACTGTTTTTTCTTGGCCTATGCAACTACGTAGGATCTTTCTCATGCGTGGGGGTACAGGCTTCTCAAACCACACATGTCATTAACTATTTGTGCTACAATGAATTTTTTTTTTCATATTTACTTTAATTTTCACCATTTAACTTGTAATTTAATCATAATATTTTAAATTTAATCATAATATTTTAAGGTTATATTCTTTGTTTTCTAGCCAATTCAGGGATCAAATTCTACCAAGGCATTTTTGCCGATCTTCTTAATTTTTTTTTCCATTTTTAGTCAAAAAATTGCTCATTCCATTTTCATATTTCATCTCTGAACAGGTTGCTGATTTTTATAAAAGGCCAAATGTGGAAAGTCCAGCAAAAGCTGCACTAGAAGAAGCCTCTCATATGTTAGAAAATCGAGGTGTTCAGTTGCTGGGGCAAATAAGGCATGGATCATGCCGTCCTAGGGCAATCTTTTTCAAAGTTTTAGCAGATTCTGTAGGTCTTGAAAGTAGACTCGTGGTGGTAAGTTTTAACTTCATCCAGTGAGGTCAACTACTCTGTTCCATTCTTATTTAATGCCAAAAAATATTCAAAGATGCAATTTATTGCTAATTAACATAATATCTGAAAATTTAATAATGCTTTTTCCCCCAGGGTTTACCAAATGATGGGATTGTTGAGTGTGTGGACTCATATAAACACATGTCTGTGATTGTTGTGTTGAATTCTGTGGAACTACTGGTTGATCTTATGCGCTTTCCTGGTAAGTTGATACCATGGTCAACCAGGGCTATTTTTATGACTCATACTCCAGCAGCAGGGGAGAGTGACTCTGCAGAAAATGATTCCTGTGATTCTCCACTTGAACCAAACAGTCCGCTGTATGGTTTTGCAGAAAGAGTGGATCCTGACAGGTTAGCAAACAGCCCATCACATGACTTTTCACAAACAATGAATCTGTATAATCTGTTAATTGGAGTTCTGAAATCCTTAAGTTGCTGTGTCATATTTTCTGTACCATAGTGCTGAAAAAGATGAAGGAAGCCTTCAAGTCCATAGGAAATTAGAGGCATCTCCGAATGTGTTAGGTCCTTCATTACGAAATATGATGTTGCGATCTGCTACCTCTATTGACAGAAAATTGAGGTAATAATATGTATCTTGTCCTGTGAAGATCCTTATTGCAATGTGACTTTTGTATGACACTTCTTGTTTGTCTTTTATTTTTCAAATTTTAGTTTCTTTTCTGACTTGAGAGAATACTGTAGTGCAGAATGCTGTGCTTGAACTTATTCTTTTCCTTTCTCCTTCAGTTTATCACATAGTGAACCCAATATTGCAACAACCTTTTGGAGACGTAGCCGGAAAAAGGTCATTGCTGAACAGCGGACTGCTAGTTCAAGGTGTTAGCATGGTTTACTTTGAATACTTTGTTAGTTGGTTTCACATTTATAGGGGAGCAACATGTGTTTGGAAGTCTAATTTTTGCTTTTGTTCATGGAAAAAGAGTACTACTCTCTTATGTGGCAATTTTCAAGCCTTTAAATAGGTTTGCTGTAGGATGGTGTTTGTGAGTCCTGATATCATGCACTCTCTTGGCTCTTCTTGTTTTTGCCCCCTCCCTTCGAGGAATGATCTCTTATCAATTAACAGCCATGGGTTAAAAGAATTCCCCCATATTTGGGCTAAGGCGTTATGGGGATTTTGAACTTATTAAAATATACCGGAATATAATCCATACTCTTCATATAGGCCTGATTGCAAGTTTCCTCACATCTGACTTTTTCAAAAGACTTGGAATTTATTATGGCATTTGATACCATACTTGTTATTCTTGTCTTGTGTAGTTTTTTTTTTGTTTTTGAAAATTGTGCTTTGTTTTTCTAACATTTACCCCAAATGGATTTATTATATGAGGAATGATTAACTAGGTTAGTATGGGGTTGGGTGTTTCTAGACCACATGATTAATGCCGGGGTGCATGTCTTTTAGCTGGCATGATTTGATGCCTTTTCTTGCTTTATTGAAAAACTTGTGCTCTTGACTGATTATTTGGAGGGAACATATCCTATTGCTCGATTTCTAGTATCTAGTTTTTTTTTATCCTTTGAAAATTAGAAAGCATGTCGGTTGAAAATGCTGTTTTCCAAATAGTGAAGAGGAGGGCATCCTCTGGTGTTTTTCAATGGCAAAGATTAGAGGTTGGATGTTCTAACACAACATCGGAGATTGGTTGGTTGTACCTTGACTCCACGTGTGGATTCTTACTTGTTATTTGAATTGCCTAGTTGTCTTTCTTTTCTGTTGATTCAATTGGGCATACACGGGGTTAGGGGTTTCGTTCACATGCATGCAAATATGCACATTGATTTCTCTTCACTTTGTTTCAATTGATCTGATCAAAGCTGTGTTGTTTATTCATTTTCAATAGTTCTAAACATGGTTGCTTGTGGTGTTGTCAAAGTTAAACTTTAAATTCTATTGGTGAAGTTTTAGTTGGTGTCTTCATCAAGCTTTGTTCTGCAGTCCAGAGCATCCTTCATTTCGAGGGCGTGGACGGTCCATGTTAAGTGGTGATAGACGTTCAATTAGACATTATGCTGATGATGTTGCTATATCAAGGTTTGTACCTTTTCGTTCCTATTGTTTTGAACACCTAAGGAGCTTTATAATTTTCTGACTTATGGATTGTATATGAGGAGTGGAAAAAGGAATATAGGCAAAGCAAAGAAAATGGATGATACGAGGAAGGGTGGAGGCTGCGTTATGCCATTGCTTTTAGCAATCTCTTTAGTCTTAAAACACACCATTAATCTCAACAAGTGTTACGCTTTATTCTCCTAGTAGCTTGTACATGCTTTATCCACCCTTTTCTTTGTTTATGCATCTGGTAATAATGAACTATGCTCATATTGGATGTTCATTTGTAGCCACAGGTCAGAGGGTGCATCAATGTCAGAAGCTCGTAGAATGAGAAGAAGAAGTATTAGCATGACCCCAGAAATTGGTGATGATATCGTAAGGTTGATGTTTATTTCATTATGACCCGTGTTGACTTTATGATTTGATGCAACTATGCTATTATTGTGTTTATCATTTTCTAGTTATCTCGACTTTGATTTTTGTTTTGTTACAACTGGAGTAATCTACGATGTAGTTGTAGAAAAACAAATTACAATATTATATATACCTTGATTGAAGTAAGCTATGATGTGGTTGTGGTAAGCTTTGATCTTATGCTATGCTACTATGATTGTTATTGTAGAAAATACAAATTAAGATATTATGATTTTTCTTCAATTATATGTATGTAATTCTTGAATTAGTTTGTCTAGAATATCAGGAGCTTTTCCCAAAAAAGAATTATTCTTATTTAGATTTTCATTTTCTACTTATTGTTAGGGTTTTGGTGTCTATAAAAGAGCAATGATTCTATGTTCCAGTCGGGATTGATAATTGAGAGTCTGTCTGGGAACTATAAATTGCGCTCCCTCAAATTTTGATTTTTTTTTTTGCCAAAAAATATTATTTTTTTATGTTTTCAGATTGTTTTGATGTGCTAATATCAAAAATAATTTTTTTAAAATAAAATAAATATTATTTTGATGCATTTCTAAGCAAAAAAACACTTTTAACCGCATTTGCTACCACAATTCTAAACACACCTTGAATCTTATTGAAAAGTTGTGTCTTGTGTTTGGCAATTAACTTTTCAGTTCCTCTCTCCCATTCTTCTTACTACCCTTTTGTCTCCTTGGGTGAGGTTGCCTTCTATGGATTTTTGGGCAGAAAACCCAACTCAATTCACAGGTCACAGAAAGCTGGCCGTGGGGCACGTGCATGCCCCATGCTAGAAAACCCAGAAGCTAGTTTTTCTAGAGCTCTTTCATTTTGGAGTTTTTCTAGCGCTTTATTATTTGTAATCGCTATCTTAAGACTGTTTTTAATCAAACACCTTTTCTCTCTTTCTAACCATCACTATAGGCTATAGCTACACTTAAAACTGCAACACAATCAAGCTACAACGGCAACAACCTTATTCCAGTCTTCTTATTCTTGTTTTTTTTGTTCTCCTATCCCAAGCTATTTTATTTCAGTTTGGTATACGAGTTGAAGTGATTCCTTACCCTTTCATTTATTTTTCGTTCTTGTAAACTTTTAGTCAAACTATTCTATGACCATGGTGACAAGTGTCGAGTTGAATTCCACGTTTTTTCTTTTTTGTCCCTTGTAAAAACCAAGAATAACATATCGACACCTAACCTTTAGGGGAAAGATGAAATTAGTGGAGACTTCTATCAAGGGAATAAAAGGACCCTTGAGAGTTAGTGCTTTTGAGCAAGTTTGGGAGCTTTCCATCTAGCCTTTCTAACCTTGGTCACTGAATACTGGTTAGAGAAATAACCTAAAAGCACCCTGAACACAAAGGTCTAGCAACAATATCCTATTCCATAACTATTGTCTTGATAAAAAGTAATTCTAGGATTTATCTTGATGCGACCAACAACGTGGATAAAACTAGGATTCTCAAGCCCTAAGGTTATAGACCTAAGCTATGAAGAAATTTAGAGAAAACTCATTGGTATTTTATAAAGTCTGAATTTGTATGTTTAGAAAATAAACTAGACATCACTATTTGTATTAGTTCAAGACCTAAAATCTTTATTGGAAAGGATTCCTAATTAAAACTTAACTAACATAATCTATCTAGCATGAGAATTCTTAACTAGTAAAATTTTAATTAAATTAAAATTCCTAAGCAAAGTAGGAAAAAAAATCCAAATACAACAATGTAAATAAAGACAATTCCACGTAGAACTTCCGGGTCTTATTTGAAGGTCTTCCATTCTCCGATCATCATGGGATTTTAAACTAATAGGAAATAGGTTCTTTAAAATCTTTTGTCAAAATTCATGCTTGATCCAACAGTCATATTGAAAGTTATGCTTGATTTTAACCTCTTCTTAAACTCCTCTAAACATAAAATTCTTAACCATTAATGAAATAATACAATAAACATTTTTACACCAAGAATATTATAGAAGGTTCCCCACGTCAATCCCCTCTGCTTGTGAAAAACTCGCCCTCGAGTTAATTATCATAAATTGAACTTGAACACTCCAAAGGAATAGATACTTCAAATATAGCATTGTAGCTAGCTTAATTGCGATGTAGCATGTCTTTGATATGTGAACTTCAAAATTTAATTTATGGTGTGTGCATGCTAAAGAAAAATCCATAGTTAATGTTAAACTTTCTAAGTCCACTTGTAGTTTCTTCCCATATTTTTTTACTTTAAACTCGAGTTCATCATCATTTGCCATTGTATGTAAAGGAACACAAGATAATTTTCCATAATATCTTCATGAGAATTGTAAAAAATTACCATGTTCTCCATGATCTTATTTGTAAGATCTTCATCCATGACTTAAAGATCATCGTTTGCCAAATTCTTCTCCAACTTAAGGTCAAAAGACTGAAACTATTTGTCAACACCCTCTTTGGTAACGTTATCTTATGATTAGATAACTTTGAAATTTTGCGTTCACCGAACTCCTCCAAATAGACAAGTGGTTGTCTCGGTGGAATTTTAGGAACAGGTCGAAGGTAAGGTCGGCCTGAGGTAAGTCATCCATTAGCCAATTTATATCTATTATGGCTTGATACAAGTGATCAAACATCCTGTCCCAATGATCTAGTTTATGTGCTCCTGAGCTTGCACAACCTCCACTCCTGTATTGTGGAAGGGGTTGCTATTGTCTCCATCCATCGAAAGAGGCCAATTTGCTATGATAACAATTGACGTGGTGAATAATGTGGATAAAACTAGGGTTCTCAAGCTCTAAGGTTACATACCTAAGTTGTAGAGAAATTTAGAGAGAAATCTATGGTATTTTATGAAGTCTAAATAATAGTCTGAATTTGAATGTTCATAAAACAATATAGACATCCCTATTTATATTAGTTCTAGACATAAATCCTTTATAGGAAATGATTTATAATTAAAACTTGTCTAAATAATAGAATCCATCTAGCATTAGGATTCCTAACTAGTAAAATACTAATTAAACTAAATATCTTAAGCTAATCAGAAAAAATAATCTAAATACAACAAGGTAAATGAAGATAATCTCGCTTAGTAACTTCTGAGTCTTATTTGAAGGCCTTCCTGATCTTCAATCATCATGGGATTTTAACCTAATAGGAAATAGGGCCTTCATAATTTTCTATCAAGATTTCATCTCGAGCCAACAATTAGATTAAAAAGTTATGCTTGATTTAGCAAACTACATCTTGAACTCTTCTTAAACTCCTTAAAACCTAAAAATCTTAATGAAATAATGCAACAAACATTATTATGACAAGAATATTAAAGAAAGATCCCCACATCATTTCCTCAACAAAACCACTAGGTGACTACTGTTCTTAAACTTCTCAAAACCTAAAAATCTTAACCATTAATGAAATAATGCAACAAACATTATTGTGCCAAGAATATTAAAGAAAGTTCCCCACATCATTTCCTCAACAAAACCACCAGGTGACTACTGAAAGCCTCAACCTTGGAGTCGTCAGCATTGCTTCTAGGATTAGTATTTGCTCGATTTAATTTTCTCTACAATTCAAGATTTTTAATAGTTTATTTGGAGTTCCAACTATTTCCCATCTAGTGGATCTATTTCCCATCTAGTGGATAAGCAACATTTACTAGGAATCTACTTCTATTTCATATTAAGTTGGTTTTCCTAATATTTATTTCTCAAACTGCTCCCAGGGATTTTAATTTTATCAGGTTTAAATTTTCCTAATTTGGACTGGCACCTTGGACATTGGAAGTTGGGTTAATATTGATTGATGAGATAAACTTTAGCAGAATTTGGTTCTTCTTTGGTTGGGTTTCTCCATTCTTTGCTTTATCCCTGTGTGTACATTGGTTATTTGGTTATCAAGTTCAATGATAAGTGCTGTTGTTCAATTAGCCTTTCATATTTCTTGACAGAATTGCCCAAGCTGCATGGATTTGATTAATTTTGGAGAAAATATCTTGTTCTTACATTGCAAATCAATCAATCCATCATTAACAATTTCAGGGCTGTACGTGCTATGAATGAAACTTTGAAGCAAAATCGTCTTTTGATGGAACATGGTGATGATAGGTTATTTACAAATAATTTAGGCGACAAGGACAATGGTTCAGATCTTCAGAAAAATGTAAGTATCTTTTTGGTAAAATGGATCCATATACTTTTGTTTTTCTCTGACATAAAAACTTTTCCTTGACAAGGACAGTTTGTTCCTTGTTCTCTGCTCATGTACATGAATTTAACTGTTCTGAGGTTTGTTTGTCAATTATTGCTTGTGTTCATATGTACACGAATGTTTTTGGGGTTTAACTGTCATCTATTCTTCTCTGGGACTATTCATGAGCATGAAGTTTGAGTTTGGGCACTTCAATGGCCAAACATGGTAGCATGGACAGATAGCTTCATCAAACCAAGTAGATCTTATGGCCTTGTCTGTCCCACTTTGATGGATCGTTATCCTTTTCAGTCAGAGCACATAGCAATTCTTGTGTTAGTCCTTTAACATATTGATATTGCCATGATACCATGCCCAAGTCTACATCGTCATCTAAAAAAAATCTGGCATATGAAACAGCTTTTAGATTCGCTAATATATTATGCCTCATATGGATGTGATACCATGGATTGAACTTGGTCTTTTCCACCCCCAACATTCTAAGTTGCTGGATTCTAGTCATATCATAAATTTCATCCTAACAAAGGTTCTGTACATGCCTAGGAAAATCCATTGTAATATTTTTTCCCTTACTGTTTTTTCTTCATGGGAAGTTCCACGTGTTAGTTTGATTATAAGAGGAGGTTAGGTTGAAAATTAGTCTCTTCCAGATGCATAATTTGGCATGTGTCATTGAACCACATTTGTAATCATCCTCCTAGCATTCTCAGTACTAATTAATCAATTTGCGCATGGGATAGGTATCAAATTTCTGTCTTGATGGTCGTGATGAAATATCTGGTGGAAGGTCTGCTTTATATACCCTTGAAAGGAACCGCATAAATTCCCAGAAGGCAATCTCATTACCATCATCTCCCCATGAGTATAGAAGTCAAACTTCTGAGAGGAGTGGACCTTCAGGCTTTGTAGCAGATGATCAATTGGTTTCAACATGGAATAGAGTTCTTGAATCTCCCTTGTTCCATAATAACCCCCCACTACCTTTCCAGGAATGGCATATTGATTTCTCAGAACTAACTGTTGGAACTCGTGTTGGGATTGGTAAGCATCACTACCTATAATTTTCAGCCGTGTTGTTGCTTTGAATTTTGTTTGTCAGTGCTGCAGTACACATTTACCTATTCCAGTTTTGTATCTTTTTAAAACGAGTTACAATTTTGTAATCCTCCAAAAGTACTTGGTGAAACAGTGCTGTCTCTTTTGTAATTGCAGTGATAGCACACAATTTGCTTGGATTGAAGGTTCCAATGTACTGTTGGCTGTCTAAAATCTTAATAAATATTTTTGTATAGAAAGAAAGGAACAGGCGACACACATTGCATGAATTTGAAATATTAATTTACTACAAAAAACTTTCAAGTATTGTGATAGTGTCCTAATCTTTGGATTGTTGCCATGTAGTTTTATCATGAATTCCTATTTTTTGATTTATTGTTTCCTTGGATAAATTTCTCTGTGGTTGAGTTTTGTTTTGCCACCTATGCTAATGACTTGAGAATCTTCTCTTCTGTACTTGTTTTATTTTTTCTTTGATAAATTGAAATGGAATGGTTAGATTCATTGATGTTTTCAATGATGTACGAGTTTTGAGATTGATGTCTCTCCTTTAAATTTCCATACACTGCTGGACAATGACCTTGGTTGAAGTTTCACTGGATATCCTCATAAACTGCCAATCTAATTTAAAGATTTGACATCAATCCAAGTAGTTACTCAAATATCTTATATGCATACCATTCCTGAAACTATTGCATCTTCTGTTTTCTATTTCTTTGGGTGGTGTTTTATTACAAGGAAATCATAACCAGTGTTTGCTCAAGCTGTTGGCAGCAGGCATTCTGTTCATTTTCCTAGTAATGGGTGATTGCTCCAGCTATCTACTAGTGTACCCTTGAATTCATGGTTCATCTTCGAATTCGTTTCTCATTTTTTGTCTTTCAGAATTTAATGTACAGAAGCATGCTCACATGAAGAGTCTGATGCCACCTCACTCTTCAAACTCCCTAGGAGGCTGTAGAAAACAGAGTTAAAATAAAAAAAGGGTTATCCAAACTGTATATTTAGCTTGAACTAAAGATAAGAGCTGTTGCTCAGCTGAATATACTGTGGTGAAGAAAGTTTTACTGTTGCCTACCTTAAAATTAGAACATGTCTGATGGGAGGAATCATGCAAACTCATCTTGCAACCATTTTACATATAAAATTAGAGCCTTATCCTGCCCATCTCCCTCTCATCCTCTCCTCTCATCTTGCAACCATCAAAATGTTGTAGTCTAAATTGATAATTTAAGCAACATCATGCAATAAGGAAAATAAAATAAATATTTTGTTTGGTGCAAACTCTATTTATATGTAAAATGGTTTAGTGATTTTAGCTATCTTGATTGTATATAGGGTTTTTCGGGGAAGTATTCCGTGGCATATGGAACGGTACAGAAGTTGCAGTCAAGGTTTTTCTAGAGCAAGATCTAACTGCTGAAAACATGGAAGACTTCTGCAATGAGATATCAATTCTTAGGTCTCTTCTTATTGATATGTGGATTGCTTTAATTTTATCCCACCCATATTTCTGACTTTATCCTTTCTGATTTTGTGCATGCGATTTCTTCCAGCCGTCTTCGACATCCTAATGGTATTCTCCTTACCTGCTAATTTCCAAGTTGCATCTTTTATATTTCGCTTGTCTAAGATTGCTGCATGTGATGGTCTGCTTGTATAACTTGGAACCATGAATTTAACAAGAGCTACCTCATCAAAGAAAAAACAGGAGAGATCGTGTTGTTGCTGTTGTTTAGTTGATGGCAAGTTTTTTACCTGCTTTTCTGATGGAGAATGAGACTAAGATTTTCATGATTCTTGTCATAGGAAAATTGGAGATTATATTTCATTTTGTAGCATTTCTTAATTGAAAAATCTAGTTATTTTAGGCTATCATAATTTTTTAAATTATTTGAGGATTTTACTAGGGTAAGCTACAAAATTACTCCTGACCTATTACCTTTTTCACAGTGTTACCCTTGGCCAATTTGGGCAATCAATTTTGCTCTTAACATTACTTTTAACAATGTCAACCTTCCATCTAGTCTTGCCCGAAAACAATTAACAGAACTGTCAAATAACTTCCGTGCCTTGCATGCATTTCATTTAGCAAGCAAAATGGAGGGGAAAAAAATCCATAGTCCCCGAATTCACCCTAATATTCCAAAACTCATGCATCTAACAGTTTGATATTAGGGTGAATTTGCATTGCATGAGTTACTTGATGACTCTGTTAACTATTTTTAAGAGAGATTTGACAATCATGTTTAACAGTAGCTGAATGATTATTGAGAATTGAATTCTGTTTTCTTTCTTTTGCTATCATTCTCTCTCGCTTCCCATCTCCCCTTCCTCTACTTTGCAGCCCCTTTCTCTTATTCATATTCCACATCATTCTGATATCAGAGCAAAACTTCTGTCCAAATCCTTAAAATTACTCTCTCAATTTTAAAGCACATCTAATAATAATACTAATAAAAGCCACTAAAAGAAGGGCAGGTCACAGAAACTGTACTGTGTCTGCCTGTGCCCAGCATATTTTTAGTACTCAGGTTTCCTTCTGTTCACTACAAAAAATATATATATATATATATATATATATATATATTGGGAACAACATCTCTGTTGCTCGCTGTTATTCTGCTGGCTGCAATTCAGTTTCTCATTTGTTCATCAAGTTTTTCTTTTAGGATATTTGTACTGACTGCATCCTCACGCCTTCTTAACCTCACTTCTGTTCATTGATCTACACCTGCCTTGGCTTTTTGTGATCTCATAGCTGCTGGTTTTGCCCTTTTTGAATTTTCCAATTTGATCTCTATAGCACTGATGATTGAATGTTGAATATGGTTTTTGCTCTGAATGAAGCTGGTGATTTGAAATTCAGTATGTTCAGTAGCTTGCGTTTAGTTTGACTTTGTTTATGTGAAAAGAAAAGAAATATCTGTGGAAACCTATTAGTAAAATAAGTGGTAGATTGATGTATGATGAAAAAAGAGATGTAACTTTGGTATTAGAGCCCAACCTTGACCAAACTCATAACTTGAATTTTTTAATCATCAAATCATTTGGAAACTCATAAACAGGTTCAGGAACTTGACTTCATTATTCAAGAAGTTAATTTCATAATACAATTGAACTTTTAGGTTGGGTTTGAGACCCAACAATTTTAATGGAATAAAGACTCAAACTTCAAGTTGTGGAGTGCAGAATTGAAATGCTTCAAAACTCGTGGTTAAGTTTTTTCTGTAAAGAGGAGAATGTTGGATAATGAATGGAAGATTTATAAGAATATTTACTCTAGGAAAGTAGGAGACTTGTTCTTTTTTGTTGTATGGTGTATGGTAAATTCACAAACAAAATTTTGTTCCATTTTGTTCGCATGCTATTAGGTGGATCTTCTTATTCAGGTTATTATGATATTTGTTTTATATAAAAAAAGGTCATTATGATATTTAGTATTCATTATACCTTTTTATTTTGTCTGGACTTTATTGTATTTTCTTTATTGTTTTAGGGTTTAACTAGGTTTAGGTGCTGTGTAAAGGCACTAATCTACTATTTTGAGGTTGTTGAAGGTTATTGAGAGCTGAAACTTCTGTCTTCTCCCTTTTGCTTTCTTCTTCTCTTCTATCTCTCTCTTTCTCTATTTCCTCTGCCATTTCTTCCCTCCTCTCTTTCTTAATTCCTTTACTCTCTTTCTTATATTTTATTTTGTTTCTCGACGAATTCTGAATCAACTGATGCTGGTTATTGCAGTTATCTTATTTTTGGGTGCTTGCACAAAGCCTCCACGCTTATCGATGGTTACTGAATACATGGAGATGGGGTCCTTGTATTATTTGATCCACTCGAGTGGTCAGAAGAAGAAGCTTAGCTGGCGGAGGAGGCTAAAAATGTTGCGGGATATATGCAGGTGTGTTTGTCATGTCCTAATATATGAAATTCTTTTATGGATGGGCATCTTTACAAAGTTTACATTTTTGAGGGACTAACTTTGAAACTAGTGGTGCTATTAACTAAACCATTTTCTTTAATGCTAAGTTCTCTATTTTTCATGGCACATTTTAAAGATATAATATATGCCTAACATCTCTCCTGGAGTGTAATGAGTAGAGATAGAGAACACGCTACTTTCTTTACAGATGAGAAACTTGACATGATTGTATGAGAAACTTGACATGATTGTGGAAGGTTGATTGTTGAAACAGAACCCAAAGGATACAAATAGGCTACTTAAACCAAGAGATGCTTTTAAATGATTCTATATGTAGTAATCTGATAATGAGAGCACATATATGTTATTGCTAATTATTTTTGAAACTCCTATCCGGCCATTATTTGGCTGGTACTTGTTATCATCATTGAAGCTTGTGTGTGCTGGGCAACTTAATAGTTGATTAAAAAAATGGGCAGTGCTTTAGCTGCTAGTTCCAGTAGCATTTGACTTAGCTACACAGGCAATTTAAATTAGAAGTTGGCATTCAGCTCTGTTCTGATCTGATCGTAATCTTTTATTCTTCTGCTTGTCACTAAGGGGGTTGATGTGCATACATAGAATGAAGATAGTTCATCGGGATCTTAAAAGTGCAAATTGCCTCGTGAATAGGCATATGACAATCAAGATCTGTGATTTTGGACTCTCCAGAGTAATGGCAGACATACCAATTAGGGACTCCTCATCTGCTGGAACTCCTGAATGGATGGCACCGGAACTTATCCGTAATGAACCTGTCACTGAAAAATGTGATATTTTCAGCCTTGGGGTGATAATGTGGGAGCTCTACACACTAAGTAGGCCATGGGAAGGTGTACCCCCAAAGAGGGTATGCTTCCGCTCTTTTATTTCACTTTTGAATTTCATGCTTTTCTCTCTGAGGCAGTTGCATGGTTGTACAATATTGTTCCATCAGGGACCTTTACTCAATGACTTGTTTGAGTTATGTTTTTTTTTTTTTTTTTAATTATTCTCTAGATTTATCGTTTACGCCCTACTCGTTCAATCACGACATTCTTTTTTTTAGCTCAAAAACATTTTGTTTTCCGTACTTATGCAATTTGACCATTGTAAAAGCTTTATGTTGTCTAGGTAGTTGATGCTGTTGCTAATGAGGGATCCCGTTTGGAGATTCCAGAAGGTCCACTGGGCAGGCTAATATCGGGTAACCATCTGTTGTGACAGGCAAATAAAGATTGCTAAAAATTAATGTCGCGTTTTTGCATTAGCCCCATAGTCAGGGACGATCCCAGACTTGGGTGCTTGGGAGGACCAGAATGTAAAATCTCTATTCTTTGGTGGCCATTTCATTAGGAGTTTTTGAAACGTTTCTAAGAACAAGGGGGATTTTGAATCTTCTTGAAACTCTGGCCTTGGTCCCCCCGTTAGATTCGTCCCTGCCCATAGCATGTTCTTGGGGATATTGAATCTTTCTTAAACTTTGGCCTCCCATGAGATTCTTCCCTGCCCATAACATGTTTTTTTGCATGCGATAATTGGCTTTGAAGATTAATTTCACCTCTTCTTTTTCTCTACATGAACTTTTTTCTTTATCTTTTAAATAAATGTAATTTAATTGTGACCCAATTACTATTCTCTTGGGATACTCTGCTGGGATCTGGAATTGTACAAAACTAACGCCTTAACCCTCTCTGATTGCAGATTGTTGGGCAGAACCGGATTTACGGCCAAGCTGTGGAGAGATACTCACTCGCTTGCTCGATTGCGAGTACACGACTTGCTGATACAGTCTGTTTCTTGTATACAGACAATGGTAGAGACGTTGCAATGTTCTCGGCTTAGTTGCGGCCTCATAATTTTTCAAATCATTGTGAAACATGAAATTCTTCAATTTTCACTGGGACAAACTCCAATCATTTCGTGTAATCAAACTGGGAGAGAAATGGAAATGAAAAAAAAAATTTCAATTGCGGTTGACAAGAATGAAGAGATTCGATTTTAAGTTTCTGGAACTTGCCTTTGCCATGCTGCTCCTTTCAATGACTCCAGAAAAAGAAAAGATTTAAAAGATGGAGACCATGTCTGGGATAGATTAACCAAAAACAAAAAAGGGGTGGGATTTTATACCCATCATGTTTTGGGTTCCATGCTCACCGACGGGATGCATGAGTGTTTTGGTTCCTCAGGTGTGTGCCCATCAAAGGCGATTTAAGTTTGGATTTCTTCCTCGGATATAGAAGAAACGGGAAAAAAAAAAAAAAAAACCCTCAATATCAGCTGATTCATGAATTGCCATGACAAAAAAGAAGGAAAGAAAAAAACTGCAGAAGTCTTTTATTATCATGCTTCTAGTGAACAAGTAGCGGTAACCATCTGGTTTCAGTCGAGGATCTGACGCCTGTTCAATGCATCTTCAAAACGACTACATGAACCAACTCTCATCTCAGTGCACGTGTCATTATCTGGTGCTGGATAATAGTCTTCCCTCAGCTGCACATCTCTCAGATTGGGGATTCTTAGGAGGAACATGATGAAATGCTCATGAGCTGTTCCATGTATGAAAAGCTTCCTCATTGCAAGACATTCTGCAAGCAACCCTGCTCCCGGGAGCGACAGGCTCCTTTGATTTACGTCCCGGTCTTGTGGTGGCCAATAATCAAGCTCATATATGCTTAAATTCCCGATCCCGTTCAAGAAAAACCTCTCCCACAGGCTCAAATCCATTTGCCCAGATGGCGCAGTTAATGCAAAACCGATTGTATCACTGCAATCCAACTGCATCTTCGACAGGCGAGGGTAATAAGCCAGGCAGCTTAATCCAAATTCACGCTGTGATGGTTTGTGCCCGGTTCTGCAGTCTCCCTCGACCTTTATCCTGATTTCCTCCAAATTAGGACAATCATACAGGCCAGCCATTGGCAATGGAGTCAAAAGCACACCGGCACCGATCCATAGAGAAAGGTACTTGAGCCTGTCCCAAGACTTGCTAAACATTCCATTTCCATTGCTTTGCATAGAGGAGGATGAGGAATCAGGATCCGAAGAATACTTGCTCTTCTTCCTTTTGCTGCCATACTCGTGCTCGACACTTTGACAGAGGCCCTCGTTGAGGTCAAAACAGAGGATACCGCCATCCTCTTCCAAACCTTCCCAGACACAATCAAAGTGTAGCCTTTCAATTCGACCCTGGATAGGCTCAAGAGATCGCAGAGACGCTACAGCGTTAAGGTTCTTGCAACAAGATATTTTGACCTCAATCAGAGTCTTATGGAGCAATGAAGCCATTGTCCTCATTCCCTTCATTGTAATCTTCTTGCATCCCTCGACCTCAAACCTCGCCAAATTACAGCACCCTCTACCAATCTCAATCAACCCCATGTCCGTCAAATCGGCCGAATTCTTTATGGTCAAGGACACCAGGCCTGAACACAAGGCAACCCCATCAAGCTGGGACTCAATGGCCATACAGATCCCATGAAACTGCCCCAATTTAAGCAGCTTCAACTCAGGACACTTCGAATGAAGCGCTTCCAAAGCCAAAGCACTATCCCTTACATTCTGGTAAAAATCTAGAACCAGCTCTTGTAAAAGAGGAAGGCCAGTAAAGAAGTCCACCAGCCCCACTTTAGTAATCCTTGCATCCTCCCTTGTGTACCCATCATCTTCAGGTTCCCCTCTAGTGCTCCCCAAGGAAGCCCTATCAACAAGATGCAAAACCCTTAATCTTGGACAGTTAGCAACAATCGCTAGAAAGGTCTCGTCACTAACACATCCAAAGTAACTTGGATCGAAAATACAAACAAGAAGGAACCTGGTTAGACTAGGACAAGCTGCAGTGATTGCCTGAATCTCCTCAGACTTAAAACCATCAGTTAAAGAAACAGTTAAGAGATCCAAGCACGTCAAGGCCTTGGACACAGATGGATAGGCTTGCAAAACAGGAGGGATATCCTCAGTCCAGTAATAAAAACTGGAAAGGTCGATGCTACTAAGAGCCTGGCAGTGCTCAAACAAAGGGACTACATCATTTCCGAGGTGAGGGGACGAGGAGCGTGGATGCCAACGGATGAGCTTGACATGGCTCAGATTAGGCCACTGAGGGAGGAGGATGTGAAGAGTGGAGGGAGATCGAGCATAAACGGTGAGGGATGTGACTAGAGGGAAGGCCAGACGGAGGCGTTGGGCGAGGAGAAAAGGGTCGGAGGAGGCCGTGGATAGGAGATCAGAACGGCCCCAAGGAGAGAGCAGAGAGAGGTCGAGGTGAGTCACCGATCTGAAACAGGTAGGGATCATGTAGATATCACGCGCTTTGCCACGGAGAGTGAGGGAGGTGCGGGTGGATCTCTCTAGAGCTAGAAATTTCCTGTTAACCAGGGAGAGTGAGTTTCGGGTTCGTGTGTCAGAGACTGATGAAAAAATGATTGACAAAATCACATCCGGCAGATCGTTCATGGTAGCAGCCATAGCCATACTGGAACTGGCCATCCTAACTATTCAACTTTTTTTTTTTTTTTCCTTTGCTTTTTGTTACATCTTCCAAGTTTCAGGATTGGTTTGATAGAGAGAAGACAGAAAAAAGATGGGTCCTTGGAAAGGATGAGGACAGAAGAAAATAAAGAAAGACAGAGAGAGAGAGAGAGAGCACACACGGGGCAAGTACTGTAGTATAGTCATCGTGGTCCTAGTTTTTTTCTTTATTTGGGGAATGGATGAGAGAACACGAAGAGTGATAACGGACATATTTTCTATTTGAAAAAATAATAAGATAATTTTATTTTTAATAAATTATAGTTTTTTAAAATTATTTTTTTATATAAAAAAATTAGCTAGAAACCTGTAAAATTATAATGTATGTTCTTTAAAATTGTAATTAAAATAAAATACAATTTCAACTTTACCTTATCATATTTCTAGAAAAGAAAAAAAATGCATGTTTAGAGTTACGCTTGAAATGTTGATTTGTTATTTGTTAATTTTTTAATTGTTATTTGTTAATTTTAAATTAATTTTTTAAGTTAATATTAAAAATAAATTTTATAAAATAAAAAATAATAAGATTCAGAAATGATAAGATATTTGACGCAAGGAGTTTATTCATATCATCTTGATTTGGTTCTAATTTTTCTATATTTTAAAGAATATCGATTTTAAAATACCGATTCAGGGTCTTTTCTTATCTATATTGAATAAAACATGTTGAGTTAAATTTTGTTCATGTAAAACCTATTTTATTTAGATTAAAAAAATCATATGTTTTTTATTTGAAACCATGTGTTATGGCTCAAATCAATCCTATTTTTAATAGGAATAGCTGATAATTGAATCAAAATTTTCTTTTCCTATTATTTTTGTATTCATAATAGATGAAAAGATAAAAAAATTTTAAAATATAATTTTTACCATAAAAAAAAATAAAAATAAATAAAGAGTGGCCGGATGGTGTTGGCTTCCAAAGAAGAAAAGCCGTGTGATCATGGGGTACTGGTTATAAAAATATATATATACGTTCATTCTGGGCTTGGGTTGCCTTATTTGGACCGCGCGTAAATCAACCACCTGCCGTTTGTGTACGCGTGTGATGCACGTGCAGAAATCAAAACTTGTCCGTTGTGGGTGACTAGGCTGCGTCTGGTACATGGATAAACCATTTCCATTTTGCGCTCCTCTCCTGTGCTGCCACGACTTCCCTTTCTTTTAACCACTTCCCTTACACAACCGTTTTTTTTATTAATTGATCATCAACTTTTGATTAAAATCCAATTTAATTTATGATTATTATTATTTTTTTAATTTTTTATTATTCCATTTATCAGGTGTATCACATGCACGATTATTACATTCCTTGGAAATTGATTTAAAAATTTGATTAATGAGCATATTTAAAATAAAATTCAATATAAGTTATGTTATATTTTAGATTACAACAGAGTTGAAAATTATTTTTTAATATAATTATTTTAACATAAAAAATTAAAAATATTTAAAATTAATTGTGAATGAATGAGAAATTAATATTAAAAAAATTATCAATTGATAAAATTTTATCATACTCAAAACCTCGAGAACAACTTGATATATTACAAGATTTTATATATATAATATTGAGGGGTGTAGCTTAATTGGTTAGGTCCTGTTGTTCGAGTTTCACAAATTTTAAAGTTACTAGAAGCTTATATGATCGTTAATTTCAAGGTTTATAGGATTAGTTAAGATGCGTGTAAACTGACATAAACATTCATGTTAATAAAAAAAATATAAAAAGTTTTGTTGTATTGTAAAGTAATAGATTAAAGTTAAAATTGAGCTTGCAAAGCACTAAAGCTCTTAGAATAAAAAGACTTTAAGGTATTTGGACTTAAATTACATGTGCACTTAACTTGAGCCGGAGTTAATTATAAAATAATTTTTTATATATATAATAACTGTTTAGATTATTTTTTGTCAGCTAATAATTGTTTAGATTCATTGAATCTATCTAATTAGTTTTTTTATTCAATACCTGTTCTTAACATTTTTTTTATATTTAAAATGTATTAGTATTTAAAGGAAATCATATAAGGTATTTATATATAAAATGATGGGCGACTAAAGGGCGATAAATATTTCTGTTAATTAACACAATTAATTCTTACATCAAGGCCTAGTTCCCTGTATAAATAAGGGGGCTGTACAAGATATTAAAAAACAAAGACAAGTTTCTTACTTCTTAGTGTTTGTTTCCCTATTATCTCTATATTTTTTTCTTCCTTTTCTTTTTATAAGATTTTAGAGCTTTATGTTTCATTATGGTAGAGAGAATTAATTTAAGTAATTTGTTTTTCTAAGTTTATAGGCCTTTATCTATAGGGTAATACTTTAAGGGGGTGTTGTTGTAATTTTAAAAGGTTGCAGGGACCGTTTGCACAAAGTAACATGCAATTTATGGTTAAAAATAAATGATTGAATCCTTAACATCTACGTTTTATTGTCCTTTTCTTTCAAAATCCATCAATAACAAGTAAAAACACTAAATACACAATGCTCTAAATTTCTTATACTTGCTTTATTTTAGCAATTCATTAATATTGAAAATTTGTTTAAAAACATGGTTAATAAGTATATTTGAGATCAAATTAAAAGTAGAGTCCATTCTCTTCTAAGATTAAAACTTTATTGGAATTTAATCTTCAACATATTCTCTTTGACATAAAACATTCACATGATTTAAATAAAATTATAGGTAAATAAGAAATTAAATTGTAGGTCAAAAATAAGTACATAATAGATTGTTTATATATATATATATATATATATATATATATATGACAAACATCAACATAAAAAAAACAAATATAAAGATTCTAGCATGCATACTAAACATAAATCAACTTGTAATACAAAAAAAAATTCCCAACATGCATACTAATTAAACAATATTTTTTATGTTTAAATTAAAATAAAAAAAGATACTTGTTGAAGCACTTTAAATAGTGAAGCTTTTGTTACTATCAAGAATCAATTTTTTGTCTTTAAAACTTTATTACTTCTTTTTTTATCCTTAAGATATGTTGTGATACAACTTAACACTCTTGTTTTTAGTAACCAAATAAATACAAGTGTAGAAAAATTAAATGAACAAGTTATTTAGTTACGAAGATAAAAAAAAATTTTAAGAACTTTTTAAATGATAAAAAACCCTCTAAGACAACCAAAACCATGATAGACAACTTTCACTAGTTAAAAGATTTCAAAAGGAGTAATTTTTACTAAAAATCCTTTGTATCTACACCACCTTACTTGTTAAGACAAACACTCCACTTTATCTTCTACCATAATAGCTTACCAGAACACATGACGATTTTCAAGCTATTTTTGTATTAACTATAATATCCGGTTGCTAACAGTTAATACAAGAACTTCCTATAAAAGTCTATAGGCTCTCCAACTCTTCCACTAACAATTCTATTTGAGAATCTTCTTCATACTCCACACATGTGTCAAGAGTATATATTGTGAAACTCTATGTAACACCTTAGCTAGTTGGACACTTTTGCTTCATTAACAGTGCTACTCTTCAAATACTTCTGATTATCCTTTCTTAACACATCCACATGACAATAATAAAAACCTTTGATAAAAACTATCTTCAAATTTTCTAGTCTATTATTTTCTTAACTGACTGTTAATGTGTTTCATAAAAATAATTTTCTAATATAAGCTTACTTGGTAAAGGATAGCCATGAGCATTAGTATAGGCAATAATTAATAATCATTCTAAAAAATTTACCTAAACATATACTTAATATAATGCTCCGTATTTAAGTGTTTTAGCTGCATATTTAAGATTCTCACTTAAGAACTCAAGGAAACACAATTTCAAGTGGTTTCACAAAAGCCAATTGAGATAAAAATTAGTTATGGTTAGATCATTCCATCACAAAAATCATATAAAAAGGCACATTCTAATTTTTTTAATTTTTTACTTAGAACAAATAAAAGTAGAAATATTAATCTTTTTTGACTTTGCAATCTTCTCGTATGATCTTAACCCTCTTACTCATAAGCTACAACCTTGTGGATAAGGTGCTAACAGTGGAATTATAGCATCTAAGCTCGCAAATAGGTTTGCATCTTTCACTCGATTTTGGTGGACGATTGTTGGATTTCTCAAAAGACACACGAAAGTTTTAGACTTAATGCTGGTTGACTAGAATAAAAAGGTCAGTAATTGAAGTAGTTTAGTTTGGTGGCTGGTTCTGTCTTATTATGGTCTTTAAGGTAAAACCCCAACGCTCAGTAACTGACGATGGTTGGATCGAGGGCTCGATGTGGAATTTTCAGGAAAACACCAACGCTCAAGTAAATATGATTGAATTGGAGAGCAAGCTACAGGAAAATTATGTGGACAATTCTTGCTACTAACATACATGTATGTTCTCATCCAAGATTGAAAATTAATGTAAGAGATTTTTTTAATTGGAAAGTAGTTTCACACACCACTGGAAAATTGGAAAAAGCCAACAAAATAATCTATTGGCATTAAGAAAAAAATGTATGTCAACAATTACTATACCGATAGAATCATCGTTGTAAACATGCCATTTAAGCGATGACAGAATATTCCATCACGGATTCCATCAAAAACATTTCATCACCCATTCCATTAGATGTTGAGAGACCATTTTCGATAAAAAAAAAAAAGCCAATGGAAAATGACCTCGGCATTTTCGTTGCAAATTCCAAAATCTTCTATTACTTTTTAACAAAATGTGACCTAACATTGCCAACAAAAACACCAACAAATTAATGAATTTCATTAGCATTTTTCTGTCGGAACGTCACACTTTTTTTGGGGTTGTTTGGTTATTATAATCCCAAAATACATTTGGGATTATAATCTTAGAAACTCACAACAACAACAAGAATAATAATAAAAAAAAAAACAACAAAAATCTTGTTAAAAAATAATTATATTAAAACTTATTCCATAAAAAAATTATATTAAAATGAATTCCATACAATTTTTTTAAAACAAATTAAAATTCCTAAAAAACATGGAGGGGAGGAAAAAATCCTGAACAAAAAACACTAGGAGGGAAAGGAAAAGGTAAAGTCAAATATACATGTATTTCCTACTATATATTTTACTTTTATTTATTCTTTTATTTGTGCTCTCATTTCAGCCATTTGTTCTTTAACCTTATCTCAAACCATCTTATTAATGATAGGTGATGTCTGGCTTGGGCCAAAATGTTATGTGCCTATCATTGAAACAGTATGACCCGCCCTTATATTTCAGGCCAATGCTATAAACATACCAAAAACCTGATTTCTATCAGGTCCATCAGTTGCTCCAGTTTCCAACCACAATTAAGGATCTTAAGGAGGATGAGTGAATAGATATTCTTCATGTTTGGCAACCAGGTCGACATTATATGGATCTTACAAAACAAAAAACAAAAAAGCCAAAATCTAAAATTCATATTAATGATGCAAATAAATATAAATTTTAATTAAAAGAATTACAAAAAAAACTTATAGTGCATGCTTTTATTCTATTACCAACTCCCCTATCTCATTACCTTATACGAGTTTCTTCATATAACTCCATTAGAGTTGGTTCCCGTCTAAGCTGCTTTTCCAGCAAAATAAATAATATGTAAAAAAATCTTATAAATTAAGGCTAAATTAAAAATTAAAGAAAAATTCTTTGTTTCGCATGTGAGTTTCTATAAAAAGCTCCACCGGTCTTGGTTCATGTCAAAGAACCATATCATGCAAAAAGAAGATATTGTTAGTTGATATTTTCATATAAAAAACAGTTGAAGAAAATTGATATAATAAAAAAGAATCTTATCATATGCTTCGCATGCGAAAGAAACAAAATGAATTTGTTGATATGTGTGGTAATTGAACCATAAACCTCATTGTTCTAGTTCTCCACACCGAATTATGACCGCCACACAAAACACTCAAACATCACGTGCTGGATATAAGCTTCCTAGATAGCCTATGAGATATGCGGAGGTCTGAAATCCCTCAAACTAATGACTTCTTGTTAGCCTGGTAGATTTCTTTTTTTTTTTTATGTCCCTCAAACAAAAAATCACTCAACTTACATTGTAGAAATAAATTATCAGTTAAGATAATGAAAAAGAAAATTTTAATATTTTAATAAAAAAATATAAAATTTTGAATTCAATTTTACCTAGTTGCATTGTGATTCACCACCTTTATCCCATTAAAAATTTTCCTTTCACTTCAAATTTTTAAAATAACTAGTTCATTAAAATTATTTACCTTGAAGTTTTTGAATCATGCATCAATCATAGGTATTCATTTAGGATTTGTGAAAACTTGACTCCGCTGAAACAATGGCACTTTCATTGATAATTTCATCGTCGTTGTTATTGTGCAATGACACTTTCATCATGATTTCATTGTCATTGTTATCGTGCGAGCAACTTACATATTTATAAACCTGAAATTCTATTAGTTCATTGAAATTAATTATTCAAAAATTATCCATTGTTGTTTATTTTTTTAATTACGCAAAAAACAAACTTACATTGAGTGGTTGGGCTTCCATTAAGCAATGTACTTCCCAAAACATACATCCCTATGAAAAACAAACACCCTCTTTGTGAGGTGGCATCGCACATGACGAGCCTGCATTGAATGTCTGGTCATAGTTGGCATCTAGCAACTCATGATCATCAGAAGTGCTAATAAAAGAACTAACAACACTCTTGTTCTTATTACTCACTAATGACCTCCTTTGTTTGGCATTTGAACAAATTATTGCATTAAAAAAAATAATAACATTTTTATTTTTCTAAAAAAAAATTATCGACTCCTTTCCTATACGAGAGATTGCCTAAAATCTTATTACTCACAAATACGTATTAATAAATAAAACCACAAACCAGATTTTATTTATAACTAATATGCTTTTATAAATTAATTATTTTATAAAATAAACAAGACAAGGATGAACTAATCTGTGAATTGAACAAGGAAATACAACATTCAAAATCAAGAATACAAGATATTTTTAAATGGATTTCAGCTTCCTTATCAAATTCTTGAGTCCAACAATAGTAGTTGTATTGAATTAGGAATTCTCTATGTATTCAATCAACGAAGCAAACTTTTTTTTTTTTTCTTATCTTGTTTTTACAAGGAGAGTTGAACCCAATTATAGTCTGGTAGAAGGCATGAATGTTGCTAAGAGGGCTCCAGGGGCAAGCAAACCTTTTTTTTTTTTTGGGTGAGATGTGTTGAATGATGCAGTGAAAAACCATGATTTGTCATCAAGCATGTATAATAAATAGCGCAACTCAATAGGTTACACCACTAGGAGTAACACAGCCATAAAAAAAATAAAATAAAATAAAATAAAATAAAATGTGAAGGATGTGGTGATGGGTGTAGCGCAACTTTTCAAGATGTACTATTTCTCTAAATATTTTATAAATTATTTTTATAAGCCGTGCTATTAAAAAAAAATAAAAAAACCCTCAAAATCAAGGGTCAAATGTGGACATGATTTTCGTTGTCTTCTCTAGGAAAATGGACATGCAATTTAAGAAAGTCTGCAAAAATGGACCCCTTGAGAAAAAGATGCCGCGTGGGTTGATTTTACCTTTCCCTCTCTTGAAAAAAGTCATTAATTTGTCGTCATGAATTCTGTAGTCAACATGCATGACCAGAAATGAAATTCATGGCTGGTAATTATGAACTTATGTCGGGCATGGAATTTCCTAGAAGGTATGCAAATCCTATGTATAATTTATTATGTCCTCTGGGTTCTATATCACCATCGGCAATATTTAATTGATGCATTTAAATAATATTTTTCATGAGTTATTTTTACTACTGAATTGAACCCTATATAGGAAATTAAGAACCCAAAATCAAATCATTCAAAAACATTAAAAAAATAACACAAATCAATCAATCAAAACAAAATCCATGGATAAATATGCAGTAAAACACATGATAAATCATGCATTGATGGATAATCACAAACAAATAAAACCAAAAAGAAAACAGAAAATGAAAACCCTTTACCTTTGTTGTTTTTGTTTTTGGTTTTGAATTGGATAATCTAAGCTTGCATAATTGTTTGTAAAGATCAAAAGAAAACAAACACAAGTGAGGAGCACATCATCATAAAACAAAACAATAAGCTTTGAAAACCCAAAAGTGACAAGATATTTACCTGCCAAAGTCGTGGAGGATGAAGAATTTGAAAATAAGTATTTATTTATTTATGTTTTTAGATTGTTGTGAAAATTTTTGATATATTAATGTGAAAAATAAATTTTTTAAAAAATTATTTAAATATATTTTTAAATAAAAAATATTTTTAAAAAGTTATTTTTAATAAAATACCAAACACATACTAAATGATATTAATGAAAAGTATCTATATCTTTTCATTTTGGCAAGAAATCTTTTAATAGAATTAGAGATTTTACTTTTCAACCATCTACTTTATTCTTAATCAACCACTAGCTAGTAACATATAGAAGATTCTTAGATTCGAATATTGTGGCTAACATCCTTTATTAAATTTCTCTGAATTACTAGATTAATAATAATAAAGCATGTACTCTTAAAATTATCTAGGAAAGAAAAAAAAATATAATCCCGAAAACATCCTTTATATATATATATAAAAAAAAACTAGCACTTACATTTCATATAGCATCCATATGAACAAACTTCCAGATATTATAAATTATCCCGAAAACAATTCAAGCTCGATTAACTGAGTATATATAGGTATCTCAACAATTGATTTTCACCTTTAAAACTATATATGGGTATCTCAACAATTGATTTTCACCACTAAAAATAGTGTTTATTAAATAAAGCGAAAAGATCCAGTAAATACATGAAGAGTCAGGAAAAATGTGGAAAGTAAAGGAGAATTTATTTATTTTTCCTATTTCAAAGCAAATAAATACTATTAAGTAGAAAAGAAGTATATTAAAAGCAAGATATCGGCTGTGCGCGCGCCTAGACTATTTGCGACCTTGACATACGCACATCCGAGGTTTGCACAGGCTCCTGTCAAAGTGAATGTATACAAGAGAGTAATACAAAATCATATGTGAAGAATTATTTAACAAATTAAACTTGAAAAATGAGATAATTTTTTTTATATTGCACAAGTTAGTGATATGTCTGCTCAAAGAGCTAGAACATATCCACATTTATTAGAATCCAAATTTATATATAATTTGTTTGGAAAAGAAACACTCTATATATATATATATATATATATATATATATATATATATGAAGATAAGTTTAATAATTTTAAATCGGAGTTTAATGAGTGAATAGACTCGTTATTATTTTTCTTGGTTCTATTTTTTTTTTTTTTAACTTTCCTTTAGCTCAGATTCATTTTCCTGTTTGATTAGTTTTATTATTCTTTGTCCTAAATCCTACCTTGGATCTTTTCTAATTAACAAAAGGTAAAATCTGCTATCATTAATAGTTTATTGGAATGATATTTTTTTAATTTTATTATTTAATATTAAATTTATTAAGTATTGAGCTTTATAATTTTTTTTTTAATTTAATTTTTATGAAGTTATCTTAATTTCATAATCTAGATTGCAGATTTGACGGATTAACTCAGATTAATTCTGGTCTTTTTTTAATAGATTATTTTTTTCAATTTCATCTTTCAATATTAGATTGATTAAGAATTGAAACTCATAACTTATTTTAATTTACTTTTTATGGGGCTATCCTAGTTTCATGACCTGAGTTGCGAGTTTAGCAGGTTAATCCATTTTAACTTAAGCTGTTTTTTTTTTTTTTTTAATATTGAGTTGATTAGAAATTGAACTTCATAATTAGTTTCAATTTACATTTTATAGGGTTATCAATGTCTCATGACTTGGGTCATGAATTTAGCAGGATAACCTAAGTCGATTCAATATTTTACCGTATCAATATTTAAAAAAAAACATGTCATCTTAATTTTTTTATCCAAAGAATGTTTTTATAGGCTGTTTGAATTGCATTTGAACCTTCCAAATCAATAAAGTTATATAGGGTTAACTCCCATACTATTTAATTTTTTTTCTACTATAAAACATGTTAACAACACTTACACATTTTTTATATGTTAAAAACAATTCAACTTAAAACATGGCACATGCCATTGATCTAGTACTAACACTAAAGTGCTACTTGTTAGTTATTTATTTAATTCCTAAAAGATAGGGATGCGTTTTTTATTTTATTAATATTTTATTCTTTTTTTTTTTATTTTACTGTTTTATTAACAAAATTTAATTGGAAAGGGAAGAATATTGTTTATT
This sequence comes from Populus alba, assembly GCF_005239225.2. Classification (NCBI taxonomy): domain Eukaryota; kingdom Viridiplantae; phylum Streptophyta; class Magnoliopsida; order Malpighiales; family Salicaceae; genus Populus; species Populus alba. The sequence goes on along the minus strand of NC_133297.1, from coordinate 10,846,324 downwards.
GTGAGAGAATTCACTGTCAATTAAAATAATATAATGATCATTTTACCTTTTCTAAAAAATAATTGAACTAGCAATTAAGGGTAGTATAATCTTTTTTTAGGATCCATTAGTCATTATCAGATTGATCAGGGACAACTCGATCAGGCTTTCTATATTTCTAAAGCACAATTAAATGACTGAATTATTATTAAAAAAAACTTTTTTAATTGGTGTCCAAAGACTTTTCTGTATTTTATCCTGGTTTTTTTAACTGTAATCAAGTTGACTTAGAAAAAAATTTAGTATTTTAATACATATAAAACATAATTTAAAAACTAAAATTGGCTAGCACATTAGTTGCATGCACTAGTGCTAGTAGGTGGAAGGTGTTTGCAGTCTTCTAACGGTGTGTGGGGCAGCGTGCGTCATCATTTATGGGATGGCATGTCGTAGGCGACCTCTTCTTTTTTTCTTCCTCTTCTTTCTTCTCCTCTCGAAATTCACGCTGATCATTCAAACTTTCACAATTATCCTTTTATTTACTGATATTTTAATTTTGGTCCTTATCTTTTTATTTTTAATTTTTGTTCTCGAGCTTTTTGTCAAATTTTGATTTGCTTACAATATTTATCCTTGATTATTCGTTGGCCCATCTTCATGATCTGAGTTGTGAGTTTGTCATGCTATTTCGGGTTGACTCAAGGTGTCTTATTTTATCTTTTTTTTTTTTAATTTTATTATCTTGAAATTCAATTTTGTAATTTTTTCCCTTTTGATAGGCATTCTTTTTATTCTGGTCATTGTTATCACGTTTTCTTTTTAAAATTCAATCTATTTTATGTTGTTGCTTTTTCTATCATAAAATTAAATTATAATCATTTTATTGGACCCAATTGAGTCTATAAATCGAGTTGTGATTTTTAAATAAAAAAACAAATAAGGTAGAAGCATCTAAACATCATTTTTTTTATATTATTAAAAAATTGACACAGCCTGCAACAATGAACAGGCCATCTATCTAGTTTCCACTAAAATCCTCCATTGGACTGTAAGAAAAAATAGAATATAATAATATCATCATGGTTTTTTTTTTTTTTTTTAAGAATACCTTGCTTCTATTATTTGTTTTTATATTTCCTCTAATAACAAGATAAAAAAAAATATTTCAACTCCAGATTGGAATTAAACAGGAAAAGAAAGTAATTTTTTAGTAATCCAGAAGATAAAATAAAAATTAATTAAAAAAATTATTTATATGAATATTGTATTATGCTGGCCCTCAGCTTAGAGGGAAGGAAACTTCTTTATTAACCGGTAATCACTATCCTAATTGTTGCAACATATTTCTAAGAAAGTAAATTTAAATTGCATATAAGGTTTTTAGTTATTTTGCTAAAATATACATTCGTGTTATCAAGTTATAATATTTTTTTTCGAAATTGATGTTTAGAATAATGGCTAATAATATGATAGAAAATCAATGAACGATTTAATTTTTTTACTACAAGAAAGTTAAAATACATAATACATTATATATGATTTGTATATAAATATTCTTTACCTTACTAATTAATTAAAGAATTTATCAAGAGTTGTGTTTTTGAGGTAAATGATGAAATATCATCTAATAAAAATAATAAAGTGAATCAAGGAAATAAGTGACTGATTATATAATAAAGTTGAAAGGGTTAATTACATACAATTGGTTATGATGATCAATTATGTAAATAAATAAAGGATACAAAAACTTTTAAGAAAAAGAAAGTCATGACTAAGAACATATTAGTTTTCCTCCAAGCAAATTATTTATTTACAACTCAATAAAAGAGTTTTTTCTAATTCGAACCTTAAAATAAGATAGATTTATTTACTTTATTTTTTTTTTTTAAAATGATTTATTTACATTTAGTTCATGATAGCTTATTTTATTTGATAAATAATTTATGTATTAGTCAATTCTTCACATCATAAATTTATCTAAGACTTTTTTTTGTGTTCATGTAATTAAATGTAGAGGCTACGCTGAAGTATATTAATTAATTTCAATACCTGATTTTCCATGTATGTGCGTGTGTTTGTAAACTATATATCCATTTAATTTGTGAAAAATAAATTAGTGTTTGTATTGTAAAATCCTATTTAAAAAGTACATTATATATTTTTTGTATTCGAGACTAAATCATCCATTACCATAATTCTTAAGATAATTGTGAAATTAATATGTTCCTCATAATATTATTCTAATATTTCTCCTTTTGACTAAAATAATCTTCCTAATATCATAGTAGAATGATATTTTTAATTAACTATACCAAAATTCATACCATACACGATAATTCCTAATATTACTGAATTAATAAACATTTCCTTCAGAATTGGACTAAATATCGGAAGTTATTTACTAATATTATATAAAAATATAAAACTAATCTATGCTTTATTTTAAATAATGTTTTTTATATAATTACTTCACATAAAAATAAATTAATAATGAAGTTAAATTAAACTCCAATTTAAAATTAATCTACAACTTAGATGGGTAAAGATAAAATACAAAGTTTATCTTAGAAAAAGACTTTCATATGAATTTATATTTCATTTGATTTTTAACTCAAGATTTTTCTAAAAACAAAATTTATCTTGAAAAACAAAATTTTGTGCTTGTGTTAAGAAAATTATTTTCTACTGATAGTTATAGAAAGAAAGGTAGTGATATTAAAGCATGATCAGATTAAGAGGAGAAGGCGGTGATAACATTAAAGATAAAAGGCCATGATAATTTACCATTCATAAACTACTCAGCCAAAGAAATAATAAAGATGGAAATAGATTAACTACATTAGTTTTTAGCAATATAAAATGTAGGATTCATAAAATATAAATTGAAATTAGTAAGAGAAACTATATATTATAACTCATCATATATATATATATATGAGATATGTCAAAACCCACATCATATGATAAAAAATAAAATAAGATGATAGTGTATGGATCATGTGCATTGCACCGTATTTAATAAATATTTAAAACCAAAGTAATATATAAGTTAGGATATGCCACCCATCATAAGACTTAGTTTTTTTTGGACAAAATTAATTAAAACTCAACTATAAACTTGAAATGTTATCAAAGTCTCAAAAGGGTCCAATAACTCAACAAAGATCCTGAAGTTCAAGCTACTTTACAATAATAAAAACAAGTTATAATAAATGAGGAAAGTTAATTAGAGAAATTAACATATCTAAAAACAAATTCCTTAAAAAATGTTATTTTTTGTTTGTGTTAAGAAAATTATTTTCTCTATATTGGTATTTATAGAAAAATAGTGATAGTCCTAATGGAGTGATAAAAATAATAGGAGGCAAAGCTGATAACAATAAAGATAAAAGATGATGATGATGATTTACCAAGCAAAAAAATTAAGAAGGAAAATGATTAACTACATTAATTAGTTTTTAGCAATACAAAAGTATGATTAATTCATCATGCACAAAAAAAGATATTTCACTCTTTCAATTTTTTATATGCATGATATTGACTTTGAATATTATTTTTATCCAAGTACTATACTTAGTTAGACTTTAAAAATTAACTTGAGTCATATATATACACATACATATATGTCAAAAACTACATCTTATAATAAAAAAAAACAATAAATGAAATTTAATCACATCTAATTAATTAATTAATTAAAGTAATATATAAGATTGGATGACTTAAGTCTTTTAAATAAAATCTAGACCCAACTATAAATTAATTTAATATGATAACAAAGTCTCACAAAGGGCCAACAACCCATCAAGAATCTTGAAACCCAAGCCACTTATATATATATATATAAAGAAGTGGTGATAGTAATAATAAAAATCAAAATAGATGATGATTTACCATTTATAAACTACCCAATAAAAAATTAAGAAGCAAGATGATTGGCTATATATATTAGTTTCTAGCAATACAAAAGGTAGGATTATAAACATATTAATTGAAATTAGTAGGAAAATACTATTATATTTCATCATGCATTATATAATAAAACAAAATAATCGTGCATGGATCGCGCGTGCATTGCACCACATCTAATAAATACACCAAAATAAGATTAAAAATAGATCACTCATCATAAAATTCGAGTCTTTTGAATGAATCTAAACCAAACTATAAAGTTTAATATGAGAGGTTCAATAATTCAACAAAGATCCTGGAATCCAAATCACCTGACAATATAAAATAACAAGTTGCAAATGAGAAACTGTTAAAGAATATATATATATATATATATATATATATATATATATATATATATATATATATATATATATATATATATCATATTCTTGATGAGTATAAAGAAAGTAAAATAATATATAAGATTAAAAATAAACCATTCATCTTAAGACTTAAATCTTTTGAAATTAAGCAATCCAAAATCAACCATGACATTTAATAAGGCAAATCATACGTTATATATATGGTGAGTTTCATAGCAAGCCTTCTACCTCCATTCTCCAAATATCACTCAACGGGTGGGGGTGGGGGGGGGGGTAATAATTTCTAGCAATCTTTTCAACACAAAGAACCATTACTTTCCTTTTTTAGGATTTACTTGACTCTTTTCATGTTTTTCACCCTGTCATATTCATTCATCCAAACAAATCTTTTGTGTTAGAAGGTATTGAAGTAATATAGTCTTCAAGAGAGAACGGGTTGAAGCTTTTTCAAAGTGAAAACAAGTGGAGAGATCTCACAAGGTTAAGTTATGAAGGTCCTCTTGTCTTTATAATGAGAGTATCTACAGAGAGAGAGCAACGAAAATGTTAATTTATTAGTTTTCTGTAACAAACGAAATCTTCATGTATTTTGTTCACCTTTTGACTTCCGGTTATAAAAATCTTTCCTTTTTGTGTTATTTAATCAAGAAATTAACTTCTCTGTATAAGGCTACATGTTATTACTGTTGGACTCTTAGCTAGCAACCTATGTTTCTCAAACACTTCCATGCATGATGTTAGATTTTATGGATGCTGGATGTGTTATTTATATGATGATGTATTCAAGACGTTGATGTGTTAATTATGACGTAAGTAAATTGATGAAAGCAGGAGCAATTATATTGCTGTTGTCAAGGGTCCAAAATTATGCACACACTTGAAAGGATCATGACTGAAACAAAACTAGTACTTTACTAAGTACTGGGAACTTAGAGAATACAAACTCCAAGGAGCAACGACTAGGAGACTCAGTATCCCGAGAGATTCTGTCCTCTAACAATCCCTTCCTACTAGTGTCCTTCTTGAAGACGATACTGCAAAGATATAATATACACTCCAGTTTAAGTTGCAAGGACAAAAAAGAAAGAGGAGAAAGCCATGAAGAGAGTTCAGTTGTTAGCATCAATCCTTGTTTAAAGCAATTCAGTATAAAGGTGAACTACCATTTTGTACCACGTACTTGTCTTGCAATTCAGTGTTTAAAGCAAGAACCGAGCATATAGAGGTGAACTACCACTTTGTACCACGCACTTGTCTTGCAATTCAGTGTTTAAAGCAAGAACCGAGCATATAGAGGTGAACTACCACTTTGTACCACGTACTTGTCTTGCAATCCGGTGTTTAAAGCAAGAACCGAGCATATACAGGTGAACTACCACTTTGTCAGGGACAAGATGCTCAAGGTCTAATGCCTTGTTCCTTACATTTCACACAAATTCCGTCTGAAGGGGCTGTTAGTGAAGTACATATGAGTTATCTCTTTGTAACATGTACTAGGTTTTCAAACATGATACAACTTTAGTGTCTTTAGCAGTTAATGAAAACAAGTAAGCAAGAATTCAACAAAAGTTACTCGGATTTGGATCCTGTCATGTTCCTATGAGAACATATATAGCTGGTCATGCATGTTTCAAATCTGTGATTGTTCAACATACAGTTTGCTAGCTTCTGTGGTTGATTTTATTAACAAGTATAAAGGTCTTGCAAAAGAAGCTACCATGGAGAAGGCTATGAAAGCAAACAATTACCCAGAGAAAGTAGGGCACCTCAAGATCTTGGAGAACAAAATACACGCTATAGTGGAGAGTGACAGGCCGCTCCCGGGCCTCTCAAACTACTAGCAAAGTTTGTATTCAAATACGTACCCCAAAAAACACCTGACCAATTGAACAAGTGGATCCTAGATTCTAGTACTAATTATTCTATAATTAGAAGGGTGAATGGTCAAATGTTGCGTAGCAGATCCAAGATGTAGATTCTTGAAGTCTGTTTACTTTGATGCAGGCTTATATATGTACTCATCCCTCTAATTTACTGTACGTAGATTCGCTATTGCTTTCAATTTTCTGTATTGTCAGTTACATACAACGATGCCTAAGATTTTCCTTTAATTTTCTAAAAACCGCGGGTGGTAAAGGCTAGATTATACGTATATTACATAAAAAAACTGATTGTTTATATATGATGATAAAATCAGGCAGACATCTAGATAGAAGAACATAATGATTCTATAAACCTAGCTTTGAAACAGTACTGTCATTTGAATTTCCTGAATAGGAATGCCAGTACATATCAAGAATACTGCTCAAATCAAGAATTTATTAGATGGGAATTAAGAAATGATCTTATATCAACTCATTTATACACCCCTTCAAGTAAAATTGTTCAAACTTTCTCGAACTTAATCGAGGCTTCCATCATTTTATATTATCTAAATATTACTTACAGTATTAGCTCTACGAATGCGATAGTAAAACGCAAAGGTATGATGTGCTTTTTTGGAGCACAAGCTCACCTCCAATCATAAAAAAAAAAAAAAAAAAGGTTCACTTCCACGCAAATGAACAAATGCATAATAAAAAGCATATATTGGCATGCAAGATGGAATAAAATAATGTCCCACAAAATCTGAAATCGGACAACATGCAAATCTATGAAGGTACAAAGGGCAGGATACCATTGTTCAAGATTGCCCTTGCAAAGATCTGCTGCTGTGTAGAAAAGTAATTTGTGGGGCATGGCTTGAAGTCTGTGTTGTGAAATTATCAAAACCATGATAAAATATATTAGCCTATCTATCACTATTATCCTTCTTACATCATGGAGATTAACCATGGTAACAACCGCGACATTGTTTTTAAGAAGTATAAACAAGAAAAAGTCCGACAGAAAGCATGCATGGAACACTAATTTATTGTTTAGGGAGATTTGCATGAAACCTTAAACTTTGATTAATTATTAGTAAAATCGAAGATCGTATCATATCTCACTTGGTTATTCATGGGGGCAGAAAATCTTCAGAATCTTAAAAGAGCAAAACTAAGGAAAAGTGACATGCAAGTAAATGATATTAAATTTAGAAACCACAAATTGAGTTCTTTTGCATGATGTTCATTTTGAGTGCGGGTGTAAGAGAGAGAGAGAGAGAGAGTTCTTCCTATATGAGATGCAGCTAGACAAACTACACTAATCTCACCAATGTTATTGGTGTTTTGTTTTACGAATTCTTGCCGGTGTAAATACTATCTTTTAGAGTAAGGAAAACAGATAATTAACTAATTCATCAAAAAAAAAAAACTAAACAACAAAAAAGATAGTTTCGTATCTGAAACTTCAGTAATCACACACTTTTTGTGAATATGCGAATAAGGGTTCTTAAATTTCTGTTGAAAGAAGTGAGATCTCTCTTTAAATCTATCTGTTTTAGAGGGATCAGCGAAGAAAAAAGAGAGAGAAAAGACAGAAAAAGAAGAGCTATGTGCATTCCTATATAGTACTGTAGTAGTTCAATCATTAAGAATTTCAATATTACTAAATTAATCATCTTCTTAGTTGTGAAATACGGGTTCAAAAAATTGAGTTTGTCAAGGGGTAAATCAAGCTAGATAGATTAGTATGATTAAAACAAGCAATAAATCATATACAAAATGTCAAAAAAGCAAATGTAGTAAGGGTTTGATTAATTACCATAAGTGCTCAGATCCTGGAAAGCCAAATGGAATTTTAAGAAAACTGCATCGCAGAGCTGGATTCATCATTCCCTTTGCTTGAAATCTGCTGCTTCTTTTTCTTCTTGTGTGGGATCCCTCTTGCCTTTGCTTGATAGTCCCTTACTTCTCTAAGGTAAACCCGAATAGAAGCATTAGCAAAAGGGTTCGTCTCTGGTGTGCCTCCGTTCTCTTCGTAGGCTGCTCGAAGCCTCCCAATAAGAGCATCAAGGCTGCCCCAAGCTTGTCTAAGAGGGCAAGTACAAGGAGCAGGGGGCTCAGGCTGTCCATAAAACATGCAACCTTGTAGATGAACCTTAGTCTTGCCAAACTGATCAAGATATCGAAGAAAATCTAGGACATGGTTGCTATTGCACTGAGAAAGAGGCACTGGAGGCCTCTGGTTCTTCAAGTACTGCCCAAAAGTGTTCCAGTCCCTTCTCTTCTGTGACTCATAACGACTAGGAGTTGCTGGCTGTTGATTCTCGCTAGATCCTTCAGCTATGTCCTTTCCTCTTTCTCTGGACATCGTTGTTACGGATGAAGATTAATGGGAATGATCTCTAATTTACTAAATATGGTAAGAAAAAAAGAGCACAGGCCCGGAGGGGTAAAATAATAGAGGATGGGAGTGGGGAGGAAGATGAAGTTCACATCATATGCTGTGAGTAGACATACCATGGGCCAACTTCGTTGCTTTTGTTTTCTCTTTTATTTGTTTTAATTTTTATGTTTTTTTTTTATTAGCGCCCATTTTCATTTACTCTGCCTCTTTGCCTTAATTTTTTTTATTTGAATTTAATTAGTTAATAAATAAAATTTATATATTTTTTAAAAAATAAAATTCAGTTTATTTTTTTATATTATTTTCATCTTAAAAAAGATTAGAAAGGTATTTAACAAAAATTATTTTTAATATTAATTTTTTATTTTTTGAAATTGTAAATTAGAAGGTTGGTCTCTTATTAATTTATTTATGTAGTGTTTTTAGAGATTGAAATCCATTTAAAATTTAATTTTAGATTTAAGATTTCATTAAAATCTTTAAATATTAAATTCAATTCAGAAAGTTGCTGAAAATAAATCACAAAATAATTGTATATACATTTGCAAATAATTAAGCCTCTATCATTTGATCGTCATTAGACATAATTGCCCTGTTTGCCCTTCTGTTTTATATTTGACAATAAAGAGTATCTTTAGATTACCTAAGCATCAACCGAGATTATTTTTTTTTTCTCAGCTAATATTAAGAACGTACATTTTAATTAAATCAACCTGATACATTAAAAAATATTTGATAAATTTTATTATAATGTTGAAATTTGAAGCTAGAAAATCAAAGAAAGGATCATATCTCTTTAACTTTTACTAAATTTGAGACTTATATACGAGTTGATGCGAACTCATTCCTTTTTACATTGAAATGGAAGCTATATATAGTTGTAAATTTTGAGTAGAGAAGTAGGTGTTAATGCACAGGAAAGATTTAATGTTGACTTTTAAATGTTCTCAAATTTTGATAATTGTAACTTCAAGCTAGGTAGACAAGGATATTTGCTTAATCTCCTTATTCTATGAATTAGAATTAATTTTGAAGATAATATTTTAAAAAAATATTCTTGAACATACCAAATCAATATCAAGAATGCATCCTTAAGATCAATCAAAAATAAGATTTGTTTTTTGATCCACAGACACATGTATGAATACATAAGGGAAGATGAGAATAAAATTAAAGTTTTCAAAAATGAATGGTTCCTAATAATTGGAATGGATACATTATCCCTAAGATTTCTAATAATTCGAATCTCCATCTCACTTGTTTGTAATTTATATATAATTTATGCTAATATTAAAGTTAGTTTAAGTTAGTTTGATGAACATGTTACTAGCTAATTTTTTATTATTATTGTGTTATATATTAACTTATATGTTCAGGTCAGCTTGCACATACTTCAACTAATCCTACAGATCTGAAGTTAATGACCATATAAATCTCTAATAACTTTAAAATTTATGAAATTCAAATTAATAATTTCTAAAATACAAACCTATAACCTCGTCAGTGATCAGTTGAGCATATTCTATTCATAATTATATTACTAGCTAACTTTACTTCCTTCTGTGCTGCTGGAGGCGCAGTTCTTTGGAGTCGGATTTCCATGGATGTATTCAGTAGAGCTAAAGTAGCAAGAATCCTTTGAGAGTTGCTCTCTGCTGCTGCTGAGAGATTGGCAGCGACATTCGACTCAAAAAGTGGAAGAACAGACGTGAATGGGCTCTGCCAGACAGATTTCTTGCTGCTGTCTTGTTCGTCCCTGTAGATCGACACAACTGTATGCATGTAAACCCTAGAAGATTATGAGAGATGCCTGTACATGTACTAAAATACCCTAGAAGGTCAGGTCTAGAAGTAGTAATCACTCTCTTTATGTCTGGTTTTTGGAAGCACAATAACATGCCTCCCAACTTAACTCATGGACCCTCCTAATCATTCTCTTCTCCACTTTTCTTCTGGGTGCATGCATGTAGACGTGGATCAAACCACGCTAGCTAGCTGAAGGAGCCATTGAAGCTTTGCTTGATTGATTTTGTTTTGGGATTTCTTGAAACAGGCGGTGATCAATACTCCTCGATCATCATTGGGACTTCAATGGAAACGTACGAAGATTAGGCTGGCATGTGATCGATTGTATTTTGGCATTAAGGGATTCTATTGTTTTTAGGTTTTAAAACAATTTAACTTTTTTTATTTTAAATTAATTTTTATATATATATTTTTAAATCATTTTACTATATTTTCAAACACCCACTGGACCTAATGCGGTTGATTTTGAACATCTAGCAATCAATTTCTTACTTGCCATGATTTGAGAGTGAAGAAACCCGAGGTGGGCGTCACTTTGATGCCGACGACGACATCTGGCCAATATATTATTGGGTCCCACTTAGAAGATACCCTAGCTAGACTTGCCATGTTGAAATCCTTTATTTCTAGCCGTCTAATCTTACTTAATAGCTCGTACTACTTGATGGATGTTATTGAATTAATATGGAATCATTTTTTTCGAGTTATTGAATTATATTTTTTTATAATCTCTAATGGAGTATTTTTTTGAGTTTTTTTTATAATTAATATTTTTAGCATTCATTAAATTAAAATGGTCTTCTTTAAAATCCAAATACTTTTATATATATAAAGCTTGATAATTTATAATTAATTTAACTTTTCTTGCTTTTTAAAACATATAAATGAACTTTAATTGCATTGATATAAAAACTATTGGCCTAAAATAGTTAGAAGTTAGCATGTGTGTGTGAGAGAGTGGGAGAGAGGTTATGCATGAAGTGTGTTGCATGCATGTTTGTGAATGTTTATAATTAGATCTCTTAAAAACAATAATTACACAAGATTTTGTACCAATTTATTTATCAGCATAATTAAAACTTGGAAATATAATTTTCTTATAGTACGTTGTTATAAAAAAAAATCCATGTTTTCTTGTAAAAATAAAATTAATAAACAAAAATAGAATAAGAGTTTCTTTGTTTATTATAATGTATATGGATAGTTGTTTCAATTAAAAAAAGAAAATATTATTTTTTTCATTTCATTCTATAATTTAAGTTAGTTTAAATTGTATGATGAAAATAAGAATTTATAGTGAAACTATCAAGATATTTAATATGTTGGGATCTCTTACATTATACAAATATGATGGAAAATAATCTAATATTATTTTCAAAGTTTGAGTTTGATCGCATATATTTAATAAATATTTACAGTGTAAAAAACTTACAAATTAACAATCTAAGAAGTTTTTATATTTATCAGGTGTCCGACGTTAATATTTAAGCTTTAATATTATAAGATTTTTTCCATATTTTTCTACCATGACTAACTACTATGGTTACTATAATGTTTCTAAATTAATTTTTTAGAGAGGAGTTTTTTATTCAAATAAAATATATTTATATTGTATGAATGTGTAATGTGTATCGAACAAAAATTTTATTCAAGTAACCACTAATTTTAATACAATAATATAGTATTAGAATGAGTCCTTTTATTTCAAAGAGTTATTTTAATTATATCTGATGTGAATAGAACATAACAGTAAAGGCATGTGTCGTAATTCGGTGGACGTCAGCCAAGACTCCATAAAATTGAAGAGAAAGTATATACCATGGAAAATTGAGAGTCACTATTAGTAATTATAAAAAAAATTAGACATCATAAAATATGCATTGTTTCTAGAGATTTAGGTAAGGATTCGTTATCTCTAAGAAAAAAACGATATCACCCTTATCACATCTTTTCTTACAAAAAATTATTTTTATTATGTGTTTTCTTTTAAATTTATTTTTTTTTATTGCCCTTAATTATCCTAATTATTTTTAGTTTTTTTATTTTTTTAACCTCTAGTTATTTTGTGAAAATTTTGACGTCAATCTTTAGATATGTTAAAAAACAAAATCGGTCCCTAAAACTAGGAGACTCTTCAAGAATGTTAACACTAAATCTTTTGTTGAAATTATTAAAAATAGGTGTAACCAATATTTGATTTTAAAATTCAGACATCGATCTCTTTTTTTAAAAAAAATAAAGATGTATATAAAAAATATATATATTTATGTCTTAAAAAAATATTTCATCAAGATTGTTAAAAAAAATAGTTGAGGAACCAATATGGACGATGAGAATTAGGTTTTGGACTCCAAAAGTGGCAAAAATAGGCTTTGGACTTCTTGTATGAAAAATCTTGTAAATTGATAATTTATTTTTTTGAAATGAAACATGGGTTTTTTATTATTATTATTATTTTGGTATGTAGGCTTAATAGGTAATTTATTTGGGCCAAGATTTTAATGGGTTTTAATAAACTTGTTATCAAGCTTTGAAAAAAATGCATGCAAATAAAAATACACATTTTTTTATATAAATACCAAAAACACAAATATTTTTTTTACAGTGCATAAACACATGCAAAAACAATTATTTTTATGCTAAACATAATATTTAACAAAAAAAAATATGCAAAAGATACATTTATTATGCTTTTTTTTTAATGCTTGATCATATACAAATTAAAACATTTAATTTTTTTTATATCCTTTTGTTCTAGTCATTTATTTAACATATGCTAAAAAAATGCTACAAACACATACACTAATCTCCTTCACTAATTTACACATCCCCTAAAATTACACATTTACAATTATCACAATTTCACAATGACACAAACACAAAATCATTCAAAATTTGTAGAACACTTCCTCGACAAGATCTCCATGATCAGCAGAGTTGTTGGGATGCAACAAAGCATGGACCCACACGTCATTATCACTATTGACGCATGGATTAACGCGCTGTCACTAATTGAAGAGGAAAAAAATTATGAATCTAAAGTGGCTTTTTCTTCTTTTTATTTTCATATAAATTGTGAGTGTCATTGTACTGCAAAAAAAAACAAAATCACACAAACACAATTAATTTTATTATTTTTTCTTCACAAATCTGCATTGATCTTCTCTTTTTCTTCACATACGGTTACTGATATTACTGCCACAAGTAGAAGATGAAGTGGTTGAAGGTGTCGGATTGAGTGGCCGTCAGAAAGGATAAAGATAGAAGAAGAATCTCGGCTGGCAGCGTTGGGTGATGGTGGTTGTGTTTTGAAGGACGTCGTTGTCGTGTGGAGGAGGTGGCATTGTTGTGAGGGGCTGTTATTGGTGACGGATCAACCGTGTGAGGGAGAGAGACAGCTATTTTCATGAACATTACCAATAGAATATTTTACATCGGTAATTCTATTGTTATTTGTCAATTTTGTAGTGTTTTTTGGAGATTAATTTGAGTTTATTATCAATAATAATAATAATCAAATGGATGTGATGACTATAAGAGAAAAAAAGAGTTGTTGAATTTTGAAAAGATTGTATCCACCTAGTCATGTCATATTATCCTGAGGTGATTTTTAAAATCTATTTTATTTAAAAATACACTGGTTAGAATAAATATTTTTAAGAATTAAAAAAAATTAGATTATAGCTGAAAAATTATATTCTTTTATTTAAATTTTCATTTTTTTATTGAAGTATTTTTTTATTTTAACAAAAATATGTGTTTTTTATAATAAGTAGCATGATTTTTTGAATGGAAACCTAACACAATCAAAATAAAATATTCATAAAATTTTATATGATTTAAAATGAATGAGAGAAAAGAAAACTACATTTTTTTAGCCAAAATCCTCCTCCTTTATTCATATTTCTTTCCTAGCAAAAATGTTTTTTTATTGAAATAATGATTTTCTGTATAAGAACTTAGCGCTGTATACAAAGCAAATTTCTATCAAAAAACAAAAACAAAATCATGCCGTGATAATTGTGAAAACACAGTAAAGAAAAATAATAAATAATTTTTAAAAAATATATAAAAAATTTAACATAAAAAAACATTTAATTTTTTTTGTTAAAAAAAGAGCATATTAGATATATATAAAAAATATAAATTAATTAATAATATTACCATAAAAAAACTCAGATCTTATTTAAAAAACCAAGGCATAATTGTTTGATTTTTTAAAATTTCATTGTAATAATCTAATTTAAAAAGCAATTTATTCTAAGAGAGAGAGAGAGCGAAAAAGAGAAAAACGCTCTTTTACTATTTTTTAAGATGGTTCTCATGTTTTTTTTTTTGCAATAAAATGTTAGGTATTATAATAATAGTGATGATTTAAAATATTTTTATTTAAAAATATATTAAAATAACATTTTTTATTTTTTAAAAATTTATTTTTGATATAACATATTAAAATAATTTAAAAATATAAAAAAATTATTTTAAATAAAAAATATTAAAAATTTAAAAATACATGATTTGCACGCGTTTCCAAACAAGCCTCAAAAGCTGTCATATGATTGTGTCTGATTTCATTTACAGTTGTCATGTGACGCCGCAATGAAGAACTTCGTGTTCGTCCAGACCAACTTCATCCCTCTTCAAGGAGATATGCAAAACACGGCTACATGGGTATTTCATTAACTCCCTATTTATATAGTCTTGGCATGATAATGTGATACCAATTTCATAAAATACCTCAAGTTTCCTACTTGGTGGAAAAGGAAATTTGATTCGATGTTTTTTAAATTTGTTTCATCAGATTTCTTCATTTTTTTTCTAAATGGATTACGAAAACAGAAATATGGAAACAAATCCCTCCAGATGAGCCGTACTGTGTTCTTCTTGGCAGTGTAAGGGACAGGCTGTATAACGCTCTCGTCAGTTATTAGCCATTTGAGGATTCAACCTTCACTGATATTGAGCAGGTCCCTCCTTTACCGATTCAAATTAGTAGATTATTCCTAAAATATTCTTAAATTTAGGCAAAGAAGCTTTAAGTTGGAAATATATCTGCTATGGGTATCACTTTACAGCAGTACTCTTGCCATAAGGGATCCTTTAGATGATACATGCCTGTCAATCTTTTCATTAAAAATGTGATAGAGAAGGATCTAATATATTATTTTAAATGATTTCAGAAATCAGTAGTATCGACACGGAATTCTTCACTTTCTTTCCAATGATTTCAACATAAATTCAAAGGATTCGATCTGCTCTACGGATTTGTTTTCTTAAGAGAGCAGTAGTTTCAGATATGACATGAAATTATCCTTCCAGGTGTTTTCTTTAGATATGATGTGACTTGAAACAATTAGTCCAGGATTTTATGGATTAGATTGACAAATAAAAAGAGTTCAAGAAGTTGTCCAAACAGATAGCTCAAATATTACAAGTGAATTCCTGATAGAAAATTGAACTTGAGTTGAGCTTCTACTTGCGCTAGAAACTCGTTCGTTGCTCAGATTCGTCAAATTCCACTCTGAATGCCCTTTAAAATTATCTTCATAGTTTTGGACCATATTTTATATTTTCCTTGTTAATTTTAAAGTTTAGCTTTATTATTTTTTCTAGTTGGTTGTTTTCTTGGTTATTTATGGATGTACAGGGTATTTAAACCTATATTTTCAGATTTTATGGGATTTTTGCTAAATAAACTATAGATTTTTGCAATTTTGGTTATATTTTTTTATTTAGTTTCACGATTTAGACTTGTATTATACTCAAATTCATGGTTTTCTATGCGTTATGATGTACCACCAACCTCTCCCTTTTTCAATAGCTATGATCTATTGAATAGTGTTTTTAAGAGAGTTGCTGAAGTACCTATATCTTGAGGTATTTTGCATGGAATGGCTGTTCTGAGTCCTCAAATTTCCAATTATTAGCTGGAAGCCTAGTAATTCTGCAAAAGCAAGACAATCCCGATTTACTCATTGGTTTTCTATTCCTGTAGTTTCTCGAGCCTCTTGTACTCTGTTACAGATCACTCTGTGCCTGTGGTGATTGACCACTTGCAGACGGAAGCCTTCTTGATTTCTTATGGCAAGTTCTACCTTCGAGCTCTTACTTGTCAGACTTGATATCCAGCAGGAATCTGACAGGCACACTGATGTTCTAGATGCCATCACAAAGCACCTAGGCATTGGATCCTATCGAGAATGGTCTGAGGAACATAGGCAGGAGTGGCTCTTAACTGTGCTCAGTGGCAAACGCCCTCTTTTTGGACCTGATCTTCCCAAAAATGAAGAAATTGCTGGCGTACTTGACACCTTTAATGTCATTGCAGAACTTCCTCCAGACAATGTTGGTGCTTATATAATCTCAATGGCCACAAGCCCTTCTGATGTACCTGCTGTTGGGCTGTTATAGTGTGAGTGTCGTGTCTAACAACCACACAGGTTTTTCGTTGTTCGAAAAGCTCGCTGATCTTGAAGCTTCTCCTGCTGCTGTGGCTCGTCTCTTCTCAATAAATTGGTATAGAAAACAGATCAAGGGAAAGCAAGAAGTCATGATAGGATACTCAGATTCTGGAAAGGATGCCGGGCGTCTCTCTGCTGCTTGGCAGCTGTACGAGGCTCAAGAAGAGCTTGTGAAGGTGGCAAAGGAATATGTGGTTAAGCTAATCATGTTCCATGATCGAGGGACAGTTGGAAGACGAAGAGGGCCTACCCATCTTGCTATATTACTCAACCACCTGACACCATTTGTGCATCACTTCGTCTCTTCGTGATCCCGGGCACAGCGCCATTCCCAGGCAAGAAAGAGAAAAATTCAATCTAGCACAAGAAGCTCATCGGATGTGAATTATCGGGAAGCTTGATGAGAGCAAGATCGTAGGAGTGGTCGCCCCACTGAAAAGAAGAGGCGACGGCCCAGTTCTTTCAAAGAAGACTTCCCTTTAAATAAACGAAAGTCACTTTTACGTGCGAGTAACTATGAATGTTGAATGTCCTCTTTCTTAATGATTTCATAGGCGGACTTCGTAGAAAATTTCCCATTAGCATTGTTTCTCCATGTTAGGGTGTCTGAGATTGTTTGGCTGTTAAAGGCGAGTTGAAAATTCTTCTGGGGAGGAGCACTTGTGTTTCAGAACACTCTAGAGTTTTACAGCTACCGCACTTGAGCACGGAATGCATCCCCCAATCTCACCTGAGTCAGAATGGCGTGCTCTCATCGAACCTCGTTTTGTTGAATACCTCCGCTTTGTAAGCATTTAAATCAGCCATTGTCATTTATCCTTCAAGGTTGTTTAACCTGATCATAACAACGAACTTCTAATATCCCTGACAATTCACCAATAAAGACTAAAACATCTATTCTTTATTTCTGTCATTCTTATTTGAAACAAGTAAAAAACAAATGACCATGTCTTGAATTATTCATGTGATTACCAAACTGGATATATCCCTTCTCTTTTAGCTCTTGTCCGAGCATTTGATGTCTCACCTTTTGTGCTCTCACATCATCCCTCCTCCAAATTACGAAGTCGTGTAGGTGTTTGGCATTGTGGTGGAAAAATGCTTTTTAAAAAATTCATTTTTTTTTTATTTTTGCTTTAAGTTAATATGTTTTTTTATGTTTTCAAATCATTTTGATGTGTTGATCTTAAAAATAATTTTTAAAAAATAAAAAAATATTATTATCTAGCATAGTAATTAGTACACTGATGGACACGCTTTATTTTTCTGGTGTTTGGGATTTCCATAACGCGAGCAACACCATAGTTGGAGTATGTGGGATTTCCATAACGCGAGCAACACCATAGTTGGAGTATGGTCGGATGAAAATTGGCAGGTGACCATCAACACGGAAGCCAAGTGGCGGCATTGAGACACTCCGAACAATCTCATGGATCTTTTTACTTGGACTAGAAAAGGTTGACACCGTTTGGTGGTGCGGTAAAAAATATATTTTTAAAAAATTTTGATTTTTTTTTTTGAATTAGTATTTTTTTATGTTTTCAAATCATTTTGATATGCTGATCTCAAAAATAATTTTTAAAAAATAAAAAAATATTACTGACATACTTTTCTGAGTGAAAAACACTTTGAAAAGCAACAACAATAACACTCCTAAACACGTCCGGACATCTACCACTTTGGCTAGGCTTTGGAGCAGCATTTAAGCATGCGATTCAGAAGGACATTAAAAAATCTCCACATGCTCCAGGAGATATACAATCAGTGGCTTTTCTGCAGATTGACAATTGACTTGTGGAGATGGCATTTGCCATCCAGGGTTGGCTGATTTGAATGGCAAGCCCCTGGTGTCAGAATAACTGTGGCCTGCTTGAGAGCAAACTACAAAGAAACCAAGCTCCTCCTCCTCCTCCTCCGGGTATGGGGATATGCCGTTTCTGAGAGAACAAACCATATAGATTAGTCGAAACCCATTGCTTTCGTCCCCCTTCAGAACATTTCTAGATCCAAACCTGTTTTGTTTTTAGAGTGCCTATTGCCACATTTCTTGGCTTATAAAAGTTTAAGACACGGCTTCGATCCATCTGTGAATAAATTCCATTATGTTTTCTGTGCTTGCAGATTGCCGAGCATAAGGACCTTCTCGAAGGAGACCCATACTTGAAGCAGAGGCTTCGTCTTCGAGATGTATCACAACCCTTAATTTTAGAATAATATATTTCTTGATTCGATTCACTAATTCGTGATTACAGTTTTCTTCAGACAAAATGTAGAAAGTACAGCTTATTCTATACTCTCGCCATTGCGTTGAAAGGGGAAACAATACGAGTAACTGATTCCCATACTTACACTACCAGCTTAAGTTTCCTTTCATTTCTCTGAACAAGTAAAAAATTAAGGAAAAAGTCTCTCCCTTGGCGCTCCCCAACCAATTTATGAAATCATCACCTGTAAACATGAACAAAAATATATTATCATCGACGAACAGAAAGGTTAGCAAATGATCGAAGGCCAAAAATGCATGTGTAAGCTGTAAAAATTAATTAAAATACCTCTCTGATTTCTTAAGTGTTAACTGTGCATCCCCTTGGCATATTGAGCATTCATCCTAAACTCATGTCTTTTTCACTAGTGGCGCAAGTGCTTCATCAATAGCTTGAACGAAAGTAGCAATCTTATAGGAGAAAAATCCCACCAACATTGGTATCAATTCTAAGTGCATAAATCCATAGTCTGGAACAAGAATCCTGTGTTCCAAATAGGGCACTGTCAATAGGTACATTCACCAAGAATATACTTACGAAATCCATGCAAATCTAATTTCCATCATTTCATTAATAGGAGAACAAAATTGTTATAAAGAGCTGTACTAGACAAGGACTGATGTCAGTTGAAGTAATGATATGGAAAATCATAAAGTATCTTAAGAAGGTTTTAGATGTCCGCCAACACATAATGAGACACAACAGTAAATAACATCATATCAAAAAACAATTTTCAATCAAAGTTTTGGCTAGAGGATCCTTCCATTCACCAGTGGGTTAGAAGAAGACAAAAATTGAAGCGATGGAATGATTTGGATCCTCAGATATTACTGCTTTCCTTTACAGATATCACATCTCTGATATTTTAGGGGTTGATAGTTTTTGCTTTGGTAGTTTCAAGATATGAAATTTGTAGTAAATATATCAGAGATAACAGCCAAGTCCCGCATCTGAAAGGGATACAGATTTACTTTTATACAACAATTAGAATAAAAACAAACAAAAAAAAAAGTAAGATGCTGCAGCTTATTCGAAGAAAAAATGTGCAAAATGAGATTGGTTTCAGCAAAAGAACCCTTCAAGGTAGCAGATGAGCAGTGTGCCAGCATAGCAGGCCACAAGTACTTACCCATTCCACCGATTATAGATCATGACCAATAAAACAGGAACGAGCAACCTCGGCTGTGCAGCTGCTCCCCTGCCAAAAGAAAACAATGCTTTCATATGGTTCTGAGCCCTCTTGTTAACCAAAATGTTATCGAAAACATGATGTACAGCAGGTGGCAGACAATCTCCTGATGTTCATGAAAGGTTGAAGATTAAGTATGTATTTGGTAATGTGGTGCATAGCGTTTTTCAATTGAAAATGCATCAAAATGATATTTATTCAAAAAAATATTTTTTTTTGACACTAACACATCAAAACCATCGAAAAGCACCCAAAAAGCATCAATTTAATGATTTTTCAAACGAAAATAATTTGAAAAGCAGAAGCTATTGCAGTGTCAAATGGCACTTAGATAGTCTGCATTAGTATTTAGGTAGTTAAAAAAAAGGAGCTTCAAATGAGTTTAAGTTGCAGAAAAAGAATTTGGTGATCAGAAGCAGCAGCAGACAAAAAATAATTTGAAAAGCAGACGCTATCGCGGTGCCAAACAAGCACTTAGATAGTCTTCTTTCCCTCATTGATTTCAACCAAACAAACACTTTCTAGTTTTGAACCCTCACCATAATACGCTAAGAAAAACAATTGTAAAGCAAGCCAAACTGTTAGCCCTTTAATATGTTAATTTAGTGCTCATAACAGCACACAATGTTACACCTGTAACCATACAATTAAATATAGTAAAGCAGTAAGGAAACAGGTGGGGGTCAGCAAGTGTAGTATCAATCAAGCTAGTATAATGCAATGTCCATAAAATGTAGTCATTAGTTAAAGACAACTAACATATATGTTCAGAGGATAGTTTACATACTTGACAAGTCCCTTTGCTCCATCAGCCAGAGAATCCACACTATTCCCAAGCATACGAATATACACCAAAGATCCAATAAACCCAGCACCAAAGCTGTAAGTATAAGAAAACTATGAATTTTAAACTATCATCCAAAGAGTGAATAAATATTTTTAAATAGCAAAACAAAATGTTACTGCAAGGCAAGCTTGTCAAAAATTAAAAGAGTGCACTGTCAAGTGTTACCCGTTGGTGAAACAAGAAACTACAGTTAAGGATCTCTATTAATACAGCAATGCATTAACTATTTAAACCCAGGAATGCAACACAAATGGAACATTTCAAAAATCCATGCAAGAATGCAGACTGTCATGATTCATCTACTAAAAGAAGAATTCAATTTAAATTACAAGTCTCAATGTTCTGATATGTACAGGCAACTGCAATTAAATGCACAATCTCAAATGCATACAAATATATACTGATGCAGCCAAGAAAGAAGAAAATTATAAATTATTTTAATATAATTTTAGATTTTGAGATTTCTCGTAAACCTGGTTTATTTAGGAATTCAACTTATATAGGAGTATTTATGGTATTTAGTCATCTTAGCTTTTCACTTTGCTGCAGTACACTGGGAATTATTTATAGCTGTAGTGACATTCCGTTTTCCTTTAAACAAGTTCCTAATCTACCCAAGTTTCACATACACCAAGCCTTAGCTCACAAGGATTATTTTGTCAGACACAAATCTAAAGTTGTCCTACTTCATAAACATAATGCCTTATCATGTGTATGCAAAAGAGTAGTAAATTTCTAAAAGCAACACGTGAATATTAATATATGATTAAATGAGGAAGGACACAAATAAAGAGCAAGCAAAAAGAAACAGATCAATTTCACTTGCAATGGTCAACAACCAATCAATCAGACATAGAAACCAGATTTTCATAGATAAGGTCATGCTGTTGCCCACATTAGTGTACCTAGCAGCGATTTCAGGTGAATAAGAGACATAAGTTGAGACTAAACCAACACTGCCTATGCCCAATGTCAGAATCTGTAAATTCTTCTTCAACTGCTCAAAAAATAGGGACAAAAAAAAAAAAAGAATTTCCATCATCAGAAGCACCAAAGAAAATGATCGTAATTTGAATTTAAAATGTAACTGTAAGCATCATTTAAGACAAAATTGCCATGGACCCAGATGCTACAAAAGGGTACCTTAAAATACTGTTCCCTTGATTGAGCAGCCAACACTTCCGGATCCCCTTGAGGCCGCCTCAATTCCCGAAACATCACATCCTGCCATCCATAGGTAGATATAAAACCACAAAACCACAAAGGTATCCTTCAAAATGATATTAAATAAATTGAATATTGTTTACACTCAAAAGATTTCAAACCAATTCAGTCAAATAAGAGATAAGAGTTCTAGAATGATTTGTATTCAAGGCCCTTATGCATTGATGCCTGTAAAAAGAGCCTCTTCCATCATTGTATTGTTTGTTCACACCCATATAATGCAAATTTCTCTTGATTTATCTGCACTTCGCATTCAGATTATTTCTTTCAAGTCGTTTGTTTTTCTAGTTTTTTGTCCAAAATCCTATTTTGATCTTTAGTGGTCTAAGGCTAGCTTACCACAAGCTCAGTGTGCAAGGTCTTGTTGCGCACCTCTCCAGGGATTTGATTCTAAGAAACTCTTTTCTTAAAAGAGTGTTTTCCCGGTAACATATACATTAAGGAAGAATTTATATTCTAATTCCTTTTTTAAAGAAGTCAAATTGATCACAAGGAAAAACAGTTACCGAGAAAGTAATAGCAGAAACCTCCGACAGAGGATCCTAAAGCAACAAAAGCACCAAAATAAGTTAACTGAGGTTATGTACATAACATACACTGCCGCTGGTTGCAGCCTTGGTCGCTTTATCCCACTTGTCCTGCTCACGGCGAGTCGGTGCCATCCTCCATTTTGGTGACGAACCACTGCGGACCTGGGAATCATTACATTCCAGAACAACAAGTGAGAAAGGAGGTAAATTCAGAACTTACCCAAGAACAGAACCAACCATCATCTTACTTTAGTTGTAGCCTCGACTGGTTGTTCTATCACGGGCTTTGGACGTTGTGCGAGCTCTTTACTCAAATCGACTTCCACACTGAAGATATGCACACAATTCAAAGTTTAGCATCTCCAAAATTGAAATCATTAGCTTTACGAGTAATGGAAGACTTACCTATCCAGATTCATGACTCTATTTAAACTCAGAAATCCAGAGGATTCTTCCTGTTTCAACAATTTAAATTCCCAATTGGAAATTAAACTAATTAACAAGTCTAAAAACATAGAAAATAATTCTACAAAAATAACATGATAGGAAAAGTTAAAAAGGAGACCTTAGCAGGAGAGGTCTGAAGAAAAGGGTCGACAGGATCATTATGAAGAAGTCTTTTCATGCGAGGCATGAAGTCTTTGTTCCAAATAAAATCATCAGAGGTTAAGGGGTCTTCATCTTCGCCTCCCCAGTACTTGCGGAGCTTTGTGGTAGTAGGTGGACCACCATACTCCCCAGGAGCAATCCCTGTCGACCATTTTAATGGCTTCTTTTTGGGAAGTATCACTTTGGTTTGTCTTGGTGAAGGAGTTGAGGAGGAGGAGGAGGAGGAGGAGTCTTGAGAGGGGGGCGTTGTCGTTGAGTTTGCTGATACGTAGCTTATAATGGCCATTGCCATTGCCATTCCTTTTTTCCCTGTGATTTATCTTACAGGGGTTTGCTTGGGTCTTATTTATGGATGGATTTGGACGCTCAGATGATTTTTTTATTATTATTATTATTATTATTTTTTTGCCTTTTTGTTCCTGGCTTTTGATGTAACTGGTGGACCGTGGTTTGAGAGCAGCTTCGAAAACTCGAAATATCCTCTCTTTTTTTTCTTTTTCTTATTTTCTTCGTTTCATTTTGCAACCAGCATACCTTTCATGGGGTGGGGTGTGTTGTTATTACGGTTCAGCTATTTTAAAAAATGTTTTAAAAATTATTTTTTATTTTAAAAATTATTAAATTAATATGTTTTTAGTTGTTTTTTATTATTTTAATATGTTAACATTAAAAAAACTAAAAATTATTTGAATATATTTCTAATTAAAAAAATATTTTTATAAAAATATCACACATCAGTTACTAAAAACATATTTATAGTTTAGCTTGTGAGTAACAAAATGTAAATGGTGTGTAGCAATGCAAAGTGAAAATTTCAATTTAACCTCGGAGAAATCATCAAATTAACTCACTATACAAGAGTAAAATGGTTTTTTCATAGGGACACAGTAGTTATTTTCAGATTCTATGTTCTTTTTACGCTGTGTAGGAAAAATATAAGACATTTATTTTTATGTTTTAAAAATATTTTTAAAATAATTTTTAAAAATTTATTTTTTTATTTTAAATTAATATTTTTTTTAGTATTTTTCCATATATTAAAAATAATTTTTGAAAAATAAAAAAATATTTTTTTTTTAATATTTTTTTCAAGTAAAAAACACCTAATAATAATTATATTGGTAGTGACTAAAATATTTTCAGGAAAAAAAGAAAAAAAAGAATTGACGCGGGGGGCTTTGTAGACCTTTCCTTTGTTTATGCACGCTAGGATTTTAGAGTTTTAGAGTTTCCCTCTGGAGGCTTTTTGTTCTTTTTACTTTTGATATGTTTTTGTGTAATACTAATGAGTTGTACAGGAGGTGTTGTAGTTTTTTATATATTTTTTATGCATATCAAAATTATTTAAATGAAACTTCCTTACAAGGGTTTTTTAATTTTTTAGTTTTGGTTTTATAGTTAAATTGATGTTGCATAAAGGATATTTTAATCATTTTGCATATATAATATTATAAACAAAAAATTGTTGGCACATGTCCTGCATGAATAATAGACACCATTCATGCCTCTCGACAATGCAAGATTGTGAAACTCCTCCTTCCATAGTGGCTTTGAAAACACACCAACATCTTGTCTCTGGTGGAATGGCCCGTGTAAATAGCAAGGTCATGATTGAGCTTTGATGGACGTTTTTTTTTTTCTCTATCTTCTTATTGTCAAAGTATAATGGTGTTCTATCATTTATTTTTTTTTTTGTATAAAATCTAGTTCTTATTCTTTTAATTACTATTTATTTTGTATTTTATTTTTATTTTAATTTAATATTTTTCTTCAATTTTGTCCTTAATCATATGTTATAATATGATTTTTATATTAAATTTGGTTCTCATTTATTTTCTTTTCTTTTTTATCCTTTTACCAAGTGAATTTTATTTTCAATTCCATCCATGACATTTGATTTCGATTTATTTTTATGTTGAATTTGATCATCATTCTTTTTATTGTTGTTTATTTTTTAAAAAAAATCAATTTCATCCCTGGATTTTTTTTATTGGCAATTTTGCTTATTCTTTTTTCTTTATGTGATGTTAATCTCAGCCTCATTACAAGGATCACAAGTTTTGAATGTTGATACAGGTTTACTTTGGTCTTTTTTAGGCTCTTCAATAAAATTGATTTATTTTTAATTTTATCATTTAACATTTAATTTTATTTTTTTGAGAATTGATCTTCATGTTTTTTTTCACTTTCTTTTATGTGGGGTTGTCTCAATCTTGTACTTATGGTTATCGGGTCAGTAAGTTAACTCAAGTTATTTTTTAATTAATTTTTTTTTTAATATCATCACTTAACATTTTTTTTTATTAAGGATTTTGCTTCGTTGTTTTTATAGGTTTGTTTTCTATGCGGTCAGTCTTGGCACAGTGGTCATGGATCTTAAAGGATAGCATAAGTTGATTTTATTCTTTTTTTATTATTTTTTCAATCTCAATCTTTAACATTTAATTTTTTAGAAATTAATCTTCATGTATTTGTTTTCAATTTCTTTTCACATTAAATGTTTTGTGAAATCCATTATTTTAATTTTAGTTATTTTTTTATTAAATATTAATCTATTTAATTAAATACATGTATAATTATTTTAATTTTTTATATATTCAAAAACATATTAAAAAAACTTGAATATTTATTTTTTTATATCAAAAGAAAAGGATTCAATCCGTGATAAAGCGCATGTCGTATAACTATAACTAAAAACATTTTGTTCATACTATGTCTTAGTATTCGAATTTTAAGGAACACGATAAGAAAATTTATTTATCATCAAAGCATCAATCCAGATATGTATAATGTGTATTTGATTTAAATGGAGAGAAATTTAATCTTAACTCGTAAAAAATAATTAAAAAGTTGATAAAACAAAATTAAATTTGCAATCCGCTCGGCTGGGCATCGATCTTAAGGCCACGATGACAATGTGCAATGGATTTGGAAGACAAAGGATTATTAACAATTATGATTTTTTTTAATTTTTAACTGGATTTAAAATTTCAAACACTTCCTCGGCATTTTAGGAAATTTGTTGATTCTGAAAACCTAACTTTTTTTAATTAAAATAATCTCAAGTAATTACTGCTTCTCCCCTATCGCCAACTAATATTTTACAAATGTTTTGCTTTATATTGTGTCAAGTATTATTTTTTAAAATATCAACTCATTTGTTTTTATTTAACCTGCTCTTTCATTTTTTTCCACTTTAGACTTTTTTTCATGTAATAGAGATTATATCAACCTCAACATTTTTTGCCATTCATCACAAATAATTTTTAAAAAATAATAACCTCGTACAAATAAAATTAGAGCTGTAATAATCAAATAAAATTAAAAATTTCAAGTATCAAATACACATATTCTTTTTTTTTTCTTTTTTCAAATTTATTCTGAAATTTACATGATAAATAAGACTAGATAAGTTGCTCGTGTTTTATTATGAACCACAACAATTTTTTTTTAACTCGAAAAATAATATCCAGATTGAAAGGAACCTTTTGTAGCATCTAGTGGATCAAATCTTGAAACCTCCCGACTCATTCTCGTGCCTAATCCATATTTAAAATCAAATTATTCGTAAGTTGATTTAATATGATACAATCAACTTAACAGGTTTTAAAGCAAGTTGGACAACTTGCAAAAAACTGGTTTGAGCTTAAATATAATTTTTAAAATGATATAATTTTTTAAAAAATACCAAGATAGTGACTTATTGGATCAATCCATATTTCACAACCTAACTATCGAATCCGCGACCTTGGTCATGGCCACAACCATATTTAAAAATTATCTAGACTATTTTTTATTCAATCACATGATAACAAAATAATTTCATATAAAATCAAGCATTAACTCAATATATGAATATTTGTTTGTGACTTCAATAACTTAATAAAAAATAAATCGAAACAAATTATGAAGTGTAATTCATAATGAACTGAAGTTAAATAGCAAAACATGTGATTCAAGACATGGATATAGCTGGGTTCAACAATTTTTTATTTAATTATATGATAAAAATAAACTATTATAAAATTAAAAACCAACAAAATATTGGTGCATTTGTTTGAGATCACAATAAACCTACAAGTATTAAACAAAAACAAATTATGTTGCCTAATTAATAATCAACAAAATATCAAATGATAGAATTAGCAGAAGAAAAAAGGCAACAAGAAAAATCAATATAGATCCAATTATAAATGATAAAATTGTGAAAGATAATTTAAAAAAAAAAAACAAATAAAAAGAAGAAGAAAAAAGGACAAGGCACACAGGCATGGACAACCCAAGTATGCTTTTGTTTTCCTTGTTTAATCATATGCCCTTTGAATTTTAAAAAGGTGATGTTTTGCCTAATATTTCATATTTCAGCTGCTACAAGTATATTTATTAAATCCGGCCTGATAGTCGACCCAACCAAAGAACTAGGTCTCAGACCACACGGGTTAACCCAAGAAAATAGAAAGAGAATTATGTTTGAGGTTTTAATATACCACATGAAAAAAAGTTTTGAAACAATGCATGTAGATGTAGGGCAATAAAAAAAGAAAAAGAAATGTTAGGTATGAAATGTAGTTTAGTTATCCTCCATAAAAAATTCAAAGAAAAAATTCATATGAATACATGTTATAAAAAAGATATTTGAGACTAGGGATTCATAAGTTAATTTTATATTTTTAGGATTTATTAGAAAAATAACAAAAAATGTAAACAAAACAAAAATCTTCAGTTTTACCCAGGTTTTGAGTTAACCTGGCAAGTCACCTGAGTTTGACTAGACCAATTGTATACTTGAGTTTTTGTGATTTGAAACCCAGTTAAGGCCCTGGGTAGCTTGAGTTCAAGGTTAACTTGTCGAGTCGAGTCAAGTTTCATAACTATAACAACAGGTGGTTGAAAAGTTGTGCAACCAACCCCCATAGGTAAACAAACTTATTTTAACCAATGTTTTAGCAAAAAAAAAAAAAAAACACTATAACTATAATCAAAGGAGGTCGAAAAGTTGTGCAACCAACCCCCATAGGTAAACAAATCTATTTCAACCATTGTTTTAGCCAAAGCAAAACACCTGAAAAAACTATAGCAACCTCAAAACACCCATTTACGGTATTAAAAGTAGCATTTAATTGGTTAAAAAAATATAAAATCAACTTGAATCCAATTTTTTTTAAAAAAGTTTAGAATTACCTTTTTAATCAATGAGAAGATAAAAAAAAACACTAAAATGAAACTCTTTTTATCCAATAAAACTCACTAACACCAAAATTAACTTCTTTTATAGGTGAAATAAGAGTTATTTAATGATTCTCTCTCTCCACCACTAGAACCTAAAAACTCTCTAACATTTCTCAAACCACAGACCTAGACATAAGAAAAATAAAAAATTGAATTTTCAAAATCTAGAATTGCCAAAAATTTATCATTTGAAAAAGTAAAAGGGTGAAAATAAACTTTTCATGCAAATCCTGAAACCACCATTCATTTTCTATGTTTTTTTTTCACCATGGTCCTTTGTTTTTAAATCTTGTCATTTCTTAACAAATTCATTTAGATTGACCATTAATGTGGTTATACAAGGGCAAAATTAAAAACAAAAAAGTTTAGAGGTGAAAAAAACAAAGTATTTAATGTTGTATTACTATGGTGCTAGAGAAATTTTATGATGTTTAAGGAATAACTAATGATATCTTATTAGTTACTCACTGAGCTCACTTTAAGGAAAAAATATATATATATACAACTAGGAAAAAAAGAAATCATAGGTGGAGATATTCTTATCATTTTTTATGGGTCATGAGTTTTATATTCTTTTTTTTTTTTGTATTTGTTTTTTTTTTCAAGGTAAATTTAAAGACCAACTATTAAGATGTCGTTATTTATTCTCTGAACATCATAATTATTTTTTTTTTCATTTTGCTAAAGTAAAAACACCACCCCCTCTTAGTTTTTGTTAATAATAATATTGCATCAACACTTTAATAGCTAAACTCACCACAGTTATTCAAATAAAAAACCACCAATGGATACCAACTTTATAGTTCTCTCAATTTAAACATTTATGATCATTGGAAAAATTAAATTAACATTTTCTATATAAAAAAAAAATAACTGCATGATAACGCGCCATACAAACGGGCTAGTTAATTCCACAACGCTACACTCAAGAGGGGGGGAATATTTCGCAGCCCACTAGTTCAGGAAAAGCAAAACCTTTTGCCTGAACCTCTGCCGTAAATTAGCAAATAGTGCGTGCGTGAGCTCATGGGATATTCTCCCATCTGTCGGTGATGAAACTACTACTTTAAAAAGTCGAAGACAAATCCGTAATTAAACCCAAAACCCATAGGCAGAAATCATCGAAACTCACCCCTCGACAGTGTAATTATTGCAATCTATCATTTTCCCGCGGCTTCCCTCTTGTCCTTTTGTACCCCCCCTCTCTCCACCAGAAAAGAACACGCTCTGTTACTGTTAACAGATCGATTTCACGAGACGAGACAGAAATAATGAGATGAAGTTTTACATTTCCACCACCGGGATCAAGAGAGTCACCATCAGCACCACCAACTCTTCTGCCAAGGGATCCACGGTGGCAACTCGTCGGATTACTCGCCGGACGTTTTTGCCGGTGGTGCTGTTGCTTTCGATTGTTTTGCCCTTTCTTTTTGTTAGAATTGCGTTTTTGGTTCTTGAATCTGCCTCTGCCTGCAATTCTGCTCTCGGTAAATACATAAAAATAAATTAAACTAGTAGTGATTAATTACTCTTTCTTTTGCTGTTTAATTTATTTCATAGTTAATTTTTGGTGCTTCTCGTGTTGTACCCGATGCTTCATCTTCGTTCCTTCCGTGAAAGCTTCTAGGACAGCTCATCGATTATTTGTTGTGTGTGTTTTAATTTATTCATTATTTTTATTTTTGTTCATGCAGACTGCATAGGATGGAGGCTACTCGGCGGGAGCGAAGCATCTTTGGTATGTCATTTTTTCATGAAACTGTTCTTTAAATTTCTCAGTACTTTTTTTAATTTTTTTTAATTTTTAGGGTGAAACAAGACAAGAAGGGAGCAACTAGGGCTAACAAAATTTTGTTTTCCTTTTCAATTACTCTCTAAACTAAATCCAAGTCGAAAATATTTTGTTCCTCTAACTATAGACACGTGTAAAGAGTAAAGGCGACAAGGATAGGGCACACGTTAACATATGTTGTGCTGATTGTTGTTGTTTTGTTCTTGTTTGAATTAACGGGCGCAATGTTTATCAAATAATGCTATTTCCTGAGAAAATTATACAAGAGTAAGTTTCAAGAATCATATTAAGTTAATGTTTAGCGGGTGTTCATAGCATTTTCCTTTCCTTTTAAAGTATATGATTGAACTAACGTTGTAGATCATGTTCCAAAGAAGACGAGCTGATTTCAGTTAAGGGAGAACATAGGAAACAGCTTCAAGAAATTCAAGTAAAATTAGACATTACACATCCCAAGCCAACCCTCTAAAATGGATGATTATCGTGGATAAAAATGAGAAATGCTATTTAACAAGAAGATGAGTTTCAAGAGAATTGTGAGCTACTGAATCATGGTCTTAATATGAGATCTAATGCAATCCGATTAATCTAATGACTCGGTGTATTCTTGAAACTTATTCTTGTGAAACTTTCTTAATAAATAACATTATTCTTCATTTTTATTGTCCTCTGAATTTTTCAGCACTAGCAATTTTTACACCTTGCCGTTTCATTTTACTGAGGAACTGGTACAGCACCTCTCTCATATCTTTCAGCTTTTCAATCATCAATTTGTCTGGGATCCCTAGTTCTAGTCCGTGAATACACATCATCCACCATGGGCCCAGTTTTGTTCCAAATTCCCTTTCGTTCACCTTAGACGATAGAGTAATGAATGACTTTCTTGTTAAAATAGAAATGCGGTGATGCTATTTTGGTCCTATTATAAATATATCTAGTATTTTGTGTTTGAGAGTTAGAACCATAAACAGTATGAAAGTTGCAGAGACTGCAGTTCATGAACAAATTCATTTTGAGGAACTATTGGTATTTTACTTCAATCAGTTGCTTGTTTTCTAGTTTCTAGTGCACTTGATTAGTTGTGGTGCAATTCTCCTCCATGTTATTCCAAATTCTACTCTATATCCATTTTTGTGATGATTCTTCTTGTGGTGATGCATATATACCAACCTAATTTAAAAAGCTAAGGGAAGAACTGACAAGAGCTTTAATGGAGGCAAAGGAGGGCCATGGCACTAATGATGGTGATTATAGAAGAGAGGGCTCAACAGAATCATTCAATGTGCTTGTCAACGAAATGACTTCGAACCAGCAAGACATAAAGACCTTTGCTTTCAGGACCAAGGCCATGGTACGTGTTCACACAAAAATGTATTTGTAGTAATTACATTAACTAATTTTCTGTTTAGTTTTGTCTGCTTCAAGTGGCATTTACTTTTCTTGTGATTTCTTTCAGCCACTATTTTTTACTGTCATGTTCTTGGTATTGATGGGTGTTTTAAATTGGTAAAAGTCTTCCAGTCCACTATAAAAGCCTAGTTTGATGTATTGTTTTGCTGCCATTATTTTATCAAGTGAAGAAAATAAAACAACCCATATTGCTACATTAGTAATCCGTCTGTTTCTGTATAGCCATGTTAAAACTAAATAAATTGAAGTTAGGTTCTTTCTTAGTTCCTAGTACCATCCATTTCATACCATCAGCTGCTCATTACTCAGCAATCAAGACCCTCTGATGTTACATTTGCACTTTCACACATCACATGCACTCACATACATCTTGGTTTTCTTGCCGAGGAGGAGAGCAGAAGAGGGATTTCTGTGATAAAAAGAAACATGATTAAGTGGCACATGGTGAATTTTCAAGTCATTGTTAATATTTTGTGGTGTTTGTGAAAGGACTTTTGTTGCTTTGAGAGAGTATTTACTTACAAGTATGACATCCATTAAAAAGCTTATCATGTGATGCAAAAAGCTCTTACATCTAAGTTTGATTGGTTGCCACTTCATCCAGGGCTGTTTGATTAACATTTGGAGCTCAAGAAAAGAGTTATTTACTTATGGATTATATGAACATTTGAGATTTATTTTGGTGATATGACTGGAAGTTTCATATGCCATCGCAATGTATGCTACTTTTATCAGTTCTGTTGCAAGTAAACCAATTTGCATGTCTTCTAACAATCCTAATTTGATGCCACCTTTTCTTAGGTCCTTGCTGGGATCATTGCTCATGGTCTTAGACTTTCCCATGTTTGTCTAAAATGTACATTTTAGCTGCTTGTAAAACCAAAGCAATTTCTACGCGTTTGTAGCTCAAGGTTCAAAGAAAAAAATATAAGATTCTTTCTAGTTTGAGAATATGGGAGACATTTTATGGGGTGTTAGGCATGTTTATTTATCAGTTTCTAAACTGACAAGAGTGCTTGATCTAACAAGATTTTCTATGGACTAGAGTCCTGGCTGTGAAGCAATTTTGGCGTAGTTGAGGGAGTGAAACAGCAATATGTCTGGAATCAAGGCTAGAAACAAGTATGACCTTCAAACTAGGTGTTATAACGTAGGGTTTAAAAAAACCTTTTGCCTTTGAAGTCTATTTGATGAAAATAATATTATGATACTGTAACTAAGAGTGTATCTATATTAGGGTCAGAGTTAAAATTTTAATCCCACATTTCGATTAAACTACTAAACAAAACTTTTAATAACCATCCAGTTGTTTTAGAAGTTACATTGCTAGGTTGTGATTACTAACTAATACAATAAAACAAAATTTCTGAAAATAAAGTAACTATAATGAAGCTCCTATGTCATTCTCCCCAGTTATGAAAACTTGAGAAAATTTTCACTACTTCACTATACATTTATAGGGGTCAGGCTCTTCTTCAACTATCCAAGTACCTTTGTGACTCGGCCTCTTTCACATCTAACACATCTTCAATAACCTTCGGCCGTGTCATATATTGCTCAAGTTTCAACTACTTCTCCATCAAAACCCTCAATTGGATACAAATCAGAACTATTGAAGACTAGGCTTATTTGTGAATCCAATCTCAATCACGTAAACGTAGTTTATTTTCTTTAGCACCTTACATGGCCCAAGCTTGTTTGATCTCAGATTGTAAGTGCCTTTAGGGAACCTTTCTTGCTTCAAGTATATAAGAATTATGTCTCTTTCTTCAAACTCAACTCGGTGATGTTGATTGATTGCATTAACATAACTTTTGTTGCTTGCCTTCAAGGCACCATCACCTTCTCATGAACTCACCTTATATGATCTGCAAAAGCCTCTCCATCATCTCACTCCTGAGTCCTAAGTGGAAAAGGAACAAAATCAAGCACTTGTTGTGGTTTGAGTTTAAATGAAGCCTCAAAAGTAATCATCTTAAAGGTTCTATTCACAGAATTGTCTTAAGTGAAAACAAGTCAACTCTTCACATGATTCCAAAAAATCAGCATTCTCCCTAAACTTTGACTAACATTTTCTTATGAATGGCAAGTTCTGGAGTATTTCAATTGAGTTCCTGCTTTCCTTCATGATGTCCTCCAAATGTGTGCTACAAACTTCACATCCCTATGAGAAAGCATAGATTAAGGATCACCACATAGCCTTGCCACTTCTTTAAAAAAAATTAGCAACATGAGTAGCATGAAAATTTAGCAACATGAGTGTGCCATCTTCGAGTATCAATTGACCACGACAAAGATGGAATCATACCACTGCCCTTCGAAGTCCCAAGACAATTCATGCTCTAATGAGTCCATGATGCCCTGTTATAGATAAAGGAGTGTAGAATCCTGTGATTTGTGAGTTACCATTACAAATTTTGCAAGATTAGCACAATTTCACCAACTTGTTCACATCCTTGACCAATATACCAATAACCTACCATTGATGCACAAATAGCTTTGGAGAGAGAGGAAATTTATCTTTAACTATGTAATGATTAAGAATGTTGAGTCACCTAATTTTTTCATTTTGATTAGGCCTTTCATTTACAGTGGATTTTTTTGTACACCATATTTACATATTTCATGAGTGACAGTGATCTTTCACTAGCAAATTGCTATTTATCGGAGGCAAGTCTGGGCATGTAATGGGACCACAAACGCTTCTGCCTCCTAGCAGGTCTGAAATGCCCACGTCGACATGCATCCTTTTACTCATTTTCTAACATTTAGTTCATACTCTCTGTGGCATGCATCCTTTTACTCATTTTCTAATATTTAGTAGAAGAGCTAAATGGCACAAGGCTGGGATTGGAATTATATTACATTTGTGGGGCTTGAATCATAATGTCTGTGTATGGATCATTTGTTTTACACCTGCATGCATGTGTGATTGGGTGGTGATGCATGATGTACATCTCATTTTTGTTTGGACTGTCATTCTGATGAAATAATGATCAAAGTGTCAATGCACCTCACTCCTATTTTGAGCTGTTATTATGACTGTCTCTTCATTAGGCTTCACTATTTTTTCCTAATGAAAGTTAATCGAACCAATAAACTAGGAGCAAAGACATCATCTATAACCAAGCTACCCTTCCTCACATACAATTTTAAGCGAGTATTCCATGGCATTATAAAGTCATCTAGCTATCATCAAAACAATTATTGTAACACCTAGTGTGAATTATGTTACAATTCAAATCATTTTATTTTTTATTCGATATGCAGCT
Organism: Populus alba; assembly: GCF_005239225.2. Lineage (NCBI taxonomy): Eukaryota > Viridiplantae > Streptophyta > Magnoliopsida > Malpighiales > Salicaceae > Populus > Populus alba. Next base: position 10,811,163 of record NC_133297.1, on the reverse strand, counting down.
ATCAATGATGGAGCTCAAGGTTCAGTCTGCCAGAGAGCAAGAATCAGTAAACTGGCATTTAGCTTCACATGGTGTTCCAAAGAGCCTGCATTGCCTTTGCCTTAAACTAGCTGAGGAATATGCTGTAAATGCCATGGCCCGATCTCATTTACCTCCCCCTGAATATGTTTCTCGCCTCACTGATCCATCCTTCCACCATGTTGTTCTTCTAACTGATAATGTTCTTGCTGCCTCTGTTGTCATCTCTTCCACAGTCCAACACTCAGCCAACCCTGAAAAGTTGGTTTTCCATGTAGTCACTGACAAAAAAACTTACATTCCGATGAATGCATGGTTTGCAATCAATCCTATTAAATCAGCAGCTGTGGAAGTTAAGGGGTTGCACCAATATGATTGGTCTCATGAGGTGAATGTCCATGTCAAAGAGATGTTAGAGATTCATCGCTTAATTTTGAGCCATTACAATGACAATTTGAGAAATGCCAACTTTCAACATGATGGGGTAAACAGAAGAAGTTTGGAGGCTTTAACCCCTAGCTGCCTCTCCCTTTTGAATCATCTCAGAATTTATATCCCTGAGGTATTACTCGTTTTGCTTCTCTGGTTGAATGAACTACATTTTTAATGTACAAAGTATTTAATAATGATTATTCCATTATTTTCATGGACCACACAGCTGTTTCCAGATCTCAACAAGATAGTATTCTTAGATGAAGATGTTGTGGTACAACATGACATGTCATCTTTGTGGGAATTGGATCTCAACAAGAAAGTTGTCGGTGCAGTTGTTGATTCATGGTGTGGAGACAACTGCTGCCCAGGAAAAAAATACAAGGATTACTTGAACTTTTCTTACCCAATAATTTCATCCAATTTTGACCATGATCGTTGTGTTTGGCTCTATGGTGTGAATGTCTTTGATCTTGAAGCTTGGAGGAGGGTCAAAATCACTACAAATTATCATAAATGGTTGAAACATGTAAGTGCACTTTCTCATATTCAGTGTATTTTTTATAGCAAATTGTGTTATTTCACAAGATGGACATGGCAAGACTGTCCATTGTCATTTTATTTATAGCAGCATCAAACTGGTTTTAGATGAAACATGGCGTAGCTACAACTGATTCCATCTTTTAGAACTTTTCTGTTCGAATCCTATTTCCTTAAATTTGGCACGATTGCTTTTGTCATGCTATACCGAACACAGTAGTGATGGTGGGTTAAAAGCAACTAGTGATTGTGGAGTTAGGTGGTGTAGGCTGAGGCTACAACTTCTAACTAAAATTAAAATCAACCCCCCCCCCCCCCCACACACACTTCTTAAGAAAAACAACTCATGAATAAACAAAAAATGAATATTCATTTTTATCAATAGCCATCAATATTTTTAAAATTTTCAATTTTAACCTTCCCTTTCTAGGATCAAAATAAGAATTTGATGAAAAAATTGAAAACTCAAGAGGCCTTTAATAAAGGGCCTATGCCATTGATTGATTTTTGAAAGAACAGACTCTAATAGAAAAATTTGAATACAAGCATTTGGAATAGAAATAATCAGAGTACAGCGCAAATTTTGCCATTATTTCTTTATTGTACTACCTGTTCTCTCCCATTAGTCTTTCTTCCCATTACTTTCATGCAATGCTGCTTCTTCCCAGATTTTGTTTTTCTGTCAGAATACGATAAAAGAACGTTGCATCCTCACTTAAAGGTTTAGGATCTCTTTCCTCTGCTTATCATCTTAATATTATCCATCTTGTTTACAGAACCTCAATTTTGGGATGGAATTATGGCAACCAGGAGTGCATCCGCCAGCCTTGCTTGCATTCGAGGGTCAGGTACATCCAATTGATCCTTCATGGCATGTCGGTGGACTAGGTTATAGACCCCCACAAGCTCACGATATTAAGATGTTAAGTGATGCCATGGTTTTACATTTTAGCGGCCCGGCAAAGCCATGGCTTGATGTTGGGTTCCCTGAGCTACGAAGTTTATGGAATAGACATGTAAATTTTTCAGACAAGTTTATTAGGAAATGCAGATTTCTGGGATGAAGACGGAAATTGCTCAAGTTCTCGCATATATTCCATTTGAAGACACCCTATGGCACGGTGTGAGACCAGAGGGAAGAAGGTTTTGCCTTCAGTCTCTGCTCACACTGGCCTCTCTAAAGTATGATACAGGTTATTTCTTGCGCATTACACGAATTTGCTGAAGATACCACGCTGTACCCTGTACTATCTCTTACCTGCGAGAGACATAATGGTTGGTGGGAGTAGGTTTTATCAATATTGTATATTTATTTTAGCCAACAAACTACAATTAGTAATCTCAATTGTTAATATATATTCACGTCCTTATTATAATTTTTGTACTATCACCATTTTATTTTATTAATGCCAGTATGGTTCCCATGAATTTCTTTTTCTCCTCTCTTTTCAATAATGTATAGTGTCCTTGCTTACCAGCTGCTATTGAGATTTTATGCATAGCAGTTACGTGGAACAGCTAAGCTCCTGTTTGAAAAGTATGATTTGTTAGTGCCTAAAACTAGATATTTGAATGTGCTTGTGTATTGTTAAAAACACTTTCTCAAGAATATTTTTTCTCAACAGAAGAAATAGGATGCGAAGATGGTTGGAGGCACCTAGTGGTGAAAGAAATGCTGATTTTTCAATTTGGGTGAGTACTTCCTCGATCTAGAACACGTGATTCAATAAAAAAAAAAAAAATCTTGATCTTGGGACGTTTTCTACGGATCAAGAGGCAGGTATAAACTCATCTAGCTTGCAACTATTTTTAATGTGGGATTTGATGGGCTGGTTATATATTCCTTTTCAATTTGGTTATCTCTGTTTTTTTAAATGTTTTTAATAAATATTTTTTATTTTTATTTAAATAGTTAATTTATATTTCTTTAGCACAAATCAGTAAGTTTAATAAATGTTCTTAAATAATTCTACTGGTCCCCACTCCGCCGTCGGTTATACCAATCTCTTTGAACGAAAAATATACGAGCATAACTGATACTATTTATATTCGCAAATAAAATCTTAATTATAAATTTACAATTTAAAATGATCCACTTGGGATGCTTGATTTGCTTACAGAAAAGTTCCCGACACAAGACTTTACAGTCTACTCTCTGTCTGGCTCCGTTTGTTTGCAGGAAAGTCTTTTGGAAAGTGAATTTATTTTCCATGATGTTTGGTAGTGTTATGGAAAATGAACTGGAAAAACACTTTCCAGTGTTTGGTTATGTCATGGAAAATGAGCTGGAAAATAACTTATTAATATTTTATTTTTCTAAAGTTTATTAAAATAATGAGGAACAAATCTTACAAATTAAAAAGTGAATGAATGAATGAAATTAAAAAAATAATTTCAGGGATCAAATCTAAAAAATTAAAAAAATGAAAAATGAAGAAATTAAAATAATAATAACATTTTCTTTTTCAAATAAATAAGTAACAATCAAAGAATGAGGATCAAATTTGATAAATAAAAAATTTCAATTGATAAGAAAAAAGCCAATTATAAAAATAAGAACCAAAGTTGAGATGAAATTGAAAAATAAATATTCAAAACAAAATATATATAGCAATCAAAAGTTTGAGGATCAAATTTGATATAATCAGCAAATAATGACATTTCTAAATTTTTCACACCTTCCGGAAAGTGTGGAAAACACTTTCCTGAAAACCAAGCCAAATTTTCCTTTTACTGGAAAGTGTTTTCCATTGTTTAGGAAAGTACTTTCCCGGAAACCACTTTCCGGAAAACAAACACAGCTAAAAGGAACACTTTCCTTCAATTTTTTTTTTGACTAAAATTGACTGTTTTCCGTTGAAAAGTAAAAGTTGTTTTCTAAAGTCGTAGTTTTAACTTTAATTTCAAGAATTCTTCCAAACCATCCATCAGTGTTACCAAAGCATTGGGAAAGGCACGGTTCCACGTTGGACAATAATGATTGCTACTCCTGCTCATCATTTTAACCCTGACATATATTAACCCACGGCGCTGGAAGGCAAACTATGATAATGAGCTCCGATGACGGTTAAAAAAGAACGTAAGGAGTCGATGCAGAAGGTCTAATTCGCCAAGAATTGCTAATTTCGCTAAAGAATTTAGCAGCTAATATGATGCGGGACACGAAGATTTGATGAAAGAAAAGGAGAGGAGGGGAAGAAGGAAGGGGAAGACAAAGCTTGAGATAAAAAAAAGGAGTTGAAGAAGAGAAGAGAAAAGGAGCCGGAAAAGTGGAGAAAGGGAAGAAAGAAAGGAGAAGAGAAAAGGGAGGGGGAGAAAAATCTGTAACTGTTTTATAAAAAAGTCGTTAGTTTAAAAATAGTACATATAAATAGTAAAATCATAAACAACCAACAATTGGGCATGTCCAACACCAATGGGTTTCTTGGATTGAAATAACTAAAAATAGAAAAAGAAGAAGAAGAAAGGATGAAGAGAAGTAAAAAGAAAGAGATAGGAAAGGAAGAGAAACGGCAAGGAAATAAAAGAAGGATAGAAGTGTTGTGTGTCTTGCATTGCTAGACCCACACTAAACACACATAAAAAGAATATTGTCGCAAGATGCCTGTAGGGTCGAACAATGACTGAGTCTACCTCCTAAGAGTGTGTTGAAAAGAAGGTTTAAATATAATCATAAAGTTATGATTATAAAATTTAGGAGTTGTCGTCTAATATTATGGTTATTAGAAAATCTATGATCTGTGAGAGTTTAGATAAGAAACTAATTGTGTAAGGAAAAGATGCATCACTCCATGTGCATCCTACTTAAAGTAAACTGTATTATTATTTGATTATTTTTCTAAGTCATATTTTTATTTGTTGGTTTTATCTAAGGTTCAAGGTAAATCTCTCTTCATTAAGAAGTTTATATCTTATTGAGTTAGATTCTAACTATTCTATGGTCTAAATTTTAGTATCATATTTATTTTGTATTTTTAATACCTGAGAGTATACTTTACAATGTAATTTTATACTCCAAGTATTCAAGTCAACAACTAAATCATAACACTACAAATATTAATTAAATAAAATAATTTTTGAAGGGTTTTTTTATATTTTGGTCAAATCCTAATGGATAATCATAAATTGGTTACAATATTTATTTTGCATTTTAAAACATGAGAAAAATGTAATTTTTTTTTTAATGAAAATATGTTTGGAAAAATTTTAGGATTTGGCCGTATGTATGAAAAAAATAATTGTTTTTTAAAGAGGAAACTAATTTAATTTTTTTTTTGAGAATTTTTTATTTTTTTTTAAAGAAAAGTTTCAGAGAAAGGCAGATATTTTTTAATATTGGTCTGTATCTTACAATGTAAGTTGATAACCGATATTATATAGAATTATTGGGAAAACATGTGCGGGGCCCACAAACATTTTTTAAAAAATTTGAAGTTCTTTTTTTGATATTTTAGTATTATATTATATTATTTTATTATTTTATAGGCTAGGCCCGACCTAGCCGAGTCGGGTTGAGCTGATTGGTAGCCCAACATACTTGGTTTTTTTAAAGGTTAGGCTGAAACGAGTCTAACCCACCTCGCATATGCTAGTAGAAGCCAATAGTTGTAGAACATGAATTATTTCATGTTCCGCATGTATAAGGAGTACATGTGGGGAAAAGGGGGTGGGGCAGAGAAGAGGAAAAGGTGAAAGTTACCCGGCACGGAGGTGGTTAGATGGTTGTTGATGTGAGGTCCGGCGTGGGGTATGGCTCCTAAAGTGACAGAGGTGGAGAGGCTAACATTGTTGGAGAGGAAGAAGTAGAAACTATCAGGGTTGTTGGAGATGGTGGTTGTTGTTGGGTCATAGTGGTGCTTAGGAAGGAGCTATCAGTCATAGCGGTGTGGGGGAGATGATCTAGTTTATTGGTGGCTGCATGAGGTGGCGACAATGAGGAAGAAGGAAAATCAATGTTGAAAATGCTAAAGAGGCTTGTTTTTAGCTCATTTTGCCCTTTTATTTCTTCATGCTCAGGGCATGGAATTCACCTCTATTTATAGGGGGTGGAAGAGGGACATTTTGTCTCTTTTGGTGCCAAATCTTGACCCTTGATTCATCCCCTAAAGATCCCAATTGTTTACTCAAAGTAATTATCATGAACTGTCAAATTTGACAGTTAAAGGCTATTTGAGTTAGCCCTTTTAGGGCCGGCACCAACCATAAAAGGATCATACTGAGATACAGTCAAATGTCAAACCATCATTTTCATTCAAGTTTTGTCAAATTTGATCGATAATGAAGCATTAAATGTCCCTAAAAAGTATTCTCTTGAGCAGTCTTTTCGAGCAAAAACAAAAAAATGAACAATAACCAAAACAACGTTGTTTTGATAAAGTTCAATTTAGTCTTTTGATTTGTGATTTCTCTCAATTACACTCTTGATTAGCTTCAAACTTTTAATTTTATGTAATGTTACCCATACTGAACTTTAATAGCAACCTCGAATTCCAACATCTTTTTCATATTAGTTTAAAAATTTTAATTTTAATTTTCTTCAATTTTATTATTGATTTCAATCAATTGGGTCCCCAGAGTTCGACACCTTTTTCAAAATGATCTTTGGGTGTGAATTTCTTCAATTTAACTCCTAATTGACATGAAAACTTTGATTTTCTTGTAATTTTACCTCTAATTTTAATCAATTGACTTAATAAAAATTAAATTTGATCTCTTAAAATTACAATCTTCTCAATTAAACCTAAATTAAGCTCCCAAACTTAATTTTTCACCAATTAAACCTCTAATAAAATTAATTTGATTCATTTAAAGTATATTTAAGTCCTTACACCTAATTAAATCCTTCAATTGGACCCAAATTAATTTTTAATCATAATTAAACTTTCATTTAGCCCATGACTAAATCAAATTGACCCACTAAAAATCTAATTATATTACTTAATTTTTATACATATTCATCTAATAATGATGTAATTTGACCTTGAATTTGTATTGTCTTTTCAATTTTAGATATAATATGGTACAATTAGACTCCCAATTCCATCTAAAATTACAGCTTACTTTTTCTATATTTAAAATCCTTTTTCAGCCAGCTTTTTTCATATCGCCAGTCTTCTTGCTATTATTATTTTATTTTGAAAAGTAAAAAATTTGAGGAATAACCTAAAAATAGGTTGACTCTCATTTCCAGTAAATTTGGAGTTGAGTGAAATAAGAAAGTTGTCTATATAGCAAATACTGCAAAGAGAAATGACGTAACTGCTTCATCCGAGAGAACAAGAAAGAAAGGAAACACACATCATTCGAATGCATCTAGTGAAATATGTAATATAGATTATGTAACATTGTCTGCGAATACAAACAGAGATCGAGCGATGACCTGATTGACGCCTAAAGCGAAATTCACACTCATGCGTTTAGGCTGAAGGGACCTTGAAGGAAGGCACATTATTAATCCATGACAGTATCTTGTCATTGATTTCTATTCTATTTTCCTTGCATTATATAAATCCAGCGGGGACCTAGACCCGAGATCCAGCACGCCGTCGCATGGAGGCATTTGAAACGGAAATTTGACCAGGCTTATCTGCATTGCTTGACGCCTCCCGTTCTTTCAGTGGCATATAATGCCGCAGCCATTCCCCGGTGTAAACCTGAATAACCAAGCAAATGACTCATCCCAGAATTCCAATACAACAACCAGAAACATAACTGATTGCTAAAAAGAAAAGTGGATTTGGGAGAACGTACTTCCCAGTTAATTAACAGAATAGAAATCAAAAAAGTTCTCAGTATTTGGTTAAGCTACTGATTGAAGCTATGCATTTCTTTGGATTGTGTGTTTTTCATCAAATATTTGATGATCATGTGCATGTTGATAATAGTGATGGTGATAGAATGCCCAGCTGACAAGAATATAACACCCAGTAAACTGACTACACCAGACTCTTAGAAAAAGGTGAAGATCCGATTGAAAAAGAATCTGCAACAATAACTAAAGGAACAGAACAGATTTGCTCTCAAAATAAACATCGCTTTGTTTTGACAAACAGATCACTTTGAACAGTTACAAATATTAAGTTCTTCAATTGATCAGATTTACGTTCCTTTTCTTCTGGAAAAAAGAAAAAGAAAACAATTTCTTGGAAGCGCTTATTCGGCTCATTGAAGGGAAGCTATGTAAAGCTTCTATATATTAGCAATATGCATCCTATCTAGGAATAATGGTTTATCCTCCAGCTCTAGTGAATTTTTTTCAGAAATGGCAATATAAGAGTCATTCTGCAACCTATGTGCTCAAAACGCTGATCCATTATCAATGCACAACCTGGAATTGATGAAATATTGCACAGCCATGGTGCAGTAAAAAATATTTTTTAAAATATAAAAATAAACCTTTTCAATCTTTGAGCCTGTGCTCCAGGTTACTAAAAAAGTGCATTTTAATAACCTTTTCACAACTTTGATTTTCCAATTGTCTTCATTTGCCCTCCAGCATTTTCTATATTTGGTTTAGGAAACATATCAACGGAAAATAAGAGGTAGTTTTGGATTAGAATGATGCAATTTCCAACCTATCTAGAAGTAACATAAACCCAGAACCCGATTAGAATCACAACTTTCACCATAGCATGGAAGCCAATGTCAAGACTCAAGAGTTTACAGTTTCAGCAGTGGTTTATCAGTCAACTAGTCAAGATGAACTATAAAATGGAATTCTTGTGCTGATAAAACCAAGTCTACCATCCATGTGACGGAACAGACCCCTTATTTCAGGGTTCAAGAAAAGCATAAAGCCATTAAACAAAACGAATTCAAGTAAGAGTTAGGAAGGAACCTGTTGTGGTCTCATTATCTTTGTATCAGGATCATCCAGTGACTCTCGCCAGTGGGCTAAATAGCCAGCCATTCGAGGGATTGCAAATAGGACGGGGAAAAACTCCGTCGGAAATCCCATTGCCCTGTTAATAAGACTTTGTATCACACACATTTTATGCTTGAGGAAAAATCAAGTTCTTTCATGCCTCTAGGTCTTTTTTTCTTTATGTTTAATGTATTATACCATAAGGTGCAAAAACGATAACTACTTATCTCTACCTATATATTAACCCAGAGTAGAAATCAACATTTGGATAGAGCTTCCTCTTAACAAAATATTCATCAGCTAGTGCAGCCTTTTCCAAGGCAACTGCTACCTGCAAACAGCACGAAACTAATGCATAAGAGCTTGGAAATGCAACACAATCTGACTGCATTGGATATAAATCTGGATTTTTTATAAAATTTAAGGGAAAATGAAATCTTAGAAGCCTGGTTTAGCCACGCATATTTTTTTCCCAGCCAAAAGAAATCTATTGCAAAGACATAAGGGAGTTTTTTCCCTCCCTCTAATATATTTTACTAGGCAGAAAATATTACAGCTCAAATGACCATACAGACACTTTCATCAAAATACACAGCAACATAAGGCAGAGGCAGGCCATAAAACACTGAACTGTGGAATAATACGAAACTGTAAAAGGTGAGTTGTGATAATTTATCACAACTTGTTTCTCCATATTTATGTTTAAGCATATAGCATTACATAAGAACTATTTTTTTCAATAGTTGGTAGAGTTATTTCTTAAATGATACCAGGCTATAATGCTTGTCAGAATAACCCAGCAATAAATGACTATGAAGTTAACTTCGATCTTATTACTGAATCAGGATTGGTAGCCATTCATCAACTCTGGTATAAGAGCCGTGTAGAGTTGACAGCCAGCATTGCATGCACCATTACACATGATTTAGAGATAGGGGCATTTGAAAACAACAGTAGCACCCCCCCACCCCAAAATAATAATAATAATAATAATATAACTATTATTATTATTATGTAGTTACCTCAATAAGAGGATCCCGGCCAACAATGGAAAACACCTCCTCTGCCAGTTTCTTAATGACCTTTGCTCTAGGATCATAGTTTTTATACACACGATGTCCAAAACCTGACATCTTTCGCTTCCTGGAGAATGGAGATGTGCAAGAAGTTAAATCTAAACTTCAAAAGAAATAAAAGTACGTCAAACATGGAGAATTTATGAACTTTGTGGAAGATATAACACGCTTAATAAGAGAAATAAACACCTGTTCTTCACGCCCTCAAGGAAATCTGGAATGTTTTCAACGGTTCCAATCTCACTTAGCATCTTAAGCACAGCCTATAGGAATCCATGAAGCAGAAACAGGCTTAGCGCTGGGACAAAATAAATTACCAGACAGGTAGGGCTACCATTTTTACAAATGGAATACAATAGTAGATGCGAAAATCTGCCATTATGGTTACCTCATTTGCTCCACCATGAAGAGGACCATACAATGCTCCAACAGCCCCCGCAAGAGCAGTGTATACATCAACACCACTGCATATTCAGACAAGGAAAATGAGAAAAGACATGGGTCTGGTTTATTACAGCCCCAGTAAGAGCAGTGTATATATCAACACCACTGCAACTTTGAAGACAAAAGTGAGAAAAGACAAAGGGCTGCTTTATTTTTGTTTGGTGCTAAGATGGTACCTGGATGCAAGATGTCGGGCAGCAGAAGTGGAGCAATTCATCTCATGTTCTGCATGCAGTATGAAAAGTATATCTAGTACTCGAGCCAGTCGAGGATTAGGTTTATAAGACCGGTCGCCCCTGCAAGTCCAGAAAAAGGAAATCTTGATTGTGTAAAAGGAAAAAGAAAATTCACATCTCAAAAACGAAAATAAATCTTGAAAAAAAAAGATGAGCCACCATGCACATCTCGTTCTGTAGCTTTATAAATTGAGCATACAATACTTCCAGGAAGGTGAGATTACAACGAATGCATTTAGCAAGGGCTTTCAAAAGAGAAATGAAAGGAAAAGGTAAACAAAAATGACAAAAGAGTAGTGTTGTAGGAAACATGTGGCAATAACCATTTCATAGATGAGAACAAATTAGCATTTCACAGCAATAAAACGGTTATCAGATATCGATAAGAAAAGAGATGACCAGATAACATACAATGAATCTAGCATGTACAGGAAGTTCTCTGAATAAGAAAGGTTGCTAGAAGGTATAACTGGAGGCCTGCCAGCCAACCTCAAATAAGCTGCGGCTGCAATGGTTGGTGCCTGCAAAATATTACAATTTGCATTCATCAGTCAACAGATTATGACCAGGGCTGCTGACATCTATATTTGCTTGAATAGAGTGAACAAATTAAAGCTGAAAATATACAAACATAGATATTAATGTAAATAAGCGTTGAAAAATCAAGTCATGGGCAGTCACAAACCACATCTTGTCCAGATCCAAAAGAAGAAAGGAAATTGAATTAGGCAAACCTTTCCAAGAATGCGAGCAATCTGTTTGTCTCTCACTTGTTTTGACTTGTAAAGATCTTGCCCCTGCACCAAATGCAAATGAAATAAAAAATTGTATGAGAAGCTAATAAGATAAATTGCAATAAGAACACACATTGGCATAGCCGTTTAAGAATAATACAAAAATGCTGATGCCCGTAACTTCTGCTAAAAAAATAAGAAATGAATGATAAAACTAAACTTTATGGCAGAATGATGGAACCATGCCAATCACGCAACTTGATTAGCTTCAAGGACCAGATGACAACCAGAACAGCTACTACCATTACCAAGTGCAAGTACTTTTTTAGCCCATTGGAAGGGATATAAAAGGAGAGAGAGATATAGAACACACAAGAGTGGCAGATCAATATATGCAACTCAAACAGCATGCCAAAACATAAAGCTAAACTGGTGAAGCTAATCTATTGATGAACTTACTCTGAGAGCTGGATTGGCATCAGGATGATAGATGGAAAGAGTGCTCATTGCACTGACTAGCACACCCATTGGATGTGCATCATGAGGCATCGCCTGTATAATATCCTGCAATACAAATTTAGGAACTTTCAAGAAATCATGCCTCAACCTGTAACAAGATTTCTTCATTTAATTTTTATAGCAAACAACATTATAGTTCTACTTCTTGATGCTATTGATGAGTTTCAAGTCCATCTCTTGACACTTATGATCAACACTGCTAACAATGCATTTTAAATGTGTCAAAAGATATTCAGGAAAAGAATAGATCGAACAATTGGATTTTAAAAATGTAAGATTATATGAACTATTTAGATTCACTAATGAAAAATATGTCATATTACCAAGCCTAGAATTCAAATAATGATACTGCAAAAAGTGGCATTCTTATCATTTGCTTTCTAATCGACCATTTAAAATTAATTGAATAAGATTGAAGTACATGTAATCATGATCTTTAATAATATGAGATGAAATATGGACTTCAATTAAATCTCATCCACTTCAACTAATTTGCTTCAATTTGCATGATTTTCTCATATGTGATCGATATATTAATCTGGTTTACTACTTATTCACACTATAATAATTAATGATACAAAAACAAATCAAAATAAATAAATAACCACTCTGCATTGGCAACCAAAGAGAGAGAGAGTCTCACCAAAACACCCTGAGGTAGAGCTGAATGTTGCAAAATAGCAAATTCCCAGTCTGCTAACTGAATTTGAGACGGCAAACTCCCATACACTGAAAATGAAGCAGCAGGGATGAGATCCTCTTAACCATAAATAAATAAATAAATAAAATGGATACTTACTAACGAGGTAGGCCACTTCCACAAAGGTACTGCTCTCAGCCAATTCCTCAATAGGGTAGCCTCTGTATCTAAGGATACCCTCATCACCATCTATATACGAAATCGACGATCGAACAGGTGCCGTATTCAGATATCCTGGATCGTACAGCTTCAGCCCCTTGTCATTCTTTCCTGTCGAGATCTGCATGCACCAAAATTACCGCGCGCGCACAAAAAATTGAATTGAAAATGAAATCATCATCATCATCAACAGCAACAATTAAGAAATATATAAAATATACCTTCTTGAAATCAGAGGCTTTGACGGTGCCGTCTTGAGAGACCGGAATCTGGTATTTCTTACCAGTCCTCTCATCGATCACCGTCAAAGCGCCCCGGAGGTTTCCAGGAGGAGAGACCTGCGCAGACACGCAAGACCGGTTAATCGACGACGACTCGAGTGTCGTTGCTCCAACTAAATGAGCGGTGAGCACGGCCAAGCGGCTGCGAGCTGTTTCCGGGGAAGAGTCTGATTTTGACATTTTCTTTTTTCTAGTTGTTTTGAGAGCTGTAATGTAATATATATATAATATTAATGATTGAAGAAGAAGAAGAAGTCCGATAATAATAGGGAGATCGATAATAAATAAAGACAGAGGGAGGGTTGTTGAAGCTCAGCTCAGCTCAGCTTCTGATGATTGGAGCTGAGAAAGAAGAAGGCATTTTTAATTTGTATACTTCGAGTCAGGGACGCAAGTAAAAGGCAGTTGTTAGCGCCACACTGTTTTTTTGGCTATCTACACACCCTCTTTTTTTTTTTTTTTTTCAGCATTCCTTTTCAGCTTTCACCAAAAGAGCAACACCTCCAGAATCCCACGTGGGGAAATTCTGTTTAAATTATATCTCTTTTTTAGTTGAACTTTTATTCCTATTGAACACCCGTGTCTTTTTCTTCGCGGCAACGCTGTGTTTTTATAGAAAAATAATTTTAATATATTAATATTAAAAATAAATTTTTAAAAATAAAATAATATTATTTTAATACTAAACACTACCTTTCTTTCTTTCCTTTTATTTATTTATTTATTTATATATAGACACAAACAAAAATAAAGCTCACAGCAACATACACAAAAAGACAACAAAAAGTCAAAAAATTCATATTAAGAAAAAATAAAATTCAAGTAAATATCTTGGTGAACACGTAATAAACATCCGAGTCCAGACAATGTACAACATGATCAATGATGAGACTGGAGGAGTTATCAAACCTTGTCCGATCTATGAAGATACGGGTAATGAATTCTTAATCCGAGTTAATTTAAAATAAAATTATTTTAAGATTTTATAAAAATAAATATTATTTACAAAAAAATAAAAATAAAATGATATTTTAACTAAGTTAATCAAATCATGAATTAATTTGCTAGATCAATACAAGTTTAAATCCTTCTTAAATTATATTTTGAGCCAACTTAAAAATAAACTAGATTATTGATTTGTTTTTGCTTTTTAAATTTCATTTTTTTTTTCTATTAGTTTGATCCTCATTCTTTTAATTGTTATTTTTTTTCTTTAACAAAGTTTTTATATTGATATTTATTTTCAATTTTATCCTCAACAATTAAGTCAGCTAGGGATTGGGCTTCTTATTGAACTAGGGGGTTTGAGATTTCCATAGTTATGATTTCAAAAAAATAATCTAAGTTTAAGAAATTTGCCGAGTTTGCCTTTTTTTTTTTTTCATATTATTAAATTAGATTTGCCTTTTTTATATTATCAAAACCAAACTCATTAAATACAATGAACTCGATAACCCGAGTCTCGTATTTTTTTTTACTTATTTCGTTGCCTTAAAGTTTTTCTTATGATGTCTGGAGAAATTTGGCCCAGCCCATGGCCTTGCCCCGACCACTAATATAGATTTACTCGATTCCTTTTTTTTGTATTTTGTTAAATTTAATTTTTTTATGCTTCTAACCTTCAATATGCGGTTCATTTTAAGTGAGCTTTCTGATTTGTTTGGATATGAATTTCATGGTCTTATAAAGATTTCATATCCCAAATCATTGGTTTTATAAGTTAACCATGGTTAGCCCAAATCAATTTAATATGTTGCTGGGTAAATGTTTTTTTTTTTTTAAATATCATCTAATATATCATCATTTAAGTAGTTTAAAAGTGTTTCGGATGATACGCATCAATTTTTTTGCTTCCTAGTGTCTTTATATTTTTTTTTTTAAGGTTGAAAAAAAAGACCCTGCACGCGGTAGTACATATAAAAAAAACTAGTGTGAGCTATAATTTGCTCATTTAAACAATGAAGCTCTTCTTTGTTTTCTTTTTTACTTCACCTTTTTTATTATTTTTTTTTTCAATTTCATCATTTTTTTTTAATTTCAACCTCGTATTTTTTTATAACAACCGTCCAAATTGTCTTTGAATTGGCCGTAGATTGGATCAAGTCAAGGCAACTCCTACATAGTTTAATTTTAAACTCAAGCTAAGCAAGAATTCGGGTCATGAGATTTTTTTTTCTATCATATTTTTTTTTCTCAATTTTATATTTATATTTTTTTTTATCAATCAGCCAAATTATCTTTGAACTAACCTGGTCGACTAAGTCATATCGGGAAAACTCTCATACGATTTAGTTTTAAAGCTAGATAAGAAATTAGTTCATGAAGTTTTTTCTATCAATTTCATCCCTTTTCTTTTCATTTCATTCCATTCTCATACTTCTTTATTGGTTTGTCGGATTAGCTTCCAATTTATTTTTTTTATTTGACCTGAAACACAACAGAACTGAGACTAGTTTACTCACCGTTAAAAATAATGATGGATCCTTGAACAAGTCACCAATTTGCAAGCAAATTAATCACCTTCGAACCGTGGAATACAAGGGAAAACTGGCTGTTTCCGCTGTATCACTCATCATCAAAACGATATATAAAGAAGGAACTACAGACACTCGCCCATTACCAACAATCCACCATCAATCGATCAAGGTTTTGATTGCAGTTGCACATGACGCAGGAAAATGAGAGGTTACTTTGCTTCAGGCTTACCAATAAAAAATAATTTGGTTTTTAAAATAACCGAAGCGGAGACTTTCTTTTCAACGCTAGTCAACGTTAAAGTTAAGATCTAACGGCTAGAAGCTCGTTACCAGCCCATCTCCATTTCATTGCACCAGCGTTTCACTTCGATCACAGAGCACACGAGGTGCACATGCATGCTCACGTACCAGGAGCCACTATATATACGTGCACAGCAGATAACCGGAAGTAATGGCAGCGTTCTCCTTTGTCACCGGAGGTTCATAATCAGAATCTGAGCTCCGAAAGGCATGCACATGAGTCACACTGCAGCTGGTACATTTATTTGTGACTGCAACTTTATTCAATTTTTGCACTGACGAATCGCCATTCTGGACAAAACTCACCTTACGATTGAAAAATGAAAACAATGCACGAAGGAGGTCATACGTTTTACAATGGCACCAACATCCATGCCAGTACTTGTTTCACCTATAACTGGCCTGGAAAAAAAAAATTGAAAGGAGACCACACGCTGAAAATTCTTACAGATGAAGAGCAGGGAAAGGAGAGGGTAAGGAAACGGTGTCATTTAAAAGAATATCACAACTTAAAAGCAGAATTTGTCAACATGTACGGGCTCCTCTCCAGCTACCATATGAGACAACTAGCACTTTGGCAGCAGAGACACCATGAGGCAGATAAAGTATAAGAATGACCATCCCTGACAGGTACGTAAATTATGAGAACATTCGCAGGAAGTTGTTTGCATATGCCATAGGCTTGACATTAGGGTGAGGCTGCATATTAAAAGCACAAAAGAACATCATCAATGTGGCAGCATCACTACAGGATCAATGAAATTCAAAGGCAGGGGAGCAATATGCCCCCGTCACTTCTGCTCCAACCCAACTGCCATGGCTACCACTCCTTTTTTCCCCAGAAAGAAAATGAAATAGCTAAAGGATTTGTTAAGAGAAAACAATAAGAGCATGTGTTACTGACCACTGCTGAGAATGTAACAATATTTGGCTTCAAATCAGGGGCTTCAAATCGAATAAAAGCACCCTTGTTACCCATCTGCAAAACATACAGGAAATTCTCAAAACATAACATCAGTCCACGTATGCTCATGCTTAAAATTAACCAGAAACAGTATTTAGCTACACTGCTAAAGCTTGTATCATCAAGTCACAGCATGCAAAAGCATATTTTATGATAAAATCGTTGAAAAAGCGACACAAACAATCCCTATTATGTAGTTGTTGCTGATAAAAGTTCACAACTACTACTACTAGCTATACATGTTTACATGTTGAGCTTCATGCACCAGCTATGGAATATCTTCTTTTGAAGTGAACAAGATCAACCTCTGCTTTTTTGAACAAATTTAGTCTTTTCTTCTTTTGCTAGTAAAAAATTCAGATGAAAAATAATTGAATTTTGTATTTTATAAGTAGACCACATAAGTTACCAACACAATTCACCAGACAAGGCTCAAAGACAATAAGCCAAATTGAGAAGAGAGAAGCCGCCATAGTTCCCTATGTGAAGCATAAAATGCCATATCATCTGAAGCTCAAAGCTCACATGCTAAAACTAAAAACAAAGTCCTGCCAAGTTAGAAAGATTAATCATGGTTTATTACCTGATCACAATAATTTGGAGCAGAAAATACAGTGATCAATTTACCATCATGCTCGATCTCATATCCTTCATCCTTTACTTCATGAGACCGCACAACTAAATCTGTTCATTTGAGAAGCATGTGAGAACTGACCAAGTATAAAAGCAATGGAAGCATTACCGCTGCAAGATAATCTACCTAGGTTATTGTCCTGCAAAAATCTCTGTGTCACATCTTTACCAAAAGAAAGCCCTACACCCCGCTTGCTAGGACCTCTTCCAGGGAATGGCTGTGGATCACTCCATAGCAATTCACACATCAATCCTGATGACAATGGGGGAAAAAGGAGAGAATATACTATGAGAGCTAATGATTTCACATTTCAAAAGCTTCAATTATCTAACTTTATACGTGCATACAATTTCATTATAATGTCTCAAGGTCCACCTATTCATGCATAAATCCTAAGACTACAGAAAGAATAGATCTTCTAATGTACTTTGCTACAACATGCATTCTTCAAGCACTACCTTCATCGGAGAACAAAAGGTGCGGTAATATGAAGCACCTTAACTTTCTCTACCACAGGAGGAGCTCAATCAATAACAGTAAATAATACTAGGAATTTTAAAAATTCAAAATAGACGAATTGAGCAGCTTACCTTCCTCTGGAGGTTCGCAAAACCGATCAATGGCTTTAATGTCAGACAGTTTCACCCCATCAACACTAAAAAGACCTCCATGTACCACAAACACCTTCCCATTTATTACATGAGCCAAAGGTAAACAACAGAAGACTTCTGCAAAGAGTTCGACAAATGTCTCGCTCAACTTGGATCTGACCTCACCCTCAAAACCATATATCTTGTTCATGCTCTTGCTTTCATGATTTCCTCTAGAAAGATATATAGCTGAAGAAATAGAAATAAGTAAATGCACCACACCATGATAGTCAAATTACCTAAAGCAAGGGTGAACAAAAAAAGGACAATGGGACAAAGGACCAAGAGCCATTAGGGTGTGCACCTGATGGACACATGCACTTGAAAGCAAACAATGTGAGGATGACTTCCAAGGAAAATGATCCCCTATCCACAAAGTCACCATTAAACAGATATGGATTCTCTTCCGAGGGAAACCCATTCAGCTCAAAAATGTTTAACAGATCGTAGAACTGCATGCATTACAAAACACACAAAAACAAATCCCTTATACAGACAGAAATAAATAAACAAATAAGAAAAAATATAAAGACAGTTAATGATGGATGGCTTGGAATAACATGACATTCATGCTAGTTGCCAGCAACAAAACACGAAAAAATTACTATTAAAGAATGACAGAAAACTAGAAAGCCTGCCAAGGCCTTTCCTCCAAATACTTGTGTTATGTGCTATTGAAATTGTGAATCTCAAATTCATTTCTTCCTTCAATTCTAACTGGCCTGGGATACGTTGCATTGTCTGTTTACATTTTGTGGCGATTCTTTTAAAGACTGTTGTTTGTATCTTCAGTGGTTTTGAGGAGGGGATAGATTGCAAGATTTAGTGCTTTTGTGCTGTCCATGCAGTCTTTCAGTGCATTTGGTAGGAGGAATGAGAGGATATTTGCAAATACTTCTCATCCATGCAGTTATTGCACAGTAGAGTAGTTTTCCCTTTTAGGGTGCCTCCTTAGTAGTAGATATCCAGAGGGATTGGAATACCCTGCTATTTTAAATCAGTTTCTCTCCCTTGGCTCCTTTAGAGGACGACTAATCTCCAACCTTATAATGAATATTCATTTCTTCCAAATCAAGTTTCTTGTTTAACCCCACCCACCAAAAAAAAACCACCCTACTCGAGGCTTAGCAAATTTGCAGTTTCAGACAGCTTCATTGTGCCATTAAACTTATCCACAGAATGGTTTATTACCATGTAGGCAAGAAGTTACACACAGCATGCTCTCTATGGTTTGACCTGAATTGCATATAAGAATCTCCAACAAAATTCTTGCATAAGCACGAGCTAGTTATAGTGTTGTGAAAATGCAGAAGTAATGTCATCACCTGACCATGTACATCACCACAAACAGTGAAATGCTTGCCCTCAGGAACATTTATATCAACCAAAGAAGGAAGAGCTTGCAGAATTTCTCTTGTTTGTAAAACCATCTGGAATGCATATCTGGAACATTTCCAGCAAGGTCAAAGTGAGGACATTATATCAGCCATATTGCAAAAACTAAGTTCATAACCATCCTTATCAATCATACCGTTTGTGTAAGCACTTTTGATTCTTGAAGTCATCCATCATTTTCTTGACAAAATCCAAAGTGACAATATCTCCCTCTATCCTTGCACCAGAGTATTGTGGCTCCACATCTAGAACAGAGACAGAAAAACAACTTCATTACTGTATAGGAGATAAAAGCATCTGGTTAAGTTGTTTTCAACTCCATAAAAACAGACTATTACAAATAAACAGTTGGCCTGGAAAGGAGAAAGAGAGAGATGCAGGAAGGAAGAAGCATCTCTGGATAAACAAGAGCCGGCCTTAGATGTATCATAACCTCATTACCGTAAAGGCTTTCAGTATCACATCACCCCTTTTTCTATTTCTTTTTTGTGACAAGTACCATATAGAAACAAAAGTCTCCAAATTTATTTTCATAGATGCAAGCAATTAAATGTCCAAACATCCAATCTATTCCTTCTCTTATTTTATGAACAAAATAATTTTTTGAACATGGATAAAGAAGACAGAGTTTAGAAGAGTGCTCCATTTTAAATAGCAAGGTTTCTCTAGGATGGAAACAGGTGGGCCAAGGCTTAAAATGAGGGTTTATTTTGGAATTAAAATGGGATCAGAGGCATTGATCTGGAATGACACAGAGCATGTTCAGGCCTGCATGAATAACACCCACAAACAGTACCAAAGCTTATTTTCTCCTCTTTTGATTAAACCTCAGAGACCTACTAAAGCCACCTAGAAGTTTCATCCAGAAGAAGAGTTCTAAAACCAATCATGCAGAAGAGTCAACCAATAAAAAGAGATTGCAAACAGATGTAAAGGTTCAATAAAAATATAATCTTTTCCTAATTAAACAAAAAGACAGACCTGGTGCCTAAATTAGAGCCACGGGAACACAATTAATTTAATATTAGGACTTAGCTCCTTAACAAAGGATTTCCTTTTTTCATTTCTCTACATTAATAGACCTAAAGCCTAAAAATAAAATTAATTGTGTAAAAAGGATCTACAGATTTAACACCTAAGGTTTTCTTCATTAAACAAAAAGATAGACCTGTTATCTAAATTAGAGCCAAATGACCACAATAAATTTAACAATAGGATGGACTTCCTAAAAATCAAAGAATTTTCCTTTTTTTTTTTCATTTTTTCTGCATTAATAAACCCGGAGCCTAAAAGATAAAATTAATCATCTAGAAAGGACCTTATCAAAAGCTTAAGTTGGGTTCTCCAGTGCCAGGAACTACATTGTGCGTGAATTTGAATACAAGTACAGCCTAAAACTGAATGGGAAAGCAACCAGAAGATGCATAATGCTGATGGTTGTCAGATTGTGGAAAATCCACGTGGTAACAACTCCAATAGTGTTGTGACTGATATTTCATCTTGACAAAAGGTAGAATAACTTCTTTAGGTTTCAGTAGCTAACATCTTGGTACCTCTCTTCCCCCTACCTGCATCATGTCATGTATTCATGATGTAGGATCTACAAATAGAGTGTGAAAGAGCAGGAATGCACCAAAATGACCAGTAATGACAAATCTTCAAAATAGGATTGGAGGAGTATGAGTAGGATTGTAGCCTCGATAAACATAGAAAGGTTACGCTTAGGCTATATTACATGCAAAAATATTGAAGACTCAACGCATCAGGCAGTTCATAAAATGAAGCAAAAGAAGATAATGGAAAGGATATGGTGCCACATCACACCAAAGAGAAGACATACCAGATTTCAAGGATTAGTAATTTGCTTCAAATGCTTCTTCATAAACCTAAGGTAAGCAGGTACATAAATTTCCTTGAATGCATAGCTTAAGATCTTCATGTTGTGGTTATGTTGTGTTATCAGTAAAATCTTAGATCAACACTACATGGCCTACTATTACTAAACTTAAATCCCGCGTGCTCAAGTCAATTGCATTAATATACATTGTAAATTGTAAATTCCATGTGTTCTTCAAGCTTTAGGACATTAAATCAGGAATACAGTTTTTTTTTTTTTTTCGAGTGATTGGGCTTTCCTATTTAAATAAATTAACTAGCTGTGCTTAAGAGATATGAAAACAGATTATGACCATAATAATTTATTAAATCTGAGCTCAAACCTAAATCCATTATTCCTCTCTTGGTAAAAACACCACTACCCCTGCAGCTACCCCATAAATATGCCCCTAGGACCACCAGTACCACCATTAGCACTGCTACCACCACAACAGGTTTTGCCGTTCCCACCAACATCGCACCTGCTGCCACAACTGCTACTGCTACTGGTGCTATGGCCACTTGGGTGGGCATGGATGATGAACTGGGGCTAGTCCCTATTATGATAAAATATTTAAAAAATAATAAAATTAATACTTTTATAATTTAATCATGAGATATACTGGAGTAATATAATCATTGAGTCAAGAATGATCAAGCTTAGAGGGACAAATTACGAAGATAAAACTTAAAGCGTCCGCTAATTGAACTGCTCCCTTATTCAAACCAAAATGGTCAAACTGTCAGACCAACTTAAATGAGAAGTGGGAGCATCAGAATCTTATACAATGTCTCCAAACTTATCTAGACATTGAGTCAGAGTGGAAATTCTATGAAAAATTGTCCTTCCTTGACAGAAAGAAGTTTGAGATCATCAGGGCACTATGAAAGATTTGATAGATGATAGAGACAATGAAAGGTAATGAAATGGTTCACCCCCAATCCACAAATATTCCCAAAGGAAGACAGGAGAAATCCCTGCCTCAATAAATTCTTATTATTTTAATACTTAAGAAATAAAGTGCCTCTTTTTATGAAACCAGCAAAAACATCAAGATTTTTGTGTTTCATTTAATTTTCCAAGTCAGGTACAGTTATGTATGTTTTAGATCTTCAGGGTTAGTTCTGTACTTTTATACAAGTTGACCAGTTATCTATTTCCATATTAAGCAACTAGCTAGCCAACTAGCACCACCTAAGGTGCACCTCCTTAAGAACTGTTTAGTGTGCACCTACTTTGGAACCACTCCTTTCTTCCACTACATACAGGATGGTAACCCCCACTTTAGGAACGGGAAGGGATGAGTGCATCGGAATTTTAGGCAGCTTTGGTTAGAAGTGCGATGCATCTTCTTTTGGGAGTGATACCTGAGAATTCCTAGGATCCCTAATGTGATGCTAGCTTCTTTTCCATTTTCCATATTTCAATTTTTAGTTCTTACTTTTTTTATTTCTTAAGACATAACTTAGCCCAAGTATAAACATACAAAACATGTAAACCTTAAAGATTTAGGTTCTGAATAAAAAGACATAGCATCAGTTTTACCCTTTATACCATCAAAATAGACTAGACATGAACAAGAGCAAGAGCAAAAAAAGTGAAGAAAGTTGAACGCTACTTGAACATAGAACCAATACTTTCCAAACTGATTTCTTAAGGCTTTGTTGACCTGCTTTGGTTATAAAATTGCCAACCCAACCTAGGTTGCATACCAGTAAGGCAGCTGTTCATCAACATTTCCATCTATCCGGTCACCAAAATATGGCATCTGGTTACTACTATAGAAAAAAAAGAAATGGCTATATAATTCCATCATGCCAAAGCTTCATCTGCAAGATGACTTCCTTGGCCCCAGCCTCCTCACTTTCTTAACACAATTTACCAATAGGGCACCAGATATACAAAGCATGAGATTATCATTTCAATACTTCTATCACTAAACAATTCTTGGTTGGATCACATACACGATAAAGTCAGTGTCCAAAGTGCCACAGAAACCAACAGTTTTTAAAATAAGATTGAGCATCTACATGGCAACTCCAAATCTACCAGACAATAACATATTAAAAAACTGTTAAGATAATTATCTTGAACTGGTCAGTTGTTAGCTTTGGAAAATGTAGTACTGTTCTCAGGTAGCTAATGACTTGTGATGGGTTCTGTATTAGTTTTCCTGTCACAACTTACATCACTGGGTTCCAGATTGCGTTCCATACCCAATACATTCACCCATTCACAGAAAAATAAAGAAAAGGGAGGACCGAGTAATATGCTAAGCATCAATGTTTGCTCAAATGTGTAAGAGGCTATCAACAACGTGCTTTTGATGATACAGGATAGCCTTGAATATGATGAACTTTTAGGTTTGAGGTGGGAATTAAGGTAAAGGTTTAACTTGTGCAGAGTTAAGATTGAATGTCAACGTGTTCTAATTTGGTCTGTGAATAAAACCTGAGGAACTATCTACAAATAAGGAAGAAGAGAAGACAATAGAAGAATTAGAGAAAGAAGAAAATCTGATGCGCCACACATTCAATATAACATTGACTCTCGATTTAATTCCTAACTCAACCCTTGTGAAAATAAGACATTCCATCTCCAATTATAGAGATTAGAGTTCCTACTAGCACTAGGATACTAGATACAGCTACTAAGTTGACTAGGAAGGGAACTAAATAAGAATATTTAGTAAAGACTAAGACACCAAATGGTAATCCTACGTCCTTCTACCAAATAACAAGTTACCAAAGTACACCGGTTTTTGCAAGAACATGCAAGAATTACTATCCTCCCCTGCTTACAAAATCACCCGTGACTCAAAACTTTAAACCCCAAACCAAGAAATCTACCTTGGGCACTTATTCTTTGACGAAAACAACTTTTTGCTCGATGAAGAAACATCTAGTGTATCCTTGGTATACAATAGCTAATCCATCTTATGAAGCCCATGTAAAAGTAACAAACATGATTCTTTACTAGGAAAGACATTTGTTGCGTATAAAAATTTGCATGAATGGGATTTGAGGCTTTTTTCTAGTTCTTCTTGTTTTCGTTGTTGTTGTTGTTGTTGTTGTTGTTGTTGTTGTTGTGTGCGTGTGTGGGTATTTGATACGAACAGAACATAAGAAGATCCTCTTCTTTAGCAAAAGAAGGCCAAATATACCAACATTGTAAGGATTACCAGGGTCTGAATCATATACAGCATATACAATCACACATAAAAAATATATAGATTTTAATAGTGTCGAGACTCAATACAATTGCACTACTTGGGTTTCCACAGGATGGGTAGAGTCAAATTTCCACAAAGAAATACTTCTCAGCAGACATGTAAGCACAAAACAGCATAGATGAGAACTTATAATGAACTTAATCCATTTACAAAAGTAAAGGAATGGAACCTAATGTCACTATTCATTGCCTTACAAGTGCAAACGGCAGACACACTGGAAAAAGGTCTAGAGTAAACCCATGCTTGGAGTTGCAAACAGAAGAAGAGAACAAAGACGTCAAAGAAGCAAAGGCGTGCTTATAGTTTGTTCTGCAGCATGCAATGACTTTCACCACATTCCTTTTTGTGCTAAAAGTATATGTCATTTAATAATATTGAATGAATCAAAAAAGAAAAAAAGATGAAAAAATGACATGGTTAAGACAAACTTAATAGAAATCAACCCAAAAGGTCCAAGTACCTATCGAATGAAAATCAATAGAATCAGCTACTGAGCGCCTCTGAGACTCGGGAACAGCAATTGCTTCTTCAAACTTAAGCTTCATTACTGCCTTCTCACATTCCTTTAATTTCTTTGAAGCATCAGGATCATTTGGGCAGATTTTTTTCACCTAGTTTGAGCACATGGAAATTCAAGTAGTGTACATTAGCATATCATAGAAAAAGAGTTGGTCCAATGCAGCAAATAATCTAACAGAACAAGAGGGGGGCGATAGTTTGTTCAAACACAACCCAAGCAAAAAACACACTTGTTGGAAGTCCTTTAGAGCATCTTTGAATTTGCCCATGGCAAGATAAGCAGCACCTCGCCTGTAATAACCCTGAAATTCAGATAACCATCAGAACAAAAGCAGAGATTTAAATACGGATATCAGAAGAGAAAAAAACAAAACTCAAGACAAATGTGTTTTGCCTTTGAGTATTTAGGATCGATTTCAACGGCTTTCGAAGCATCCAGTATCGCACTGCCATATTCCTCGAGTTTAGAGTGGGCGAATGCACGATTAGCCCAGTAAACTGCATTGTCACCATTTAGTTCGATAGCTTGCGAGTACAGATCAATAGCCTGTCCATATTTGTGGGCTGCAACCAAACCGACACTGACTTAGATTAAAAAAATAATAATTCAAAATGCGAATGAAAAGAAACAGGAAAAAAAGAGAGTAGTAGCACCTTTAAATGCTTCATTGGCCAAGACTTTGATTTCTTCAGCTCGTGAAACGTTAGAATTTTGAGTTTCCATATTTGGCATAACCAGTCGTTTTGTTTGAAAAAAAAAAAGATTATTTATTAGCAAACAATAGCTTTCATAAATACTTTAGCGCCTTCCTGTTTATTGTTCTGTGTCTCTGTCTGTATCAGCATCAGAAGAACATCAAGCACACAAGTGATTATTTATAACATTGGAAAAGGAAAAGAGAGAGTGAGAGAGTGGTCTTAAATTATTTTCTCAGCAACCAAACATGATTGACCAGGAAAAGAAGACAGTTATAGCAGATTTGGATGGGTACCTGGTGCCTGGTGGAAGTGTCGGTCTATTGTATCAGCTCAGTGACACGGAGGAGAGAAAAGAGAAAACCCTAGCGCAACTGTCGAGCGACGTTTTAAGGTTTGATCAGTTAATGTTATGTTTTGTCCCTGTACTCTCATTTGTTATGAACTTTACCCGTTTACGCATTTGTTGTTTCGGATTTTGCACTTGTCTTCGGTTATGGTAAAAATTACGTTTTAAAATATATTAATTTTTTTTATTTTTTAAAAATAATTTTTGACAATATTATATTAAAATAATTTAAAACAAAAAACATAAGAGGGTTTAATCACAACACCAGATCAATCCTAAATCATTAACCATAAAAAAATTTATGATGCAAAAAAATAAATAAAAAATGATTAGAATATTTAAAAGAAAAATAAAACCAAATATACCTATTTAAGAGTAGAAAATCTCCTAATGATACCTATTTTCACCTATGTAAGAAAATAAAACACTTGAATTAATTAAAATTAACCTTATGAGTTAATTCTCTTAAAGTGTAAATGAAGTGTTCATATTTTCTCCCACGCACACTTACACTTTACTTAGTAGATTTTTTTTCTTCGATATTTGAAAGTTTATTGAATTTTAACTGATGGGTTAAAAAAAATAATATTTTTTTTTAGTAATAATATATTTTTATCAAACTCAAAATCTTGCTTGAAAGAAACAAGGGTTAAATTATTTGAATCAATCATAATTAGTACCTTGGTGTCTTTGTTTAGTTTTAATTTTTATATATTAGTTGTTTAATAATACATCAAACTACATTTTATATTATGGAGCTATCAAAAATTAAGTTTGAAATACAGTTTTTGTTAAGCAGCATTTATATATTTTTTTAACTAAGTTTTGTAAATTTTGTTTGTTTTTGCATTTAAAAAATATTTTTTTAAAATTTTTAAAATTATTTTTTTTTCTTTACTTTATTTTTTTTTTATATTTTCATATCATTTTGATGCGTTGATATCAGAAATAATTTTTTTAAAAAAATTATTTTACTTTATTTCTAAATAAAAAACACTTTTAAAAAGCAACCACAACTAAAGATTTTATACATGTTTTTAGCTACACATAAACCTCAATCATAATTTTTACAAAACACGTATCTAAATCCAATTAACCACACATAATTATATTTTTTTAACTTATTTTTAAAAAATTATAACCATAAAAACTATCTCGAAAAAAAACATATTTTTTTATATTAAACACATGTGAGATGTGAGATGTGAGATGTGAGATATCTTGCATATAAAATGTTAAAAGAAAAAAAAATATAAATCTAAAATTTTTTATGCAAGTAAAGTGCTCATTAAGTGAAGCACTCGTTAAGTATAATCAAAACTAATGAACTATCTTGTCTCCATCGGTCAACTAGTTCCTCATCAGATTAAGCATTTGTATCTTCCCAGTAAAGCACAATGACGAGCCATTTAATGAGAGACATCATGAACATGTACACGTGAAATCTACAACACTGGTTGCTCGATGCCGCGGCCCGCGTCAAAAAAAAATTTAACCCGGAAAAAAAAAATTAGGAGACTGTTATATTTTTTAAAAAAGAAATTCAATAACAAAATTAAATGTTGATTGATATGATAATATAATAAAAATATAAAAAAATATATATATTTTTTTAAATATCATCCTGAGAAAAGCTAAAAAAAATAAGATAAAAAAATTATATTAATTCCTGTTGATTTTTTCAAATTTATAATCAAAGTCATTGGACTTGAAGCATTATACATGAAAAAACTAGGAAGTCCAATCCCTAGAAAATAAAACGTTGAATGATTAAATTAGGAAAAAAATACATAAAAAAATCTAAAATAAAATTAACAACTAAAAAAGTAAGAGTTGATACTAAATAAATCAATAATCACCATGTAAAGAAAATTGTTTTTAAATCATTAACGATAAATAAAAATAAAATTAGAAAAACTAAGGATATAGATCAGGACATTTAGTATCGCAATACATTGTATTTACCTAATCGTGTTTGATGAATTTGTCTATTAAAATAATTTTGTAATATAAATTGACACACATAAAATTTATTGAATTAATAAAAAGAAAAGGTTATTATACAATGCCACACATATTATAAATAAACAAACAAAAAATAATATTTTTTTAAAATAAATTTAATATATAAAAAGTTAAAACAATCACAAATAAATTGTACAGGTCCCT
The DNA here is from genome assembly GCF_005239225.2 of Populus alba. NCBI lineage: Eukaryota > Viridiplantae > Streptophyta > Magnoliopsida > Malpighiales > Salicaceae > Populus > Populus alba. The sequence continues at coordinate 10,782,899 of NC_133297.1, read as the reverse complement.
ACAAAAATTAAACACATCCAATATAATTTAAAAATAATCATTATTGAAAAAATTGTTAAATAAAAAACACATATAAGCAAAATAAAAAATTAAAAAATAATTTTAAAAGTACATATAAAAAAATAAAAATTAAAAAAAAATGAGATTAGATGCTGCTGAATCTTAGTAAGCTAGACCAAGTGCACGACCCGTAAATAATGGACCCTTACACGGGCTTGCAACACTTAGGCCCATGTGCGTAGGGCCTCTATTTATTTTTTTGTAAGTTAATGGAATGGACAAATACAACTTAAAAAAAAATTTCAGAAAATTGATGTGTTTTTGATTTGATGTAAAAATCCATGCTTTTCGGACGAAAAATTTGAGCAACCGCTATACACTATGAAGATGTGTTGTTTGAAATATTTTAAAAAATTTATTTTCAATCTTATTTTTTGGTCTAAAATATTTAGAAAACATTCAAAGAACCTAGGTAAATTAAATATGTAACCTCCAAAAACACAAAGACTCACCTCAAAACCTAAAATTAACCCGGAAACACAAAAAATATTTTGAAGTTTATATATATTTTCCAAGTACTTCTAATGTAAAAAAAATATACAACATAACTTAAACTCTGGTAATCAAATGAAATTATCTACTACAAAAATTATTTGTTTTGTGGTTGAGATCGTAACAACATTAATTTTTGTTTTTTAAGTTGGAATCCAACGAGCCTTTTTTTTTTTCCATCCATAAAAGATTGAAAAACAATAAAAATCAAATTTAGTATTAAAATTATTATTTATAAAATGAACGCTTAATAAATAAAAAAGACAAAGAGCTAAAATATATTTTTCAAATAAACTCTAAAGCACCACCCATGTTATCTATATTTTTTTTACTTTAATCACTTGTCTTTCCAATTTAAACTTTTTTTAAAAAAAATATATAATTGGATGTTAATTTGAGCTCAATTGTATAAATAAAAAATCTGAGAATCAAAATGAAAATTTTAAAAAATATATTATTATAATCTACAGTGAATAGTGAATTTTGAGATGATGAAAGGTAAAAAAACTACAGTATTTTTTTTTTACCACGCTTTATATTTTTATTATTTTAATTCGTGTAATTTAAAAATATGATATCATGGCTGGGAAAGTTTTGCTTTACATGAGACACCCTAGTTAAAAATCTTATCAATTGAGCTCCTAGCTATTCTAATCACCCAACTTGCATGATAAGATAAAGCAAACTCGAGTAAAAGAAAAATAATTTAAATTGAGTAAAGGAAAGAATGATAATTTTTCATCCAAATTATCATCGAATCTTGTTAAAAACGAGTTTATATCATTAGATGTATCAAATATATCCGAATATAAATTCCTAACATTAGCTACTCCGTAAGTGATTTCAATTTTGTTTTGTTCTTGTCTTTTCAAAATTTAATAATATATTTTAATAAATAGTTGGAAATAACATATAAATACGATATTATAGGCAAATTCATGTAAAAGAGGCAACAAAGATGATGATACGATGAAAAAATTCTTAATGTTTCTCAAATAATTTTTTTTTTTTTGGACGATGAGAGAATTAATAGACTGTCCTGTGGAAGAAAAATCCCATTTCATCTTTATTTTTGCTTGAAAGTATATTTCTTAATAAATTTTAGAGAGAACATTGAAATCTACACATATCTTACTGAAATGGACGAAGGAGAGAATTGAAGCTGAAATGAAAGTTGAGGGAGCTGCCTGACACAAACCAAACATCTGGGAGAAATTTAGACACCCCATAAACCTGGGGATGCTGGGGGCAAATTTAAATCTACCAAAAGACGAAGAAGAGTAAAGAAGAAACAAAGTGCAGAGCAAGACTACTGGATGATTCAAAGGACAACACCAAGTCCCTGATCTCCCTGCTATAAGCTGGATCTGAAAATTGCAATTCAGATCCTTTCTCATTTGTTTGAAATTTTCTCAACCCAATCTTTTTCTCTACATAATACAAAGAGAGAATCGAAAAAGTAAATGGCAGCCGTTGAAGTTCATCAGTTCGCTCAGTGCATCACTTGCCACGCTTGGAGCGCGGATCGATCTAGTAAGTAATTTATTTCTATTTTTTTAAACTCTGTTTGATTGCTATGAAAATCCAGGAGAAATTTAATAATCATGAGAAGTTTCTCTCGTAACTTTTTTTTTTCTTGGTTCTCATGCAGTGATTGCATTTTGTCCAAACAACAATGAAGTTCACATATATAGACTGTCCCAAGACAAGTGGGAGAAGGTCCATGTTCTTCAAAAGGTTCGTTCTATTTTTTTTTTCATTTCATCGGAAACAATGAAATTATATTGTTTTAGCTTAATTTTTCTTTTCTTAACTTGCAGCACGACCAGATTGTTTGTGGGGTAGATTGGAGTGCGAGATCAAACAGAATTGTTACTGCATCTCATGATCGAAATTCGTGAGTGTCTCATTTTAGCATTACTGTTTTTTCTTTTTCCTTGTAATGATTTCATTTCTGTTGCCCTGTTGATTGTGTGCCGTTTTTCTATCAAGATATGTCTGGAACCAAGAAGGATCAGAATGGGTACCGACCCTTGTTATACTCAGGCTAAACCGCGCTGCACTTTGTGTGCAGTGGAGCCCAAAAGGTACGAAAGCACTATGTTTTTCAGTTATGGTTTTTAGATTTTACTCCTTGTTGTCTGACCTAAATGGCATATCTTTTTATTGGCACCAGTTGTTGCATGTTTAACCTCCCTATATGTTTTACTAAGCCATTGTGGCCTCTTCATGTTGATTGATCCCTCTTCTTCTTTATGTGGTTCACCTTATATTGTTGTTTTTATTGTTACAGTAGATATACATGGTTTTTTTTCCTTTGTGCCAAATCCTAAGTCTTTGATGTTTCTGGAACCTTTCACTAATAACCAAGCATTTTGAGAAACCCATAGCATTTTTCAGAAGTGATGGTGGTTGACAGTTTACTTCTAACAACTTTAATGAGTACTGTGTAGGTTCTTCTCTCCACTGGATCAATAGGGCTGTTGTAGTCATTACTAAACTTGCTGAAGAGATAAATATAACCAGGCAGATCTCTTTGATTGGAGGTTGAATCGATCATCATCAGAAGAATTAGGCCAAAAAATTAGGATACATTATAGGAATAAAGCTTCCATTGGATATGATCTTACTATAAATAGAAGGTTGTTAAAAAAATATCTTTATTTTGATATAGAGAATAAATATGCTTTGGGATGGAAGGATTCGAACCTCTGAATGGCAGGACCAAAACCCTGCCTTAATATGAAATGAGCTGCCAAATAAGGGGAGTTTTAAAACTGGGAGTAGTGATAGAGGCCCTGTATTTCCCATTGTTTATATTTTTACAAAAATGGAGGTTCTAAGAAAAACTGAGCAATATAAAGACAATGAAGATGCGAAAAAAGCAATTAAAAAGGTTATTCTTGGTCTCACAAAATCATATTCACTCATTGCCCATTCTATGACTTGGAAGAAGTGAAAACGAGAGGATACTATGATATGAATTTCTAGGGCATGCATGGTTGATGGTTCTGGCCTTAGCATGCTAACCTGATTGAGCGGCTCTATTATATGTAGATAAATTTTCTCCATGAAGCTTAAAGTGAGGTTGGTTAGTTCTTCAGCAATCAAGAGGTCCTTTTCGTCTAAATGAAACAATAGTTTATGAATTGTTTAGTTCCTTTTATCTACAGTATATTTCAATATTTGATTTGGTTAGTGTATTAGTATTTGTATACAGAAGTTTAGATAGTCATAGTAGTACTTGAAATTGAGCTGAAAGAGAATTGCTGCAGTTGTTTATCCCCTAAAGACATTTTTCTGGACTTAACAACCAAGGCCGACGCCCTGTTTGTCTCTGATTTACAAGGCACCTCACAGTTACTCTCTCGTTCTCTTTTCCTGTCCTCCTGTATAAAATGCTACATCATTGTCAATCCATATCCACAACAAGAATGCTGAATAAAGGCAACTGATGGAGGGGCATTCTAGATGAAGTAGTTTGGATAAGTGTGATGTGACATCATAAAGAAGAGAAAGCTCCTTTCCACCCATTTTGATACATGGAAATCCACTCCAGTACAGGACCCCAAAAACCCATGAACTACAAATTACCTGCAAATATATTTATTTAAATATTAGACTACTTGATATCATGTATTAACATGCACAGACGTATTTATTTGTTTTCCATGCACATATATTTTGTTTGTGTATATATATGCAAAAAAGAACTTTATTGAACTGGTTAGAATATTGGGTGGAAAACCTGTTGGGTTGAGTATTCACCAAAAATAAAAACTGAATTTCACCTGTTCTCTCTTCTTGGTTTTGTTTGATTCAGAAAAGCTACTGATATCATGTTTACTTCATTATGTTATCTAATTATTATGGCCTTGCCATAATTTAGATTTAAAACCATTTTGGAAGGATGCATTGCTCATGACCACATGTATTTGTATGGATATTGCTCATGTTCTTGGCATACTTGCTCCTCATTTTACTGATACCAACTCCCATATCCATCAAAAAACGTGCCTCGTTGAAATTGATGATTTTTGTTTTCTGGCTGTTTCTGTTTTCAATCTTGATTTTTTAATTATTGTTGAACCATTTTACTTCCAGAGAACAAGTTTGCTGTTGGAAGTGGGGCTAAAACTGTTTGTATATGCTACTATGAGCAAGACAACAACTGGTACTTGCCCCATAATTTGGAGCTTCTTAAGCACTTAGTTCATATTCTCCATCTATCCTTATGCTTGATATTGATTTGAATTCTGCTGAACCAGGAAGTCTTTTGTATTAATATGTATTTCTGTTTAGTATAGATTGGAGCTTATACTTATTAATTTGATGCAACCTTGTCCATGCTAATTGCTTATGCTTGCAAATTTCTACATCAACAACATTTTGGCATGACTGAGGTCTCAACACCTTACTATTTTTAGGCCTAAGATGCGAAGCAGCCAAAGAGAAAGAAGTTTCTGAATTACCTTATTTAGATTTTTAATTCAGGCATATTCGATATTTTTTTTTTTTTTTGCTAAACTTAAATTATTTAGGAGTTTGTTTTACTTAGGAATTCTATTAGTTATGGCTAGCAAAATGGCCTATGCATGGACCACGCTAGTGGCCTGAGTGTATCGGTCATATTAGAGGCCTTCATGCTAAGATAAAATCTTGTGCATAAAAAAAGAAGAAAATAAAAGGCCAGAATTTCCTTACTATGTTCAAATTTATCATGGGATCATGCCTTATCATATTGATGTTTATTGACCTCAATCAGGGAAAGTGTGTGTGTAGCCTGACTTCAACGACCCTGTTTAGATCATTGATCAAACTCCATACTTCCTCTCCTATGAAATTGCTTTAATGTTGAATACTGCATGCAATTTTTTCTGTTCTTATTTTGATCTATGTTTCCCTTTTAACAGGTGGGTCAGTAAACTTATCAGGAAAAGACATGATTCCTCGGTGACAAGTGTTGCTTGGCATCCTAATAATGTATGTGTTTCTATCCCATGGTTTTTTTTTTCATAATTTTAGAGAAGTTGTGTGCATTTAATGGATTATTCAATTTCATTGAGAGGATGAGTCAAACCCTTCTTAATTGGAGTATACTATAACATGTACACTAATTTAATTAAATCGATAGTGAGATTTTTTCACACTGTATGTTTGAGAAACTTGGAGGGGAGGTTTGGAAGAGGAATTCAGTAAAGGGAAGCAAAATGATTTTCCTCCATTTGTTTGGATTATTAAGGAGGGGAAGTTAGGCTAATGATTTTTTTTCGAGTTATTTTTTGTCTTCCACCCCCCTTTCCTCTACTATCATCATACTTGTAATTGTGGGTGTGTGGGACAGTAATCTAAATATACAATACTAAGGAAAAGAAAGAATAAAAAATAGCTATATTAAATTTTCTAGGTGACTTGTCACTTTTCATAGTTACTTGTCCAGGTATGTGGCATGTGTCACTTTTATTGTAGGACAAAAAACATTAACTGACTTAAATTTTAGTACAGGATGAAATCCTAAAAAATAAAGGGTACAGGGACAAATTGTGCTATTAAACTATGATACTGATCTTTGTCATCCTAACAATGTGTCTGTTAGTTGCTGAATAATTGTTGTTATTATTTCTGATACATTAGTTGCCTTATAGATACTTTTATAATATATGTCCATAAAGTACTGCATTGTGTTTAATATGTTTTTTTTTTTTTTTAATATTTAACAGATTCTTCTTGCGACGACATCTACAGATGGAAAATGTCGAGTGTTTTCCACTTTTATTAAAGGTGTTGATACAAGGTAGGAATGCTTAACTTAGATAGCACCTTAGCGAGCACTCGTTTCCGGAAACTATTCCCCTTTATGGATCTAAGCCCTTCATTGTCTGTGTTTACTATATGCCAATGATCCAGGGACTCCAAAGCAGGCTCTGTCTCAGATTCAAAATTTGGAGAGGTTTGATTTCTTATCATTTTACTTCGTCATGGAATTTTGGTTTTCAATACAATCTTTTGGGAAATTTGCGAGCAATAGTTTTGAACTATCATATCTTTTTCTTTGAACTTTGGATAAAAGTGTTTCTTTTGGGTTTCACACTTCCACTGCCAAACAAGACAACCCTTAATTTTAAAAGCAGGTTTTTCTAATATCATCACATGAGGGCTAAATGATTTTGATTTATGATGGAGGTGGTATGGTTAATTTGGTTGAGGATTAAAGCTGATCTTGAAGTGATCTAAAATTCTAAGGAATCGTTAATAAGGAGACATGGTGGTGTAAGAGAAGGTAGGAATACAATGACAAAGGTAGAAATGAAAATGAGTATCATAAAATTCACCAGGCAACCCTTTGAATTCACAAAAACTAGAGTCATGTGAATCTATGCTTTAGATACATATGCATAGCTCACAAGGACAAGTAAAGAGTTCATACAAACAAAACTGATCCAAGCACAAGATGTTTTCAGCACAATGATTTGAATTTGACTTTCTTCCTTTGCTTATGAATTTTTTTTCTAAATCATCATCCCAATTTCCAAAGACACCATGATAGCTGCAGTAAATAGGCTGTTGCTCGCTTCACATTTTTTTCTTATCACAGAATTGTAATAGACTTGCAGTGACAAATCTGCTGGCAGCAATGTTGCTTATATATGCCTTAAAGGAGTCCTAACTAACATAGGAAATAAACAGATTCTCCTATTTAATATTAATGAGCTAGTTTTCTAAATAGCGGAAAAAAATTAAATTTGGAATCTAATCACAATATTTATAAGATAGAAAATAAATTCATGAAGCGTATTCTTCTCGCACTGCATCACATGGAGTTGATATTATGGGAACAATTTTTGTAAAGGCTAGGAATATATTATCGGGCTTGTAGTTTATGATGGTTTGGGAACTAGAGGTTTGTTTCTCATCCCAAAGTCCATTTTAAGAGCTTTAATCCTTTTTCATTTTCTGTTGAATCAGCAAATTGTTCAGCTTGATCTCTCGTTTTCCTGGGCATTTGGTGTGAAGTGGTCGCCTAGTGGCAATACCTTGGCTTATGTAGGTCAGAAATTCACTTTTCTGTCATCTTCAAAGATTAAATTTTTGCATGACATACGTTCCATGAAGTTTGGGTTATTCGTTTACACTCTGTTCATTGGATGGATTTATCTCTTATTTGGCACAAGCTCTTGATCAAATTTGAATAACAAATTAACAATGCATTTGTATTTGGCTCTGAAACCCACCATTGCCTGAAATCAAGACATTGCTTTAACTCAATTAATAAATTTCAGGGTGTTCATTTGTTGGAAACTTTTGAAGTTGGTTATTCCTTATGTATCTGCCATCTGTACTGTTACAGGACATAATTCCATGATTTATTTTGTTGATGATGTTGGTCCATCTCCATTGGCCCAGAATGTTGCATTTCGCGATTTACCTCTCCGTGATGTGGGTCAGCATCCACTCTTGTTATATATATGCGATTCAAGTTATTTTCTTCATAATACTTGTGATTTTAGTCACCTGAAAATTGTGGATCAATGTGCTGCTTATTTTCAGGTCTTATTTATTTCTGAGAAAATGGTCATAGGAGTGGGATTCGACTGCAACCCTATGGTTTTTGCAGCAGATGAAAGAGGAATATGGTATGTATTTAACAAGAAAAAGAAGTGCAAGCCAATCTGTGGTTGTCTTGGTGGGCTTAGATTTGTAGCCAATTTTCATTACTCATTAGAGATGTCAGGCAGCCTCAAGTAAACTTTTTTTTATTGATATATTTATCTCCCACTGAAACTAATGATGAGATTTCTTTGGTTAACAGGAGCTTTATCAGGTTCCTTGGTGAAAGAAAATCAACACTTTCAGGTTCAAGATACAGCTCACAGGTACAGACGTGGCAACGATTTTTGCCAATTATGTTCCTGTCGCATGATATCTCAGTTTTATTGGTTTACACCAGATTTCCCCATTTTACAACTGGAGTGAGTTGTGATAGATGACAATATGGTTTCTAGAATTACAGGACTATGCCACTTCTGAAGTTATTATATACTTTAGTTTGAGCTGCTCATAAACGCATTAGCTACTGCTTTTTTGCAAACTAGCAAGATATGAAATGGATTGCTCAGAGATGTGTCACAAGGCAGTCAGCCTGATGAAGTGAAAATTCAATATCCCAATTTTTTTTAGGATCTGGACCTTTTTATTTCTGTCCTGGCCATTTCGGCCAAATTTCAAACTTCTTAGTCCTCCTTACAACTGGTTTTTTATATGTTGTATGCCTTAAGCTTATTCGAACAGTTACTTGGTAGATGTTACATTAGATCAGTAAAGTGGAAGTACATTTATAGAATATCAGGTGCTGTTTTCCTATTTTTGTAATTGTCTTCGGGCTTTACACATGGTCAGTAGAACTTTCTAACAGCAGACTGGCTTTTCCACTCTCTTTGGCAGTTTTCTGAAGCATTTGGAAAATTTTATGGCCAATCGAAGAATGGAGCGAGCAATGACAGCATTGAACCTTCAAGGTCACGTGGAGGCATTCACGAGAATTGCATAAGGTATGCAATTACCTCTCAACTATACTACTAAGGTTCTTACAATTATTTGTTAGTTTAATTGTTCCTCCATATCTTTTAAATTTCCTGTTGGCGTCTCCCACGTCCACTTCAACTGTTGCTTCTCCACTCCATCTGCATATGCATGATATATGACTGCTATGTGGAGTGCAAAAGCAAACATTGAGGTGGGCTTTTGTTGACCTGTGATCATCTCTGAATTTTGTGGAGCAGCACTTAACTGTGTGTTCTGGAACTGTAGTTGTATCATGTCTCTTACAGAATCAGGGAGTTCTAGAAAAACACGCTTCAGCACTTCAGGTAAGCGACACGAGCAATTTTTTTTCCAGATCTCATTTAAAAAGTCTTGTTGATTTGTCCTAATTCTTAGGCTTGTCTTCCATCTGTGCATTTTTCTTCCTATGCAGGATTGGATGGTAAAGTAGTTGTTTGGGATTTGGAGAACCAGGAAGATCTATCTGGATATCTGTAAGCAGTTTCTGATATGGAACGGGACGATTCTCAATCTGGTACAAAGTAGTTGGGTGGGTAGTTCTCTCATAGAAAGTCTTGAACAATGGTTTTTGTCTAGAACACTTGCATATGTATTTGTAAGAGAACTTTTGCCAGATGTATTTCATCACCGGTTGAAATAATAATCCCTTTATTAAAAAAAAAAAATATCCCACTCCCAGCTAGATGAAAAAAAAAGACGTGAGACTTGAGATCATTAGTAGGATTTGCCGTTCACAGTACAGAATTGGCAAGTAAATGGATATGGATTTTTGGCAGGACATAATGATTTGGTAATATTTCACTTATTTAACCATCTGCTAGTAATTTTTGGCATGCTCAGCTTTAAATTATTGAAATTAAGCTTGGTATTGTTCAACAATGGTTATATTCAATTTTTAAAACTAATTCTTCTGAACAAATAAATAACAATTATAAACATGGAAAAAGCACCAAGGAAAAACAACTCCTTTGAAATTGGAGTTTTTTATGCATCAATTAAAAAACCATCACTCTAATTATTTTCTTCACATTTACTGATTTTAGAAAGTATTGTTTTCAAATTAATGATTGTCAATCATTTATGTAGGTTTTTCAATGTTGTGAGATCTCTTTCAATCATATTTGTTCGTCTTCTTCTTCGTGCAGACAAACAAAAACCTTTTACTTATAATATTTCAAGTTACTATTACTACTTTTATTATTATTATTATTATTATAAAATAAAAAGGTAAAAAGTCATCAAAATCTCTATTTCAATGGCTAATTTTTTTTTTTACCCCAAGGTCATATTTTTAATTTTATTAGTATATTAAAAAAATAAAAAAGACCAAAACATTGCTGCCCTATACTGTAATTTTTTTAGGAATATTTTGATTATTTTACTGTTTATTAAAATATATAATAAATGAAAAATATGTTCAAATAAATCTATAATGACTAATGCGTTGTGAAAAAAAAATAAAAACACCCTTAATTTAAAGATGAGTAATTTTTTTGCCAAGGCTATAGACATTATTTTACTATTACAATAAATAGTAATACGAGTTTATATTACCAGCTTCTCCTTTAGCGCATATATATATATATATATATATATATATATATATATATAGTTCCTACTTTTCCAATCTGTTAAAGATTTCGATTTTTTTTTTCCATTCCTTTTTAAATCCTAATGATAAATGGTTCTTCTTTATATCCTAATGATAAATGTTTATGAAAAAAAAAAAATCCAAAGCAACGGATGCTATTTTACCTTTTTAAGATGGAATGTGTAGTGATATAATCTAAAAAAATTTAATAACTCAGTAACTTTTATTTTTTTTTGTTGAAAGGTGTTTTTTTTTTTTTTTTTAAATATAACATTTTAAAAAAATTCTACTTGCCATACTACGTCTAAGTGCACCTCCCCCCACCATATTAACAACATACATATGATTTCAATTTATAAAATTGTCATTTGAAAGTTGTTGGCAAGTAATTGATAACTCAAAAGAAAAAAAAAAGATATATATAAATAGAGATTTTATTTAAATAATCTATAACTATATATAAACACAAGAATTGTGTTTGAAACATTTAATTCGGCTAAAAATAGAGAATATGAGACAAATTATTTTTATCAGTAAAAATTACTGATAAAAAGATTATGTTAGTAATTTCATTGGTTTTCATTGATTTTCTGATAATATATTTGTTGTTTTTTCTATGTATTCGAATATAAGTAATATGTTCTTTGTAATAATTAATTAATTAAAAACATAAGAATATTCTTCACTCTTGTGTGTCTTCTGCACATGTTGTGCTTAGCTTGTGTGATTTAATATGATTTTTTTTCATGATATATAGCATAACTGTGAAATATCAAGAAAATAACAATAGTGGGAATCATAAAGCTAGGATGATCGTTTCCCACTCACCATAAATTAATAAGAGGAGATAATCTTAACAAACTTCTATTGCAATGAGGATTCCCTTGATACATGGATAATATTCTTTTATAAAAAATTCTACAAATGGGTTATCTGAACCAAACGAATCAGCCATGGATTAAGCTCCTTAATTAACAATAATTTGTATAATTCTATGGCTAAAAGCAAGCCTTAATTATAACTAGTATTATCCCAGATAGCTGGTATAATCGTATATGTTGACTCGCTGCTGAGTTTGAGCAAAATAACCATTATAGGAAGAAGAACACGGCTCCTCACTACTCAAAAGCCACGACTCGAGATCATGATAGGCTAGTAAGTCCTCTTGCTGGTCCATTGGCATTGACACGTGATCACCAAACGCTGAAATATCAGCCACATAACCATGAACTTGGCTTCCTTCTTGGTGATGATCAGTCTGGAATACTTTGCATAAATCAAACGAGTTATGAACATATCCTTCAACCGATGTTGTCTCCAAGCTGCTTTCACGGTGATCGTGTTCTTGATCCTCAATGCCGATGAACGGGGCTTCTTGGATGGCTTGTGGTGATCTACCTTCAGGTGGGGCAGAGATGCAGCTGCTGCTGCTGCCTTTTCCATTACCAGTTAGTTCTTGAACGAGTGTCTTGAATTTCGACGTATCGGTGATATAAACCCTGGGACGTAGAGCTCTGATCGAGTTGCTGAACCGCTGCTTCTCCTCCTTGGATGGCGACGGCGATGATTGAGTAGTGGGTCTCTTTCTCATCATTCCGATTGATTTGCTCTGGGAAATCATGAACTGCTTGCTGCTGCTGCCTTTTTTCCAACATTACCACAGAGGATATCCCAACAGCTATATATACTGTAAGGTTAATGAAGTGGATGTGTCTCGGATTAGGGACATGATGCCGATAATGACTTCAACTTCATCTCTTTACATCAAAGATTAAGGTTTCGCATTAGGAGTCCATGCACTACACAACAATCTATGTCTCGTATATGTCTTCTCTTATCTCTATCTAAAAGACTGGAAACTGTGCTAAAAAATGCTCAAGTTTGTTGTTATATGGTTGGAAGGTCTGAGGAGGACTTGGACCAACTTCTGGGATTGCTTGTAGGAGCAAAATTAATATAGATAATCAAAGGGATAAGAAGAGCACCAAGGACACGCATCTAACTAATCCTCAATTAAAAAGTGCTTTGAAGGAGCACAAAGGTGGTCAAAGGAGACAGGAATCATGTGTGTCGAAGGATGTTTGAATCACGCAGCCTCGCGAGTATAAGCTCTAGATTGAAGGAGCACTAGCAATTTAACTGTATTTCGCTGCGGATAGTAAATTTTTTGAAAACCGGTAACTTCTTTATTAAGCAACATAATAATTTTTTTTTATTTTGAGGTAAATATATATTTTTATTGTTAAAAAAATTATGTCAAGAAAAAAATATTCTTGGTTAAAAGCTTTTATAGTTTATTGATTTTAAAGGAAAAAAAGTACTTTTATTATGAAAAAAAAATCACCACCCCATTTAAACGGCCTAATGTTTTTGGACCAAAAAGCATATAAATAACTTTATTGTAGCCCAAGATATATTTTATTATAGATTAGATTATAGTAAAACACCATGCCATTTAGTTTTTTAGGCAATCTGAACTCTATCTCATGAACCTTTATTTTATTTTTTACTTTATTTAGACACTCTATTTAGGATAAATTGGGTAATTAGCATAGTTATTAAACTCGGATTGGCCTGACGGTCGACTCGGTGATTGGACCAGTTTAAGTAAGGTAAAAGACCAGGATAAACAAAAATCTAGTTGACCCGTGACTTGGGCTACCCGGCAAAACTTATTTGAGACCCAATTTTTTTTTTCTCAAATATGCTTTTTCTCCTAGCTAGAAACTTTTTTTTTATATATATATTTTAGTTGTTTATTAACCATTTTCAAAGTTCACTATATAAATACTAAAAGAATGATTTGTTTTTTAAATGTGAGATTTGAAGCACTTTAGTATATATACTCTATGTTCATGAGAAAAAAAATATTTTTTCAATGTAATATTTGAAGTCCTTTAATATATATATTTTATCTTCACAAGAAAAAATTATGTATTTTCAATGTAGAATAAAAAATCCTTTTGGTTTAAATACTTTAACTTAAAAGAATAAAATACTAACATAATATTTTTTCAATGTGGGATGCAAAACTTTTTTGAAATAATCTTTTAAACTTCATTATTCATAACATGTATAGCCTATATTCACATGGATTGTTTTCTTAATTTTTTCATATGAAGTATTAAAATTTTAAATAATTTTTTTTATTTTTCTGGGTTGATTCAGGTTGACCCAGGTCAACCCGTGTAATACGGGACCTGGTTCCTTGGTCAGGTCAACCCCAGGTCGGGTTTAATAACTATCATAATTAGCATAGTAAACATAAAAAAAACTGACAGAGTAACACCATTTAAAAAAGATTTGGTGAAATAGCAAACTTTCACCTCATCGTGCTTTAAAGGCAAGATATTTATTAAATGTTGCTATTTCTAAGTGTAGGAATATAGTTTTCACACTTCAGAATAGCGATACTTAGTAATATTGCAATTTTGAAGCATGACAAGGTGAAAGTGTGCTATCATCTGGCTCAACCGGTCAACTGTTCGTCATGTTAATGAAATCAATCGACCAGTTCCGAAAATAATAAGAAAAATCTCAAAACTGCCAAAACCGGAACGCCTCAACGAGATTTCTAATATCTAAAGATTTGACGGCTTACATAGCGACACAACAGCTAGTATAGGAAAACAACCTATAAAAACTCTTGTAAACATTTAAGAGCTATCCAATAGTTGAATCAAAAGTGATGACCTTTTTTATCCGTTATTCTCGTCTAGCACGACCAAACCTCTTCTTGAACGTAGACTTGTTCCACTGATCCATAAATACATTTTCTAGGTCATCCATGTAATCTGTTTGGTGTATATTCTTATTTAGTTATGATAAAACCACATTTGATTACTTAGAATCATTCGTTATCATAAGCTTGACTACATTATTGAAATTAAAAAACACATGACAGCTATTGTGTGAATATTGTTGAGTTGGCCAGTTGATGAGCAGATTGGTTGAGCCAGATGGTTGGACTTTTACCTTGTCGCACTTCTGAAGCATGACAAAGTGAAAATATGTTATTTCATCAATTTTTTTTTAAATGATGTTATTTCGCTAATTTTTTAGCTTTACTATGCTAATTTGATAAAAAAAAAAAATACCCTTCATATAAGCCAAAATGTTATAGTTGGCAACAATAAAAACACATGATTGAGCCCGTGCACGTGAAATCCTTGAATAACTAGTCTCATATCCATCAAGCCAACTCTTTGCCTCATGAATGCGACCTTACCCTGACCTATGAGGACTTACTCTTGGTTCGACTCCACATGCACATGAACCTGATCCCAAGTAAACTATTAGACCCGAAGACTAAATTCAAAGCAAACCACCCCTAATTAATCCCACCCAACAGTAACGTGCCATGGACTTACAACCTATTTAGGATATGGCTAACCATGTAGTTGGCCATATTCTAAAAGGAAAAATATAGGAGTGCTTTGTTTTTATGGTTCAATTTATTTTTTAAAATGCCTTTTGAACTATTTTTCACTTGAAAATGCATCAAATTAATGTTTTTAGGTGATTTTTTTTTTATGGTTTTGAATATGCTAATATATATATATATATATATAAAACTCTGAAAAAAAAACATTATTTTTTAATTGAAAAAAACTTTTAAAAACCATTATGAATCATATTCTTAAACACACATTTAGTCTTGGCTTAAACTTCGAGCTTCTCAAAACTAGACCATGGTTAACTTTTAGTATTACGAATCTATTTTTTTGGGCTCAACCCCTAGGTTACTTATAAATAGTTTTTAGATCTCCAAATGCCTTGAGCTTTGTCTTATTCTAATTCATATATCTCTCAAATTTAACTCATCTAATTATTATAATAATAAAAAAAAAGGCTAAGCCTTCTCAATCATTTAGTATCTATGAGGGGAAGCATTGTTTATTCAAACTAAGCCCTCAATTGCTTTGTCTTTTTATTTAGTCTTTTAAAATTGTTTTAATTTGTGATTGATCTTAATGATTTATTTTTTATGTATATTTGGTGATCTTGAGGTGTCGAGGAAATGATTTATTTTTTATATATATTTGGTGATCTTGAGGTGTCAAGGAAATGTTTCATTGCTTAGTTAATTCTCGATTTGGTGAAACAAAATTCAATTTCATTAACTTGAAATAATTAGAGCTTTGAGGACTGAATTTGAGGTTTAAAGAAATGCTCAATTCCTTCTTTTTTTGCCAACATCAGGGATTGATTTGCAAAATCAGAAGAAAGTTCATGTCCTTTTTTAATTTTAACCCTTCAATTATTATTTTAAAATTCGATCCCTTCACATTGCCTTTATTTGTTATTTGACTTTGAAATTTTTTTTTGGTTGCCTTGATACAAGAATCTTGCAATATCAAGGGAAATTTCTAGTGCTTGGTTGATACTTAGTTTTGCAAAAAAAAATAAAATTTGGCTTATTTAGAATAATTAAGTTTTAAGTGATCAAAATCAAAACTAAAACTAATATAAGGACTATATAAAGGGGCAAGGTAAATTGGTTAGCATGTGCAAAACACCCTACAATAAATGGGGGAAGCTTGTCGCATTCTAGCAATAGATATAGCTTTTCCTAGCGATCAAACATCAATTTCCATTATGGTGTTGGAAGCGATATGTCATGCTCTTTCAAGTGGTTCAAGGTGAAGGCACAATGATAAGGCTCTGATGACCTTTTTTTTTCTCTCCTCTCATCAAGATTCATGTTGCATGCAAAAATTAAAATGTCTTGTCATTTTATTTATTGTATCAAATTTGATTCTCATTCTTTTTATTGCTATTTGTTTTATTTTAAATTATTTTTTGAATTGATTTTCTCTTTCAATTTCTTCCCTCGATAGTTGGTTTCATTTAATTTTTATATCAAATTTGGTTTTTATTTTTTTGGTTGCTACTTTTTTTTTTTTATCATTTTCTCAATTTCATCCCTCAACATTTGGCTTTATTTTTATTTTTATATCAAATTTGTTCCTCATTTTTTTAATTACTATTTGTTTTGTTTTAGATATTTTTGATTGATTTTTTCTTTTCAATTTTATCATTTAGTATTTGGTTAATTGAGAATTTAGCTACGTGATTGAGAATTTCAATTTTCCTTCTATGGGGTTAGTTTCGGCCTCATGACCCGAGTCGTAGGTTTTGAAGATTAGCCCAAGTTGACTTTGATCCTTTTTAGGTTTTTTTTTTTTAAAAAAAAAAATGTTTTCATTTTTAATTTTATCCTTCAATATTAGTTTGGTTGAGGATTGACTTTCATGATTTTTTTTTTATCGAGTTATCTCGATCTTATGTCATTGGTCAAGGGTTTGACGAGTTAACCTAGGTTGACTCGGTTCTTTTTTTTTTTCATTGTTTTTTTTTTTAGTTTCACCCTTCAACATTAAATTATTTAAGAATTGAGCTTTGTAGTTTTTTCAATTTTCTTTCTACGAGTTTATCCTAGTCCTACGATCAAGTCCTAAAATTTCTTTTCAATTTGTTTTATACGAGTTATCATGTTCTAATTTAATTTTTGTTTTATTATTAAATAAGATTATGAAGACCTTTGAAGAATATTGGAAGGATATTCTTTTATAATATTGAAAAATATTTATTTTTTAATTTAATTATTGTCAGTTTTTTTATTTAGTTTGGTTTATTTACTGTTGTTGCTGCCTTTGTTTAATAATAGTATTAAATTAATCTAATTTATTAAACTCAATCTCATCAATAATCTAAGTCTTCAATTTATCTTACTTCTTTAAAAACACTATCATTATATAAATATTTCTTTTTATATTTGAAAAAATTTATCATTCTCGTGACATGCACGTGAGCAACCAATGTAGTCCTAATGTAATCCATGATGTGTCAAATTTGACTCTAAATATCAATTAAGGGTCAACGTCTTATTTAAAAAAAAAAAAATTGAAAACGAAAAAGAAAAAGAAATGATTCCATATATATATATATATATATATATATATATTATTCTTTTAGTTTTCAATTTAGACCTATGACAAAGAATTCTAACACGCCTCAAGTCAAACAAAACAGCTAAATGTATGATCGACCGGGCTCCTTCTGTGCCCTACCTTTGAAAAGAAATCAAAGTAATCATTTTTAATTTGCATGATTGGATCGATGGTCATCATCAAATCTAATATAATCTAATTTTAGTTTTGCATTTTTTTCTTTTCTTTTATCAATAATTTTTTTAGTTTTTTTTTCTTTTTTTCAAAAATCAAACGGTTAACTAGCATGGAAGTACTGCATTATGAGCATTGCATGGCATGCATGGACTCAATCAAAACAATTTAGAAAGTACATGGATGAGTGCCAGTGAGGCAAAAATGTCCACGGAATATTCTGACTGTTTCTAGAAAAGCTACATGCAGGCAACGTTTTCTGTAATTGTTTTTTTTTTTTTAATTAAAAAAATTTAATATTTTTAAATTATTTTGATTTGCTTTGTCAAAAATAAATTTTAAATAACAATAATAAAATATTATTTTAATATATTTTTAAGTAAAAATCATTTAAAAAAATAATTATTTTTATAATATCAAACACTATCTAAATATTGCATAATATATATAGATTGAACTGATTGAGAAGTGAACTCCAATATTTTCTCTCAAATTAGGGTGGATGTTGACCCTATTGATTAAATACAAAAGGAGATTTGACTACGTCAACTCCATGTATTTTTTTTAAAAAATCTTTATTCAAAACAACATTAATTTTATTTTTTTCTAAAATGATATCATTTAATAATAAAATCTAAAAAAAAAACAATTGTTTTGAGATTTATCTAGCCAGCCAACTAGAAATCCCAGCCTTGGAAGGGTCATATCTTGAGCCAAGTCTAATAATAATAATAATAATAATGTATACAAGAGTAGAACATTCTGTAAAATTTGCGGCATAAAGTACTCAGAATTTCTAGAAATATAAAATATATACGAGTCAATCACAGTATTAATAATTATTAATTTATCGTAATTAAATGTTTTTTTATAAGTTTATTGTAAATATATAACCAATCTAACTATACTTTGACAGGGTACATTGCAATGTGCTTCTTCCTCATGAATTCCCCAGCTGATTCTCACATTTTTGAAACAGTTACTTGCAATAATCCGTTGCTGCGCCATGAAAACACATTCAGGTAAGTATTATACAAATTAAAATGCACCATAAGACATTAAAATGCATCATCAATTCTGGATTTACAAGTTTCAAATCCTTTCTTCTCCTACGAGGATTGAGCTCTGCTTTTCAGCAGCTTGAAAAACGAACAGATGCCAAGATTGTATTTTGAGAAACAAGCAATTGCCACCAACAGATTCATAGAGAAACACTACCAGATCAAATGAATGTGTACTCTCTCATTAATCATGCAAAGAAACAAGTCGAAGCCATAACTTACAGAAACTCAGCTGAGACAGAGTCCTTGTTCCCATCGAGGGGAAGTTGCCACACAATCTCGTATGGCCCTTCTACAATCTCCCTCTTGTGATATCTTAAGATGGAGTCACCTGAGCAACCCCCAGATGCCATTTTCCAGCACTGAGAGGAGCGTTTGCCCAATACTTTCAAGCTGCAAGAGAAAAAATACCAGAAAATCTTACCAGGTCAAATACCAATTTAACAACTGATTGCCTTGCGAGGGAATTTAGTGGCTAAAGCAGGGTGAGATGAGATTTAGGAATGCAAAGCAAATCCCATCACTTACTTTTGGCCATGAATCTCCACTCTAATGTCACTGACGTTAACACCTGGAATCTCTATTTTCAAGACATAATTAACTCCAGATTCTACAACATCCATCTTTGGTGACCACTCAATTCCTGCAGGACATGTGTGTGTGTGTGTGTATGAGAATCCATGCTACAAGATAATGTTTAACATCAAGATTCCGAAGAATATATGGTGTAGTTGTGATATGGATGCTTGAAATGGAACTACTGACCATTAGATTCAGAAGAATATATTTTCTTCTCAAACTGAAGCTGCCCGTTCCTGCCTATTGTGCGTCTCTTTGGCCTGGCAAACTTGGGAAGGGCAGACATGGTTGATTGGGAATATTTAGCCGGAGTTAGGGTCGGTTCAACGTTCGGCAAGTTCGGCTTCATCTTGGTAGGTCTGGAAAACAATGGTGCTTCATCTTTTATAAGTTTAGCATTACAAGACCATTCTGTTTCAGAAGAAGCAGAGGATTGGAGACCCTTTTCGGAGCTACCCTGCTGGCATGCACAGTTAGATTTTAGAAACACAAGTGAGCTACCCTGCTAGCTGCAGAAAATCAGCAATTTGAGCAACAGCTTATTGGGAAAAATCAGCAAATCATTAAACAGAGAAAAGAAACAGAAAAGGAATAGATTAAACTATCACCTGTTGAATTCTCATGAAGCAAGCTTGAGAAGCTGACCCCTGACGTGCAAAATACGTTCTATTATCGCGCCTTCGGATGACAGAATTCAAACTGCCACTGCAGTTCTGAAAACAAAGACAGAATGAATCATACTAGTAATCAGTGTAGTAAAGTACAAATGCTTCAGAAAGCTGTTTGCTTAAATTAATCACCAGAGGGAGGAGGTGAGCAGGGGAGGATATATCATCGGCAATGGTGGGTGCAAAATGGGCAACAATCATGTTCATTCTCCGTCTCACTGCCTCGCTATCCATTTCTCAATATCTTGTTTAGAAGATACAGCCTGTGAATTCTGGTATAAGAGCGTAGATTTTGTCATTTCTCTTGGTGGATTATATAGCGGGAACAAGATATCTTCAATATCTGTTTGCCACAGGGGTTTAAGTGGCCATTAAATATCCATCTGGTTCTCCTTGAGGCCAATCATAGTTTGGGATCTAGAAATTACAGATACTTGTCAAAGTAGTCCCTCATCAAAGAAATTTCTCAATCCAGCCCCTGTACTTCAGTTCAGCTTGTATTGGTAGCTTACATCCATTCGTTAAGTGTACATGTGGCGAACTCTCGTTGGTCGTGTTCTAGTGATGATCGTCTCGAAGATCTCTCAGGGATGACCATTTGTGAAGGAGATTCATCTTGTCCAGAGAGATGGTGACGGAAAGAGTCACAGCAGAGAAGAAATATCTGTTTCTTTAAGCGATTTTTCTATTCAATTTAAATTAATTAAGTTGATTTTTGTTTATTTTGAAACTTAATTTGACTTTTGGTACACGAAGCACTCATCCAAAAAATCTTAAAGTGTTCGGTGCTTTTATATGGTAGTTCAAGTTACTTTTTAAATTATATTTTTTTATATAAATATATTAAAATAATATTTTTTTAAAAAATTTATTTTTAATATCAACACATAAATATAATATAAAAATATTAAAAAAATCCTATTTTTTTTTTAAAACAATGTTTGTGCCGCAAAAAACAAACAAGATTATTGTAAAAATATAAAATAAAAGAGAGAGATAAAAAAAAATTAATTCTAAATAAAAATATTTTTATTATTTTTTATGAATTTAAATATGTTTTTTTTTTCTTTCATTATACATCTTCTTTTTTTAGATTCATTGAGTAAATATTAATAGTTACTTCTAGAATATTTTTGATGAATCTTCGCATTTAATAATATTTTTAATCTTAAAAAATTTAAACTTCCACAATAATTCTTATGTTAGTAAACTCATCTATGTGTATTCTTTAATCCTAGAATTTGAATTAAAAAATTAGAATGATTTTCTTTAACCCTTAGAACAAACTCTAGAGATAGACTAGAATCTTATTAAAATAGCATAGATTTATAGTTTTCTTACAAATCTTAGCTGACGTATCACTTATTCACGAAAGAAAACAATTTAAGGCAAATTAAAAGAAGGAGAATCAACGAAAAGTCTTAACAAATAAGGCTATGTTTGTTTTTATATTTAATAAAATAATATTTTTTTAATATTTTCAAATTATTTTTATATATTGGTATCAAAAATAATTTTTAAATTTTTTTTAAAAAATATTATTTTAATATATTTTCAAATAAAAAATATTTTAAAAAATAATTGTAACCACAATTTCAAATAAACTTATTTAATTTTTATGTTTTAAAAGCGTTTTAAAAAAAATTAAAATTTTTATGGAAACAATATTTCCGCCGCAAAAAACAAACAAGATTATAGTAAAAATATACAATAAAAGAGAGAGATAAAAAAAAAATTTTTAATTCTAAATAAAAATATTTTTATTATTTTTTATGAATTTAAATATGTTTTTTTTTCTTTCATTATACATCTACTTCTTTTTTTAGATTCATTGAGTGAATATTAAAAGTTACTTCTAGAATATTTTTGATGAATCTTCGCATCTAATAATATTTTTAAGCTTAAAAAATATAAACTTCCACTATAATCTCATGTTAGTAAACTCATCTATGTGTATTCTGTAATCCTAGAATTTGAATTAAAAGAATAGAATAATTTTTTTTAACCCTTAGAACAAACTCTAGAGATAGACTAGAATCTTATTAAAATAGCACAGATTTATAGTTTTCTTACGAATCTTAGCTGACGTATCACTTATTCAAGAAAGAAAACAATTTAAGGCAAATTAAAAGAACAAGAATCATTGAAAAGTCTTAACAAAGAAGGGCTTGTTTGTTTTTATATTTTAAAAATAAATTTAAATTTTTTTTATTTTAAATTAATATTTTTTTATTTTTAAATTATTTTGATATGATAATATTAAAAATAATTTTTAAAAATTAAAAAAATATTATTTTTAAATAAAAATTATTTTAAAAAATAATCTGCCCATAATTTCCAGCTCTAAACCCGATAGATGAAAGCAGGGTTCGTATGCGGTGGAGAACCACGTGGAATTTGTGAAAGTCTTCGAAAGGAAAATAAATAAATAAACAAATAAGAGAATCACGGTGGATTAGCTTTGGACATGTTGACTTGTGTTATATAAAATGCATTATTAACGAGAAAAAAGAAAGATATTTTGACTGGTCCTCCCTCCTGCTCGTTCAAACTTTCAAAGTTGAAGAAAAAGTAGATGGCGGCAGTCAAAGCTCACTTCTCTCTTTCTTTATGGACAAGATTTTCTTCTTGGTTCCATGGGGTGAGATGGCAGCACCGAATATGTAGTTTTTGTGTGTGTGTATATATACAAGAAATGGCCAGGCAAATATACTTGAAAAACCAGGAGGAGAATTCATACAGTATATTAATTCTGGGTTTTCTTGATATTGGCAAGAAGCCTCTAGCAGCTTCTTCCCGTGTGCAAAAAAACTTGTTTCTTTCTCTTTCTTTTTTCCTTAAGTTTGAACTTTGAGGGCTTTTGGTGTTAGAAAGGTCAAAACTTGCTGCTGCTTCTTTTTCTCTTCTCTTGCTTAGTCTCCAAGTTCCGCAATTTCATTGGTTGCCACAAAAAACAGCTCATATTATCATCGGCAATTCCTTGCTAGTTTTCAATATCACAACTCAAATTCTTGAGCTCTGCAATATCCATCTCCAGATTTCTTAATCTGTTGTGGGTTTCTTCTCTCTGTCTAAATTTGTCAGATCTTCTTGGGCAGCATATGGATGTCAAGTTCCTGTAGAGCTTGCTTGTCGATCTTGTGTCTTATTTGGGATTTCTAGATGGTTTTTATTGATTGAATTTTGGGGATAAGTGAATAGAATAAGAATAAAATAGTTATGGATGGTTCACAGAGTAACAGTTCAAATGCACCGCCGCCTTTTCTAACCAAAACATATGACATGGTGGATGATCCCTTGACTAACTCGGTGGTGTCATGGAGCCACAGTGGCTGCAGTTTTGTGGTGTGGAATCCACCTGAATTTGCTCAGGATTTGCTTCCCAAGTACTTCAAGCACAATAACTTCTCCAGTTTTGTCAGGCAGCTTAATACTTATGTAAGTTGATTAGTCTACTGTTAATTTCTTCACTTTGGACATGATTTTATCTTATTAGTACAATTTAATGTCTCTAGAGTTGTTTTGTCTTCTTCTTTTCATGGATTTTGGAAATTTGTTATATCTATGCTAATCAATAATAATCCTTAATCTGGAAAAAACTTTTTTTTTTGTTGCTGCCCTTTTCTCCCTTTCTTGTGTCTGTGTGCAAGCTGAATGGTACTTCTTTAGTTATAATGAATCTTGTTCGTTCCCATCAACACTTGTTGACATCTTCAGGATTTTATAAATCTAAATCATGTTTATTCATATATCCATTTCTGTTATAGAATAATTTGCGAGTATGCGGTGGTTTAATTTACACTTCAAATCAGAAGTAGCCTTGACACAAACTCAGGAGGCAAAAATAACTTTGGAGTGAGTCTTTGAGACATGTTCTTTGTCATTTAATTTCTCCTTTCCTTCTAGTTATTGTGCCTCATTTGACTTAGTCATGCCAGCAAACCAGTCTGTGCTTAATCGAGTATGGGTATCCATTCGCTCTGCAATTTGAACATTTTTACATTTTTCTGGTGAATTCCTTTCGTTACTAAACTCAAGCTTGCAATCTGTGGTTTCAGGGATTTAGGAAGATTGATCCCGATCAGTGGGAGTTTGGTAACGAAGAATTTATAAGAGGGCAGAGACATCTTCTAAAGAATATTCACCGGCGGAAGCCAGTTCATAGCCATTCCATGCAGAATCATGGGATTATCTCTCCGCTCGCTGAGACAGAAAAACAGGAATATGAGAAGGAAATTAACCGACTGAAACATGATAAGAACGAACTTGAGTTGGAGCTACAGAGAAATGAGGCAGAGAAGCAGGGATTTGAATTTCAAATCGTCTCACTGGGTGAGAGGTTACAGAGTATGGAATGCAGACAGAAGCAGTTGATGTCCTTCCTGGCTCAGCTAATGCAAAAACCAGAGTTTGCCTCTCTTCTCATGCAGCAGTCAGAATATCATAACAAAAAGAGAAAGCTACTGAAACTTGATTACTTCCAGGGCGATTACAAAGAGGAGGAGAATGAGAACTTGTGTTCTCCAATTGCAAACCTGGATGGATTGCCTGCTCCAATGCCGCATCCGGAGTCGGTTGAGAAGTTGGATTCATCATTAAAATTCTTGGAAGATTTTCTCTATGCTGTTGGTGAAAGTTTTAGTGAAGAAGTGTGCCATGTTGGTGGCAGATCACAACCTTCAATGGTCACTGTTAGAGAATTAAGTTCATCCTCTGCAGATGGCGAGCCTTGGTCTCCAAGATCATTTCCATCTTCACCACATTCAAGGGATATTCGTTCATCACCTGAGCTGGCTAGATGTATCAACAATGTTGCCAGACAAACAGCTCCAAGTTATCTCGGTGACGATACGATGCCTGAATCTTCACAGTTACAGGCAAATTGCAAGCATTCTAGAGCTCCAGCATCTGAAGTCATACAAGCACCAGCATTAGAGATGAAAAGTCCTACTGTGATGAATGGAGCAAATGATCTTTTCTGGCAACACTTCCTGACTGAGGCCCCCGGTCCCCATGACGAACAAGAATCTGAAGGTCGAACAGAAAGAGGGATTACAGATGACATGAGAAGCAATACCAAGCCGGACAGTCACGATAGATCTTGGTGGAATGCGAACTACATAGATAATCTTGCAAAAAATATGGCACACATTGCGACAGCTGAAAGATCATGATGGTAGTAGATTCCTTCGTCCCTTCATGTCTCATGTCTTTACTGAATGTAAATTACTAACAGAAGAGGTAAATTATTTTTGGTTGTATAGGTCATTATGTCAGATTTTCCGATTTTTTATCCATCCCACATCAGTCTTGAATAATCTCAGGTGTGCGTTAAAACAGCTCGAAAAGACATCAGCATATTTTGAGCACAAATACATGAAATTGCAAATATTCAATATCTACATCAATCACAAATAATGAATGGAGTGAAATGGAGTATAGAAAATAGCGTTCAAAAAAATAATCTGCATTCAATTGTCTATAATTTCTCCAGAGACCAATCAGTTGGATGTGACATTAGCTTGTTTATATAAATATATATTAACTTATTTATTTTTAATATTTATCAAATATTTTATTAATAACTCTAAGAGAAAATAAAATAAAAAATATATATTCTATATATTCTTATAGTTCGTGTGCATTACTGTTATGAATTTTTTTTTTCTTCAAAGGATTTAGAAGATTTTTCTAATGAATTCATTAAAGACCGGATACACTAGAACGACTTGTAATTTACAACAACCAAGCCTTGAAAAAAATATTCAAAACCGAACAACCAAGCCTTGAAAAAAAGATTAAAAACAGAAAAAATATGATTTTCAGGTAATTTTCGCATAAATCTTAAAAATTTATAGATCTATTTAATATAATTTTTAAAACTCCTAAGAAAAATTTAAATTTATGTTGTAAGTATATGTCTTGAAAAACCCAACAATATAATATCCCTGTATTTCCATAAATAAATCCTAGCATCTTTGTGTTGAAGAGTAGTTAATGGTTTGGAAGGTGTAGTTGCAGGAAATCATGGGAAAAGAAGTCTAAGCCTTGTTGGACTTCTTGAAACCCACTTCCTTCTTATCACCCTCTGCTGCCTTTTTCCTGCCCTTCCTCTCCCTCTTCTGTAGAGCTGCCACGTGGGCCTTGAGAGTAGTTGCAAAAGAAGCTTGAAAACGCTGGTGATCCTTAGCCTCAACCTTCCCAAAAAAAGAAACAGTGTTAGGAAGAAGAAACAAATACACAGATAAGAACCGGAAAACTACAGGGGAAATAAAAAATTCTACAGATAATCAAGCCCTCATAGGCTAACCCTAAGAGCGTACAAATTCATGTTCTTTATCTCGTTTTCTGTGATAGTAGAGCTGAAAATAAAATTAAAGTATTTATCTCGTTTTCTGCAACAGTTATCGCTGTTGCCATCGTCATAGAAAATATAATTCAAAGGGGCCAAAGAATAAACCAATAAAATAATTCTGTGACGCATCGCAGTACCTAATGCAGAACAATTCATATCCTCAAATATAATCCTATCGAAAGCATGATCCACCAATCACTGAAAGGGTATAACCTGACCTGAATTCACAGGCCCTTTTCTTCAAGGATATTTTTTTAAAAAAGGTAAAATATTACAGCCACCTCTTCCTTCCTGGATTTGCAATCCCTTTTCTCTGGTATATTTTTACAGAGAGGCGAAATCTTACAAATTCCGGATTCCTCGCCCCCTGACCATGCATTCTGATGGGTATTTATCTTGACAATAATTGTGCAACAAATTCCGGATTGAAGTCTATGAAGAAGCAGTGAAAAGTGGGATTTTTGCATACACAAGCTTAATTTATCTTCAAATTACATGATCTAAAACTGTTTTCAGTATATTTCACCATAGTCAACAGGATCATTCCAACTCGCAAACCACAAGTGATTACCACAGATGACAAAGATTGGTATAACACAAATTGGTTCTTCTTTCAATTTGCAGAAAGGGTAATTCGAATCTATGGGATTGAAGACCAAACTTGTTAAAACACAAATTGGTTCCTCTTCCAATTCGATTTTTTCTCGTTTATCCTTCCACATGATAATTATCCCATAAAAATTGTTGAAGACAAAGAACAAAACAAAATACTTTAAACCTCTTACATTACAAGTGTTGGCTGGAATATCAAACCATGTTATCAACAATTTTTAGTCTCAGAGTGTTCAGCTGTTGAGCTGAATTCTTAAGCCTGACATAAAAGCAATCAGGAAGGGGATAGAAGATCTCATCACCTGGGACTACCTGAGAGGAGTCAATACAGACCTTCGCACCATCACGCATGTAGTTTAGTTTAATCTGTTGTGTGGTGAACTCAATGACCAACAGGGTGTGATAAATGATGTCTAGCAATTAAAAGTGTTCAAGAAAGCAAAAGCAAAGAAAGTGTTTCTTCTATACGCAATCTTGTATACGGTAATCTGTTATGCTTACAGCATAAAATACATAACGATCATTAGTTCTGATCTAATTAGAGAAAGACCTTTCTTCCAGACACAGCATTAGCACCCAGCATTTTCAGAGTTGGATTTGACACCCAGTATGGCTTCAAGTTGCAAGTCAGCAGCTGAATTTCACTGTGAAAAACAGGAAGAACAATGGATAAAGCATCTAACTTATTGGGAGGGCCCTTTTTCATTATTATTTTTATTGATTAACTGATACGGACTGCGATATATGACAAACCGGTAACAGGATGTTGAAGGGATATGCTTTGTTAATATAAAACAAAAAATATAAAAAATGAAACCAATTGGATGATTGTGCACCAAGTCTCTGATCTTAAGTCCATATTTGGGGCTGCGTTTACAACGAAATTTCAACGATTATTTTTTTTTCCAATTTTCTTTTAATTCTAAATATATTAATATTAAAATTAAATTTTAAAAAAATAAAAAATATATATTATTTTAATATATTCCTAAGGAAAAATACACTTTAAAACAAACTCAAACACAGCTGTTTTGAGGATCAAGCCCCCCTCCCTTTTTTTTTTTTTGAAATGGGATCTCAACTCTACCCAATCCAGCAAGCCCTTGCCTTTTTTTACCACCTGATCTTAGCATAAACAGGAAAAGGTATATTTGATATTGTGATTCCAAATGCCACGTGTTGCCAAATTTCTAATGTTCTGCATAATTGTAATTTCAAATACAAACTGATCATTATTTTCTTCGTCCATGTGCTTTGAGAATTAATGAGCACTGGTATGATACGTTTGGTAGAACATCTTGAAAATGCAATATCATGGAAAATAGACGGGAAATGATGATCTTACCTCCCCCATGCATCATGTTACATAATAGCCAAAATTACTTTAAAGCACGGGAAATAATTTGGTTGTTTCCATCAAACAAACTTTTCCATCATAACTAAGAGCTATAGTTGTGCCAGGGACATGAACAACCTACCACAACTGGAAGAGTTTCAAGAGCACATTGCCTTTTCCACTTGTTCCTGCAATTCGCCACTCTTATATGCCTCTGCAAAATTGACACATTCACTTCTAAAATGAACAACCCAAATGTTAAAGATGGACAATAACCCATGCAAAGAAATTTCGTTTAGTTGGATCAAGTAGACATACTATGCCTTTCATATCAGAAACTTGATAAGAATAAACAACACAACAAATTTCCTGTACTCAGGTTGACTTCCAAGAGGTTTTCTCTATGATGTATGAGGTCAGTTTGTCAATTGAGCGCTTGGTTAAGGCACCAGAGGCACATGCAAAGGGTAATAATTTTTGTTTTCGTTCATGTGTTCAGATACATCATACTAGGTCTGGACAACAACTCCATGATTTCTGTTTTGAATGTGTACACTCTCAAATCCGGTACAAAAAACCAATGAAGAGACAAGAATCCAGAGCTCAAAAAGAATTATAAGCTCTCTATGATTGCTTTTTACCAATTTCCTGGTTAAAAGTTTGTTCTAGTTGTACCAAGAGAAGCATGAATGACATTTCTGCCACAAAAGAACTATGATAGTAAATCTTTCAAAACAGACAATAAACTGCCAGTTCAAAGCATGTAGCAAGCCAACATAAACTTTTCATTTTCCTGTTGCATTGTTTTTACTGAAGTTGGTAGAAATTTGAAATACAAGAATAAACAGTGATATGGCACCTGCAAAGAACAGAGAGAGAGTTGAAAGAAAGAGGATTCAAAACACAAGTGGTAGTGCGGTAAGCACTCAGAACTTGCAATATCCTAACATTAATCCTAAATCAATGGGATATTTTAGAGAGAGTTGAATTGGTGGGTTGTGGTTGTCAACAAGGCTCACCAAGGCTCCAACCTCAACCATGTAAAAATGCCATTATGTCAACATATCCCACTTGTTATCATATTACCACTCTGGTCAACCTCAAAGTTTGAATTTCTTAACACGGGATTCTCAAGTCTGATAATATCCATTATAGTGCTTGCATATGCTTACACCATACTTAGGCAGAAATGGCAAATTCTGTGCATAAATAAAGATGCCAGTGCATCAGAGGAGTTACAATGAATCAGGGAAAAAAAAAGAATTTTCCAACACAGATGCATTCACACATGTAAGTGCGTGTGGAAACATGTGTTGCACATGCTCATGCTATTTCTTCGCGGTCCATGCATGATGAGAGCAAACTACAGTAACATAAGACTTACAAATTAACATTCAAAGTGGTATCCATCTTAAGAACCACAGTAAAATTGAACTTACCAACAGTGATATCACAGCCACCAAAGAATTCTCCGTCTATGTAGAGTTGAGGAAACGTAGGCCAGCTAGAATATTCCTTCAAGCCTTGACGTAGCAATTCATTTTCTAGAATGTTAACTGATTCAAAAGGTACATTTAATGACTTCAATATTTGCACCACAGTTTGTGAAAATCCACATTGAGGGAAGTCCTTGGTTCCCTTCATGAAAAGCACAACTTTGTGCGATGTAACAACTTTATCCAATGTAGTCTTCAGCGCAGGATTCAATGCTGTCAAGCACAAATTTGTCCTCAAATATTAACACTGCATCTTTCTTTTTCTTTGCGTACTTACAAAAGCTAGAACTAACGAAAAAGGGAAATTAAAAAATAAAAATAAAAACAGGAAATCCCATGATACTAATGCTGTTATCAGAACTGTGAACTAATTGTTTTCCTAAAAGCTTCTCCTTATTGAATTTTAATCAACATTATAACATAAATGTATCAATTGAGTTAACAATTGTATCTAATTAACCAAAAACAGCTCGTCACGACTGCCCATTGAAACGAGGGCCATGGGACTGGATGGTGGCACGCAAGAAGAGGGGAAGCGAGCCATCTTCTTTGTAACTTAAAGAAACTCAGGCTATTTCGACTAGATCGATTTTTTTGCAAAAAAAAAAAAAAAAAACCCAGCTTTTGATAACAGTAAGAAAAGAATCGTAGCAATTACAGAGAATAAGACAAGGGGGGTGTTACACATACCACAACGTATGGAGGAGGCAAGCTTATTCCGAGCAGAATTGGACTTCGCTCTGAAAACCACAGAATCAGTGATGGTCAGAGCGCGAGGAAAGCAGAGGGACCGAGGGTGAGGAGGCGCAAGGGATGCTGCAATTTTAGACGGAATCATCATCGTTGGTGCTGACAGCACAAGCAATGACTGGGAACCCATCGTCGATATGCCTTTCT
Source organism: Populus alba (assembly GCF_005239225.2). Taxonomy (NCBI): domain Eukaryota; kingdom Viridiplantae; phylum Streptophyta; class Magnoliopsida; order Malpighiales; family Salicaceae; genus Populus; species Populus alba. The sequence continues at coordinate 10,752,063 of NC_133297.1, read as the reverse complement.
CCCTTGCTGGTTGTCGTCGTCGTCTCCGGACAGATTAAGAGAGAGGAATGAGAAGCCACATTTTTCAAGGGTTAACGCCTTGATGATAATCTTTTTTAAAAAACAAACTGGTCCCTGTCTATTAACGTTTTGTGATGTAGACCTTGTACTCGTCATTCTATTATGAACAAGTCCATCCATCCACGACTGTTATGATTAAATGCAATATTGTTAGCTAGCATTTTATTTTATTTTATTTTATTAAAATGTAATATATATATATATATATATATAAACCCCATCTCATTTTTCCATTTTAAATAATTAGAAAAAAATATATAGTACGTAGAGGTTTTTCATTGTAGCATTACACATAAATATATTGTTGTGGTGAAACTATTATTTTGCCCTTAAATAAAAAAAAAAAAATGCAACCCTTAATGTAAGAACTAATGTTGTCTTTTATAATGGCTCATTGGTCAATATAAAGTTGTTAGAAGGTATACTCATTTTTCTAAAAAAATAAAATAATTTATTTATCTTAATGAAAAAAAAAATAGAAATATTGACTAAGATTTTTTTTTCATTTCTTATAATACAGTAAAAAAGACACCTTTGCCTTTAAAAAAAGACAAAAAAAAATAACAAATTCATTTAGATGCATATTTGTCTTTCCAAGTGAGTTTATATATATATATATAATTTAATAACTCATGGAGGGCATTTTGAATTTTTTTTTTTATCATGAATAATTTTTTTTATTTAAAAAAATTGATGATACATACTTATTACACACCAGCAAATGGATGATATCCATGTTATCTGGACAATGAGTGCAAGACCTTCCAATCGCAAAACTTGTCTGTCGTAACCTAGGAAGTGTTGTCATTTTTTCTTCCTTCTTGTGAGCAGATGATAGATAATTTGTTGATGATGGTCATTTTTCTACTTCTTTTCTCTATCATATCCTGAAAAAATACATATTTATCCTCTTTATTTTTTAGTATTTCAATTTCAATTCTTATTATTTTTATTTCTATTTTTTTCTGTCTTTTTTTTAAATAATAGTTCTCAAATTTATCCTTTAATCAAAGTTTACATTGTATTTTTTTTTTCAATTTTCCATTGTTCTTTTAATTTATTATTTTTTTTTAAAGTTATTTTTCTTTTTAATTTAACCCTCCAATTAAAGATTTTTGGTTACCCTCTAATTTATTTTTTATTTCAACTTTAACCCTCATTCTTTTTATTATAATTTTTTGTTTTATTAATTTTTTTTCAAGGGTTTCATTCTTTGACGGTTGATTTGTTAGGAATTGAGCTTCATTATTTTTTTATTTTTGGTGTTTCGGATCTAATAATCCGAGTCACAAGTTTAAAAAGTTAATATGATTCGACATCTTTTTTTCTTGCTCATTTTCTTTTCTAATTTTATCATTCTACATTATTTTTTAAGAAAAATATTAGTTTTGTGGTTATATTCAATTTCTTTTCTATTAATTTATTTTAATTTCATGACTTAAATCATGAATTTTGCAAACCTATTTTGAATAAAAAAAATTTAATTGTTTTATGTGTATTTAATTTTTGACAATATTATTACGAGTTATTTATATGTTTTTTTTTTTTTACACCAGCTCATAGTTTTTAATGATTTGGTGCTAAATTTATAAATTTCGGGATATTTGAGTACATTTTAATGCTTTTAATGGGAACACATAAATAATTAGTGCAAGATAAAATATATGATCATTACTAACAATGGATGGATATTAGTTTGACGATGACATTATTGAAAATTCATTGTATCTGAGACAAAATTATTAAAATCAATAGGCTTGGAACTCTCCATTACCAGAGTAATATGTTAAATGCTAGATGAAGGTTTCTCCATTTCATTTATTTTTTATCAACACACGCACTATATATTAACCATAGTAGTATTTAATATTGTATGATTATTTTTTAAATTATTTTTAATCTGAAATTGTATTAAAATAATATTTTTTTTTTTTAAAAAAATTAACATATTAAAAAAATACAAAAATACGAAAAAAAAATAATTTAAAAAAAAATAAAATTTTTTTTGAGAAATGCAGTTGAATTACAAAAAAAAACAGTACCAAAAAAGCATTATCTTTTTTTTTTAATTTGTTGCTCTACACACAAGTGATTAAAGGGTGTTTTGGGATTGGTAATGGGTTCATGTCTCTATTGTGTTTTTAAGTTGTTTCTAGTTAAAAATGACGCGGAAAATAGATTTTTAGAATTAAAAAACCTGGAATTTGATTTTCATAGATGGCCCGAATGATTTTTTTTTTTTAGCAGACACCCTTCAAAAAAAGCATAGCCAGACGTGCAGGAGATCTTTGATGGCTGGCTAGGCTCAACGATGACTTTTTTCTACTTAGATCTCTCAAGAGTCATTTTATCAAACAGCTGCTCAGCTTCTTCAAGTAACCCACGTTTACAATAAAAATCTACAACAATAGTTCATACCCAGAGAAGAAAAGAATAGGCTCATTTTTTTACATTCTATGCTTGGCATAATATAGGCACATGCAGAAAAGAAAGGAGCTTAATCTGTCATGCTTGGCAACATGAAGGCTTGCGAAGAAGATAGGCATAACTGCGCAGTAGTATGGTGGTAATCAAAGTCTTGCTAGAACCAGTCTCCAACACACAATTGTGTTCTACTTTAGCACCTTTTCCAAAGCCTACAGTTGATGACGGAAAAAAACTATCCCAACATAGAAAAACAACAAAATCCATGTGTAGAAAACACAAGATTACATAAACAAAAGAATAATTAGTAACCTGTTGATTGTTCGAAGAAAAAAAGGCAAAAGAAAGTTCTATTTTTTCTTTCTTTTTGAAGGCATTCTCTAAGCAACCAAACACTGGAGAAGAAGAAATCAAGAAAACAGTACCTTCTAGCAAATGGGAGAGGATTAACAGGGAGCTACTGGGTTGTGTTTATATGTCCATGCATGCTAACAGGCTTCATCACTGTTCAATGCAACTCAAATGGAAACTAAAAATCATTAGAAAGAAAGAAAGAAAGAACCATCTATCCAAAAACACGATCAGAATGTAAATCCAAAGAAAAGGACTAAAGAGTAAGTGAGGAGAGGTAAAACTTGTGCTCGTGTTTGTTTCAAGTTTCAACAAGATAGGATAGAGAGACAGATACAGACGACTGAGGATGACGAGCTTGAGTACAATGAGCGACGGACGAGAGACAAAGGGAGCAGGGGGCGGGGCTGATAGTTTTTCAGGGTTGAAAGAAAATTTTTTATTTATGCCTGTTTTTTTTTTTTTTTTTAAAATGCTAGTTAAACCGGTTTGGTTTTGATAAATTTAATCGGTTATAAATTTTAAAACAAAAATAAATTAGTTTTTTTTTTGGATTTGTAATCGATTAATTCTTTTTTTTAGTTCAGTTTTTTTATTTTGTTTTCTTAATTTAATCAGTTTTTTTTTTTTAAATATTTGTTGATATTCAGCTAGAAAAATAAAACCAACTCTCTCGAACAAATGAGACCCACTAAACATCCGCCCACAACCCACACACTACACGTGCGAAGCATTATTAATTAAAACACTATTTGACACCAGAAAAATATTCTTAGAGTAATTTTACAGATACGTAAGAATCACTCCTGGAATTTTTAGATAATGTTGATATTTGTCATGGGGTCGAGTAACCTTTTTTCTCAATTGTACAAAATTTTTACATGTCTTTTTTTTATATAAAAAATCTTAATAGCAAATTGAAAAGTTTGCTTATATTTTTAATTAAATAAATTAATAACTTTTTATACAGAGTGAAAAAAATTATAAATTATAAAATTTGAATTTCTAATTAACTGAAGTTAACTAGCAAAACTCAAACCTGTAAAATAGTCATAAACTCAATTGAGTTTAAAAAAATTTTTTTATATAATTTTTTTTATCTAAAATAAACATTTGTAAAACTAGAAACCAACCAAATATAAAGGCATTTGTTTGAGATCGTGATTAATAAAAACAATATCAAATCGAAACAAATTGTGTTACCCAATCAATAATCAATAAGGTATTAAATGGTGAAGTTGAAAAAGAAAATAAATAAGAAAAATTAATAAAGATCCAATAGTGAATGATCCAATCAGAAAAAAAAACCCAATAAAAAATAAAAATAAGCAAAAAGAACCAGACAGATGGGCTTGAAGTAGGCCACGTGCTTGAGCCTCTTTATTTTTAATTTCTTTTTACTAAACAAATGATTTGTCGTTCACCTCTTGATTTTTTGAAGAAAAAAAGGGTGATGTGTTGCTTGTCCTGCCCAGATTCCACCAACTTCCAATTGATGGAAAGTTGGGGTTGTTATGCTTGGGACAAGAAAAACCCATTCTCAACCATATTTTAATCAAAAATACCAAAAAAAAAAAATAAAAAAACATATTCATGGCCTTAAATAATACAAACAATAGCTCGAAAACCCATAATAAACCCGAAACCAAAATTCTTTCTGAGCTCAAATTTACCATATTGTGCAAGCTTAAGGGAAAAATAACACCTATAATAAACTCTCATCTTCAAAAAAAATCTATTGACATTAAAATCACTTTTTTTTTTCCCTGCTATTTAAATAGGTGTTAACCAAATTTTTTTTTTTTACCACCAAAATTCAACCCCTCCTCTCTTCTCTCTCAAACTACTAATAATAAAAATAAAAAATAAATAAAAATTGAGACTAAAATTGAAATTGTATAAATTTTGAGGGATCAAAAATTTATAATTTTAAAAGTTTAAGGAGCAAAGTGAATATTTCACCCCAGACGTAAAATAACCACTCTTTTTGCCATCCTTTTCAATTTAGTCTCATTCTTAGAATTTTGCCCTTTATCAGTAAATATACTTTAATTGATGACTGATTCAGGCTTATAAAAGTGCAATTAAAAAAAAATGAAAACAAAATCATTGTAGCAATTCATAATTATGATTTGTTCATGTGTAAATAATGATGCAGGGAAAAATATTTTCTTCACATCTGTTATTGTTTTGTATAATAATAAAACAATAATTATAATGTAACCCAACACTGTTTTTTTCATTGTTTTGAAAACGATCAGTCTAGTAGGTGTTCACGGTCCGGTTGATCACGGGACTAGAATCGAACCGATCGGTTGAAAAAAAAATAATTAAATAAAAAAAAAACTTGGTGAAAACTCCAATCAATGACTCTTGTGCACAGAACTTGGTTGCAATTCACTGGCTTTTGTTTTTTTTTTTCTTTTACCAAAACGACGTTGTTTTTAATTTTTTTTTAAAAAAGTTAACTCGGTTTGACCTACCCAGTTAAAAACTTGAAATCTGAATCTTGAACTGGGTCAGGTTTGAAAAAACTATGATATTATTATTAATTATTATTATTATTACCTCAAAAAATAAAATAAAATTATAAATCCCTAATAACTATGATGAGGTTGATTTAAGGTGTGTTATACTTCTGTCCCTGTCCTTTATCAATCGAGTTTGGAGTGAAGGTAGTTTTTCATAAGCTTTGGAAAAGGTTCACGGATTCTATATTAAAGGAAAATAGTGTCTATTACATAATTAAATATAAATAATCAAAACATAAACCAAAAAATAAATTTAGTTTAAAAGATTACTTTTTTAAGTGAGAAGGTAAAAAAAATAAAAAATGAAAGCAAATGAGTTTGGATTTCCCACGCAATAGCCATGATATTTGTTCCCTTTTTCTTTTCTTTTTATTTAAGTAATTTTTTATTTTTTTAAAGTATTTTTTATTTAAAAATATATTAAAATAATATATTTTTTATTTTTTAAAATTTATTTTTAATATAATACATCAAAACGATTTAAAATTAATTTATTTAAAAAAAAAGAAAAAGAAAAAGGGAAAGAAGGAGTTAATAATATGAAAAAAATATATATATATATATATATTTTGAAAATAAAATAATATAGATTAAGCATGATTAATATTAATTCAAGAACTAATTGAATAATTTTTAAAACTAGAAAAACCAATTTATAATATAGTCCCACTACTCGTCCAATGAATTCCCCAGTGACCATAGTGGGGAAGGCCACCCGTCTCCTGGTGGTGTCTTGAAAAGGAAAGGAAAAAAGAAAAAAAGTGGAAAAGGTTCGTGGAAGTTTTGTAACGAGACGAGGAGCGTCTGATGAAAGCGGAAAACAAGAAAAAATAACAAGATCAAATCAAGAATCAATCAATCAATTAACAAGCTCAAGGCGGGGCTTCGACACTCGACAGGCGTCCTTCGCTGCTCTCTATGATTGGCTACCGACCGTCTCTTCTTTTATCTTTATTATAATTTAAATAAAGAAAAAGAAATGGACCTGCAAATGAAAGTAGCCCAGGCGGTTCATGTCTTGAATCACGATACCCAATCCTGCAACCGCGTCGCTGCCAATCAATGGCTCGTTCAGTTCCAGCAGACCGACGCCGTTTGGGAGGTCGCCACTTCCATTCTCACCTCCGATCATCTCCACCTTCAGCAGCAGACGCCGCCGCCGCCTTTTGTCTCCGATTTAGAAGTCGAGTTCTTCGCGGCACAGATTCTCAAACGAAAGGTTTGTTCTATTTCGTGACCTTGAATACTTCAATGCTGTGCTTCGCTAAGGTAAAAGCTCTTGGCTTCTTCCCAAGGCAAAATGAAGGACTGTTTTTCGGCTTGAATCTGAGTGCTCCTGGATTATGGGATTTCGAACAAAAATACTGTTTTTGTTCTCTGGTTATTCAATTCGACTGTTTATTTACTTAAAGCTGACCTTCACCATTCTCATGCAGATCCAAAGTGAAGGCCATTCTTTGCAGTTAGGAGTTAAAGATGCTTTGTTAAATGCTCTTCTCGTGGCTGCCAAAAGATTCAGTTCAGGTCCTCCCCAGGTGCTTCTAATTTCTTTGGACTAATGGGTGCTCCACAGCTTGGACAGCTGCTGTCATTGAGCTATAACATTGAGTAATTGGAAATGAAATGTGTTTTTGATGAATTATTGTGCTATCTTAATGACAGCTTTTAACACAAATCTGCCTTGCACTTGCTGCCCTTATGCTTTGTGCCCTTGAGCATGGAAAACCTATCGAGCAGCTTTTCTACAGTCTTCGGACTCTGCAGAGCCAGGATGATGGTAATGTTGCTGTGCTGGAGATGCTCACTGTTCTTCCTGAAGAAGTTGTTGACACTCAAAATACTGATTGTAGAGTAAGTCCAGCCCATAGAAGTCAGTATGGCCGAGAGGTTTAGGCTCTTTCTTCAAACTTGTTTTTAACTATTCTAGTTTTTGTATTTTTACCCTTTTGTCTCTCAACTTGTCTGTCGACTTCCTCACACAATTGCCTTTAAAGCAGCTTCTCTCACATACTCCTATGGTTCTTGAGTTTCTACTGGAGCAATCTCAGAAAATTTCCGATGGTGGTGTTCAACTGCATGAAAGAAACAGGAAAGTTCTCCGTTGCTTATTGAGCTGGGTAAGTTCAGATTTTCTACATGTTTTGATATTATATCTGAGTAGTTCTATCATCGCCCTTATTTTTGCTTCTTGCACTCAGGTACGAGCTGGCTGCTTCTCAGAAATTCCTCGAGACTCATTGCCAACGCATCCACTTCTTAATTTTGTGTTCAACTCTTTGCAGGTAAAGATAATTGTCTTATTGGTTAACTTCGTGTTTGAGATTAATGACATTCTCTTATTCTGGTGGATATAGGTTCCATCTTCATTTGATCTGGCTATTGAAGTCCTTGTTGAACTTGCAAGTGGACATGAGGTAGGCTCTTGCCATTTTGTAGATTTATTGGCCACTCATGATATGCAAGAATAGACACATATACCTTGTTCTTATTTTTCTATACAGAAGAAAGTTATTTTTGCTGTTAATGCACTCACCATATTAATGAAATTGCAACTACGATAGTTCTAGAGTCCAGGGATCCTGGGTTAAGTAGGAAAAACAATAGTTCTCTTGCAATAATTTCAATAAAAGTTAGGGGTGTAGCAAGTGATAGTATTGAATTTTGATAATGAAAAAAATAACCAAGAATCGTCTTTTCACTGTATCATATCTATCACTGATAAGCAAAAGAAATTCAATACAAAGATATCCACATGAGTATGGTTGAAGGAGGAAAGGTTGCAAGAATCCTATAGAGGTGTGTTGTCTTTGCTCCCAATTGCATGGGGAAGGTGTAACTTTTGCAAGGATCTTCCTTCATCAAGGCGGTTGTTGTGGCATAGTATAGTCATGTTTTGCCCTTTTTATTGACTTTAGTTTTCCTTTTTCTTTTTTTTCCCCTTCGAGGAGGATGCCTTCTCCTCATTACCAAGAAATGAAAAATTCACTTTTAATTGTGATTGCTTTTTGTAGGGGCTACCTCAGGTTTTGTTATCCAGAGTACATTTTCTCAAAGAGGTGCTTCTTATTTCAGCTCTTAGCAGCAGAGATGAGAAAGTGATTAGTGGGCTTTCATGCTTGATGTCAGAAATTGGGCAGGCAGTACGTGTTTTTCCATGACTTCATGTTGCCCAATACTTCTGTATCCAACCTTCTTATTAGCTTTCTACTTTTTTTGTATTATTTTTAATGTACCACCAGGCACCTTCTCTGATCGTAGAGGCAAGTGTTGAGGGCCTTGCACTTGCAGATGCTTTATTGAGGTGATTTCTCTATCGTGTTATTTATTTCTGATACTTGTGTTACTAATTTAATAAGGAAATGTCCTATTAGTTTTGAAGATTTATTGGAGATAAGTGACATGTTTGAGAGATGTCTTTCCAGAACGCTCTATTTTATGTGCTCACGTGCCTCTAAAACTTAGCACCATGCTTCTTGAGGAGGGTTTTATTTGGTATTTCATGTAAAATTGTAGTGCTTATGTAGTTAATCTAAAGTCTCAGCACAAGGATAGTAACAAAACGTTTCTGACCTGGGAAGCCTGTCTAAGTATGTTGTTAAAGCTTCCTGCAGCTTGTTGATGGTTTCTGTTTACGTGTTCTGTTCATTCATGTCACATTTGTGTTATGCCTAATCTGTTTACCTTGTTACCAGCTGTGTGGCATTTCCAAGTGAAGACTGGGAGATTGCAGACTCAACATTGCAATTTTGGTAATGCTATTTATTAAATCATCTATGGTTTTAGTATGGATACATAAATACACACAGGTCGTATACATGCTTTTGTTCTTGTGCACAGTTTTTTTGAATGAACTATATATACATTTAGCTTAGGTGTAAAAATTGTGGTTGCATTGTAACTTTAGAATATATTGGAGGTTTAAGTAAAACATTGTAAATAAATGAGGATGAATTGGACAAAGTCTCAACTTCTAATTGGTTTATAGGCCAAAGAGATGTTGTAATGTCTGGGACGAGGAAAATGTTGTACCATTCAATTGTAGCTCCTGTTTGGTATTGTGTTCCAAACAGGGGTTCGGCAAAATTTGAATATTTTTTTTTGCTTAAAATTAATTTTTTTTCTATGTTTTTTGGATCGTTTTGATATGATGATATCAAAAATGATTTTTAAAAAATTAAAGAAAATATCATTTTAATACATTTATGAGTGAAAAACACTTTGAAAAGTAATTACTACCACTCCCAAACACCCAAATAGTTATGTAATGGGTGAGGTGGTTGGTGAATAGCAGGTTGAACAATGTTGCCACTAGTGAAAACTACCAATTGGTTGGTTTTAGCATTTGGACTAAAGAAGCAAGGATCTGATTTTTGCTATGGATAGGATGAGATTTAAAGGCTGAAAAGTAGCCAAATTTCCAAGATGTGATTTCTGAATTTTTGATACAACAACTCAGAGTTGGGTCTGGGGTTTGGTGGGTTGGTTTAGTTGGAGGAGAAACATTGGACGTGTAATCAGGGTTTGCTTTGTAGTAAGTTGGGGAGTGTTTGGGTGTGATTACAACAAGAAAGTAAGAAAATCAGAGGCTGCCTTGCTGCTGAACAGTCCAAATTGGAGGAAAGAGGGAGGAAGAGGAGCAACAGGAAGTGTGCACCCAAGAGAACAGAAAGATATCATGTTAAGGATACTTGCAAATTCAGCACACTCATAATTCCTTTATCTAGTAAATCAGTCAATACTTATGAAGGTTGCTTAATGAAGTTGATCCATTATAAAGATTGAGAAGATGGCATTCACATTTAGTTACAATATGTGATTTTTTCTGTTGATTACTAATGGTCCTTTGTTAAATGATGAAGCATGATAACTGTGACCATGTTTTTTTTCTTTCTTTCCCCAGGTCTAGTCTTGCAAGCTATATACTTGGTCTTGACGCAGAAGGTGCAAAAAATAGGAAACATTCTGAAGACATGTTGTTTTCTGTATTTTCAGCATTGTTGGATGCTCTTTTATTGCGCGCTCAGGTTTTACCTTACTATTCACCCTTAATTTTTCTTCTTCTCTTGAATCTGGGTAGATCTATTTCATGTGATGTTAAATGCACTACATTTGCATCTGTTACCATTAACCTTCTGATTTTGTGGGTTTGTGATCATAGTTCAAACCAAGATTTCTTTTTCTTATGATAAGAGAAAATTGTATTAAAAGCATTACATAAGTCATCCTCACAAATAAGAAAGCAGAAGGAAAATCATGTAAGAACAGCCCAATCCTGCTGTATATCAGCTCAAGAAACTCCCCTAAATGCACCTGAAGCATGACATCCCAATGAAGAAAGGAAAGCTATTCTATCCCACAACTTTTGTCTTGAATTTTACTGGTTCATAAAAACTCTTAACATTCCTCTCCAAGCAGGTACACCTTATCACTGCACAAACAGCACTAAACCACAAAGTCTTACGATCTTCCCTCTCACCAAAATCCACAAAAGAGATTAAAATCTGACACTCAATGTGATAATACCCTAGAATCTCCACCATAAATAAACAATCTTCACATATCCATTGCACAAGCGGACAATGTAAAAGTAAGTGACAATGAGACTCATTGCTTTGTTGACAGATAACACGGATATTGGGAAATAAAGCCTCATGAGGCCTTCTTATTTACAAAGAATCATTATTAATTTTGTTGAGCACTACTGTCCAGGTAAAGAGTTGGGGGCTTAAGAAGTTTGAGAGAAGTTTCACCATGTTCTTTTTATAACTGAAGAGTGTAATACAATATATATAGGAGAAGAGTGCTAACCCTACAGTCTATCAAAATATGAAATATTTACTAGACAGGAAAGAGTCCTACACTAAACTAGAAAGGAATAGTCTATGAGATGTGGTTTAGCTAATGCCAGATTCCCCTAACTGATGTTGAGGGAGATTTCCACAGGGGCTTGGGAAGTATGACAAAAAAAAAGGACTTCAGACCTTTCAAAAGGCCAAACTCTTCAACCAGTTCTCCCAGTTAAAACAAAAGAATTAATAACAGAAAGCGAATTCAGGAGATCCTCTTATTTTCTATCATTAGATTCCTTAAAAAATGAAAGTTCAAGTTTATTTTAATCCCCTAAAATGAACAAAAATGAGAATAGGAGCTCTATGCAAACTAGAGAAGCGATAAAGATGAGAAATAGAGGCTTTGTGTTTCAATGGCTAATCAGATAGTGGGGTTTATGAGAAATTTCCTTTGGTCTGGTATGGAGGAGAAAATGAGAGATTATTTGGTGAGCTGGGAGGTCTTGTAAATCCAAGAGTGAAAAGGGTTTCAGACTGGATCATTTGGTGCAGAAGATTATAGTTCACATAGGAAAATGGCTGTGGCGTGATTCTTTGTGGCACAAAGTTGTCTGTAATGCATATGGTGCACATGCTAATGGTTGGGATGCCAAGCTTGGATCAGTTGTCTCACACTTGAGTCTGTGGAAGTTTATTTCACTGGCTTATTCACATTTTCTTTCTCAATTGAATTTTAAAGTGGGAAATGGAATCTGCATTTTGGTTTGGGAAGATTTATTGTTAGGGGAAACTCCTTTTTCCATTGCCTTTTCAGTTCAAACCACATTTTTAATAGTTTTCGGCACCAACCTTTGGAGGTGGAGTGGAATTTGTCATGGTAGATGAATAGGAGCATGTTTATAAGTTTTGAACATGCAAAGATGATGGCATTGCTTTTAGATGTTTAGTCAAATTCTGGTTTTGTGTGTGTTGAGGTGGAGAGATACCTTATGTGCTGTGTCAGAGCTATTACATAAATACTACATCTGCCGTTGTTGACATGCATTTATCCCACTGTTGATGTTGCCAGTTGTTTGATTACATCTCACTTTCTTATATAAAAGGCTATGAATTTCAATTTTGGGGCCAAGAAAAAATTTAGAAAGAAGAGCACTAGTGTCGTGATTTTCCATTGATTTTGATGATTGAACATCCAGCATAGGTTCTTGCTATAAGTAGTGAAGGTGGAAGTATTTTCTTCTTTGATTAAATATAGTGTAAGATATGATCTGTTTTGTATGCTGTTAAGAGTAATTTATGTTTCTTCATACTCATACTATAACTGTATTGAAAATCTGGTTTTACAGGTTGACGAATCTACATTCATTGATGAGAGTGAAACAGTTGATTTGCCTGATGGTCTTGCGCATTTTAGGATGAATCTTGTTGAGCTTTTGGTAGATATTTGTCAGCTTCTAAAACCTACAAGATTTGTACAAAAGGTGCTCCTTACATACTCACACACCATGAATATGTGCATGTACATCTATTTTTGTCTCAATATTTGGGAGGAAATGAAACAGGAGATTGAAGAAGTTAAGGAAGCAGCTGTTTTCATGGAGGATAAAAGAAAACAGTGGAATCTTACTTTGAGAGTGTCTTTTACATAAATAATAAAAAATGTAGAGGGGTTATGACTGTTATCTTCAAACAACATCCTCAAATGCTATCATGTTGCTGGAATGCTCCCTAATGGTTATCGTGATCTGATTCCTGTTCAGTGCCTATATGACAGTAAAGGATAAGGGATGCCTGAATTCCATTAAATAACACTAACCGTATTAACTTTGTGGAGGCTTCTCTGTGGATTAAGAAGGTTATGTAGGATTTCATGTTTTCAGGGAAGAGAGACCACTTGGTTAGTTGGATGTGTGCGTAAAATTGAACTAGAAAATTGGTCTGGATTGCACTCATGTGAATCCATGAAAATTCAAATTCAAGGTTTCTCGTCATTTCTTTCCTCTTTTACTGTTGGAAGCAGGTACTTTGTCCTTCATTTTTTTGGGAAGGACTTGTGAGGCCAGAGGGAGCTTCTTGTTCCGGATACATTACTCTTATTCATCTTTCCACTTTTCCAGCAGCCTAATTTTCTAGCTTCCATGTGTTTTCTTTTTCATCTTTCCTGTTAATAATATCCCTTTTCCACAGAAATAAATGTCATTTTTGACAAAAAAACTAACCATCTCAGAGCCAAGCCATGTGAAATATGATCTGTTTTTGTCAGTGTCATTTTCACTCAATACCACGTTAATTTCCTGAGCAGATAGTCTGTATGGTGGTAATGCAGGCTGATGAAAGGGAAGTATTGAAGTTGAGGGTTGGGAAAGCCAAGAGGATGTGAGGAAAGCCAAGTGGATGTGAGGTGTTCTCGATGGAGTTTAATTAAGTGTTTAGTTCTACTGTTTCGCTTAGATTAGTGGAATGTAAATCTAACCTTTGCTGGTTATTTGCAATGTCACTGGAACATGAGATGTTACACTGTACAATCTTCACATTAGATTCTTTGCTATTAAAAGTGTTTTGTCCATCCACTGCTACTGAACCAGAAGCAGAACATAATATCTCAAAGAGGTTGTTTTCTTATTGTACAGGAGTGGAAGTCTCAACACTCCTTTTGTTTATCAATTCCTTTCCTTTTTTCCTTAATGTTGTCTTCCATCCTTCTTCTGAAACTAAGATTTCAGATCTTAGTTGCCTTTATGGTAGATGATGATGTCCTTTTTTGCTTCTTTAATTTTTGTTGTAGCTTTTCTTTGGTGGTTGGGCATCACCAAATGTATCAATACCTTGGAAGGAAGTTGAAACCAAACTGTTTGCTCTTAATGTGGTAAGTGCAACTTGCTACTGTGATTTTGGTGTTATCTTTCTTGCATTGTTTTCTTGTATTTCTGTGTTATTTCTATCTTCTGTAAGTCTGTATCGAGCAGAAATTTATTTTTTGGCCTTACAGCAATTGATCCCTGTAAATGTACCAACAAAATTTTTATACTATGTACAAGTAGGTTATATGATTGAAGGCTGTTTCGGTATTACTTATTTCTTAACAGCTGAATCTTGGAAATTTTTAAGATGTTTCTCTGCTGTCACCACTATGAGGTCACCCTGCACATGATCTCTTACCAAGCCCGTAGGGAGTTCTTACAGCCATTCATTTTGCCCCCTAAAGGAGCTTCTATAAAACTTGCATAGTGGTCACTGCAATATAGTAATACAATATTAGTCTTATTGTATTTCCTTTTCCAGGTCTCTGAATTGATTCTACAAGAGAGCCAGGTCTTCGACTTCTCGGTGATTATGCAGTTGGTGACAATCTTTTCCAGTATCCCTCCCAACAAGCTTAAGGGATTTATGTGCATTGTATGTGCGATATGTCCTTTGCTAATTTATGTATTTTTGAAAATCTTGAGCAAAATATCAGCTTCTCAATAATAACACTTTATTGGAAGAAAATTTGTACATCCCACCGTTTAACTCTGGGATGAATAGGTTTTGTTTATTCTTATTTTTTACTAGATAATTATTTTCATTTTAGGTATACAGGTCACTCGCAGATGTTGTTGGTTCCTATTCCAAGTGGATATCTACATTTCAAACTATTGCTAGGCCTTTACTGTAAGCATACTTGTACATTTGAGAGCTATGGCTTATGTTCATATATGATTTAAGTGCGAATCTAGGTGTATTTTGCTCTGTTATATGCATGTTAGAATTGCCTGCCTCATCAGCATTTCCTTGGTGTTACTTTGACATCATTTATTACATTGAACTCCTTAGAAAATAAGGCTTTGTATGCATCATCTGGCAGCATCGTTTCTTGCTTTCAAGTTTCCTTTTTGTGCTGATTTGCTACTTTCAGATTATTTCTTGCTGCGGGCATTTCAGAGCCCCAGTCCTCAAATTCTTGTGCCTCCGCCCTGCGCAAATTTTGTGAAGATGCTTCTACAGTTATTTATGAACCTGCAAATCTGGAAGTTTTGATGTGGATAGGAGAGGTACTGCTCTTGTTTTTGCACTTGTGGATTTTTTTTATGCTAAACTAATATGTCTTGACGGATTTAGTGTTTCCACGTCTTGGATGAGATGCAAGTCTACAGCCACGGTTTCTATTAAAGTGAAATTTAAGTCTAACAATTTGAAAAGTGCTTTAGTTGCCTATGCATGTGTAAACATGTTTGAATCATAGTACTCAAGACATTCCTGATTGATACATTGTATGAAATTTCTTTCTGAATGTCCTACAATGCTGCTATCAAAACTCTCTTATTTTGTTATGGCATTCCTCTTTCTGCAAGTCCCGTAAACTGCATGTTTCCTTGATCTGCAATTTCCAGAACGACTAAAACAGAGAGCCGATGTGAAATAGTAGGATGGTAGCATCTCAGTGTTTTCCTTGGCCTTGCAGTTCATGGTACCACTTGAAAAACAAACATTAAATGCCCCCCTCTCCTAAAAGAAAAGGGAAACATTGTAGTCCCCTCCCTAGAAAAAACACAAACAAAGTTTCATCCTTGTGATCAGTAAATCTTTAAACACCAGCATTGCTATTGATACTAGAAATGCTATTGATTGTTTTGTAGCTTGTGGTTATGGCGTTAAGGACTCAAACACACAGCATTTCTATTTGACCACTGCATATCTCTACCTCTCATACACGGTGATCTGGTAATGTCATTATTTTATTTGTCAGGCTTTGGAGAAGAGGCAATTACCTTTGGAAGATGAGGAGGAGGTAGTTAGCGCAATAAGTATGATCCTTGGTTCTGTAACAAACAAAGAGCTAAAGAACAGCCTGTTGGCTAGGCTGCTTTCTTCTTGCTATGAAGCTATAGGGAAACTGGTAAGCTCTCAAGATTCTCTTGCATGTCTAGTTGTCATATTTATTTTACCTCTTGCAACAGCCATGTTATCCTTGTCTTTAAACTTCTAGCTATCAGCTTTCTTTGTATTATCTTGTGTTCATATGGTTGTGCTTCTAGCTCCTAGTCATTTTCTTTGCCAAATGATCTAAAGCGAAGCATTTTCCTGTTTTAGTTCCATACCTTTTGCTTTTAAAATACAACTGATTCTAAAAGAGCTCCTTTTCCCCTTCAGTAAGTGACATGAAGTCTAGGGAGCAAGTTGGAGTTTAGGTTTTGGCATCCTTTCTTCAATATAGGGCATAGCTATGTTAGTCTTCTAGTATAATTTTTCTTTAGAAGCATTTGAAGTGTGCCCGCATTATCATTTGGTAAAGGAAGGAATTTACATAGCATGGCAAGGCAGATTGTAAGTGAGACACGATTTCACAAGCTTTATATTTGAACCTTGGTTACATTTGCTTTCCAGATGACATTTCAGTAGCTTCTTTTTGATAGATTCTCATTGCACCTGTAGTGGGAGTAGACGAAAGATAAAATAGATTCTTATGATTTCCTACCTTTGGAAGCAGGACAGTGTACACACTTGATAATCCTCTATGAGGCTGTTCAGTTGCTGTGGTTGATTTTTTTTTTTCTGGCTAAGATTTAATGTCTAATAGAGGGAGCATTGTCAAATGTGTCAGCAGGTCATAGAAGGATGGTAGGCTTCCATGTAGTTTAGAGAATAATGGGATCCTGTTTGTTTCAGTTTGCTTATCTTTAATTAGTTGAGTTGAGACCATTACAAAAAGACCTGCTTTCCATGCCTTTTTACCAATGCATGTTTCATATTCCATGGCGTGTGTTAATCTCAAACAGTATTCAATAGCTTACTGTTCTTTCAGGTTAATGAAGGGAGCAGCGATTCATTCAGACAAAATCCAGCTGCTTATACGCAAATTTTGAACTCAGCAGCAAGAGGGTTATACAGGTATACTATTGAGACAGCTGAGATTTGTCATTGTGTATATGTGCAATTTTTAACTTGTGCAATCATGTGTTCATTGAGGACAAGACTTGATACTTTTCATCTCAGCTTTTTGTGGAAAGGGAATGGATTCCTTTGATTTTATCTAAAAAAAATTCCTTGTAGAAATACAAGAAAAATAGTTGAGCTCCTTTCTCTGAGCATCACAAGCTTGCTGTACTATGAAAGTCCTGCCCCAAACCTAGTTGAGTAATCCTAGTTCTTTTATATTTTCTGTTTCCCTTCTGAACAGGTGGCAGTGCTTCGGGTTTTATCTTATTTGTTTGTGCAAGAAGAATGAAACTTAAAAGTGTTCTTCCTGTCCGAATTTGTGTAATTGGACTCCTTTACAAGAGCATCGCACATGTACTCTGGAAAGACTATAAACTGAAAGTCCAATGCCTTCTTTTAAGTATCAACTCTTTTTTCATTTTTTGATTGATTGGAACCTCACCATTGGTATGCATGCCCACCTTATATGTTTATTATTTGGCTATGGCTTTGATGTTTAATTGTTTAATTTACAGGATGGGAACTGTATTTAGTCATCTTGTAATGCCTCATCCTAGCGGTCCTGCTGCTGATGATCCTATATTTGGTCTGCTAAGCACCTTTTGGCCCATGTTAGAGAAACTACTTAGGTCTGAACACATGGAGAATAGTAATTTATCTACCGCAGCTTGCCGAGCTCTTTCACTGGCAATTCAGTCGAGTGGTAATTGGAGGGTGTTCTTTTTGTTTTTTTCCCATCCTTTTGTTAGTTTTATGTCTACATAGTTCATTTACTTTGTTTATCTGATGAGGAACCATATAATTTAAAAGCCATGACTGGAGTTGCATATTGCAGGGCAGCACTTTGCTTTGCTATTGCCCAGTGTACTAGATTGCCTATCAACCAATTTTTTGTCATTCCAGAGTCATGAATGGTATATCAGAACAGGTATTTTCAATTATATATGCACGTGCTTGCATTTACAGCATAGTGGAAATACTATCTTATAATTCAGGTCTGAATAATTTGGTGAAAAGCCACTTTTCATGATTCTTGATGACACAAACAGACGTGAATTCTATGACTTAAAAGTTGTATTTCATTACATTCATATCCATGTGTCTATTCATGCCATCTTTAAAAACAATGTTGTGATGCTCAGCATCACTCTAATTGTTTTTTTTTTTTTTTTTTCTTTTCAGTATGAATTATTTAAACTTGTATGGTAAAAGGTTACATCAATTACAAATTGTAGTCAGCATTGTTTATTATTATACACCTTTGTATATGATTCATTTATTTTCCACATGTTTACTTATCTTCTGTTTCTAATGTTTTTTTTTTTTTTTTTTGTAACGGGGGAAGCTTCTGTTGTCATTGAAGAATTCAGTCATAAAGAGGAATTTGGACCTTTGTTTGTTATTACTTTTGAAAGATTTACACAAGCAACATCAGTTATGGGTCTTAATTCTTCATATATATGTGACCAAGAGCCTGATTTAGTGGAGGCTTACACAAATTTTGCTTCCACTGTGGTGCGTGGTACTCATAAGGTTTGGTATACTGTTCTGGTCATTTTTTCTCTTTTTTCCTCTTGCCTTTGATTATGGAAAATATGAAGCAACCTCATTAAATAGAACTTTCAAGGGTAATAATCTTCATCTCTTGGATTTCATATCATAGCATCTATACCTGGACTGAGCATATCCAAGTAGATGAATTTGTTCTTCAGAGGTTTATTGATACTTAACTACTTCAAGCTAATAGTTTTGAATGACTTGTTCAGCTGTATGATATATTTCAGGAAGTATTAGCTGCATCTGGTTCTCTCCTTGACGTTTCCTTTCAAAAGGCAGCTATATGCTGCACTGCTATGCATCGAGGAGCGGCGCTGGCAGCAATGTCATATTTGTCATGTAAGTATAGCAATCCTGCAGTGCTGAGGTCTTCCAGTTTGAATGCTTGATAATCTCTTGATGGTTTCTTACTTCTTGTGAGGCTAATATGGAATGCATAGAAAAACATGTAGAGCTTCAATGTTGTTAACCAAAAGAAATAAAATTTCAAGAAAGATGAACCTGGAAAATGAGACACTTTGAAGGGTAGAGGGACTGTTAATTTTCGTGTTAACACCTAATTGAGTTGCTACAGGGTTAAAAAAACAGTGTTGAAATTTTACAAAGTGTTATTGCTAAGTGTATTTCTTTCCGAAGAAATAGTTGTTAATGGTGTAAGAACCATTAAGAGTGTGAATGTTGGAGTTGTTTTGTTGTACAAATTTGAAGGGTTTAAATTCATGGTGTAAAAGTTTAGAGATGCTGTAGAGAGGCTATCATGTTATGATAGTAGCGTGGTTCAATGGTCACGAGTGGTGGTGGTGGTAGCCTTAATCCTTTTAGCAGCTGTTAGTCAATTTGTATCTAGTTGAACACTAACTCTTATTGTCTCCCTTAACATTTAATTCTTAAGGGTTAAGCATGGGTGGTTAAGAATTGGTCTAGGATATAGGGAGGTCTTAAGGTTCAAGTCTTAACCTTAGATAGTGTGTTAAAGTACAACACTTTTGCCACCAAGTATGGGGCCTCTTTCCATTAAATACTAAATGGGTCAATAAACACAAGAGCTGACATGACTCGTTCCAAGTAGTGGATACTAGTTGTGCACTCGAATGGATCAAGAAATACCCTGCTACTTGTGGGTATATATGTGTGTGTACCTGTGCATATAATACGTATATAACACATGATTCTCAACCCTGGAGTTGAACCAAATATGGTCAGTAACAAACAAGTTTGCTATCATTCAATCCATTTTAATCAACCCCATTTAACACCCTCCCACAACCAAATTTTTGATGATTTATAAAACAATTACATACGATTAGATATGCTTAGGTGTTTGAACCTGTAGATCTAAATTATAATCATCATAATGAATTAATATTGTGAAGAAGCTATTACTAGGCCACTTCCTTAAAAGAAAAAAACAAAGTGAAAAGGTAGAATAATCCACCCTCGAAGAAACAAATTGTTAACATGAAAGATCTGTCCAATCATGCCTGGTTTCTGCTAATGAAGCTTTGTGAAAGTCAACAAGACTCTAAGGAACCCAGAACAACCAATCTATCCCAAGGAATTGCCAAACAAAAGTTGATTTTATGAAAAATCCTTTGGCACGTGCAGCTTCAGAGTGTTCTGATCTATACATGTTGCCTGTTCAACTATCTTATGCCTTTTGTGTTATTCATAATTGTAAATTTGCTTACTTTTGGACAGTCAATTATGTTATAAGCTTGTACTTCAACTTTATTTAGGTCACTTTTCTATTATCACGTGTCTGATAATTTTCCCAATCTGTTAAGTACTGGTTGTTCAAACATAGTCAAAAACTAAATCTCCTGCAAAGTGATAACTTGCAACATAAAATCTTTAATGAGAGCCTGGTCACAAGCTTGGGTGTGCATGTGCGGGCATTCAAGGTTGCCAATGACTTTTTAATACAAGAGAAACATAAATACATTTATTGAACAGCTACTTATGTCAGTATTTTTTTTTTTTCAGTTGGTCTCCTCTTAAGTCTTTTTAAAGAAATGATGGTACTCAGATGACCAGCTCTTTGCATCTAATTTTTGTTTAGCTTTCTTACACAATAATCCTTCTATAAGAGTTCCCTTTATTTCTTTCTGTGTCTATCTTAAAGTTGTTGTTTTTTTTTTTTTTTCATATTTTGAGTTAATTTATTTTTATCTATATGAATAATTTTTCTCAACCCTTCAATCTCCTGTGGATATATTATTTCTCAATAGGCTTCTTGGAAGTTGGCCTAATCTCTTTGTTGGAATCCAAGAATTGTATTCTCGAGGGGTCATACAGTGCCATATCAATTCAGGTCATATCTCGTAATGGCGAGGGACTTGTATCAAATTTAGTGTATGCTTTGCTCGGCGTTTCAGCAATGTCACGGGTAAGTTTCATTGTTACTCAATATAAATCATAAATGTAATTTCGTTATGGGTCATGGGCGTGAGTGCATGATGTAGTTAAGTTAGACGCTTCAATCTTCTTTTTGGTTAAAATGCTATATGATGGTATTTTCGGTCCTTCCTTCTGAATAAGTCTTGGCTTATTTTTCTTTTAAGGGTATGTCATTATTGACCGCTAAACTAAGCAAACTCATGGTGCTATTTCTCCTTGCTATCAATAGTATTGTATAATTGTCTATTGAAATAGCAGTAAAAAATTGAAAAGGATTTTAACTGGAACATAAATTCATCAGAATTTGCTTTAGAAATAGAATTTGCACTCTTATTTATTTCCCTAATTCAAAATAAATCCTTGTCTAATTATCATGTTGAACAACCTGTGAGTAAAAGTGTTCTTGAATATTTTGTTTTATTCTCCGAAGCATAACACATATAGAATCATTGGTTTTCTTAGATTGAAATAATTGAAAATAGAGAAAGAAGAAGAGGAAAGAGATAGGAACAGAAGAGAAGTATAAAAATGATAGAAGTGCTGTCTTACTCTTTTAGACACACCCACCCACCCACCCACACACACACACACACACACACACATATAGTATGTAGACAATTACATAAATACCTTGACAAGAAGAATGTAATATTTGGATAACGTAATCTAACTACTCTTTATTGGTAGTTGGTATGTTTGGCATGCTGGATTGGGTTGGACGAGAGGCTAGATTGGACAAGTTTTGTTAGTGTCCTTCGTTTGGTTTAAACTAGCATGGACTAGATAACTATTCTGTTTTATGTTTGGTAAGAATAGGGTTTAGACAATAACATGTTGTGATGACAACAATGTTTTTGTGCTGTTTCATGCAATATTATTATAAATATTTGGATTAAAAAAAAACTACTTATCTATTCTTTGTAAATTATTAAATTTATTTTTTTGAAGTATTATTTTATTTTATTTATCTTGTGCTATCCGAGTTTTAAAAACAAAAGCAATTAATTATTTTTTCCATTAGTTTCATAAATAAAATGTCGGATTTCAAAAGCCCAAGTCATAGATTGAAGAGTACTCTTGGATTTAAAGGAAATGGGTATAGGTATTTTGGGAAGGATGTCTAAGATAATATTGTCATATGAATGGGACAGGTTTTGTCGAATTAACTTGAAACAAAAAGGGCGCCTCTTGCCCATATACTGTCTTGTGTCATTCTTAACCGAACACTCTCAAACTCATTTATCTTGTCTTGTTATTTTCCATGTACCAAATGAGCATCTTACACTGCTGTAGCTACAAAGTGACGTGATTTTTCTTAGCATGCCAACTTGTTTTTCAAAATGAAACCTAATAAGCCTGAAATCCGAAGTACATAGAACTGGGTGCTTTCTATCTTGCTTTAGTATAGAAATAAATTAAGCATCAGGAAGGAATTGTTGAAGAAGTTTAAGGGCTAGCAAAATTGGCCTGGGTTCATCTGAACTCCCGTGTAGAGCACTTGAGACCTTTTATTTTCTGTAGCTTGATGTTTTGCTTGTATTATTCCAATACATTTTATGAAAACACATCTAATACCCTTTGCTTGATAGGTTCACAAATGTGCAACAATCTTGCAACAGGTGGCTTCATTTTGCAGTTTAAGTGAGACAACAACTTGGAAGGTTGTTCTGTGTTGGGAGTCTTTGCATGGATGGCTACATTCAGCGGTCTCTCTCTCTCTCTCTCTCTATTGCGTGTGTGAGTTAGGAAAGTTTGAACGTGTAGGAAACAAATTTGTGAGATATACTGATTGTTGATCCATTGGAATATGAAGCGTTCACATTCTAATATAAGAGAGTAATTACTGTAATGTACTGCTGAGTTGCCTATGAACCTTGTTAGATTAGGCTTCTGGATGCTTGTTTCTAGGTTTTCCTTTTGTTTTATTTTTTCCAGTCTTGACATCGTTTGGCCACTGTAATCGCACCAGGTGCAGGCTCTTCCAGTTGAGTATCTAAAGCAGGGGGAAGCTGAAACATTAGTACCAGTTTGGATGGAGGCCCTCGTTGGTGCTGCTTCAGATTATCTTGGGAGCAAGACTTTCAATGGGGAAAAGAATAACTATGGGCATATGCAAGGAAAGGGAGGAAGAGTTTTGAAGCGCTTAATTCGAGAATTCGCTGATAGCCACCGCAACGTCCCCAATTTGACCTAATTCCTGCCCAAAGGCTGACTTATATCAAATATGGCTGATTCAACCTGCAGCTTCAAGAGCTACTGAGCCAATTGCTGCTGTCAGTACACTTGCTTTGAAGCTTGGTGGATCGAGGAGGTCAATGTTTCGAGCAAGGCCCCCGCATCGTAACTATTATTCTTTAGCCTAACCTTCTTCTTTGTACAGTCTTGTCCTAATCCAATTTTGATAGATCTCTTTCATAAGATAGATATATATATTATTTATTAGCTCTTTAGTTTTGCTCTGCATGAGCGGCTGGAGATGAACTTTGTAGAGGATAGATACTTGAGAAAGAAATCAACACTGCCTTTTTTCCCCAGAAACAAATGGTATATTTTACGACTTCTGGGCTAAAAAAGTCATTGTTTGACTTTTACCATCTTGTAGTTTGTTTGGCCTTAGTGTACCTGAATTACTAATTTGCATCATATCCTTCTCTGGTTTGCTTCTAGTGCATTGGATTTGGCCTGTAGGGACAATGATTTTTTTTGTAGATAAGAACGGAGAAAAAGACTTCGAGACAAATGAAGAGAAACTAATTAAACAATGAGGTTCGATATGATCTAGAGCCCAAAAAAGAAAGAACAATTTGCATTGATGAATTTGCAGAACAAAGATCTCACTAATTGATCACCTCAGAATGGAATGTACCCCTTTATTACATATGTCCGACGGAGACTTCTTCTCTAGGTTGAATCGAATTTTTTTAACATAAAAAACAATATCTAATTCACATGGATTTTTTTGACATTGTTATTAAATTTAACATAATATATTAAACTTGAAAATTATTGATTGATTCTTTATTTAGCTTAGATTTTAAATTAAATTGTATTGAAGTTGTCTAGATATGATCTTGTCGATTTGATATTTAAAAAAATCAAAAATAATTCAGGTTAACCTACCAAACTCGTGATCATAAATTATGAAAGGTTCACTTAATTAATTTATTTTATTATATGATCATATTTTTTAACTTATTCAAAATCAATTAAATATATAAAATTGAAAAAAATATAAAAATTCATTCTTCATTCAATATCTAATATTAAATAATAAAATTTTTTAAAAATAGAATCAAAAGACCAAAACAATCTCAAAGAGAGAAAAAGCTTATTGGTGTGGGCCTGAGTCAGACCCAACACATCTAGGCCTATTTTTTTCTTCTTTTCTTATCTTTATTTTTTTTTTTGAAAAAAAAGAGTGACAAATTAGGTTTCTTGGTTGAGAATCTTATTCTCAACCCATTTTTATCCAACAACACTTATTAAACACCATACAAATCATCTTAAATTATTTAACAACTCCAAAACACCCAAAACACAACATAAAAATGAAAATCAATAGAATAAAAAAAAATTCAAAATGGAACCCGATCTTTTTTAGGCATGTTTATAAACAAAACCAACAACAATCGAACTCCTCTCGTCAATGGAATTCTTTGACACAAAGAATGATAAGTTTAGTCGTCGAAAAGTGGTCAAACCAACTATTTTTTCTCTCCTCATTGTTTTAGACGAGTTTCTTTCACCTTACTACTCTTGGATCAAAAAATAGAGAATAAATTTTTGGATCAAAATAAAAATTATCACTGATATGAGATTAGCTATATATTTTCTTCGTGTTTTATATTTTAGTCTCGTAACTTTCAACTTTGTATTTTTATCATAATTTCAAGCATTTTTTTTCTAATTAGGTTATAAAAGGATTTAATTGAAAGAAATATATTTTTTTAAAATCCAACTATTCAAGTTTTCATATGAATAGTCAAACTAACCTCATATGCTTTAGTTATCTTGTTAATTTTTCTTTAGCTCATGGCAACATCTCGTTGAATGCTGCTGCCTCAGCCCCATCAACATTCTCACTAGGTGGTGACTTGAATCATTTTCTACTTTAGTTGGCTTACCATAATTTAATTTTTTTCCTACTGCAGTTCCAAATTATGTAAATTTCTACTAGTGTTATAAAAATAGGTTTAGCTTGATACGTCAATTCAGTAACTTACCAATGAAGGACTTGATTTTACCTAAGTTTTAATTTAAACTAGATAGAAGTTAACATAGTCAAACATGGTCAACTCGGGTAAACTTTGATTTGTCTTTTAAAAAAGAAAAATCAAAACAATATTGTCTTAACTTTTCTAAAAAAAAAAACTTGAAATGATACCAATTTGGATTGATTCGAGTCAATCTTGATTAACTCGTCCAATCTATAAACTAGACCTTGGATCGGGATATGAGTCAAGCTAATCGTAATAACTTTGTTTTCTACAATATTATATGCCACATATTAGTAATGTACTTCATCCATATCTAAGTATCCCAATAGTAAAATATTAGATTAATACTCCACGTTACCCTGTGGGCATGATTAATTTTGTAAACATAAAAAAATATCTAGGTGTTGTTATCGTGTTTTAAATAAGTAAGAAAAACTTGTGATTTGAGTAATAGACCCAACTAAGTTCAATAAGTTAGTTTCATTTAATTATATAATAAAAAACAGCAATGACAATAAAATAAATTGAATTAAAAAAAGGTGATCAAAATAACATAAACAAATAAACATTTGTTAATATTCTGAAAAGATATTTGCTAAGACCCCAAAAAGATTTCTATAATCATATTTAATAACAAAATAGAAATTAAATGAAATTTAAAATACATTTCTAATAATAAAAAAAAGGCATATCAACATGATTTTTAATGTTGAAAAAAAAAAGGCATCAAATTAAAAAAAACAACTTGAATCAACCCTAGTTTAAATGGCAAACACATGACTAACTTCATAACAATGGGACAACATCATAGAAAAAAAAAAAAAAAAAGGATAAAAAAAACAGACACGAGTCAACCTAAGCTAGTATACCAAACTTTCTATCTAAGTCTCAAGACTGAGATAATTTCATAAAAATCAAACCAAATAAAATTACGAAGCTTGATTAACAAATCAACTAAATATTAAAGGACGATACCAAAAAGTATTTAATTTAAAAAAACAACCCAAAAAAGACTCATGTCAACTCATGTTTATCTATTAAACTCGCTACCCAGTACATGAGACTGATATAACCCAATAAAAAAAAAATCATGAAGCCTCGTTTCCAATCAAGTTAATCTTTCAAACTCGTTACACTACTTATGAGATCAAGATTGCCTCATAAAAAAAAATCTAGAAAAAATTACAAAGTTCAATCCCCAATCAGTCCAATATTGAAAAATAAAATAATTTTTTTTTTAAAAATAAAAATAATTAAAAGAATAAAGACCAAATATGACATAAAATATAATGACATGGCATCTTGCTATTTTGGAGAGAATCAGAGTGGAAATCAAGGAGAGTAAAAGAGAAAAGAAAGATGAAAAGAAATAAAAGGCTGCTAGAGCCACAACGTTATTTTTTTTGTCAACACGTGTTGCTTCCTAAGAAAGTTCTTGTTAAAGTGCTTTAAACTCCACCAATAATAGCGGTGTTCTGACATTGAATGAAGTTGCATGCCTTGCTAGAGTGCAACATATCCCCTTATACACTGACATGTGGGTTGCATGCCCTATCCAGTTTTTAAGTATCCATTCACTTAGTCTCTCGTACTTATTTTAGTTTTTAATGTGGTTTTTAAAGTCTTAATTATTTTAAATAAATAAAATTTAATTTAATTTTGTCAAACTAAACATTAATTGAGCTTTATATTTTTTTTCTTGGTATTGCAAGATCTCCATATTTAGACAAAAAATAATAATTCAAATCATTAAATTCAATCCAAAAAAAATAAAATTATCTAATACCTGGCCAATGATATTGCCACTATGACATTCCACTCAGACTCAGTAGTTGCAAATTTAACCAACTTTATAAAGTATGAAGTGCTAAGAATGTGCAGTGAAATTACAAAGAGCCTGTTAATGTATATGGATGGAGAATTTGCCAAACACAATTGAATTGGCAAGAACAGAACACAAAACCGAATCAATCCCTCGGCGATACACATCATTTGTCCCTTTTCTCTTGCATTTTGCTGCTGCTGTTGTTGTCGTCAAAGATGGTGACCAAACTAGTTCATGAAAGAAAGTTACACACGCACACTTTTAGTTTATGGTTTGAGATTATTCATTAAAAACTATCATTAGTTGAAAAAGCTAATGACGGGAAAATCCTCTACTTAGATCATATGGGCAACCAAGATCTTTCTTGAGAGTCAATTCTTCTTTAGAGGTGGCTGAATCCACAGACAAGTTTTTCTTCTTTCTCGGACAAAAAACCTTTCCTAGGTATCTTTCTTGATACAAATCGGCGAGGTGGAAATTGAGGGCTGGTGCTGGCAAAGATGTCTTGCATGAGGCGGCGACAGATTTTCTCTACAAGTGGTCAGTCATAAATGTGAGCTTCTTCCAATTTTTCTAAAAGATCTTAAAAAACAAAGGTTGAATAAAAAAATAGTATAAAGAGAGATGAAGGTTGAAAAACAAAAAAGAAATATGGGGATCGGACAAAAGAAAAAAAGGAGGAGGGGTTTAGCATGCACGCGCAAAGGGAAGCCCTAGCCCCTAAGAAACATCTTTGACTAGTCAAGTGAGTAAACTACAGAGTAGTAAGCAAAGCAGCTCATTTCGCCTGCATAGGAAGGGGAGCTCATCTTCTTACAGGTAATTTTCTGAGTTTCAGCTTCTTTTCATCTGCTTTTTATTCTTCTTCTTATTATTAATGTTTTTGTCTGAAAATGGATGTCTTTTTTCTACAAGTAGACAGCACAACACTATGGAAGTAGATCTGGTGATAATTTTCATCTTCCAATCTGTTTTTTTGCATCACTTGTGTGCTTGATTCGTGTCTTGAGAGAGGGTCAAAACTTAGCTTTGACCTTCTTCATGACCTCAGCTCTGGTTTGTTTGATGCCCAAATATTTCATCAAGATGGAGACTTTGCTTTTGGATGGTTTTGGTTCTCTTACTTGCAAATCCTGTTTTTGCTCATCTAAGTGATAAGCCATCGTCTCTGGATGCTGGTGTCATATTTTTCAATAGCAGTAAAGTGTATTGACACCGTTTCCTTTCCTTCTCTTTCTTGTTTCTTTTGTGGTTCTGCTGTATGGAATGTGTGAAATAGGATTTTCTCCACGTGGGTATATTAAGAAACCATGGAGAATTTTTAGTTGATTCGATTTTTCAGCTGACATGACTCTTAGAAGGCTTGCTATGGTTTAAAAAATATTCCTAGTTTTCTCAGTAATTGCTTCGTTATCCAGCAGATCCCTCGCCATCTGATCTTATATTAGATAAAATGCTATTTTTTTTTTCTATGTATTACACTATCTCCACAACTGGAAGTTTGAAGGATGCCTGGTTCTCTTTATTGTCTTCCTTTTATTCAGCAACAAAAAGGACAATATGAAAAACACTCAATAAATTCACCTTTACCTGTAATTTGTCCTCCCTTTATGAGAATATTTACCTCTGCACTATTATTTTTACTTGTTACTTTATCATCCCCTCAAGCTAGGTCTTTCTTCCTGGCCTTAGCTGTGCCAGACACCTCTCTCTTGAAAGGCCTATTGTGAAACATCATTTCTGTATGCTCTTGCATCAATGTATAGTTTAACCAGCAATATTCTTCCTTGTGAAATGGAGATTCAGACATCAACCATCTTATGGGTTTCAATGTGAAGTTTACGTATCCCAGTAAATTTTTTTAGCTTCATTATTTTATTAATGGAAGCTGTAGGTGTAATCATCAGTTAGATCATATTATTACTCAAGGTGCTAGATCCAACTCAACATGTTGCTGTGATAAAGAAATGCATTCTGCTAGAACTTTTTGAACCGTGAAAGTTGTTTGCATATGGTAGCCATGGATATCAAAAGAAATATAAGAGGATGTTTTAAGTGTATGTTTTATGTTTTTTCTCCCCTCTTTCTTTTGGTAGCCATGCAGATGAAAAGTGACATGTGAAATCTATATCTGTTTTTCATTTTCTCACCATTTTTCATTTGTCTATACTGGGAAAGTGACTTACTGGCCTCGTAAGATATGCTAATTTTTTGGGGAATTGCTTCTTGTCTTCATGTAATTTTTAAACACCCAAAGAAGTGCTCAATGTATATTATTTTGTAATCAAAGTGCTTATATGCTAATACTTCACAAGTTGATTTATGAATATGTGTTGGCAAAGTGATCATTCATAACATGAGTGACATTGCATTTTGGAAGATAAATAGGAACGGGTTTTGAGTGTGGATCTTGGAATTGTAATGTTTACTTTCTTGCAAATTCTTGCAAAAATCTGCATGCAGCTTCGTGAGTACAAGCTATCCTGTGTAAAGTTCTCGCCATATAGAAAAGAAAATGCTTCATTCATAGTATAAGAAAATTGATCACAGCAAAATTTAAATAACATTCATTTCGTGTTCTACAAGTATTGTTACAAAAGACTCATTTATGCCTTTTTCCTGATGGACAGTTTATCTTCTTGTTTACGCGGAGTTGGTTTGTATCTATGCAGGGTAACCATCATATAGTTTTTTTCGGCCTATAGTTAATCAACATGGCTGATGGTCATGAATCGGATAAGAATATTGAGATATGGAAAATCAAAAAGTTGATTAAGGCATTGGAGTCTGCAAGGGGTAATGGCACGAGCATGATATCTCTTATAATGCCTCCTCGTGATCAAATATCTCGGGTCACAAAGATGTTGGGTGATGAATTTGGAACTGCTTCAAACATTAAAAGTAGGGTGAACCGCCAGTCTGTCTTGGGTGCCATTACATCTGCTCAGCAGAGGCTGAAGCTTTATAACAAGGTTCCACCGAATGGGCTGGTGCTTTATACGGGAACAATTGTTACTGAAGATGGAAAAGAGAAGAAGGTGACAATTGATTTTGAACCTTTCAAACCTATAAACGCATCATTGTACCTCTGTGACAACAAGTTTCACACAGAAGCACTCAATGAGCTCTTAGAGTCTGATGACAAGTTTGGTTTTATTGTCATGGATGGGAACGGAACCTTATTTGGGACACTGAGTGGAAACACACGAGAAGTGCTCCATAAATTTACCGTTGATTTGCCAAAGAAGCACGGTAGAGGAGGGCAGTCTGCTCTGCGGTTTGCTCGACTTCGGATGGAAAAACGGCACAACTATGTGAGGAAAACTGCAGAGCTTGCCACCCAGTTCTTCATTAATCCTGCTACCAGTCAGCCCAATGTTTCTGGGTTGATACTAGCTGGTTCAGCTGACTTCAAGACTGAGCTCAGCCAGTCAGATATGTTTGACCCACGGCTGCAAGCCAAGATATTGAATGTGGTTGATGTTTCATATGGTGGAGAAAATGGTTTCAACCAAGCTATTGAGCTGTCAGCTGAGATTCTATCAAATGTGAAGTTTATACAGGAAAAACGTTTGATAGGGAAATACTTTGAGGAGATCAGCCAGGATACTGGGAAGTATGTCTTTGGTGTTGATGATACATTGAAGGCTCTGGAAATGGGTGCTGTCGAAATCCTTATCGTGTGGGAAAATCTAGATATCAATAGGTACACGCTGAAAAACAGTGCTACAGGAGAAATTATCATAAAGCACTTGAACAAGGAACAAGAGTCTGATCAGAGTAACTTTCGGGATTCAGCCACTGCTGCAGAGTTGGAGGTTCAGGAGAAGATGCCCTTGCTTGAGTGGTTTGCCAATGAGTACAAGCGATTTGGTTGTACACTTGAATTCGTCACCAATAAATCACAAGAGGGATCGCAGTTTTGCAGGGGGTTTGGTGGAATTGGAGGTATTCTTCGCTACCAGCTTGACATGCGATCATTTGATGAGCTGTCCGACGGAGAAGTTTATGAGGATTCCGATTAGGGATTCATGAGTTGTGTTATCACGGGACTGTGAAAGCTTTTGTCAAGTTCGGTGGGCCTTTGTGACTGGCGGTGCCCGTGATTTGATCAAAACATTACAAGATTTTTCTGCTTAAATAATTGCATATTCAGCTGTTCATCATCAGATATTTTGGATTGTTACGGTTGACCAACAGTTTCCATTTTCTTCTCTTCGTTTCTTTCTTTCCTTCCTTTCCTCTTTGTGATCGTGAATCCTTGCAATGTGTCAAACTATTCCACGGGGATCTCACAATCACGATTTTACCATGGAACGAAAGAATTGTCAAATTGTTTGCTTGCTGTTTCTGTGCAATTAGTGTTGTTGATGGGATGCGGACAGCTGGCCAGCTATGGCATATCATGCAACTTTATGTTAGTTATAGTCTCGTGGCATCTTGCAATTTTGCACCTTTTTGTTTGTCAGATTCCAGTGTTCAGTAGAGGCTTCTCGCTTTTGAGGGCATTTTCCTAGTGATGTTTTGCAGTTTGATAGCCTTTTGTTCTCTCCCCGTGCCGGATTCGGTTAAGTTCGAGGCTTCTTTCTACTGACGGCATTGATCTAGATGCTGCATTCATGGAGTTTGTTACTGATCGTCTGAAGTTTACAATTTCAACGTGTTCCATCAAGTTCATAAAATGAGACGATTCCTTGAAGGAGAAAGGGGGTTGCCTGATGCAGCTATACATGCCAAAACTTTTGCTTCCTAGCGACGGGTGGCTTCCAAAGTGAGCTCCTGAAATTGAATGTTCAGCTGCAGCTTGTGTCGGAAAGAAAATCGGAGCATGCCAAACTTTTCTGCAAGATAGAAACTAAGCCATTGATATTTGATTTTTTTTTTTTTTTTTATTTCCAAACCATTTAAGATAAGGAGGATTGCTAGCTTGTCTGTTTTTGTGTTTTAAAAATAATTTTAAAAAAAAATAAATTTTTTTTTATTTTTTATTAACTTTAAATTAATTTTAGTATTTTCAAATTATTTTAATGTGCTGATGTTAAAAATAAATTTTTTAAAAATAAAAAAATATTATTAACATATATTTTAAAATGAAAAAGTAATTAAAAAACAATCGTAGTTATTGCTAAATAAGCTCAGTTGTGGAGTTCGTGGATTTGGAATTTCAAGTGGAAGAGTACCATCAGTGAGGCCTAGGTTTTGGCATTGCAATGAAGGTTCCGATGAAGTCTTCCATGCAACAATATTTTTAGAGGCAAATTTAAATGGAACGCTGTTAAAACCATGTTTTTGAAGAGTTTATTTTTTATATATATATTCAAATAATTTTGAGCAGTAAATACAACTACCTGTTTATTTTCGCAAGTAGACACTAGAAAACAGTGTGGTTGCCTCAGCCACACCTTCATGACTCGACTGCATATTTATTGCAGTTCCTCTTGTGATTCTCCGACCAGACAACAAATTGGTGCTACTAAAACCATGAAGCGTTTAGGAAAAAATCCTGGCGTTCAAACAAACTTGAGAATGCAATCAGAGGATCAAAAAACTGCTAATTCATACGTTGCATCAGAAAGAAGCAGCCGAAGTTGTACGCATTACATGGACAGACAATAAACAATTGGAATCACTAGTGTACGATGAACATGGCACATTGGCAGAAGCCATGGGAGTTCCCTCGTATAAATGAAATATAAATGAACATGGCACATTGGCAGAAGCCATGGGAGTACCCTCATGTAAATGAAATATAGATACTAGGAACTTTATTGAACTGGAGCAACTGTCATGGTTAATTAGAGTTTGGAGAGAGCCTCTAATATAACTTGCGGCAGTTACCTCCCATGCCGCGAGTTAGGAAATTCAGCAATCAGCAAGTTCTATAAGTTGCTCCACCACTTGTGGTTCAGCAAGTGTGCTGGTGTCTCCGAGTTCATCTAACTGCTTGGAAGCAATTTTCCTCAAAATTCTCCTCATTATCTTTCCACTCCTTGTCTTTGGAAGGCCAGGCGCCCAGTGAATTTTATCAGGCGCTGCAAATGCTCCTATCTGAAAGATGGAACAATAAGGCTCCAGAAAGTGCAGCCATTAGAAAACATGTATTTGTACACAACACCCTCCTTTTATCAATTAAGGATTGTATGGCTTAAAATCACTCCAAATAAGCCAGCCAAACAGATGAAAGGAATCTGATATGTACTAGGCTTGACAAAACTAAACACGTCAGATGAGGGGGTCTCAGACAAGAAACTTTCACCATGTATGCACAAAAGACCTCTTTACATGATTTCAAGGGCCTCCTTTTTTTTGCACAGTAGAGTAGGGTCCAGCATGAACAGGATACTAAATCTAAAAGATGCAACTTTGAAAATGTGAGAAAACACCAAATGTCGAGTGCACTAATGAGCAAGCAATATGTTTGAAAAGCTGGTCAAGCTGCTCTATTGAATACAGACCTGCTTCCGCACTGTGAGTATAAGACTTTTCCGAAGTTCCTCGCTGTAAGGTTCACCCTCCGCAAGGGTAACGAAGGCATAAATCCCCTGTCCTTTAACCTAACAACAGAAAGGTACCAGGGTTTAGAAATACTGCAGAAAGAAATTTTTAACTGTTCTCTCAAAAACATGGGGACATTGCGTACCTCATGCTCAACACCAACCACAGCAGCTTCTGCACATTTTGGATGTGAAACAAGAGCAGATTCAACTTCAGCAGTTCCAATACGATGACCACTGCACATATTATCAGGGTGACAATGAAAAGAATTGCACACTTGCAACCATAGAAGAAATAACACAAATTTCAACTATAGGGAGGGAGGGAGAGGTCACTGTACTTCATTGAAAAGTGTTCAAGTCACTGAATTTATTTAAACTTCGCTGGAATATGTGCAGGAAAAAAAAGAGAAAAGGAAAGGCTTGAGACCCAAAACATACCTCACATTGATGACATCATCAACTCTTCCAGTTAGCCAGTGGTATCCATTTTTGTCCCTGCAACATGGATGTAAGCCATCAGTAGTCTTTTGGCCATTCTTGGATCCCAGATAACAATGGAAACAAAGCTTAAAGGTTAAGCCGTTATGGACACCATCAAAATCCAAAATTAAGTACACATAAAACGGTGCAGATTAAAAAATGGAAATGTGATCAAAATTTTAGAAAACCTGCGACAGCCGTCACCAGTAAAATAATAGCCAGCAAATGGCTTGAAGTACGTGGTTTCATATCGTTCATGATCCCCATAAAGAGTTCGGAATGCACCAGGCCATGAGCTTTTTAAACACAAATACCCATTGCACTCTCCTTCAATCTCAACACCCTTCTCATCAACAATGACAGGCTACAATTGAAACAGAAGAAGATTGATGAAGGGTGGGAAGGCATAGACCAGGGGAAGATATTAAATGAAAAAGGGATAAGATGTTTGATTGCATAAAAACCTGAACACCAAAGAAAGGGAAAGTAGCAGAACCAGGCTTCTGTGGCCAGGCACCTGGTAGTGGAGTAATCTGACAGGCAGCCACAGATACAATTTTTAATATATTCCGATGGTGAAGTTATGATAAAAGACTTCTAGAAAATACAAAGAGAAATAGAAGTTCTGTGAAGTTTCTGGTAGCCATCGACAACAATTATAGTACAATTACAATTGGGAAGTGATGGCATTGCACCAATAGCAAATACAAAGAA
This sequence comes from Populus alba, assembly GCF_005239225.2. Taxonomy (NCBI): domain Eukaryota; kingdom Viridiplantae; phylum Streptophyta; class Magnoliopsida; order Malpighiales; family Salicaceae; genus Populus; species Populus alba. The sequence goes on along the minus strand of NC_133297.1, from coordinate 10,717,305 downwards.
TATACGAAAATACCATGAAACCACCAGTTTCAGTTTGCCACCAAGTGTCAGATATAGGGCACCGTGAGTCTCCAACTACATTGAAAAACCACCTGTAAGAATCAGAAATGCATTAAGAATTCTTTCTAAACTAAAGACCAGTTTCCAGATCAAGAAAAAGTTAATATAGCTAAAAACCTCCATGCACTTGGGTTAATGGGCTCGCCTACACTTCCAAGGACACGTAAGGACTTGCGTGAATAGCGAGTAACATGCTGCATTACCAACAATAGTTGAGATTAACATGTCATTCACAATACTTGCTTGAAGAGCTCCTTTAACCATGCATGTGTGCTCTTGCATGTAAAATCGACAGCATAAATCAAGTTCTTAATCTTACAAAAATAAAAGCACCATAAATATAAACTTAAAAAAAAATGAAACTTCAATAATAATTTGCTAGATAATATAACCAAAGCACCCCCATGATCGTATAAAGTACTGAAGGACAATCCATTCACAGCCACTGAAAATTTCAGATCCTTGTTAATAGAACTAAGAAAAACAAACTATACTAAGAAACAATATATTCTATAACAAATAAAAAATAATGTTGCACGTCCACAATTTCTTTTCAGAACAAACTAAACATGGATATGCACAATAGAAAATAGGAGAAAAAATAAATACACTAGAATAATATAAGATAATGGAGTGGGAATAACACCATCCTACTTTTCATAAACTTTATTAATGCCTTCACTGACAAATTATATGAAATGTAGGGGATATCTTGCCTCGTCACTCTCACGCATCAGGGAGCGCACCAGGGTAGGGGCAGTGTAGAATATTGACACCTTAAATTTGTCAACAATATCCCAGCATCGCCCAGCATCAGGATAAGTTGGAGTCTGCAGGACATGCAGATACATTTTATAAAAATGAAATTTCTACAAATCCAAGAAGGTTACACCATATAACTGGAATTGAAAGCTGATACTGGTAGGGAGAAAGTAGTGTGACCATGTTTAAAGAAACATAGCTTCCACAAGCACCATATTCAGTTAAATTATTAGAATCTTCCACCAAATACAATTTCAGTCAATATTCTACTAACACAATCAATTGTAATTCTGTTTTTTACAATTTTTTTAGAAATTTTGATCTGTGAGGTAATGTATTCACATGAAAAATAGACTTTAAAACACATGCTCAGTTTGCTTTCCTCAATAGAAACCCAGTCCACCCTACCAAGATCGTGAGTTTATATTCAAAATTTTCTGTCATTGAATTTCGAATTGTGAGAAGTTTACACAGATTTACCTATGAAGTTTCTGGGTTGTTAACTCAGTTCTCTGATTAAAAGAAAAAAATATAAATGAGAACTTTCCAGACTGTAAGTTCAAAATAAGTTACCCCTTCAAATACAACAACAGATGCTCCATTAAGCATGGGTCCGTAAGTCACATAGCTATGCCCGGTGATCCAACCACAATCAGCTGTGCACCTAATGCCAAGAAAAAAATCAAAAATAAAAATTGAACAGGTTAAGGAGCCACTTCAAACAGAGAAAGTAAAAGAAACAACAAGACAGGTCGTAGTTTCATGGATACCAGTACACGTCAGATGGTTTGTAATCAAAAGCATACTTGAATGTTGTTGCAGAGTAAACCATGTATCCTCCCGTTGTATGAAGAACTCCCTTGGAAACCATTTATTTTAGAGAAGAAAAGAAACAAGAAGCAAGAAAAGGAGATCCTTGGTCTAACTAAGGAATTTCATTACCTTTGGCTTTCCTGTGCTTCCACTAGTATATAGCAGAAAAAGGGGATCCTCTGCATCAACCCACTCCACCTCACAAGTAGTAGGATACTTGGGGACAAAGTCCTGAAGACGAATCATTTCCATGAAAAAACAACATTGTATGGCCACTCTGCTGACTTTTTTCCTCAATAAAAATATCTCCCTTCATTTTACCATGGGAAAAAAAGAAGAAGAAAACTTTGCATATTCAATTATTTATCAACTGGTGGAGTATAAACTACCCTTTCCTGCTTAAACAGGGGTAGTATACATTGAATCAATCATTCAGCCTCACAGCCATGCTCTATTGATTTATCACGTGTTAAAGTTAAGTGGCAAGTTGAAGTTCTTACATTAGAATAGGAGAAAACTAACCTGCCACCAGACATCTCTTCCCTCCTGCCATTTAGTGCCTTCCCTCTTCAAGGCAGTTTGGTTTTCATAAGTTAGGCATACATCTGTTGAGTTGAAAAAAGAAGGAAAGAAAGAATATTGTGAGAAGTATGACCTTCTATTCAGTTTGGAACGCACAAAAAGTGAAGTTTCTCATGATATAACACATATATTACAGTAACCAAAATTGAATTCTCAGAGACACGACCATTAATTAATTTACATACATGCATACCTACAGATATTCCATTTTTTGCAGATTCAGCAAGGGCAGCATCAACAATGTCTTTAAGGTGTATAGCCTTGGCACCTCTTTTGACAGCATTACAAGTAATCACAACTTTTGGTTTGCAGTCTACGATTCTCTGAGCAAGAGATTCAGAAGAAAATCCTGCAAATACAACCTAATGGGGAAAAAAAAGGGTTAGAGGTATTTATTTAGAGAGCAGAATGATGAGAAGAACAAGTCGTAGCAGCTGTACCGAGTGAACAGCACCAATACGGGCACAAGCCAGCATGGCAATGGGGAGCTCCATGAGCATTGGTAAATAAATAACAACAGCATCGCCCTTCTTAACACCAACATCTTTCAAGTAATTTGATAGCTACAGATAAAACAAGATAATACAGAATCAGAAGGACTATAAAATTCAACTTAGGTGACCAACGTACATAGGCTATATCTATATCCTTTCGTTTTTTTTTTTTTTTAAAAAAAGACCTGGCAAACTCTGTCGAGGAGCTGGGAGTAGGTTAAACTGTCTTCAAAACCAGGATCATTGCCTTCCCAGTAAATGGCAATCTTATCAGCATTTCCTGATTCAATATTTCTGTCCAAGCAGTTGTAGCAAATGTTGGTCAAGCCTCCCTTGAACCACTGCGCAATTACAATAAATTACTGCCGTTAATGGGTGTGCAAATAAGTTAACCACACCCTCAATAAAAAAAAAAATTAAGCCTTTCGCACCCACATTTAGCCGAAGCTTCAGATACCCGTGGAGCTATTCGGACTTAGATATGCCACAAGGAACTAGTGACGAGACTCAAATCTGAGACCTCATGGTTGAATGAATTCATATTCATAATAATTACTACAATTAAAATAAATAAATCTCTAAAAACTACATTCAATTGCACAAAAAATTACTCAACTTGGCTATTAATTAATTAGATCACCATATAAATAAGTGTTTGTGTGTGTGTGTGTGTTTGTGTGTGTAAAAGAAAGTAAAAAGGTGGAGATAAAGACGATAAAGACGAAAAAGAAAAACCTGAATACTGATATTGCCTTTGCGAAAGTCAAAATTCTCAGAGCAAGCAGGTTGATCCCATTTCTTTTTCCAATAGAACTGAGAAGCAATATCGGACCAAAAACCAGCCGGATCTTCAACGGACCTTTTGTACATCTCCAAGTACTGTTGAGGAGAGGAAACATGAGCTTGACGAGCGAACTCATCGCTAGGAAAGACAAGATCGTTCTCTTCAGAAGCAAGTGCTTCTCCTAATATAACGGCGTGGAGGGCAGAATTCTGGTCGGCTGGAGACGGCAACTCCAGCATTGATGTCACGTGCCTCAGCTTATTATCCGTCGCCATCCGAGTCCTCCTCTTGTAGTGATAATTATTCCAAATTGAGCAAACACAGGAGGTAGAGATGGAGGTGATTCTTCTGTCTGGTGATTTTTTATTATTCGGAAACAAGAAGGGAACTCGACTTCCAACGAATTTGCTGTTTGACACCGGAGTCTGCATCTCTCCTACTATATAAATAAGATTAATTAATTTGTATTTATGATTCTTTTTTAATAGTCCCCGTAGAGAAGTTACATTTTCCTTTTATTTACTTTATTAAAGTTTAATTAATTTAATATAAATTACTATTCTCTCACGTATGCAGATACGGCTATTTTTTATTTTTCAAAAATATTTTGCAATGATTTCCACGCTTTGACGGCCTGACTTTTTCAAATTGATATCATCATCCTCTTCCTCGTCTACATGCCCAAAAAATAAAAAATCATTTTCCATGAGAAAATTAATTCCAAAAATTAACAGCGAAAATAAAAAATTGCGTAGCGATGAAAAGGGCGGGGTTTGGTTTTGTACCGGGTTGGGGTTGAAGAGAGTGAGGATATCAGAGAAAAAACAAATGACACCATGAATGGAAGCTGGACTTACCTTGATAAACAAAAACAAAATCGTGTTTGAGATCTTAAATCCAGGGATTCTGAGCCACCTTCCGAAGGATATTTTGCTGATGTATTTATATTTTCGTTGACCCACGCCACGTCCACCTTCACATGCCCAGCTAGCTGGTAGCAGTAGCCTTTACTATTTTGGTAGTGGTGGTGATGATGCTTGTTGTAGAAGAGGAGAAGAACTCATGGGGTGGTTTTGAAGATGGAGGAGACGGATTGGGACTATGGGAGTTATCTATCTTTCACACGTTTCGTTTTCAACGATAACTTTTCTTTTTTTGTCGCTATTCTATTTGCCTGCCTGTGGTGGTGCCTTCTGGTCGTGGGTACTAGCATCCAAGCTTTATTTACTGTTCCGAGTCTTAAAATCAATTCAATCTGAAATTTCTTCAGTAGTAATTTGGAAAATGTTTTCAAAAATAGCTAAATGCAATGCTTGCGTTGATCTTAAATTGCTCAATCCTAGCTACCTGGATATGGATATGCTGTCATTTGATCAATTCCTTGTGGGTCTGCGTTGTGCTGTGAATTGAAGCAGAAGAAAGAGACATATCAAGAGATTCTCGGGATTCTCAGCCCAGGTTTAAGAGAGATTACGCTACTACTTTGCTACTACTATTAACTTAAAATAAAATCTAACTAGAACGCGTCGGGTCAATACTGTACAGCCAGCACAGTTCATCTTTTTATAAAAAACGGAGGATGACAATGTTTATTTTTTAACAATTCATTTTGTCACTTGAAATTTTATTTTATGCGATATGATTCTAACTTAATATTAATTATTTTTTATTTTTTAATTAATAGTGAGATAGAAAATATAAACTAAAACAAAAAAATATATTAAATATGGATGGCTTTATAAGTTTTGGGAAATGCACATTTTAATTCTTTAACTTTAAAAATAACACAAGTTATATGATTTTGATGTCTTATTTTTTTAATTTAATTTTCATATAAAATTTTATTTTTGTTACTTTTTAGTTTCTGATTTAGAGAAAAAAAAAAAAGAGAGGTCATCAAATTCCAGCAATAGAAAAAAAAAAATATTGTTAACACTAATTTAGACCACCAAAACAGTTGATATTTGTGTTAAATAGTTCTATTTAATAAGAAGAGTTCAAATTATATGTTTTTTTTTACTTTTAAAATTCTTGAAAAAAAGATCTGAACTCGGTTTTGTTTTTTGGTTTTGAGTTAATTTGGATTTTTTTTGGATGATTTTTTAGTTTTTTATACCATGAAAAGGTTCATCACTCTTCCTAAGGTGTTTTTAGTAAAACATTGGTTGAAAAATGAGTTTTTAAATACAACTTAAGCCATGATTTTTCAGCACCACAACGCCCAAAACTTGGATAAATTAAACAACAAGTCATTTGATATTTTTTTAAAAAATTGAGACATTCAACATGTCATCATGTTTGGTTGTAACAAAAAAAAATATAAGGGTCCAGTCTTGCAGCCCTACCAGGACGGGGCCACTTATGGGTCCTGACGAAATGGTTCAAGCTCATCAATGCATGCCCTTTGATTTTTTTTAATTAATTTTTTTAATTTTTTTTTTTAATATTTAGATTACTAACCCTTCTATCTTTTATTTTGTTTAGAGAGCATATTTTAAATGACAATTAATTTTTTGTCATGCATTTAAAAATTTAAAAGAGTTTTTCTTATTTATTTATAATTTTTTTATATTTTATATAGATAAATTTTATTTTTAAAAATAAAAAATATATATTTTAGGATAATATTTTTAATATATGCAATCTTACATATTATTTTTAAGTATTATTTATTTATTAATATATATATATAATTTTAATTTATTTGATTACATGTATGAAGAAATTTTTTAATTATAAAAATATGTTGAAAAAACTTAAGAAAATATTTAACCCGCGAGAAGCACGGGTCGGGTATCTAGTATGTCTGCCCCACCCATCCATGTGGTTTTGGAGGACAAGAATGGAGATTACGAGGATGAGTCCACTGTAGCAGAGCGGGGAGGGGCGTGCACTTTTTTCGTTTTTTACCGTGAGTTTTTTGGTCCCCGTTTTGTTTACCGCTGTTGGTAGTTGGTACCCATACTTAGCCATGGTTCGCTGGTGGTGAATGTAACGCCATACCACCAGACCCAGGAACATTGGCGCTTCACCGGACCATTTCTACCATAAATTTTTGGTCCCCGTTCTATTTGCCACCTGTTGGTTGCTGGTCTTGTAGGTCTGGTGGTTTGGCGTTCCATTCACCACCAGGGAACCATGGTTCATCTTCTGGTTCCAGAAAAAAAACAAGAAACAAAGTTGGTACTCAAAAAGCCATGTTTAGTGCCTCTTAAAAGTTATCGCAAGTTTTAATTTTAATTGAGAAAAATTAGTAGATAAACTACGAAAAGAATTAGCATATTTCTTTCAGATATGCGAATTTTATTATTCAGTTACTGAAAATTCAGTTATAATAAACATTCAATACTTTAATTTTCGTAATTATTACTTACGATTTTGGGGGTGATTTATTGAGTTTTTGGTGATTATGGATTCGCTTTTAATAATGTCTTTAGGATATTTTCTAGGTGTTTTGAACCAAAATTAGTTGAAAATGAGTTTTTTGTGTAAAAAAACAAAGAATCCAGTTTTTCTCTAACCCACACAATGGTGGATTCTGTTTTGAAAAAAATAATGCATTATCTATGTGTATTTTTTCAAATAAATTTCGGGTTTGTGTTTTAATTAGATTGTGAATATTTTTAAATGATATTGAACGTGTTTAATTTTTAAAGAGGCATGTATAATTCATTTTTGTTTTTTTTCTTAATTTTATATAGATTACATTTGTTTTTTTAATATTGATTGTTTTATAAGATTTTTAATACATATAGTCTTACATCATTTTTTTTTTAATTTTTATTCAATAAATTTTATATGTGTGTCTGTTTCTATTATAAATTTTATGTTTTTTTTCTATAGCAAATTTATTTTGACAGAGGAACTCGTTAAATAAAATTAGGTAAATTGCTCATATTGCAATGTTAGATATTTTGATCTTTATTTTTCACTTGGTTTTCTTAATTTTATTTTTGTATTATTGTTAATGATTTTTTTTATTTCTTTGATTAATAGTTTATTTATTTATTAAATTAGATGCGTTGATAAGATTTTTTATTTATATCTAGAAGAATGACTTCGTATAAAAATCTTAAATGACATGAACTTGAAATAATTTTAATTTTTGAGTTAATTCACTTCACATTACCTACAAGTCAAACACTACTTTAAATTAAAAAAAATATATGCAAGTGGATTGGAGAAACAATATAGAGTTAAAGTTTATTTGTTTTTATAGCACCGCCGTGTATTTCAAAAATAACAATATTTTTATTTTAAAATATTTTTGGATTATTTTAATATGTTAATATAAAATATAAATTAAAAATTATTATCTAAATATATTTTAAAATGAAATATACTTTTAAAAACAATTATTATTACAATACTAAACACTATTTTAAACCATGTTTGTTCATAAAACCCACAATTTCCACTAAAAAACAAATCTTGATTGAACAATCAATGAAAATATATTCCTCACCAATTATAAATTATATATAGTAATAGTCCGGGGGGAGAAATTTTTCCATTGATTATAAACTCATGACATATAACTAGAAAATATCAATAGATTAATCTACTTCAATTTTTTTTATAATAACGTACAAAGTCTACGTATACGTGTTTCCATCTCAAAATCATCATCGAAGGGCCAACTCAAAATTGCATTGACAACAATTATTATAATTATAAGTACAATTAAAACGCGTGGTGGTAAAAATAGACCATTTCATGACCCTTTCATGTCCATCACAATTCGACTCAAAACAATTGCAGCCATTGATTTTCTTCTTCAAAGCTCCACTAATATCACCAAAGCTTGCAATTTCTGTAAGACCACCATCCTTTTCTCCCGCCAATCTCTCTTTAAAAGTGTTTAGGAGTACGTTTTAACATGTTTTTTTTTTTTAAAAAAAAATTTAAATTTATTTTTGCTTTATATCATGTTTTTTAAATATTTAAATTGTTTTGATATGCTATTATCAAAAATATTTTTTAAAAAAATAAAAATAATATTTTTTTATATTTTTTTAAATAAAATACTTTAAAAAATAATTATCATCATCCTTGCAAGCACTATCTTAATACATTATTTCCCATAGATTTTCAACAACTTTTCTTTCTTTTGATTTTCTCGAACAATCTTGTCATGGCTTTGCGAGAGGAAAAAAATAATAAGTAAAACTTCTTTTTTATTATTTTTCTCTCACTTAATGACGTACCCATTTGTGATTGATGACTAATATGTTATGAAATGATGGTGATGGGAGGATTTGATATTCTTCCCCTGTTACCTTTTATGAATTCTGCTTAATTCGGGACAAAATATTATACTTTGCATTTTTGACGTTTCTCTTGTCAAATATGGTGTTTTTAGGTTTGATTTTTTTTTTTTATATATATATAAAAAGAGATAATTATGAAAAATCTCTCATGGTTTGACTGCATTATCACTTTTGATGTACTTTTTTTAAAAAAATACATTTTATATTATGGGTTTGCATATTAAAAAACAACTTACATTACTAACCTTGTACACAAAAAAATAAAATAAAAAATTTAAATATTTACAGGCTTACCATTATATTCAATTTAATTTTTAAAAAACCCTGAAAGCCTTTGATTTTTACCCTAAAGTTAAAAAGAGAGATTCAAGAAACAAATGACATCCAAAATGGTATTAAAGAGAACTTTTATCAAACGTATTGTGGACAGATTTATGATCAAATTCAGAAAGAAATTGAAGAAATAAATCTACGAGGATCAAGAGCTATAACAACAACACAAATCTAACAAAACTATGTGAAATTAACACAGCTCTATCGTAAAAATGAATGAAAAGGTTAGTTTAACAGGGCAACTCGGATATCAAATACGAACCCAATCCGACAAAAGTCTCTATAAGCTTTGGGTTGACTCGATCTAGCTCCTCTCCTTTGAATATGCGTACATACACTCTCTCCTCATTAGTTGAACTAAATTAGCATTGTGTCCCTCTCAACCTGCAAAGAAAACTAAGCCAGCCAAAGAAAAAAAAAATCATATTATGTATATAGTATTTGAGTTGGAGATGATGAAGAAGAAGTGGGTTAAAAAGAGGTTTCAGAGTTAAAAAAAACAACAAAAGATCAGTAGTAGTATTAAACAGAGATTAAGAAGACTTTTAAGGAAATCAATTCAAAGACAGAACAGAGCACCATCAACCTGAATAGCTTAGAGTACACAAATTCTAGTTTTTATTTTTGAAAATAATAATCGTGAATATTATTTTTAATGTTAGAATGTGGTAGTGATAAAATCAAGTAAGAATATAAAAAAAAAAAATTACAGTAAAAAACTAGGTTTGGGTCCTTGGATTTCAGGAAGGAGAAGGGATGAGGATAGTGGTTTTGATTTTTTTTAAAAAAAAAAATCAATGAAAAAAGCTATAACATTTAATTCAATATAAAGTTTTTTAGTCAATAATTGAAAACGAATGCCCATATTATAAATTATTTGAATCATTTTATTAATTTTTTATGTATTTTCAGGTGAAAAAAAAAAAATCTTCACCTCATTTTCAAGCTACGAGGAGACATGAGTGCAGAGCAGCACAGGATTCCCTGGCTATGAGGTGGGGCTCGTGGCGACCCCCATTTGATAACTGCCGTCAACTCCCCGAGTGTTTAGTTTCAACGACGCCGGCGATTAAAACAGGTCACAAAATGAACATTCCGTTCTAGAAGCACAGTTGTCATAGCATTTTAAACTAGAATTGTGGGGCTCCGAGAGAGGAGATCCCCTTAAAAAATTGGCGTATGCCGTTATTTGCGGCGTGCACACGGTATTCTTTAGTAAAAGGCGAAAGAATAATTCGCTCTGTGCTCACCGCGGCTACGTTGGTTTTAAAAGACAGAATGTACTCATTTATATAGCAACTCCTCACGTGTTGGAGTATCTCTTTAGGCGATGTGGGACTTCTCTGTAACGTTGCTAAAAACCTCGTGAGACTTTATGTTTCTTGTGTCACTTCGTTCCATGAGCTTCAATGAATGTTTTTCTTCTTCATGGGTTTTGTACTATCATTTATTTTGGATATCTAATTTTTTGCCAAAAACCTCGTGAGACTTTATGTTTCTTTTTTATTATCATGTGTTTGTTTTTTATTTTATATTAATTGATTTTTTTTAATTTTATCACTATTATTTAATTAAATTTGATTTTTATATCAAATTTGGTATTCATTGTTATGATTTTTTTATATCCTTTCACTAATTAAATTTTAATTTCAATTTCATTCCTAATTATTTAATTTGAAATTTTTTATGTTGATTTTGATCTTTTATTTTTTATCGTTGTTTTATTTAGTTTTGAATTTTTTTTGTTGCATATTTTTTTCCAATTTAATCCGTTGATATTTTTTTAGTTGATGATTTTTCTTCGTTGTTTTTTCCCCTTCTATATAGGTTTAGCCTTGGTCTTATAACCAGTTTTAAACTTTTTATAAAATTAATTAATTTTTAATTTTATCATTTAACATTTAATTTTTTAACCGGTCTTCGTGCTTTTCTTTTCATCTTCTTTTATGTGAGGTTGTCACAATCCCACATTTGCTAGAATTTTTCTCCATTTTTTTTAAATAATTTCTTTTTGTTTGATTGCTAAACTTTTTTTTATTTATATAAAAAACACATTAAAAAAATATGTATTTTCATTACATAGCTATTACAATACTTAAGTCTGATGGTAAACTTTAATTACTTTAATTTTTGTTAAGGAAAAAGGATGAACTCCATGGATTTTAAACATGAATTTTATTAAAACTTTTGAATTGCATTTATTTCAAAGTACTCCGAACAAGATGTATAATTTTATTATATATTATGAAAAGTCATGGTAGAATTTTCAATTTTAAGCCATGTCATGTAATTTAAAATTTATGGACAACTGGAATCGTATGATTAAGAATTTAATTTTAAATTAAAAAAAAAAAGAAGAATGGTTCTATTATGATTAAGAAAGATTTTAGTTTGTTCAAAGGTTAATGACTGACTAAATAAAGGATTTTATTTATACATGAATTTTATTTTATTTTTTTAATTAATAAGTATCCGAGCTAGTTTGTGTATACCTTTACTAATCTCACGGGTTTTAAAATTAACGATATATAAACCTTAATGATCATGAAATTTATGAAACTCATATTAATAACTTCTAGAAAATAAACCTTTATAACTTGACCAATTAAATAAATCTATTTATACAAGAAGTTAATACACAAGTAAATTGCATACACCTGAATATTACAAAATTATACAATCCGCCTTAAAATTCAATAATTTGATAAAACCATCTTCTATATTTAAGTAATTATTAAAACAAAAACTCATTTTTATATCCAAATGCCCTTCATATTTATGAAACCATCCCCTTTAACATTAAGGAATTTCTAAAAACATCAAGAACATTTTAGATATTAAAAAGTGTTTTTATAATATCTTTTTTTTTTATCTTTAATCAAACATAACCTTAAAAAATTATCTGATGGCTAGATAATTTAAGGAGTTCAAATTTTGAGATTAGTATTTAGGGGGCTTGATATATCCTTATTGTGAAAAAAAAATCTTGAACCAATTAGATAACATTTTCTTTCTTTTTTTATATTCAAGAATAGATAAAATTTTCTTTATAAGAGTGACAGTTAATTATTGCTAGTATATTATTATCTCTAACGTCCCAATATGAAGCGAATATTTTGGTTAATTATCATTTTTAATAAATTTTTTTATTAAATAACAGAATTACTTTTATATTTTTAGGGAATTTTACTAAAGACATATCATGTATAGCAGTTTTCCTTCATGCTTTAAGTTTTAAGTTTGCGTTTAGTTACTACCTCAAAACATAAAAAATAGATAAGATATAACAAAAAATAAAGATAAAATCATGTTTAATAGCATGTATAAAACATGATAACCAACTTTATATTTTGTTTAGTTAATGTTACACAAGATAAAATAAAATATCAAAAAAAATTATTTTAATTTTAATATATATTATTGTCAAATTTATATATTAAAAAAATAAATATATATTTTTTATTTTAATTTATATTGAGTGGTGAAATTAATAATTTATAATAAATCTAGTTCTAAAACTTGGATCGATTTGACGGATTAACCCAAGACTTAAAACTTTATTGATCCCAGAGCTCCAACCGATAAATAAATAAATAATTTAAATATTTACATGTTTATTATTATATTCAATTTAATTTCTAAAAAACATTGAAAGTAAAGCTTAAAAGAGAGATTGGAGAAACAAACGACATCTAAAATGGTATTAAAGAGAACTTTTATCAAACATATCATGGACAGATTTGTGGTAAAAAAGAAATGAAAGAAATAAATCTATGAGGATCATAAAAATCTAACAGAACTAGGTGAAATTAACAGAGCTCTATCATAAAAATGGTCGAAAAAGTTAGCTTAACAGGACAACTCGGATATCAAACACAAACTCAATCCACTAAAAATCTCTATAAGCTTTGGGTTGGCTCGATCTTGCTCCTCTCCTCTGAATATGTGTATATACACTCTCTCCTCACTAGCTGAACCAAATTAGTATTGTATCTCTTTCAACCTGCAAAAAACAACTAAGCCAACCAAAGAAAGAAAAAATCACAATATGTATATAGTGTCAAAGAACCATCTTAACCCAATAACTTAAATTGTTAGGTGAGATTCCAAGATATGATTTATATTATTCTCTAACACATCTCCTCAAGTAAAAGTCCTTTGGGCTTGAAATTTGCACAAGTTCACATTACCTTGTACTTGATTTTTATCAAATAAATGAGAAATAGTGAGATTTGAACTCGTAATCGCTTGGTCATAAGGTTCTGATACTATGTTAAAGAATCCATCTTAATCCAATAGCTTAAATTATTAGATGAGAGTTTCAAGATATGATTTATATTATTCTCTAACATGTAGTATTTAAGTTGGAGATGATTAGAAGAAGTGGGTTAAAAAGAGGTTTCATAGTTGAAAAATAAAAGGGCAGTAGTAGTATAAAATAGAGGCTAAGAAGACTTAAAAAGAGACCAATTCAAAAACAGAACAGAGCACCACCAACCTGATCAACTTAGAGTACACAAATTCTAATTTTTATTTTTGAAAATAATGATCGTGAATATTATTTTTAATGTCGAAATGTGGTGGTGGAGGAGCGGTCTCTTCTTCTTCTTCGGGGATATTTAGAAATAAATTTCAACCTATTTTTAATAAAAACTTAATTTTTCCCCCCACTCGATTTAGTTTGGGTCCTTGTATTGAGGATGCTGTTGAGGTGTGAGTGTTGTGATGGGGTGGGGAGGAGGCTGATGGCGGTGGTGGTAAGGTGATGTGTTGTCTGGAAGAGAGAGTAGAAAAAAGGATTTCGGCTGAGGAGAGGAGAGAGGTTATGTTTCTGACAACAGATAAGGACACGCGCATCTTTGTCGCATATAAAGTGTAGTTTTTGAAAAAAATAAAATAAAAAATAAATGTTATCCTGCTAGAAATATTGGATATTCTTAATAGTTTTCCATTTTTTTTTCAATTAAAAAAAAAGGGTGAGATGGAAAATCACGAGGTAGACTTTTTATTATATTTATAGTTACAAATTGACTTTGACCTTTCCTTTACAGACAAATGAAAAGAATCCGATTTCCCTTAATCTCCACACGCTCGATTCATTTCATCACTGCTCCCTCCCTCCCTCCCTCCCTCTCTCTCCCTCCCTCCCCCCCCCCCTTCTGCTGCTGCTGCGGGTTTTTTTTTTTTTGGTTATTTTTTTTTTTCCAGTACAGAAAATGGGAGCTAGCAGCGATCCGAATCAAGACGGGTCGGACGAGCAACAAAAACGATCTGAGATCTACACGTACGAGGCACCATGGCACATCTACGCTATGAACTGGAGCGTCCGCCGTGACAAGAAGTACCGCCTTGCCATAGCCAGCCTCCTAGAACAGTACCCAAACCGGGTCGAGATTGTTCAGCTGGATGACTCCAACGGAGAGATCCGATCCGACCCGAACCTGTCTTTCGAGCACCCTTATCCACCTACGAAGACCATTTTCATTCCAGACAAGGAGTGCCAAAAACCTGACCTCCTCGCAACGTCCAGCGACTTCCTGCGCGTGTGGCGCATAAACGATGAACAGCCGCGCGTGGAGCTCAAAAGCCTGTTAAACGGCAACAAGAACAGCGAGTTTTGCGGGCCTTTGACTTCCTTTGACTGGAACGAGGCGGAGCCTCGGCGAATTGGGACATCCAGCATCGACACGACATGCACCATCTGGGATATCGAGAAGGAGACTGTTGATACACAGTTAATCGCTCACGACAAGGAGGTATACGACATCGCATGGGGTGGTGTTGGGGTTTTCGCTTCGGTTTCAGCCGACGGGTCGGTTAGGGTTTTCGATTTACGGGATAAGGAGCACTCGACGATAATCTACGAGAGTTCGGAGCCCGACACGCCTTTGGTGAGACTAGGTTGGAACAAGCAGGATCCGAGGTACATGGCGACGATCATCATGGACAGTGCTAAGGTTGTGGTGTTGGATATTCGCTTCCCAACTCTTCCAGTGGTGGAATTGCAGAGGCATCATGCTAGTGTTAATGCTGTTGCTTGGGCCCCTCATAGTTCTTGCCACATTTGTACTGCTGGGGATGATTCACAGGCATTGATTTGGGATCTTTCTTCGATGGGTCAGCCTGTTGAGGGTGGATTGGACCCCATTCTTGCTTACACTGCTGGTGCTGAAATCGAGCAGCTTCAGTGGTCGTCTTCGCAGCCTGATTGGGTTGCTATTGCTTTCTCTACCAAGCTTCAAATTCTCAGGGTTTGATCGAATTTGCTAGGCAGGACTTTAGTTTTTCTATGTAGAACCTCCGTTGTGGTAAAATAAAACGAAAAATAAAAACGCTGAAGTTAGTTGTTGCTATCTGACTGTTCTTTTAAAATCTAACTTCTTAATTTTTTTTTTTATACTAGTGGTTTGTGTATCTTAATATTATTCTCGTGTCTTTACCCCTTCGATTTGCAAAAATTAGGAAACTGAACCAGCTCGTTCAATAATCTAAAGAAACTTGGACTAGTAGAGTAGTATAATGGTAATTTGTGGTTCAACTATCAATTGATTGTAGGATATCGATTAGGAAGATGAAGAGAAGTTGTTATATTGAATTTCTGTTCTCTCCTTAGATTTTTGTAGAGGAGGCTCGCAGCTATGGGCTGCTATGCTTTATAGTTTACATGATTTCCTGCATTATGGTCTTTATGTCCCTTCCTCTCTGTTATCTTGTTGTATAAGAGACAAGCTTTTGTGGGATACTACCATTATGATTTATGATTGTAGCTGAGGTCATTCTGAATTGAAGAATTCAAGATTTTCTTTCGTGTGGTAAGATGGAGATTGGTTGCAGTTTCAAATGTAGGAATTATTGCTTGATACTTTGCGCAATGAAGTGATTAAGGACCATACCACAACATAAATTTGGTCTTGCAATGAATTAGGCATTTCAGACTCGTCTTCTGTAACTGGTAAAAGTGCAATTGGGTAATGTATTGGAGGTTTTTCAATGTTGAGCAGTAGCAGCAAGTGTTATCTTCGTATCATCTGATATTGCAAAGCTCGTAAGCTTGCCATTTCTCACTAGTTTAGTGTTCCTCAGTACAGGTGTAGGTTTGGAGATGTTACATTATGTGATTGAGGTATGGGCGGGATATGTTGGTTTTAAATAAGGCTGTATGGATGGTGTGGGAAAATTGTTTTCGGTCAAGGTGGTGGAGCAAATATTTTGTCACTTGCATGATAACATTATGAAGGACGAACTTGGGATAGCATCGATAGCTGGTTAGATGAGTCAAATAAGGTTTGTTGGATATATGCAGGTTAGTCTAGTCAGTTCACTGTTAGAAGGGGACTACAATTATGTTTTTCAGGGCAATGGAAGGTTGTGTTGGCAGCTCTAGAACGGGGTTCATGCAGTTGGCAGCATTCAACTTTGTCACCATCAACATTATATATTGTGCTATTTCTGTTATAGCTGCTGGCAATTGTGGATAATCTTACTCTAAATGATCTCTGTTTTATGTTTTCTTCTAGATTTGTTTTTACATCTACCAAAAGCTCTGTTTCCTCTCATTAATGTCTTGTAGTAAGATAGTGTACAGATCCAAACCAGAGTGCGTGTAACCATGGCTTGACTTTGGCACGCGGATATGAACTGTTGTATATTGTTCGCTGCTCTCTTTCATAATAGACAAATGCAGGAATAGCACTTCTGCCCACCTCTAATGAGTCCATCTTTACTGTTTGCTTGAATAGCTAACCCAGAATATGCCGGCATATTAGATTTTATGGTTGTCTAGCTTGATTTGAATGTAAAATGTCTTCGCAACTCGGTCAAAATCTTTCTATTCTACAGAAGTCCCAAGTGCCAGAATTTGTTCCAAAGGTGGATTAGAGGTGGAAAATGACCACCTTCATTAGTTAGATTTGGTATTTGCTTTTGGGTTATGGGGCACTTAAGCTAAGATGGAATGTTTTAGTGCAACTTTTTCAATAAACAATTGTGGCTTTTGCTCAGCAATAATATTACCGGGAAATTGGGATGCCTCTAGCTGTTGACTATATAAAATCGAAGGGAAATTGGGATGCCTCTAGCTGTTCTCTATATAAAATCGAAGGAATCCTCTATTAGTATTTTTAAAAACCTTGCTGAAAACTTCATACAAAATCCCTGAACAAGTCATCTGTTATACGAATCACTTTTGGTCTCGGCCTTAGAAGAGATTGGGGGCCAGGATTCCTCCAAAATGGTTCCTGGGGGCTAGTGGGAGTGAAGCAGAGCAGAGCTTTGCGAACATCCATGGAGAAAAAACCTGGAACAGAGACGAGCTCAAAGTAGCTGGGAGAAAGTTTCAAGTATTACAGTAATTTGCATAAGAAAAGTTCTATTTGCCTGAAAAGAAGAGAAGAAAAAAAAAAAACACAAAAAGAAGAAAGAAAGAAACTCATTAGACGGACTACAAAAATGCTAGCTAACTATCCCATTCAGTCGAGTCAATGCGAGTGAGCTGGTCACCCCTTTCTGCTGATCTTCAGTGCATGGTGCGGAGGTCTCACATCACATGGCATCCCACAGTATTTTCATCGCTGAAGTAATCCTCAACTCTTACTGTTGGCGTCTGGACTGGTGGTTGAAATACTGGCCTCTCGTAAAGGAAGTATTCCTGACCAAAACCTGTGGGGTTCACAGGAGGAACAGTGTACGGAGGAATGGCATAAAAGGGAAGTGCAATTGCGTAAGGCTCAACCTTGTAACAATATTGATTGTAAGTCCTGAAATTGTCGACTTCTGGACGTGGAGGGACAGGATTTTCACTTTTAACCACTTCAGGAGTGCTAGACTTAACACTGACTTCTGTCTCATTATAGTCCTTTGAAGCTTTATTCTCACCTCCATCCCCACCATTTTTAGTCTCTCTGTTCTTGTCAGTTACCTTGACACATGAATCTGGAGACTTCGTTTGCTCACACTCAGATTTTGACTTGTCTTTCTCTTTTTCAACCAGCATATCCGCTTCTTTCTTTTCTTTTCCCGCATTCTGATTCCCACTACTCCACAGTTCTGCTTGTTTTCCAGTTTTCAAGAGTCTTTTGATTAAAATTTGTGGATTCACATTTCCCAGGACTGTCACCTTGGGATGCAGTGGATCGATTTCGGTCTTTAGAACACCTGAAACCAAAGTTTCATCCAAATTAGCCTGGGAGGGGGGGAAAGACTCTTCACGAAAAATGGACACGAACTTTCTGAGGCACTACTCTTTTCATTACCTTCAACACCTTGCAAGGCCTTCTTAACTTTCCTCTTGCAGCCATCACAGCAGTTGACAGATACCTTGAGCTCAATCTTCTGAAGCGAAGTAAAATGAAACTTGGTTTTAGACCTTCCTTGTTAGCGAGGTATAAATCAAAAACAAAAGAAAGCCGAGGCGATTCTAAGAGTACAAAACTGAAGAAACATGCACGTGGAGATGTTTTCAAGAATTTGAACCTTCAATTCTGCTTCCTTAGCCATGAATCCTGTGCTGACCAAGGCGTGTCACCGGAGTAAAAGCTGGAAGCCTGGGGATATAAACCACCGGAGAGGAACAGAACAAGGATGAGGTTTTTGCCTGTTCTCGTTAAATGTTGAAGCTGTATTTATATGCAACAAGCTGTATCATACCAGGTGGGGTCAACACCAGAATAATGCTGGTGGTTTAATAGCCTTCCCTTTTGTATATTAATATTATATGTCTTTCCTTTGCTGTTGTTCCAACGCAAAAGCACTAAGAGGTAGCTTTCTCTGAAAGCAAAACACATGCAACTTCACCCCTTCTTTGAATGTTCACAGATGCTTTGCTCTCCTGCCATTCCTCTAAACACTCCACGTTACGGTGTAGTGCTTAAGACACTGCTGTAGCTGATGTTGCCGCATAGATATTCTCCGAGGTACGGGTGTTGATTGAGATCTCACACAGCTTAGCTTGGCAGCCATTTTCCCGTCTTTCTTGTATAAAAGACAGGGACTAGTTCAGGACGTGGCATTTGGGAGGACAAGATTGTGTATAACTTTTAATTCGAGGGGGCATTTTGTAGAATTTATTTAAAATCATATGCAACCTCAGGGGGGATTTCGAAAAATCTTCAAAACTTTGGGAGGCCAAGGCCACACCAGACCCATGAAAAAGAATTTCCTCTTGCTAATGTAATTTCTAGATTGTGATTCTTGATGTAGACTCTATCTAATTCATCTTTTAATTTCCTCACTTCGGTGAGCATCATTAACACCTTCTTCCTTTCTTGTGGTTAATTTAATTTTATTTATAGATTTGTACCAGTAAATAAAAATATTTTCACATGACTTATTACTGCACATATAAAATAACTTGTTTTTAATAACTCCTATTTTTGATATCCTGATTGTAGCTCCCCCCACATTTCATGCATTTTATATTTTTGATTTTTAGTCCATTCAAATTGTACCAACTTTGTATGCTATTAACACGTGATAAGATAATGTCATGTTTGTAATAACTTTGTATTGTGGTTGTGTTGATTGTGGAAATTTGGTGAAACTGGAATAGGAGTTTTTGAGATGTTATTTATAAGTTATGATGAAAATTGGTTGGGTTGCTTTATTTGAAAAGGAAATGTAGAATTTTTCCAGGTTTGACATGTTTATTTGATGAAATTTGGTGAAAATAAAAGAGGATATGTTGGGGAGGATGTTGAATTTTTCGCTTGATATTGCATGCTTGAATGTGGTTGGAAATTATTGCTAAATATTGTAATTTATGGCATTTTTATAATTACATGAAAACTAGCAAGGACTCTTTTTTTCAAATAGAGCCAACGAATTTTTTTTTATTAAAATAATTTAGTACTGCTCTAGTAGCATTTTAGTTGTTTTTAACTTTCAGGGGTTGTATAGTTTTTATCACGAATATAATAATACTCTTGTAAATAAATATATATATTTTTATTGATTTTTTTTCCAGTGCTAATTTCTAAGGATATGAAATGTTACCCGTCATCACAAATATATATTTGTTTAGGTATTTTTATAATTTATTGCTTCTAAACTTTATAGTTTAGAAGGAATTAAATCCTGAAGGTTTATTGATTAATTTTTTTTTTTTTTTTTTGTATGTACATGCTCAATAAAAACTTATTTGTGTTTTTGATTATTAATAATTTAAAGATCATTACGACCTTCATGGTTTATACAGCCGATTATATACACTCTTTAAAACAATAATTGTTTTTAGAATTACTTGGCAAATCCATGCTTATTTAGAGTGTGTTTGGTATTGCGGTTGTTGTTATGGTTGTGGTTTTAAAAAAGTTGTTTTATAAAAAAGTACTTTTAGTTGAGGTTGATTTGAAAAAAATATATGTTTGGTTAAAACTGTGATTGAAATTAAAGTTGAACAAAAAAATAGTTTAATGTGTTTAATTAAAAAAATGCTTTTTCAAATTGAGGTTATAAAATAATTAATATATATATATATATATATTAATGATTTTTAATTTAAATATTGTAGATTTAACTACTGTTATTACATCATGAAATAAATAATATTGATATCAAATATTTTTTTTATTATTCCATTAAACTATGTGCAATGTTATTACATACGAAATCTATCCAACAATGACTATATTTTTTATGGTTTCTTAAGCACGTAACAATAAAAACTGAATTTTTTAATTTATGTAGTGTTATTAAATAATAAAGATTGTGATATCTTTATTATTGGAATTGCGATCAAATTCCACAAATGCTACGTCATCATACGATATCTTTTTTAATTTATGCAGTGTAATTAAATAATATTAAATACTAGTTTTTAGAGTAAAACACAATTTTTTTAAAAAAATTTACAATTTCTTTACGTACAAAAGTCATTCGACAGAACTATAGTTTCCATATAGTTTCCATGATTTTTTGAGCGTGCAATAAAATTAGGTAAAATATTATCAGGAATAAAATTGAGATTACAGTACGCGTAAATTTAATTCACCTTAAATTAATTTTAAAAAAACAAAAAAAAATATTGTTCACAATTAACTACATTGGTTTTTCGAGGGAAAAAAAAACTAAACTTTTCTCAATGGTTTTTTCAAAAAAAAAAAAACTGAAACATTGCGACAGTAAAGCATGGCTCCACTGTTTCTAAAAATAACCATGAGAAGCAGCGAAATTCTCCAATCCTGCGGCTAGGTAGCAAAAATTAATGGGCCCTACCAAGCAAAATTAGTTTTGTTTTCTTTACCAAACATTAAAATGTGTGGCTACTGGTAAACCTCATCCGCAGCCACATTACCAAACAGTATCCTAGACTTCTTATCTCCAAGTATTTTAGAAAACCCACAACCTCTTTTATTGGGAGGTAATTGCCATCTTTGGATGGACTGAATTCTAAAAATAATAAAACTTTTGAACTCCTTAAAAAAGAAGAAGAGATATTTATATTGATAAAAAAACTCAATAATTTTTATATATAAAAAAACATATAAACAATGCTCTAAGGATTGATTCAAACGGGGAATATATATATTCAAGTTTTGTTATTGATTTTTCAAGAAGATCATATCTTTAATTTATCAACTCGTGTTTAAAAATACGGTAATAATTATTTTTTTAAAGTGTTTTTTTACTCGGAAATTTATTGAAATATATTTTTTATTTTTTAAAAAAATGTTTTTGACATAAAACATAAAGACAACCCACAAAAATAAAAAATAATCTTAATAAAAAAAAATTAAATCTAAAAAAAATACCATTCCAAACACCTTCTAAAAAAGCTACCTTTGAGCATGAAAAAGATTTAACTTATCTACATATGAAAAAGAGAGAGGCATATGTGCTATTTTAGACCTATCTTGATAGATATGCTCTCCTTGTTTGGATGGATCGTGTAAAATTTGACTGAAAAATATTGTTACCGCCAAGAAAAAAAAAAAGATTTGAAGAAGAACATAAATGTGATTCTGTCGTAGAGTTACGCTCTCTGCTTGATTCGCTTGCCTTTAGCTTTATTTCTTAATCATGGAAGTCATATATATAATCAATCACGAACCTTTAGCAGCGAGGACGGGGAGGGAAAAAAAAAGATTTCAGAGAACGAGGACCGTACACGTGGAATTATTGACCTAAAAAATGAAGCTAGAAAGACCAGGGAACCGATGCAGTCCAAGTTGGGTTTCCAGATAACTGCTGCGTCTGTCGATGAAGTGAATAAATTAATAGAAAGATTTGGAGACCAAGATGATTCCATGTATTTATAGGGCATTGAACATGGCTCTGCTGCTGCTAGCTTTGAATCACATCAATTGTTTCTAGGTTTAACCAGAGCTGGTGAAATGGGCAATTGGCCACCATGAAAATTCGACATGTCTCTCCTCTTCTTTCTTGAAAAATTCGGTGGAGTTTTAAATCCTCACCTCGCCTGTTGCATGAATTGAGATTTTGGACAAAATAAAAATATATTAGCCGATGGAAAAATGTCAATGATGATTTCTATCATGATGGTCATTCCATTAGGAATATAGTCATTGATGGATTCATCAATGAAATTATCATGCTAGACAAATAAATCTACTGGCAATAATCTTATTTATAAATTCACCTGTGATTATGTTATGTTATCGATGAAACTAATCCATCAAAGAATTATAATTATATGTATGTTACTGATGGAATGATGGACTAGTGAAAAATCCATTGACGGACTGGTGATTGTTGGCTCGATCTGGATTGCGGGGTCCTAATGATTGAGACACTACAACACACCCGTATATCCTCGGTTGTAATGTTGAAGACATTGTAAATCTGATTTCTATTAGGTCAACCGGTAAATCTAGCCTCCAACTACAAATCTGGATTGAGTACTAGATGGATCAAATGATTATCCTTGTATCTCTTGTATAATTGAGTGTTATATGTTTCTTGGAAAAAAATCATCAAATATAAAAAAATAACTAAAAAATATGTTCAAATCCTACTTGCCACAAACTTCTTGACTCGGTTATCTATAAGTTACTGCACCTCTTTCTGTTTGCTTTTCTTTTGTTTGCCATCGGTCTTGGATCGTGCCTAAGCATAATAACCTGTAAAAGAAAGATATTGTTGGTTAAATATTTTTATATAATACAACAATTTTAAAAAGAATTATCATATAAAACAAAATCTTACCATTCGTTTTGTAAGTGAAATGAATAGAATGGATCCACCAGTATGTGTGGGTAATGGAAACATAAATCTCTCTGT
The DNA here is from genome assembly GCF_005239225.2 of Populus alba. Classification (NCBI taxonomy): domain Eukaryota; kingdom Viridiplantae; phylum Streptophyta; class Magnoliopsida; order Malpighiales; family Salicaceae; genus Populus; species Populus alba. The sequence continues at coordinate 10,693,972 of NC_133297.1, read as the reverse complement.
TCGGTTCTCTGAACTAAATGATGATCGCCTTAAAAAACGCTCTGACATCACGTGTTGGAGATAAGCATCCCAGATACCCTCCATGATGTGTGGAGGTTTGAAATCTCTCCACATGGACACGTCTTCTCAGCCTGAAAGACTTTTATCTTTTGCATACTTATTTGCTTTTTTCTAGGCATCGTATTAGAAATCATGCAACTCGGCTCATAAAAAAAATTAAATAAGATAACAAAATTTTTTTTAATATTTTTTTAAATATCAAAATTTGAATTCAATGTTACCTAATTAATGACATTGTGATTCTCCCACACTTACCTAGCTACGTCATTGTTACCTAATTAATTGTTTATTTATATATATAGTAACCTTAAACTTTTCGAACCAAGTATAAATCATAGGTTTCCATTGAGAATTTTTGGAAACCTGACTCCATTAAAATAAAGACACTTCCATTAATGATTTCATCTTCGATGTTATCGTGTGAGCAACCTTAACATTTGTAAACCTGAATTTCAATTTATTCATTAACATTAATTATTCAAACTTTATCCATTGTTGTTTAATTTTTTATTGTGCAAGAAAGGAAAACAAACTTACATGTTGTTTATGTCAAAATGGAGGGGGGAAAGGTGTTGTTTTTTATAGAATGAAAAAGAAGAAGAAGAAACAGGAAAAGAGAAGGGGGGGGTCATGATGCTAATTATAACTTCAATATTACTGACAGATTCCCCAATGAAAATTAGTAATGGTAAATTATCATTGGTAATTCCATAAAAAAAATATTGATATATTACATTTGCTGATAAAATTAACAAGGGAATATCTGTCTATTTTTTTTTATTCTTTTAATACTAGTAATTCCCGGTATTCACTGACATAATTTTTTCCAATGGTTATTATTGAAAGCAATGATGTAATTTTTCATTAGTAAATTTTATTTTAATTTATCGATGATATTTTTTTTATGTCAATATTGTCGTTAGTGTTTGACAATTTTTTGGTAGTGAGCTGAAGATACAATTTACTCTGAATTGGAATAATGAAATGATCGCTTTTTCTTTCTTAAACAAAACCAATTAACTTGCTTTGGAGGTGATACGTTCTTTTCTTCATGTTCCATTGATTATAATTAGATTAAGTGGGGACAAGGTAGCCTTTTCATATTTTTAGCTCAATAAAATGACTTAAATACACTTATAAGAATTATATATATATATATATAAACTAGTGTCCAAGGCTTTTTTGTCTTTTTATTTTTTTTAAGCATAACAAAATTACTAAATTACACTTAGGATACAAAAAATTAATTTGATGAACAAAGGGCTTATTCATGTCTTCATTTTGGTTTTTTAATTATAATCAAGTAGATGGAAGGACAATTGATATTTTAATAAATATTACTTTTAAAATTTTTGCGCTCGCTATTGAATGGGAGAAGCATATGCTCTTCAGGCCAAATGCCTCATTTTACAACGGCATTGGAAGTGTCCTGACATCATCTTCATGGTGGTAGTGCGCATGTATAGGGTGGCGTAATGGTTTCGCTCTAATGAACTTTTTTTCCCTCTCCTCCCTCTTTTCTTTATCCTTGCCTCGGGTTTTTTTGCCAATGCTTTAAAAAATTAAATGTGTCATGTCAATTTGCATATGTATTAATTTTGATCCTTATTTTTTTTAATTGCTTATTTGTTTTGTTTTTAATGCTTTTTGAAGTAGATTTTTTTTAAAATTTAATCCATTGTCATTTTATATAATTTAATTTCTTTATCCAATTTATTCCTCATTCTTTTTATTTTTTTTTCTTTCATTTTCTCAATTTATTTTATTTTTCAATATCACCTCTCATTATTTTATTTAATTCATGTCTTATTACTATATTTGCTCCTTATTATTTTGATTATTATTTTTATGAAATTCTTGAGATTTTTTAAGAATATTTAAAATGTATTTTTTTTATAATATTGATAAATATTCATTTTTTTCGATTAGTCATTAATTTTTTATTTTGTTTGTTTTTTCTTGATTATATTATTAAATTAATCGATCATATTGAACTTGTTCCAATTAATGACTTCAATCTCAAACTTTTCTTGTTTATTTAAAAACACTATCACTGGTAAATATCTTTTTTATATTAAAAATTATTGACTCGGCTCACTGCATATCACGTGAGACTCTAGAATTACCTAAACTCCATGAACAACATCTAGAAAACATGTTATAGAGAGATGCCATTAAGAGAGAGAAAAAGTAGGATTAGAGGAGGAAGTTCACATTTAACACCCTCCCTAATTTCAACCTTTTAGCTAGACTATAGAATATTTAAAGGATTTTGAACTATACAATGAAAGTAGACTTTTTCTTATTATTTTATAATTGAGAGGATTAAAGTAAGATAGAACTTTCATTTGCTTCCCTGGAAAAAACTTATAGATACCTAAGCATTTGACCAAGCTTCTGTGCGTACATCTTCTCTCTTAAGTTTCAAGATTTCAATCATTCTCCACTTACGTTATGGTGAAAATAAGACTTGTATTTTTTCGTCACTAAAATTATATTTGTTTTTATTTTATTTTTTTTAAAAAATTATTTTTTTCTTCAAATTAATAATTTTTTGGTGTTTCAAATTATTTTGATATTTTGATGTCAAAAATAATTTTTTAAAAATAAATAAAATATTATTTTAATATATTTCTAAGTAAAGTACTTTGAAGAGTAACCTTAACCACACTCCCAAACAGATCTTAAATAACACAAATAAGCCATGACTTATTCTTCTTTTACTACTACTACTACTACTATTATTATATAAATCCAATATTTGATTTCTTGACCATTAACTATGGCTTCTTTATCATTATTGTCATCATCATTGTTATCATTTTACTTTTATCGTGTAAAATAGAACACAACTTGTTTTTTTATAATATTATCTTTCCCAACACAAACAAATAATAAAAAAATAAATTCAATAATAAGAGACACATTGTTTACAAAAAAAACAAGCTGTTAAATAGTAATTTATGTTTATTCTATGCATCAATATAGCCTATAATATTAAAAATACGAAAAGGTTTTAGAGCATCGAGACTTGATTTTATATTTAAGAAAGAATTTGAGAGTCTGGTAGTAATTACAATTTAAATGACTTTTGCTTGGAAATATAATAAAATAATATATATTTTTTTAAAAAAATAATTTTTAACATCAGCACATGAAAACAATCTAAAAAAAATATATAAAAAATTTAAAAAAAATTTAAATTTTTTTAAAATATAATTTTATCTGCATATTCTCAAACACTGAAAAAACACTTTTTTTTTTTTTTTTCCCCCTAGTGGTGGTGGCATCTGGGTACTACCATTTAGTTAAAGCATCATCCATTTGAATCCATCCAGTTCACTCATCAAGAGCCAAGAGGCCCTATATACAAAACTCTTTCCCCATGATGAACATTCTATTGCAAGCACCAATACGGCCTCGTTTTGGTAGCTTAAAATCAGTGAGAAAAGAGTTGCAGGCTGTTTTATGACAAGAATGAAGGATGCAAGAACTATTTTGGCCCACTTACAAGAAATCAGAGGTTGAGGCCCAAAGATTGGAGCCAGATGCTGCAGAGGCTCTCCACTACGCACAGTACTCATGCAAGTTTTGGAAAATGGAATGGTAGAGATTTGGAGACAGCAACACCAAGCAGAACCACAGCCATACATTCAATGAGAGGCTATCCATAATCTAATCCTCTCTTATTTTTTTCTCGCCTGTCATCTCCCGAGCCACCATCCTCTACTTCTAGCGCTGCTAAACCAACACTAGAACTACTGCTATTTGGAAGAAAATTCCTGCTTCTGTCAGCCTGTTTTATTTCCATAATACCATTATGGCCTCGGCTACCTTTTCTGTAGCCAAACCATCTCTTCAGGTTCATTGCTAGAAACTCCCATGCTTCTTGCACGCTAAGCTTTGTTAACCTTTTCTTATGCTTGGTGTGTTTACTGAATGTTCCTCTGGTTTGATACAGGCTAGCGGAAAGGGATTCACTGATTTCTCAGGTCTCCGTAGCTCATCAGCTTTCCTTCCCTTTACAAAGAAAACATCAGATGACTTTGTTTCAGCCGTTTCTCTCCAGACCTCTGCTGTAAGTTCAGTTACATTATTTTCCCATTTGTAGAAATAGCAGACTTGGAGGATAAACATTATGCATCAATCATCAACCGAGCATTGCAGTTTAGTTACAGCAGTTGATTCGGACTGTAGGGTATTGTAACAAACATGAATTGTCAGAGGAGAAACACGTCTAGCTGCATTGAAAGCTGGTTGTGCTGGGAAATTACATGAAAGCTAATATATATATATGATGGATCCCTTCTGACAAAATAGTGGAAGAATGGTAGCAAGACAGAGGAGAAGGGTTGAACATTAAGAAAGAAAAAGCAGAAATTTTCTTTCAATTTAAAGCAGAGGTTAATAGCTAAGCTTCTTCGATCTTGTTGATTCAATAGTCAACGCAAACTGAATTTGCTATGCTATGGTCTAGCCAAATCAGATGAATTAATTAGTATTTTAATCTTTATCCAAAATGTACTTCGTATACATCTAGCAGTTTTATTGTTTGTTCACAGTGAAATATATATTTTGTCTGGTGTTCTAAATGTGATAGGAAATAAAAATATGCTAGACACGTAAGTTCTGTTCATTGATTTTTTTTTTTCGGACGTGATTGAAGTTGGGAAGCAGCAGTGGAGGATACAGAAAAAGCGCCGCAGAGGCGAAGCTAAAAGTGGCCATAAATGGGTTTGGCAGGATCGGCAGAAACTTCTTGAGGTGCTGGCATGGACGCAAGGATTCACCTCTTGACGTCATTGCCATCAACGACACTGGAGGTGTTAAGCAGGCCTCACACCTTCTCAAGTATGACTCCACCCTTGGCATCTTCGAAGCTGATGTTAAGCCTGTTGGTGATAATGGTATCTCTGTTGATGGCAAGGTCATCAAGGTCGTTTCTAGCCGCAACCCTCTTGACCTCCCCTGGAAGTAAGAGTCTCTTTCTCTTTTGTTGTCTAGTCTGATAAAGACTTCATTACACGTGATGTTCATATGTTTGATATTTCATCATACGGACCAGGTGTGCCAACGTTGGATTGACCAATTCGTTTAATATGTTGTTGGATGTTATAGGGACTTGGAGATCGATCTGGTGATAGAGGGTACCGGGGTTTTCGTCGACAGGGAAGGTGCAGGGAAGCACATCACAGCAGGGGCCAAGAAGGTGCTCATCACAGCCCCTGGAAAGGGTGATATACCTACCTACGTTGTCGGAGTCAATGCTGACGCCTACAGCGCTGATGAACCTATCATCAGCAATGCTTCTTGCACCACCAACTGCCTTGCTCCCTTTGTCAAGGTTCTTGACCAGAAGTTTGGTAATTAAATCTATCGAAACCTTCCCCTTTCCTCACGAATCTTTGTCTCCTTGCCACCTTTTCCTGTCAATGGAAAGGCTCTAGCCTTCCATGTATTTTAGGAGCTGCGAACTTTAAATCCTGAGCTTTTGAGCAAAGACAATTTTGAGATGGAGCTTGCTCGAGTGGGAAATATATAATGACTGAAGAGAGGGACAGTCACAGACACAGCAAACCTTCAAACACGTTTGAAGCAGAAATTAAAAGAAAGATGATCATATGAGAAACAAAATGTTGGGATATTTCTAGCAATTAATTAGACGAAAATGCCGTAGTTAATTAGGAAGCATGACATGAAAATAGATTATTAACATGGATATGGAACTTGTGGCAGGCATCATCAAGGGCACCATGACCACCACTCACTCATACACCGGTGATCAGAGACTTCTTGATGCAAGTCACCGTGATCTCAGACGTGCAAGAGCTGCAGCTCTTAATATTGTTCCGACCTCGACCGGCGCAGCAAAGGCAGTGGCCCTCGTCCTTCCTACCCTCAAGGGCAAACTCAATGGAATTGCCCTCCGAGTTCCAACCCCAAATGTCTCGGTGGTCGACCTTGTTGTCCAGGTCTCCAAGAAGACCTTCGCAGAAGAGGTGAATGCAGCTTTCAGAGAGAGCGCTGAGAAGGAGCTCAACGGTATCCTATCAGTTTGTGACGAACCACTTGTTTCAGTGGACTTCAGGTGCAGCGATGTGTCGTCAACAGTAGATTCATCACTAACAATGGTGATGGGAGATGACATGGTTAAGGTGATTGCTTGGTATGATAATGAGTGGGGTTACTCTCAAAGGGTTGTGGATTTGGCTGACATTGTTGCCAATAACTGGAAGTAGATGTCTCTCTACTCATGCAATGTAATTTCTGATTTTTGTGGAACGATTTTCTTCAACTTCTATGAAAATTTGCCATTGCGCCGCAAGCACGCCAATTTTCAAAGAGCTATATATATATATATATATATATATTTATATATATAATATGAAGATGCTTTGAGCTAATTTGTGTATCTTTATTAATCTTACAGATTTTAAAATTAATAACGATATAAACCTTCAATAATCTTAAGATTTATAAAATTTTTATTAGTGATTTCTAGAAAATTATTCTGACTAATTAAGTTATATTAAAAACAAATCTTAAGTCTTATTGTTGAGTTATATTTAATTGCATCCAATGTGTTCTTCCTGGTTTTAGCAATGAAGATATCATAGAAAGATGGATGGAGCACTTTAAGGATTTGGCCCAGCGGTTGAAGACTTGTTCCTTTCCTCTGCATCCTGGGTTCAAACCTTACCGTACAAGCCTGTCACCCTGCGGCGCCTTACATGTTCACTGGGTTTGCAGGATGTTCAGTGAGCCGTGGAATTAGTCGTGGTGCGCGCAAGCTGGCCCGGATACCCACATAAATAATAAAAAAAAAAAAAGATGGATTGAGACATAAATTTTCTCGAGGATGTACTGAATTAATGAGATAAAATATATATGAAGATAAATTGAACATAACCCCTATGATACAAGGATATTGTAGAGTAATTCCACCTAAATAATATAAGCTATTATTTATATTTGTTATAGAAATTAAAATATAGATAATGTTCCACATAAAATATTAAATGGAATAACACTTTATAATAAACTTATTTATTATTGCACTAACTCGTTGTTTAAATAATATAGCTTTAGTATGCTTTTACTCACTAACAAAGAAGTTTTCGAAAGAAATTTTGTAGCTTTTATTTTGTGGCTTTTAAATTATTTGTAAAAGAATTATAAGATTTTACCATATATATTTTTTCTATTTTTTCTTATAAAGACTTTTATAAGAAGAGATCGTTTATTTTTGTATTTTAAAAATATTTTTTAAAAAAATAAAAAAATATATTTTTATTTATTTATTTATTTATTTTATTTTTTTGTGTTTTTTAAATTATTTTGATATTATATAAATTTTTAAAATAAATAATATTATTTAATATATTTTTAAATAAAAAAATATTTTAAAAAATAAAAGATAACATAAAACCCACACCGGCTTTAAGCAGGCTGGGTTTTGAACCTGAAATGTGGATTTAGGTGTAAAGTGTGGGCCTATTGCCTTGCTTTACCCGAAATCCAAAAATCATAGATAGCAGAAAAACACGCTGAAGCTGTAGCCCAGACGAAAGAAAGCGAGGCTAAGGCTAACCTCCCAGAACCATGGCAGCTGCCGCTGCTGCTGCTGCTGCAAGGACCTTGCTTTACTCCTCTCACAGCAAACTCTTCTTCTTTCCCTTTTCAAATTGCAGCAAAAAACTACACAGATCCATCATCAATAAGAATCCTATCTTCGTCCCTCTAAGGTGCTTGCAATCAGCCCAGCAAAATGCCTCCACAACCCATGACCCAATGCGCAGCCGTTCCAGCGTGGTCGATATCCTTGAAGAAAGGGGCTTGCTTGAATGCATCACCAGTGACAATCTCAGGTCTATCTCTACTACAAGCACTCTCAAGGCTTACTGTGGTTTTGATCCAACTGCAGAGAGCTTGCACTTAGGTAACCTTCTGGGAATAATTGTTCTCTCCTGGTTCCAAAGGTGCGGCCATAAAGCTGTCGCCTTGATTGGCGGCGCCACCGCCAGAATTGGAGACCCATCTGGGAAAAGCCTGGAAAGGCCAGAGCTTGATGCAGATACTTTAGAGAATAACACACAAGGGATTACCAATGTTATTACAAGAATCTTGCATATGAATAGCAGCAGTAATGGTGATGGTGTTGGCAATCATTTGAATTCGAGTTCTTTCTTTGTGGTTATGAATAATTATGATTGGTGGAAAGAGGTTAGGTTGCTTGATTTTTTGAAACAAGTAGGGAGATTTGCAAGGGTGGGGACTATGATGGGCAAAGAAAGTGTAAAGAAGAGGCTTGAATCAGAGCAAGGAATGAGCTATACTGAATTCACTTACCAGCTTTTGCAGGGTTACGATTTCTTATATCTTTATCAAAATGAGGGTGTTAATGTTCAGATTGGAGGGAGCGATCAGTGGGGCAATATAACTGCTGGTACTGAACTTATTAGAAAGATTCTTCAGCCAGAAGGGGATGTGGCTTTTGGCTTGACATTCCCTCTTCTATTGAAGAGTGATGGAACTAAATTTGGAAAATCAGAGGATGGTGCCATTTGGCTTTCACCGTCCATGTTATCTCCTTACAAGTTCTACCAGTATTTTTTTTCGGTCCCGGATGCTGATGTCATCAGGTTTTTAAAGATACTTACTTTCTTGGACATGGAGGAGATTGATGAGTTGGAGAAGGAAATGAATAGACCTGGCTATACCCCCAACACTGCTCAGCGGAGGCTGGCTGAACAGGTCACTCTTTTTGTTCATGGCGAGGATGGACTTAATGAGGCTCTCAAGGCAACTGAGGCTTTGAGACCTGGAGCTGAGACTAAGTTGGATTGGAAGACCTTTGAGGGCATTGCTGAAGATGTGCCTTCCTGTTCTTTGGCCTCTGACCAGGTTCTCAATATCTCTCTCATCGATCTTTCTGTTTCTTCCGGTCTGCTTGATAGTAAATCAGCTGCCCGCCGTCTGTTGAAGCAAGGAGGGCTTTACTTGAACAACAGCAGAGTTGATAGCGAAACTAAGAGAATTGAACCTCAAGACATTGTGGATGGAAAAGTTCTCCTTTTATCTGCTGGCAAGAAGAACAAAGTCATTGTACGAATAACTTGACTACTCTTGTTGTTGCATAGTTGATTGTTTGCTTTAAATTGCTGTTCCATCTTTTGAGTTTCTCTGCAGCCTTCCCAAGCAATGAATTTCATGGGATAGAAGACACTAAGGATATTTAAAAACAGTTTTTCAAAAATTTTGCACTTATTTATCACGTGTTGAACTATGATCTTGATCAAGTTAGATGTATAACCTAAAATCAGTATTCTCTGCTACACAGTTCCTGTCACCCACTTGTTTTCTCTTATTCATAACTCTTAAGCTTGTAATTGAAGACAGTAAGAAAATTACTTTATTGTTATTCGTGTGTTTTTGGGTTTGGATTAGATGCTAGAGATGTCACTGGTTGATTGGTGCATATTTTTTGTGGATAGATAAGATATTAGAAAGCCTATTTCATGGGCGTTGGAAGATTACAAGAATGGAAGTGACATTTCTGAACACATTTTACCTTTCTGGCTTTCCATAATTTTCAAGAGAAAAAGAACGATCACCATCCTCTGCTGAGTTGGTTTCTGGCAGTGTACATTAGTTATCCTCCCCTTTCTGGTGCTTGATTTCAATTGAGTGATGGGAGTAGGATGAGTTGAGGATGGAAAGAGGTGGTAGTATCACAGCACACTTGGCTTCTCCAGATGTTCCTGCAGTAGGATGTTTAAAAGGATAATAACTATGATAATGAGCTGTCCTGAATTAGAACAGTGTCGATGATTGATTTGTCTACATCCCACATTGTTATTTTGTTCCAATTTCATGTTTTTAGGTTTTATCCGGGCACTTACTGATCCAGTAAGCTAGTTGAAATTTCGTTGTCTGCATTTCACATGGAATTTTTCTTCTTTTTGAACAAATTGCACAGGGATGTTGAGACTTCGATAGAAACTGAACCTTTTCTTACAAAGACACTTATCAGCAGAGTCTTCAATTTGAAAGCTAATGAGCCTGAACTTCAACGTTTATCTTGATAAAAATCAAACTCACTCTCTTTCCCATATTCAGCCTTTTCTTGGAGTTCGTGATTGCCAGGAACGAGAAATTCCTTGCTTGCAGACCGCATGGATAGACCCAGATTACTATAAAATACTGGGCTGACAATGGAAGTGGATCACATGCTTGCGTGTGCCTTCTCATTTTTCATGGTAACCCATAATCAATGTTATTTAGTCCCTAGATTCTGGTTATTTATAGAATTTTCCTGCAAATGATTCTTAGAACTGGTTGTCTGTTGCAACTCCACTCCCAATAATCTTGACTTTCTCGATTGGGATCAATTTCCTGTCTATACAGGATATGGCTTGCTCCTTTTATCTCAATTTATAAGAGTGATCCCACTATTCTAATCGGATTTTGTGGCTCTTTTTATATTGCTTACAGCATTTTTACATCTTTTAAAAAGCAACAATAGTCACCCCAACCCATGTTTTCGCTTTATGGATTGGTTAAAATAATTGTTGGTTTGGTTTTTATAGCTCTCTTCCGTTGCTTTAGTACCTGAGAAACGCTCTTCTTTGACAGTCTTCATTTGTTTAGGTACTGCTAATATTTGTCTTTTAATTAGATGCATAATCCATTGTTACGATAATCTTTTCCATGCTTTTCCATGGTGGTGAGCGGCTCAGGCCCCACCTGCTCCTGTGACAGCCATGAATCTTGGACTCGGCCCTCGGGACTGACCTTGAAATTTGTAGATTGTTGTCTTGAATGCGTCGCCCTATAGCACATGCACATGCAGGGTTGCCGAAGGATTATATTATGTTTTCCTAAACTAGGGGGCTGTCCTCCATGTTAATGACCAGAAAAAGGTTAAACGATAGGATCCATAAATTAAATACTATTAAAACATAGGGTTCCATGTATTACCAAATGAAGGTCATAAAAGCGGTGATGGAGATCTATCATGTCATTTTCATATCCTTAACAGCACTTGGTACGTACAGATACTGATGTATTTAGCTACAGTTTGTGTGGCAAGATTTAAGGATGTAGGAAACCGATTATTGAATCACCAGAAAGCAAAGCTGAAGCATGTGACAGGTGAAGCCATCATATCAAGATTCACTGCCTCACCCACCAGAGAAGAAGAAATTATTACCCATTATTCTCTATGCTTATTAAACCGAAGTGACCCGTCCAGCAGAAACATGATGATAACAGCAAATGGATTAATAAAAATAGCAGAAACTGTTCTAATGATTTGAAAGAAGGAAACTAACTAACAGCATCATCCCTTCTTTACTGTCCAAATATATGGCTGCAGTGCTACTGACGGCAAGTAAAAGGCTTTCAGCTAAAGTTTAAATGTCATGGTCACGCTTGCATTCTGGAGGGAGAGAAGGAAAGCGAACACGATCCGTGCAATAGTTGTAGATGGTGTATTTCTGGCGAACCCACCCGAGTTTCCTGTATTGAGCGGCATCAAGATCTCGGAACCCCTTCTGATCCCACCACCGCTTACCTTGTGTGTCACAGAACTTGGCATTCACCGACGCCTCACAACCGTCAACGTGGAAGCTCTTGTAGGAGGCTATGAAGGGAGCCTTGGCCCAGTCTGTCTTCTCCAAGCCACCCCGCGTCGCCCAGTCATCTGCATTCCAAAGGCTTGAGTATATCTTCATAGGTTGGTTGAATGGGAACTTCAATCCTAAATCTTTGCTGTTCTTGAACACTCTGATTGGCACGTCATCTACAAAGAATCTGCAGATAAAAGAGGGAAAAAAGAGATAAATAGGCGTGGTATCCCTTGGTAGGATCAGACCAGAGTTCTTAGGAACAGATAAACAGAGGGCAGCACCAGCAGGAATGGAACTTACACGATCTGATACATGTTCCAAAGCACAGAGTAGGCGTGGTATTCCTTGGTAGGATCAAACCAAAGATAAATTCTCTGCTCTTTGTCTCCTTTCCCTCCAGTATACACATTTGTTTGTAAGATGTAGGGCTGTCCTGTTCTGTTTCCCAAGAACTCAAAGTCTATCTCATCATGCTCATTGGTTTGAGAAGATAACTACAAAATAAAAAAAAAAAATTCAAAACTTTCAAACTGAAATCGAATCACCTAAACAGGGAACAGACAAGGAACAAGCTTCCTCCATTTCAGATTCACAAAATGACTTAGAAAGGGAAGCAGTACATACATAGAACGCAGTCACAGTTCCAGCAGAATCCCCTGGAACCATCTTTATGTGCATGCTAAAGTGACCAAACAGGTAAGAGCCTTTAGATTGAAATCCAGTCCCTTTTGTGTGCACATGCGCATATACACATGAGAGTTAATACATAGAAGATAAATACTTAACAACAGAAAAAATCGGTGCAATCCACCATAAAAAAAAAAAAAATCACTTGGATTGTAGCACCTGTGAAATTGTCCAGTTTGAGCTGAATCTCAGAACCTCCATTGATGTATTTGATGTGATCGAAGGCCCAAGTAGGCGCATAGTTGCGGCCGAACGGAACATCCAAAACCCTTTTTGGTGAAGCACCCTTGGTTAAGGTAGCTAAAAGCAGGAAACTTAAACATACAGTCCACAGAAAAGAAGCCATTGCTAGCAGGGGAGACAAGAAGCCTCAGTGCATTTTCCAACAGATTGGTTCCTGTTGCGCATATTTATAGTCAAGTCCTTGGACACCCCCGGGAGAGGTGAAGGGTAGTTTAATACTATTATAACCTTGGAAAAATAAATAAACAAAAAAGAAAATCAAACAAACAACGTTGGTAGGTATTTCGGCCTCCAACAGCGTGAGAGTGTTATCTTTTAACGTAGAAAATAGTTGAGCCTGCCCTGCTAATCTCATCATTTGTCAGTGATAAAAGGAATCCAACGTGGTGAAAAATTGATAATTGATGAAAAAAGATTTTATCATAATATATATATATATATATATATATATATATATATATGAATTAAAAAAATATAAAAATATATTTTTTCTTAATTTCAAGCTAGTTGAGTTGGCATACGCATGCACCAAACACGCTCCGCTTCAATGAAGACACGCCAGGTCTAGCGCTGGCCAAACCCAGCCACGTCCTGAGCATGTTTGAATTTACTACACCCATGGATTCAAACATAATATTTGAATCTAACACCATCAAATTCTATAAATTTTTACATAAAATCTTAAATGAATTACTTCTCAACAAATATATTTAATTAAATAAGTTTACATTTCACAAACATCATTAAGTGTATTAAAGTCGGTTATAGTTTATCATGTCTCTATCTTCTTGCTTAATAAAACAAGTAAAACATATATCACAATACAACTCAAAATATGATAAAAATAAAATTACACTTTAGCTCATCTTCTCTATAAAAAGACAAAATTTATGGGCTATAAATATACATCATTCAAAGTAAAGGTTATAAATATATCATGCATCATTTAAAGTAAAGGTTTACAATCTTCATTATCTGTTGCATATATATTTTCAGAATATCTCTCTCTTAGAGTATTATTGTATTTTTATTCTCTAAAAAAAATAATTACTTAAACATATGAGGGATTTTATATCCATTAAATAAAATATTTTATATTTATTAAAAGTACAATCTATACATCATATTGGCCAAGAAAAAATAAATAAAATTATTAGAATCATTTATCCAACTCAAAAACCGTATTTTTAAGTTGCTTTGATTCTTGAGACATCTAAGTTGCTTCACATCATAAATTTTCACAACAACATCTCCGGTTACCATAAAATTGGAGGAAAAGCAGTTGAGATGTGAAGCAAGTACACGTAGTGGTGTAGCTGTAAGCTCTATCTTTTGTTTGCAGAGAGAGGTCCATGGATAGTTGGGCACGTATACAAGTAGCAGCCACCAGAACAGCCAGGCCGGTGGTTGCCTTGCCTTCCACCGCCTGGTTCCCTGAATTCGGTTGGCCTTCTCATGCGCGCGAGACAAGTTTTCTACGTCGCCTTCGCAAAGTTCCAAAGACAAACGACTTCTTTTTTGCCCTTTTTAGAAATATTTGTTTAGAGGGACAAGTTTCTCAATGATAACAAATAAGAAATTTTTCAATAAAAAGCAGAGGGACTAAAGTGGAAGTATAGATTTTGTACAGAGCAGGCGGGCAAGATAAAAAGACCAGTTCCATTACTCTCTTAGAGATCTGTATCCTGTTATCCTTTAATCTTGACGTAAACTAATGTGGTCGGAATGCTCAATCAATCCACCGAAAGAGGAAATTATGGAATAAATAATTCACGACAATAGATAGATCAGAGCATGTGAGCTGGTTGTGTGAATTGCTTTGTTCAATGAGATAACATGGAAGGGACACACACTCTCACACACACACACACACACACACACACACCCACACACACACACACACACACAAATATATATAATAAAAGTGCTTCTTTCGAATATATATTAACTGGTTAGGTTCTAGGTTTTCTCTATAAAAATTATCAGTTCGAGTCTCACAAATCTCAATGCCACTAAAAATTTATATGATCGTTAACTTCAAGGTTTATAAAATTAGTCGAGCTCAATTAGTCATATTCTAAATTTGTTCTCTAGAGATCACCAGTTCGAGTTTTACAAACCTCATGATCACTGGAAGCTTACATGGTATTTAACTTCCGGGTTCGTGGAATTAGTCAAGATGCGTATAAGTTGACCTGGACATTCATGTTGATAATAATAATAAAAAAAAAGATGGTTATTTGAGAGTTAAGATTAATTGTTTTTCATAGTGTTTTTTACTAGTAAATGAATTAAAAGCACAGTTGAAATGCCAAACAACAGCAAAGAGGCACTAGGCTGTTAATTAGTGAAAAATTTACTTATGGCTAGTTTTTCTGTTCCTTCCGGGAGATGGATACCAGCAAAACATGGAAGCAACCAAAAGCTAATCAATGTTGTTAATGGGAGCTTACGGAATTTAAGAATGGATTCCAATTAATCTCTCTATAATAAATAAATAAATAATCTTATAGGAGGAGTAAGAAGAACGTGTTTTCCCTAGGATCTGACCTCTGTGCATGCTTACCGCTCACTGACCTGATCGTCTCTGCAAATAGAAGCTGGATTCCAGCGATCCGCATGGTTTGGTATATTTAAAAAGCTAGAAACAACACGCAACTCCCAAATCCCAAAACAGACACAGCCTGAGCAATATAAGTGGATCTTGCACCAAAGCAAATTAAAAATAAATAAAACTCCCCTTCCTCATCTTGCTATCCATTCTAGCTCTTGATTCTTTGATTTCTGCTTGTTCTAGGTTTGTTTCCGATAACCCTTCATTAGAATTTGATATATTTCTATTTATTTTATAACATCCAATGATCCACTACAAATTAACAAGAGTATGTAAATAATATTCCTGTTAAAAAAAAAAAGGCATTAATAACTTAAACATAACACAAGTTTGATTTACAAGAAACGCACTTATTAGAAGAGACAACCACGAACCACGAACCCCGAACAAAACTATAGGATATTTAGGTAAGAAAAAAGAAAAAAGAAAAAACAGAACTTCTATTTGAGACGAGCAGAGACGACAAGGAATGGAAAAGGACACTATAACGAGTCGATAATAGAATATTAGCCCTATCCCAATGAATCCATAGCTAGAAAATGTCATAGCATGTCCTCTTAAAACCCAAAACAAAATCAATAACTTTACAAGAGAGAAACAATTTATTTCCTATAAGAAAGATATGAAATAATGAAGATGTAACACAACATGTAGCAAAACTATGTGCAGTAGAAAAATCTTTATAAATGATCCCAATTGCTATACCAAAATCAACAGTCTCGGCTTCATCTAGAACAACCAGTGTTTCTTCTTTGGCTTCCGTGGAACAGGAGCATCTGAAATTGGAACCAGGCATCTTAGTGCAAAATCACATTGGTCCTTTTCATTTAAGACCACAAAACCATTAGAATATCACACCTACGAGAATGAAGTTTTATTTTTTAAACCTACCTCGGATTTCATACAATGAGTTGTAGTGTACCTCGGACCAGAAACTCAACCACAACTCTGCATCATGAAGAATTAAAAGTAAACGAGGATGGTAAAAGTACCAAGTTCATCAAGGCATTTATAACATCTTTAGTAAAAATAGAATGTTTAAAGATAAATGCTTTCCCAAATTCAAAATTTAGAGCTATAAGGCCTCTTCATATCTTTGCTACTTCGTATCCAACAACATAGATAAATTAGCCAGAAGTGCACATTGGAATCACATACATGGGCCAAGGTCCTGTAATTTTTCTTTTCTTTTCTTTTTGAAATTCAAATACATGGGCTACTAAATTTATTTTTCAGAGCTGATAGGCTTTTATTGCCTGCTCTTGAGTTCCAGGAAGCAAAAAAATTATTAAATCCTGCAGAAGTCAGTTGGATTGAATCATAAAGGTTTTAACTTGAATACAAACTCAATTCTAAAAATTTCGACTTTCAGAGAGAATTAATTCTGTTAAAGTAATGCGAGTGGAATATTCAACAATATCAAAGGTTTTACGACAGCCTACAGAGGCAGTTCTTACCTCGTTTTGGTGGCTGGTATTGTGGCATAATTTCAATGAAACAGGTATCTCTAAAAGATGTCAAAAGGCATATCTTTGCAGCAAACTGCATATAAAAAACCAGAAATTTAATAAAAAGCGGTGCTGAATTATGCCAAATAGTACAACTTTAGCAGCATATCATAAAGTGAAGCTCACAGGGAAATTGGGACATTTAACTTGACATGTGTTTATTAAAATAAATATTTAAGAATCCATTCCATCAAAATAAAATTTTTTTCTTCCTTGTTCCAGGCTCAAAGAACTGCAGTACGACAATTTCTACTGTTCCGCCAGATATTTAACCAAATGTTTCCCTTGGACATCCAATGGCTAATTTCTCCAGGGGCATATTTCATGATCCATTACTAATTTCTAATTATATTCCATTTAGTGTAAGACTGCGATCCCATGCTACATAAAACAACACAACAAGATATTTGTTTCAGATTTGACTATGGAAGCCCTAAAACAATCTCAGCATCAACATCTTGTATAAAATCAATCCTATGGTGAAACAAGCACAAAGTCAATCCTAGACAGCACAAGAATCAAAGTGAGGGAGAAGTCTCTATGCTATTATTATTAATTAAGCTGTCATAAAACACCCAAATCTTAAATCCCGCCCACCAATATTTCAAGTGCAGTTTTGATAAGCGGATTTAAATTACATTAAATTAGAAGGGAGAAAATGATATTATTTGCAGTATTACCTCCACTATATTGTCATTATTCCATCAACCCTTTACCCAATAATAGATAACCATATGATTACTAAAGTACTTCATGAATGAGAATCTGAATAACTGTATTCCAAATTAATCTGAATAACACCCCAATGATGCATCATAATTACGAAATTAGTGCACCGAAGGAACTCATAACAGTTTGAAAAAAAGATACTTGACCTTATCAGCAGCTGCTTGTAAGGTAACATGGTCCCCCCATTCACCAGACCTGCATTAGGCAGTTAATTACAAGAAGAACACTGAAATCACCAACAATAAAACTAAAACACAAAGTAGATGCAAACACAAAGTACAGGTCAATTGCAACAAAAAGTAAATGATTCTTAAGTAAGCATACTTTGCCATTTTCTTGCGATAACGTTTGTACTTCATCGGGACATGGCCTTCGTATAACGAGCGGTGCTCTTTCAGCTAAAACAGGAAAATGAACCAAAAGAAAAGGTAAAATAACATTAGTGTTCACTGTTGAGTCTTTTGCCTTGACAGATGGCTAACCTCTTTGCTATTGCTAAACTAAAATTTGTTGCGTCAAACATAGAGAACTTTCTATGTCAGACCATGCATTTGTACTCGATTGCAGATCTTGAAAATAGACATGAGTGTGAAATACTTTTGCTATGAGGAAGAGGTATCTTAATTATGAGATTCTTCTTCAAAATGCTTGAGATTTATAGAAAATCACAGCTTGAAATGGCAGCTGGGTTAGGATCTTCAAAATTGTACAAGGAGAAAGTGGTCCTGGTCTAATGAGAGGCGCATGATGGTGATTGTAGCAGCAGTGAGAAACTAGAGACATGCAAGAGATAGAGACGACTGAAGATGTTGCATTGTGGGTGTTTGTCCTGTCAGTGAGAAGGTGACTGACTTGACAATCAGATGTTTGGAGATTACAAGCAATTTGATATGCTGAGGTAATGCGGTGCAGTACTAGTCTGGTCGAGTGCCAAAGACGATAAGGTAGCGATGGTATCATGCCTGCACAGAACCTGCCAGACGGGATCCTAAAGTAGCAAACTACCACTTACTTTTGAAGGAAGGTGGTGGCGGTGGTAATTGTGCAACTTAGAGGCTGGTTAGTCATTGCAACTCAAGCATGCTGCTAACACATGAGAGACAACACATTGCACAATATGGGGAAGAGGCTGATAGAGGAGGTGGCAGTAATGGTGGTAACATCAGAACTATTGGCATGGATCTAAAGTTGGAATTTAGCAGCACCAGCAGCAAGGCCAGAGGAAAGGGATGTGACATGTGTCCATAATGAAGCCAACATGATGTCCTTAATGGCAATTTCATCCTCCCCTCAAAGTCCTGTTCTTAGACTACGAAGTTTACATCCCACCAAACATTTATTTATCATTCCTTTACTGTATTGCAACAAGAGGTTGGTTCAGTTCTTCACTTAGCAAAAGCACTAAGATCACATGAAAAGGTTTGAGATTAGAAGCCCCAATTCAGTTTAATTCTGATTTTAATGAACCAAATCCACCTTTCAGAGAAATCTATTAGGCACTTCAAAGAACACCCACCTGTTTCACAACATCCTTTCGAACATGCTTGTGATGCTCAGGTGACTTGAACATCTGCTCTGAAAGTGCACGGAACTGCAATAAATCAAGAAGGGAGAAATCAATATTATTTCATCAGGCCAAGAGCAAGAAAACACTTCCACGTGACTTCTAAAGTCAACATACCTGACAATTTCCATCCCCAGAAACCTTCACTTCATATAAACCATAAACATTTAGCCTGAAAGAAAAACATAAAAAACACGTTATCTCTGAGCATCTGCATAATAACAAACTCTAGCATTAGCCCATTGAGACCCCAAACTAAATAGTACTGTTTTAAAGGAAAATTCTATTCGATATCCTGAACAGTCTCCAGTGTAAAATACTAAAGGCTTGAAGGTAGTCGATGAGATTTACCGATTATTTTACCCGAGCTGAACTCTCAGAACATAAACTGGCAGTTTCTCTAAGCCTACCCCCCCCCCTCCCTCTCAGTACTATATTTAAAAGCTGTGCTTTCCTTCCAAATGAGAATCAATAACTTCTCATTAAACCTAGCAGTAAGAATTCAAACATTTCCATGCAAGTGTATGAGTGCTGTCATTTATCCTATGAACCAAAAGAAAACGACATTTTATCTGCCTTTTGGCGATTGGTTACCAAATACAGGACATACCTTTGAAGAAGCCTTTGATGATCCAAACTGGCGTCGCTCAGGTTGGGAATGTAGGAATTTATCCGCGGAACATGCTGAACATTTAATTAAAATCTTATCAAAGCCGAGAAACAGATAGATCATGCAAAATCATAAATAAGTCACGGACATTTTCTAACTCTACGAGTATTGCACAACCTCTTCTTGAAAAAAATAGATAGAGAATCATTAATTAAATATATAAAAAAGGCATTTATTAATTAATGGAAAAGTGGGTAAATTACAGGAACAGGTGCAAGGTTTGAAAGGCGTTTAGCGACTCCTCCATCTAGGTTGGCATACTCCTCGGTTAACACAAGAGCAATCATCCGATCATCCTCATTATCTTGCTGACTGCTCAAGGAAGTTGAGCTGGAAGATTCACCCACGCTCCATGTCCCATTTCTCATGTTGAAACGGCGCAAACACTAACCGTTCCTTCTTCACCCACCTTATGGCACAAGGACAACTGAACTGCCTGGTAGAAAATCATTAACATTTAACAGATTAGAAAAAAATAAAGAGGCAGTATATCTGATGAGAGAAATTTGTTTGATTTGCAAGGCATGTTGATGTTCAATTATATATATATATATATATATATATATATATATATATATATATATATATATAAAGAAGAATTGATAATGGGAGAAAGAGATGGGAGTTGTGGAGGAAGAAGAAGAAGAGAAGTTACCTGTATGTGTAGGTGAAATGATCTGGTGTTGGAAATGAAGGGAAGAGATTAGAATTAAGTGCAGATTTTCAAGCATTGACTCATTATTAAACTTTTTTGGATGGATGATATCGTACGGTTGTTGTTGTTGATGATTTTCGCGAGGGAGTTGAAACCTGAAACCAAAACACGCAAAATATCGTTTATTTTCGGGTATTCGTTTCCGGTTATTTTTAAAGTGATATTTTTTAGAAATATATTATATATTTTTATTTTTAAAAATTATTTTCAATACCAATATATTAAAACAATTTTAAAAAACACAGTAAATAAATAAAAATTATATTTTAGAGCACCATTTGAAATGTAATTTTAAACTGTCCAACAGGCTTTTTAGTTTATTAACAGAGAATTAAGTTAAGAGATTATTAAAATTTAACTATTAATTTTTGTTGTGATAATTAATTATATTAGGTAGGAAGCAACTGCTAGGAAGATTAAATCTTCCACGTAACGCGTCTGCCCGAACTGATGATTTTTATATAATTGATCTTGTGTGGACCCGCGCGCAACTGTTCTTCTTTTGGGTTACGCGGTGGCCCATTGAGTTACGCTGCTAGCACTGGATTTCAAGTATAATGGGCCATGAGCTGATTTCCCCGTCCTTCCTGCATCATCCATTTTGGCGGCTGTGTATTATTGGTTTTGCATTTTAAAAATATTTCATTTTTTTATTTTAAATTAATATTTTCATATCATTTCAATACAATATAGTAATAGTAATATTAAAAATAAATTTTAAAAAATAAAAAATATATTATTTCAACATATTTACCCAATAATTACTGCCACTGCCATTCACAGTAAATGTTCATCGATATTTTCAATTTTTTTTTTTTAAGCAGCAGAGGACATCTTGTCACCCAATTCTTAATGTCCATTGTCCTCCTAGAATTAAAAAGCTTGGACTAGGGGTGTTCAAATTTAAAAATACAACCAATGAAAAACCGAACCTAAAAAAAACCAGAAACGGATTGGACAGAAAAAAGTAATTGAGCTTGAAGACTATGGAAATAGTCGTCGACCAAAACATGTTGCATGGCTATTAGCAAATTTTATGTGGGCCACTTCTCCCTCTGCGAACATCATCCTTGAAAACTCAAGGGTAACGATTCTTGCTCCACTAAGCGGTCATGAAGTTGCTCTCAAGGTAGTGTGTTTTCCTTGGTCCATGCACTCAGCAAGGCCAGGGAATTTAGTACGCAGCAGTAGAGTAGACTTTCCATGTGTGGCAAGCAAATAGAGCCAGTTACATAACAAAGATTCTGAAAACTCATGAACCATACTTTCGCTTTCTCTGGCCCTTGACCATAGGAAAAGAACGCTTCACATACCTTGAGTTAACAAGCTCACGAGGGATCACAGCTCCAGAAGATTTTAAGACTTCAACCAAATCTGGAAATAAATTTCTGTTCTCCTCATTAACAAATACAATAGATGTACCATCCTCTCCCATTCGCGATGCCCTCCCAATCTGATGGACATACTCCTTAATGGAATTGGGCATATCAAACACTATCACCTGTCTCACGCCCAAGAGATCAACTCCCCGGCCCAAAACCCCGGTAGCCACAACCAGAGGAACCTCTCCAACCAAAAATGACTTCATTATCTCTCGTCTCTCCTTCATAGACTTCTCTCCATGAATTGATAGGGCCTTCAATCCAGTGGTGACAGTGATTGCATTAGATAGGAGATCTGCCCCGATTCGGGAACCCACGTATACAATTGATGGTGGTAGAAAATGCTGCTTGCTCATCAATATGTCAAAAAGCTTTTGCTTCTTTTGTTTTGACTCCACCCAGATAGCCAGCTGCTTCACGGCCTTACTTGGTCTGTTAGGCTGCCCAATGGAAACAAAAATTAAATCTTTTGCCATAGAGCTTGCCATCTTCTCTACCTCTTGTGACATTGTAGCCGAATACATCAACACCTGGGGTTGTGAGAGAGCCCTGAAAATCTGCATAACCTGATCTCGGAAGCCCTTTTGAAGCATGCAGTCCACCTCATCCAGGACCAGTATCATTATGTCATCTAGTTCAATATCGTGCTTTGCTAAGAGATCAATAAGCCTACCAGGAGTTCCCACAATGAGTTCCACACCCTGCTGAATGCGGTACAGTTGTCTAGGCATGGCCTCACCACCAATCACAAGGGCAGTTTTAAAAGGCAAACCCTTTCCTAGCAATTTAGCCTGTTCCTCAACCTGTATACAAAGCTCCCTGGTTGGAGTTAAAACCATCGCTAGTGGCTTTTTACTTTTAGACAAGTTCCCGTGCCGAAAAGTCGCACAACGAGAAACAACAGGAACCAGAAAGGATGCAGTTTTCCCTGAGCCAGTGTCAGCTGAAGCAAGCAGACTTTTTCCGGTCAAAGCAGCCGCAATACCTTGCATCTGTATAGGTGTCGGCATGTCATATCCTAAAGTCTGCATGTTGTGCTGGAGTTTCTCAGGAAGATCACAAGAAGAGAAAGACAAAATGGGATCTGGAACTGAGTCTCCCTTCACATGGATTTCAAGTTTCCTCCTCAGCAGTTCTGTTTGATCGCTAGTTAAAGGAAGAGATTCTGAGTCTCTAACATAAAAGCACTCATCAGTTGCAGCCAGTCGTTTAGGGAGTGGGTGGCCAACTGGAAGGTGGGTGTCAGCAGCCCTCCCTAAGAGAGTTTGTTTGCATTCCAAACTGCAAATATCAGAATCAGTCTGATCACATATATACTCACCATAGCGACCACAAACAACACATATAGGCTCCCCGGGCAGCGCTTCTCTCTGATCTCTAGAGGTCTTTTTCACATCATCTCCCGCAGCCTCAGACACTAAAGGATAAGAACACGAAATTCATTCAACCACAATCTAACAGTAGTCTAGTCTTGAAATTCAAAAAAACAAACACCCAACAAACATAAGATATTTAAATAAGAAGCAGAACACACCCGGTTATAGAAA
This sequence comes from Populus alba, assembly GCF_005239225.2. Classification (NCBI taxonomy): domain Eukaryota; kingdom Viridiplantae; phylum Streptophyta; class Magnoliopsida; order Malpighiales; family Salicaceae; genus Populus; species Populus alba. The sequence goes on along the minus strand of NC_133297.1, from coordinate 10,670,623 downwards.
TCTGAACTCAATTTACAATTAAAAAGAAATAAAAATTGAAATCAGCAATCAGGTGAAGAAATTGCAGCTGAAAATTAAGATACCAGTGAGTCCATCAACAAGTGGTGTGCTCATTGAAGTTCGGCCCTGATTCCCTCTGTTAACGTCTCCCATGAATTGAAGAAGTAGAAAAGAAATTAGAACAACCTCTTTGGCGTAGATAGATGAATGAAACCCAAAACGTAAAAACAAATATGTAAATAAATTGCTTGCAAACCCCTTCTCTATCTCCTAAAAAACAGAAGAAAAGAGAGAATTAATGCGTACCGATTTGGATTTGTTGACCGCAGTTCGGTTTTGGCAGATGCAGAGGACAATTTATTCAAATCCTAATTGTTCCAAACCCGGAGCTTGGAGGATTAATGGAGGGTAGGTTTTAGTTTTATTTCCCTGGGTGTCTTACGCGCACCACAACTAATCTCAGGGCCTACTGAACATCCTGCAAGCCCAGTAGACAGGTTGGTACTCTTAGGATCGATTGTTGTTGACCAATGAGCTAGGAGTGTTAGTTTTATTTCTTTCTTTCCCAAAGGGAATGTTGAGGGAAAAAATAGGTTAGCTACAAAAATATCCCTCCTCTATCAGATCGTTTACAATGTTGCCCTTTATCAATTTGGAGAATCAATCAATTTTACTTTGGTTTTTTGGAGTGGATCTTGTTAGATGATTGAACCTATAAAATGATTATTTATTATTTTCTATCGTTTAAAAAAAATAATTTGCTAAAAAATTCTTTTATTTTTCTTTTTATCAAGATATACGAGCTAAGTTGCACACACTTTGTATGGTTATTAACAAAAATTAATTGGGCATCGAAAAATACCGTAGATTCGGGCTTCTTTTTATTATTCAAAGGTGTTTTTTTTTTAAATCAAATACTTTAATATTTAGGATATTTAAGTTTTTTTATATGATTGATTAATTATTAAAAAATTAATCGGGAGCGTGTGTGTGTATTTGTTAATTTTTTTAAGCACCTTGAAACCATTAAAATACTTTTAATGTTAGCAAAACCTGAGTGTCTTCTCTTTTTTTTTTAAGAAGGGTATTATGTCTAGCTTGGGCGTAATATATTAAATTTTTATTTTCTAAATAAAGCTTTTTAATAACAGAATATGCTTTTTTTGAACAGAAACCACCAAAAAAACATATAAAAAAAATATTATCTTGCCTCTTCTACTGTGTTTATTTTTAAGGTTGCAGTTTTAAAAAAAATAAATTTTAAAAAATTATGATTAGGTATGATTAGTTGGATTTAGATATTTATTTGATAAAAATTATAGTTGGAGTTTATGTACAACAAAAAACATATATAAAATATTTGGTAGTATAATGGTTGCGGTTACTTTGTAAAGTATTTTTTAATTGAAAATATATTAAAAAAATATATTTTTATTTTTGAAATTTTATTTTTGATATTAACGCATCAAAATGATCTAAAAACACACAAAAAAAATATTAATTTAAAGTAAAAAAAAATAAAAATTATCAATTTTTTTTAAAAATACTTTTAAAACCAAAAATAAATAGTATTTTACAAAACTCAATTAAAAAAATATATAAAAATATACTTTATAAAAACTACATTTTCAAACTCAATTTTTTTAGTAAATTTTTTTAATATAAAAAACAGTTTTTATAATTATCAAATATGTTACTGTATTTTATTGTAACACAAACTCAAAAGCAATGTAAAACAAACGCACTTCACCAACTCCACCATTCATTGATGGCAAAACCTAAGTCTCCCAGTGCTATAAAATTGAATAATAATGAGCGAACTTTTTTTTTTTTTTTTCTCTAAACGGAACTAATTAAAATATTTATCTGATATTAATTCTTTAAATTTTTATAAAAAGAAGAAGAAGAAGAAGAAGAAAGAAGAAGCATTCTTAACAAAGAAGAGAATGTTAAGTAAGTAAGAATGCCTTTCAATTCTGTTTACTAGAAAATTGAAAGATTATTGACAAGTAATTAAATATTAGGTTTTCTTAACATCCAATTAAACTCCATTCCCATACTTTCTTACTTCAAATTCACGGATCATCATCTTGACAATCTCTCGTTCTGTTCTTCTGATTTATTTCTGGCAAGAAACATTACTGTAACCAGCATAAAACCAATAATAAAATACAAACTGCTTTTAATTCTTTTGTAAGGGTTGAGAGAGATTGACATTAATTCTTATTAGATTTATTTTTGGAACTACTGTGTTCTATTTGAATATGATTTTGGTTGTATCCATCACAAGGAAAAGCTTCGATGTATCTGGATTTTCTGGTTTTATTATTGAGCTATAAAGCTTCAAGTACAACACTACAAGATCTACAAAAAAAAAAAAAAAAATCCATTCCCATTCCAGCACTTGGGATGTTGCAGCCATAAAAACACAGGCTGTAGTTTTACGAGTATTTTCACCATTTATGGTTCTTGACCTTCGCTGTAAGGCTTTGAAGTTTTAAGCAGTAGCCCCTTGAAGCATCTCCTGATACCTCTTCATGGATTGTTGCTTCTGCAGCCTCATCTGGTGATGGAATCTCTTGATGAACAAATCTGCCACGTGGTCTATCTCGTCTTCCAAGCTGAACGTCTCCCCTACTTGCTTTGAATTCTTTACCATATCTATCACAGACACTCCTGAATCTTCAAACTCCACACCTTCAGAGTCAAAAAGCGAGTGGGTGAGGTCTGGATACTTCTCCTCGTCATCGCCAGCTTCTTCAAAGCCATAGCCAATAACATTATCTTGGCCATCCTCTGCAACAATATTCTCCATCAACTCGGTGTGAGTAGGATTGACCAGGAGGGGCGACATAGAGTTGAAGTGGTTATGGAACTCCAAGGCCTTGTTTTGATCTAAGCATTCCAATTCCAATGCTTCTTCTTGATCTTTTTCATGTTGCCCCATCAGAGAATGGAGCTTCTCAGTAATGGAGCTCATCATGATCTTCTTGTTTCCGAGTAGAGAGAATATTATCAACCGCGTCCTCAAGGCATTGGTCTTGCTCTTCAGAGCCAGAGTTTTAGCCTTGGCCATGGATGCCAACACGGACATTACCCTCTTCAAGAAGCCACCTGCTTTCATCTTCATCGTTATTGCTCGAAAACTTTCAAGACACAACTAAACCAAGAGAGGAGGATGACTGAACAAAGCTCGCTAAAAATATACAGCAGGGCTCAAGCTTCTGGAGATATTTAGGCTGCAACCAATCTGTGCGAAAAGACTCAATGGTCTGGTTTGAAATGGCATGAAGGGGTTCGAGAGCAGGGAAGGGTTTATATAGCTGAATTAGACAATAAACAACGCCTTTCTATTTCTCCATGTTTCTATTGAGAGGGTGAGATACAGAGAGAGACAATGTGTGGGGACTATAAGAAAAGAAAAAAGAAAAAGTGCCCTGAAGTGAAAGTGAAAGTTGAAAGGGACATGGTGAAGGACACGTGTCGGCGTCCTGTAGCTTGGTGTGGTCTAAGGAAGGCACAAATTTTGGTTTATTCGTGGATATAGTGCCCAAGAGCTGGCTTCGCCTTTTCTTTTCCAGCCTCTAAAAAGCGAGCCTTGTTGTCGTAATGCTTCCTGAACTCTGGACCTTTACATATTACCCCCTGAACTTTAGAGTCTTCAAGGTTTCGCCCTTAAACTAGTTTGATTTGACAAAACGGTCCTTCTTACCGGCTAGTCACGCTAGGTTTCTGTGTGGATAATTAAAGAAAAATCATATTTAAGAGATAAAAATATCTTGTCAAGAAATTAATTATATAATCTTCAATAATTAAAGAAGAGTCTAGAAAGAAACCTTAATTCCTCTTTCATTTCACTTAATCTGTGTTTTTTTTAAAAAGAAAAAATCGATAGCATCCATAACAATAATACTCAAAGCAACAATTTCTATTATAATAATCACGAGAGGGATTTTTTTCTTTCCTTGATTAAGAGAGAGAGAGAGTAGGATATTCTTAAATTGAACACTATTATTTTTTTGAGGCCTTTTGAGTTCAAGTGTTTCCTTCGAATTACATTGTTTTTCAAGGCATTTTTTTTAAAAAAATATATAATAAAATAACATTGTATTATTAATTTTTAAAATTTAATTTTAATATTAATATATTTAAACATTTTAAAAATAAAAAAAAATTTAAAACTAAAAAAATTAAATATTTTTAAAAACACGGTTGTATCGCAATCAAATATCACTAAAAACGATGAAGGAATGGTAAAGTTGGTTAATCAATGGAGTAGATTGCAAAGAAACTAGAGTTACGGGGGTGAAATCTTGAAAAGTTATAGTATAGGGAGTGATTTGACTTAGGACCAAAGTTCAGGAATATCGTTAGAATGGACCACTCTTTAGCCCTACGGAGAACTTTTCTTCTCTTGTTTATATTTTTTTTTTTTCAAACCCCAACGTAGAGAAACCAATCTTCAAAACACGGCTCCAATTATTGATTTAAAATGTGATAAAAGAGTTTTGATCGCGAGGGGGGGGATCACCTCCATGTTCAACAACCTCCACGTACTTTCCCCCAGCAGATAATTCCTTGAAGAAACCAGAAGCATCCACCATCGCCACAAATGGCGACTGGTGATTTTACAACTTTAGCCTTGTACGTCAAACAAAAAGAAGAAGAAAAAGTAGTCTTGTAGTGGCAAGCACAGGCACAAGCACTTCGGCGCTTCAGCCAGTTGTCAGTGCTGAGAGATATTTTGTTGTGGTTGCTTAATGGAGCTGCGTTTGAGTCCACGAACAAAAGTGCTAATCATAACAACAACAGTTGCCTCTGGAGTTAGGTGGGAGTGGTCAAAAAAGGTGCTTCCTTTCACCCATCTCTATGCAGTAGCAGCACGGTATTACTTAGCCAGTAAGGCTACTAGTTTTATCCCTTTCTCTTCACATTTTTCTTTTATCCGTGCGCCTGCCTGCCTCCAGCCCATGAACCACCATGGTGTGCTTCTGCAATTTTACCATGAGGGTATGTTGATAGGCCTGGGGCCTATCACCCTGCTAGCATGGGCTTGTAATCCAGTTGTATCTGGGTTTATAACACGGCCTATAAAGGACTAGATCATTGGCCTGCGCTGTGTCGCATCTCTCTTGCTTTGTTTTATAATTAAAAAATTAATTATGAACTTAGAATAGAATATAATGTATATTGGATGATGTTTGTTTTTTAAAAAATATTGATATGATGAAATATTGCATGATCTTATTTTTTAAATATTGAGATAACAACATATTAGATCGACTAGAATTAACTTGCTAAATATATGACCTGGATTATGAGACTGAGATAACTTTGCAAAAAGCAAATTAAAAAAATTATAAAGCTCAATTCTCAAACAACCTATGATGAAATTAAAAAAAAAAAGAGTAATAGAGGGTCAAATTGAAAAAAAAAATATTAAACTAAAAATAACCAAAAAAATAAACTGAGTCAACATGTGAAATATGTTATCTGAATCATGAGATTGAAATAACCTTATAGAAAGAAAATCAAGAAAAATTAAGAAACCCAATTCAAAAAATCCAAAAAAATAAATATAATTAATTCAGGTCAACCTGCAAAATCCACAACTCTTTTTTTGAACCCGAGTTTCAAACCGGCCTAGCTTTTTTTCTGGACTCAAGTGTTCTACTCGACCCATTATAAAGTGTTTGAAGATGGGTTAAAAATTCTGTACCATGACCATTATGAGTTTGGTGCTAACAAGGGAGAAACACTGGTCACTCATAGTCAAAGAAAAATTAGTATTTAAAAAAACCCTTAAATTTATTGTTGTATTTTTATTTAGTCAACTAACCATCTAATCTCTTCGATTAAACCTTGTTTTTTTTTTCTCTTAATGTTAACTATGCATGGGAATGTGTAAGAAAAATTAAAATCAATGTTTCATTTATTTGTTAGAAAATAGTTTTTTAAGTGTTTTTCATAAAAAATAAATTTATATAAAATATATTATTTTTTGATGCGTAACAATAACATAAAAAATAAATTCAAAAATATTTTCTAAATTAATGATACAGAAGCTTTGTGAAATAAAAAGAAGTATTGTGCTATTCCCCGTAAAACGGGCCACTTTACCTGCTGGTTTTACGCCGGGCGGGTCGCTACTCAATCATGGTCCTACCTGAAATAATAGTAATGAAATACGAAGAGAGGCTCCGGTGGGTTTGCTTGAAAAAATAGTATTTTAAAAACCCTTAAATTGATTCTTGTATTTTTAATTTAGTCAATTAACCATCCAATATCTTCAATTAAACCTTGTTTTTTCTCTTAATGTTAACTATGTACGGGAATATGTAAGAAAAATTAAGATAAATGTCTCATTTATTTGCTAGAGCGTGTATTTTTATGATAAATTAATTTATATAAGGTGTATTATTTTTTTATATTTGATAGTAACATGAAAAATAAACTGAAAAATATTTTCTAGTATTTATTTATGCTATAAAAAATAAGTTGAAAAATTACTTATTAATATTTTTTTTTCAAGATTATCTTATATATATAAAACAACAAATGTAAATACTTGATCATTTTAAAAAGAAAGGAAAAAGATAAAAAAAGGTGTAATAGTGCATTTTTCTTATTATATCAATGTATTTATATATAGCTTATTTTTATAAAATATAACTATACATTTTAAAAAATATTTTAAATAAAACATTATAGACATAACCATTGGAGAACATTGAAAATATATTTTTTTTCTATTGTATTCTAATTTTATAGCATAATTTATATGATTTAAAATGTATGATTATCGTGTAATATAACATGTTTTGTATTTAAATATATTTTCTAGCAATATTATATAAATTAAAGTATTATATGCACAAATACATCAAATTAACATACATTTATACTGTATATTAATACATTTCGATATACTATTATTTGTATAAATAAATTATTAATTTATTATTTTTGAATAATATTATATTTTAAATTATTTTATTAGCACATTATTGTTTATATATGTATATAAAAACAATGAAGTATCATACTAATGAGGCTACAAAAATCACAAGGAATATTCCAGGGAAGTATTCCTTTAGATACTTATAGATTATTCACAAAGTATTCTATGACATTCACTTCCAGATTACATTAACTTTTTTTTTAATGGATTTCTTTAGAGGTTGCAATTCTTGTTTTCAGTAAATATCTGCACAATGTTTTCTAGAGACCCCTGAGGGTGTTGATGGAGGATTCTTCAAATATCAAGTTAGTACGGGGTATTTTTATGTTGCAAAATGATATTAATGAGATTTTATGATAGAGATGAAGAAGGAGAAGAAAATGTAGAAGTTAAAAAAAAAAAAAAGAATGACTGTGTTTACGTCTCAGAGCATAAGGTCTTGAATATCGTTTTTGTATACTCAGAGCATCCTTTTATATTATTTGACAATATAGGAGGGGCAAATATGTAATTTCATAATGATAAAATAATATTATTCAACGGCTCGTGCCATCACATCTAATTAATATAAGCATATACTGCCTGTTTGTATTTAATGGGATATGATGAATATTATAATTACTAGGCGGGTATGCTGCACTCAAAGAGGAGTTGAGTATCCTAGTTTAGTTGATACACTAACCCAAGCGTGATCGCAGCATGGACGGGGAGGGAAGTTCAGCCCGGAAGCGTCATGACCTAACTTAGAGTTGGATGTTGAAAAAGATATAACTACATTTTAAATTATAACTTTTGTATGATGACTTTTAAACGGGATGTTTGGAAAACCATGACCCATTATATATCACTTTAATTTTCTAAACTAGAAAATAATTTCCTCTATCTAAAAACTTGTTTTCCTTTGAATGTGAATTTTACCAATCAGTTTTTCAATAATGTAGCTAAATATGAAAAAAAATCAAGAAAATACTATTAAGAAAAATACTTTCCATCAAAATATAGAACCTTTGTGGAATATAAAGGAAGCATTGTGCTAATCCCCATAAAACGGGCCACTTTACCTGCGGGTTTTACGCCGGGCGGGTCAGTAATCAACCATGGTCCTACTTGAAATAATAGTAATGAAATGAGGAGACGCTCCGGTGGGTTTGCTTAGCCAGATAATATGCCCTTCGAGCCGTTGAAAAAAGCGAAGCATCCTCTGTCCCTCCGACCACAATGTCCCACGCAACATTCTTATATTTTTAATACCATTGTGTTAACACATGTATTTTTTGACTCTTGTCCTCTCTTAATTTCTTTTTATTTTTTAAAAATATAATAATTATTATTTTTTTTAAAGTATTTTTTAATTTATAAATATATCAAAATAATATTTTTTAAAAATTTATTTTTTAACACCATCACATCAAAATAATCTAAAAATAATAATTTTAATAAATCTCCATCATACTCCTATACTCTCAAACAAGGCGTAATGATATTCAGCTTTATACATTAAAAAGCTTTTTTTTTTCAAAACTTGATATTATACATATCTATAGTTTATATAATTCTTATGATTTATTACGGATTTCTCTAAGATTTAAATCCTTAATAAGAACAATAATAATGCGGGAAAAAGAACAGTACAACTGCAAGGCTTCAGCAAATCCTCCTTGAAATAGTAATATGAAAGCAAAGAGTTGTCGGGTCCATTTGAATGTGGTGATGTTTTTCTTAAGGCTCCCCCTCCTTTCCATTTCCCAGCTTCTAGATGGATGGATTAACCCACTTTATTTTATTTTAATTTTCTTGGTGAAAACAAATTAAAATAGAAATGTTTTTTCTCGTGTTTAATGAAATGGGAAGCTCTGCCTATAAATCGACAGCCCTCATCTTCAAGTTTTCTCACAGGGTTTTCTTTGTTTTGCGAGGTCTAGCAAACCTCGCGGAAACAAGAAAACCCACTTGCCCTCCTCCTCTCTCTCTCTCTCTCATCTCTTATCTTCACCTTTAGTGTTAATGTTACCAAGATCATACAGGCTCCCACAAAATTACAAGGAGAGTATTGTGCAATGGAGGTGCATCCAAGGGTGAACTCTATGTTAGCCAAGAGGCTATGGAATGTTTTGAGGGTTACCTTCTTTATGATAAGGAAGGGATTGGTATCAAAGAGGAAGTTGATAATGGACATGAATCTCATGATGAAGAGAGGGAAGCTCTTGAGGAAGTCCTTAAGCAACCTCATGTCCCTCCACCACCACACCCACCACCATCACTCAAAGGATTTGGCACGCTGTAGCTTCGGCTTACAAGAATATGAATTCTCATGCAGCAACAGTCCTGATCTTGTTTTTTTCCGCATGCCAAAGCGCAAACACCATTACTTCCCCTGTATCAATCTCCCGGAGGTCATAGAAGAGGAGCAGCTTCAAGCAGAGGAGAGCAAGGGCGCAGTTGTCATGGTTCCGAAGACTCCTGAGTACACTTTCAACATCCATTTTGATCACGCCTCTGAGTTCGCCCCGGGAGAGATGCGTAGCCCTCTTCTCTCCCCGTTCTCGGTAAGAGTGTCAGATTATTCATCAGAAGATGAGAATGATGGTGGGAATGTACAGGTTGACGATGAAGCTGAGGAATTCATCAGAAGGTTTTATGAGCAGCTAAGGGTACAGAGTCGCATGCAGTTGCTGCAGTATCAGGAAGCCTAAAAACGTACAGGAGATGCTCGCTGTAGTGGAAGATAGGCTAGCTATTTGGCTCACGGTCCATCTCTCCATGGTTTAATAACGGATATTAAATGGAATTAATGCAAATTAGTGTAAAGTTTTGTGAAATTGTGATTGTTTCCCCCACTCCCCTAATTGCTGTTAATATCTCTGTTGGTTGGTGTCTTGGATTTTTATGGATATACTATGAATTAAATTAAAAACATTGATAATGTGATGGATGAACTGGCATTTTGGAACGTTGGCTTGTCTTGTCTTGTCTTTTCCCTTTATTTCAATTCTGAGTGGCGAGCCATGATAAAGATGGGTTTGGTGTGAATCGATGATCTCTTTACGAAACAGTACTGTTTGCAAAAAGGAATCAAAATCATTGTTTTTTCCCTTCTGCTTTAGCTTTCTTACAGTTGTTTAGGCTTCTAATAATTAGACTCACAATTCTGCACATTTTCACCGACTCCTCCTTCACTTTAACATCATTTTTGGACCGACCCAGAATAAAAAATTGCTAATCCTTTGCCTTTTCTTCATTTATATTTGCATCTCAAGAGCATGATATCAGGCATGTGAAAAGCAGAAAGCCCACAAACCCCCCACAGGTTTCCTTTCTGGGCGATATCAGCAAAAAGTTGTAGCTAAAGCACAGTGCTACTCAAGAACAGCAGCTCATTGCATCGATCGATTAATGATTACACATTGCCATTTTAGCTGTTAGGGTGATGATTGGCTGTACTTGCAGTGCTTTCGTCAACACTTTGTATTTACAAGACTTCAACACTTGCACGCTAGCATTCAGAAAGGCGTTAATACTGTAGAAAATTGAAGAGGGAGAGGCGAAAGGGTGGCCATGAGGAGCTAGTCGTTAAAAGAGAGATTGACCTAATAAAATATATGATGACGAGCATGGGAGGTTTTTGGCATGGAGTGGGGATGGCATAATTTATTTCTTCAAGCTAGGGCTTCTCTTTGTGCTTTAATTCCAAGGAAGGATTGATTGGATTCGGAGCAAAATGTTGGTGTTTTCTTAATTGTGGTGGAGGCCAAACATCAAGTCTAAAGAATAGTTTTTTTCTTTATTCGTGGGAAAGCAAAGCATAAATAAATAAATAAAAAATACAGAAAATTTAAATACTAAGACTTAAAACATACTTCAATAAATGTGCTCGACACACAACTATTAAAACAAGGGGTGAAACATGAGAGGTATAATTTAACTGATCAAATTTTAAATTTGCTTTCTAAAAATCACCAGTTTGAATATTACAAACTTCATATAGTTATTAATTTTAAAACCTGTTGGATTAGTCGAGATATACGTAAACTGATTCGGATACTCACATTAATCAAAAAAATAAAACAAGGGGAGGTTTTTGGAAGCATGTGGTAATAATTGCTTTTTAAAGTTTTTTTTTTTATTAATACATTAAAATAATATTTTTTTAATTTATTTTTTATATTAGCACATCAAAAATATTTAAAAATAAACATAAAAATAATTTGATGTATTTTTTTTTAAAAAAATTTTTGATCAATTTCTTTTTGAGTTGCAATCCCGAACAGAGACAAAATCTATGCCTACGTATATCCAAATCTAAAATATAGTTTAAACCGAGAAACATATCTTGAAGTTCTTACAAGACTATCTATATAAAAGCCGAGTTAAATTATTTAATCTAATGTAATTAAAGTTCAAATAGAATCTAAATGTTGTTAATGCAAATCTGAATATAAGCTATTAATGATAAAGTTCAACGAATAGTACTAATCCAATTAATCAAAGTAAAGACAAATTCAAAATCAAAGTGATATTCATTCGAATCATTTATTTGAGTTTGTTTGAAAGAATTAACGAAAAATTCGAAATAAAATTAGTCATGATCAATTATGTTTCCAAAGAATCTGTGATGATTTCTCAACCTTCTGATTCAAATCCTGTATCAATATTCAAAAGAATTATTAAAATTTCCTGATTAGATCGGACCAATATAGAGATGTATCTCCAAAATTATTCAAGAAGAGATTCAGATTGAAGTAATGCATAGGCTAAGCAAGGATATGCTTATATATTGCAGGAAAAAGAGTTTGGTATCCAAGAAGTTTTCGAGGAGTCACAAGTCAAACGTTTTATCACCTCCCTGTGCTCGGTGGGTTTATTGGTGCCGCTAAGGTTGTCACAGCAGTTTTCTAGCAGCCACCAGGACAGTATGTGGTGAAGGAGTCGTTAGCTTAAGAAGGAAAAATATGGAGTTAGGTGGCTTGTCTCCCAACAGGGCATCAAAATTATGAATGGTGGTGGCATCTGGGTCATGGATGTTGACCTGAGGTTTGCCTGAAGGATCTCAGCTTTGCCGCCCTTTTTTGGCGCATTGAACTCCAAGGCGAAGAATCTACCAGCCGACGGCATCTCATCGGTGTCTACTGCACTGTGAAAATTTGACAAAGATGGTGAGTGACCAAGCAACCAGTCATGCTCCGCCCTTGAAATGGTGGAATCTACGAGCATCTCTCACAGCAATCTCCCTTCCGGTAACCTTAGAGATGAACTCAGTAGCAGTATGGCAATCCCCCGCGTACACTAGGACTTTCCCTTGTCCTAATTAATTACACTCTCAATTTAGAGACCAAACGCAATGGCCAACTTCTCGCTATGCAAGTACAGCATGTGAACTCCTTTGTCTCCTCTCCTCCACAAAATGCAATAAAGGTTTGTATCTGGTGTGTACCCTTCTTGGCGAATCCTGTCCATCAATCTATCTTTCCATAATAAAAAAGAGAAAGAAGTTAAGAATTAAAAGCGGAAAAAGCCAGAAAAAAAAGACAATTTTGAAAGAAAAAAGTTATCATTTTTATTTAATCATAAAAAATTGTTTCACATACTAAAAAAATAAAAATAAATAGTATAACCCTAAAATATCCAACTATTGAGCCCAATTTATCAATTAAAATTATCTAACATAAATAATTTAAATAAATAAAATAAACCAATAAAATAGGCTCATTATACCGTTTTATATCGTTTCCGTCCATATATTTATGTAATTTACCGTATTTCCCCGGCTGTGAACGTATTGAGCTTGTTTTTAATCTCTATAACCGCGTATCCAGCAATTATTTTAACCCCTCCGTTCTTCATTAGAGTTGTAATTGTATAAGCTTCTTCTCTTTTCCCATTGAATGGGTAAGGTTGTACAAGATGACGTATCTCCCTGGTTTCCTGGATCCAGATCAAATAATGCTCTTGCTGCTATTTCAGTAATGTCTACATTTAAATGTATTCTACATGCCCCAAGAAGTGCCCCCGAGATAGCTGCATTAGACCCTAGTGGCATTCTCTCAATAAAATCACAAGCTTCGTCTAGCTTTCCAGCTCGCCCTAGGAGATCAACCGTACATGCATACTCCAAAATCTCTAGCCATGGAATTGAAGCACTCCCATCCTCCAGCAACTAAACCTCAACGACTGCATGCTGACAATATTGACACAACTGTTATGTAATCCGGCTTTACAGAAGCCTTCATTTGATCAAAGAGATTGGGAGCTTCTCTTCCCCAGCCATGCATCCCTTAGCCTGAAATCATGGCACTCCATGTGATGATATTAATTTCTCTACTGTATCAAATAAAAAAACTTTTCTAGCTTAAGTTAAGCTTCCACATTTCACATAAAGATCAACCAGGGCAGTCTCAACCACTAGTCTTGATTGTAGAAGAACCCACAAGTTTTGATTCCATGAACAGCACGTGCGAGCTGGAAAGATGCTAGAGTAGAGCAAGCTCGGATCACACTAAGGAGGGTGATGGCATCAGTGAATATCCCTTGCAACATCATTTGTTTTAAAAGCCTTAAGCTTCAGAAGGCAAATCAGCCTTGTCATAAGCCTCCATCATTGTTGCCCATGCCTTTAAATCCTTATTCATAATGCCATCAAACAACTCTTGCAACTTCCATTCTCCCACATCGTGCATACATCCCCCCGGCCGCACTCCGGACGAACTAAACAAAATCAAGTCCATTACCTAAAACTACTCTTCAAACATCATCAGCTTCCTCATCACTACGAGCACAGGCCATCACATTCAAAACAGCACCACTGATGGTTCTAAATCCCTCACCTAACATCTGCCAAAGCAACGAGAACCCTCATTCACAGCGGTCATTCTGCGAGCAAGCGCCAATTATGGCACTCCACGAAACAAAATTTCTGTCAGGAATTTCATCAAACACGTGGCGAAAAAGATCATACTGCTCACATTTACTATACATGGAAATGAGAGAATTGGAAATAAAAACATAAGACTGGTACCCAAATTTAACAACATCTTGACGAACACGAACGCCGAATTCAAAGTTCCGAAGACAGCAGCAGGCCCTGATAACAAAAGGGAAGGTGATACGGTCGGGTTTGAATGCCCAGTTTTAGCATTTGTTGGTACAAAAGAAGGGCTCGATGGTAATAGGAATTATGAACAAAGCCGCGGATCATGACGGGAAACAGGTTCGATAGAATGGAATGGTCCAGCAAACTGAACGAAGTCCTATCTTCACTAAAGAAGAATTTTGTCCTAACAGAAGTCTCCGTCAAGCCTCTCCCCACTATTTGTTTTTATTGTGTGCAGAGACACTCTCATCACTGATTAGAAAGGAAGAGGGGTGATCCCCGAAGGGCAGAACAATATTAGAAAGTGTCTATGACGATTTAGATGAAAAGGCAAGTCGGGTTTCATTCCAGAGGAAGAGACGGGTGGATGGGGTAGAATTAGAGAAGATGGAGCGGGCATAAGAATGGAGTCCACAGAGGCGTATTGGGCAATGAAGCTGGTGGTAAGAAAGTGAAGGTCGTGGGGAAGGTGGTATTTGAGCATGGACTGTTTAGATGGAATGGAGCGAGGTTCCGTATTGCTTGATTAGTGATATATGCAAATGGTGTTTTTGCTACAGACACAGCAGAAACCAACGACTTGCGCTATTGAGGGAGGGAGGGAGGGAAATCTTCTTAGCTTACGGACAAACCTGCACGATGAATCATCATATACTTGGTTCTGTAGTATGATGCTGTTGGGCATTTTCCTTCCTACTTTAAATGCAACGAAACAGCTTAATCACGAAGCCAAGAACATCCAACGACAGCGTTTCCAAATCACAACCAATTCAACCAGCTCAAGTGTGTCTGAACAAATTAAAGGGAAGTGAATATCATAAAAAGGATTTGAGCAATGAATATGCCCAAGCTCTACTTCCTTCTCTCGAAACAAACATAAAAAGAACTATGCTCTTTCATTGAATCAAATGAGAGCAAGTATATACAACAACAATGCCACCCACACCTTTCCAAAGCTAACAAGAATGCTTCATCCTTGACATAAAATCAGTTGATCCTAAACCTCTAAACAATGCGTGCTCCTTGCAGCAATGGCATTTTTTTTTTCCCAAAAAATAATAATAATAATAAAAAAACGATTCATTCCTGGGGAACTTGCAACGTTGTTTGCTATTTGTACTACTACAATCAAAGGGTTTGAGGAAGCACGGGGTTTGTTTCTAATACATTTACACCATCATCATCCATTGAAATCTTACTCCAACCAGAATTTCTTAGGGAAAAAAACTTAGGTCGGTCAAAGACGGTTCCTCTGAAGCCAGTTATTTTTGAAGACACCATGGGCATCACAAGAACAGCAGATGCATTGATGGAATCCTCTCCGAAACCTAGTGATAATGAACAAGCAGTCTGCAAGAAAAAGCAGGGTTAGCTTCCGTGAATAATTAATTCATATTTATCCGCATAAAGTTTCAGAAGAAGAGAGAGCGTTTCAAATGGTGGCACCTTTGCCTTGGCTAACACCTCTTTAATTTTTATCACCATTGCTTGAGCGAATGATCTCGGATCTTTATTTTGTGCATCTTCAGATGAGATGACCAGCCTGTAAAAGATAAAATATGCAACAAAAACCAGTGAAAACCATATATAGACAAATATAGTGTGGCCTATATATATATATATGAAGTCCAACAATGGAACACGCGCCAAAAACTAATTCCATCTGGCGGTATACAAGTTGAAACCATGCCAAAACATAAAACTTCTACTCTAATTTGTTCACATTGCACAGTACATAAACAGAAACTGAATGAAGTTCCAAAGAAATTTAAAAAAGATTTTAAGATACAAGCGTAGAAGTATTGAAGAGAATTCCCATTATTCATTTAACTAAATTTCCCTTCCCATATTATGAACTGAGCAGAATATGGGTGGTTCAGAATAGAATCTTCATCAATATCTGAAAATGTCATTTCTATAGAATATATATGTACAGTACCTGTCTGTTTCAATTGAAATGCTTGAAGACACAACGGGAACCAAAGATGCATTATCTTTGACCTCTCCACCTGAAAATATGCAATTAAGTTCAAAATTTTGTTCTCTGTAGACAGAAACTGTCAGAAACTTTATCAAAACTACCTTTGGACTCATCTGGTGCAAGCAGAGAAATTCCAACGAATACGGATGTCATCCCTAGTATGAACATTGTTGTCCTTAGTGCATCAAATACCTGTTCCAAGTACCAATAAGTTTGCCAGGTGAACTATATCCTACTTTTTAGGCTACACGAAACCAGTTAAATAAATAACCTTCCAATGAAGGAGATACCAGCATTATACATACATTAAATACAACACAATGTACATGGACTAGCTATCTGCAAGCAGATCACACTAATCCAGGAATTCTACATATTAGGACATGAGGGTGGACACCTTCTGTGTCAGATCAGTGCTCTAACATGGGAATTGTACCAATTGACAGGTACTCAAATGAAATAAAACCGAGATAAACAGGTTGCTCAGTGTTCCATGCAGAGATGTGCTCGGCTAACTTCGATTAATGGAAAGAGGAAGGGGAAGAAAATGATCACTCAATTCACCACTAGAATTCATAGAACAGATAATTTTTTTAAAATAAATTACAAAGGATAAGCTTTTCCACTGGTTGCCAAACTCTCTTTGAGGTTCACCCTCAATACAAGCATCAATGACCAAACTACATTAACTCAACAGAGAGTGAGAGAGGGAGAACCTGGTATTCCTGAAAATATACAAATCCTGTACAAATGGAAAAGAAAGTCCAAACAATCTGAAACATCGGCACAATGAGAATTGCATCAAAGAGTGCCAATCCTTCATTCAACCTTGTCATCTGCGCAAGTAGGAAGCAGGACAGAATTAGATGACTGGTACATTGCTATCTCCACCATATTGCAAATAAGAAGAAACAAATTGACTTATATTATCTTACCCAAAATCCGGCTGTACTAAGAAATAGAAGCAGTATGGAGTAAGTAAACCAGCTGTGCAGCTGATAATCACTAGACATGGCCAATCTTAACAGATTGGAGCTGTAAGCAAAACACTTGCCATCAGAATAAAACATGAATGCCCAATTATAGTGCTCTCATCTCAGAAAAGACAGGGATATTTTACGCAAAAACTTACAGAGATTTGGCAAACAATACTGAGCACGATCCTACTGCACCCGAAACTACAGCATAGGAGAAAGGAAGCAACATTTGCCAATAAGGTCTAAGATCTTGTCCTGAAATGGCAAGTATAATTTCTCCTCTCCTGCATATTATTGCCAAGGTTAAATGTGAAAAGCAGAAAGATTGTGACTTGAAAATTCATCCCCCAAACAAATGCAAAAATGATAACCAATCTCCAAATCTCACCTGTAAATGTAGTGGTGCAAGGCAACAAGAAGTATCAATACCAGACAGTAAAAGAGGAATGTCATATTGCTGTATTTCTCTGCCAACTGCTCTGGCGTGTACACTGATAAGAAACAAATGGCAAGAAATTTAGTTTTCTAACCATAAAATAAGAACTAACCAAGTTTTATAGCTGTGGCTTGTAGGTACAGCCATGTGGATAAAGCAGAATAATGTGAATGATTTATACTTATCGATCAAGTGTGGTGGAAGAATATAAAGAACGCTGGAAATGAAAAACACACAATTAGAAGCATTGCTCTTTATCTAAGATGGGATATCCATTTTCTAAAACACTCAATTAATTAATTCTCATACTTCTACAAAAAAAAAAAACTAAAGGAAAATAAAGGGCATTATAATACATGCATATACTTAATTATGCCATTCTAGAAAACTAAAGGTGTGTTCGCTGTGGGGGTAGAAGGGGTGAATAGTTACCATAGCAACTTTCACCTTAGATATTTTTGGTACAATTATGGGGACAGGGAAAATTTTAAGAAGGTTAGGGAAGAATAAAAGATTTTTCAAGGGGATTTTTTTTTTTTTTGGTTTTCATGCCTTTTCTCTCTTTTTTGAATTTAATTCTACCTTCTCTTCTTTTTCTTTCAACCTCACATCTTGGACAATCAAATATACTATATTTTTTTTTTAATAATTGCATTTAATTTAAATTTTTTTTTCACTTATATTGGGATTTGAGACCCACTATTAGCTG
Organism: Populus alba; assembly: GCF_005239225.2. Lineage (NCBI taxonomy): Eukaryota > Viridiplantae > Streptophyta > Magnoliopsida > Malpighiales > Salicaceae > Populus > Populus alba. The sequence goes on along the minus strand of NC_133297.1, from coordinate 10,652,472 downwards.
CATAATTTTTTCAACTCCTGCCAAAGTCCTTAACACTTAACCCCTCAACACTTTTTACACACTTTAACATTTCACCATTGAATCTTACTCCCTTTACATTTCCCATCCAACCTTTTCACCCGATACCAAACCCAAGAGACAGTAAGGACATTAAACGTAACATGTTTCAAGAGCCAGTCAAGTACCAGGAGACTGATGGTTGCCAAAAGCAACAAGAAATATATTTCCAAGAACAATAAAGGCTGTGGCTACCAGGACTCTGAAAAAAGAAAGAAAATATCAATCAATTGGAATCAACTTAGTAATAGCAATGTGGTGACTGAAATGTTAAATTGTGCTATAATCTTCAAAATTTGTGTCACTTCTCATTTCACATACTTGACAGTGACCATTTTGTTCAACACGAAGTAAGCAAATGCAATGTTTGATACAAATTGAATAGATCCCAAGGCTGCAAGAAGTGACTGCACAGAAAGAAGAGAAGGTAAAGAAAAATAAAACGAACAACTAATAGAAAGGAGGGGAAAAAACATTTTCACAAAGTTCTAGAAAAGGAAACTCCATCATTGCATATCAGGAGGACTGTGGGAATACATGATCTGTAACTGACCTGAGCAGCATATCCAAAGGAAATGAAATTAAGGCAATTCCCAAGAAAGAAAAATAGAATACCTGCATAACACAAAGCACACATATTTAAGCTAAAGATCGCATACAAGTCATTCCCTTGTACTTCTCAGAGAAAACTCCCATGCATAACTAAAAAACAATGAGACAAGTCCATACCAACTCTCCATGTCTGGAAATATATGATAGGCTTCACAGGAACCTTCCCACTTGTTCCCACATTGTCTTGCGTGGAATGCCTCTCTCTCTGTGAATAATTTAGCCAGATTCTTTAAAGCTTTCTAAGCTATGTGAAGATGTAAAGTGAAGCTATTAAATCAGTAGTTGATGTTGGAAATTGAACCCAGCAGTTCTAGGATATTTGGAATCCAAGTCAATATGTAAGTAGGACTTGTACAATGTAATTGTCTGAATAGGAGTTCCATACTGGTTGGTTTAGGACTTTTAAGGGTCAATAACTCTAGTATAAAAATATGGGCTGGTCCTCATTTATTTGTGTCCAATCTGTGTAAAACAAAAGAAAACCATGTGTGTAGTAGTGGTATGGACAAAGAAATAGAAACTACGTAGAGTAAAATTAAGGATCCTGCCACTGTAAGTTAAGCTGTGTGCGGCAACCTGTCTGTGTGGGTTGTCTAGGTTGTGTGGCAACCATGGTGCAAGCTGTGTGGGCCACAATTTGTGTGTGTTGAGTGTGGCAGCTCAGTTCCGAGAATTAAAATTAAAATGTCAGCATTCATTTCTACTCGATAAATCAGTGTTTGTGTGTAAGCACTTTTTACTTCTCTGCAATTGGCATCAGAGCCAATTCGCAGTGCATTCAAGGAAACATAAAATTGTGATTTCCTTGAGTTCATGTCTCCAAGTGGCGCGTATCACAAGAAAGCTAAGTCAATTAATCTCCATGCTAAAATTAAAGGTTGATGACAGACTAGAACTTAACATCAAGTGAGCCTAAAATCAGTTCAGCTCATCTTCACAGTAAACTCGTACCAAAGTGAAATGCATATTATGATGGAGCTGGCCACAAAGACAGTAGATTTTATTATGTATATGTCATAGCATGCTTGAGCAGCATTGAACCCCATAAACTTTTCAGTGATGGAAAAATGATAAGTCAAAGAACGGAGATGAATTGTTACAAAATCAACATACCTCATTATGACCCAATTTAAGAAGGTTAGTCCCAAAGTTGATAGCAATGCTGCCAAAAAGATTGATAAAAGCTCCGATGACCCACTCCCCCATGGCTTACAAAATCTAAAGCAGTGAAGCAGGCAGCCCACATGCAGTTGAAATGCCAAGCAATGCAGTGCTGTGAGATTGATTATTAACTATTCAGATGCAAGGAAACCTGACAAAACTCTCTCAGGTTCGTAACTGATCCGGTATCACCCAGTTCAAGCAAACAATTTGCCTAGAACCCACATTGATGTGCTTTCAATTAATAATAACCTGAAAATATACATAGAGCAGATGATGGCATGAAAATTCAAACCCAGCACAGAAAGATCATATCTAAACCAAACCCTTTAATGTTTTTCCATAAAAAGAATCAATAAATAAATAAACACAAATGAAAGGCATGGTTGTTGAGATTTATTAGCTAACACTGATTATATGGACGATCCACCAAAACGAGAAAGAGAAAAATTGGAATAGATCTAAACTACTCCGTCGATCAGAGAAATAAATTTCCAGATCAAATAATAAATTAATCATCTTCTAGTTTAATCCTCCGATTAAAAGTAAAGAGCGGATTTTTAACCGAAAGCAGAAAAAAAGAAGATTGCGGAGCCTTACCTTGAAATGATCCAGAAAACAGCGTCTCTTTCCTTTGTTGTACGTGTTAACTAGTGTATAAAGAAAAATTATGAGAAACCAATCAACGTGTAGCTCCTCAGGTACGGTCGTGGCAAAGATGAAGATGAAGTTGAAGATGAAGAGTCAATAGCAAAATCCTGAGAACTCTGCCTCACCGACCGCTCTTCTCTTTTACCTCCGCACTCAACTGTCGGCTGAATAATCTTCCACGCGTGGTCCTGCCATTATTACCATATGTCCCTCTTTTTTTTAACATCTATGTCCTTTTTTTATGATAACAAATATTTTTTGAATTAATTTATACATCTATTAAAATTATTTTTTTCGAAGGATGTAATAATGTATCCTTTTGAATGTAATAAAATTTTAAACTTTTGAATGTAATAAATTTTTAAACTTGTAAAATTAAAAAAATAGAGCAAAATTTATCAATTACCACATATATATATATATATATTTAGATACAGTTTGGGAGCTCAGTGTAAACTGTGTTTTTCAAAAATTAATTTTTTTTTTGTTAAAAATTAATTTGTTTTATATGTTATGAATATTTTTTATACACTGATTTTAAAAATATTTTTTAAAAAAATAAAAAAATATTATTTTAATATATTTTAATATGAAAAACACTTTTAAAAAATAATCTGCAACCACACTCCCAAATATATATATATATATATATATATATATATATATAGAGAGAGAGAGAGAGAGAGAGAGAGATATGCATGAAGTACTTAAATTTTTAATTTCATATTCTTACAATAAATAAATTTTCAATCTTATAATAATCATTAAATAACTTAAAAATAATTATTTAATATTTATGAAAATTATGTAAATTTCACCATTGATAAATAGCCTCATTCTAGTATATTCATCAACAATTTTTATTAAAAAAACACCAATAAAAATAAATATTTATAAAATCAAGTAATAACAAAAATAATAGAATATTTATTGAGATTGTGATAATTTTATAAAAAAAATAAAATAAAATAAATTATCAAAATAAATCAAAAATTAAAAGATGGTATTAAAAAATTAAAAATTAATTTTAAAAACAACAAATATATATATTTTAAAAGTAGATGAATAAATATGTATTTAGCGCTAAAGTTTTAATTTCATGTTCTGACACTTAATAATTTGAATAAATAACTTTTCGATTTTATAATAATCATAAAATAACTTTAAAATGATTATTTAAAATTTAAAATTTATGATAATTGTAAATTTTTACCATTAATAAATCACCTCATTCTATTATTTTTTTCAATGATTTGACCATTCATTGTCAGAAAAGAAAAGAAAGAGGAGATAATATTGACCATTCAATTTTGCCACCCTAAGTGATGACAAAAAGGAAAAAGGAAGAAAAGTAGAAAAGAGAGAGGGAATATTGGTAGGCTAACACGAGCGTACCAACAAGCACGTGCGAGATGCAGAACGGGTGCGAGACCACTATCAAACCGGGCTCCTCCTGTTTTTTTTTAAAAAAGGTTTTGCCGCGGCATCGTTTCATCTTTAGAAAAATTTAAAATTTTTTTATTTTATTTTTATTTTTATTTTAAATTAATATATTTTTGATATTTTTAAATTATTTTAATATATTAACCTCAAAAATAATTTTTAAAAAATAAAAAGTATTATTTCCATAATTTCATGAAATTTTTTTTTGAAAAACAACACTAATCAAAATTCCAAACACCCTCGAAAACTGGCGTGGGATACGGAGATGAGCACAATCGGCGGCGCCGGAGGAGATTATGATTACAAAGAAGAATGGAACGAATTTGAATGGTCGGAAGATGCGCTCTCAATTATAGAGAATATTGAGGAGCAAAGTTACCAGATTCATCCATCGATTAAACAAGAAGAAGAAGAAGATGGAGATGGTGGTGATGGGAGTTTCTCTGCCGAATTCTATCGGTGCGGAACCGATTGGTCTTGCCTGTCGCCGGCGAATGAAGTAGTTGAACCTTCCCATTCAAGAAATCTGAAACAGGCGAATCTATGGCAGATGTGGGGCCAAAACAAACCTTCTTCCCTTTCGTCTCCGCCCCCGAAGAAGAAGCTGAAGCCAACTCAATTTTGCAGCCAAGGCAAGGCGGCTTCCTCTTCTCCTAAGCATAACCGCCCTCGCGCTTGCCCTTTCTATAAACGGATTCCAGGTAATTCCTCTGCTCTTATTTCGCTATTTTAATTTTGCTTGTTGCTTTAGAGATTTATTATTATTATTATTATACAAACAAACAGATACAGGTTTCTCAGTTGATGCATTCCGGTATGGTCCGATCCCAGGATGCTCTGCGTACTTCCTGACCCACTTCCATTATGATCATTACGGTGGCCTTACCAAAGGATGGTCTCATGGCCCTATCTATTGTACTCCTCTCACTGCTCGCCTCCTTACAATCTGTCTCTCCCTTAATTCCTTGTAATCTTCCACTCAAAATTATTTTTATTTATTTATTTATGCTTTGATTGATTGATTGAGGTTGTTTTTACTTTTAATGCTTCCGAAACGCGCAGATATATTCATCCATTGGAACTTGACACAGAATATGTTATTCAAGGAGTTAAAGTAACATTAGTAGAAGCTAATCACTGTCCCGGTGCTGCTCTCCTCCATTTCCGTCTCCCGACTGGACTCTGCTATTTGCACACTGGAGATTTCAGGGCTTCTAAACTTATGCAGGCCCATCCACTTCTAGCAAAGAACAGAGTTAACGTGCTTTACTTAGATACAACCTACTGCAATCCAAAGTACAAGTAAGATATACAAGCTTCTTTGATTTTTTTTTTTGATGTTGTTCAGATATGTTTACATTGCAATTTCTGTTTCAGGTTTCCTTCTAAGGAAGATGTGTTGAGTTATGTTGTTAGAGTTACTAAGAGTTCCCTCAAAAAGCAACCTAAAACCCTTGTTGTTGTCGGAGCGTATAGTATTGGCAAAGAGAGTGTTTATCTTGCCATTTCCAAGGCATTAGGGGTATGCTTCTTGTTTCATCAGACAACATTTTTATTTTCATTTGGTCGATCTTTTGCATTTTCAGTTTCCTAGATCAATCAGGAAGCCACTTGCTTCACAACATTTATGGCTTTTGTAGTCTGTGATTATCATATACGTAGACATCAAGTATAATTTCATCTGCGTGTTTTATGGAATATAAATGTTATTGAAAAGTTGTCATGATTGTCTGTAGCATGTGGTCGATATTTTTTTTTCAGGTTCCCCACACGAAAACCTAATTATGATATTTGGAAAACAGAACACCTTTCCTCGGCTCTAGACCATAAAGTAGCAATCGTTGGAAGGACTAAATGATAACAGAATTCATGAATTCAGTTTCCTTCATTAAGAAAAAAGAGGACCAAGAAATAAAAAAATCTTGGAATCAGTTGAATGTTAATTGTTTCAAATCATTTCAGGTTAAAATATATGCAAATAATTCAAGGAGACGGATTCTGCAATCTTTTGGTTGGCCTGATCTTTCGACGAATCTTTGTACACAAGCTACAGACACATGTCTTCATGTGCTGCCCATATCTTCCCTGCGATTTGAGGTCTGATTCCAGGCTTTTAACCTTTTTGTCTTGAGAACTACATCTTCATTGTGTTGATGCATCATCAAACTTTGTTGTTCCTTAAGACCTTGAAGGATTACTTGAAGAATCATGTAAATCAGTATGCAGCAGTTTTGGCATTCCGGCCAACAGGTGAAAATATACTGATTTTCTTATGTGTTCAGCTCTGATTTTTTCCCCTCTGTTTTGGACAGCTGCAAGAAAATTCTGCTTTACAGAAATATATGTTTTCATTTATTTGGTTCATTCCTCCAGGCTGGACTTACTCAGAAGGTTTAGGCAGACAGCTTGATCTAATTAGGCCTAGCACTAGAGGCAACATCACAATATATGGTGAGAAAATTTGGATTTGCAGCTCCTTGAACTAGCATAATATTTTACATTCTGATCCAACCTTCTGTACTTGCTTCCAGCTGTTCGAGAGGCTGATTTTTAGTCCTCTAGTGTTTCAATGTTTTAATTGAAACAAAAATCCCAGTTTCTTTGTAAGAATTTCTGTTAGCCATGATGATTATCAAGGTTTCGTTAATCACTTTTGCAGGAGTTCCATACAGTGAGCACTCTAGTTTCACAGAGCTGAGAGAGTTTGTCGAGGTCTCTCTCTTAAATCTAATCATCATATCATATCCATCTCTACATTATTAAGAAACGCCAGCTATTGTCGTCCATACTCTGCACATATTGTATGCTAATGGATCTGCCATTTTCCGTTCTGATTTCCAGTTTTTGAAGCCTGACAAGATAATTCCTACAGTCAATGTTGGGAATCCAGATACTCGAGATAAGATGCAATCTTATTTCCGGGAATGGCTTAAAGGGTAGTGCCCCTGCAGGAATCGATGATGTAAATATGTGGAATTAAAGAAATTTGGACTAGACTAAGCGAGTTCTATTGTGCATGGTAAATTTGGGTTGCCAAATGATTAGCCTTGATGTAAAGCTTCACCATTCATCTACAGGGCGTGTTCAAAGTAGTCTCTCTTACGCGTGTATATTTTGCTGGAATTTCGTAAGAAACAAAAGTGAAGTATCCATGATCCAAGCTGCTGGCTTTCCCCTTGATAGAGAGTTATAGATAATCTTGTAGTCAATGTTCATTTATCTGACTATTTAAAATTGTTGGAGAATTTATACAATGAGCAAATGAAATCCTGCTGGTTAAATTTTTTGTTATTTTTCTTATTGTTGTTCAACATTATCATCTTAATTCCAAACAGATTATTGGTGGCTGCTCCCACTTTGTCATAAATTCATTAAAAAAATGTCCAATCAAGGAAAAAATAATTTTAAGTATCAAAATAAACAACAATTCACTACTTTAATCCACTATAAATTATGAGAAATGCACAATGTATAGCGCTTGAGTGGTTTCCCCTCAGGGCTTAATTTTTTTTAATTCCTTATACAAAATCAATTATACAAATTATACATTTAACCAGCCTTTGGATGTATGGTCAAAGTTGCAGTGAACATATGGAGAGTAATAGTATGCAATAATTACACTGACACTGTGGAGGGAACTGCAGGGGCGACCCGATTTTCGGTGGGAATCTCAACAAACTCAGAGAGGATTGCTCGGAACTCATCACCGGTCATAGTTTCCTTCTCAAGGAGGACTTCCACAATCTTATCAATGGCCTCACGGTTGTTCCTTATGTGGCTCAAAGCAATTTCATATGCACCGTCTGATATCCTCTTCACAGCCGCATCAATGTCTTCTGCGAGCTTTTCTGACATCGAATTCCTTGCCATCATTCTCATGAAGACATCAGCGCTTTGAGCTGAAGCATCCATTAGTGACCATGGTCCAATTTCTGACATTCCAAACGTGGTTACCATCTGTAACCACAGGATAAAAAAAACTCCTCATTGGAATTAAATTCTTCTTGATGAAACATGCAAAAGGGCATGCAGAAATACATACAAAAAGAAGACAGATATGCCACACAAATCACCAAAAGAAGAAAGGAAAAGATATGGTAAATGTGACTTCAAATTAGGATGAAATTCTAGACTCCAGATACTGTCTTTAACTCGAGCTGATCCAGATTATGTTGACTTATCAACTAACTAAAAGAGAATCCTTCCATCTTACGGAAATTGGAATATTAAATGCACAGATCCTATTTCCTACTCCAAAAGGACATTACATAAATTGACATAGTAAAACTGATCTTCGTAGAACAAAGTGAACACTGGTCAACGCGTATAAAATTGAAATTTTTGGTTACCTGCTTAGCCAGACCCGTGATCTGCTGCAAATCACCGGCTGCCCCTGTGGTCACCTCAGGCTCACCAAATATCACTTCTTCAGCAGCTCTGCCACCTAATCCTCCAACTATTCTTGCAAAAAGTTGTTGCTTAGAGATCAATGTGGGGTCATCTGTAGGAATAAACCAGGTGAGGCCCCGTGCCTGGCCACGTGGAATTAGGGTGACTTTCTGAACCGCATCATGCCCTGGAGTCAAAGTTCTGAATAAAACAATAAAGAGTGTTATGGAAGTTTATTTTCCAAAGTAGATATCTCAACTAATGCGAACGATGATACTCTAGGTAGAGAGATGATTTTGAATGTGGAGAAGAAGGGGTGATCAAATGAGGGAAGTGGTGCAGGAGTAATAACAAGGAAAAAGGATCAGCTTCTAGTTAGTTTTCAGATTTTCAGATGTTTTACAGGGAATTTTGGGAAACAGGTTAGATGTAGAAGAGAAGTTGTGGCTTTATACTGGAGGAGACTTTTCTTGATGATTCAGTTCATCTATGTCAACTGCGACAGATTAGAATGTAGCATAGTAGAGACCAAGCATCGTAAGTTACTAAGAACATGACAGTTATTTTTTCACTTTCAGTGTAGATGCCAGTCAAAAGTTTGAAAACAAGTCAGGTTCTCTTTTCTTTGTTTGAACATGATTCTTGAACTACCCTTGGAAAATAGGGTTTTATGGTCTCTGTCCTTTCATATTCTCGATGAAATTACTTTTGAGTTTCAAATTTCTACTGATATTGAGATTTTCAGAGATTTCAAGAGTCATTTATATTGCTGCTTTCAGTTCTCTACGATCAAGTTTTTATAACAGATTGATTTGCCAGCTACATTACTGCTTCTCAACTTTAGTTTAGCATCAAATGGAGTTCCCGGAATTACTGCTCAGTTCTAAATTCCAATTTGATTTACTCCATCGAATAATTTATAAGGAAAAAAAAACTAAATCTAACTCGGAAATTTATAAAGAGACACATATTTAAAGGCTACTATCTCCCTTACCCGCAAACAGCATGCCCAACTTCATGATATGCAACGAGACTTTTACTCTTTCCATCTGTCATAACAGTTCCTTCCATTCCAGCTACAATCCTATCAATTGAATCATCAATCTCTTTAGATGAAATTGCTGTCTTTCCTCGCCGACCAGCTAGAATTGCTGCCTCATTCAAGAGATTTGCAAGATCAGCCCCACTGAAACCAGGTGTTCTCATGGATATCACATCAAGAGACACATCAGCATCAAATTTCTTATTGCCAGCATGAACTTTTAGTATCTCTGTTCTTCCTCGAATATCCGGGACATCAACAGTCACCTGCAAATTGGCATTTTTATAATGAGGAATGCCCCAAAGACCAATATGCAACCAATAAGAACATGGTAGCATATCCTTACCTGTCTGTCAAACCGTCCCGGCCTCAACAAGGCAGAGTCGAGAATGTCTGCCCTGTTAGTTGCCGCAATAACAATGATGCCAGTATTACCCTCGAAACCATCCATTTCTGTCAGAAGCTGGTTTAGTGTCTGCTCTCTTTCATCGTTTCCTCCACCGATTCCTGTTCCTCTTTGCCTTCCCACAGCATCAATTTCATCCACAAATACAATGCAAGGAGCATTCTCTTTGGCCTTCTTGAAGAGATCCCGGACTCTAGAGGCTCCAACACCGACAAACATCTCAACAAACTCCGAACCTGAAATGGAGAAAAATGGAACACCCGCTTCACCAGCAATTGCCTTGGCCAGAAGAGTTTTCCCAGTACCTGGAGGCCCAACAAGAAGAACGCCTTTTGGAATGCGAGCCCCTACTGCAGTGAATCTCTCAGGCTTCTTAAGAAACTCCACTACCTCCATGAAATCCTGCTTCGCTTCATCCACTCCAGCAACATCATCAAATGTCACACCAGTGTTTGGTTCCATTTGGAACTTTGCCTTAGATTGACCGAAAGCTAAGGGGAAACCAGGCCCGCCAGGCCCACCCATTCCTCCTGATGAACGTCGAGAAAGAAGGAACAGGCCTCCAATTAAGATTAAAGGAAATGCCAGATTCCCAATCAAGTTGAATAGCAAGGAACCTGATTCTTCCTGACCATTATGTGCTGCAAAGTCAATGTTCTTCTCTCTAAACTTCTGAAGAAGCTCTTGGCTGAGCCCTGGAAGTTGAACACGAACTCGTTGCACCCGGTTACCCAACTCAGGCGAAACAGCCTCTACGATAGCAATGGTTCCATTCTCAAACAAGTCTACCTTTTTCACCCTATCCTTATCCAAATACTCCAAAAACCTAGAATATGACATCCTGGAGGAAGAAACCCCTTGGTCATCAGCAAATGCTTTCCCACCTCCTAGCAAAGTGGATCCACCAATCCCAAGATTCCCAATCAACAGCTTCAGAAAACCCCTTCTTCCTTCATGCCGTCTCTTGTCCAAAACTGCCTTTACAGTTAAAATTCTTGAAGTCTTACATAACGGAACACTGGTAGAAACAAAAAGATGACTGCCACAGAACTCCTTCGTCAAATTCCGTTTGGCATTACTGGTCGATAAACCATTTCCTACAAGGCATGCCGACGACGCTGCCATCTGGTAGCAGACGAAAGCAAATAACAATCCCAGAAATACAAAACGAACAAAGGTCAGTATTCTAACATCCAACAACAAACAAAAGATGTCTCGATATTCAAATTGTTGACAATTTCCAAAACAGTGAACATAACAGCATAGCAAGCAGTAATATCAGTTCTTTACAGCAAAAAGTAAAACAAAAATCAAATCAATTCAATTGAATATAAAATAACAAAGTCCTAAACAATTATTTATTCCTAAGGATAACTAGAAAAGGTGAAGAAGTAAGCGTACCTTGAAGGAAGGAAGGATGGAAGGAAACGTGAGAGAGGAGAACGCAGTTAGTTGCCGCTGCTTGCTGCTAAAAGTATCAAGTGTTGTGTTGTCAGAGTCAGAGCTCCGTTGCGTGTTGGTGTGGACTGCCGTTAAAAAAAAAAAAAAAAAACTTGAATAAGTTTGGATGTGGTTTGGGAATGGTATACGTGGCGCTTTTTTAATGGCTGATTAATCACCCTCAACCCAACCCTAGATATTTCTTTTCTTTCTATTTTTTTGCTCTCGCTGTACATCCAACCACCAGCCATCTGCTATTTGTTTTTTTTTAAAACTTTTTTATTGTGTAAAATACTACAAATATAAATAGTAGTATTTTATATTCAATTTGCAAATAATGTATGATTTCAAAGGGTTTAGTGATATTATAGTCTTGGTTCCATAATGGATAGCTGGGTTTTTTATACTTATTTTAATACTTTAATCTCTCTATTCAAAATTAATGCGTGACAAAATCTAAAGAAAGATAAAATTAAGAATTAAAAAAAAAAAGAAGAAGAAAGAAGATGAAGAAAAAAAAAAGGAAAATAGGGGTTGAAAAAAAATAGAAATTTTGATTTTTTTATCAAATCATCATAATATAATTATAATTTCTAGAAAGTTACATATAAATAATAAACAATAAAGCAACCAATTATTGACCTTTCATCGTCCCCGTCAACACACACATGTGATTTGTTATATAGATTTGGTATCCCTACCAACTCTCATAGGGTTGGAGAAACCCGACTCCATCAAGTGTAGCTTTAGATACTAATAGTACTCCCAAAGATATGAATCAATCTGCTACAATGTATTTCTAGTGATCAAAATACAATTTGAATCAAGTCATCTTACCCAACGAACTAATAATCATTGACCTCGCCTTCTTTGATTAAAAAAAAAAAAAATACTTGTTCACCTAAAATAGCATAAATATATTCATGTGGTACTGACAACAAAAGAAATTAGGGTAGGGGTTTCAAGAGAATTATTCGGAGTGTTGTTGTGTGGGGTCTCAAAATGATCATTTGGAATGAGTTGTGGCCTCATGTATTCAACAAGATCTTCAATGTTAAAAGTGGAGCTAATGCTAAAATCAGGTGGTACATCATAATATAAGTATTTGAGCTAACCCGTTGTAGCACTTTGAATGACACAACACTACGTAATTGTAATTTTTTATTGGCTTGAGAAGCATACTGTTTAGATCTAATCTATATCATGACATAATCTTTAATATTAAATTTATTACGACGTCAATATAAATCAGCTTAAAGTTTGTATTACACATTGTTTGCTTAAATCTTCTTAGTGACTTCGAGATACAAATTCTAAATTCTACATGCATATGACTTAGCTTACTCAAATACCTTAGCATGGGGAGACATGGAAAGAAAGTCTAAAGGTTTTTTGGGCTTGTAACCATGGATAACTTCAAATGCACTCATGCCTATTTAGAATCAACAACCACATATATAGAATCATGTTTTTTTAAAAGTACGTGGAAGCCCAAACACAAAATTCATATTTATATCTTGCCAATGACAATTAGGTATAGGAAAAGGAGTATAAAGACCAATGTTTTGTTTCTTATATTTATCAATTGACATATTCGACATTAACTATCTAATTTGGCTACATCCTTTTTAAACAGACTAATAAATTGACGCTTCATATTTTTTATGGTATTATTTATCTTAAAATATCCTGAAATACCTTCAATACGAAACTCCTAAATTAGGTATAGGAAAAATTTATTATTTTCCCCTATATAAACAATAGTGTAGCTGAAATGAAAGGAGAAGGCCAACTATCACCATCATTATCTTCTTTTGTTAATATATTTTTATGGAAATTGATGTTCTTATGATGAAAATAAGGTTGCTAAAACCACTCGATTTACTTCAATTTCAATTTAGTAAGTTTTAACATTGATTTTTTAAAGATTGTAAATTAGGGTTCTTGAAGGATTTTAGGGGAATTGAGAATTTTTATTTAAATGTAATAGAGTAAGAATGGCTTGAATTATAAATGATTGAAGAAAAAAATACTAGGTGTTCATGCTTATAGGGTTTCAACCAAATTACATATATTTTAATTTATATGGAAGTGTTGAAAATGATTTAATATGAATGCATTCTTATATTTGAAATTGGTTAAGATGAATATGCTAGTATGTAGATGAAATGGTTATGGGTAATGCCTATGTGTTATTGTGTAAAATTAAATGATAATAATGTAAATGTTAATGAATTCAAAAGATTATGAAAAGAAAAAAGGTTAATGTTTTTAGGCTGGTAGAGCCATCTATAAAAAGAAAGAAGTGAAAACTTGAGAAATTATATAATTGTTGTCTATTGGCATGTGATTAGCAGGTGTTAGGTGATGATGATGAATTGAGATAATAAAATCTTGTGTTGATTGTAATAGAATTCTTGATATGTTTTGATTTTGACATGAATTTGGATAATGATAAGTTTTATGTTTAAAGCTATGAAAATAATATATTGATGATGTTTTAATGCATCAAGACAACTAGTTTACATGTCAAATTTGTTTTTTATATATAGTTTGGATTATTCAATTTATAACTTAATTTAAAACTTGAAAATGATGGAATTCAGACTAGATTTATTCATAAAAGTTATAAATATGTAAATTAACTTTTAAATAAAACTGGTCTTGATGAATTTCGAGTGATATAACTCCATATATAAATTAGAAATTGAGGAAAGTTCTAGACTGAACTAAACCAAGCAGTAATCTTGTTATTTAGTTGTATTTAAAAAACAAAAAAATGTAAATACTCCTGTGCCCCAGTTTTAAAAACCTTAATTCGAAGGGAAAATAATAAAATATATCTACGCTCACAGGAAATTTGCCCTCTTCCGTGGAAGTCGTTTTGTTACTCGCAAGCATTTGAGGTTGGCTTTTTTTATTTTTTAATCGAAAATGGACCAATATCAGAAGAAAGCGACGAGCGGGCCCTACCGGTTTAGGTTTCCACGCCACTTGCTTATCGAACAAGAAGAAGACAAATCTGAAATTAGAGAATTAGGTTCCTTTCTTTCCCGTTCATCTTCCCTTTTCTTCGTGTTGATAACCCCCACCAGGCCAGCATCTGTAAAGTTTGAACAGAATCATACTTTATACAGTTTTCTGATAATCGAAAGAGAAAATAGTTAGATATGTTTGTTTTTACAATTTTAAAAAAAAATTAAAATTAAATTTATTTTTTTTAATTTTAAATTAATATTTTTTTAGGTGTTTTAAAATTATTTTATGTGTTAATATCAAAAAATAACTTTTAAAAAATAAAAAAAAATATTATTTTGAATATATTTCTGACTCAAAAATATTTTCAAAAACAGCTTAGACTTTTAAATATGTATCAACAAATTAATTTGTTGTTTATTTATTTATGAAACTGTGTTTAAAATAAACTAACTATTCAGTTATAGAAAAGATAATAAAATAATTCATTCTTGTAATTCAAGAAACAAGTGAATTATAAGAGTTCCTTGCATGAATTAAATATTTTTATTAAAAAAAAAAGTAAATCATTTTGTTTTATTATTAAAAAGTGAAATGCAAAACCCAAGAAAACATGTGTTTACTTGGGAGAGTTTAATAACGATTGGTTTTTAAAGTGTATTTTGCTCAAAAATATATTAAAATAATATTTTTTAAAATTATTTTTTGATATAATATATCAAAATAATTTAAAATTTAAAATAAATACTAATTTAAAATAAATTTTTTAAAAATAATTTGAAAATATAAAAATAAAACGGAGCATAACCCTGCTTGAGTCTGACTGAGAAGGAACCAGATTCATCACATATATTCACTGGGAAAATGACATTCGAAAGGAAAAAGGAATAAAAGCTACAAGACCCATTAGAAGAACCACCGATATTTTGTTTCAAGGACAGAATTTCTGATCATCATCGTCTCCGCTGGGTGCTTGGTAGTCACCATGAACAGCAGGACCAGCAATATCACGCAAACCCCATGGTATTGGTACAGTGAACAAGACTATGATGATACCTATGCTCCCAACAACAATTATCGAAGGATGCCCACGTTTTCCCATTTCCGCCGCTCCGCCTCCCAAGCCCGTCCGGTGAGTAGTATTTATCAAGCTAGATTTAAATAGACACGAACATGCAGCAAAGAGCTTGCACGTATATACAAACACACAGTATACGGTTTTATATGTGTGTGTTGGATTAATTTGAAAGAGCATGGTTTAATGTGGCAAAAAAATTGACAAGATGCATGATTGATAGGATATGCAGTAGACGACGGCAATTAACAACGATATGTGTTTTGTGAGCAGGATCCGAATAGAGGAGGTTCACAAGATACATGGCGGCCGGCGGTGGAGGAAAGAGCCATAACAGTCCCTCTCGGTCTAGCTGGGTAACTTCTTATTTTTGCGATGTATAATGTATATCATGCATGTTTTGTTTAGTTCTGAAATACATAAATTCGAGATTTACCATGATATTTTAAAAACCATTAATTAATTCATATCATTCTTTTTAAATAAAAAAGATTAGAGTTTTTTTTTTTTGTGTGCTGTTTAAATTCCTCTTAATGATTATATATTAAATTATACCATCAAGATAAAGAAATGAATAATAAAAGAAGAAGAATTAAAAGAAATTAAAGGGACAGATTTCCGACCATCTCTATCCCAATTAAACTCCCAACCTATCGATTGCTCCAATGGATCGAGTTCCCCATCTATATATATATATTGATGCTTTGCCCATGATCTGCAAGGATCTTCTGTTCTAGTACAAAAACCAGAAACGAGGAACCCTAAAGTATTATGGAACTAAGAATCATACACAAAATGAGCTGAAACTTGTGTTTGATCATTCATTGAGTAACTTTCAGTATCAGAAGATCTTCGTCCATGAATTAGCTTCAAAATATTCTGTGACTTCTAGTTCATGTACTTTCAAAACTCTCAATCAACTACCTGCTGCTAGTGAAGCTTCGATGTGATTGTTAAATGTTTGTTTAGTGTAGCTAAATGCAAACTTTTGTTAGATTGTGTGCGCGAGGATTTCTCAAAAGTTATTTAACATTTAGAGCACGGCAGATTTTCTTTGCAGCCAGCTTCACCCATGCAAGTTCTTTACCTGAATACCAGACCGGCAAGAGAGCTTCCAGGGCCCTCACGCCACCGAAATTGGCAAGCCTCTTCATCTACGCAGGCGGATCGCTCCAGATCAACCCAAGACGAGCAAAACAAAGCATTGGCACAGCTGAAGAAAGAAACCTATAACCCTATCCCGAAAAGGATGACAACTAGATTGAGTTTGTATTACAGAGACCGTGCCATTGATGGTGTCAAAGACAGGGCACGGGAGACGGAAGATGATGGCAAAAGATGTGCGATCTGTCTAGAAGATTTTGAGCCCAAAGAGTCGGTAATGGTGACCCCTTGCAACCATATGTTTCACGAGGAATGTATTGTGCCATGGGCGAAGAGTAATGGGAAATGCCCTGTTTGCCGGTTTGTGCTCTGCGACCCCGCCGGAGGCAGTGCAGCGCCAGCGCAGAACATCGAAAGTTTCGCCAGCAATGACGTATTTGAAGGAGAGCTAATTTCAGTGATGAGGGCCATGGAAGAGGCTTACATACGGGCCAACAACATATCACGTTGGTAATCAGTGTTGATGGGAGATCAGCTTGCCCTTTTCGCTTCTTTCCTCTTCGTCTTCGTTTTTCTTTTCATGAGACTAAGTTTCCTAAGAGCCCAAATAAGTAAGGAAATTACTGATATGTATGAGCACATTAGTTATGAATCGTTGAATGTTCTCTAAGGCCTTCCAATTATGATCGACGAGCTCTAATATCTACACGAGTCTTATAAATAAAACAAACCACAACCTCTGTCTCTGTTTTGTTTCTTGTTTTTTGTGTGCGAATAAAATGTTTCATTGATGACGAGGAATAAAAAGTTGGAAGCTGTCGAATACAGGGAGGTGGTGTTTTGGAGAATATTGTTTTTTAAATTGTGTTAAAATAATTTGTTTTATTTTTTAAAAATTATTTTTCATATAAATATATTAAAATGATATAAAAATTCTAAAAAAATTATTAATTTGAAGTAAGAAAAAAAAATATTTTTTAATGTTTTTTAAAAAAACACTTTTAAAATGTAAAATTAAATAAACCAAATGTTATGTTGATATCCTCTTGGTAAGAAAATATATTATTGACAAAATTGATTTTTTTTTTAATATTTCGTTTTAGAAATAATTGATTTCTTCGGTAATTTTGATGGAACTAATTTTTAATTTCATTAAAATGCCAATTTCTATATTTTGTTTTGAGTGTGAAAACCTGGTGGTCAACTTTAAACTAAATTCCCAAATAGAGCCCATGACAAGCATCCTACATTTACACATTGATCACTTTGATGGTGGCAGGAGTGGGAGAAATCCTGCTTGCTTTATAACATCGAGTGCTTGCTTCTAACAGGGCACCGTTTCCTTCCTGAAGTTTCACCCATATTTCTTCATTTTCTTTCATTAGTTAAAATGGGTGTTTGATTTAATGTAGAAGGACCAAACAATATATTATAATTATTAATTACATGACCCGCGTGATGCAACAGGTCAATTTTTTAACATAAAAATATCAAAAAAATCTAAGATTTAAAAGTGTTAGGTCTTTCTTCAAAGTTCTATCCAAGAGTCTTGGATTTGAACTGCAACGCCTAACCTAAGAGTAATATTTATAACATTAATAATAACATTAAACTTGCATAACCCAAGTTTAAGTGGGTTTGGCTACAATACCAGACCCAATAGCCTTGGATGTAGGTATGGCTGCAAGGATTGTGTTATAAAAGTATGATAATTAAATATATTAATTAAAAAAAACCAACATAAAAAAAAACTAATGAAGAAAAAAAATTGAATTAATTGGGCTAACCCTTCAAACCAAGTTAACCCGTCAAACCTAGGATTCACGTCATGAAAGTTTGATAACTAAATCGAAGAAAAAAAATTGACGGGTTTACCCAGAATTAACTGGGTTAACTCGTCAAACCAAGTTAACCCGTCAAGCTCGGGATATGTGTCATGAAAGTCTGATAATTAAATAGAAAGAAATTTAACATTAACAAACTAAACTAAGCGGAAAAAATTAATTAAAAAGAAGAAAAAAATCCGGATTAACTTGTCAAACCAGGTTAACCCATCAACCCGTGATCCATGTCATGAAAATCTGATAACTAAATAAAAAAAAATTAACATTAACAAACTAAATCAAACAAAAAAAATCATTAAAAGATAAAAAAAAAAAGGAAGACAAGTTTCATTTACTTTTTAGTATATGCTTATAATATAATATAATTATAATTATAATAATATAATATATTAATAATGGGGAAAGTGTAAAAGGCGTGGGAAAGTTACAGTACTTTCCCCACGCCTTTTAGAATATTGTTAATATTATTATAACATGAATAAAAAAAAAACAAACCGAAAAGTTTTCCCCCTTTTCTGCACTTTTTTTAATTTATCAAATTAGCTATTGATTTCTTATAATTTATTATAAAAAGACTATTTAGTGAATATACCTAGTAATTAATCGGTTGATTATATGTAATATTGATTTTATTCATGTATAATATATTTATTATTAGTAAAGAATTTTTTTTTTTTTTTTATCTTTAATGTTCATTTATATTTCATTAATGAATTTAGAGTAAGGATAAATCCATTGGATAAAAATACTTTGTATAAAAAATTATAAAATTATTATAATTATAAATTACTATTGTATCAAATTATTGTTCTTAAATATTCTTGGTCAATATTATATTAAGATTCAATATTAATTATAGTTGTTGAGACCGATGTATATTATATTCTTTTCTTTATGAAATGAATATAATTATGAGATTAATTAGAGTTGCTCTCATAAACTGAGATATGAGGGATATATGGAAATAATATATAGGTGTTTATTAGATGATATATACATTGAACTTATTTGTAAGATAATTTTATATAGAAAGATCATTTATGTTTATGAAAAGATTCACATGATAGTTGTGTAAGTAATCATTAGACTTTAAATCACTAAGTTATCTTATATAAGGAGTGTTATATTTTGATTCTAACCGTACATTGTCTTAATCAAGAGTAATAAAGTGGTAGATATTAAACATAACATAACTATATGAAGGTATTTGAGTAATTAAGATACGATTCATCACCCTAGGTGAATTAGAAAAAAAAATATTTCATCTACTCTCAAAAGGTATTAATTGTGAAATCCTTGGTTAATGTGGAATAAGTTTTGAAAAGCATTTTAAAATCTTATTCAAATAATCAATATCTATAATGTTAAGAATAAACATGATTTAAAAAAACAGATATACACTCCATGTTATAATATTTAAATTGAAATTTTTTTTTTTATGAAGGAGTAACAATTACACTAGGAAATTAGTTACTGAAATGTTAAGTCAAACCACTTATAACTTTCATTTTCTTAATAATTGGGGCATCATGACAAGTTAATAGACATTGTATTTGATCTTCAAATAGAAATCAATTCTTTTTAAATTGATAATAAATTAAATTATCTAATCATATTTTATTTAGAATTATGATTTATATTTGGACCGACTTATTAGGGAACCTAATGGGTCACATACATAAGAATCATTGGTTAGAAATTAAAATATGATGATTAATCAAGTGTAACTTAATTGTAAATAAATTTTAGAAATTAAGAACTAGAATGTAATCAATATAAGAGATTACAATTCTAGACCTACAAAACAATCGAGTACAATACAAAAATATCTAAAACACAAAAGAAAAGAATTAGCACTATAAGGTATAACAATCTCTCTCTTCTAAAAAGGTTTAAGAGATTTTTTATTGGTGGTTCGTATGAATTACCATTAAAGACTGAATACTTTGACGGCTTGTGATTTGCGACAATTCAACCTTGAAGCAATTATTCAAAGTTGTAAACAACTTTAAATCTGTCTAATAGGATCTTTAGTACTTTCAAAAAATTTTAAATTTATTATTTCCTCTATGTGTATGTGTTTTGAAAACCCAACAAAAACACAATTAAAAGATATAAAACCAAAGTGTAAGAAATAACAAAATCTATTGACCAACAAAATTTAGCATGACAAAGTTCTTTTTTATCCCTTTATTTTCATTTTTCATCTTATTGAATACCTTTAGTTTTTTGGTATTTTTATTTTAGTTCTAATTAAACTTTATTTTTGTTATTTCTTAGTCTCTTATACAAGGAAAAGGAGAGAAGTCATTAGATTACGGTGATAGAGAAAGAAAGTTATCGATTCACCACGACCCAATGATAAAAATGAGCGATCTTTGTGTTAATGAGTCTTATTTAATGAGATGATTTTAATGGTGATGATTTTTTCTATAAAAGTGTTTAAAAATATAAATCGGATTCCACTTAGTTTTTTTGGTTCAGTTGATTTTAATTTTATAGGTTGTTTTATAGTATTTTGGGGTTAGTGAATGATTTAAATATGAGTGTTTATAAATCTAATTGGGTCCGATCTAAGCTTATAATTATACCGTCCTAACTTCTAATAAATCTTTTTATAAAATAATATATAAAAACTTCAAGTTTTCTAATACTTAATTTTCAGACTTTTTTCTATAAAAATAGATCAAAGTTAAACTCTCTTGATTTTTTTGAAACCGATGAAGGCCAATTATCATAGGATATTAAAGGGAGCACTGATTTTACCTCGAACTTGCTAACTTGAGATGAACAGATTGAATAAATTCAAGCTAGGAGGGCAAGCCAGAAACTTGGTGTGAATTATTCATCTGAAACCTTGGCAGTTCACTCAAACATGAAAGCCCCCTCTCCTTTAATCCAAAAAAAACCATCATCAGACGTATTTAGGGTTTTTTGTCGAAATTTGCTGGTCAATTTTCCCTTGTAATCTTCACATTTCTGCTGAATTTCTCGTCTCTCCTTACATGTTACGTACAGGTGCCTGTTCTTTTGCCTAATACGTATAACTGTTGAAATTCCTTGAACACCATTATTATCCAGAACCTCTTCTCTTCCACTCTACTACAAACTAGCCCTAGAGCCCCAGGCATCTGTTAGATATTGTCAGGTCTATATCAGAACTTGAAAAGAGAATTTATTTTAAAATACTGAGTGACCTGTCTGATATTCCTTGAACCAATCATGGGCTCAGAGGCCATGCTTAATTGTACTCAATCACGAGCGCTAGATTCGTTTTTCTCAGCTTGTCCCTGTATTTCCTTGTATTTTTTCAAGATTCTTTGAGCTTATTTCTCTTGGCTTGATTAGTCTTTCGGCTTTGACTTAACTTGGATTAAAATGGACGGGAGTTTTGAGTTTGAGTCCTCACTGTTTCCATCACGCAGGGTCAAACAATGAGAAATAATCTCTAAAAAACAACATAGTTTAGGTTTGGATGACCACCTTTAATTGACCTCTGTGGCCTGGGCACAAAAGAATTCAAGAAACAGAGACACACACGGTCGAAACGATGAACTTTGGCTAAGGACAGCAATGCTTTGGACCATTTACAGCTACAAGGTTGTCCCTTTTTAGGAGTAAATATGCCATCGGATAAGTCACACCGGCCAACAGAGGTGGCCAAAGAATGATAAAAGCAGCTTCTCAGTGAATCATCTCAAGCAATGGACACAGTGAAAATCAATTTCACGTCAAGACTTGAATGGTGTTTTATATATATATATATATATATCCAAGAAAAGCTCGTATATTTATTTTTTTTACTGAAAAAAATACATGAAATGTAGCGAAGTACTATAGAGCTACTAGGGGATAGCCATGCTCCCGTTATTATCACTTTACCTATATATTGAGGGAACTTGTTACTATTTATTAGTTAAGAACTATGTGAGGAGGGAAAATCATTTTCCCCTCTTCATTGAGTAATTTTTTTTTAATACTCAAGACAAAGACAAGGTTTGATGGGTTAAATCGAGTTAATTTAATTTTTTTTTTATCCTTTAAAATTTATTTATTGAGCTTTATAGTAATCTTTTTAAGACTCATGACCTGAGTCACGAGTTTTGCATTAATCCAGTTGACTTTTTTTTTTAATTAGGTTATTTCATAATATTATTTTGATTCGGTTATTTAGTCTTAGAGTCAAGGGTTTTGGGTTTTTTTTTTTGTTTTTTAATATATATTGATTTTTTTTTTAATTTTTTTATTATTTAATATTAGATTGATTGAGGTTTTTTTTTTTAATTGATTTTTTTTTCAATATGTTTTTTTTTTTCAATATTTTTTTTATTTGTTTTCTATGATGTTATCATAATCTTATGATCTAGGTCGTGGATTTTATATATGTTAATCAGGGTTGATTCGAATTGATCCAATATATTGTCATTTAATATTAAAAAAAATATTATTTTAAAATTATTTTAATGAAACTATATATATTTTTTAATTATTTAGATTATATTTAAACTTACTAGATTAACTGAGTAATATTAAATCAATTTTTATACAATTTTTTTCTTCTTCAAAACACGGTAGCAACACATAAATACTTTTTTAACAGAATTATTCCAAAAAGTAGCGTAGTGATCTTGTAAAAGCGCACACCGGCGATCAATTGGTAGAGCGAGCTAGTGTCATGAAATTGGCGGTGTCTAACCAAAGACATCACTGGTGAATGCCAAAAGCAGGCAATTCAAACAGCTGTTTCACCGATGACCACTTGTTTTCTAGGGAATCAGAGGTAAAAGCGAATTCATAGTCGGCTCCAATCAGGCTTAACATTCTCTTGTCACTGTAGGAATTTTTGTTTGTGAAGTTTCATTTTCATGGCGTACGGCCTTAGAGTCAACTTTAAGGTTGATGAAGTACCGTCCCTGCGCGTGTATATACACACATATATATAACTTTCATGTGAGAGAGCTTGAGCATCATGATTTGACTAAAGTCAACTTCCATGGCAGCTTCTTTTTTAAAGGATCCATGCATTTACTAAATATCGCCATGAAAACAGTATCTATAAAAGAAGCAACTTGTAAAACCATTAGTTGTTAAGGCATGTTTTTCCCTGGGAAGAATTTGTAATCCTATCTTGTTCTATATATCCTTCCAGGAAAGGTGGCAAAAAACGACAAACCTATACCAGTGTCAATGCAAGATAAAATTATCGTGTATTTTAATGTTAAAGCACCATGGATGAGAATCTCTTTCTTCCCATTTGATCATCCTTCCGTGTAACTGAATGGTCCAAACCTTACTTTTTCTTTTTTTTTCTTCTCTGTGAGAATATATAAGAACGCCAAGATAACATTCTCAGCGAAAAAAGAAGGTCGAGATAAACCGACAAGCTTGAAAAGTTATGAGGAACAAAGCAAGGAATTGTGCTTAATTGATCAATTTGCACAGGCCTAGCTATAAATACAGCATCTTGCGATGACTTGTACAGTAGATTAAACTTGGAAGGAAAACGATATCCATCTCCTCAACTAGCTTCTACTTTTCATTTAGAAGCGCTCACTTAACTCTCATTGCTCCAGCTGCGACAGAACTGACATCGGAGAGATAAGGGTTTGCCTGCCACTTCTTGAACTTGTAGTACTGATCAGAAGGTGGATTTTTTTATTAAAAAGAAAAAAAAAACTTTAAGATTATGCGTTATGAATGTATATCTTTTCAGATTGATGCACGTATATCTTTAACATTTAACAAGCTTTAGAACACTGTGGCTTGTGTAAGCAGGTTGATGACGAACCTTTGTATGTCCCTGTGCCCACAAACAAGTCGGATGCTTGATATCCCTCCTGGTATGCTCAGAACGGACATGCTAAGTCCCAGAAGCCGGCAAAAGGAGAAGGTTGTGATAGTAATGGGGCCTACTGGAACTGGCAAGTCTCGGCTCTCTCTTGAACTTGCAACCCAGTTCCCGGCAGAAATCATAAACTCCGACAAAATGCAGGTTTACAAAGGACTTGACATAGTCACTAACAAAGTTGCTGAGGAAGAGAAATCTGGTGTCCCTCACCATTTGTTAGGAATAGCAAATCCTACTGTAGACTTTACAGCAGCAAATTACTGTCACACGGCTTCCTTGGCGGTCGAATCAATCTCGACTCGAGGATTGCTCCCGATCATTGTTGGAGGTTCCAATTCATACATTGAGGCCTTGATGGATGATGAGGATTTTAGGTTACGGTTGAACTATGATTGTTGCTTCCTTTGGATAGATGTATCAATGCCTGTGCTGCATAAATTCATTTCGAGGCGAGTCGAGCAGATGGTTAGCGTGGGGATGATCGATGAGGTCAGAAACATCTTCGATCCCTACGCAGATTATTCTACGGGGATCAGGAGGTCAATTGGAGTTCCTGAATTCGACAAGTACTTCAGAGCTGAAGCATTTTTGGATGAAGAAAACCGTGACAGACTACTCCACGAAGCAATATGTGATGTCAAGAGGAATACATGTAAGTTAGCTTGCCGTCAACGGGAAAAGATTAACCGGCTTAGGAAGATCAAGGGGTGGGACATCCATAGGCTTGATGCCACTGAAGTATTCCAGAAGTCTGGAAAGGAAGCAGAGCATGCCTGGGAAATGCTCGTGGCCAGACCCGGCACTGCCGTTGTTGGACAGCTCCTCTGTGGTGTTCCTGCTGATAAGGTCCCCGCCCTAGCCAACGAAGCAAAAACCATGGGCTATATCCGACAATGCCTTGTGGCATAGCCGTTCAATATGGCTACTTAACGACTTTAGAAAGTGGCATCGTATACAATACTATCTAAGTAGAGGGCTGTCAATTAAGGCAGGAGTCATCAGCAATAACATTATCCCGTTACTGGGAGGTTTTGTATTGGATGTTTTTTGGGAGATTAATTACTGGAAACAATTTAATTACATCTCTTTCTTTTGCTCTTTGGATCGCTCTGACTGTATGTTCAGTATCAGATTGTCCCAGTTTCAATACCATAATCTCACAGTTAGGCTCCTCCATTAATTAATGACTGTATGTTGTCTGGGAAAAACGTCCAAAAATGCCAATAACATACAGATTTACTAAACATGCTAGCTAGAAACATGAAAAACAACATAAAAAATCACCAGAAATCATGTTTCAAGCTTTGTTCATGAAGAATCAATCACAAACTAGTAGCAGAGACAGTTCTTAATTGCCAGAACGATGATCTCAACGTAACGAAGCAAATCTAAAAGTGAGAAAGACTATCAAATCAGCAGTGATTAGAAGTGAATAGTTATAGAGGCTTTACTCTTGATCACCTCCAATCAGCAGTGATTAGATTATCAAATTGTAGTTTTTGGTTTTTATTTTTTAATATTTTTTTCTTATATTCTTTTTTTTATATATTATCATTTTACCAATTACAGATTTGGCACCAAGTTACTCAGTGGATTTCTGACAGGATCTGTGAAAGGCCTTTAGACCAGTACTGGAATCAGAAAAATGGACTCAGAGCAGGTCCATTGTGAGTAGCTAGCCCAGCTCTTTCTTTAACAAAGTGTTCTCAAAAACACGTGGCACCCATATACAGAGGAAATTTAATTATTACTCAATCATGAGAAGCATTTTACAATTTGGCATGGGCTCAGAAAATTGCAGCTACAATAATGATCTCTCTAGTTTGTGTCAGAGGTGCAACAGATTGCCAAAACTAGAAAGAGAAGTTACTGTACTCAATTATAAGAAAATGATTACGCTTTATTTTTAAGAGAAATTATTATAAGATACATGCAAGAACGAAAGCTTGAAACTCGCAATGAAAGAAAACACATATATATCTTAATTAGATCATAAATTTTGCCATAACTAATTAGAGGTTCATGATCGAAGATCATGATTGATTAGCAGTGTATATATGATGAGAAACCATATATATCTGTCACCAAATCTCAGACAAAATCCACCAGAAATATTGTATAAGGCAACAACCAGTCAGAACCTAACAAGAGTAAGAAACACTGCAAGTGTCATCAATCTTGACGGTGTATTCATGATGCTGCTTTGAAAGGAAGGGTGGCAAGCGAACCAGCAATTCACACACACATTCAGGATCCACATCACTCAGCCACCGGCAACAATTTTCTTCTAGTCCTCCGTGGCTATGCCCGTGGCGGCCTCCGGGCCGATGCCCGTTCCTGTGTCTGTGGCCATGCCCGTTCCTGTGTCTGTGGCCATGCCCGTGGTTGCTATCGTCATCTGCAGGTAAGGCAGCAGTAGCGGTGGGCAGGGAGGTAGCTGGTGGTGCTGGAAGTAGAGTTCCGCAAGCATAGTTCACCAGAGCAAGTTGAGAGACGCAGAGGGGGCGTTGAGGTAGAGGTAGAGGTAGAGGTAGAGGTCTAGGTTCCTGCAGCTGGCCATTAACATCGAACACAAGCAACAACAATACTGCGAAGAATGTAAACACAAAAACCTTGAGATTCTCCATTAGAAGTATATCTCTCTATTTGCAAGTGTACATGCACCACAAGCTTTCTGACATCTGCTCTAAATACTGTTTCCTTATATACTGATGTTGTGCAGCCATAACCTTTATTTTGTTTCGAGTAGTTAAAGTTTTGGTGCTTTAGGAGATAATTAATCAAAGGGTGATTGATCATCAGGAGAGCACTGGTTTGTTTAGGTAAAATGAGGGAGAAGAACAGCTCCTGAATAGTTAAAGAACGTGCATTCGTTATGCGTGATAACCAGTTAGGTTATATATTGCATGAGCATGTAAACGCATCCAAGCTACTGATTACCGATCTTTTTCTTACATGTGGAAAACATTTTTTTCTAGATTAACCTGGATCACCGGCCAATATTTCGATTAAATTTATAAATTTTATAAATTTTAAAATTAATAATTATACAAATCTTCATTAATTCTGAAATTCATAAAATTTAAAATATAAAAAAAATATTATTGCAATTCATTGTCAAACAGGAATCACATCACCACTACCCTAATGGTAAAGAACCTCCCTCTCTGTGGTGATCTAGTGGTAAGAGTTTAGGACCAAGAGGTTTGCTTCTTCTGTGGTCTCAGGTTCGATCCCTAGGTTGCTCATATGATGGCCATTGGAGGCTTACATGGTCGTTAACTTCAGGGCCCGTGGGATTAGTCGAGGTGCGCGTAAACTGGCCCGGACACCCACGTTAAACTAAAAAAAAAAAAGAACCTCCCTCTCTAATGTGATGATAAGTACCCAATTGATTTCCTGTAGAGAGAGTTGAAGCTCAACATGATATATGGGAAAGTCTATAATGGCGATGATTAATTTAAGCATCCGTTCAATGTCACAAGGTTTCAAGTGCATTGAATTTAAATAAAATTATAAATAAAATTTTTCATATATAAAACGAAGCCAAAATAAGCTGAGGATTACATGCGGAGAAAACAGAGAATGCTCTGTTGTTCTATCATGTCTTTTCACAAATTGGCCATGAGGGAATGACCCCAGCCATTATAATTTGCAATGGCAGTGTTGGGTTTTTTTAGGATAGTGGTTAGAATTATTTTTTAAAATATTTTTAAAATAATATTTTTTATTTTTAAAAAATTATTTTTAATATCAGTATATTAAAATGATATGAAAATACTAAAAACATATATTAATTTAAAACAAATAAAAAATTAAAAAAAATTATATATTTTTAAAAATATTTTTTAAATAAAAAATAAACAGCAATTTAAATCACCGACTCAAGAATAATTTGTTTTAAAATTTAAATTTGCTTACTTAAAGTATTGTTTTTAGAGGGGTTTCAACCTCAAGTAGGAGACAACTGAAATAAGATTTTAGTATTTCAACAAACAAATAACATTGAAATATCTAATTTTAGATTTTTTTTAATTGATTTTTTTGAATTGATTATATTATTTTTATTTTATTTTAATAAAATTATTTATATTTCACAACTAATCGTGAATTTAGCATACTAAATTGAGTCAGGTTTTTTTTTATTTTCTTTTAAAATTGATATTTTTTTCAATTTGTTTTTCAACGATGGTAATTCAACTTCAATTATTATTATTTTTTCTTTATGAAAAAACAATTTTGTTTTGTTATTAAATAAGATTGTCGAGATCTTTTAAAAATATTTAAAGGGTATTTTTTTTATAATATTAATAAGAATTCATTTTTTTTATTATTATCATTGTTATTTTTTTTATAATCTTAAAGCTTATTAAATGTATATGAGTCAATGATTTGAATTATGAATTTTTCTAACTTAGCCATGATTAACCATGTTTTGGCAGCAGCCGAACATAGAGGTGTTTTTTTTTCCTGCTTTCTGGGCTTCACCCTGTTTTAACTTAAACCTTCTTTTGAAGTGCAAGCTCTCAGCCAACTACATTAGTTAGAGAGCATAAGTTCACTCAACCTTCTATCCTTTGAGCGTGTGCATGTAAGATTGTAAATTCAATTTTTTTTTTCCTGGTATTGAGAATGAGATTCAATGATTAAATGACCAGAAAATTGCGTTGGAATACTGAGTTTACATGTAATCTCCAATTACAGTCATAATGACAGTACTATAGCAGCTTATTCATGTGCGCTAATTAGCAGACTAATGACCTTAAATTTCCTCGGCTATCGCTAAGAAATAAAGGGTTAATTAATTAGGGAGATGCAGCTTACTCTCTAACAGTTGATGAGTGAAGTTTATCGAGCTTGTATTATTAGATTACATGTAAATAACTGCAGTTGAGATGCCATGCTCCATTGGAGTTAATTACAAATGCATGCCGCAACTGTAAGTAACATTGCATGCCTCTGCAACATAGAGAGTGTACGTGTGTGCAGGCTTCGAGAGGAAAGGAGGCAGGCGATAGAGCACATCGCAGACACACTGTTCATCTAATTCTTTCAACCATTTGCAGCAATTGTCTTCTGAAGATGATCCATTGTGGCTGCCACCATGCCTTTGTCTATGCCTGTGTCTGCGCCGCCCGTGACCGTGACCATGGTCATTCCCGTCCCCGTGCCCGTGACCATGGCCATTCCCGTCCCCGTGCCCATGTCCATTCCCGTGCCCGTGCCCGTGGCCGTCATCGGAGGTAAGAGGGTGGTCTGGCAATGAGTAGCCTAGAATCACTGAGCAAGCATGGTTCACTAGAGAATACTGGGGCATGCAAAGGGAGCGTTGAGGTGGGTCGACAGGGACAGCCTTGGTCATGGGATCAAGTAAAAGAAACGCAGCGGAAAGCGCTATTGCGAGGATCTTGACTGTGTCCATCTGGGTTGCCTGCTACAGAGAAGAGCTGGTTTGAAGAACACCATAGCAGTTTCTGCTCTTTTTATAATAGGTTTTCTCACGATCTTTCTGTTTCCTCTGGTTCGGTATGCCTGTGGGGATTGCAAAGGGAGCTGCTGCTTTTTTAGTTGATATGCATTGAAGAGTACATGGTCTGCATTGTTATCGCCACTCATCTGCTTTGTGTGATCACGAGTTAGGTACAAGGCAGCCCTTGAAAGAAAACAACTTATTTTTCCCTGAGAGCTAAAATAGTGATTTATTCCTAAGAAATTCTATTTTGAAACTGAAATAAAAATCAAAATTGGAAATAATATATACAATTTGAAATTTAAAAACGAATATGGACTTGATCGGATTAGTTCTCAATGTGTTGTGTTGATTTCTTCAGAAACAGAGAAGAAAAAAGGGCTTTGTTCTTGGCCTAATCAAACCCAAATATTCCAGTAATTCCTTAATTGGGGTATTCCTTATATCACAATAGCATGGTCATCACTCATGGTGGAAGATAATCCACTAGGTTCTTGAAATACTGCTATAAAGTGATGGAACAGTTCTTAAATAGTCTTTGGAATTGGATATGGAGTCTTGAGCTTAGTCTCTTGAGCCTGAATCTACAACAATAGCTTCATGGCATTCAACATGTCTCTCTTATTTCTAAGAACTGTTATTTATAAGCAAAAATAAGATTCAAAATTAGAGATAAATACATATTGAAATTTAAAAATGAACATGGACTTGATTAGATTAGTTGTTAATATGCTGTGTTGATTTCTTCAGAACTCCAAGTTATTTCTTAATGAATGTTCATAGTTCATCAATTACTCATAATAATATTCATTCTTATCATATAATTATTGTATTGGTTCATGTACTAGGATATTTTATGAGCTAAAAAAATTTATTAATCAAATAGGGACTTAATATCAAATAATTTTCATTAACTAAATTAAGGCCTGAACTCATCAGACTATAAGTCTATTGTCCAGTCCATAAAGCAATTTTAGGTTTGAAAATTTTATTATCCAAAGATTTTTTTAGAACAATTTCTTATTTACCTTCATTTAATTTTTAAAACATGTTATATTTTATGTTAAAGCACTCAGGTTGGATTACAAATGCAAAATAGCTTTAAACTCAAATGTGAGTGAACCTCATGTATAATTTGATCTTAAAATATATATTACATGTTTTATAAATAAATTCTATAAAAATAAACATTTATAGGATTGAAGTTGAGTTTAGTTGTATGGTTTTATTAACAATTTTATAATGAGATAAGAAGAAAGATGTAACATGTTATGCAAGAGCTTTTAAAAAAAAAACAATTAAGAAAATATACAAGTATAGTTGTTTCGACCTCAAAGCTTATATTGGATATAGAGTAAATATGAAAAAACAAAAAATCATAATAACATAGCAAATAATGAAATATAAAACTTAGAAGTCCTCAAGTTTAAAATTTTAAAAACCCTAACATGAATTCCAATCAACCTAGGCGACTCCTCACTTTTTGTTTAATAAAAGATTTCTCAGATTCCCAAACAACTAACTCAATAAATGACTTTTCTTTTTTTAATTAGCCTAAATCCCTTATTTTCCAAAGAAATCCCTTTTTTTTTTTCAAGAAAGGTTCTTTATTGATGGCTAACATGGACAAACTAACAGGTTCTGACTAGGACTTGATTTAATCATAGTAAACATCAAAGAGTCGAGGTTTTATCAAAAAAAGTAAGAATTTTAACACTAAAGCATAATCTATCGCACCTCTTTTCGAGGTAACAAAAAGGGACTACCTGACTTGGTTTGTTAAGAACCTCTTTGACAACATTTGAACGGAATTTGTATTGCTTATCTCTCTCAATAATATGATTTAGTTGAGATCTTTACGCTACACAACTTTGAGGCTTGAAATGAGTTTAGAGTGGAGGTTGAATACTGGATTTATGATAGATTTTTTTATGCAAGAAGTGCTTGGTACCAATTAGTATTACAAATGGACCAGGTTTTGAAAAACATATCTACTAAATGTGACCATTCAAACCCAACTCAATCATTATTTTTTTTCAAATCTATTCTTTAATATTAGATTGTTTTAGAAATTATACTTCGTAATTTTTTTGATTTTTTTATGTTAGGTTTTTTTTTCTTGATTTCAACCTTCAACAATACATATATTGAAAGTAGAGTTATATATATATATATATATATTATATATTCAATCTTTTTTATGAAATTATCTTGATCGCATAAACCAGATTGCATATTTAACAAGTTAACTTGGGTTTGCTCATGTCTCTTTTTTTTTTTTTTTTAAATTGATTTTTTTTACCCTTCAACATTGGGTTGATTAAAAATTGAGTTTCATGATTTTTTTTAAGAAGTTATCCCTATCTCACATGGTTCATGGATTTAGCAAGTTAACGTGCCGAGGTTGACTCGATTCAAAAAGTTTTTTTTTTTAATTGAATATTTAATTTTTTTTTTTTCAATTTCACCATCCAACAACTCAATATTCTTTTATTTACTTGGTTTTTTTTTTTTAATTTCATCATTCAATATTAGGTTTTTTAAAAATTGGACTATATAATTTTTTTTCAATTTGCTTTCTTTGGAGTTTTCCTGTTTTCATATATTTAGTTTTTTTTTTTCGATTTCAATCTTCAACATTATAGATCTGTTGGAGGTGGAACTTTGTAATTTTTCTATGAAGTTATCTTAATTTTATAAGATAGGTCGTGGGTTTAACAAGTTTGCTCAAGTTGATATTTTTATTTTTAAATTTTTTTTTATTTCATCATTTAACTTTGAATTAGTTGAAAATTAAGCTTTGTAATTTTTTTATTTTTTTTTATGAGATTATTTCAATCTCGTGATCTAAGTTAATGGATTGGCAGGTGACCCGGGTAATTTTTTAAATTTAATATTTTTTTAATTTTATTATTTAATATTAAATTGATTAAAAATTAATTTTCATAATTTATTTTATTTTACTTTTTATAGTATCACGACGTTCTCATAATCAAGATCAAATATATAACAAATTAAATTCACGTCGCCGACATATAAATATTATAATTTTAAAAAACAAATATAATTCATTATACATGATATTTTATTTTCTTTATTATAAAATCATCCGACTCGGAGGACAGTGCTTGAAAATAATCTAATAGCTATTCAAAACTACAGGGCTAATTAAATTATTTTGTAAAGCCAAGAGAACGAAGTCAAATCCCAGCTCACATAGACAGCGAGAGCACTGACGGACGAAGCTCAGCCACACCACGCAAACCAGAAGCAATTCCCGGATCCACGAAATTTCCACGCACGCACACATATATAGATATAAATAAATAAATAAATAACTAATAGTACGGTAAAGGCGGTTATGTATTGTACAGTGACTCCGCGTCAGAGTCAGACTGCCTGTAATAAATAAAGGTGCAATTACAAACCTCAGATTAGTCTCTCAATTATTCACCATTTCTCAACTAAGTCCCTAGCTATTAAGTTTTCCAAATGAGTCAAAGAAGCATTAGATGTTCTCCAATTGAATCATCTCTTATATAATTTGCTAGCGTTTTCCGTCTAAAATTACGTATAATCATGCTCATTATAACACGAGAGGTTGTACTTTATATTATTATTTAATTAAAAATATTATATATCTTTGAGTATTTAGGGTCTTTTGTTAAGTGAAAGCAATTTTCATTTCAGGAAGTATAATTTGCAAATATATTTTATTTATCTTTAATATTTTTTTGTTAAATGGGGGCCGACGTAATTTCTCAAGTGGCCCTTGGCTTAAGCCGGCTCTGTTTTAATCAAGAAAGATAAGGTGCTTTTAAGGATCCAATTAAAAAACATAATATTTGGGTTTTACAGTGAGGATACTTTCATAGTATGAGGACTAATTTGATATTTTCTATTTAATTCGATAATCAGGACTTATTCTCCCGATAAAAAAGCTAACATACAGTAAACAACAAATACCCAAAGCCAATCCCTTTCTCTTCTCTTCTCCACTAAGTAAACCACACCACCTTCGCCTCTCCCTCTTCGTGTCTCTCTGTGTACCGTCCAGTTCGAAATCGCAAGGTCTGTGCTTTTGTTATAATCATGATTAAATTCAATTGAATTAACGGAATTTTGAGATTATATTCGTTGTTGATTCTTTTTAACTAGGCGGAAGAACATTAGGGTTTCTATGTTTATTATTTTGTTGTTAACGTTGGGTGTTTTACTTTGAATTAATATTTTTTCTTCTTTCTTTTTTACTCGCAGATTATTGCTGTTTAATAATAGTAATATTATGGGTTTCAATACAGTTTATAAATGCTTGACGGACGTGTTTCCTCAGGTATCTACACTATAACTCTCATCTCTTATTACTGCGGAGTGTAATTGCCCCATACCGTGTGGATTTTTTTTGTGATCGTGCGAAATGGTTGTGATTAAGGCTTTGTTTTTGTTGATGACTGTAATTTCTAACTGTTTTGAAGTTGTGTAATGTTTTAATCATAAATTGAAAATCCCATTTATGTCAAGCATCAAGAGTTTTACTTAAGTTTGATAATTGAATTTTTTTCCTTTTTGGGTTAAGTCTCCAATATTTAATAATGCTCTGTCTATGTAAATTAGTAGGGTGTCTAGTTTTTACTCCTTTATTATTATTGTTATTGTTTCCGTGTGAGGCGTTGTTGGTTTAAATTCATTCACCTGCTCAGGTCGATGCACGAATTCTGAAGGCAGTTGCCATTGAACATTCAAAAGATGTCGATGTTGCTGCTGAAGTTGTTCTTTCGGAGGTTATTCCTTCACTTTCCAGGCATTCTGCAGCTCCTAGTCCTCCCTGTGAGGATACCAGCCCAAGTCTTCTATTAGATGGACAAAGTAATATTTGAGTCCCTCAAATCACTTTAACAAATATTTAACTATGTTTATCCAAATAAAATTGGTTCCTTTATTTTTTGGTACATCCTTTTTCAATTCAATAATGAAATTGTGACTTATCAAACATCTTGATGTGCAGCTGAACAAGAGGAAGAAACTGGGCTGAGGCATCGGCAGGTTAGTTTGGTGAAAAGTGTGAGATCTTCTGAATCAGGATTGATAGCCGAAGAAGATGATGGGAAAACTGAGTTAACAAGTGGTGTCAATGATGGTGATTCAACCCATCAAGAAAATAGGCAGGATCAAGCTATAGATGTACCTTCTGGTGCAAATGCTGACACCAATCAGTTGCAAGGGCATATTGAAAGTGAGGAATTGATACTGCTGGGAGAGCCCCAACACCAAGAAGGCATTTCACAGCCTGGGTCAAGTCAGACTCTGGTACTAGTGTCAAATGATTTGCTGCTGGGAGTTGATGCTGAAAATATGAATTCCAAGCAATATAGACAAATTGAACTTCTTGAAGAGATTGTCGAAGCTGCTAAAGACAACAAGGTATTGTTGGCTTTGAATTTTTTTTCTTGGTTTTGAATCGCAAATTATTGACATTGGATCATATTTGTACAATATACTTCCACTAATCATGGAGATTATTTATTATTTCTTGTTGCTTTACTTGTATTTAAAACAGTTCATTGTGTTATATTCTTATGCTCTTGTTTAATTTAGTTGATCAAATTCACTAAACATATAGCTTTGTAATTTACATAAAGTTTGAAGATTTTTCTTTATGCGGGTTGGAGATAGAGTGAGATTTGTATTTCTTTGACTGTACAGTTCCTAATCAATTTAAATGCACTCTTCTTTTTTTTTAACTTGATACAGAAAACCTTGTTTTCGGCAATGGAGTCAGTTATGAACATGATGAAAGAGGTTGAACTTCAAGAGATATCTGCAGAACAAGCTAAAGAGGAGGCTGCTAGGGGAGGTTTGGACATTCTCGTCGAGGTGGAGAAACTCAAACTGATGCTGGTACATGCGAAAGAGGCAAATGACATGGTAGGAAAATTGCAATAATGTATTTAATCACTGGTTGTGGATTATGCTCATTTAATTTTGAATGTGTTTTTCTTTTTCTTTTTCTTTTCTTTTTTTATGATTGTTTGCTTTTGTAGCATGCTGGAGAAGTTTATGGGGAGAAGGCAATCCTGGCTACTGAAGTGAGGGAGTTGCAGGCTCGACTACTTAGCTTATCAGATGAAAGAGATAATGCTCTTACTATTCTTGATGAGGTATTGTCTTTATAATTTAATGGTGTATTTTTTTATTTAAATGTCTTTCACATAATGTATCCCCTTGAAATCTCGATGAGGAAGTATTCTATTATAACCTCACCAGACCTTTTTCTTTCCCTGTCTGTGCCTACATTTTGAACTGTAATTATTCTTATTTCCATTATTTTATGAAGGCTCTTGGTTTACTAATGTATTTTAAGTGAAAGAATGCATCATCTGTAGTCCTTATTGTTGTTAACCTGAACAAAAATTATGTATAGATGCGCCAAACCCTCGAATCACGACTAGCTGCAGCAGAGGAGCTAAGGAAAACAGCTGAGATAGAGAAGCTGGAAAAGGAGGAGACTGCACGAAATGCTCGTGCCGAGCAAGAAATAATAATGGAGAAGGTGGTGCAAGAGTCAAAAATTCTACAAAAGGAGGCAGAGGAGAATGCTAAGGTAGCAACGCATTGCCCACTATCACTCGTAGGATTCTTAGGGTCTCTTGTCAAATTAAACAATTAACTATTTGTTACTAATCCTTCTAATTTTGATATATTGCAGCTGCAGGAGTTTCTTATGGACCGTGGTTGTGTTGTTGATACATTGCAGTAAGTCTTCCTCTGATTATTTTAATTAAGTTCTGCATTTTATATTTTGCTCTTTCCTGGTGACCTGAATTTACTGAATCTGATTTCTTTTGCTGCTTATCTCTAAACTCAAGGTTTTCCATTAGTAAAATAGGTTTTTCGTTGGTAATAATGGTATCTCAAGGTTGCATATTTTTTGTAGTTCTTGCAAATCACCTCCTGTCATTTATCCTGCTATTGCTTTTTCATTCATCATTTTGTCTGTCTTGCAAATTAATTTCTTTGTAGGAAAAAATTAACTTTTCTGCTAATTCTTAGTTGATGCCTCGTGAGAACCATCATTTTTTAGGGATCTTGAAAAGATTTAAGTGATGATAATATACTTTGTAAACCCTTTTTCTGCAGAGGAGAAATATCTGTTATTTGTCAGGATGTGAGACTGCTGAAAGAGAGATTCGATGAGCGTGTACCATTGAGTAAATCTGTTTCTTCAAGCCAGACTAGTTGCATTCTAGCCTCGTCAGGTTCATCCATTAAAAGCATGGCATCCAATCTGGCTGCTGAAACAGACGAGACATCTGAGCTTCCAAAAGAGCCAATCCTTGCTTGCTCAGTGGAAAGGGATTTCTCCAATGAGAAACAGCTTCTGGATGATGGATGGGATTTCGTGGAAGAGTGACCGAGAAACATGAAGGAGCCCTTGTAAATAGTTGAATAAAGTCAACAGTTGCAGTTTATAGTTATTCTATATCAACATTGGTGATTGTGATTTTAGACTGCTAGGTTATCTCACCATTCTCTCGCTTACAGCCAATGTTGATTTCTATACAATCTATCTCGTTATTGTTGTAAGAATTTGAATATATTTTCAGAGCAACTCATATTTTCGGCCGTAGAAGCAAAAATTGTTTGGAAGAGTAAGGTACACCATTAATCAAAGCTCAGGGAAGTTTCTATGGATTCCAGATTTGTCTATAAGAGCATCATCGAAGCTAGAATTTAATTCGTAGGCTAATTGATAAATTAGAAGCAATAAGTATGGCCTGATAGTGATATATTCCTGCGTTGTTCCCTCGAGTATTAAAAAAAAGGCAATTACATGGCTTTAGGGTTCATGCTGACCAAGCACATCGGGATCTGTTCTCAGCCATCGGGTGTTGGATTCCTTGTAGAACGAATATATCGGCCTCTAATTCAATTTACAGAAACCCACCGAACATATAGAAACTCCAGTTAACGCAGAATAATAGGATCCCACCTTCGAACAACCTTACAAGGTTCCAGGAAGTGGATGATGTCGGAGATAGTGAGTTCATAAGTCAACTCAGTAGTCTTTTGTTTCTTTCTTTCATACATTTGTACACCAAGACATATCCGGATTCTAACCTCTGTGTATTGTTAACAAAAAAACAAACAGAAGAAGAACTACGTTAACTATTTGGACTCTGTATAAACTCTACATGACAGAGAACGCACAATTTCCAGCCCTTAACTTAGCCGTAGCAAAGTTACTGGTTAGTAATTGAGGATCAAACCCCAACCCAGCAACAGTGGACACTGATTGAGCCTCCATTGCCTGATGCAAGCTCGCCCATCCATCCATCAAAGGTTTAGCAGAACCCTAGTCATGCCAACATAGAAGCATCACGGTGCATCTCCATATTATGTAAAGCCGTGTTCTTTGCTCTCTGATTTGCTTTGAACACCTCTGCCTCGACCTTAGCTTCATGCTTCTCATTGACAACGCATCTGCTGCCATCTTAGAGCTTAATTAGGCAAGGAAGTGTGACTGCTGAAGGCAAGTAAAGCGAGCACTTGGATTTTGGTTTCTTGTGCAGTAGAAGTGGTGGTTTGAACTTGAAGGGCTCTCATGGATCTTGAGGCCGTTATATAGAGAGATTTGGAAGGGAAGATATGTGGGTGACAAATATGTGGTGATAGACGAATGTTGGACTGCGTTCAGGGCAATGGGCCAGGTGTTGCTGTTGATGTAAATATGACAAAGAATAATTACTACCTTGTCTCCTTTGCCCAAAACAGTCTGATTTGGACTTGTCTTCGACTTGAAAAGAGTTGGCGACAGTAATAAATGTTGACTTTTTAAAAATATATTTTTATTTCAAATTTATTAAAATATTTTTTTATTTTTAAAAATTTATTTTTGATACTAAT
Source organism: Populus alba (assembly GCF_005239225.2). Classification (NCBI taxonomy): domain Eukaryota; kingdom Viridiplantae; phylum Streptophyta; class Magnoliopsida; order Malpighiales; family Salicaceae; genus Populus; species Populus alba. Next base: position 10,614,050 of record NC_133297.1, on the reverse strand, counting down.
ACACCAACATAATTCAAAAATATATTTTTTTTTAACATTAATTTGTATTGATTTATTCAATTTATTTTCAATGAAGCTATTTAGATATCATGAACAAATTATAGATTTGACATGCTAATTTGCTCGGATTGTTTTTTTTCTTCTTTATCAATTTCTTTATTATGTTATGTTTTTTTTTACTCATATTCTTAAAATTATAAAACCTTATTAAACTCAATCAAGTCAATAATTCAATCTATGTCATAATTTTTTTTTGTTTTTTTTTAAATACTTGTGTTGCCTTATCATTATGTATGTGAATAATTGCAGTGAAATACACTTTAATTTCTAGATTTCTCTTTTTAAAAATTTAATCCTTATAGTTTTATATTTTTATGTTTCAGTCCTCAAATTTTATTGTCATTTTGTTTCATTCCATAGGTTGTAAGTTTCCTTCCATAGGTTGTAAGGGATGACAAAGAAAGTAAAGAACATAAAAAAAGCTAATCTTGGTATTGGTTTATTTTAGAGAGAGAATTGTAGTTTTTCCTTTTAAAATTACTAGAAAAATTAGAATGAAATTCATAAATATATTTTTATTTGATCTGATTTTTTATTTTCAGGATGATTTTAGAATGTTTTAAGATTAAAATAAAATTTTTAAAATATTTTTTGAGTTTTTAGATAAAAATAAGGTTTTATAATTCTAAAAACTCGAATCTCAATCATCAAAAATAATATATATATATATATATATATATATATATATATATATATATTAAGTAATACTTTAAAAGGTATGGGAAACTATTGTAGCTTCCCTAAGCCTTTCACTTATTAATATATTATATTATTATAATTATTATTTATAGAACTGTTTTTTTTTAGTTTGTTAATATTAAATTTTTTTTTATTTAGTTATCAGATTTTTATGATATGAATCTCAGGTTTGATGGATTAACCTGATTTGACAAGTTAACATATATATTTTTTTTAATTAATTTTTTTTATTTAGTTTAATTTGTCTAAATTTTTTATTTAATTATTAAATTTTAATGTCACATATTTAAAGTTGATGGGATATGAGTAAACGTAATGACGTGTTCCCTAGGGAACACGTTGTTCATCTTATATATGTGTGTGTGACGTGCGCACCAGGGCTTTTTTTTTTTTATTTTAGGTCAATCATGGCCCGTCCTTCCAAGCTCCTGCACTCCTTGTTTTCATGCGGCCCTTTATTTTATTTATTTAATAATATTATCTTCAGATAAAATAATTAAAATAATATTTAAAGAATTATCCAATGATATAGCTTTTAAATAATATTAGAGTTTTTTTTTTATAAATCAAAGCTGCAGTTAGAAGAGATTGGTGGGTAAAACTCGCATGTGCTTCTAATCATTAACTCACGAGTCTGCTAGGCCTCATGGATGAGGGCGATTGGCACAACATTTTTTTTTTTTTTTTTCCGATAAAAATTGATTTTTTTTTATTTTAAATTAATATATTTTTTATGTTTTTAAATTATTTTGATACATTGATTTCAAAAATAATTGTTAAAATTAAAAAATTATTATTAATATATTTTTTTAAATAAAAAACACTTTTAATAAAAACTACAATCAAACTCTCAAATTAGACTCCAACCTTCTTCGAGGTATACAGGCTCATTTTCCGTTGTATGCCCCTTCCTGAGTACAAATAACCATTGAAATATCTATCAAAGGGACCAACAGTGCCCTCACTGCGCTCCACAATCACGTGCACCATGTCTAGCTAACTTGAAACCCATGCACCCAGTCCTCCTCAATCCGACATGCCGGGCACTCATCATTGCCGGCCGAGAGAAATCAGTTCAAACCTCGAAGTCAATCATAACGTGCCTCCTGTTCTATTTCTTTGCTTTATCTTCATGGGGGCACAGAGGGGGTGTTACTTCGCTGTCCAGAAATAACCTTACATAGACGACCTCATGGTAACAGTCATAACTCAGATGGGACCACCCTGTTCGGAGTTTGTGAATCGAGACGGTGACAAGTGTTCCGTTGGGTCATCCTTTCTGGGACCTGACCAAACTGGGCCACTGTCCACGTTCTAAAGCTTGTCCTTATTGCTCATGTTGTGATAAGGTTTGGCGAATATAGGGAAGGCGCAACCTTATCTCATCGAGGATGAAAGCGAAGGCCTGTCTTTGGACACAGATTATGTGGCAAAGTTCTTGCTGTGTGGCTACTAACTAGTTTTATGGAAGCTGACAGTCAATGATCATTCTTCCTTTGGACGGAATGATGAAAAACCAGACAATTAATGGAATCGGAATGGTAATGGTGATGGCCGGAGTTGAGGGGGCTTTTTTTCTCTTACCCTTCTGAATCAGAAAATCTCAACCCTTCACCCGTGAGTTCTTGTATCCTCGCGCCCGGAGATGTCCATCGGGAATCTAGCCCGCCGGTTTCATGTTCCTTTCACCTTTGTGATAGAAAAGCCATGGCGATTAAGAGGGAAATGTACACGTGGGAAGTTGCAACAAATTAGTGCTGGCAACAAATTAAAGTGTTTGAACTACCTACGTCCTGTGGCAAGTTGCACATGCTGCATCTAACTCGATAAAAATCCAACCTGTCGGGTGGATTTTTATTGTGCCATGTGACTTGAAAGCAAATTCATGGTTGCCCATCTCATGATTCTTTATTGTATTGCCCATCTCTACCTCCTTGATTGTATTACAGAAATCCAACCTGGAGTTTTTTTTTAAGCACATTTAAAAAAAAAAAGTATAACACATCAAAGAGAATATTAAAGGATATAACATGGTTTAACAAGTTTTAATTGTTATCGAAGATACCATATACGATTTTTATTTTGTAGTTATCATTTATCACACGTGAGTTGTAAATAGCATATGTTAAGATTACTCTTCTCTGCAAATTTTTGGCCAAAATAGCCATTATCGTCACCATTGCTATCAACATTCTATATTTAAAGGTATAGTAAATATTATTATTTTTTTATCAATTTGATGTAATTTATACTACTGTGTGTTAATTTGATTTCATACAATATTAGGGTTTTGAATTTGGATTTTTTTGAAAAAAATTAGGTTTTTTAATTACATTAATTAGATAAAATTTGAGTATATGATTAGGTTATTTTTGTTAAATAATCAATGATTTTTTGTTATTGTTGATTGTGAATTAACAAAAATATTTTGTTAGAGTTGGTGTTGATTTATGTTAAATTATAGATTATATCGATTTACGTATAAAATAAGATATTTGCCTATGAAATACATGGATTTAATTGATAATTTTGTTATGGTAGTGAAATTTGATGAATGTAGATGTTCAATGATTAATTTGATGAATTTAAATTTTAGTTGATTATGTTACCATTATGTTTTTATTGATAAATTATGTACTTTGATTAACCCAAAGATATTAATAAATTAAATTTGTATTTTGTTATATTGTTTAACAAAATATTTGATAATTTAGGAATATTACACTTCCATGGTAGTATCATTATCAATACCAATAATAGTATCACTTATAATAGAGAAAGCCTTGAGTTTCTAATCTCTATTTAACGAGTTATCTAAAATGTTATGATCGACTTAACTAGAATATGTTTGAAATAAAAATTAAAATTATTTAGAGAATGTTGCAAATCAAGGTCGATTAAGCTCAAAGGATGAAAAAAAAAATACCCAAGTTAACCTGGCTAACCCGCAAAACTTAATAGTTAAGTCATGAAACCATGGTAACCCCATAAAAAGCAAATAAAAAAATTAATCATGAAACTCAATTCTCAATAACTCTATGTTAAAAGATAAAATTGAAATATAATTACTTCGAAAAAACAACAAAAAAAAAATTCAAGCCAACACGACTCACTCACAAAACTCACAACCTGAAATCATGACATCAAAAATTTTTTGTACAAAATAAATTATAATATCAATGTAAATCTAATGTTGGAGGATAATTTTTTTTAAAAAAAAAAAAATCTTCAAGACCAAAGTGAAAAAAAAAAAAAAAACCCTTGATTTTTTTATTCATGTTCATTGTTCCAGTGAAAGTGAAAAGCCAATCACTTTTAGGATATGTTAATTAATGTCAAAAGTATTAAATGTTTAACGGTACACAATGGCCTAGTGCCGAACCCATATATTTTGAGCATCGATATAATGGAGATGGCCTTTAATACTATTACACATTTGAATAAAATAGCAAATTCAGCAGCTAACAATGCCAGCAACACCTGATAAACAGTGATATGTTAGAAGCTCAAATTGATGCTACTTTGCACACCAAAATCTGCAGATCCCATGGATGCTCAGTCTCTCGCGGATAAAAATACTAGCTCAAGGCCATTTGACAGTCAAGATGATTTCTTTTGCAAGTAAACTAACAACTGGAAGTTTAAACCGCAGTTTAACGAAGCAAACACTACACAATCCATTTTGTGATCCGTGGAGGAAGTGGGTGCAAAAATTGTGTGAATTACACTAGTAATCATTTGTGATAGGCTGCCTGATTCTGTAATCCAAGTTCTTTACATGCGAGCAACCTTTTTGATGAAACACAGATAGCAAATATTTTTCTATTTATTCCAAAATATAGACATGGGAACAACCAACCAAGCAAGGGCTAGTTTCTCACAAAAAAAAAAATAATAATAAATAAAAGTTTTATAGTTTATATGTTTAAGCAACCATGGCTTGATTGATATACATGCTGTTTTTTAATCTCTCTCGCAAGTCACATCTCTCCCAGTGCTTTCTTGATATCAGCCTGTTCCCAAAAAACAAAGCAAAACTGAGTGTGAATTTTATGAATAACATGTTTGCTAGGGAGGGAGGGAGGGAGGGAGGAACCTCAATGGCCATAGGAGCAGTGATTGTGCTATAGCGACCAAGGACATGGCCGTCCTTGTCAACCAAGAACTTGGTAAAATTCCACTTTATCCTATTTCCCAGAAATCCAGGTTTACTTGCCTTGAGGAACTTGTATACAGGTGCAGCATTTGGTCCATTAACACGAACCTAGATGCAGCAGAGAGTGGAGAATCTAGTATTAAATAAGTACGTTCTGAAGAGCAAAATCAACTACTTCTAACTGAAGATCCATAGTTGGTAAGATGTTTAATTTATGGTCACATGAAAAGCACAGTTAAGTATCTCTCACAAATATGATGATTGACAAGCAATCACTTAAACATCAGGTTTAAAATCTTATTAAATCAGAAATGGACTTCTTGAATGCCAACACAATCCATTAAATTCTACTTCAACTAGCATATTCATTTTCCTTTTTGAATTTGTCGTCTTTTACTGCATCCTACACATTCTAGCGATTCTAGATAACTGTAAATTGCTACTATACTACACCCTTGTAACTACTGGTATTGAAAAAGATTAACAGCCTATACAATAAAAACATTCTCCTAATTTCTTAACATGACCCTTGTACAAATCTTGAATTCAACGAACTTCAGGAAAGAAAGAAAAAATCTAATTACTGATTAAACATCTATGTATGTCTACTTCTAGCATCATCTTATAACCAGATAGAAGATAATCACAGGCACTTGAGATCAACTTAGAAGGCAGCATTAACTACCTTCGTTGATCAACAAGTAGCAACATAATGCAAAAGACTAGCTAAAAATTCGGAGAATATAGTGCCAAATGTTCCACTCCGGTCCCTCTGGTCTAATGTCAACCCATGCATTTAAATAGCCAATGAACCTACGGCACCACTGTTGTGGGAGAAATAACGATTAGCCATGGTGGCCACAACAAATCTTCTTTTGGGGATAAATAGGAAAATTAAATATAAAAAAAGGGCTCCATTTAGGCCTGTCATAAATTAAACTGGGTGGATTGTAACTGCAGCAATGCGCTTAACACAAGGACATGGCAACTGCATGGAGCGAAATGGACATTTGGCAAACTAGAAGGGGTGAAATGTCGAGAACAACTATGGAGGAGATAACATCCTACTGCAATAACAAGTCCAAGTCCATTCATTACCTTGTGGAAAATTGGATATTCAGCCTTGTACATAGTACAAGCAAAGTTTTGAGCATCCTCGCTTGTCCCTGGCTCTTGCTTCAAAAACTGGTTACATGGAAACGCCAAGATTTCCAAACCTGACAGCATCTCAAATCATCTTATTTTATTTTTCATCACAGCAGCTTTCTCCACCAAAAAAAAAAAAATCTGGGTGAAAACATAGCATTAATTTAGAAACACAAACCTTTGTCCTTGTAATTTTTATAAAGATCAGTCAACTGGGTGTAATTTGAATCTGTAAATCCACTGTTCCAAACAACAAGAAGAAATCAATAATGAAGTTTCGAGTAATTCCATTCCCTAGAAGAAGAAGAGCAAAAAAGAAACAAAAACAAACCATTTAGAGGCGACGTTAACCACAAGAAGAACCTTCCCTTTATAGATACCAAGGTTCACGTCCTGACCTCTGCTATCCTGTGTAAGTAATTCACATCAAAATTTATTTTTTTATTTTTTAAAAAAGAAACCCATGAATCAACAAGCAATCATTCAATCTATAAACATAATATTTTATTTTATTACCTTGACAGTGAATTCATGGATTGATTTCTCTGGTACCGATGGAGAAGACCCCATTCCTCTTCACACACTCTCTCTCTCTCTGCCTCCGATGTTTATGTTTTGCTTTGCAATTTTCTTCCTCTCTTTTTTTCATACTACAAATAAATAAATAAATAATGGAATTTATTATGGTACGGTGAGTAGTTGGTTTGAAGAATTAATGGTCCAGAGTGGATTAAATAAATTATAGCAAATTTGTCTTTTTTTTCCTTTTTTTAGTTTATTATTTTTAATAAATATGTAAGTAAGTTGGCATTTTGAACGGCGATAAGGAGAGTAAGCGCGAGAGCTGGATTGACATGAAAAAAAATGCATTAGTTTTTTTTTAAAACAAATATATATTTTTTTAAAGAATATTAAATTGATATTTTTTAGTATTTTTTAATGATTTTGATGTGTTAATTTTAAAAATAAAAAATATTTATTTTGATATATTTTCAAATAAAAAATATTTTTAAAAAACATCATGAATGAAAATATCAAATATATGCAAAGTTTAAATACGAGGACAAAAATGAATTACGATTATATTTTAAGATTTTTAATTCTATTAGTTTGAGTATTTATTAAACAGTTACTCAAATGCCCTCTTGTTGAATTTGTTCTTACAATATTGGTGAAGCCAATTAAACTTGTTAGGTTAACATTGGTGATCCATTAGCTTGGTCTCTGCAACAAGTCAGGTTTCAAAATAAATTGTGTAGGAGTTAATTTAGGTGTGACCTAGTTAACCTAGTAGGTACACCTGCAACTTGATTGATTGGACCAATACTAAGTTTGTTTTTATTTATTTAAAAAAAAAAAAAACAATGTTGATTTGATTTATTTATTTTTAAATATTGGAATAACGATGTTTTGGATCAACAATAGTCAAATAATGTTAACCTACCCAACCCATGACTTAAATCATGGTCCTGATTGGGTTTAATAATCTTGTTTTTTAGAATCTATTTTTTATTTAATTAAGAGATTATAAAAATAGATATTTGCATGCAAGACAACAAATAAAATTATTTAGTAGAAATGTATTTAATCAATCTATCCATCTAGAATATTATTGCACTTTTTTTCTTTTAAAAAATACTTAAGCATATGAGAGTCCCCAAATATATAAATGTGGACCTATAGGTACCAACTGCTAACCACATTGGCCTACTAGGAATCGAGCACAAGTTACAAGCCATCTTGGCTAGGGAGAATGAATTAGATTATTAGAATTAAGAAATTAATTGATTACTTAACACATAAACCTTGCTCCTAAGCCATTTGGATTTTTTAGAACATCATCAATTGGCATTGTCTATAGGAATTATCAAAAGGCTATCAACTATTCTTTCAGAACTGGTTTTTTACATCCTTAATCACTATCAATGATAGGCAATCATGATAAGCCTAAGATGGAACGAATAATGGACCTCCCTGCAGCTATTAACATAACTATTATATCTGAACATCAACAACTTTTCAATCAGGTTTGACTCCTCATTGAGCACCAATATATCAACCAAGAGAAGCTCTACAGGGCTATAAATTCACTCAACTAGAAGAATGATGTGCATTCTTATGATTCTATTGATAGCATCAATGAAGTTCCCCTAGTAGGAAAGACTATTTTATTGATCAAGAATGTTCCAAATCAGTTTGGAAGGCTTAATATACTCTGAATATTAGAAATGCATTATTTGTAATAGTATCATAAGGCCAAGCAACATTTTTATTGATCTTAAAATCAGAACATGATTATTTCTATTGACTCGATCTCTTCAGTGTGATTTTATAACTCACCTTAATATGGATTACATAATATCTCTAGGGCAAATAACTCAAACTCACCAAGGATGAGATTGACTTGATCTCCCTAGTATGATTGCATAACTGACCTTATTAGGGATCAACATGTTCTTCCTATTGTGATTGCACAACTCACCAAAGATGGGATTGACTTGGTCTTTATATTACGATTGCACAACTCACCTTGGCAAGGATTGATATGATATTCCTAGGGCAATAGCCCCAAACTATCCAAAGAATTTGACTTGATATCCTTAGTACAATAACACCGATCTTCATGAAAAGCTTAAAGGCATCTCACCAAGTCGTTAGGGATTCATCCAAATAAGAATATACCTACAACCTCTTATTTCCTCTTGGTTCCAAACAGGGAGACAATCCTATTAAATCCTACTAAGGTTAGGCAATGTTTAAAGTTCAATTCAAGTTCAAAGAATAATTCTTGCCAAAACTTTAAATTCTAAATATTTTATTAATTGTTGAACCTACATAGACTTTAAAAAAAATCTCTAAATAGAGGCAATGGACCATGCATGGAATTTTCACTATGGATGTTAGACCCATATAGAATCCATAAGTCAACGTAGAAATAAAATATAAAGATTTAGTTTATAAAATAATAAGCATTACATAAAGACAAACCCTATATGATTGGGATTGTTTACGTGATTGAAGGGAGATTGAGATATATGGCTTAGATATTTAGGTCAGGCTTCTTAACTAGATATTTCTCGTGTTAGGTAGTTGTAGCCTTAGTAGGGAATACATTAGCCAAGTTTGGAATGAGGAATGGATGCAAAGTAACACCGAAGTCCACCTTCATTCCTCATGATTAATAAAAGAAGAACCTATTGGACATGGCAAGGGAGATTTTATCCCCAACCGTCTAAGACAAAGCTACAAACCTTCTAAAAATTCATGGAACTCCTCAGGAGAATTCCTTAAAGCCTCTAGTCACACTTGAGAGCTCTGGATTTCTTCTTTGATAGCAAGGAGCTCAACCCTCAGCCCATCTTAAATAGCCTTTATTATAAACCACCTGGAATTATTTTCTATGGAGACCAACTGAAGAATAACACTTTTAAAACTCTCTTTTAACATGTTATAACCACCTTAAGGCTCTTCAATTCATTCTCCACACTTTCTCTTCCCTTAATCGTTAGAGGGCGGTCTAATATCCCTATGTTTGTCAATGACCTCCCTTACATGGTTTCTTTCAGCCATCCAAAACCTTTTAATATAGGCACACATCGTGAAAAATTGTCAAAAACAAGATTGTTAAGAACAATGGTTTTAAAACTAAACCAAAAGGTTCAAACAAGGAAGTTCCTTACACTAAAAGCCATTTTTTCTGTAAGGGCTAGATGATGTTGTAGCGCTCATCAAACTTCATCAAATTATCTAAAGGAATAATGAGAACCCTCTTTAATTGCCTCACAACTTTGAGGGCAAACATTCCACTAACAAAAGCATCCTCAAATCTTTGTTTAGAGTCCTTAAGAACTTTTCAGGTAGATGGTCAAATAGTTGTTGCCTTTGTAGCTAAGATTACAAGTGGAGATAGAGGAATTGTGTATATGAGCCTCTATAAATGAGAACGAAATACCAATCTTTATAGGGGTGAAGGCCCTTTTTCTCTTAAAGCAACCAATAATGCCCATAATTACTTTAAGAGGAATCAGATCGGCTTGACCCCATCTTTTTATTTTCTATAGGATTTCTGGATCCCTCCATTATTTTCTCAAGAATAGTTTTCTAAGAAATAGATAGTTCATATACAATGATGGGGTCATCCTTTATCTCTTCTCTAGTATTGCCTTCATTTAAATTAAAAGATGAAAACCACCTTCTTGACCTTTCATCTACAAACTTTGTCAAAGTTTCTAATTCCCTTGCAATTGTTAATCCAACATAAAAAGAAAGTCAGTAATGATCTTAGATGGATAAAAAACAAGGGATAAGAAAGTTGCATACTTTGCAACATGGCCCAGTAATACCCTTTATCTATCTTATTAAATTCATCCTTAGTTAAACAGATGCCAAAATAGCTCATGTTTTTCATCATTCGAGCTTAGATGAGGCCTATTGTTCATATCAAGGGGAGGTACCCTCTAATAATAGGAACAACCTCACATTTGTTGCATTCCATCTTTAGGGTTGATTGACCTAGTATTTTTTATTATCAGCCACCTCCCTTTTTATTTCTTAACACATAAAGGCTTACCCTGTAAGGCTCATTTCATAGCTTTTATGGGTCTACTAACAAAGGTAAAGAACCAACACATGCCATTGTCATCATTGGTGTTGGTAACCAAATTGTAACAAATCTTAAAGACATTGATTGTAGGCTTGATTTTGACAAACCTAAGAAACTTATCAAAGGCGGATAGGGTCATCCACATATTAAGAAGCAGCTGGCTTAAACTCAGCTCATAATATCTGAGAACTTCTCTCATAAATCCTTTGAGTTAGAAAGAATACCCGATCACATATATGTACAAAGAGGCTGTTATTTCAAATTGACCATGGATAAAGCCCAAGGTCGATTAGCTTATATACCCAGCCCTGGTAGGCATTTGAGTTATGTATTCTCTGTTTTTTTTAACCGTTAATAAACACATGCCCTTATACCTAACATGTTAGACACATCATTCTTAAAGGTCTAGGCAATATTTCTCTACCCTAAGGTCCCCTGGTAATAATAGGAGAAAAACTTTCTCTATACATGAAGAACTACTTTTCCCTTTGCTAGAGTGATTAGTGGGATTCCTCTTAATTCTCAGGGCCTAGTATGATGAACCCCTTTCCTTACTACTTTCTTGAATTTTAGGTTGGAACTTGAATACCTCACTTAAGGTTACGGTAGTATTTATATCCCTAAGATCAGATCTGACTCTTTTGAACCTATTTTACTATTCAAAAAAGAAGAAGAAGAAGAAATGATATTTTGGTAGGAAATACCTATAAAGATAGTTTCTTCTTAAATTAGGGCAAAACTGGCTTAGGGAATTTTTTTAACAAAACTATTTTATAAAAGCTACAAAAGAAAAACCAAAAAAAAGATGGAAAGAATAATGAATAGGGTTATTAATGGAAAAAAATTTCACCTTCATATTTAGATGAATGCCCTTTCATATCATCTTATATCTCTAAAAATCTACTCAAATAATGCATTGAATGCACACTGCCATTTTATTTTCCAAATGATACATTTTTCAATAAGAATAAGCCACTTACTTGGCTACAATGAATCCTAACAGTTCTACAAAAGATAGATAAATCTCATGGGAAAGATATAGAATCGCTCATTGATGGGACATACAACTCTCAGGCAAAAAGACTCTTATTAAAGTTTATCACCTCTCAAATCTTTAGGTATTTAATACACAAAGACTTGAAGGGATACCAATAGATCAAAGTGTTATACAATCAAAGTGTTATATATATATATACCATGGCCAAAGGCAAGGTGATAACTCAATATCATTGGGTTCAATTACGCACTAAGCCAAGTATATATAGGCCTAACGAATGATTAGTCCCACTATCCTTGGGCTCAGCGTTGACCTAAGTATGTATGGATCTGAAAAGTTGTAACACCCAACGTCTTTGGGCTCTGCTACACGCTGAGCCCAAATATATATAGGTCTGACGAGCTATCATACCCAACATCCTTAGGCTCAATTGCGCACTAAGCCTAAAAACATATGGGTTTGGCGAGCTACCAGATCCAACACCTCTAAGCTTGGCACCATGCCAATCTCAAGTGGATATAGAACAATGATTTTTCTAGGCCCTATATTGGGCCACAAGACTTTATTTATTTACTCTTGTAACCCTTAACACAAAATACTCCTAGGTGTATAAAAGTATGTTAAGGTCAATGATACTCATCTCTAAATACCTCCAGGTGTATAAAAGTATTATAAAGACCCACCATTGTTTCATAAACATTAATGATGCGTAAAAAATATTTATCCCTCATTAATGATGTGTAAGGGATATTTTCCCCTTAATGATACTATCAGAAGGAAATCACATCCATGTTCCTTCTCTTCGTAAAAGGACAAGACTTATGGGCTTATAAATATATCATGAATTCCTTCAGTTCTATGGACACTTTTAATTCATTCTCAATATTTTTTTAACATATATATTTTAAAAGTCTATATCTTTACAATATTATTAAGCCTCCTCTCTTTACAATGATTCCTAATTAAGCGTCTGAAAGTCTTTAAATCTATAAAAGGAAACATTTTGCAGGTTCCATCCACCATTTATCTTGGCTAAGAAGAATGAATCAGATTGCTAGAATTAATAGATTAACCGATTATCCAACACATAAGTTTTGCTTTTAAGCTACTTGGATTTTTTTTGGGACATTATCACTTGGTTTTGTTCCTTTAGACTCGTGAAAACGTAGCTACCACATTTATAAGGAAGATGTCATGGTTGCCAATCTAGATGCTGAAAAACATTGGGATCTAGTTGAAAAGTAAAGGCAAACTTTACCGATTAGCTAATTATTTTGATGAAAAGGATTTTCAACATTTGGACCTATCAATATCAATGACCTATGCTAAATTAACGTGTGGAGTATCTTGATACCCTACATTATAGCTACCATAATTATTGGTATTGTCTTAGAAAAAAAATTCAACGCTCATTGTTTCCTTTAAGGAGCAGTAGTTCTAGGCTCAACAATAGAGTGGTTTATGTTATAAAATGGTTTAGGTGGAGTTTGGTTTTGTGATAGCAATTTCAAGTAGAGATTTTTGGATGACTTTTGGTGAAATTTTTTGTAGAGACTCATGGTGGCTATGGAGGTTAAGGGACTTGATGGGTAGTGATCGGGTTTGCTGTTATGAAAGAGAATGACTATCATTTTGAGAATGAGAGCAATATATAAGGGGTATTATTGCTATTTTGTTTATTTTCAAAATTTAATTTGATCCAGGCTATAAAGTGTAATGTTAAAAAACTTAATTGTGAAGTAAAAAGAATAATCAAACTATAGAATGCTCAAAATAAATTATCCTTTTTAAATTAAAAAAACATATCATAATCTTAAAAGGAATTTTTAAAAAAATATTAAAGTAATATCTCAATATAATGCATGTGATTGAAGGAAAAAAATAATTAATATAATAAATAATGTAAAAAACCATAAAAAATATAAATAAGCAATTTTTTTTTTCATTGAATACTTATGAGCAATTTTTTTTTGTTGTATATTAGGTACATAATAATTAGAGAAAAATTGGTAAAATTCCTATAAAAATACATAATTTTATTTAAGAATCAGGATAAAATTAAATAGTTATCTAGATATCATGTTAAGCCTTTTCATTATATTGCATTTCAATCAAAATCCAAAAACAAATAAAGAAAAAAATAGAAAGAGTCTAGACAATTGGGCTAAAAAAGATGGAGCACGGGTGTTAGCTCAACAGAAAGAAGGATTGGCATGCATGGGCCTTCTCTTTTTCATTGTTCAAGGATAGATGAAATGTTGATCACCTTTTTATTAAAAAAAAAAAAAAGTGGACAAGGTTTTGCTTTACTTGCTCATATTTTGGTTACCAAAGAGGTGACTATAAAATTGGACTCGGGTTTTTCAACCCAAAAAAAATTTAAATCTATTTTCACATAAAAATACGTAATAAATACCCATAGAATCTCAAAAAAAAAAAACCTCAACTCAAAACATTATTAAATCAATTCAAAAAAAACTAAACTAAACTGAAAAACAAAAACTTTTCTCAACCTCGATCTATTTTTTTTCTGCAACATGGAAGCTCAAAAATAACTTAATGACACTCTTATCATCAAAAGAAACACATTGATACTAAAATTGCTCCTTTTTGCTTATTAAATATGGACAACCAAGCAATTTCTCTCTCATTCATTATTTTTTGATGACTCTCTTTCATCTCTCATACTTAGAGACGTTAATAAAATTAAATTTTGAATCAAAACGTAAAAGTTTTAAACTAAATGACCAAAAAAGAAAACTAAAAATTTTGGGACAATGTTTTTTTTAAAAGATGCCCTATGATTATAAATCTATCTCAATAGAGTTCCTTAACAACCTGTATTTTGCCTCGCTATCAATTCTAATCCTCTCATTTTTTATTTATAACAAATAATAAAACCATATTTTTTTTTTGCAAAATCAAACATCAATTCAATGTTGGGATTTTTTTTTTTTTTGACATTGCAATAGCTGTATAGAAAGAAAATCAAAACAAATCATCAGGTCTAATTTTAAGTTAATACAATGTAAAATGATAAAATTAAAAGAAAAAAAAAGTTTATGATTTGGTTAGGAAAGTCTTAAAGAACAATAATAACAAAGAACATTGTGGCAATCTTAACACTATATGTGAACAGTGATAGCACGGTGTTTCTAAAACACCAATTAGGGTTCTTTTTAATAAAAAAAATAAAATAAAAGATTATTTTTTTTATTATTATTTGATTTCCAACTTTCATAACAATAAAACCAACAATCATTTATTTTAGAATATAGTATTATAATTATAAGATATACTAAAATGCATAGGACATTTATTGTAGCAATTTTTTTCTATCCTTAATTTTTTTTTTAATTACATCCTTTTATGTCTTAATTCATTATCAATTTGTCAAAATTTATTTAGGATGAAAAACTTTAATCATAGGGGATCAAAGAGAAAACTACAAAGAAATATAATGTCTAATATGATATTCAAAAGCAAAGTCCATTTTGGTCCAAATATTTTTTTTTCCTTTTTTTTTGGTCCTCGTAGGGGAGATGAGAAAGTGTGATTGTATTCCAATTGAAAACTAAAAAAGTCATTGATTGGAATCGATTTCAGCCATGAAAAAGGTTTATATTAATGTCAACAGGTTTCTTTAATTGAATAGACTTCAATTGAGGTGTTACTTGGCTTTCATTATGTCTAAAAAAGTAAATATGATCTTAAAAAAGTTTTGAGAATTTGATGGAGTCACAGTTTTTACATTGAGGTTTTGGATGCTTTTCGGCTACCAATTGACTTATTTGAGTGTTTATTATGTTTTTTTGTAAAAATAGATTTTTAGGTCTAAGATCTTTTTCTCTGATTTTTCGATTATCATAGCTAGACTATGACCAACAAAAACAAAGTCTTGTTTAAATCATATACTTGAGATCAAATGATTAATAATCATTTGTAGCCAAGTGGTGAAAGCTTCCGTGTATTTTTTCTATGTGCATGTTTGATTCCTCGTTTATATTTTTTTGTTAGTTTTTATTTGTTTATGGTTTATTCCTTTTTTTCACTTTTTTCATGATTTTTTTTGTTATAGGTTTTTCAAGTTTCCTATATTATTTTATTATTTACATTTTATTTTTTAAAATTAAATTTTTCTTCTGGCTATTCTTTTTATTTTCTTATTGCAATTTTATTATTATTTTGTTGAGTGGTTAAAGCGGGTTTGAAATTGTGATGAGGCGTAGGTTCAATTCTTGCTTTCAATATTTGGCCGGTTTTTTCATGGTTATATATATATATATATATATATATATATATATATATATATATATATAAAGAAAAGGGATCTTTTAGTTAAGGAATTCGTTAGGAAATTTATTTTTCCTTCCTATAAATGGTTTTTCCTTTATTAATTGGAATCTTAGTGTACCATAAATATGACCACCGGCTCCTTGGCTCTAATAAAAGATATGCCATTAATTATTCTTTATTGAAGTGTTAATTACTTGATTTAAATCTAATTAATTAAATTGATATACTTTCTTTTTATATATTATCTTATTAAAGGTACAAAGTTTAACACAAAATAACTTACAGCGTGAGACAGCCTTTAACTTTTTTTTAAAAAAAATATATTTTTTTGTTATCATATATATTTAGGTAAAAAATAAAATTTACAAAACTAATTAGTGGAGTCCCCAGATACGTTGGCGAGTGAGTTGCCCTGTCATGTGTTAATTGACAGCTTTTCTTGTGTTTTATTGATTCGTCATGGCGTTATCCACCTCACCGGATAGCGCATGAGGTGAGAGCGCTAATTTGCTTCTTTTTTTTTTGCCCCCCTCAATTCCTTTTAAAATTTTAAGTATCTATTCAATTTAGCTTTAAAAAAATTAGTTTTGATTCAAGTTAAATCAATTTCATAAACATAAATATTTTTATTTGTTTTAATATAGTTTTTTTTTTAAATGATCTTTTTTAATTTTTTACCCTTTTTTTTTCACAAGTTTAATCATAGCTTACCACAAATTAATCATAATTTACCGAGATCAAACTAATATATGAACATATAAATGTTTTTTGAAATAAATATCATTCGCTTCTACTTAATTAATTAAATAGTTTTTATTCTTACATTAGACCCCACTAATTACATTTTATATTGTAGTTTTGTTAAAATTAAAATAATTTATTTTTTGTTGATAAACACATGCTTTTTATTTATTTTAAAAGCAAAAAATATATCTTGCATTTCTTTTAACTGAACAATTTTTTAAATTTTATTTTTTAAAATCACAATTAAAAAAGAAAATTTAACCATAACCATAAAAACTACAGCAACGTCAACCATGCACCAAGGCTGAAAAATGTTTCTTGAATATCACGCACATAGAGAAATCTCCAATAAGTCTGATCTAATTTTCCTTGTATACCAGATAAAAAGTTACGAGTTCTAACCAATTGCCCTGGTAAATTTTTTTACAGAATTTCTCTTGCGGCCTTTTAATAAATAAATTATACCGACAATAAAAGAAAAATTGGGAATTGATACATGACAGCCTAATGTTAAGTTACAGCTTGCATGTCCCCTTCTTCTTGATGGCTGTCATCTACTCTCTGCATTTGCTGAAAAGTTGACAGGATACATATATACAGCCCCCATTCAGTAGGTCACACCCCAATCATCTGTTGTAAAGCCTCTTCCAGACGAAATCCATGGGGAGAAATCAATATAGAACCAGGTAGACTCACTCACTCTTTTGAACAAGCCGCAAAAAAGCAGATAAAAAATGGATCCTTCCTGGCAAATATAAAGCAGTGAGTAAATCAATAAGATGATAGCATTTATAGATACACAATAAAGAGTTGCAAAACAAAGCAGATATGATGATTACATACCACTCCCTACACTCTGATAACAATCTCATCTTGGCCGCCAAATGCTCGGAGCTGAAACACGACACAAATTCTTATAGCCTGTACTCGTATGAACTTCCATGTAGTTTTTAATAGAAAAGGATCTTCCAACTATTAATAATTCTTATAGTGTTGGGAAAACGGTGAGAGTGCACGACTTAAATACTGGTTTTATTTTCAAACTTGAAAAGATCTCATGAAAAATTAACGTACCTCTATTTGTCACTGGAATTGCACATTCAGGAGGGGGTCTAGAAGGCATAAAGTTTCTGTGATACATCCCCTGGGAGTGAAAATCCCACTCTTGATGCGGTAATCTAGTTGGCTCCTGTGGAGGGCCATCATAAGGAACAGGTGCATAGGATGCTTTGGATTTGTCAGGATATCTTGGACCTGGGTAGAGAAAAAATAGTGGATGGCAGACAATAAGATGCAACAATTATTACCACAGTAGAGAACAAAGCTTCCATTAATCCCTGCAATCTCTCATAAAATACTAAACATACCAGGAAAGGGGGCAGGAAATCTCCAGCCATCATTAAGCTCGTATGGGCCAGGTCCCATTCTTTCATGGTTATTATAAAAGTTTCCACAATCAAAATCATGTGAATGCTGGAATCTGTGGAAGTAGGAAGGGGGTGGGATTTCTCTTCGAGACTTCACATGTTGGTTTGCCTGAACATAAGAAAACTGATTCGAGGGAGGAGGGTGTTGCGGCCTTGGAGGATATGCTTTATGATGGAAGCTAGGACCATCAGTGCGATGAACATTATTTGATTGACATACAGGATAATTGCTGAAAGATCTGGTCGAGTCACAATGCTGCACCTGCATCTGATCTCTACATTCAGGTGTACGACAAATCACTGCATTGGACAATGAAGGGTTGATTCTTGGTGGAACAGAATTCTGAGTCAAAGGTTGTCTCGAGTCATCTTGCAAATCCTGCAAATTTGATCTGAATCAGAAATGAAAGCGGAGCCTAATACATTCCACCTTATATATATTAATACTGACAGTTGAACAAATATGTGAAAGAAAATGCAATCAACTATGGGCACATACATGTGAATTTGTATAATTATTTGAATCAACACCACTAGTATAAGAATCAGGCATTGCAGATGAACAGGGTGCGGCAGGAGGAGGTGGGGGAGGCGGTGGTGGTGGTGGTGATGATGGCAATGGTGGTGATGATGGCGGCACATCCTGTGGAAGAGGAGGGGCAAAGGGCTGTGGTAAGCACTGTTCAAGCTGATTGTGTGAATTACATGCAGCATCACCTCCACCAATGCCACTGGCTGAACTCATTTCAGCCTCACAAGAGGGGGCCACATCCTCCATTTCAAGCTCACCATCGACATCTTCCAAGATATGTGTATGCTTCTCTACTGCAGGAGTAAACTCCTGATATTCAGGAGCTTCAGCATAATGTTCTGGGGTGACAGCCTCAAACCCTCCATCCGAATCACTTCCGTCATCTTCATCCTTAAGCATGCGGGGCATACAAAATCCCGGAAGCTGGAAACTTGAATTGCTGAGGCAACAAGAACCATCTCAATATAAAACAGGTGTACAGATTTTGGGAACTACTCTACAAGCAAAAGATATATTAGCAGGACTCAAACCTTCCGTATTCATCCACGAGCATACCCTCCATGTCTCTAACAGGATCATCTAAAGCTCTTTCTGTTCTTGCTGAGCGACGAGAATATAGGCCAGCAGAAGATGAACCACCAAGTATATCAAGTTCCCAAATGTGATGGCGAATAATGGATTCTGAAAGAATACGTCTTTCCAGCCAAAGCCTCAAAACCTATAAAATAAATATCAAAGGGTAACACATGAATGAAAAAAGAAATCAAGGACAAAATGCACTAGAAGTTTCCAAGGCTTGCCTTCAAACACTGTCTCCGATTTTCTTGTGCAAAACTTCCAGAAGGAGCAGCAGCTGAAAGTAGGCGTGGCAGTACAGTTTGAATAGCTGATGGATATATACCACCAACATCACCTGAAAATGGAACTGGAGATCAACATCACATATACCACAAAGACATACAACTTAAAAATAACAAGCACTTCACCTTTTAAACCTCGAGAGCACTGGGCAATGGAATCCACAAGAAAGAATAAATCCACCCTTTTATGTAAATTTGACTCACTTTCCAAACTACGAGCAAGAATCTCCACCACCTAAGTTTTTTAGTAGTATTATATCAAAAGATCATCAGAAAACTGGATCACACGTTTACACTTCCATTTCAACTAAATTGTCATGAAAAGAGATACAAATAAACTTCATGGAGCCTCATCTCCAATGAAAATGAGTGAACATTCGGATTCTAACATGAACTTTGCTCAATGAAAGTGTAGAAAACAAGTAAAAATATCGTTAATGCTAACTAAATGCCTGTTAAAAAAAACTCAAGTGTCAGTATATTTTATGCATATTGACTTCAGAAATGTTTGCAAAGACGTACTGCTGTGGAAAATCCACAACTGATCTACAGACTTATTCTTGGAAGAATCAATGAAAAAGGTAAATCAGGCATCGACCCCCCCCCTTCACTTTTTAAGAAATCTCAAATCTACACGTATATTAGCCAAATTAAAATTTATTTTATTTAGTTGGCATATCATAATCTCTTAACAGAATGAGCTAACAACAAAAAATCTAAATCACATGGCTAAGCATCATCATCATACCTTAGCAGATACACCAAACTTTGCACAGTCAATAGCCATGCGTGTTGCTCGACTAATGCTCTCCTTTGTCCTTGTTAATGATCCAAGTATTGCTTCAAAGGATGACAAAGCAGCATGTGCTTCTGCACAATTATTCCATTTCCCAACTGATTTTGGTCTTTGAGGCACTGCTGACTCAATTTTATCTTCATCAGAAACCGAAGTGCTCACAATTTTCTTTGGGTGTGAAAGGGAATTGGGACTAGAAGAGCCACTGTTTTGAATAAAATTAACACTTTCTGAAGTAGACACGTGGACTGAGGCATTAGGAGTAAATACTTGTGCAGGACATTCTACTCTATCAGCTGGAGGCGGACTTGACTGGGCCAAGTCATCCTTGTCATCCAAATGATATTCAGAAAAAGAAACATGACTAGCTTCCTTCTGTGGCGGGTCACAGTTTACATCTTTTGCCACCTCACAACTAAGACAAAAAAATTACAAAACTTAAGCACAAAAATGATGAATTGAAAACAAAATAAATGACTAGGAACAGTGATGGAATCTCATGCCTTAACACCAGGGAATAAAGAACTTTTTTCGATAGAGGGTAAAAAATGCCTAGTTCTTACTGAAATTGTAACAGGTAAAAGCATACAAACACAGACAGCACAGAATCAAAAGGAAAATAGCACTTACATGCCATTAGCTTGGCTGTCAGAATCAATTTGAGGCCTAACAGTCACAGAATCCTCATAACCAACTTCCTCTGCAGTGAATCGAAGGAGATTTGCACCACTTTGAGGGGAAACTTTTGCAGTGTCATCAGCCTGAGAGATAATATTTGGACTCATCCCAGAATCTTTGGAAGTATGAAGTTCTTTATTAGCATTTCCATCCCCGAAGTCTTTTAATTCAGTGTCACCAGAATTGCCTTCATCTTTTGGAAGCAACAACGGACCTAATGAACCATGACGGGATAGCAGACTAGCTTGTCTTCTATCAAGATTAGGCATCAAATGCAATGGAGATCGGGCTTGAGTAGAAACACAAGTATTGCCAGTTTCAAAACATAATCCACTGGGATTTTTGTCAGCACCTTGGTCTGTAGCCTCTGGAAAGACCTCTTTGCAAAGCCCTGGACCCTTGATGCTTCCAGGTTCATTGCAAATTTTGACATCCAATGACGATTTATTGGATTCCTCTAAAATTTTCTTGGAGCCAGATGAGAATGAAGAAACCATGTTGCCAGGAGAGTCTACGATCTGCTCTTCTGAATCACTGTTTTCTTTACTTACAGTCACCGTATCAGAAGCACTCCTTATTGAGGAAATGGAACTACCAATGATAAATGTTTTCACGGTTGATGTTTCAATAAAAGCTTGACCTTCAGTAGCATTCGCTGACATGGCTTCCAAAGCACGATGAAGACGTTTAGATGGAGGTAAAGCAGATTCACTGTCAGCAGAACTGCAAAAGGATTGGATTTCCTTAACTCTCAAAAGCTGGGACTTATCTGCTTGAATTGGAGTGCAATTCTTTGAGGGTGAGACATTACTAAAAATTCCCCTCACCACCAACGAATCTCTATGAGCAGGAATATCACTGTTGCAATTTGAGGAGGAGCTAATCGGCTCCAATGTATTAACTCCAGCTTCAAGAGATGTTCTTTCTTCAGGTTGAAAAAAGCTATTGTCTTCCTCCATTGCATTCAAGGCAACTTCATTTGGTCTTTGTTCTTCAGCTAGAGTAAAATTATTGTGTTCCTCCTCCAAAGATGATTGTTTGCCCATTCTAACTCTAGCTCGTTTCACTAGTGGCAAGTGCTCATCTCCATCTTCTTTAATTTGAGTTATATTCAAATTTTTACATGCAAATTGGGAATTTTGGTTATTATCATGCAATCCTACATCCACATCTGCCTCTGTTTCCAGTCTGACTGTTGGCTCGGCCACTTCATCAGTTGCTCGCTTTCTGTTTTGTTTCCTTTTCTTTCTTATAACAGCCTTTATTTGGAAATCAAGCCCTCTGCTCAACTCAATATCTCCCTCCAAACATTGAACAGCAGTTTCAGAGGTCTCAAGTCTAGAACCACTATCCAGAGTGCTACCTTCATTCAAGCTAAGGGAATCAGAGTCAGCTGTGATAATTTCAGAACCATTATCTTCGATGCTGACATTAGAAACAAAAGCAGATGAATCTGCATTGTCGCACTCAGAATCATCTGGTGATTTCTTGATTTGCCTAGCGCTTCGCAAAGATCTGTCCTGGATACAATCAATTGACATATCTCCTGAACTCTTATTACCATCATCTGGTGGCATCATGAAGTTTTGAAATCTACTGGACTCCAACCGGGAAGAGCTTCTAGACCTTTCAATTGAAGGTGCCTTTTCCTGCATGATACGTTTCCTAGATCGTAAACCTCCAGATCTTTTCCTTGAAGTGTAGGTGGTGATTATAGGCTTTTCTCTAATCACCACATCATCAGGAGGTTGCTCCAATAACGCATCTTTGTGATGCAAAGAACCAATTTTTGCTTCAGCAGAAGCATCATCAATTTGAAGACTCAGATCATTTCTACCTGTAATAGTTGCTTCTGAAGTTTCTCTTTGATCCTTCACCTCAAAGTGATTTGAAGACTCTAATGAATTCCCACCATTTGCATGAGTAGGGCCATCGTCGGAGCTCAAAACAACTCGATCCTGCTTCTTTAACTTCTCATAACTATCAATGATCTCTTGCACTGCACGAACAAAATCTGCACCCCTCCCCTGGCGTTTCATCAACAGTGTTTGTTTCTTCTCTTCAGTAAATGGTTCAACATCAGCAGGGTTGCAGAAGGCTCTGTATTAACAACATATTCATCCAAACAAAACAGTCTTAATTAACTGCATTCTAAAAAAGCTCTTAAGAACAGCATTTGGGGGGAGAAATAACACATTTAGCTAAACTCAGCCCAAACAAGAAAAATATCACAAAGGAAAGATACAACCTCAAAGATCAAAAAATTGCCATCCATAAATTAGTATTTCAAGTACAAGAAGGAAGTCAGACAAGCACAATGCAATATTGTATGGCACAAAACCTAAATGCTGATATATTAACTAATTCATAGGCATATATTCAATCATGTATTTAGATATGGATGCAAGGTGATGCAGTCAAAGATAGAGAAGTTCAGAAGTTAATGTTATTCAATCTGTGATTACATATATTTTGAAATATCCTGTAAAGCTACCCTATTTGGGAATCTTAGTTTCTTTAGGAGCAAGGATGTTAATATGGATTTTTTATTCATGATTGTTTTATTTTGCCTATTTAGTTTAAGACAGCTAAGGATTTGGTGCCTGTAAAAGGAGCACCTACCTACATAACCATGGGAATTTTAATAATGGAACAATTCCACCCAAAAAACATCCTAGATCAATCCCAATTCCACATAAATCAAACCCATAATTCACCTCTAAAATCCCTAATTCTCCAAACCCCAGCACACCCAAAATCCTTCGTAGGACAGCAATCTAAATATGCCCTACATCACAAAGGCTCTTACCCTGCAAGAACAGCAAATTCAGAAAGAAATGATAACGTTACTATTGACTTTCTCTTTATTTCTCCTGCTTACTTTTAACCACAGGATAAGAAAAGGAAAATTTAAAAAGTTACCCAACTTATACTTAGATGTTCAAGACACTATTTTGTACAGGTAAATATAAACTTTCCAATAATTTTTTTCTCCACCATCCAATGTGCATCAAAATCCAAAGGAATACCTCTTTTCTGATTAAAAATGAACGTAGCATAGAAAATGTAAAAAAAAAACAAGAAACTGGATGCAGACAGACTATTGAGAGACATACCATCTGAAACCTCGCAAAGCAAAAGGAAAGAAAAAAGACAGACCATTTAGACAAGAATTGTGAGATCTGCAATTATACATTATTGAACATTTAGAAACCAAATAGCCATAGAATCAATTTACTGATAACTGCTAAGCTGTCATTAAAAATTCTAGCAATTGTCTCTTATCAAAATCAATTAGAAATGATAGGCTTGGAACAGGCTAAAAGAGAGAAGAAAGACCATTTGAACAAGGATTGCAACATAGAGAAATATGCATTCTCAAAGTTGGAAAACTAAACAGGGGATAACTGCAAAATCCCCATTGAAAGCCTACCTTCTAAGGATTGTCTCCAACAACATCGATTAGACTAGGAAGCTCTCAAAAAGAAACTGGAGAAATCAAAGAACAATAACCAACAGCAAATGACGGAGAAAATATGACCCAAAATATCCCAATAGACCGAGTATCATAACCAGGGACACAAATCAGGCTCAACAATCCTTAAAAAAAAAAATCAACCAATATGCAGTTCATATCCCTACTCATAACCCTACAGGTGAACCACATTTTCCATTGGGGAAATGGCTCCAAAACTGCCGGACTTCAATGCAGCCAAACATGAGGATGTTCACAACAGCTGTATTTTGAAGGAGCTAAGACAGTCTCATTAAGAGAAGAAAACTAACAAGAAAGGGTGGAAGCATTTCAAGCCTGATTTATGTCTAATGTTGAAAGTTGTATGAAATAAAAAAAAAATGTTAAAAACAGCTATCCCGTTCTCTTTGGCATCATCTCTGCATCATAATTCATCATTGCAAGCAAGATTGGGAGATGGAATCTTTTGCTACTCTCTTTTGACATTGTTCATCATGCAATTGTAAAGATGATGGCAAGAATCAAGCTCTTAAAAAGCCATCTAGAAGAGGATGTTTTGTGATAGATTTTTATATAAGATGCTAATAAGAGCACAACTAGAGGCTATTTATACCAACATGAAGGTTCAAAAGATGGCCATACCATCTGATATTACATTTTTTTAGGGAAATAATTTGACAATTAATAATATCTACAAATGGATATCAATAGATCTTTCTTGGTCAAAAAGTAGTGAAATCTGTTCGCCACATGCTTTTGCATTACAATTAAACTAGAGCTGCGTGAACATATCTTCTCAATTTGAGGATTTGTAGGGTAGTACTGAGATCAATTGAAAGAGACTTGTTTCCTCAATACCTATAACTATTTTTCAATGGATGGGAGTTGCATGTCTATGATTTTGAAGTGGCCAGCAAAAATATTAGCATTTGTGCATTTCCATTTATTTTACGAGTCAAGGTTGTTTCTGGAATCAGCATGAAATTAGCTGGGACAAGGATTCTATTTTACATGTAAATGCCTTACTTGTTATGAGTCCTTAACCAAGTAGTTTTTTTTTTCCTTCATCTTTTTCCTTGTTACATGGGAATAGCTGTGGTTTGTGGAATTAGGAGACTGAGTTCCCATTAAAGAAGGATACTAAGAATTTTAGTGCTACATATAGTGATCTAGTCTTTTAATGTGCCAATATTTTTCAAATAATTTTCCAGCAATCAATTTTTTTCTGTTTTTACATTGTGACACAATCAACCTTAGCCAAGATTCCATGGGTCCCTAGATGGGATTCCATCTCTTCCTTTATTTATATCTCTAACATTAAACCCTAAATTATGCTGACATAACTGTTCATAGACTCCAGAATTGCACCCAAATAACTCTAGCTTGTTGTTCTAAATCATAGTTGTGGTTATATCTTTATGATTTTGGTGTAGGAAGATATTTAAAGAAACTATGATGTACATTTATTACACATCATAGTTGGTTTAAAACTGAGACTCATCTTCACTAGCAAAAAGTTGTCCAACATGCCCTATTATCAAGGGAAACTCTTCAAAGGTTTGAGAGTAATTTCTTTCACATCCAATTCTCTTTTGCTCCACTCCTATAAAAAAACCCCAAAGAGCAAAAGGTATACAACCCCCAGATCATTTTTGCTTCTACAAAAACACCACCTATCTGAGCATGAACTTTTGATCAATTAAACTGCCACAACATAATAGAAACCCCGAGTAGAATAAACCATCCACCTTAAGCTTCTAGTCCATTAAGAATCACAAAGAAATTCTCCCCTATGTTTTCCCAAAAACCCTTCTCCGGCATCCTTTAGTCCATAAGAAATAGCACACAAAAATGGAAATAAAACAAGGAATGAATAGGGAGGTTTCAGAGTTCACCCTTTATGAGTAAACCTCCTTTAAAGTGATATATTGCCTTTTTCCACCACACAAGCTTTCTCCCAAATTTGCTATAACAAGTTCCCACTCTTTCTTGTCTTTGCACTTGGCTATCAAAGGTAGGCTCAAAAGGATAAAATTGGAAGATTCTCCATCCTACAACCCAGATATGAGTCAAGAAGTTGTCATCAACTTTTCCTCTAGCAGGAACCATTCAACCTATACAAATTAATTTTGATCCCAGATGCCATCTCAAAACATAGAAGAATGGATCTTTAAAGTAATCTTTCAGTAGGATCCATCCCAAAGAAGACTAAAGTACCATCAGCAAAGGACAAGATGCCAAGACAGTCTACCCATTTCTGCCTGAGCTAAAACCATCAAAAACCTTCCTTATTTCTTTAACTATCATCCTACTAAGAGCTTCAATAATCAGAAGAAAAGTGGAGATATGGCACATGTATGTTAATATCTATAAGCATGTATGCATAAATATTATATATATATATATATATATAAGAACAAGAAGCCAAACCACCACCACCATTTACATAACAGTTGCTTCGGCACAATCATTCAAATCAATTTTGCTGAAAGGATGATCCATTCATGTAAAGCAAAAGGCTGTGTTGTGGGGTTAAAGATGCTCATTTAGAAATTAGAATTTGTGGATTCACTTTCATGTAAATAAGGTTCTTGCTTTTCCAATTCTTAGGTCCTCTTTTATTAGAGTTTTGTTTATCAATAAAAAGAGAACAAGGAAAACCCAAAACCATATTTGACAAATATAAGAAAAAAAGACTACCAGATAAAAGTAGTGACTGATGCAATGGCCTTTATAATTTACTCAGAGGTAACAAGAATAAAAACAGAAAAGGAATAACTATAGGCAACATTGTCCCTTTTCATATACTAACAGAGAGTTCAACTCTCCACGCAAGCTTCCAAGGAACACTATTTGTCACGTCTGGGTTATGACAACTCAAACAAAGAGTTTATACAGGAAATCATTGTTCTTGTCCATACCAGAACCTAAAAATAATTCAACAACTACACCCAGAAAAAAACAGCTTTATCAACAATGAAACATGCTACAAAGGCCTATTGTTCGCCACATGATTTCAAATATACTAAGTCAATTCGCTCAACTGATTGCAATCTCCCTTCGGAAAAGAAAAAAAATATGTACTCAAAAGTAATAGTTCCCCAATACAGAAAAAGTTAGAAGTCACCATTGCATAAACATTATAATATGGACAAACAAGAAAAACCTACTAGATAAATTTCCACATACTTTCTTATCATTGCTGACAGTCAAAACAAAATAATTCACATTAAACATTCAGGCAAGATGCAGAATATCTAACTATAAAACACAATTCTAGTTGTCCCTTTCTATGTCTCCTTTAACATCTAAGTACCTTGAGTCAAGAGACCAGATAAACAACTTACTTTGTCCTATGATTCTAGTAAATGACTATAAATTACAAGAAAAAAATTGCATTAAACAAAAGATGAGACTAGACTAGACCAATTATACAAGCAAAATCATATCAAATCATAAAAACAACTTCCACAGACTCAAGATGATAGATAACCCAAAAAACCGCTCATACGCAGGAGAGAAAAACCATCAAAAGATCATATTGGACAAGGAGTATCTGCGGTAGTTACACTCACATTTGCTGGGTTCCAAAGAAATAGACGAGTATTTTCTTCCAATCAGCTGGATTCGGATAGCCCCACTTCTCCGGCTCACTTACCTGGCATCAACAATAACCCCACTTAATAAGCAGCTAATACTTAGCTTAGGCACACAAAAAAATTTAAAAGTGGCAAACAAAGCATCGGAAAATAAAGTAACATGCAACCAAAAATAAAGAGAGAAACATACTGTGGCAGGCCAAGCAGGAAAGCCTTTGACTTTGGCAAGGACGAGATCGCCCACCTTCCATTGACGGCGAGCGGCGGCGGCGGCGGCAGCTGCTTTTCCGGCGGCACCTTTCCTGCGACTGGGCGCCATCTCTCAAATCAAATTAGATATGCCAAAATCGGCCGCAAAAAGGACCACTCTGGCACTGTCTAGGGTTTTCAAGACACGATTTCGCCAAGCAATTAACAGGCATTGAAACACACAAACAGAAAGCGAGAGGCCGAGTTGCTAGTTTAACCCAGTGTATTTAATTTATTTAATTATGTTGAAACCCTAATTTCTTTGGATTTGGGAGTTTTTTTCTATTTCTATTTCGTTCTGTGGGGGAGAGAGGGTTTGGTGAGGAAGAGGAGCGGCTAAAGTGCGCTTCAAGAGTAGATTGTTTGCAGCTGTACTGGAGGTTTTAATTTAGAACGGGGAAAGTGGGCTAACGTGCGCTCGGTGCGGAAGGATGAGATGTCGAGTTTAGAGTTTATTGGTCATTGGGGAGCAGAGAATAGTGTTTGTAATCTACACGTGACCTACCAATATTATTTTTTATATATAAAAAAAAATATATTTATTTTTTATTTGCGCTATAACTTTTTTATTAACAAAAAAAGATAACTACAAATTAGTCCCTAACTTAATTTATTTTTATCATTTCAACGGATAATTCATATAAATTAATGTTCCTCTCCATTTCTTTCTCTGTTTTATTTTCTAATCATGGCAGCTCTCTACCTTACTTGCAACAGCCCCGTCATGCCTCTGTAACTCATGGAATCATCTACATCTGTTCATTATGTCTGCAGAAGAAAAGAAAAAAAAGCCACGCCCACAGTAGGGTTTGGGATGATGGATGTGGAGGGAGGTTCAAGAGTGTTTTTTTTGCTAGATCCAGAGTTTCTTCTCAGCTTGCTGATCAGATGTTGTTTCCTTCAAGCAAGCAACAAATTACTTGACCAACTGAAGAAATTATCAACTTATCTAATTGGGTGCTAGTGATAATGTTAGACTGATGCTTATTTGGGGAGGCATATACACGTCTGATTCGTCGTGTTCCATGCCTTTTGATCCATCCTCTGATGCCAGGGCCGTAAAGACCCCATTAATACAGGACTCTGTTCGTAGGCTCGCTATTGAGTTGGGGTTTGAGGCTACACAAACCCCCTTCCATCTATCGTTTTTGCTCAAACTCAAATCGAGTGACGCGGAAATCAGGAACCGTGGCAAGGCCAATTTTTGTGTTCCGGTTGGATTTGATCCCGGATACCCTGCTCCTCTGGGTGTTTCCTTTTCTACTGGTGGTTCTATGAATCTTGCTTCTTCTTCTTTTTCAGGAAATGCAGCGGGTTGCGTTCTCTGCTTGTATGGTGATAGTACATCGCCAGAGCCGGCCCTAGAGCTTGATCTAGATCCATTTGTTAAACGATCAGGTGATATCTGTCTTGCCTCACCGGAGAGTGCTTGGACTTTTATGAGCTATGGTTGTCGATGCAAAGGAGCTGCTCTTCAGGGTGACGGAGCTAAATTCGATGCAGAACGTGTTCTTTTGGATCCATATGCTAAAATTTTCATTAATTCTGTCACAGATAATATAACTCACCTATTGTTGAACTATCTGGAACTGTTATGCAATGCTTTGGAATGATGATATTTGTGGTAGGTTTCTCAAACATATAAATGCAATAGAAATAGTACATTTAAAAAAAAAAATTAAAGTCTAAGTATACTATTAAACAAATTAAGAGTGGTTTAATATCATAAATTCTCTTTTACTTTAAATAATTACTTCAAGATTAAATTATTAAAAATCATAACCAAGTATCCAATTTCTAATAATAATTTTAAAAAAAAATTCTTATAGTCTTAGGTATTGCTCTTTTCCTTATGATTAGATTTTTTGTATTGTATTGTATTGTATTATGTGCTACTTATTGTCCCATAAAAAAGGACATAGCATTCAATTTAAAAAAACTTGAAAACTCTATAAATGGTAAAATATAAATTTATCCCTTGAATAATATTACATATATCATTTCAAAATAATTTTAGAAATTTATTCAATTAAGTTCTTTCATTTTTTTAGGACTGGAATTGTAATTCATGTATAAATTACATTTTAGTTCTTAATTTCTAAAATTTATTTACAATCAAGGTCACACTTGATTGTCATTCTATTTTAATCTCTACCATTGGTTCTTATATATATAACTCATTGGGTTCCCTAGTAAATAGACTCAAAATATAAATCACAATGCTAAATAAAACAGGACTAAATAAATTAATTTATTATCAATTCAATAATTATTTGATTTATATATTGGAATCAAATACAATGTCTAGCAACATGTAATGATTCTATAACATATTAAGAAAGTTATAAGTAGTTTGACTTAATTTTTTAATGATCAATTTCTTAGTAGTAATTATTATTCACTTATCAATAATGTTTTGATTTAAACATTATAGTATGTGAAGTGTTATACTTTGTTAAATTATATTTGTTTCTCAATGTCATAATTATTGATTTTTTAAATAAAATCTAAAATTCTTTTCAAATTTCATTCCACCCGCATATGGATTTTAAGTCGATGAAATATTTTTTTCTAATTCACTTAAAATAATGAATCCTCTTATAATTATTTAAATACTTTCATATAGTTCATGTTATACTTAATATCTACTCGTTTGTTACCCTTAAATAAGTCAACATGCAAGATTAAAATATAAAATTTAATATATAAGATAATTCAGTGATTTTCTCATACAATTATTATATAAGCCTTTCTATAAACAAATAATTGCTTTATATAAAATCTCATACAGATTAGCTTGGTATACTTTTCATTTGAGAAGCAACTACATATTAATTTTAAATATTATTATATCTCAATTTATAAAAATAATCACCTACTTACACACGACTTTCAACCATTTTAATTCATATTTAATCTTAAATAATATTAGTCATTAACATTTATGAGCATTATTTTAAAATAATTTTTTATAATTATAATAATTTTATTAGAGGATTTTTATTTTATTAATTAAATATTAGATTTATATGATAATTATTAATTATAAATAATTATTTATTAATAAATAAAATATATTTATATAAATAAAATCAATATTACTGAAAACCAACTGATTGATTAGAGTTCGCTGTTAATCGGTAATGGAGAAACCAGTTGTTTATCGGGCGAATGTGATGCGTTTTACGGAAGACAGCTCTAGCCAGATCTCCAGTGATGTTGCAGGTACCTTTTCCGGTTTGACTGAGAAGTTGCCATTTTAAAGATCTTGGTGTGAACGATGTCCTCTTAGAGCCGATATTTTCCATTTGAGGAGCAAAAGGGGTCGTACTTTCCATCTCATTTCTCTTAACCATCAAACCTTTACGGAGTCGCTCTGTGGCTGCCGTTTTCTCAATAAAAGAGATGGCAAAGAAATTGCATGCCATTGGGATAGAACTTTTGCCGTAAGTTGTTTTCACCCATTCTGCTGGAGCTTTACAATGAACTGATGACTCGTCCTGCTATTACACTATCAGTGCGACGGATTTGGATCATAACATGCTTTGAACTGTGATTATCCTATTGTCCAAAGGATGATTTTAGAGTCTTCAGCACTGGGTTACTGAGTTTCACATAGATGGGTTTTGTTTCATAAATACCTCATCTCTGTTGAGGTCGTTTGGTGGTGAATATTTGTCTCTTCCTCTCTTGGTTGAAGCAATAGCCTTTGATCCATTGCTCTCAAAGACGAAGATCATCCCAGATTGTTGAGATCCCAGAGACCTGGAGCCAAAGGAAACCACCTTTCCTCATTGGAAGAGATGGGCTAAAATAAATGCGGAACTTTGTCAAGATGTAAGGAATTTTTTGAGGGGCGAAGGTCTTCTTAACAGTGACCTTGCAACACGGCTTTGTGGGAGTCGGGACATCTTTTCTAGTGGACAAGGCCCAGCTTTCTCTTTCAATTTTGGAATTCCTGTTGTTGACATGGTCAGCTTCAGTGGCAGTGAGTTAGCTCCAGAATTAAGCTGGAATTGTGGAGAAGAATGACCCAAAAAAACCACTATCCTTGAAAACGACTTGAAACAAATCATTAACTGTCTCTTTGTTTTATCTGTTTCACTAGGTGTTCCTGTTCTTAACATGGGAGTTGAATGCGGCCAATCTTCTGGAGGTTCCAGTTCATGAGGTCACAGAAAACCTTTTGATTGGTATGCGTTGTCAAATGGTTTTGGTATCCAAACTACTCAGTTCATCTCATTTTTTAGTTCGTTGAGAATGAGAAGTGACCTGAAGAAGAGGAGCTTTATGAAGGAAGAAAGTATTAACTGGCATGGAAATGACCAGAATCCACCAAGATGGGAGGATCTATCCTGCAAGTTCCTTGTCACGACATTGAAGGTTGACAAACCAGAGAACGGATTGTGCTCAGAATCTTCCCTTTTGGAGGGTGAAATGTTCATTGCAGCAGGACATTCAGAGAGCGTCCCTCTACCTGAAATCCCTGAAGGGATGGCATGGCATCGCTTGGTTGATCCAGCTCTTCCATTCTCAGGGTTCTTCTCAAATGGTGGTGAACCTGTCATTTAGCAGTCTCGCGAAATGAAATCTCACAGCTGCATACTACTTGAAGCCAACATCCATGATCGTTGAGGATCGGAGCTCGTGTGTTGTAGAGTAATTTTATATGGGATGGAAATGCGGAAAATAAGGATGTCTTTCCAACACAGCGAGTGCATACTTTTAGTTTCTTTCAATGAAAATATTTTTTGTAATTCTTTTTACCTTTCGTTAAAGAATCTAATTATGGCAACCCCCAGGCTACAACTGCATGTTCTTGTAGATCCGTTTCGCACTCACCTTTTGCTTTATTTGAAAGCAGTGAAGCCAAGAAGCTTGGCGCAAGCCTGGTGTTTTGCAAGCCAGTTCATTTTTTTATTGAGAACTATAAATTTACAAGAGATTAAGAGGAAACGTAGATAATGTAGCAAGGCTCAAAATCGATATTTAAATGGTAAGATAAAGCTTCAATTTTCAGGAAGAATCCCTACCATCATGTATATTAACTCCAAATGAATGTCTGTGTACACAAGGTTCCTTGACAAATCTTCATTCAGTACAAATATAACTATTCTTCCATTATAGTTACATCGACCTATGGATACAAGCTGTGCTTTAAGTTCTTTGATTATGGAACTCGTTATCACGTCATTGTTTTGGAGGTAGACACAATCCAAAAGGCAGGAGGTCTCGTTGTTTTTCTTTTCCCTAAGCTTTTCCAGAAAACAACAAAGTATGTGGCTACCATTTTAAACTAATGGCCAGGTCTAGCAGAGCTTCTACTTTGTGTATTGTTCTTTGCTTCTCCTGTTGCTTCAGTTTTGCTTGCAAACAGATCAGGATCAAACCCTTCTACAATCTGCTCTTTCACTTTTGTTCTTTGGCCGAACCTCTTGAAAGCAAAGCATCAAACCTCTCTTAACAAAATCTACCCTCAAGAGAATATCATCAGCTTCTAGTGGTGGTCTTACTGGCCCTGCATGCTGATGGAAAGAGAAACTGGCCATATCAATATAATTTGTTTGAAACAGAACAATCAAGTGCACTTCTAGATCGAGGAAAAAAAAGAACAACATAAACGCTAGCTGTGTCTATCATAAAATATGCAAAATCTTAACCCATGAAATTTGTATGACTTGTCGTATACCTGAATCAAATGTCAAACCCAGGTGGAGCAAGAATGCTAATGGGTCCTCCCGTGGAAAGGTGTCAATCATGCGTTTTCTGCATTCTTTCATCCATTCATCGTCATTAAATCCATCGTGCATGTTCAAAAGATCATTCAGCAGTCTCATGGCAGGAGTAGCCTCTCGTTTCAGAATCTCTGTCTAAATATCTTGTGTGATTCTTTTAGGTAAACAAGAAAGCAAGAAACTCAAAAACAGCTGAAGTTATAAGAAGGTTACAACTCCAAATCAAAAGGGAATGGAAGTGTACTGCATTTATAGACAGAAGCAGCTGATTTACTAGGCCGCTATTTGCAAATTCCTCACAATAAATCTTGCCCGTTAAGGAGCTGATTGTATAGGTGTTGATTAACCTTTAGCAATTATTTTCCGAAGTTTTCTACAGAAGTTTTTAAACCAAAAAAATCACTTGCACAATTCCACATCGGAACCAATCCCTTCAGCTATTACATGCTTTACGAAAAATTGCATACCTCAACTCTTCTGTACAAAAGATCAAGACTTCGAATAACATCCTTTTCATCCTAGAAAAGCAGATCAATAACTTTATCAATATTGATCTCGCACACACAGGCTTATACAGCAGGCATGGAGTATGTAATTGTAACGATCACACCATTCACCAAGGTCACTCTTTACGCGAAAAGATTATAAACCAAAGAAATATATGTAGAATATATAACCACTCACATCGCGCCGAGCAAGATCAAGGCGATTCCATATGACCATTAGAACAAGTTCAGTGAGTTCTCCTTTCTCAGCAGCTTCCTCAATTTTCTGCATAAAATCAGATTAACCAACAGCCATCAAACATTAATTACCAACGAGAATGCTATCCCTCAAAGAAATGCACACAGACGGTCTTTAATTACCTCTTCTACTTCTTCTTCAGCTCTGATAAAGCTTGAAACCAGTTTCTTTGCTTTCTTAAACATCTTCTTCAGGATACCCCTCAACCGTATACCAATTTTCACGATAGTTTCAACCATCCTTTCTTCTTCATCATCTTCTTGTTTACGTAGTCTTTCTAACTCCTTGGTCTTTTCTCGTTGTTGGGCTTGCCATTCCTACCCAGTTAACTTTTTAATCACTAAAATTCCAACCTTTTGCGCTAATCTAATTGACCCACGTCAAGAAATTATCAAACTTAAAGGATAAAAAGGTAGGTACGTACCTCATCATAATACTCCTTCGGCATTCCGTCAAGAAGCTGCTCTTCTTTTTCTTTGGTCTTGGCTGTGCTCTTTCTCATAGCTTTTCATTGTTATTACAAGAAAGAAACTACATCAAAACTAAACCCAAAACTTGGAATCTTTAACCTGAGCAGATAATAGGAAGATCAAGACTAACCTGCGCAGCAGCTTAGGCTTCTGGGCTTGAAGTAGACAGTGCGCGTATTAGCTTGAAACGGAATAGATGGCAAGAGAGGCGGCGTGCATGTTAGCGGGAACACCTTGGTCTCCATCCCTTTGTTAGAATCAGACAGACAACACAGTTGGGCTCAAGAGGATAAAGTGAGAACACAGATGATTAAATTACACGCGTCTCCGAAGTTTCTGTTTTTTTTTTTTCCTTTTTACACTGATTTTAATATTTTCGATCAATCCACTAGAATTCTAAACATACCAGTCCTTGCACTTTTATCTCTTGGTTATTTAGGCCCCTCTATCCACTTGAATGTGTGCATTTGGGTAAGATTTTGAGTTTACAATCAAGAAATAAATTTAAAATTTGGATAGCACAAGTAATTTATCTAAAATCAAACAGATTTTGTTGATATATTTTCTTTTCAAATTGTCTCCCAACTTTTTTTATATTTTGACTAACCAGTAGCTTACACTCTTGAACACATAGATGAAAATAATCATTCTACAATTACATAATTTAGAGTGAGGAATGACATGGGACAGAAACAATATTAGGGGGACTAAATCAAGACAAAATTCAGAATAGAGAGACCAAATGTACCACCAACCCATGTACTTGATGGCACTGCTCTGCAGTGTCTTTTAAGTTATTTTCTTTGAGTTGTTTTTGTTCATTTTGGCTTAGATGGTTAGTAATATTTTATGTCAATTTTTATATATCGAGATTAAAATATTAAATTCCTTCTCACAACCAATAAAACGGCACACGATTATAAATTAATTACATGAAAAAATAACTATATGATTGATGCCATGACTCAGCTAACAAATAGATTAAGCAGATCCAAAAGGGTAATTAAGATTAGAAGAAGCTTCTAAATCTAAGAATTACTACTTAAATAGAAAAGATAACAATTAAGATAATTGGTACGCAAACATAGACTGGGGTATCGAGAGTAAAACAAAGTTTAGAAATTTATATATATATATATATATAAAGGGTAATATCCCTTATCACGAATGTACATCAGCATCAATCCTAATATCCTACGGAACTTGTTTGAAAAAGAGCTGAGAAACAGAACCAAAGATGTTAGTAGCTTTAAAGATTCTTCTCTTGGACTGAACTGAACCCAGG
Source organism: Populus alba (assembly GCF_005239225.2). Classification (NCBI taxonomy): domain Eukaryota; kingdom Viridiplantae; phylum Streptophyta; class Magnoliopsida; order Malpighiales; family Salicaceae; genus Populus; species Populus alba. The sequence goes on along the minus strand of NC_133297.1, from coordinate 10,577,499 downwards.
AACACCCACCTGGCTCTACCAGAGAAGGATCCCAAAAATAAGTTCTAACTAGCGTTCAAGCTTATATGCTTTTTGCAAAATTTACAATCCGGTTTCAATAATCAGTTCGGCTGCGGCGCCCATTGTACCAACTCCACCTAGTCTCAGCAAGGCCACAGACAGTTCTTCCTCATTCCATTGCCTCAACCCCTTGCTCACCCTCTTCAATACATCCACATCAACCTCAAGCACCCATTTTGGTGTGCAAGCCACCATCAAGCACACAAACCCGGATGCATACGCCCATGCAGTAGCCCAATCACAACCAAGCGATATTTTCCCCTCTAGAGCACTTGCCAGATATTCTAAGTGGGTCCCGAGCACCTTCGGCCGTTTTTTTGATGCTGCTGATTCTGAGTCCACACCCCATGCAAATGTCCCACAAAACATTGCAAAGTATGCAAGTGCATAACCCCTTAGCATTGCAACCATACCTCCAGATTCTCCACCTTCCTGCTCAGACCCATGGACTGATATAAACCAAGAGGGTAAGGTTTCATTAATCAAAGATTGAACCAAACTTAATCCACCAGAAACCCAAACTAAAGAAGCTCCAAGGGAAGCTGCAAGCTTGACACGCTTCATTGCTGCAGCAAGAGAAACTTCCCCGTATCGCATCCCATGTTTGCTTTTCTTCAATTTCTCCATTGCCCCTTTAGGCAACGCACTACTTGCAATATCTCTAACAGAACGCATTAGAAGCGAGAGAATTTCTTCTGCCATAAACATGACATCTCGGACAGATCGGTGCACTCGCAAGTAGAGAATTCCAGGGGCAACAGGAGAGATCCCACCAGAAAAGTGGGGGCCAAACCCGTGACCTAAAAGGGCACCCACACCACCATTGCTGGAAATGTGTGAGGGGCTTAAACCAAGAGTGGATGTGAAGCAGCTCTTCAGAAGCTGAACTACAGCATCACTATTATGGTGGAATACAGTACGAGAAGCAGAGAACACAAGGTGGTCACTCCAACGCTTAACCTTCTGTGCCCATAAAGCGGCTATAATGGGCATGCATGGCCAGCAACCAGCAGCAAGGGCATTCACGGCTGGGCCAATCAGGGTGAGGAACCTTTCAGACATTTTGTCCAATTTATAAGTAATTGTGAGGCTTACTAGGGCAGCTAATGGCAAAGGAAGTGTAGCCAGAGTACCCCCTGCAAGGACAAGTTTTGAGACCTTGTTAATGGATTTTGTTTTTCTAAAAATTCCCCTGTAAAAATTTAAACGCAACTCTTGTATACTCATTCTTCCTGCTTCATCATGATATGAGGATCTCTAGGTCAAACACATGAATGGCCTTGACAATTGACATCTAATAGAAGGATAAGAAATCCCAAACCTAAAACTGTAAGAGTGTAGCTATTGATCTACAAAATACAGGTCACTGTGGTTTGTTTTAACTAAGCATTCAAAGGAATGTACATGAAGAATTTTACCTCTATCAAGAACTGAAAACCCTCATAGGCTTAAAAAAAAAAGGAACAGTAATCAGTATGACAAAGGATTACCTACAGAAAGGCTTGGGACATCAACACCAGTGGCAGCCAGTATTTTCTTTATCTGTTGCTCAACAGAGGATAAATTTGCAGCTGGGCTTGGCCAATCAGTTCCATTCATAGAAGCTGGCTTCCATATGCCCCGTGTAACTTCAGCTGAAAAATAGCTTACAATGGTGGCCAAAGACGCTGGCAGAAAATCAGCAAGATCTTTAAGCCCTATCATAAGTCATAACAAGAGCAGGCGTAAATAGATTTGAATGGGCAAATGGTAATTAGGGATGATTTATTTTTGAAGTTTTAGTACAGCTAAACTTTAGTTTTTTCACATCCAAACCAACAATATAATCATTTGATGATTTATGATAATGTGAAACTAAATCCCTCTATACCATCCTCTGCTCTAATATGCCCCATTAGCCATAAAGAGATTACAGAGTTGAGTTTTAAAAGATTAGGGGAAAAGTTAAACCATTTTAAGATCTCAGTAACATCAACTCTCCTACTTATAAAGCTTGTTCACATTTATTTCTCACATATAGCAAAACAGTACTCTATATTTTCCCTCAAGACACCGACTTCTTCCTCACATGCTTGCCAACTGATCTCAAACCATATAGACTTAAATTGACAGAATGAAACATTGAGCAAAGTGTGCAAACCTGTAGCCAGTTCACGGGGAGAGAGTCTTCCATGGGCACAGGCTGTCAGAGCAGCATCAAGTGCAAATGGAGTTGCTTCTAAGATATCCCATGCGGGTATTTTAAGTCTAGCTTGAGCATCTTCAGCACCGGGGCCAGAAGAAAGACTGCTTCCAGAAGTCGAAGGCTGAATGCCTCTATTTATCCTTCTGAACATCAAATTGAGGAGTGCATCAACAATCTGGTGAACAGGAGTCCCATGTACAAGGCCAGAAAAGGTAGAAGCAATACATTCCAGATGTTTTCTGTACCAGAGTTTCAACTTCGGGAAAGAATCCATGAATATTGGTTCTACAGACAGACTCAAGATTTTTGAGTATCTCCTAAGTGTGAGTTGACTCCTAGTTGAAGTTCCAAAGGACGCTAATAGGGAATTCCGTACAAGTAAGAGGTATTCAGGGCTTAGATGGGATCCCACAGGTGGTATGTCTCCCAACACATGATCGATAGGTGAATGATCAAATCTCCACAATCTCAGCAGAAGTGTAAATGCATTAGAAAACACCGCATGACAAGAAAGTTCTTCCCCTGTTGAAAGAGTCCATGAGACCTCAGGAACAGCGGAGCCAAAGGCCTCACAGATGGGCATCAATGCACCAGCAAGTAGTGGAACCTGCCAACAGATTTTGAACATCAATTCATAGACAAATAACTACAATTTTCCATTTATTTTCCCAGTTTGGTTCTTCTCTTTAATTCCTATTAAACTTTTGCACTAATTTCTTCGATTTCAGTTAGGCTTTTTGCATTGATTTTCTTTTCCATGCATTCTGACCGGCATCATGATTTATTAGTTCACAAAATCAAATAAAGGCATAATTTCTTAGTTTCCATGGATATTGGAACCCTCTATATTCCATACTGACAAACTCTTCATTAGATGACCTCTTCAAGAACTTCATAAATTTCTCCTCTATGTGAAAAAGGACACAAGGGCACCAGTCAGCAAATGACATGCATTACACACACAGACACTAGACAGCAAAAGATGTGTTGTTAAAATTCAACCCACCAAACCATGTAAGGACAAAATCTGCACGCAATCCACAGATGATATTCCAACGAGAAGAACATTTAAAAGTGGAGCATAATTTATCAAGTGACTCTCACTCCCAGAGTGATCAGCAGGAACTGGAGGCAACAGCAAATTTATAATGAAAAGAATTGTATGTTCCTGTAAACAAAAGTAGAAATAATTAATAATTTCAACTGGAGAGGGGGCTATGGTGGGGTGGGGGTGGGCTTCCAGATCATTACCTGTATATTCCAACCACGAACAAAAGAGGCTCCACAAAGAATAGCAGCAGCAGATATCTTCTCATCGCCAGAACCATTGACTGCAATCTCATATATTTTCTCGACCTCTGGTAAGCTTCCATCAAATCCATCTTAAACTCAGTTTCCATATCACTAGGTAAATACAAGAGAGAGAGAGAGAGAATGGCATAACTGAGGAAAAAGAATGGGTAAATACAAGGGTATGGCATGCCTGGCTTCAGGAAAAAGAATGGCATAACTGAGGACCAGTTTAGGAGATTAGGGGGGAATTGCATTTTGAACAAGACAGCTAAGACCTTTATGGTATACACATACAGCAGTTTGAATCTTTCCTAGTGTGAAATAACAACATTATGGAGGACAATTCATAAATCATAAAAGCTCTCAACTTAATTGTACGAAGGACATGCCAAACTTCAAATACCTCCAATATGGCATCTGTCAACATAATAAAACACAAGGCACATCTTGGACCAGCCTCTTTCTAGGCATTCATAGAATAGCATCACCAGTCAATAATATAATGACATCAAGAGCTAATTTCTACACGCTAATTACTAAGTTTAGACAACAACAAATAGTGATATTGATTCTCCAAAAATCTGGCGCCTGAAGAGAAACACCACCTAAGGATTCAACATACACATTCTCTCAACTATAATTTTTCTGACTACTAACATAACAGCATGAAAATTATGAAGCTGGTTGGATCAAGTTCACTATAACCATACAATATGAATAACATTTAAAAAAGTCCAAACACTTGTAGAACAAAAATGAAATAAAACAAACAATTCCATACAAAAACACTGCAGCTTTGAAGAATCACAATTTTGCTCAAAAGAAAAAAGTCTAGAATCTCGAGTTGGGTCTGGTTTAGACTACAAAGAAATCAATGTGAGAGCTTTTATGAGAAACAAAACCAATGGAAAGTGTGCTATCTTGAAATAAGTCAAAACATTATGATGATTTATATTATTTAATTTGACCCATTGTGCAAAATTTCCAGTCTTCTTGTGGAAAGAAGGTAGGAAACTCCTGTTGTTTCATTTATAATGATAGTACTATATTATGTTCACCATGCATGCAATAAAGCAAAAAAAAAAAAAGCAAAGGGGAAAAAAATAGGAATCAAAATATAGTGATAGTTGTTAAGAGTATACCACTGGCAGCATACCTGGAAGCTGGAGTTGAAACCAAAATGTTTTTCATTGAAGGGGTTAAAGGTGACCCGTTCATCAATGATGACCAGCCAGTTGTTTGACTGGGAACACCCCTAGGTACTTGGTTGGGACGAGCATTCACATAGCCTGGCCATAAATATGCTGACGTGTCCAACATATTTCTTGCAATAAAAGCCTCAACAATCAGATGCCTCAAGTTTCCAGCTGCAAAGCAATTAAAAGGAAAAGAAGACTACATTTCAGAGCCTCACATAAAAACAATAAAGACTGGCATGGAAGGTCAGCAGGTTGAGAAAAAAAGAAAAGAAAAGACCTAGAAGAGAAGCAGATGGGTAAGCATATTTTTCGGAAGACAACAGATACAAGACCTATTAAAAATTAAAGAAAAAAAAATTGTTCAAATTAAAGAAATGTACTATTTGTGCTGTTTTTGTGACACTCGAAAATCTGAAGTGAGGAAAAAGAAACAGCGAACAGCAATTGAAAAGAGTGATAAAAAAAGATAAAAAAAAGTTGAAAGGTTCAATTAGTTCATGTAATGTTTTTTAAAAGAAACCCCCATATACAAGGGAACTTTCTAAGAAATACAGAAATAAAAAATCAGGCTGCCAATTCAAGTGAAAACATTTTGGTAGCAGGGGAAGTTAAACATGTTTGTCGACAGTATTGGAACTGTCTTGTTTCTGCACCAAACACAACCTTCAGCAATATGAACTGCAATGTTAATGAATGTAATCACTTACAACAGTTGACTGGCATGTCATTGATACTCATGCTATAACCATTTCTGACAGTGAGGCCCGAGATGAACATTGTAGCTTTTGCAGCAGCTTGATTAGCTATTGAGCTAACTGACTGAGGCGGAGTCAACAAACCCTCATAATCACCCAATAGCTGTAGGGAAGTAATTAGACCCTTCTGAAGCTTCCCCAGTTTTTCTTTTCTTTGATTGGCAGGGTTCTGCTGCGTTTCATCAATCAATTCACTTTCCTCTTCCTCGATAAGATTAGTCACTACAAGGGTTGTAATAGACAATAACATGGACAAGCTTGTATCAACGCGAGGCATTAGACCCTCACTAGTATTCCTTTCCTGAAAGATTGCAAATAGTTTAAGTACTAAGAAAGATGCATAAATCAATAAAAGTTAAAAACAGGTTGATGCAAACCTTGCACCAAAAAAAGTTACAATTCCATTGGAAGAAAGAGAACAACGCTTCTGGAAAATTAATATCATATGATTCTCTCATTCAAGCTAGTATATTAAAAATGTTGCAATTGTCTTCAACCAGTTTATATTAAAAAAGATACAATTTTCATGCAAACCTTTGCCTTCTTTCCCTGTTTGTGATTCACCGCATACTATATCTCATACTTGAGGGAGTTCTTTGTCATGTATATTCTCATTTGGGTTTGTGTTTAAAGACATTACACATTTCAGAAGCACTGGTTTAAGCCCTTGTTCAGCATCAAATATACTAAATTGTTGTTTATGAAAAAAGATGTACTTATGACAATATTCGCAGCTGCATAACAATTAGTGCTCTGGGGATTCCTCAGTTCTTTCTCTACTTTCATAACAAAGGGAGTGATATTAAAGTTATTTGCAAATTGAAAAAAATTACATGACACCTATAGTTCCTTTATCAAGTTAGCACAAGTACCCACCCTTTGAACAAGCCGTAACGCTGCAGTCCACAGGCCTAGAAAAGTATCATGCCAAGTGGTATGATTGATTGCTTGCAGAGCTTTGACCAAACCTGCAACATAAAACTGGAACAATAAATTATCTTTCATCACCTACAGTTCTACACTACACGTTCATAAAAGATTTCAGCATAACACAAGAAATGGCTCGTACTGATAAGATTTTCTACTGCACTAGTTGTTGTCACTAGTGACCCATCCATAGTGTCTTCTAAAAATAGGTCAATAGGTAGCCAAACCGCAGAGTGACTTGCCCCATGGCATTGACCAACAGAAGATTTGAGTGACCCAGAAAACATGACTGCGTGAAACTCATGGTGTGATATTGTTTTTCCCTCTCGAGACAACACCCTGTGGGTGTCAGATGTCAACTGCAGAAAGGCATCTGGAGTTGTGTGTTTTGAGTTTCTCAAAGCTGTGGAATGCACTACAAGCAGTTGCAATCGCTCAATGAAGCCTCCCCAATGTGAGGGCCTAAAAGGATAAGAGAAGATCTTCATTAATCATGTTTCATTCAATAAGATTCTCCAATTTCTATCAGCAACTACCCCACAGTTCACAAGACCGTACCAGGCCAGGCATCATTTATATTGAGCATAGCAAATCACTTTAATGGCTTGTTTCACTTTTTCCTATTAAACACAAGTAAAAAATATCATAACACAGCATATATCTTACATGTTTTGACGTGCCAAGTAAAGTATACTTGAGGTTACTTTGTTTTTCAAAAACTCTTCAATTAGCTCGATAGCCATTGTAGTATTCACTTTGTGCAACCCCTCATGGTGCTCATTTCTCTTCTCACTGAAGTTCTCATTGCCATCTATTTCCATATCCTGCAGTCTGGACAGCCATCTAGAATTCTTTTCCAAGCTTTGTTCCAGCAACCCTTCATCATCCAAGGAAGCATCAAGTAGCTGCCACACAATTGAAAAGACAAATTCAACCAGAAGAATCCCAGGTTCACACAATTGCACGCCAAATATTTGGGAAAGATGAACAACATCATCTATTGATTTCATGATCCTGTTATCGCAACACAATGAAATTAATATTTATTATAGAAGTTTAGAAGCATACCAAAAAAATATATAATAACTAAAATTGCAAGATTAACATGGTCTGTCATGATTTTTGTTACTTGTTAGGTAGAAAATGAAAGATCATTTATTGCAAAAGTTATTTCTAGAGATTCTGCTGAAGAGAAAAAATAAAAAAGAAAAGTTTATAATTCCACAGTTGAGGCATTCACAACTGGCAGGATTGTGAGGATCTAAGAGTATCCATAGTAAGTACATTCAAAGTCTGGGTCCAAGAGTGAACATCAATGAAGCATCTGCTTAACAATGCAAGCACGGACCAATTGCAAAACAATAAATTTTTTTCCTAATTATTTCTTTAAGACATCCTACCGGTTTCAAACATTGCATTACGTTACTGTTTTATAAAAGATATATAGTACATCAGGAAACCACTTGAAGAGCCATTATGTGTCCACTTCAAGTGCTAAGACTGAAATCACCACTGTCTATGGCGATCACCAAGTTCAACCAACTCATTATGAAAGAGAATGGCTGAGAAACTACTCTCATTCCCACTTTCACGTTTTTAACCCAAATGAGAGTAAAATCAAGCATGGTATTGATGCAGAATCCTCTTTAATCCAAAAACGAAGCCTACTATTACTAAGTCTCCTACCATTTCGTCATTATCTCTCTTTCATTAGTACATTTTGGTTTCATCAACAAAAGTCACCCTGCATGACTACACAATTTAAGACTTGCTATATCTACCTATCCCAAACAACAATATCAAGTTCTAAAGAAAAGCCAGTGTTTGGAATCATATAAAGAAGTAGCAGAAAATGCACCGCATAGAACCATAATTAGCAATGCATTCATAGAAACAAAGAAATCCAAAAACAAACTCACATTTGGTAGTTTTGGGCATTGATTAGTGCTGAAAAAGAAAAGGCATGTCTCTTAACAAGTTCCATATACAGCCTATAAGCTGCTGGGTGGAGCTTTCGATTCGGAACAACCCTGTTGATAACATCAAGAATTAAACAAAAAAAAACCACCCTTTTAACATAAAATTAAACTATTATTATTGAAGGTGATGGGTTGCCTGGTAGAAAGAAGTGCGAGGACGAGCAAGGGAGGGGCGAGGTTGAGGGAGAGGGCCTTCTCGAGGAGCTTCCACGTGATAGGCACGTGATTATCGAAGCAGATGTGAGAGACTAATAGGTGAGCCAGCTCCAATGAGGGCAAATCAACGCCTGCAGAGTTGAGACTGGAGCTGAGTTGAATCGCCCATAGGTGCGGCTCACTGTTCTTGACCTGAGCTGACATGGTGTGTTCAAGAACCGAGTCCCATACACTACTACTCACCGCCATAGCTCAACTCAACTCGAATCAATTGCTTTCTAGAACAAAGATCTACGCTATTCTTTCCTTTATCATAAGGAGAGGGAGAGGGAGAGGGAGAGAAAATCAAGAAAGAACTTCGGGGATTTTAAATTGAAATTTAATGGATATCACGAATATTATATGTCTTTTCTTTTTCTTTTTCTTTTTTAGAAATTAGAATATTTAGATATGCTTCTTTATTTCTATTAAAGAGATAAAAAACACCTCCTTTGACCATAAGTGAAGTGAAATAAATACGATATAAAAGGAAAAATACAAATTATAGTTTTGTCCTTAGAGACTCATCGCTGCTCTAATTTTATCCTTTTTTTTTAATACGTTCCGATTATACCCTTTTTCATACTTAGCCTTCGACGCACTTTTTTCACATTCTAATTTTAGTTTTTCTTATTAATGGAACTTTGCGGCCGCTAGAGGGGTATCATTGAGATATTTTAAACTATAAGAGTAGAAGTGAAAGAATAAAACAATCTTCTGTCCTGCTCTGTTCCCACAAACAAACAAATCCTTTCTTCTCTAGAAGGGGTTCTTTTCAATGCACCTCAAGGCTCCAGTATGAAACGGTCTTCTTATAAAAACAGGGACCACGATGGTCAACATTGACGGCCTGATGGCTAATCTTCCAAATATCTCTCTCATTAGTCATTACAACTTACAAGACGGTTCAACAGAGAAAAAATCTCTTTCCATGGAAATTATGGGCGCCTCCTCTTCCATGTGTTTCAAACATGGTTTTTAAATATGGTCTAGTTTAAAATTTAGGATTTGAAATTTTGATCGAGTGAATTAGATTTTAACCAACTAACAAAATGTTTTTTAAAAAAAAATTTAAAATAATATTATTTTAATAAAAAAAATAAAAATCAATAAATAACAACTAGGTTTTTTGACGGATCTTATCTGGTTACCCTGAAATTTTATATTTTTCTATTTCTTTTTAAAATTCCTAGTTGCAGTTACGTGTCAGCCGGGTTTCAAAGGATGATTCTCTTTTTTTATATTAATTTATTAAAATAATTTAAAAATATAAAAAAAAATAATTTTTTTTATTAAAAAATCAGGTTAAATTGCAGCCGAAAAAAAACGGAACCTACCATAGAGGAGGATCAGGAGACTTTTCGGGTCGTGGTTGATAAAAATCAAGAAACCATCCCGTTTGCTTTGGATTTCAAGAAATGTATGGACAACTAGAATGATTATTATAATAAAAATACAAAAAATACCCTGTTATCATATAGTTTACTCTGTTTTACTTTCAAAAAATTATACAAAACATCATCAAGAAATTTAAATAGCTCGAAATGATCAAAATAATCACTTATATATTATATTAAAAAACTCTATGAAGCAACAAACAACAACCTGATTTTTTTCTCTCTCGTAAGCTTACGGTTTATTTTCTATCTATCTATAGAAAATAAAAAATAAAATTTTTTTTTCTTGTTAAAATCTAAATTAGATCATATTTATTTTTGTATTTCAAAAACATTTTAAAAAAATTAAATATTTTTTTATTTTTTTACTTCAAATTAATATTTTTTAATATTTTTAAATTATTTTCAGTTCGATTCGATTTTTATAAAAAAAAAAAAAGGTAACCAAACCGAAATTTAAAAAAAAAAAAACAAGGAACCAAGCATTTATTATATTATAAATTAATACAATAAATTTACCTGGACAATATTATTTTCAATTGACAATATCTTCAGGAATTCTAGAGCCGTGTATTAATTGTTAATCAAATATTAAAACCTGTATAATTTTCACTTCTATTTTTGTTTATTATTTTTATTTGTCTATAATGTGTGGTGGGGTACTCCTTGAATGAATGATAAGAGACATTTCTCGATTTTTCAACTTTATACTACTTGACTTGTGATAAAAAAAAAAAAGTTAATTCTAACACGTGTTTTGATGTTTCATAAATACAAATATTATTCAAAACATTAACAACAGGAATTTTATTACGATGGTTTCTATAGTCATATTAGATCTTAGCCATATTTTTACAACAACAAAAAAAGTCCTTTTTACTGAATAAATCATTACTATATTATGCCGAAATAAGAAGAAATTACAAAAAAAATATAAAAAAATTGGACACGAATGAAATAACTTATATCTTAAAAATCGTCGGTGAATAAAAAGATTTCTTGGAGTGCCGTGATGAATAAGAAGAAAACGAAAAAGACTTAGTTTAGTGACTATATTGTAGTTGGCTAATAGTTGAGGGGTTTTAAACCAACTAGCCTTCCATTGATGGTCCGACTTGTAGCAGAGTAGAGGTGAGCTTTATTCGTCTAAACTGAAAAATCGAATCAACTGAATATTTACATTTGTTTTTGCTAGTTTTCTTTTAATTTTCTTTTTTGAAATCTAACCGAATTTAATTCATTTTTTAAGTTTGAGTTGTAAGTTTTTATTTTTCATTTTTTTTATAACCAAACACAAAATAGAATATATATATATATATATATATACAATACATGCATTTATACACATATACGTGTACATAATATAATATGTGCAATTATTAGTATGAAATAGTCCTGCTGCTTGCACTCAATTGCAAGTATGGATCCGGGATGTCCAGGTCATGTGGATTTTTTTTTTTTGTAGTGTCAAGTTTAATCTGATGGATTAATTTTGAAATCTCTTGGTTCGACTTATTGCATGGAATAAGTTTTGAGGTAATCTTGCGGACATTGTCATGATGTAATTGGTAAACTTGATAAATCTAAAAATAATTCGAATTAATAGTAAAAACATTATTGATTTCTAAAAAAAAATTAAGATGACATTTAAAAAAAAAAATGGCGATGACATATTGGATCTACTTCAGTTAATTCAGGTTAACTCATTAAATTCATAATCCGCATTATAGACACTGTTATTATGGGTTGACAGGGTTGAACCATTTGTCTTTTTATTTGTTCTCGCCTTTTTTTTTCCCGATTAGTTCTTCATTGGGCTCGGGTGAGGTCAAATTCAAGATTAAATTGAAAAATTATTATAAAATTAAAGATTAAACTCTACAAAGATAACAAAAGGTGGTGTGTGTAATATACACTTGTATACGAGGAAGAGCGTCACATAGGAAAGACAAGTGTGGTTCCCTTCGAGTTTCAACGGTGACTTTCATTGTTGATGTTGGAATAATTTTAAAGGGGGCTCCTTTTTGCGCTAGCACTTTATGATAATGTAGTTCTGATGTGTTTTTAATGAGCTATTTTTTTATTTTTTTTATTTTCCTTTCTTCTCCTCAGTCGTGTCTAATTTCTCCTCTTCTTCCAGGAACCAAAAAGACTGAATTTTTTTTCTAATTTTGTATTATAATCCTTTTATTTTCAATATTTTGAAAAAAAAAATTATTTTTGGTAAAATCAAGTGTCAATCCAATAACAATAACTTTATTCACCTTCACGAAAACCTCGCATCGAGTCTATCAAAATGAATTATCAAGACCAGTCTAAAAAAAATCAATGTGAAAATATCGAATTAAAAAAAATTTGACTACAAAAAAAATGAAGGCAGAAATGAATAATATTTAATATAATAATGTTTTAAATATAAATTAAATTTATTTATTTATTTATATTGAGTTTTAGTTAAAAATTATGAGAAAAGAAAAATAGAGGGTTGTCTAAAAATAGACCAAACACTTGTACCCAATAGACCAACATGTCAGGTCCTATACAAAGAATCTTGGGCTTGAGCAGGCCTGTTAGGCCATGTTGCAACCCAACCCCTCTCTCTCTCTCTCTAACAGGGCAGAGAACGTGTTGTATTTTGTGGTAGAGAATGCTTTGTCAACTAGTATAGATTTTGGCCATCAAGGATGTTGAAAAGGTTGGGATAAGAGATTCTAGACGAAAAAACCAAGTTAAAAAACCCAAATTTAAATTGAATTAAAAAAACTACTAGCCCCATCTACCTTTTTATAACAAGAAAAAGGTCAAAAAACACATCGGTGATATTCTCTTCCCAATCAGAACCTAATAAAACCAATTTCAACTTTTCTAATATTAAAATGTGTTTAACTAAACACTCTCTCTCCTCTCTTTACGATCATTTTTCATTTATTCTCTCAAAACTAAGAAGCTAAAGCATAACAAAATAAAATTGATGACCTAAATGAAAAATCTTAAAATTAAAGGTACAAAAAATAACTAAATGGAGAATTTATGGACCAAAATCAACCTTTTCACATGAATCCAAGCAAAGCTTCTTTGGTTTTATCTTGGTTCTCATTTTTTTAATTATTTTTTACATTACAAAGTTCAATCTCATTTCATAAAATATGTTTCTAATTCAATTATAATTTTTTATCCAACACCTTGAAGAAGTCCCAGCAATACACAAAGAGAAGAAAATATTTACGCATAAAATATCATAAGCATCAAATGAAATGATTTGATTAAAATAAATAAATTTCCACGATCAAAATAAGAAAAAATACATTGTTCAACGAACAATGCTGTAAACGATATGATGTATTTGACTGTGTAGAAATCAATAATTAAATAATGTTTTTTTTTAAAAAAAAAACTATACTGTATAATTCGAGAATGTATGGGCTATATTATCTGACTATTTTGTATTTGAATGGAATTTTGAAATGATACTTATCACTTTCTTTAAAATAATTTGATAAGAAAGACTAAAAATTAATCAATAGTGTTCAAAGAATAAAAAATTATAACATTATTTTTTATATTTTAAAAGAATCAGTTTTTTGAAGAAATCAAAATTTTAATTCCATTCATGGAATTTATCGGTAAAAAAATGGAATCAAATCTATCAAAATCAAAACCGAATAACCGAGAATATTATAACTGCTTATATAGTGTAAAAAACCACATCGTGGTTTTACGGAAATCCCAAGGGCTCTTTGATTGGGTAGCGGAGATACATCGTGGGATTTAGACCATGTATAAATATTTTTATAAAATTATTTATTTTGTTTTAAATTATTTTTTTTTTAATTTTTTTATATTATTTTGATATACAGATTTTAATAATAAATTTTAAAAAATAAAAAAAAATATATTTATGTTCAATATATTTTCAAAAACTTTACAACTAAAATATCTATTATTTCCCATTTCAATATTAAAAGATTTGGGATTTATTTCCAGATGCTTTAGTATTTATTGAAACTCCCCTTTTTATATATATTTTTTATTAATTACATAGTTTTATGAATATATTGAGAGAAGAGTGAGTAATTTTCGATTACAAACACAAGATAAATTTGATCAAATCTTTTCATAAAAGTTTGTTCATGGAGTTAATACAAATACAGAAATAAAAACAAGATTTCATCTTTATATTCTGTATATATTATATCAATTTAATATGATTATCAAAATTTTAATATAAGTTTAATTTAACACGATTACAATTTTATTTATTTCCCTTGATTTAAAAAGTGTTATGCAGTGAAGGAGAGAAAGTTCTAGAGAAGCCATCTCCGAGACACAACAAAACAAAACAAAACAAAACAAAACAGATTAATTGATATTATTTTGTCTGCTTGAGTGTCCTAAACCTAGCTGGATTCTCGAGGCAGAGGCAAGCCATCTTGTGTCTCTCTGTCTGCCACAGATTTTTGGCCCAGAAGATTTTCTATCCAATTTCATTCCACAGAAATATATTTTCATCTTATCAATGTCTCTTCTTTATCTGTGGGCATGGTGCTCCTAAAAAAGAAAGTTAAGAGTCTTTTTTGTTTCTGATTTTGAGGTCTATGGTATGGATGGATAAGTATATGGTGCTGTGACTCTCAGAGGTGGAGGAGAGATTTCTTCTATGATGGTTAAGCTTTGTCTGATGGCTTCTCATGGCTATCCTTCTGCCCCTGCTATTGTTTTTCACCAAGATCAGAAAAGGGTTTTCAGGGTATGATTGTTATTCTGCCCGCTGTTGATTGTTTTTTCTGGATGATTCATCTGGAATGGTTCTTGAAATTGGTTTGTTTTGCTTCAGTTTCATGCTTGCTTTGAATCTGTGGTTCTATTGTGTCCGTTGAGAGCTGTGCTTGGAAGCTGTTGTTGGCTCCAGAGATAAAAAGCCTTTACTATCTGCCCATCTGCAAAGTAGATAACACTTAATTTTAGCTGCTTAACGAGAGTGAGGGTTTTTTTCCTGCAATTTGAGTCTTGAGCAGCCTACAGCTACTTCCCTTGATATTCTTCTTCTTAGAAAAAAATTACGCGGTACAGATTGTGATGTATGCATAACAAATTAAGTAAAACCTGATCTTATTAGGTGAGCCAGACCCATCTGGAGTAAGAGATGCAACCCCTCGATTTCTTGCCTCCGCCACCGGGCTCCATTAAGAATCTGCTACCTATCGAATAAAATTGAACCCTCAAATTAGCTTGTACCAAATTGCCTCTCCTCTTTCATTTCCATAATCTTTTCAGTTTATCTGTGACTTGAAAATAGTCTTTTCATTTTGTTGTTAATTTTAGTGCAAATTATGAAATCAATATACTGATATCTATTTATTATTTTACTCAATGTTTTGATTATTGACTTATCTGTATGCTTCTGTTAAGATTGTACTTGTATAATAGTGGAGATATCTTAGTCTCCTCCACAATCCCCTTCCAATCTTTCCCAGATCCAATAAAAACCAAAACTATTATATTTAGAAGATTTTATCATCCTAGGAAAACATTCTAATTGGGTGCTTAGTTGATGATAAGCCAATGTTATTATTCTCGGTTTTTGTTCCATCTCATGACAGATTGTGTCTGTTCAACAATAAATGATAGTTAACATTTCATTGATGCAGGATTGTCAGCCCTATTTACCTAGTCAGGGAACAAGACAAGAGATAACAAGATCGAATTCTCTTGTGCTGAAATTACACCAGCACGAGGAACCATGGAGACCCATGAATAGGTTCTGTGAATCTAATCTGTTTACTGAGATTGACTCAACAGTTAGAACACCTACACTCCTTAATGTGCAAGGTTTGCAACCCTGTGGACTCCTTTTCTGGATGGATAATCTTAAACATTGTTTTCAAGTCCTTTTGTTTTGTTCTTGTCTTCCTTTATTTGAAGAGCTTGGTATTGAGGTTACTTATCTTTTGTCATTTTTTCTGTAAAAAAAATCCATGTCAGAACTGATCCGAGAAGGTGATCCATGCAGCAGACCCTACTAGTTTGGAATTGAGACTTAGTTTAGTTGAATTTTAGTAAAAGTACCATGAGAACTTCTATTTCTTAATTAACTCATTCCATTATTTTTTATTGTAATGCGCGCGTGTAAACTTAAGCAACAAAAGAAATGAAAGGCGATATAATTTTTGAGTGTGTTGCTTCTGGTGACATAACACCCTGATAAAGAATGTAGTAGTAGCTCCCATAGATTTAGAGGATAACTGTAGTGATTTTGGAAAGCGTGGTCAATAGAACAAGAGTTTGTTTTTGATCGGTCAATGGAATGGGAAATCTATGATGATCAAAACAATTAGAAGGCTATGGAAGAGGTCGAAGTTGGTGTGTGTTTTCTGTGACAATTAATGGGATGATATGGCAAGGGATTTGTACATCATCCTTTTTTATGTAATGCGTGAAGCTTAAATCTATATTATATTGTTGCACAGCGCTCAAGTATTCTAAGTAGCATTCTTGTTTTGCTGTCAGATGCTCTCCCAGACTCAATACTTTTCAGCTTTGGAATAGTTGAAAAATGCACAAGACAGGAAAAAATCTTGCAGTTTCTTATGTCCGAGTCAAATAAATTAGAAAGAGATGGATTGGATTTATCTTTGCTATCTGAGTTGATGGGGCTTCAAACAGTGATGTTTGATGCGCAACAGCTGTCACATTCTCCTCTTATTTATCCAAGTGGTCAACTTGATGCCCCAAAATCTCTAGTTGACTTTGTGGCAGATATGGCCTGTAGTTCAAAGCTTACAGTTCTTCCAGATGGTCGAGTGTTGCTAACGGGTAGTGGGACAGAGATGAAGGATGTCCTCTCTACTGTTGCTGAGTTTTACTTGCCAAAAAACTCAACTATGTTGAAAAAACAGTCGATGCTCATCCCAAAACTTACAAGGTATTGATATTTAGACCTGGTTCTATTTAACTCAGAAGCACGAGGCAGCTTTTCTAGTTATGCTATTGAAAAATTCTCAAGGTTCAACTAGAGTTAATTCCTTGTTCGCCTTTTCATTTTTATATTTTAAGTGGAATAATAAATCCTAATTTATGATCTTGACTGATTGACTCGATTAGTAAACTTGCTGATTGCTTCTAGAGTCTAAGTTGCTCCAAATAGAAACCACATCTTCTGAAGTCCTTATTAAGAAAGAAAAACTCTCTTGTTCCCGCAAAGGATGCCTTGCACTCCGTGCTATTTTTTTCTAAAATTTGTATCTAGTGTCTAAAATTCCTTCTAATGGTCATTTACTTCTAGACATTAACCATTTCCTAAAACATTTTGGACTGTGATTTATTTTTGGAACAAACATTGCCTAGTATGAGAAACTAATCACTACGACATGTGCATTTCTCCACGAGATCTTTATATACCAGTCTTCATTTTTAAAACCATATTGTATACCATTGAGTGAAAAATCATCCACTCTACTTGGAGTGCCCATGACCCACCTCCATTCACAAAAACTGATTCCACATATCCAAAACTACTAAATAGTGCCTGAAAAGATGGTTTTGAGTCTTTCTACAGTTATGACTGGTTACACAAGTATTAGGATTAGGTGATAGTGCTCTGTATGGTCTGCTAATCTCCATTTTTGCAATAAGACTTGCTGTTGCTAATTTTTCATGCTATGTTATACCTGTTTTCTATTTCCTTCTCACTATTGTCAAGTTATAGTTCTAAGACTTTTCTCAGCAATCGTTTGATTGACCAGGTTTGATACAAGTAAAGTAGATGCTAATATTACTGGGTCATCTTTCAAGGCCAGAGATGCCTCATCTGCTACTTTGAAGAGGTAGGAATCTATTCATTGCAAAAGCACTTCATTTGTCATTTTCTCTTTGCCAATCTCTTATGATAAGTCAGCATGAAAATGCCCAAAATGAGAGACTTTGTCCTGTTTTTTATTATCTTAAATTATATTGCGTTCATTCAAAATTTTAGTCTAGTGTTTGAAATATTTAGGTATAGATTAGGATTGCTTTTAGGTGGGTTTCACATGGGTGAAGGGAGGCCAAATTTTTTGGAATGTGCTATGTTTGCAATACTCTTTTGTGTTTTAATGGATTGAAATTCAATAGTTTCAAGATGAGCATTTATCATTTTATTTTTGCTCCAAAATTATTTTATTGGCCTTCTTATGGGGCTCCACAACATTATCTTTAGAGATTAAAGAACTTTGTTGGATTAAACTTTTTTCTTCCCTGTTATTGGGATCTTCTTTCACATTTCTGAAAAGAATTTTGGGAAAATTATTTTGAGCATCCAATGGTTTTTTTTTTTTCACACTTTACAACCAAGTTTTTGAATATTACACTTTGCAACCAGGGTCAAAGCAGATTTTGAAAATCAACGAAGTGATAATAGTACCCCCACATATATTAAAGTGTTGAAAGTAACCATTACCACACAACTCATTCTCTCTCTCTTCATGCTAACCTTCTCCAAACCAACAATCATTCTCTCACCACGAGTCCCCACCAGAAATTTCACTAAAAGTCATCCAAAAATCCCAACTTTTCTTTTCTCTCACCCATAAGCAAAGTCCTAACGAAAGAAACAAGGTCAATTCTATCTTTTAGGAAGGCTCCCACATGCCATTGATTTAGAGATGATACTAGGTTCTTGATGGTGGAGCTGGATTTACTGGTGTAGATCTATTGGGTTCTTGATGGTGGAATTGGATTTGTTGGTGGGGGAGATGGGGCAACATTGTTATGTGGGGAGACTGGTGCATAACTTTGGAGAAGAATTGATGGTGGAGTTGGATTTGGTACCATCAACTAGCTTTTACATAATTTTAAATGTCAAAGTGTAAGAATTAAATCAATTTAAATAAATTAATGGTAGTGGAAGAATAAATGACATATTTGATGTTATGATCCGAGCAATTTCAAAGTGTGGTCATGTGGTGAGATGGAAACATCACCCCTGACACCTTGAAGCTTTCTCCCACTACAAGTTTTCTCGTTTAATAAATTGTGATGGACCTAAAGAGCAAGATGTGATTGCTAGGAAAGATATTCTAAAGACACCATTAAAAGACCCAAAGACCCAAATTATATGGTAATGTGGGGAGATTGGTGCATAACTTTGGAGAAGGATCGATGGTGGAGCTGGATTTGGTACCAAAGATGGGAGAGAAGAGTTGCCTTTTTTTCTTTTCTTTTTTCTTTTTTCCTTTTGCTTTATCCCTGTCTATATTTTTTTCCAAGTCTTTCAGTGGTACTTCTGTTATTTTTAGGCTTAGGGGTTTTAGTTATTATTTCAAATGGCAGTCATGTAAATAAATTCACATTTTTTTTTTACTTTTTTTCTGACAACAACTTCTAAGGATGTAAAGTGTTATCTGCTTTTAAATTTTAGGTTGCAAATTATAATATTAAAAAATTTGCTGCAAAGTGAAAAACAAACAAACGATAGGATGCTCAGAGTAATTTTTTATTTATTTAATTAACAAAAAAGAAAGAAAACAAAAGGAGAGAGAAAAAGAGGAACAAAAACAGCTTGCTATAGACAAGCTTGATTAGAAAGAAATGCATGGTAGCAAATTAGTTTAAAAAACAAGATTAAAATTGGGCATAAATTAAAAACCCCATTATATCGATTGCAGGATATAGCCATAGATAGAGATGCTTGCAAGAAATCTATCATTTGGACAACTAAAGTAATATGATGCAAATGGTTTGGCAGAGTTAATAATAATATATAGTTGCTAAGCAAGAGTCTGTACCCATGAAAGCATGGAGAAAGGGCCAGAGCCTACAATGTGATTGGCACTTTCATTCAGGATCAAGCATTATAAAAAAAAAAAAGCTGCATTGGCATGGTTCTTCTATCAATTAGCAAACATCTTTACCATTCATCCTATGAGAATTACAATAAGTTAATGACTGACATTGTCAAACAGCTTGTGTTTGGTATTATCTGATGAAGGGAACTTTACGCTGTGAGAGCTTATTATTGTCTTAATGCCGATGGTTATGGTCCATTGGTAAACATGACTGGACTTATTGGGTTTGTACAAGGGGGAAAGGAGTCTAAATAATGAAGTGTTTGCACAGGGTAAATAAATGAGTAGCTGGCTCAAATTTATTTACGCAAGTCTTGATAAAATTTGATAATGGTTTTACTTGTGCTGCTGTGCACATACAGTACAGGCATGCCTTCTGTAAATTTGGTTTTCTAGATGCTTACATTTATTTATTTTTGCTCTCATTTAATATAGTGTTATTTCTTTTGGCAGCCCTGTAAAAATCAAGCCATCCCGAAAAAAGAAGAATAATAGAAAGGGAGGCAGAGAGAGGGATCTCTACAAAAGGAACTACTTCCATGCATGCGAGAGCCTTCTATCCTTGATGATGGACAAGCGACGTGGGAAATCAGCTGTCTTGTTGCTGAAGAAATCTGGCCCTGAACTTCCTGAGCTTCTGAACCAGTTCTCTGTTGGCATTGCTGGGGCTGGCCTTGCCATTCTTTTTTCCATCATCTGCAGGGTAGCTTGCGGGAGGGTATCCTTCTGTGCATCTAAACTGTTCAACACCAGTGTTGGTCTTGGGCTGGTCTGGCTCTCTTGGGCAGTGAGTAAATTGAAGGACACAGTTGTTTACATTAGCAAGCATGCAAGCAAGTTAGGTCTCAAGGATGAGGAAATAATGGGGATTGTGAATAAAAGCTTTCGTGACATATACTTCAGAGCTGTAACAGTGATGGCAGTAGCAGTACTGAGGCTTGTATGAGCATCAAGTGATTGAAGTTGTGAAACATGACGCCAAAATGTAATATTTTCGTACGACTGGGTAGAGACTGGAACTGCAAATGTGTACTGGCAGAGCGCAGATGTTTGAATGGGCAGACTCGAGTCAAACAGCTGCTGCATCTGAGCTTGGGTGGTTAATACAGGGATGGCGGATGGGTCTTACATGACCAGAGGTCACGAGTCATATCTCATAATCATTCAGGTCGTTCTTGTAGATTCTATGATCGGTTTTGTAAATGAATGAGAAGTGTGAACTTTAACAGAGAACCTATATTTTTTTCATCTGAGAAAACCTATAAAAGCCTCCGTACAAATTTGTTAATGGCATTAAAGAGGTCATTTTCAACACTCCTGTTAGGTATTAAGTCCAGTGCAAATATTGGTAAACAGGATAAGTCATATTTTTTGGAAATATATTAAACTGATATATATATATAATATATATATATATATATATATATATATTATTTTAAATTTTATTTTTAATATAGCACATTAAAACAATAAAACAAAATTAATTTGAAAAAAAAAAAAAAACATTTTAATGAAAGACAGTTTCTTAATTTTATTTATTCAGCAGCTGGCTTTAGAATCTCTCTCCGTGGGGACATGAAAAAATAAGGTTTCTGAAGCTTCATCATGAATATTCTGGATTTTGACAGTGGAAATCATGCAAATGTAAACTCTTGAAAAACTTTAGAGGGAATCATGCAAATGTTCTTATGCACATTCCAGTTACGGGCACAAATCCTGCAATAGACTTTCACTGTTAAAGCATAGAGAAATTAGAATAGACTCGGTAATTTTACACTGATTGTAATTTCGACATTCAGACAGTTCCTGTAATGAACTTTTACAGTCTCAGCCAGCCGTTTAGACACCTTATTCCAACAATTCACTCCAGAAAAAATTGGGAAAGAAGAATTTTCAAACAAAAATGATTTCCCGTGGTGTATGAGTCCAAAACCATTGCTATTTTGACAGGGATATTATTAAAAAAAACGAGACAAGACAAAATGATCAAACCACGTTGATCAATTGTACGGCAATGGACGGGGTTGAAGACAATAACCTCTTAAATTTACTCCATTTCAGACCGCTAACAATCTCTCTTTAGCAGCACCTAGGAAAACATTGCATGGAAGCAGTCCAAGAACTCACCACATGGCATTTCTTTTAATCAAATAATAATCTGTCCTTACCACCCCTTTTTTAGTGTCCACCATCACAAACACTCAATCAAGCACTTTTGAGACTACCCCCGCTCCAACTGTTCTGCCCCCCTCCCTCAAGGCAAACCTTTGTCCTGTCATATCAAGAACATGCAGTATATTAATCCCACAATAACAAAGCTACAGCTCCTAGTCAACATTAACGACGGAAATAAAATGTGCAGAATTTGGCACATGAGTACTTCAAGTACACTCAAGTTACCATTTGAAAATCAGAAATAAATTCAGTGCATGGTTGATCACTTATTTTCAGATTTAAGAAACAACACCAAGTTTCTTCATTCAGTCATGCAACTGTCATTCTCACATGTGATATGCTAAAAAACTTAACACAGTGATAATAACAATCAAAGGGTTTGCATGACAGGAGCAAACAGGTTATTGTGTCCAAGGAAGATCAATCGAAGACTTGCACCAGAAAGTCAGAATTAGGGTTCTAGCAGAACACACCTGTTTCAAGAGGAACTGGTAAGATCAGCTCAAAGACTGCAGTCACGTTGTCCCCAGGCATGACCATCTTAACATTCTCTGGCAACTCTACTTTTCCAGTGATATCTGCAGTTCGCAAGTAAAACTGAGGTCTGTAGTTGGAGAAAAAGGCAGTATGACGACCTCCTTCATCCTTCGTGAGGGAGTATATCTCTGCCTCAAACCTCTTGGATGTCTTCACAGTTCCAGGCTTGGCAATAACCTACATAACAAGTGGGAACAAAGATAGTAAAGCAAACCTAAATTCAAACATCAATACAAGCCATAACTTTTTTTTTTAGATTCTTCTTTAATTCATTGATCAACAACGATCATAATGATTCCAACTGAAGTGGATATTAAATGAAAGGCTAAATTTGCAGATTATCAATGCAAATTGAAGCGGATAATATTAAATGAAATGCCAAATTTACAGAGTATAAACCACAATGATCAAATATTTTTTTGTTTGAAATCACAGATTCAGTAATAAGAAAGAGTGCACTTTATAAATTTGATAAAATGAATCTGCAAACCATAAAAACAGTGTTTCAGTTTTGTCTCTTAGAGTTTGTTTGTTTTTGTGTTTCAAAAACGCTTTTGCAAAAAATTATTTTTTATTTTTACCTTTTTCTTTGTGTTTTTAGATTGTTTTGATGTACTGGTGTCAAAAAAAAGTTTAAAATATAAAAAAATATTATTTTAATGTATTTTCAAGCGAAAAACACTTTGAAAAATAACCGTTACCACAATACTAAATGACCCTTAATCCTGCCTGCTGCTTACCTGTCCACGTTGCACATCTTCTCGTTTCAAGCCACGAAGAAGAAGACCTACATTGTCTCCAGCCTAGGAAAATAAACATACCCATCAATCGTTCAATAACTGCTGCATAGAAGACTCTTTGGCCTAAATTGTAAATAGTGCTTAACCTGTAGTCTTACCTGTCCTTGATCCAACAATTTCTTGAACATCTCAACACCAGTTACAGTGGTTTTCTTGGGACCATCCTGCAAAAAAAAAAAAACACCCAAGTATTAGGAGCACAATAATATCCAGAGCACTCCTTAAATTTCATATCCAGATTAAACTGAAAGCACAATCACCTCCAAAATTGTTGGTTAATATTCAAATGAAAAGTACAGTAAATCACAGCTACACTAGTTTTCAAACAGAAGTAAATGAAATTCTTTACAGGCAATAAAAAATAAATAGTCAAGTTAGATTTTACTTTTGATAATCCCAAAATTTCAACTTCTTCGCCAACTTTGATGGTCCCTTGTTCAACACGGCCAGTCGCAACAGTTCCACGTCCCTTCAATAAAAATAAAAATTGAAATTAAAGTTGGATTCCAGAGAGCACAACTTTTTTCATGAGCAAGCAAAAGATATCTTACAGCAATACCAAGTGAAGAATGAGACAGTAATTATGCACAGTTTACCGCAAATATCGCATGACATGAAGAAAAAAGGAAATCCAAAGTCAAAACATCTTAAACATACAACCATGAGTTTTATACAAAGAAAAGAAGGAAATTTACAGCACCATCAATGCAAGGTTACCCAGTAGTTCACCAGCCTATTTCAGATTTGGAAAGAGCTTCAAAGACAAACTAAGGAAATGAAATCCCAAAACAACAAAGAGAACACTAAAAGCTTGCTGCAGTCATGCATTTAGTTCTTGTGAGCAAATAATCTAAACAAAGTATGCTAAATGTCCCTTCTTTACCTGAATCGAGAAAACATCTTCTATTGGCATCAAGAAAGGCTTGTCAAGTTGACGTACAGGGTCAGGAATGTATTCGTCCACAGCATCCATTAATTTTAAAATGGCATTCTTGCCTATTTCCTCATTTGTACCCTGTAAAGCAGACAATGCCGATCCCTGAACAATAGGGATTTCATCTCCAGGAAACTTGTAGAAATTAAGAAGTTCTGTCACAAACAAATGTCTAGTGAAGAACTTGTGGCAAATAAAATAAAACAGAAGCAGGAAATAACTTTCCATGAACACAATCTAAATAGGACAATACCTCGCACTTCCATTTCCACAAGCTCTATTAACTCTGGATCTGATACAACATCAACTTTATTCAGGAAGCATACAAGTGATGGTACACCAACCTAGCCAAAACATTCGGGAAAAAAAGAAGAAGAAAGTTCAAGGTTGGATTATCAGACAAGAGTCAAAGGAAAAACTAAATATGCTTTAAATTCTAATAGAAGATGCCAACCTGGCGGGCAAGCAAAATATGTTCCTTAGTTTGTGGCATGGGTCCATCAGCGGCAGATACAACCAGAATTCCACCATCCATTTGAGCAGCTCCAGTAATCATATTCTGCAAATAAATTAGAATCATTACTGGATGCATCAATAATAGAGTTTAAGGGAATTCAATTACTTAACCAGTAAACTCTGAAGAACTGTTAAAAAAATCTTAAATAGTTCTCCAATAAATACGAGTCTGTCAAATCAGAAATAACTTCTCAATCCACTTTTCATAAATGACTAACATTTTCTTCACCAGTATTTCTAATGTATAACTGCCAGCATTTTACATGGGTTTATCAAAACATTAGTTACAACAGTTTTTCGTGGATGTAAGGTTCCTGCAAAGAATATGAAAGTATTCTTGTCATGTGCCCATCACTCTTGCTACAAGTTTCCAGAACCTCCTGCAGCTTTAAGTCTTTATATGTAATCATCGCAATAAATTGAACCTAGCATGGTATGCTGCCAAAGACTGCAAAAAATTGAAATGTATCTTCATTGTTCATCCAAGACGAAACTAAATTCATGACATACTTTAACATAATCTGCATGTCCAGGGCAGTCCACATGAGCATAGTGACGCTTAGTAGTTTCATACTCCACATGGGCCTGCAACATCATATTAAAAAAACAAATATTTTTATTAAAAAGTAAAAAAAGACCGTGAAATAGTAATCCATTTTTGGCATATCTAAAATGACTAAACGCAGTGCTCATTAAAGTGTTTAAAAAATGGAATTGGTATATGAAATGCATGCAGGAAATTGGGGGGGGGGGAGCAATTCCAACCGTAGCAATAGTAATTCCTCTCTTTTTCTCTTCAGGGGCCTTGTCAATTTCATCAAAAGCAATGGCCTTGGCTTTCCCTTCTTCTGCTAACACCTAAACACAAAGAAACACTTAAGCTCCTACCCAGTTGAATGCTCAACGCTTTCAAGACCCAGAAAATGCATGAAAAAGGCAAACCTTTGTAATAGCGGCAGTCAAAGTAGTTTTTCCGTGATCAACATGTCCAATTGTTCCCACATTCACATGAGGTTTACTGTAATCACAAAAACATGAGGTCATACAATTGACAACCTATTCAAGTCGCCCTTTTTTCCGTTCTTTCACCATTCACCCCTTTCCTTCATCATTTTTTTTCCCTTTATTCTCTATGGGTTACCGTAAGATTCTATTTTTACCCAGTTAAACTACGATTTTAAAAAATCAATATTTAAAACAAAAGAGAAAACAGAAATAATAAGAGAAATAAGAGAAGATATAAAGAGAACATACGTTCTCGTGAAGGTGGCCATGGATCTCCACCAAGGAGAAGACGAGGTTCTGTCATTTGAAGAATAAAGAGATTCGGAAATTGAGGAATGAGTGGAAGCCGATCCTCGGCAGCAGCAGTGGATTTGTGAGGAGAATGGCAAGAGGCGCTTCGAATTAGGGTTTCTAAGAACCACCGAAGCCATTTAGGTTTCGATTCAGAAATGAAATGTCTGTTGGACGGAGAGAGATGGGGGGCGGAGAGGAGAGCAAGAGCTGTTTTAGCCTTTGGGGTTTTAGCCTTTAGGGGTTTTAGTTTTCACTTCAGTTGATCCATACGAGTCAAGATTCTCGACCCGACTGTAAGTTTTGCGACCCGGTTCAGGCTTCGGCCTCATGCTCTCCCATGGGCTGGACTTATTTTTGGACCGACTATATTGGAGCACTTGCCAATCATTCTGTTCTCGTGATTAAAAAATTGATTTAGAATTGTTGGAAACATTTTGCATTTTACTCGTACGTATGAAAATAATACATTAAGCACTTGGAACTTACAATATTTTCATGAATGAGCTTAATTGGATAGAAATATTTTATTTTTATAAAAAATTTAGTAGTGAGACTCTTTAAAAAAACCATGAGAATTTATTGAATGAGTTTTTTTTTTTTTTTTACAATTTTAACCAACTTTTCAAAAAACTTTTTTGTATTATTCCACCAGCTGAGTTAACTTTTTTTAATACAAAAATGAAATGCTTATGCTATGATAAGTCGAGTTAATTTGAGTTAAGTTGACTAACACATGATTCAAAATATGAGATTAAGATAACCCTGGAAAAAAAAAACTTCACCGCAAAAAAGGAGGCTAATGTGATCCCGACGACATATGATCTAATAATTTAATGTCAAATGAATAAGATTGAAAAAAAATTTAAAAAAATATCCAAGAAAAAAACTTGAGTTAATCCTAAGTTAATTTTCTAGCCAGTCACACACGATATGAGGTAAGAATAAAAAAAAAAAATAGATGTTTTTTATATAAAAAAAATGAATTTAAATCTATAAAAAAAGTAAATCCATTATTCTAATTTACAAAGTTTTATGTCCTGGGTACAATACATTCCTAATCTTTTTTAGATTTTTTTTATAATAATTATCTATGATTACAAGGCTGGCTTGAGATTAAGATGATTATTATTATTATTATTATAAAAGAGTCATTATATCTATATCTCTTTCATAACATATTTGTTGACTCTGCTTTCCAGCTAAGTCAAGAAATTTGGAGGGTCATTATAGCTACCCCCGTCTTTCTGGTCACTTGCCATGGCTATTAAATTTTCTGCCATCCAAACAATATTGGCCTTCATTTTCTCATTCGTGCCTGTTGCTATCCCTTTGAATTTCAGCTATCCTGCAGTTTTCAATTTCGGTGATTGAATGTGTTTAGCGTTCATAAACTCAAATTTAACAGGTTTAAAAACAATTTTAAAATACCTATAAAATCACTAAGACCTTAAAAATATATCTTTACAAGCTCGGGCTACCACACTCGAGCTCAACTGCTACTAAGGTGCATGGACTCGAGCATGGTAGCTTGAACCCGTACTGGACGCACGCTTGATGTTGGGTGTGGTGTTATAGCTAGTGCTGGGCATGCATCCCAACATCCTTATAGACTTGAATTACCATATTTGAGTTTAACATACTTGAATCTAGATTAGAGTCTATTTTTCATCTCTAATAGGTTTTAATAGTTTGTCCGAGCCCAATACTTCATTAAGAACTTTTTTAGAATCCCATGTGGATCTGTTAATATTTTACATTGATCAAATACATATTATTTTAAGTAGAATACAACTCAAAATATCATAATGATGAAATTACACTTTAGCTCATTCTCTCTATAAAAAGTCAAGACTCACATACTATAAATACACCATAAATCCTTCAAATGAAAATGTTTCACAATCTTGTCATTTTTAATATTTTCAGCGTATTTATTTTCAGAGTTCATCTTTTTAAATTATCATTGTATTTTCTCTATATACACTAACTTAAACATTTGAGAGTCCCCACATTCATAAAAAAAATATCTTTTGCATATATTAGCCACTAATAACCTGAACTTTTCATATCAAGCTACTGGAACACCTTAACTAGAAAAAATAAGAATAAATTATTTAAACTAAAAAATTAACAAATTATTCAATAAATATATTTTATTTATTAGCATTTTTAATTTTAAAACTTCATCAACCCTCATCCTAGTGTACAAACCTACTTCCATGAGCCACCAGGGCGGTTCTGAATGGCCGCTTGATTATCGGATTCTCAAGTAATGTATCAATCTCATCATCAACCTCTTGAATTCATCATAATTTCCCGCAATCTCATGATCAAATCATTTCTTGAAACTTGTTGCAGTGGATGCAATGAACCGACCGCTTCAGAACCCATACTTGGATTCTGCGGGGAGCCCCTAATTTTCATTTGGAATTCAGGTGGCTCAATTTGTTCGTTTCAAGGACCGAGCTCTTAAATTGCGAGCCAAGTTTTTTTTTTCCCCAAATCTTTCAATGATTTTAGTATTTGCTGGAAATGGTTTTTGCTAACAAGGAAATTAATTGCTCTAGACAAGAAATTTCATAAGCAGTTGCCTCTAGAAGATTATTTCAAGCAAGGCCCTTGCATGTTCGATGCGGCTCAGAATGATGTCGATGGCGTATTTAATTCGTAACCGGAGGGCCGTGTGATAGCTTCTTTTCCAGCCACTTTATCAGACTTTGAGGTTATTTTTTTTTTTTAAAGTGATTTTAAAAAATTATTTTTTAAAATTTTTTAAAATTTATTTATTATTAAAAAAATTGATCAACGAAAAATATTTTTCAGTTAAAGAAAAATTTAGCTTGATTTCTAGAAAAAGTATTTTCCTGAAAAATTTAGGCAGAAAATATTTTATGAAAGTTGTGAAAAAATTAGAAATGTCATATTATTTGCTGATTATATCAAATTTTGTCCTCAAACTTTTGATTGCTATATATATTTTGTTTTGAATATTTATTTTTTAATTTCATCTTTTAAAATTTAATTTTTATATTAACTTTGGTCTTTATTTTTATAATTATTATTTGCTTTTTTTCTTATTATTGTTTTATTGAAATTTTTTATCTATCAAATTTGCTCCTCATTTTTTTTTATTGTTAGTTATTTTATTTGAAAAAAATCATGAAATGTTAATTATTATTATTTTAATTTCTTTATTTTTTAATTTTTTTTATTTTTTAGATTTGATCTTTATTATTTTGATTATTATTTATTTTATTTAAGATAATTTATGAAATTATTATTTTTTTCAATTTCATTCTCATTTAACTTTTTAATTTGTAAGATTTGTTCTTCATTATTTTAATAAACTTGAGAAAAATAAAACATTAATAAGTTATTTTTCAGCTTATTTTTCATGACATAACCAAACACTGAAAAGTGTTTTCTAATTTATTTTTCATTACACTACCAAATTTTTCTTTGACTGAAAAATGTTTTTCATTGATTAATTTTTCTAATGGCAAACAAACACAAGAAAATTTGAAAAATAATTTTTTGAAAATCAATTTCAAAAAAACAAATGCAGCCTAAATATAACAATAAGTTATTGTATCCTGGAACAGAAGGAATAAAACTTCAAGAAAGATAAAGTAAAAAACAAGATATAGATAAAATTATGTTTGGTAATAGTATACAAAACAAAATAAAATATAAAAAATTTATTTTTTTGTTAATATCATAGTTTTAAGACCCGGCCCAGTGGTCGGTCCGGTCCAAGGCCCGGGTTCTGAGTTTTGACCGGGTCACTGGGTTTCGACCGGGTCGGGCGGGTCAAAATTTATTTTTTTAAAAAAAATCAAAACGACGTCGTTTTAGTAAAAAAAAAAAAAAGTCAACGGGTTTGTGGCCTGGTCTTGACCGGGTCTTGCTGGGTCAACCGGGTCCCGGGTCGATTCGCCTGATCAACCAGGTCTGGCCGGGCCAATTCCCAAGCGGGTTTTGGCCTCCACCCGGACCGGTCCCATGCCCGGGTCGGTTGGGTCCCGGGTCGGCCGGGTCCCGGGTTGACCCGCCGGGCCGATCCGGGTTTTAAAACTATGGTTAATATGTATTATTATCAAATTTATATATTTTAAAAAATAATTACATGGTGGAGGGTTACTGTATTTTTTTTTCTTCCCTATAACCAAAGTTTTTTTCCGGCAGGAGGGAGATGGAGAGTTATTGTATTTTGCGGTGTGAGTTATATGTATTTTAAATTAAATGGTGAATATAAATGACATGTGATACAGACTATAAAGTACTGAAATAAAATGATGAGTATAAGGTTGATAAATGGTACAGATTATAAATACAGGGTGAAATTAATTAATCTTCAATTAAAATTAAATCGTCGGAAAAATAAATAAATTTGAGGACAAAAATAATTTTTTAACAAATATACAATGTAGCACGCTGTCATCCACATTTATAGATTTCTACGGCAAAAAAAAAACCCAAGCGTTTTAAGTTAACAGTATAATGCCCTAGGACCATTAGGATATCACGAAGAAGAAAGACACGGCCAAAAAAAAAGCTGTTAAAAATCTCTTCCTTTCCTTGTCCCTCTCCTTCACTCCTCGCATCGCATCTAATTCTCTTCTGTCTCCGCCTAATAATAATCTTCCACCAAGTCTCGCATTTCCTTGCCTTTGATACGGAAATGATTTTAGCTAGTTAGTTTGGGTTTTTCTTTGAGGCAGGCGATTGAAGATGATGATCCCATGGGGTGGAATCAGTTGCTGTTTGAGCGGAGCTGCTCTCTATTTACTTGGCAGGAGCAGCGGCAGGTACCTCCCTTCTTTGATTCCTCTTTTTTTTTTTTCCTTATTATATGCTGTTAATAATTAATTATGTGCGTGCTTACAGGGATGCGGAGGCTCTTAAGTCAGTTGCAAAAGTCAATCAGCTGAAGGAATTGGGTATGTCTTATGCGCCACTAACTGATTTAATTCTCTTAATTTTTTCTTATAGAATGTTTAGGGAATGCCCATTTGCATCTGCAATGATGGGTTTTTGAAATCTTTCATCTTTCAGCAAAGTTGCTGGATATTGAAAGTAAAGTCTTACCACTGGTTGTTGCAATCTCTGGAAGAGTTGGTGCTGAGTCTCCAATAAGTTGCGAGTTTAGTGGGCTGAGAGGTGTTATAGTAGAGGAGACGGTAATGTTAAATAATCATTATTTGAAAGGGTACAACTGCTCAATTGACGTTTTTTTTTTAATGTTCTTATTTGTGTTATAATTTCAGGCTGAACAACATTTCCTCAAGCACAATGATGCTGGATCTTGGATTCAGGACTCAGCATTAATGCTATCAATGAGTAAAGAGGTCCCATGGTACCTGGTAAGAGATAGTTTCTTGTGCCTTTAGCCCTCGATCAAGCATGATTGTTTAACTATATTGTTGCTTATGGAAACAAGATGACAGCCTAAATGTTGGAATAAGTATCATCTGGAGTATCATTGATAGGGAAAATCTGTTCATGCTGTTTTGGATTTCCATTATTAGGATGACGGCACTGACCGAGTGTATGTTGTGGGGGCCCGGGGTGCTTCTGGTTTTGTGTTGACTGTTGGAAGTGAAGTGTTTGAAGAGTCAGGACGATCACTTGTACGAGGAACATTAGACTATCTCCAAGGCCTCAAGGTCTGCCCTGTTCTATGTTTTTCTATTTATGCATCAGAACTTGTACTGTTGGGTCAAGTTTGTTTTATCGTGATTGTTATTTCAGATGCTTGGAGTTAAGCGAATTGAAAGGGTACTTCCAACTGGTACTTCATTGACTGTGGTTGGCGAGGTACGGTTGCTCACTACTAAAATTATCTACACACGTGTTGTTATTGCAATAAGTGGTGTCAAATATTTCCAGCAGCGTGCAGTATGGTAATGTGAAAATGATTATGGTAGCTAAGACAATACATCCGATATAATCGTTCATGAGGTTTCCCTCTGTTGTTACTGGTGAATATTAGAATTGCTGGATATTCAGCTTCTATGATGAAAATATGCATTGATGTTGAGGATCAATAGTTATCATGTGAATGTGGATTTTGATGGCCTGCTGTATTGAAAATATCCTTTACTTATAGTTTTGAAGTGTCTGAGCGTTTGATTTAAAAACCAGTCATGTTATATATGCAACGTATCTTGTTATTTTGTTTACTGTCAGCTAATTTTTTAGTTCTTCATTTTATGGTCAGGCTGTCAAAGATGATATTGGAACAGTCCGGATTCAGCGTCCTCATAAAGGACCTTTTTATGTATCCCCAAAGTCAATTGATGAACTCATTGGGAATTTGGGGAAGTGGGCAAGGTTGCCTGCACTCTTAACTGCTCATAATGCTTTATCTTTTTATATTTACGTTAATTATGCATTAAACCATTGAAAAAAAGAACTTATATTTCTGTACCAGGTGGTATAAGTACGCCTCATTGGGTTTGACAGTTTTTGGTGCTTTCCTGATCACCAAGCATGTTATACTGTATATCATGGAGAGAAGGCGCCATTGGGAATTGCAGAGCAGGTATGTTTCTTTGGTGGAAGGCATTAATGACAAAATGTTTCAAGGGAAGGGACGAGCTAGTTGTCTGAATATTTATATGCATGCAATTCCCAAATAGAAATTTTGTCCTTTTCCTTGCCAGATTCTAGCCTGAATGGTGCTCAGGGTGATATACACATTGCCTTATTCAAATTATATCTGAAACATACTTAGAATGAATTATCATATGGACTTCTCCTTGTGATTGTAACAAATAGAGCTGAAAAGCATGGTTCTTGCAGGGTTCTTGCCGCTGCTAAGAGATCAGGCCAAGATAACGAGGGTAAGTTGCTCATAATTTCCATTTTTGAATGAAAAATAGTTTGCATGCGATATCTTTTTCTTAATTTTTTTTTTCAGGTTCAAATGGTAAGGCTGAGAACGGTTCAGATGGTGCCAAGAGAGAACGTCCAATTCCAGATCTATGTGTGATATGCCTTGAGAAGGAGTACAATGCTGTTTTTCTCCCGTAAGTACATTATTGATTTGTCTGCATGTGTGTGTCTCAAAGAATAGACAGTGAGCATACATGCATGGAGGAGCAATACTACATGCATAGAGCAATACTAAGTTAAAGTTCCACATATAAGCGTAGTTCAAACTAACTTTTGAAAACAAAGTAAAAAAGCAAAACCAGTTGGTGAATGGATCTCATTTAGTACCTCAATCAACTTGTTAACACTGGTCCAACATTATATTCAAGATCTGTAGTCTGGTAATCTTGTAAAGATTATGGTACCTATTGCAATATTTTTAACATTCTTATATAAGTGCCAACACGAAAATTTTTGTCAAGGCAGATCAGAGCATTTGAATATGTGTACTAACAAAGCATCTCAATAATAAATGATTGTTGTTATTGGTAACTGGACTAGGAATACCCCCACTCAATGAAGAGATTTTTT
Organism: Populus alba; assembly: GCF_005239225.2. Classification (NCBI taxonomy): domain Eukaryota; kingdom Viridiplantae; phylum Streptophyta; class Magnoliopsida; order Malpighiales; family Salicaceae; genus Populus; species Populus alba. The sequence continues at coordinate 10,543,960 of NC_133297.1, read as the reverse complement.
CACATTTTATAGGTATATTCTCTTCCTCACTAAATTCTCTCACCAAAACTTAGCACTTCAAGCCAACAGCTACACCATTCGCTAAATGCACATGCACCCCCGAACCAAGTACCGCTCCTTATATACAACTCACCCCTCTCTCACCTGCCATGCAGCTTGAGCTGCCCAGGTGTTTCTTATTCATCTCTCAACCTTCTCAATTTTTATCTTATTACTTGTATAAAATGCTGCATTTTCCCAATTACTTATTCATAAAAAAAACCATGCATCTGTATAAAGTGCTGCATTTTCCCAATTACTTATTCATCAAAAAAACCATGCATCTGCAGATTGCAAATTATATAACTTGATGGAAATAATGGATTTTTCATACCAAACTGTATTTTTCTCACACGTAATTGCAATCTAGTTGTGTCTGAAACTCATGGACACTTATTTGGTTTTTCTCATGCTATTGGAGATTGCTAGCTGCATGCACTTCAACACAGTTCTTGGTGCCTGATTATATGATCTTTATTATTTTGTTGGTAGTATAACATCTTTGTGTGAGTGTGACATGCATTGGAGGTATTGCATCATAAATTGTACATCACCATACAAGACACCTGTGATTGAGAAATTGCCTAACTGATAGCCATAGCTTTCTTTTTTTCTGGGAGGTTTTAAATTCAGATCTCCTTCCCCCAAAAAAACTATACCAAAATAAAATAAAATAAAAGGCTCTTACTTATTTACAAGCCTGTTTTTTGTTGCATGTCGGGAGTCAGGGAAAGAGGAACAAGGGGCATTCTTTTTTCGCTGTAGTAGACATCCATTTTTTCAATTTCAGAGCGATTGAGTTTTCAAATTCATTATGATCTGTAGGTGTGGTCATATGTGCTGTTGTATAACATGTTGTTCGCAATTGAGCAACTGTCCTCTTTGTCGAAGACGGATAGAGCAGGTAGTGAAGACTTTCCGCCATTGAAGTATTCCTTCCAAGATTAATAGCACGAGTACTATGGGGACACTTGCATGGTTGGGACTCGGGAGATGAATTCTCTGCGCATGCAAAGATTTCGAAGTTGTAAAAAAAATCCTCTTCTTCACAGCAATGTCTTCTAGTTGTATATTCCTTGCCATCCAAACGACGTGCTGCAGCTGGCAGTGTACATGTACATGTTTAGAAAATGTACTCATTCATCCTCTGGAGAAATTTTCAAGACAGCTGGTCGTTGGGTTATGTAGACAAAATCTCTTCTAGAAAGAAGATTAACATGCTGATTTCCTTTGTAATCCAACGTGATTCTTAGCCAGTTCTGTATACTATGGTGTCCAAATATTGAACAAATGTTTCAGTTTGTATCATCGCTGCTGCCATTTTTATTTCTACCAGTGCTAATAACCAAATAACAATACGTTTCTGTCAGTGTAAGGATCTAATCCAAAAATGCTCATGGCAAGCATCTAGTCCAAAATATAAAAACGCAATTCTCAGTTGGGATTTTGCTTAGAAGTCTGCCACTCTATAGCAATAGTTACACATCAAATAATTAAAACTTGATTGGGGATTGCTTCGGTTGATCCCTAAACTTGGTTTGGAATGCGAGTGCATGAAAGCATGTTTTAGGGATTGGAACAAGGTGAGGAGTGAGGATTGATTTTTTTGAGAAATAGAAATATACTAGATACTCTATCCATGATACTTGATCCATGCTATATTGTGGGTTCATTTATATCAATTTATAACTGATTCACCTTATCTTATGTCCATACTAGTTTATTTTACACACTAGCTAGTACACTTTAAGCATAGAAAGATACCTTCTCAAGCTCCTCAATTATCTTCTTACAACTAGTCACTTTTCCTTTGGTCTCCATCATGACAATACAAAGAGATATAAGCTTTGTATGAAAAGTATTTCTTTTTATATGCAAGAAATGATAGGTTGATTTTAGCTCACGAAAACTCTCCTCTTTCTAAGTTTGTTTCTTCTTGCAAGTTGTAATTTCCTGATTAACAAATATTAAAAATCTAGTTTTATGCTTATGTTCTCCTTGTCATCTTGAAGAGTTAATATCTATATTTGAAAATTCTTAAAAGAAAAAAATCTATTAGTAGTGGAAAGATAATAAATGATAATAAAAAGATCAATGAATTTCATACTCACATGAAAAGCTTTGTTCAAGTTGTTGGTTAATTAATGAGATAGACTCTCACCTCTATATCATTAATTTAAAACTGAGTTATTCTAGCAAAAATATTTATATTTTGGCTATTACCATCCACAGAGGAAGGATGATCCCTAAATATAAAAGTTGTAAAATCCCTCTTTATGAGTATGAGTTTAGACTACCTCTCCAAGAGGTTGGAATCCTATCAAGGACCAATAACACAAGGAGCTATATAGTTTATAGATTTAAGGTGGATGGACAACAAAACCAAAGAAAATGAGGAAAAGAAGTGTTAAACATGGTACTACCATATAGTTTTACATCTTTCAAAATGCTAGTAGGACTTGTTGCAATATGCGCAAAACTTGGTGCAATAGGATTTGGGGTAATAACATGTGCAAAAGCTTAATACCAAACTTGGGTGCTATTTTCATAAAATAACTAGAAGTTATAGGTTGTTAATTACACCTTTTTTTTTTACTTCTTTGACGTAAAGCATATCTACTTCCAGCTATTTTCATGTCAATATTGGTGTTTATTTCACCATTCTTATGTTGAGTTTCTTCTATTATCTCTGCTTCAAATTCTTTTGTTGTAGTCTCTTCCTCTTTATAAGCTTCCTTATCCTTATATTTCTCCTCATGAAATTCATCCTCCTAAGACTCTTCCTCCTCTTGCATTTATTTAGAGAATAATGATGGTGATGAGGAATTTGAAGCTTATTTTTTTATTCTTCTTCCATTGTCTATAAAAGTAGAGCCCTCTTGTAAATAACATATTCAAACATCAATATAACAATTATATTGTCAAAAAGCAAGGAAGATTGCAACTATCTCTCGTACCATAAATAATATTATCTAGAGAATATCCTTTAGTCGGCTGAAAAAGATAGTATTGATATTTATCACCAAGATTTTTTTAATGCATTCTCCTCGTTTGGGCTTAAAAAAACAAAAGCATTGTTATTTATAACAAACTCTCCAAACTGAAGAACATCTCCATATTTTTATAGCAGAGGTTATAGAAATATTATAACATGTTATGACCTAATTACTTCTCTAATTATTCATTGACAATGATTTACATTGAAAAATGTATTTCAATGAATTTTGTGTCCTTTTATTATAAAAAGTATAAAACCATATTATACTTTTCTTAACCTCAGGAAAACTACACAAGCTATAACAAAATTTAAACAATTCAATAATGGGAACTTGACCCTTAATTTTTAAATACTTGTTAAAAGTTGCTACAGTCATCCAGTAATTTAGGTGTAATTGACTCACGGATAGATTATAATAGGAAAATACATATTTAACAAAACAGACAATGAAAAGAAGTACCTAAATTTAAACATTCATATTTATGATCTCTAAATTTTCAATTGTTGTATCTGGTGTTCTACTTATTCTTTCATGAGGAAGTGGAATCCTAATGTTATACCTTATTTTCATGCTTAAGGTTAATTAAGTAACAACATCAGTAGTTACAATGCTTCTATTAGAATCATGGGGTTGAGGTTGGCTAGGTACAGGTATGGAGGACAAATGTCCCTGATGAGAAGATTTAGTGTCTTTACTCTCGCCAACATGACGGGAAGTATTGGCTTCCCTACTTTCACTGGTAAAAGTATCAGCTTTGGAGTCTTATTTACCAAAAGATTTTCTTTTCTAGCCAAACATATTTAAAAGCAAATAGAAATGAAGAAAAGAAGAGCAAGTTCATCACCTGTCTCTGCACACTATGGGTAGAGGAAATATGTATTTGTTATAATAATTCCACTGATAACCATGATAATAATGAAATAGTTTTGGCACAACCATGTGAAAGGTGGGCCAAGTTTCGTAACATGACTACAACAAAACTAAGATTCTCTAGTATATTCATGTACACAAGTATATGGAAAGCTTTTAAGATACCTAACATAGCCATATGCTTTTACTCCTAAAATTATTAAGTTTGAATGTCACAATATCAATCAACATGCCAACACATGTCAACAACATTCACATGTTTACATTAAGTTCATACTTGCATATATTTGAATATGTGTTTTCCCCCATCGTATTTGGTTTTCTAATAAAGTTTTATTTTAACAATATAAATATTAAAAATTTACTTAGAAAAAAATAATAATGTTGATAATAAATAAATAATACTCAATAGAGCCTCCCAAAATTGGTTAGGCTGCGACTCAATCAGGCCTCCAATGACTTGTTTATATTAAGCCCTAACTAAGCTTTATTGGATTCGTTCACTTGACCCATCATTTTTTTTTCTCTTCTTCTGTTTCTCCTCATGTTTTATCACTTGTTTCTTTTCTTTTTTTCTATTTTTCCATCAAGTCGAGCTATACAAGTTATAGCTTCATTTATGCTTCAACTATAATCACCACCTACTATAGGGCTCATGCTATATCATAATGATAGGGTAAACTATGTAGTAGACTAGTTGTTGCCTTCCAGGTAATTACCTTCAGGATTGGAGGGGTTTTTTTCTCATCTCAAGACAAAAAAAAAAAAAAAAAAAACCAACTCTCTCTACCCATTGTTTTTACATAATATCTACATAAAAAAGCCCTAAATTAACTTTAGCAATGGAAGATTTTTTCTTACAAGTAACACCCAATAAAACTTGTTATTGTTTGTAAAGAAAGTCCAAATACAGTGAAGGTTTTTTGAACTTCATCGTTTACCGACGGGGTCGACTAGTTTAAGAAAAGAATCGCAGGTGCTTGCAAAAATGCATTTTTTACTGAATGGAAAAGGAACTTTTATGAAACACGTTACCCACCCGACATTATAGCTTCTAAGATGGAGGTTCGTCGAGCTTCTTTTGTAGCTTTGGAAGCATATTCCTTCTAGTAATGAGAGTTTATCTCTCAACTTTCTCCTGTAAGACAAAAAAGATTATCAAGAAACCAGAGGCATGAGAACCAATGGAAGAAAGATGCCTAAGTTACTGTAGATCGAGAGCATCAAGATTACAGCAAAATAAATAAAATAAAAATTGTCGTCTGAAGGGCGTCCAATGGGTACCCAACCACAGCAAGCTTTGTATCAAGGCAGCCATGAAAAGCATGAGGGTAACAGAGAACGACGGGACAAGGAAAGCTCTTAACATGAGTTTTTCCCTTTTCTTCTTCTCCACTTCCAAGTAGCGCCTGTATGTTAAGCAGGTCTGTGATCGTGTGTTCAAAAAGTCAACATATTAATTGGTGCGTGTGTACTGATCATGCTAATTGCTACAGCAACAGACATTTTAATGCAAACTTGGGCATACATGTGAACTGACTCAGAAGAATTTTCACCTGGTTCAAAAATTGTGGGTTTTGTGAGAAACCATGAACTTTCAAGGAAGTCTAAAACGTTGATTCTGATTTTTCACACAATACTTATGGCTATTTTTGTCATCGAATTTGAATAAATATAATAAAAGATTCACTGGATTCAAATCCAATGGCCATTAGACCATAGACATATTGCAGAGATGCAAGGAGCTTCGGCATTGTAGCAGTCCTGAACTTGCAAGCAAAGTTAAGAAATGGACATCAAGCTGAATCTGATGCCTTGCTTGTTGCTTCTGAAGTCCTCGAACTGCACTTTCATTATCGGAATGTGTGGAACAGCTAGAAAGTCTAAAATAAGCTGTGCCAGTCAGATTCTAGCTTTGTATAGAAAAAAATGAGAGCAAAAAAGAAGGGAATATGATCCCTCACCATCACATCATTTTGAAAAATTTAGAAAGTTCTCTCTCTTTGTAATTGATAGGAATCTCTGGCCTCGAATTTTCTTACAAGCGCAGCATGTTTTCACACGAGAATCACAAGGATAGGGCTCTCTGGATATTATTATTTGCATACCAAACTAAAGTGCTTCAAGCCCTCAATTTCTCCTTCAGATTCCAGTTTATGATGATATAAAATCCAACCCATTCGACCCACCTAAACTGCAGTTGTCTCGAGACATTTTAACTCATACCTGTGGACAGAAACCTTAATTCTTTATTTGGTATCTTTCACAAACACCATGGAAAGGAACAGCAACAGCAACAGCAACAGCTGCCCCAAGGTTGTGTATGAAAAAATATACAAAGCTGTTACTGTCTCTCCAGCTTTCCAAGCAATTCGCCGCATCTCAAGTCGCCCAAGAGATCCTAGGCCTGATAGCCCTGCTCCAAATTCTTCACCACCACCACCACCACCACCACCACCACCTCTTTCCTAAGAAAATCATTGATAACCAACTCCAGACAAATTCTCCAAAAAAACATCGCAAGTCAGCAGAGAGTGCCAAAAGGCATGACACGCCAAGAAATAGAGAAGCAGCAGAAACAGTTCCTGTCAACTTCGATTTTCAAAGCCAGAGTATTCCAGGAAATGGGAAATCCAATCCAACCACTCCACATGCTCCCATTCCAAAGACCACCCGAGTCGCTTCCAGGGTTCTTGAACCTGAAGCTAAAACATCAAGCATGGCTGTTGTACAAAGTCCAAGCCAAGGAAACAAGGCCAATCATCCCAAGCTTGAATCACCTCAACATAATAAGGTGGAAGAAGGTAATGATAAACGAGGGATGCACATTGAAGAGAGGTTCACTGACTACATCAAACGCGCAAGGATTAAGATGAGGACTTTTTCAAATGCTGGGCATGAAAAACAACATGCTAATCCAGAAAAAGATAAGTTCACGGATTACATTAACAGTGCCAAGGTTAAGCTTAGAACTACATCAAGTATTGGCGGTGGAAAGTCTTAACTCTTTTTAGTGAAGATCAAGATGGAGACTTGGGCAACTTGACTTTCGTTTAAGAGTATGGTGGGATGAATAAATTGAGACGGGTTTCGTAATTGTGAGAGAATTACCTATATATGTTGTGCAGGCCTGCATAAGCACCTGTTTCTATGCAGGCCATGTTTGTTTTCTTCTATTGTGTTGCGTTGCATTTCAAGCTCCCAAGTATTCTTGGTGCAAGAGGATCAACGACACAGGGCATACCCTATTCTGTTTGCTATTATGAGGTGATGGTTGTGTTACTAAATCAAATAGACTTTCTGAAGTCTACGTTGTTGCATAAGTTCCTATTTTTCAATTGTGAAGCGAATATATATTTGTTTAATCTTCGTGCCTCTTTTATTATTTGTTTCAGTATTGATTCCATTCTTCTTTCTTTTTCTTCTTCTTCTTCTTACCAACAATTAATGGCATTCCCAGCAGTGCTTGGTGCCTAGGGGAACCTGGTTTTTTGTTTTGAAGCTTAACATGCATTGAGTTGTCTGAGAATGCTATCCTCTCTTCCATTTCCACTCTGACTGAATGGTTACTGCTCTCCCGATCTGCCAAGGCAGAGGCAACAAAAGCTCGAGGAGGTTTATGGAGGAAACACTCTGAACGCTGATCATGTCAAATACATACTACAAGTGAGCAGAAAGAATTGAGGAGGAAGTATGCCTTGCTCACTGCCACCTTGCTATTGCTGCTGGGTTGGCCGTTGGATTTGCCTCTGTTGGACCTGGGCCAAGCTGTAGAAACTGTAGCGAGACAGCCCAAGACAGAGAAAGAAATATACGAGGTTGTCTACTCTGAGAGCTCGTTTTTGAGATTGTTTTTTAAAATATATTTTTATTTTAAAATATATTAAAATAATATTTTTTATTTTTAAAAAATTATTTTTAATATCAACATATCAAAATAATCTAAAAATACTAAAATAATATTATTTAAAAGAAAAAAAAAAAAAAAATATTTAATTTTTTAAAAAAATAATAGTAGAGTAGAGTATTAGAAGTTGTAGATTTTGCTCAACATGGAGTGTTGTTATTGTAAGAATTGATTTTATAAATCATGTAATGTGCTATTTAATATCTAATTAAAATGGAGGCCACTTGTAATTGGAATTAAAAGTTAAAATCATATTGGAATTTATAATCTAATATCAATAATTTAGTATAAAATATTAACATTTTTTTTAAAAATCAATAAAAAATAAATGAAAATTTGTTATAAAAAACTTTTGAATAGCAAAAGTTTAAGACCAAAATGACTTTGTGAATTGAACAGTAGGTTTCTGGGCTTATACATTTGAGCTTAAATTTGATTAATAAAAAAATATTTTATTAGTAATTTTTCCGATCCCTAAAATATACTAGTCTTTTTAGAGTAGGAGTTGTTGGAATCCTATAAACTTTATATAAATATATATAACCAAGAGGGCGCATCCAGCAGCCTATGCCTTAGCCTTACGATTCTTGGCTAGCTTAATTAACATAACCCTTCTAAAAAACTAAGCATGATTCTCATAAATATTTAAATTTCCGAAGGGCAACAACGCGGTGTCATGGTGCCCCTTGCTGGCTTTTGTATGAAACAGAGTCACGTCAAATAATTATGAGACCATGTGGTATGTGGCCAAATTAATACAATTTAATAAGATCATTGGACCTACATCTTAGTGAAGGAGATTAGCATCATCATATCATTAAAAAAATAAATAAAATTAACAACTCTTGTAGCTTATTTAATTCACTTTGGTGCATTTCTCCTGCATCTTTGACTTGCTCTTTAGGCTTCCTTCACCTCCTTCAAAAATCATTTCCTCTTTCCATTTGCCATATTGCGGCGTGCACGATGATGCTCTTTCCACTTATATTCAATTCTTACATTAAGATTTTTGCTCATTTTACAAGTTTATGTTCGGGGAAAAGCATGATTTCGACTGTTTGACTCCTGTGTAGTTGAATTTATTTATTTACTTATTTACTTGTGAACTGACGAGTGGTTTTTTTTTTTGTTTGTTTGAAATTGTATGATTATAATTATTTTTTAAAATATTTTTAATGCTGAAATGTATTAAAATAATATTTTTTATATTTGAAAAATTATTTTTGAATTTAACATATTAAAACAATACAAAACATATAAAAAATATAAAAAAATTAATTTTTTAATAAACCAGAACGCCCTCAAAAGAACTCCAATTTATTGCATTTAGTTATTCAATTCCTTCAACATGATGACTGTTTACATTTTTAGGTTTTACTTTTAACTTTTAAACTTAGAAGAAAATGAATAATAATATACTGTAATGACTTATCGTCTTATGCTATACAGTGAAGAATTATATGATTAAAAAAATTTAGAAATCAAATATTATTGAAATTAAACCTTATTGACACGAGGGGGCCGGGCTAATAGTATAAATTTTTTTGTCCCCAAAAACAAAATATAAAGGGAATAAAATCTTACGAATCAAGGGCCTATTTGTAAAGAAAAATAAATAAGGGAATAAAATGATTTTTCATTAACCATTGAGATCACTGCTAGAAATTTTTTTTAAAAAAAAAAACAACAGAAACATCGACAAAAAAATATCCCAGATTCCTTTCCTCCCGAAATTCCAAATATTTCCTCACCTAATCCCTCCTAAGAATTCACAAAAAAAAACAAAAAAAAAAAAAAAAAAAACAAATAATAATAATAATATTGATAAAATCGATAAATAATTCATTTAATTAGGGGGGAACATGTACCAGACCTGCCCCCAGAGTTTGAGGGCACGTGTTTGTCTTTCATAAATATAATATTATTATATTTATGAAATAAAATGCAATATGAAAGAAATCAAGCAATCACATTATTATAAATGTTATTATTATATTAAAAGCATGATAACACACACACACACATATATATATATATAGAGGTGGTCCCCACTGAACCGTAAAGCCCCATGTATGAAGAATAGATTAAAAAGGCGAACTATTTTATGAAACCAGCAGCAATGGCTTTGGCTTTTTCTGTCCACGAAACCTAACTTTCACGCTAGGTAGGTGCTGAAACTGCAAAGTAACAAAATACTCGTAATAACCACAAACCCCAACCGACCAGCACGTGTTTCCATCTTCCCCAACTAAATTTCTACCCCTTCTTGCATTTACTAAAATCACAGAAAATATTACTCATGTATTTCCCATTTATTAAGGTTTATGTATGGTATATTACTAACGACTTCGTAAGAATGTTTTATATACTAACTTTTATTTACTACATTTTATATCCTCAATTAATCTGCTGAAATCTATCGAATGAATTAAAATAAAATAAAATAAATTTATTCTCTTAGATACATAAAAAATCATTCATGTTTTGTGAACTATATTCTTTCGCATCTCCCATTATTTCTTTTTTTATCTTCACCTTACTTGGATCGTTAATACACAACTCCACCTCCTTGTTATTATTCAATCGAAGTTCCATCAAACAAATTAAAATAAATAAAAAGTCATTCATGTTTCACGAACTATATTTTTTCATATCTCCCATCATTTCTCTCTTTTCAAAAATAAACATTCATGTTTCACCAATCAATATTCTTTTGCATCTTCTAACGTCTCTCTTTTTTTTTTTCACTTTACTTAGGATTGCTACTTATACAACTCCGCCTTTTTTATCATTCAATCAAAGTTTTATGAAACGAGTTAAAAAAAATAAATATATTTTTATAAATAAATAAAAATTTATTTACATTTCATCAATTATATTCTTTAACATTTCCTATCTTTTTTTTTTTTCATTTGCCACCCTACTTTAGATCGCTACAACACAACTCCAACTCCTCGTTATCATGCTGTTGAAATCCAATAATTTCAACATTAACAATCCAATTTTAACCGAAATCAGATGGTGCTAAGCCAAGTTCTTAACAACATTGAATAAATCTATTGAAAAACATATATATGCTAGTCAAAACATTTTCAAGAGGATTGATTAAAGCCCGCTAGAGTCTTGATGCATGCCTATAGATCGTATATAAAACATTTTGGGCATGCCAACAAAGGTACATGTGCTCCTTAAATTCTTGTAGCATTTAAGGGAACAAATCCATCTTTAATCATGTGGGTTTTGCAAGTGGAGAGTTTATCTTATCACCTTCGAACATAATCTTTGATCATCAAATCTTCTTTGTTCTCAATTTTACTCTTGATTTACAGGTTATTTAATTGCATATATTCAAAGGTGAAATGAAAACGAGATGTGCATTTATTTTTCAAGCATTTTTTTTTTTAAAAATGAATTTGTTTTTAAAAAGCTTTAAGTTAATATTTTTTAATTGTTTTGACATGCTAATATTAAAAATAAAAAAAATAATATATTTTTAATTTTTTTTTAAAAAAAACAAGTATGTAAAATCTGAAACATGACCTTACTCAACATGAAAACAACAATGGATATTATTGACCGATAATTTATATATTCTTGTACAAAGAGTGTTCAAAATGGATCTATCTCAAATCTTCACGATCCTGGCGGACCACTCAATGCCTTGCAATATGGGTGTTCAGAGATTTTTTCCAATGCAATCTGGATTCCATTGAGAAATTGAAGTGTCCATTTCATATCCTTTATACCCTTCCAAAGGACATTATGCGTTTGGAGGGAAACTCGAGCGTTAAAAATGTTTGTCATAAATTGTTTAAAAACTCATTTTGTAATTTATAAAATGTAAAGTTTAATAAACGAAGAGTTGTTGAGTGTTCAGCGTTCATATGAGGCAATAATTTATACCATGCAATGTATATATTTACTAGTGGGAGAATATATAATTTCTTTCAGATTAAAAAACTTTCTCCCAAGGCGTGATATTATTATATTGCTATACGTAAAATAATTTAAAGGGTTATTGCCTTTAACTTATTTACATATTGCTATATATATATATATATATGTACCAAGTTAAATATCCGTTGAAAGGGGAAGCTATCAGATTTTAAGGAAATAATTAAGAAGATATTCTATTTCATCGAAATTACTCGTTGATTCAAACCTTGAGACTAGGATTTAAGAGAAGATATCAGATTTTCATAGATACATCAATTTAGTGGAAATATTTTTCAAAATAGAAAATCTAGTCATATGCTTCTAGATCTGACATTTTTAATTTCGTAACATCTAGTCATATGATCCTTTTTCTTAGACTATGATTTTTTTAAAAAAACTCCTATGAAGATTTACTGCAAGGATTTAGATAAATTTAATGAATGGTAATGTTTAACAAGAGAAAAGAAAGTTTACGAGTCTTTGAAAGAACACAAGATATTTGCATTTAATGAGAGAGAAATATCGAATAGATACCCACAGGAGAGGGATGAATGATTGCCACGCAGGAGGGTAGCTGTATGTTTATGGAGTAGTAGTCTTTAAATTTGATGTATACGTGTAGAGTTGTGATTGGGAGTAGAAAAGAAAAAACGTTTGAAGTGCAGTTGACTTTGGTAATAGAAAGTAAACTGTTCGGGCATGAAGAAAATTTTGACTTGGCTTGGAAGAGTTCAAAACATTACTTTTAATATGTTTATTTGTCTATATAATATAGTATATTTAGAATACAGCTAGATCATCTAAGATTCTGAAAAACAATAAAAAAAAAAAACTCAAGAAAAAAAAAAATACTTTTTTTCATATTATTATATATATATATATAAACTTTAAATATTATGAATGTTAATAAAATAATTATATTTTAAATTAAATTCCTATTCAATTTTTGAATAAAACTAAACAAATAGCATTCGTACCAAAAAATAATATATAAATAGCACAGCTATAAAATATTAAAAAAAAGTTGAAATAGTCAATTAGTTGTTATACTTTAAAAGCATAATCTTATTGAAATTTTGAAATTTCAAAAGGTAATTTTATCCAAATCCATCAATTAACAAGAGATTTTTTTTGTTCTTATTTCACAGATTTCAAATTAACTTTTATATATCTTGATTAATTTTTTAATATTTCTAAAGTTAACAATCATATAAATATCCAGTTATCATGAGATTTATAATATTTAAACTGTTAATTTTTAAAAAATTTAATATTTTCCTCTCAAATATTTTACATAAGAGATATCTTTAAATGGTAATAATAGCAAAAAATTTAATAAACGAGACGATTGTTATAATAATAATAATAAAAGAAAATATGATGCTAGAAAAGAAAAAATATAGTGGTCAAAAAAAAAAATAGTGGTTATAATGATTATGAGATGGTGAAGATAATAACATAATAGTTCTGGTGGCAATAAAAAATAAAAAATAACAGTAATGGTGATTAAAATAGATGAATGATATTTATTATAAGTGAATTATTATTTATAAAATATTTTATAAAATTTTATAAATTAAAAATAATTTTTAATAAATAAATCAAATTTAAAGATTGACAATAAAATATTTTTTATTAATCAGTTTTCATATAAAATATTTTATGTGAAGAAAGCACCCCGAATATAAACATAAAAAAATCTAAAAAATATTTACCCAACACAAATAAAACTAAGAGTAACGCAATTAATTAACATGTGTTGTTTTTTATTTATTATTTTCAACAGCGCAATTTTGCACAAAAAAAAAAAAAAAAAAAAAACTTCATGGACGCGAGTCATGGGATAATCTCCATCCACTTGGCTCGCTTTTAACATGGGCCTCTCGTGTGCTCGCATTGCATCCTTGACTTTTGCTTTAAAATGGTAATGGAATCAGGGCCTTTCTTTATGCGGGTCCCACTATCTTAAAGGTCAGCTCGGCTTGCTTGTCGCTTCCAAACTAGCCACTAGACCCCCCGCGCCCTCCCTCCCTCCCTCCCTAGTTTGATTCTGGTTGTCATCTAACTAAGAACCTAACGAAGCTAAAGTAAATCCAGGGAAGGGAGTGCTCTCTATCCTCTCAAGGATGCCTTTGTCACCTTTTTTTAAAACGAGAAATTTTCCTTTTCTTTTAAACTTTTGTGCAGACGCATGAAGGGAGGAGATGTTTATGCCCAAAAGTATCGTTTGATCCCTTTTTGAGAGAATATATCCCGTCTACTTTTTGTTTTTGTTTTTTATATATTCTGTGCTGTCATTTTGAAACCCGCTGGAAAATGCAAGCTTGTAGCGTTGCTGTAATTGTTATAATAACGAGTTGGAATATATCCCTCTTAACTTTATTATGATGCTTCCAAAAACGAAAATAATATCAAATCTGTACTCGTAATTACAAATGTATGTACATGATGTTCATAAAATAAGTTTTTCTTTTTGAATTTATTCATCTTCCTAAGTAAACTTGATTTGTTCGATAAATTGACATGAGATACATGTATTTTCGAGTTGTTTTGAATCAATTTTTTATTGTAATTGAATTTAATTATAGTAGTTTGATAAAATTAAATTCAAATATATAAATGAGATAAAATCCAATTCATTTTGTTTCCTATATTATTTTCATTATATTCATTTTATTTCTTTAAATATTTTTTTAAAAAATTATTTTTAATATTAAAACTTGATCTCTGATTTATTCTTGGAGATTGAATCCCAGTTAAGACTCAATACTCAACGATGAACACTAAAATTAATTCAAATTATCAAGTTATTTAATTTAAATCCAAAAGGAAGACCCAGGCATTTTTAAAATAGTGAACCGGCATCTAGCTGTTGTTATATAACATCATGTATAGCATAAATTAAATGTCATACAATGCGGGAGAACAAAACAAAAGTGGGAGTGATTAATTTATAGCGTCCCTTTGCCTTTGTGCAAAACTTTGGAATAAGACAGCAAAAATCTTTTAAACCCTTTTTTAAATTAAAAAAAGCCGAGGAGGTTAGCTCCTAGCCATGTATGGAATAAAGATTAATATGCTCCACGAGAGAGAGAGAGAGAGAGAGAGAGAGAGAGAGATGGCTTGTAGGCCCTCGGACAACGTCTTTTCGGACCGGGGGTGTCTTTTGGGAAGGTGGTAAAGATACTGTCCTGTTGTGTGCAAATGCCCTAATAGCGGCCACCACAGATCACACGAGACCAAGCCAAGCCGCACGCACCAACCCGCTCTTGTTTTATTTGATGTGACCCTCACCACACCTTCCCTAGCTCGTCTATGAGCCAGCAATAGAGGAGGAATGGAGCCCTCCTCCACGACGACCCTCCATCGATGATGTTTCTTCAGGTCCCACATGGGAATGGCATCTACCACGCTTTCAATGTTTGCAATGCCTGCTTTCTCGTCTCAAATGACAAAAAGGGGTTTGTTTAACTTGGATGATGAATAATTTAATTAGTTGAATTTTAAATTTGTTTTGAAATAATTTAAAAGTTTGAGTTTTTTAGGATTATTAAAAGTTTATATAATTATTAACTTTAAAATTTATAAAATTAATTAAAATATACATGTAAGTTGATTTGATACCCATAACCAAAAAAAATTATTGCCTTGGTGACGTGAATTGTTGTGCAGTGAAGAATTAATCCTTGATTTAGCTATCCATAATTATTACCAAGACGAACATGCAGATTTAATTGCAACATGGTATTCTCATGCTTTATTAATTGATGATTCCAGGTAAAAGTTCAGAAGATATAATTTTCACTACATTTAAGATGTTAATAAATGATTAAGGGTCAGATATTGTAATGATCGGGAATCAACGGTCTAGAATTTCCATCCATGAACCCGATAGGACGTAGTTCAATGAGTTAGTTTAAATTGAACTCCAAAAAGAACAAAATGGTTGCCACATCTTAATGAGATTTGAAGCCAGTTGTTAGGAGAAGCAAGTGATCGATTGTTTTTTCTCTCTCTCACAATTTTGGAGTTAGTTTTTCTGTTTGTTATGGTTTAGTCCGGTTTGAAAGTGTGTTTACGGTTATTTTTTAAAGTATTTTTTGTACCAAAATTTTTTTGAAATAATATTTTTATTTTTTAAAAATTATTTTTGAGATTAACGTGATTAAAACGATTCAAAATATAAAAAATTATTTTTTTATAAAAAAATTAAATTTATTAAAAATATGAGTTAGACCCGTATTTTCAAACACAGTTAATTTATAAATGATTTAGGTTATTGGTGTTTACTTGCTAAGTTTATAACAAATAACTAAAAATTAATTGATAATTATCGGAAACTCCTTTTTTTGTTAGCAATCGATCTCTTTATTTATGTATGTTTGATGTGTTTTTTTATTTTAAAATATTTATTAATTTTTTCTTGATTTTTAACATTATTATATTAAAATATTTTTTGTTAAATCCATCTAAACACAAAAATAAAACGGTGGCTTAATAGGAAACATGTATGAGAATTATTGGATGATTATCATAACTTAATAAACGACAATTAATAAATTATTTGGCTATAATTATTATTTGAAAATATTTATTTTGAATTATTGACAATTAATTAAGGACAATCGTGACTTTTTTTAAGTAATAAACATGATCAATTGACTGATAATTCCTAAAATTAAAAATATTCCAACCCAGATGAAAAAAACTAGAAACATAATTAAATATCTCTCACTCCAACCCCATTTTTATTTCAAATAAATTAGAAAAGAGAACAAATAAGAATTAATAAATTCAGTCCAAGTCAAACTTAGAATTAGGTTCAATCTTAAAATATCATAGTTTTAAGACCCGGCCCGGTTCACCGGAAACAAAACCGTAAAAACGGGTTTTGGCCTTCAACCGTCTCATTTATCCGGGTATTATGAGATAAAAGTTATTAGAGATAAAAAAGTAAAATATATTATTAAATATATAAGATGTTCGGAACAGTGTTATCATATAATAGTACATTTTAAAAAATTGTTTAAAAAGAGATTTATTATTAAATATTCGATTAGTATGTAAACCGGTGGGAAAAAAAATAAACGAAGGGTGAAAAGAAGAAGTAATTTTATTTCCAGTGCTTGTCAAAATACACTTTCTACTCTCAAAGCAGAACTCCTAGTAAAGTTCATTGTAATTATGCCACGTCACACAAACGAATCCCCACACGTACGGAGTTGGCACGAACCATCCTTTATGTTTATGATAAAAATGTCACAGGTGCGGCCCAAAAAGCCTACCCTTACACGCGAGACAGTCCTCTCTCTCACCTGCCCCTCCCCCTTTCTCCATCTTATTCTGTCAACCCGATATATACTCACCATCACCGATATCTCTGCCGGCAGACTCTTCATAAAATCCGATTGTTGGTAGATTTAAAAGGAAACGATTGTTTCTTTACTATCTAGTTGAGAACAGCAGCGGAGCTAATGGCGGCAGGAGCAGTATCGCCGACGGATCATCAAGGTACTCCACCAGTGGTGCCGGTGCCGATGATGATGGCGGACACGATTGCCAAGGACGCTATTCTTGCCTGGTTTCGTGGGGAATTCGCAGCGGCTAACGCCATAATCGATGCTCTGTGTAGCCACCTGGCACGGCTGGATGCAGGATCCGAGTACGAGGCGGTGTTCGCGGCCATTCATGGGAGGAGGCTTAACTGGATCCCTGTGCTCCAGATGCAGAAGTACCACTCCATTGCAGACGTGGCTTTGGAGCTAAAGCGGGTGGCTGAGACAAAACTGGAAGCAGCGTCATTCGGAAACGTGGAGACTAATAAATTCAGTGATGAGAAAGTAAAAATAGGCGTGGAAAATGGTCATGTTGCTCAGGAAGAGGAGGAGGATTCACCTGATAGTGATATAACTGATTCAGGTAAGTATAATCTAATCTTTTCATCTCCCAAATTTACCTTCTTGTTTTCTTATTCTCTCTCTATCGTATATTCAACCAAATGAATTTCCTTTTGTTTCCCCTGTTCTTATCGATTTGTTAATTGTCCTCGGGAATTTCGACGGAGAATCGGCTGATCACAGTGGAAACTGACAGAAAATCGGATTCTTATATATTTTCTGTTTGTTTAAATAGACAAATCTTTTTGTTTGTTTTTGTTTTTTAATGGCAACTTCAACGATGCGCGAGCGCAATTTCATTTTTTATGTGCTTGTCATTTTCTTGTTTAATTACCAGTAAAAAGAGTTCATAATTGAAATCAGCCAGCTTGCTTTTGTAGAAAGGAGTACGGGCAAAAAAAGATTATAAAACTTGATTCTTTTTTTATAATTATAAAAAAATGGAGAGTGATGGTCAATGGCAATTTTTTTACATTATTTTTTAATAAAAGAACAAGTTTTCTATTTGATTTTTTATTTTTCTCTGTTCTATCAAGAACATAAATCCTCGTCTTGCGGTCTAAATAGAAATTAATTAAAATTTTTATTTAATATTAATTTTTTAATATTTTTTATTATTATTTTAATGTGTGTTGTTGAAAATAAATTTTAAAAAATAAAAAAATATTATTATAATATATTTTTTGAAGAAATACCACTTTAAAAAAACTACCTCCGTTATCAAACACCTTAAAAGAAGCATGTTTTTCTGCATCAGATCCGAGATTCAAACCCTCCCTTTCCCTGTTCTACTACTTTCTATGACTTTTGAATTTAACAAAATTCCTTTTTGATTTTTGGCCACCCTTGACATGTTTTGATTTGAAGTACAGGTAAAGGAAAAAGAAAAATTAAATATCAAATACTCCAGTTATTTATTTATTTAATTGTTTTTCAGAAAAAAATATTATATATTTTGACGCGATGGATATTCTCTCGAGGTTTTAGTGGGGTTTGTGTTGAGTATGCCAATGAGGTGGGGAAAGCTTCTCTGCAGCCGAAGTTACAGGTAGTTTTGGGAGTAGCGAATAACCTTACGCTTGATGAAACTACCTTTCCTGGAGATGCGTGCATGATTTATTGCAGACGGCGGCTGATGGTGACCGTCTGATCTTTTTTTAGTTGACGTCATGCATGACTCCGCGAGTGCGTACCTGCTATTGGTGCTGGGTTGTTGAGAGTTTTCCTCGACAAATTTTTCTAGGGAGTTTGTTAGCTGCAACTGTAACTCCGAGTTGCCGGTCCAACTCCAATTTCATGGGATGGGCCATATGGTTTTTGCTCCCGTAGTTTTCTAGTTTTTAAATCTATCCCAGTAATGGATCAAATCCAAGACACGGTTCAAAAGTTTTAACCAGATCATCATCTTGAATTGATTTTATTTTTTTTATAAAACAAAATAATGTTATTTTTGTAAAAAAATAAATAATCAACTGTTATTTTTACTCCTTTTTTTTTAATTTTTTGTTAAGCTCAGTCTGAATCTAATCCTGGCCCACCAGATTAAACTGGTTTTTTAAAATACGGTTTGGGCAGCCTGACGATGGAGATTCGAATCTCCCATAGTGCGGCACTCTTATTTTACTTTGGTTTTATTTATTTATTTTGCGTCTCTGGTAGCAGATTTGTGTGTTTATATATATATGGTAGGGTTTTGAACAATTTTGGACAGTGACAGCTTTGTCAGAAATCTAGAGAGTTTGTCCAGCCGTCGGGGAAGGAAAAAGGTGTTTCGTGATAAAAACCCACATGGTCCGAGACTCTAAAGTCTTGAAGGGACTTGATTACTAGTAAACAAGAGAGCGGAGCATAAGACCTGCCTACCTCCCTGCCTTAAGACTCTCCAATCAAATGGTGGATGGAATGTGGGACCGTTGAAGCAAAATTCAACCTTTACTAATTTAATTTTGATGGTGGATGGACTTTGGGAGCGTTGAAGCGAAATCAACCTTAATTTTGATGCTGGCCTTAATAAATGAAGGAGCGGAGCATAAGAGGGCGGGGGGGGGGGTGGGGGTGACATAGTTTAATAACATCGTTAATTAGATATTTAATGCAAAAAATATTTTTCTTTAATCTAAATTAAGTCCATTTTAATTTTCTTGTTGTTGGATTGGGAATGCAGGATCTCAAGAAGTGAAGCCTGCTAGTGAGAATGACGATGACATATGTGCCAATCATGAAGACTGCGGCGTACGTCCTACTCAAATCAAGCTGACAAAAGGATTCACAGCCAAGGAGCACGTCAAGGGGCATACGGCGAGTTCTTTCTTTCAAAATTTAGAAAACAAAAAAAATTGTTTCCTTAGAGAAGCTGGAATTTTCAAAAATAAAAATGCAGCCGGCTGTTATTGATTGAGAGATGTTACACCTGGCAGGTGAATGTTGTGAAAGGTTTGAAGTTATACGAGTCAATATTCACTGATTCTGAGCTGTCCAAGTTGACTGATTTTGTCGACGAACTCCGGGTTGCTGGCCAGAATGGTGAACTCTCAGGTGACCTCTCTCTTCTTGCTACTTCTATGAAATGTAGCCGCGTTCAGTTTTTTAATAGAATGTGCCCTAAGGACGTACGCTAGGACCATTTTGAATTTTCACGAAAATTCTCGTACACCATCAACTGCCGTGAGTTAGCGGTCATTTGATCTTTGATCTAATCGCCGGAATGGGGGATAGCTAACTCTCTTAAATGCACATGTCAAAGTTGGTTAAACACGCTTTTCGAATATGGCTTGTCCTTGCTAACAGCCAAGATTTTTGTCTATTACTGAGTGAATGATCTTCATGACGACTGGATACAGGCGAGACTTTTATTTTATTCAACAAGCAGGTGAAGGGAAACAAGAGGGAGCTGATTCAGCTTGGGGTTCCAATTTTTGGACATATAAAAGAGGAAGCTGCAAGCAACAACCCATCAAGTAAGATATCATGTAACTTTTCTTAATTGCGCAGCAAAATTATATTGGAGCAACTTATAATTGCGGTTTTAATTTTCATAGGCAACATAGAGCCAATTCCAGCTCTTCTCCAAGGTGTCATTGATCACCTGGTTCAATGGCAATTAATTCCAGAATATAAAAAGCCTAATGGATGCATCATCCATTTCTTTGATGAGGTAGGCATTCTATCTTGTTCTGAATCATCACGTTGTCTCTGTATAGAAATTATACTGGGAAAGCAAGTCGAATTATACATGCTTTTTTTGATGCAGGGGGAATATTCACAACCTTTTCTGAAGCCACCTCATCTAGACCAGCCAATCTCTACACTTATCCTCTCAGAATCAACAATGGCCTTTGGGCGTATTCTCGGGAGTGATAGTGATGGTAATTATAGAGGATCGCTCTCCCTCTTTCTGAAACAAGGGTATGCATGCCTTCAAAACTTGTGCAAAGAGTATATAGGTATTTGTTAGTTTCAGAGTGATTAGGCTCGTGTTCATACTATAGAAATTCAGGAGTCCCATTTCTGATAAAACATAACTTCATAAAAAAATCCACTCCAAAAAACTCTCTTGAAAGAACAACCTTGCATTGGAGCTACATCATGATGCTGTTGCTTTTCTTCTTCTTACCCCACAACACATGGCATCACCTAACTTTATTGTGGTTTATATGGTTTCTGGAAATATACTGTCATTTCTACTCGTTAAAAAACATGCCAGTTCAAAATAACACGTGTTTCCTTTTCTGAAATTGTGTTGATTATAATGTGAATCTTAGAAACTTAAGAAGTCTCGGCATTTCTAAGTTTTATTAGTAACACTGACTTCATTGAGAGAAGGAGGCGGCATTAATCTTGTAACCAGGCTTTCTATAGTCTGACAGGCTGAAGTTACGTAAATGCTCTCAAATCTCAATGCATCTCACAAAGTCCACCTGTGACCTCTGCCTCAATCATCTCTTTACTTTCTACTGTGTGTTAGACTGGAAAGCATGAGTGTCTTGCTGCAATCCTACAAAAGTTAGCTTGCATTGTCTGAAATTATGTTAACCTAAATTTTTCCTAGAGAGTCGTCGATTTCCATCAGTATGTGCCAACGGACAAGTTTGGATCGGGAAATGATTTTGGAATTATTGCAGGTCTCTTTTAGTGATGAGGGGAAACAGTGCTGACATGGCCGGACATGCAATGTGCCCGTCTTCAAACAAAAGGGCCAGCATAACTTTCTTCAGAGTGCGTCCTGAATCCAAACAAGGGCAGTCACCACCAACCAGTCCCATGAACGGTGCCATGACCCTATGGCAACCTAGCATCCCGAGCCCATATCCAGTGCCTAATGGAGCTCTTGATGGCTACGAGCCAATGGATTCAATGCCTCCTAACTGGGGAGTTCTTAGTTCTCCTGTGGTCATGCTCGCTCCAATGCGCCCTATGGTCATGAGTCCCAAAAGAATGCCCAACGGTGGTACAGGGGTTTTTTTGCCCTGGGCTGTAGGATCCAGAAAACCTGCAAAACATCTTCCACCCCGTGCCCAAAGAGGACGCCTCCTTGCACTTTCCTCTCCGGTCGAAACACACGTAGCAGCTTCTGCTTCTGATACAGGTATCAGTATTGAAGGGAAATCTGCCTGAAGTTATCCTGAGGCAGCTCCGGGGCCAAATTAAGCAATATGAATCAAATACAAACATGGCGGACATATACACCTCTCCTGAAGGAAGGAGCTCTCTCTTATTGTACAAAAAAGTCTCTAGAGCTGCCGGAAGAGCTAGTTTTTTAATTCGTTTCCTCTTTTTCCTCCCTAAGAATGGGTTCTTATCTCGGTCAGTACACATTTCTTTGTTGCCAATCCTTTAGGTCCCTAGGATTAGCTGAGCTTCAAGTTTGAGCATTGTGAATTAGTTCTAGTTGAGGGTAGAATTTTGTATTAACTAAGGTTATTGAAATTTAATCCTTTTTTACAGACAGATTACTTGCTCCCTGGTTGCTTTGTCTTTATTTCCCTTGATGGTAATTTTGAAATTAGAATAGAGAAAATTAATTACATTAGTCTTCTATAATTTAATTGTTCATTTTATCTTCATGTTTAAAAAATTATATTTTACATTCTCGTGAATAATTTTTTTTAAAATAAATAAATAAATAAATAAATTATCTTAATATATAATATATAAAAAATTTAAATAAAACAAATCTCACATCTTTTTTCAATCTTTTAATCAAGTAACGAGTTATGACCATTCTTCATCTTCATTTCTTTAATGGCTAAGATAGTATTACATATTTTAAAAATAATTAAATTTAAAATAATAATAAAAAAAAACAAATCTAAAACGAGAGGCTGTGGCAGTGAACATTGTTTGGTGTGCCAGCTTTTCTTTATCTTTTTTACCCTTTACCTGGTTGGCCATTTGACCCAAGAATCTCTGTTCTTCAAGGCTTATGAGCCTGATGAGATAGCCGGACAAGTTGCTCAGCTGACTGGTTGGGACATGCCGAACGGTCTTGGTTGTTAGGCTACGGCCCAACAGATTTGATCTGACAACTATCTGGTCTTGCCTGTTCGTGCTGGGGCCCAACAGACCTGCCTGGACAGCAACTGATCGGCCTGGTCAGCTGACCGGACAGTAGTTGTCTACATGGTATGTCAGTAGTCGTTCGTTTAATGCTATTACTATCGTTAACAGTGATATTTTGATGCATTACAGCTTGAGAAGGGTCAGTTGCTCACAGTCCGTAGCTATCTAGTGAAAAGACAGAAAATCATTTCCAGAAAATTTGGAACACACTATGGAGACGACCTGATACGTGGATGTGATGGGTCCGTCTGGGTTGGTGAACATGTGGATTCCAGGGACAGTATTTCAGAGGACCCACTAAACAATGCTGAGCAACAGCACACCAAATCCAATACAAATGCCATCCCTATCTTGTCAACTCTAGGCTTTAATTTAACTCTAGAAGTGATATCGGAGTTCCTCTATCATCAAAGTTCGTCGTTCAGCTTCTCTTTCTGCTACCAAAACATGGAACTCCGACCCAAGCATCCCGGGATGCTTGGGTCGGAGTTCCATGTTTTGGTAGCAGAAAGAGAAGCTGAACGACGGGATGCTTGGGTCGGAGTTCCATGTTTTGGTAGCAGAAAGAGAAGCTGAACGACGAACTTTGATGACAGAGGAAAGGGTGACACTGTCATCTGAAAACCAAAGTACTGCTGGAGATCAATGTTCTTTTTGCAATGCGCACAGGAATGTGCTGGTTTCAAAGTTCATCTTTTGGAGGTGCTTGGAGGCATTGATCATCCCAAAAGACGGGCAACTTCAACTTCTCAGCAGTACGGGGCTGGAACCAGTCCTCATATATGAACCTGGAAACAATGTTATGATGAAAGAGCTAAAGAAGCTTCTTATTTTTGCATGTATAACCCAAACGAGAATTGACGCCATAGCCACTCACTTTATAACCAAGAAAAATATACATACACCACCTAATTGAGGTCATGGAAAACAGAGTAATCGTTGGAAATTACAAGTTCAAGATTCACCTATATGAAACGTGTCACTGAGATTTTGTTTTTTTCAGTTAAGAGAATCTGACTGAGAAGAAATACAAAAGCATGCTGGAGAATATGCCATCCTCTAAAACATGAAAGCAAAAGGAATATCATAAAAGAGCTTCTATGAATGTGAAAATAGCTTCTGAAAGTTGCCACGATGTTTTGACCGCGAAGGAATCAAATGTAAAAGGCCAAATCTACAAGGGAGTGGTAATGTCATATCAAGAATGAAGATGATTTAATTAAAAATTATAAAACGCACAAGTACTGGCAGTAGAATAGAATAGCAACTAGAAAGATTATCTGAGGGTGGAGATTACAGGGAATCGTAGACGTTAAAAAGTGTGGATGATGCGACTAAAAATGCAAATCGTTTGACTTGATAAGATTAAGTAGAAGCTTGTCATCTGCTATCTGAACAAGAAAAACAAAACAGGAAAAGCAGAGCATCATTATTCGTTTGTAACTTATAACACTAAGGGGATGGAGAAAAGGAATTGCATACACTTTGAATGGTGGGCGAGATGTTATGGCAAGCGCTTGCACAGCCTCATGTTCATCGGTATTCCAGATCTGCAGCAAACGATAATTTCAAACAGTGTGAGACTAAATGAGGTTTTCACCCAGAAAGCCAGGAGCAGGAGCATCAACCCACGTTCGTGTCAAGAACAGCACTGCCAAGTTGCAATCACATGCTCATAGCTCTGGATTTGCAAGCTGTAAATTGCTAAAAGGGCGAGGATGGAATTAATCATTACTGCAAACAGAAAGAGAGCACTAACTAAAGACTATCCTGCTTTTTGTGGATTTATTTTTCAATCTTAATAAAAATAACCAGTATTTTTCATGTAGATGCATCTATCCAGAAGCAATTGTTTTAGAAAGCACCCGTAAGGACAGGGATATGGAATGTGCTGTTGTCGAAGGTAAAAAAAAATTCTCCGTTTCCAGAATTTCTCATGTGAGTTTGATGAAATACATAGAGAGCCACTTTCCTTCATGACGACAGACACTTCTTCACAAGAGTGCCTGTGGACTGTGAAGAACATGTTTGTCCACCCTACAACTTGTCTACAAAACAGATAATCGTCATCTACAACTTGTCTACAAAGTCCAGAAAATTTGCTGGACAATTCTTAAAAAAAGATATGGTCTTGTTTTTACAAGCATTTCCGGTCCAATCAAGACATTAACAGAAATAATACTATATCGATTAGATCACCACCAGTATCACGGACAAAAATGCTCAGAACTAGCATTTGAGGTCTTGGCCTAGCGGTTGAAGGGACTTGTTCCCTTTCTCTGCATTCTGGATTCAAACCTCACTGTGCACGCCTGTCACCCCCGCGGTGCCTTACATGCTCACTGGGTTTACAGGATGTTCAGTGAGCCTTGAGATTAGTCGTGGTACGCGCAAGCTGGCCCGGACACCCACGTAAATAAAAAAAAAAAAAAAAATGCTCAGAACTAACATGAACATCAGAAAGCAATGAGCAAATTTCAACGGCTCTAAATCCCCATTCTTTTGCCGAAATATTCTACAGCATAATCCGGAAAACAGATGCAAGAGGAAAAACAAGTTTTTTTTTTTCTTTTCATTTTTTAAAAATAATAAGAAATGGCAAATTACGATCTAGTAGTAAATATTTTCTTCACCATAGGAATTATTTGGTATGGTAAACTGGTAATAAGTTTTGGGTAGTGTAATTTTGTAAAGATAATCTGTATTAATTGCCTCTATTATATTTATTATAGAGTTAATCTCAAGATATAGCAAAATTTTAAATTTATAGACAACAACTTTCTATAAATTTATTAAGATTTTTTTTTGCTTTTTTATAAACATAAATAAATTGTTTTTTTGACCAATATATTTATAGAGTTTACTACAACACCTATTGAGACCAATATATCTGCAAAGTTTAAAGACATACTTCTCCAGACCAATATATTTATAGAATTCAAAAGGCAACTCTTCATTCAAATTAATTGAACAACTTAGCAAGATATGTCATGCATAATTAATTTCAAAAAATAATTAATTAACTTAAATTAATTGATTCTAAAAATAAATAAAAAACTATTTATGTTACATAAAGTCACATGCCAAGTGCCATCACACTTATGTATCTAGACAATTTACATATTCTGAAACCAGTATTTGGTTTAGTACAATGCATGACATATATATTAAGCTACTAATTGCACAAACATATTTAATTTAAGCAATTGATCTACTAGTATTTTTTGTAAACCTAAAGGAAACATCATATGGAGTATTTGGTTCTTTGATATTCAAATGATTAAATTTATTTAAGATTTTCTCAATATAATGAGATTGACAAAATAGCAAAACTCCCTATTATGTTTTTTTCATTTGATACTCAAAATTATACGTACCTCATTTAAGTCCTTCATTTTGATTTGAGGTTAGAATATTTCTTTGTATTATTGCCTACACATTAATGTTAGTACTAATTCTAAGCAGTGTCAGACATATTATCACCTCAATATAGATAAGTCAATCAAAAATCCATTTTCTAATCTCCTATCTCAATCTCAATCGGGTCTCTCCCTATGATTGTAAGACTCCGTTGTGAAAATAGAAAGATGTAAGGGCTATAAAATAATTCTTAGAATCCAGAGGGGCTAGTTTGCAAGTTATGGAAAGGGCTATAAAAGAAACAAAATCAATGGTGTGATCGTGGCGGACTCAAAAACCTTACCCTATTTCTTCTATCAAGTCTCAAGGAAGTAGACAAAGCAGGGGGCATCGCTCACTCTAGTTTAGCTCACAGGTCCTTATTTAATCTTCGTACCATTCTTTTAATTTGTTCACTACTTCTTTTTCTAAATAGTCGTTAATAATGAAGAAAACCCAGGAAAGTAAAACACAGAATGCTGAAGCTTACTACTACTATTACTGCATTTTCTTCTTCTTAGCTTTAAGTTCCTTTTAGGGTTTTCATTTGTTACTTGTACAGTGAATCTAATAGGTTTCATTTCTCTGTATTTTCTAGGCTGTTAATCTTAGGATTTTGAGTTTTATATGATGGGTTTGTTAATTTGCATATAGATTTATGTTTTTCTTTTCGGTCCACTTGACAGTTAGTCCTACCTCTATCTCATTGTTTGATATGATGCTTATGCTAAAGCCCTTAAATGCGGTGCTTTCCTCCTCCTCCTCCCCTTTTTTTCTCTCGGGCCTTTCATTTAGGATTTATTCCCACAATCTGTAAGGTTATGTGTTTATTTTGAATGAATTCGGCTAAATCTTCAAGGTTATTTGTTTATTCTGAATGAACTCGGCTGAATATTCATTGTTTGAATGGTTTAAGTTGTGGTGTGAAATAGCATTCATTTGCAGCTCATGAGTTGCAATGTCTCTTTGCAGATTGGTTGACGCTACAAAACTATAATGACGATTGTAAGCTATGCTGGCATTACGAGACCTGTTTTTTTGCTTGCACATCCAGAGTTACCCGTTCTTGTATATTGCAAACTACAGCTAAACTCTACATCAGCTCTTAGAATCCCAAGTAATGACATGAAGAGGACTGAGGTCACAAGATTTCGGTGTTATGTTGCTGAGAGAACTTTTGAATCAACTTCTGTGGGTTCAACTCTATCCAACACAGGTAATGTTCGTTTGGGTCGGAAGCAAAGAAGCTCTTCATCCCTCTATAGTCGACCTAGTTTGCTGGAAATGAAAAATGAGAAGATAGCAAATCGTGCCAAGGTTTATGAATTCTTAAGGGGAATTGGTATTGTCCCTGATGAACTTGATGGGTTGGAGCTTCCTGTGACTACTGAGGTTATGAGGGAACGTGTTGATTTCCTTCACAATTTAGGTCTCACAATTGAGGACATCAACAACTACCCGCTTGTTCTCGGTTGCAGTGTGAAGAAGAACATGATTCCTGTGCTTGACTATCTTGGAAAATTGGGTGTTAGGAAATCCACTTTCACTGAGTTCTTACGAAGATATCCCCAAGTCCTTCATGCTAGTGTTGTTGTAGATCTAGATCCAGTGGTCAAATATCTTCAAGGAATGGATATCAAGCCAAATGACATCCCTCGGGTGCTTGAGAGATATCCAGAAATTCTGGGGTTCAAGCTTGAAGGGACCATGAGCACATCAGTGGCTTATTTGGTAGGAATCGGGTTAGCAAGGAGAGAAGTTGGAGGGGTTTTAACTAGATACCCAGAGATTTTGGGGATGCGAGTAGGACGGGTGATCAAGCCTTTTGTGGAGTATCTTGAAAGCTTGGGCATACCAAGACTAGCTGTAGCTAGATTGATAGAAAAGCGACCTCACATCCTTGGTTTTGGATTAGAGGAACAGGTGAAACCAAATGTTGGATCCCTTTTAGAGTTTAATGTAAGAAAATCCTCACTTCCTTCTGTGGTGGCACAATATCCTGAGATTATTGGAATTGAGCTGAAGGAAAAACTTCTGGGTCAACAGTGTTTACTTCATTCAGTTATTGATTTGGGCCCTGAGGACTTTGGCAGAGTTGTTGAGAAGATGCCACAGGTCGTCAGCCTTAGTAGACTACCTATTGTGAAACATGTGGATTTCCTTAAAGACTGTGGATTCTCCTTGCAACAAGTGAGGGCAATGGTTGTGGGATGTCCCCAGTTGCTTGCTTTGAATCTTGACATTATGAAACACAGTTTTGATTACTTCCAAGTGGTGATGGAAAGACCTTTGGATGATTTGGTTACTTTCCCTGCTTTCTTTACATATGGTTTGGAGTCCACTATAAAACCAAGACATAAGAGGGTTGCAAAGAAGGGCATGAAGTGTTCACTTTCATGGCTCCTTAACTGCTCTGATGAGAAGTTTGAGCAACGAATGGAGTATGACACTATTGACATGGAGGAGATGGAGATGCCATCATTTGACATGAATACTCTGACGGAACCAAGGAGTGAAGATTCTGCTTCTGACTATGACGACAGTGATGATGAGCACATTTAGAGCTATGAGTCAGATGTAAGAAGTGGTCTGCATTGGAGGATCTTGGCTTCATGAAATTGATTTTCATGTTGAGTAGATGCAATTTCAAAGGCAAGAATTTTTTTTATTGAGAATTTAAGGCATTTGAGAACTCTAATATCATTGATGTTCATGTAAGATGAATTAGAATCCGATTCTTAAAACACATGCAAACCATCATGATTTCATTGGCGTAGCAGATTTTAGAGATAAAAAACTACACAAATGGTCTAAACTAACTGTATGTCTGCATGTTCAATGTCTGAAGATTGTTTTATGACAAGTCCCTGGTACAGCTATAAGAGATCGGAGATAACAATTCCTGAACATTCTTCCCTAAAAGTTGTAGATAAGCTCAGCCAGTTCATGCTGCCTTTTGCATTGTAATGCATTTTTCACGGAATAACTTTGACAGCATTTTAGTTCCTGTTGCATTTTAGCGCCCATTACCTTTTTTTATGGTAGTGCCTTGTTAACGGCATGTTTGGTAGCTTGCGAGATAGCTGAGAATGACAAGTTTAGTTTGCTTTGAAATATTTTAGTGTTGCAGTTAGGAGGATTTTAGGGGTCCATAAGCATAACATAACCTCTTCTTTGAGTCACCAGATATTTACAATAATCGGCAGTTGCGTTCATTTACTTTGTGTCATTGCTTGCTGCATTGTTGGTTCCCCTGTTGATTCTTGTTTTGGAACTTGTTTGTGCAGGAAGTAACTGATGGTAGAATACTAGTCGGCATTTGGGTTATGTGGGTGAATGTGAAGGGATCCTGATGGATACAATAGATCTCACAATACCAACCCAATATGTGAATATGGCGGTGTCCTGCTTATCCCTTGAAAGAGCATTTTCCTCCAACAACAAAGGGCTAGGTCATTGAGCTTGTACTATTTATAATTATAAACATGCTACAGCTTGTGATGCCAGATTACATTAGTCCCTGTATTATTATACTGTTGGTCTTCATCCATTCTCTCTGGAGCTTTTTCATGAACCAGTTCAACAAATAGAGCTTTGTTTTGGTGTTTAATTTTTCACCTTCTCTATTTCAAGCATGCTTGAAGTGCCTAGTCTCTTTTTGATAGAATTTAAGAAGCCCCTTTGAAAAGAAATGTAACTCCCATTCTTTTTGTTAGATCTATAAGGAAAACAGAACATCCATGAGAAAGGTAAAACGATCTATACAATTTGCCATTCAGTCCACATTTACACAGATTTCCAACAGCCAAATTGCATAGCCTCCTGCCATGAACATGCTGGTTAATCGTTTTCCCGGTCTATTTTGCTAATGAACTATCATGTTACATCTTTTAGCAAAGGTATTGTGTGCATGGTATCACTTGCAGTGAATCGAATCCACTTAATAAAATAAGAGAAGACGAGAAGCTAGCAAGCCCCCGGGATAACAGTCAATAAAATCAAGATGGATTTGTCATTACACGCCACAAGAAAAGACAGGCATCTCCATCTTTACTGACAGAAGGCACCTACTGCTGTGCAACCACCGCGAACTATCTCCATGCCCGTACGTGGTGTAGTAAGGCAATTCAATTGCAGGTCTAAGCAATGTTTCTGTCTCATCTGCATCAAACGATCCAAACAAAGAAAAGGAAGAAATGTTGAATTCCAGCTACTCTGTTTTCTGGAGCCATCCCAGCTGCAGAAAGCATCATATTTCAAAATGACTATCAAAGTAAGTAAGAGTATCCAACTCTATGAATGTTCTTGAAGGAAGAAATAAATTAAAACATGCATATTATACCTTCCATGCATACATTCCAAAGAAGGCAATGGTATCGGCGGACCATACTAACGCAAAGGACTTCCAAAAGAAGGGGATTGTAACATTGAGTAAAGGGACGAGTAGAAATAGATAATTAAGAGCCTCTTTCTCGTTCTTGGAGCAGTCCCGGGCACGAAGGGAAGGAATTGCTGCCAGCCCAAAAACAAAATGGCTACTGAATCTTTAATTGAATCAAATTATTATGCCCAAGAGGATATTGGACTAGTAAAACCCAGAGCTTGCTAGCTTCTTGTATTTGAGCTAATGAAGTAATAAATGAATTTAAAAATGGAAAAAACAGAGAAGGATGAATTAAGCTTACTGAACATCCAGATGGACCACATTCCCATCAATCTCCAAATGTCAGGGTCGTTTGATGGGAAAATGAGATTGAAAGAAAGAGCTCCACCTAACAACATGCAGACATAGCCTTGAACCTCAAAAACAGTATACAAGGTAGTTCCTGGTACAGCAGGATTTTTTGTAGCTGTGGAAGCTCTCGGTGCAAAGGTAGCAGCAGTCTTTTGAACCACCTGTTGTTGCAATACAAAGAGAGACATCCTTTTGACTCGATTCATACCAATAACATAAGCATCAACATCCACGGAACAACTTGAAGAAAGAAACCCATAAGAAAATAAACCAGTTAAAAATAGAAGCAACCTTTTTGAGGTCTCTGTCAATTGCAGGCGGGGCAGCAGATGATGAACTGGAGACTTGATTACTAGTTTCAGTTGCCCGATCTTCTTTTGCAATCTGCGTATCCACTTCATTTGCATTGTTGCTGGCTCGTATTCTCAAGGTCAAGCTGTCGCGGCCCAAGCACTGGGTAGTATTGGTATTGCATGGTAATGATAGCCTGAAACTTGTGGGTTTGGATGTAAGCTTCAAAATGTGAGAGTTGCAGAGAGAGGTTGAGCTTGAGAGGAGAGCGTTCATGGTATATTTTTGGTTTCTGTTTTTGTTCTTCAACCAAGACAAAAGGCTGCATGCAATTTGATAAGGAATGTATGGCTAGCTACAAATATCACACCGACTTCTGCCGATATTGTTTAAGCTTTTGGGGGTGTTATTTTGCTTGATAGTCCCTATACTTTTTATATTTGTCTTAGAGTTCTCTCTCTTTGAATTCTTTCCTTAATCCCTCCCTCTCCACTTCAAGTCTTTTGCTTAATTTTGATCCCTCCATCCATTTTTATATCCAATTAACTCTAAAATATGCTTTTTAATTGAAAAAACAAAAAAAACTTGAAGAGTAATTGAGATATTTTATTTAAAAATATATTAAAATAATATTTTTATTTTTTAAAATTTATTTTTGATATTTGCATATTAAAAAAATATAAATACACAAAAAAAATTAATATGAAATAAAAAAAACTAAATTGTCTTGTTTTTGAATTTTTTTAATATAATTTAAAAATATATGTTTTTTTTTAAAATATTATTTTAATATATAAAGATAAGAGTCGAGACACCTAATTTGAGAAATCGAAAAAGTTAAGACATCTCGTATCACATTTATAAAACTGTATTGACCAGTAGGTAAAAGGATTGTAAAATGTAAAAGCGAACAAACTTAAGATCTTGTCCTTGATGTTGGAAAACCTCCTCGTCCGGTCTGCCCCTCCTAGTCTCCTTCTACAAACAGCCGGGCCAAGTGACGGAAGCTAGCAAGCAACCTTTGGCATCCAATACAATTAATGGGTTTCTTGTGATTTTTTCGAATCGGATAATTTCGATAAGAAGGCAAGGAGACCAATGTGATTCTGCTGGCAAACAATGGGGAATTTTCTTGTTGGATTTGTCTTGCCATTCCTGCTCTTAACATGTATATTCTTCATCCATACGTTTGTTTTTTTTTGGAATAACTAACTTCAAGATTAGAACCATTTATCAGCTGCAGCTTAGAAGCTGCTTTCTCTCCCATGGGAAATTCATTTTCTTGGCGGGTTTTAAATCTTAAACTTTTTGCCCCTCTTTTCTTGCAGCTTCTTTGATCAATTGGAGTTTGATTTCTCTTGTTGATTTAATAGCTTTCCTTCTTATTCAGTACGCTGCACCAAAAATAGGTGAGCCTTTAAGAACTTCAGTAAGAATTTGCCTTTACACTGTGTGGCATTGGCAAGGTGTTCTTGATTGTCTAGCGCTTTCGTGAGCAATTACATACATGTTAATATTAGTCATGAGCAATCGTAAATTGATTTTTTAAAAAGAAACAGAAATTTTTAGATAACACTAGTACATGTTTTACTTGCAAAATAGCTGAACCTCATTTACACCTGGTATTGCCGGCAGGAGTTCTCTTTATGCCCCATTTCATCGAGCTTTATCCTAATAACACAACATTCTGTTCTGACAGGTTTTCATTTTCAACGGCGACTTTTTTTATTGTGGCTCATTATTATCTTTTCCCTAGTAGTCATTCTTTCTCAAGCAGTGTATCTTGTCATCTGGGCAATTCTGGGAGATGAATGGAGTGGAGCAGATGCTTGGTGGGCCCATTTAACTGGTTTTATGATGTAAGCATTGGATTTTTTCTGTTTGTTTCTTTCGTCCCCTTATCTCATCCACTTGAATTGAGGTTTTCTCTTGATATAACTTTGCAGAATCCATTCCTGGAAATCACCACTTGTAATTTACTTCTTGGTTATACAACTATTAGCGGTTTTTGTTGCTTTAGTTGATATATATGGGAGCAGATTTGGTCTGGTTCCATGGCGAGATTCCTGCTGGGGTCATTTCTTAAACCTTCTTGAACATTTAGGTCTGTAAGTAGCTAACAAAGCTCCAAGTTATATCCGTTTAATTGCTCTCCCTCTTAAAATGTATGGTATGCCTGTTATAATCGTTCTTATTGGTTGAATTTGCATTTGTAACAACTTAATTTTCATTTATTTCACTAATAAACATTCTAAATAGAAACTCAGCATTATCATTTGAACACCATTTGTGAATTGGATATGCAAGAGTGCATTATCATGGTCTCATTAATCTGACCACCAATAGAGTTTCATTTGATGGGTATGCACCTCTCTTTCTCCTCGGAGGTTTTTGCTTTAGTTCTTTTGTGCCTTTAAGGATTTTCTTTAGACATTGAGGTTTTAAATTTTTCCGGGCAACCATTCATTAAAACCTTGAATGAATAGGTCAAATAATGGATAGATTTTAAATGAGGTTTTAAAACTTTATGTTGGAGGCAGATATTGTACTGAACTGGTCTGGGAAATCATGGATAGTTTTCTTTTTTGCTTTTTAACACACTATTCTTTGTATTGGAGCAAAACATTGAAATTCCAAACTCCTATTTTGTGTTTGTTTGGTTAAAAGTGGTTTGATTTGTTGAAAAAAGGATGTAGGTACTGATTTGTAATTGTTTATGTTTTTCTTCATTGAAGGCTCACATCTTAGGGTTGCTTCTTGTTTGCTGTTGCCCGCAATTCAACTTGGAGTGGGGATAAGCCATCCCTCATGGCTTTCTCTACCATTTTTTATTGCCAGCTGTGCAGGCCTCGTGGACTGGTCTCTAACAAGCAACTTTCTTGGACTTTTCAGGTTTCTATGGATACATAACCTTCCACTAGAGTGTCTCTTTTCTCTCACCCCCCTTCTTTATCACAAACACCCACAGACACGTGCGACAAATTTGTGTAGATCAATTGTTACTTCTTCATGTGACTTTGTTTGATTGCATGTCTTGAAGGTGGTGGAGGCCTCTTCAACTGTATGCAAGCGTTAACATTATACTGCTTTATACCTATCAGCTTCCTATAGAGTTCCTCAGTACACATCAGTGGATAGCTGATTTTATTGGCTTGTTCAAAATATCTGGAAAATCCGAGTGGCCTGAAATTTGTTCTGGTCTTTCTCTTGTACTATTTTACATAATGGTAGGTATCTGTTATCATAAGCTCTACTCTGTTTAAATCAGTATAAGATTTGATGTTAGAAGTGGGAAATAAATTGAGTTCCTCATATCTAGAGTTGAGGTCTTGCAAATCCTCCATTTTATATTTACCCTACTTCAGGAAACAAGTTAACTAATTGCAGCTTTCACTAGATCTTAGAAATTGTAAATGCATTTCCAGGTACTTATTTTGTTCGATTAATACTTTTAGCTTTGGATAAACAAAGCTTAGAGTGAGAATATGGAGAAGTAAATTAGACTAGATACTCATCCTTCTCTCTAGAATACTTAGGGAGAGTGTTCTATTGTAGATAATCATCTCATGCCTTTCAACGTTTATAGTAATGGGTGTCCCTATTCACTTCTTCCTACTGAAGATGCTCCCTAGTGCTTGTCATCACTCTTAGTCTGGGTTTCTCCTCTGGTTTTCCAGAAATAGCATGTGGTTTTTTTTAGGATGCATAAAAACTTGTGCTTTCTGGTTGCTGTCTGTCTCCATGCAGCTGAAGTAGATATATTTTCCCATGAAGGTATTAAAGAGGAGAATCTGATTGCATTGCTCCTTGACTCTGTTTGGTGGGTGACGTTATTCGGGCACTTGTTAGTCTAATTACTTGTCCTCTAAATTTCTAACAATTAAAAAAAAATATACTTTGCATCTACGAAAATGCCATTTGGCTTTAAATTTGTGCAAAAGGCATAGCCATTTTCTCTTTTTTTTTCTTACTTCATGTTTAGCCTTTGAGGGATGTTTGCACCATTCATGTTTTGTCTTTGACATGATTTTCAGCCTCCATGCTTCATGGAGTGAAATAGGTTGGATAAATTTATCATCTTAGATCTAAACATTTCTGTATTTTGTTTGAAATCTAAACACGCCAAGGTGTTCTTGAGACAAATAGCTTTAAATCCATAAGTAGTTTGTAATTAGTACTTCTCATCATTATTAGTTGTATGCCCTATCTGCAATGAGTTAATTTGGTCTCTTCTATGGATATTAGGGAAAAAAATCAACAAAATGAATAGGTAAACTAAGAGGGGGACAGGTCAATAACAAGAGCATGAACATGGTGTTAACAGGACGCCATAAAAAGGAAAGAAAGTATTTTCAGTGCATAAGTTTTGATAGTTAGGTAGGATCGAGTATGGTCTGCTTGTCCTGAGAAAAAAAGGGGAAAACATTACTACTTTTGTTCTCGAGAAAGGCTATATGCTTAAGATTTGAAGCTCTGTGATGTGGTAGATGCCTTTTTAAAGCAAAATAAGATAGCGACATTAGTGGATATGGCATGTTTTTGAATGAAAGGAGAGCTTTCAAATAGCAAATAAGGGGCATGAATGTACGCTGAACAAAAAAAAAGCTTTCAAATTCAAAATTAAGCTCCCTCTTGATTACCCGTTTCCTTACAAAAGAGATGGCAAATTTAGTTAAAGCAACTCCATGTTGATGGGAAAATGGATGATTTGGTAAAGAGCATTCCATTGATGTGAGTTCTGTACTGTTGGCGAACCATAATTTGCCTAACAATTAACTATGCATCACATAATTATTGCAGCATATATTTGTTCTGCAATTTCCAATGAGGAGTTTAAATTAGTGGCAAAGAAGGTCTTTTTTGTTGTACTTTATCTCTGTTGTTTGGCTTTAAACCTTTGCTGCTTTCTAATGCAGCTATCCTTCATCAAGTGTGATTTGGAGGAAATGGATTTCATTATGTCTATGAGAGGAAGTAATTTGACAGAGCAACTTCTTCCCTTGAGGCATTCATTTTTCATTCGCAAATCAAGGTAAAACTTGGAACACTCTTTGATCTGCTTTACTTATTGCGATCTCCTTTTGATTTTCTTGTGTCTGGTCATTACAATATAATTCCCATGATTATTTCGCAAATCAAGGTAAAACTTGGAACACTCTTTGATCTGCTTTACATATTGCAATCTCCTTTTGATTTTCTTGTGTCTGGTCATTACAATATAATTCCCATGATTATTTTTTACAAGTAAAAAAAACAGAAGGTCAATCTATACTCTGACATTTGGTATCTAAGGTTAAGGGTTAATTGTGTAAGATTACATACACAGGTGTCTGAACTTGTTTGTTGTTGACAATAGTCTGAGTGCAGCTCTTCTGACTTTGCCGTGTCTGTCTTTTCCTTCTCTGCATTCCAACAATTTCCTTGGAATCTCAGTTCTGGATTTTGGGGCAATCAACATTAGGGTGCAGGTTAAAATTCTGATGAAAACTTTGTGTTAATTCTTGAAGTTCAAGAATTTTTTTTTTTTATTAGATAGAAGAACGAGCAACATGGATAATACAAAATTGGAGAATAAGACATCCTCCAAAACAGCAAAAAGAAATAACTGTCTAGTTCAGAATAACAAAGCACAGCAATCCCTTTGTATATCTGCTAGCTCAGGTGCCTCCAAAAGTTCCTTAAGTTTGACATGACAAAGAAGCCTAGAAGATTATCGTAACCCTCAATAACTGCTCCGATGTGCAGTGGTTATTAAAATCCTTGCATTCCTCAACATCCAAATGCACCAAATAATTGCACCAACAACACTTCTCCAAGAAATCTTACAATCTTTCTCCCTTCCAAAACCCACAGAAGAGACCAATAAAAATTCTTCTACTTCTTGAGGTAACACAAGATTCACTACCAAATCAAACAATTTTTGCCACATATCCTAAGTTTTAGGGAAATGTAAGTAAAAACAATGACTGAGATTCTCCATTTTGGTGATGCTTAACACAAATATCAGGAGATAAGACCTTGTGGGACCTTCTAATTTGCAACAAATCAATGGTCTTAGTCTTGTTGAGTACCATTATCCAAATGAATACTTTAATTTTAGAAGGCACTTTAGCTTTCCAAATTGTATTGGCCAAAGAAAATCGGGTATCATTGTCTTGTGACAGATGACAGACAAAAGTCTTGCGAGAGAAAGGTCCAGTCCCATCCACAGACCAAACTGTATAATCTTATCTCCCTGTAAATAAAAAAGCCTACCTTGAAGTATTAGATTCATAAGACTGAAGTATATCCAAAGGATGAAGTTTAATTCCATAGTCTTCCCACTTGAATGATGTGAACACAGTCAACCTTCACAATGCTATAACCCCATTACATAAAAAGGATCTGGTCCTGGACTTAAAAAGTCCATTAAATTGGCGTGATGTTTCTCAGAGGAAAACCAGATAATATATTATCATAAAATTGCTTCTGTTATATTTCCTTACTGTTGTACATCTCTAATAAATCCCTTTTCTACCACTGAATGTGACAGCTTTAACAGATGGGAGCAGTGTGTGCCAAATAGATGCCCCCCTAGTTTCACATTTTACTATCTTATGTCATTTGAATGGCACATGCTGGTACTTCTGATCTATTAAATTTTGACAATTAGTGGTTTCACTAAATTTTAGGAATACAATAGATGCAATTCGAAGACTAGCTTGGAAGTATTAGGACAAATTAGTTGGTTTTCCTTCTTTATCAGATCAATAAATTCTAGGGCCTATATGCCCATATGTTATAGTTTTCACCTGTAACCCGAATCAGGAGAAAATGTATTGGTGGGAAAGGTGATCTGATTCAAAACTAGATACTAACCATAATTTACAGACTGTCATTTTCTTCAGTTAATTGTTAAGGTTGTTTTACCCATTAGTTTACACTTGAAGAAGTCTTGTTTGATGATAAAATACTAGTATGTGATATGTCTAGTGGAAGATGATTTCTGTCCACTTCCATTGTAACCCTGCAATTTTTTTAATTTAGCTTATTATGAAATGCAATACAATTTTCGCACATCCTGAAATTTTTCATCCTCTCCCTCTCTCTCATGCATGTTTATGCTGTTGGAGTTCCTGAAAATTTAAGCATGTGTCTGGACTGAATAAAACCAGCCTTTATGGTGTAAACAACCAACTCAGAGCATAGGGTATTGAGTGACATGCAGAAATTTTCTTTGCTCGTGTCAAATGTACTGAACTCATGGTAACTTGCAGATCTGGTGTCAGGCATACTAATGTTTTATTAAGGGGAGCAGTTTTTCGGACTTTCAGCATCAACTTTTTCACATATGGTTTCCCGGTACATATTCGTAAACTACATGTCACCTGCTTGCCAGACTGGTCCATTTCATTGCCATGATACTACTATTAGGGGAAGGAAAATTTAAGCATGAAGGCCCTTAATAATTTTTGCTTGAAATTGAATTGGATATGGCAATTATTTTTCTGATTCACTTCAAACTAATACCAATAGGTTAAATTATTTTATTCTGAATTGTTTCCGGTTAATTTTGGCTGATTTCCATCGGCAACATTGGAAAAAGTTCACTTGAACCCACCTGTTGCTGCTCAATCTACAACTGCACATGTTTTTCTTCATTATTCCCTGGTGTAGATAATGTTGCTTAATTATTTCAGATTACTAAGAACAATGTTGTATTATCTTCTGAATCCATGTTAATTGACTCATGTTGCTGGAATTGACAGGTCTCGTTGTTTGCCCTTTCCTACTGGAGTTTTCATTTTGCCAGTATATGTGCATTTGGATTACTTGCATATGTTGGCTACATTGTCTATGCCTTCCCTTCTGTATTTCGTTTGCATCGATTAAATGGGCTGCTTCTTGTCTTCATACTCTTTTGGGCAGTTAGCACATATATTTTCAATGTAGCTTTTCCACTCTTGAGTTGGAAACTTGGAAAGGTAATCCTTACTTTCAGTGTAAACATGTTGTCGCTTGCTGTAATGAGAATTTAAGTGGTGTGAAGTCATTACTTGGCATGCATGCAGGATATGAAAATATGGGACATGGTTGGGTTATGGCATTATCCCCTTCCTGGATTGTTTTTGCTAGCACAATTTTGTCTAGGCATTTTGGTTGCTCTGGGTAATCTTGTGAACAACTCTGTTTTCCTCTACCTGTCTGATGAGGGTAATGGATCTTCTACTGACAACTCAACTGTAGAAGGTAATGAAACCCATTGTTTTAACATTAATTGACTGACTATTCTGTTTTATTTGTCATGATATAGGTATGTTAGTTTTTCTTCCTGCTTAAATTATTGACCCCTCCCCTCCCTCCCTCCCTCCCTCTCTCTCAAGTGTGTGCATCATTATTCAAGACAAGGTGTTGTATGAGGGTTATTTGTTTATACATGGGGCAAGGTTGTATTGTTTATAATGGGTTAGAAAGAGGCATGAGACAAGTTGGAAGGCTTAATGTGGCAGGATGTGCATGACAAGTTAGGAGTGCAGGGTAAAAATTCCTTAGTTTAGGGTGAGTGTAATGGCAGTATATCCCAGAAGGCATGATTAACATCAGTTGTATGCCAAAACACGTAAGAAAGGATGTA
The DNA here is from genome assembly GCF_005239225.2 of Populus alba. Classification (NCBI taxonomy): domain Eukaryota; kingdom Viridiplantae; phylum Streptophyta; class Magnoliopsida; order Malpighiales; family Salicaceae; genus Populus; species Populus alba. The sequence continues at coordinate 10,503,714 of NC_133297.1, read as the reverse complement.
AGTGAGGGATTAAGATGTGAAATGTACTGTCTTTTCACTCTACACCCATGATCATATGAGAAGGGTCGGAGTAGATGATATTACATAAAAGCCCTAATAAACTTAGCGATGTAATTGCTAAATAATACCCGTCAACACTCCCCGAGAGGAATGTTTGAACATGATGGGTAAGTGTAACTACAAAGGTCATGTTGGTACATCCCCGTTAGGACTTTGGCATGCCAATGTCAGGACACACTCCATATGCGAAGGATAGGCAAGAAAGAGAAAGTGTGAAGTTAGGAAGAGAGTGTGGATGAGGGAAAAAGTTCCATTGTGTGTGATATGAAGGGTAGTTATAATGAGGGAGGGAACACTAGCGTTATGAAAATGTTGCCAAGTGTTCCTTATGATGTGGCTAAGTAGTTTGATGTATCTAGGAGGACACATTTAATTCCATTAAGAAAGGTCAAGGAAGGTATAAGACTTCTTGATGGGTCCTTCTCAAAGCCTGCCAGGCTAAATCTCTATAATATGTTCCATAATTTAGGTTTAACTAAAACGCATGCCATTGATCTGTATCTAAGTCTATGATCTTGCCATAAATCCTTAATTAATCCCTTGCATGCCAGATTAATTGGTGCATCATGAATATTGTGGTTTCCACGTAAGAAGCATGTTGTTTCCTCTAAGCATAATAACTGAACATGGTAATAAAGATGATGGTGACAAGAAAATTGTGCCATCAGAGTAAATAAGATAAAATTCACAGTTTGTAAAGAAAACGGAGGGCAACGTCTAAAATCATGAGCAATGCAAAATCAAGCATGTATAGATATGCACATTTTTTCCACTTGCTCTCCTCCATGCTGATTTTACTTTTAATAATTAACAAGCCGTAAAGTTTTTCTACAGCTTGTTATATTGTATTTAACATTTAAGTCTTGAATATGATCTTCATACTTCTCAACTTTAGTTATGTTTGAGAAGTATCATATATGTTGCAATTACTGTCTAAGAGCGATTGATTGTGTTTACTCTTATCGGCAACATGAACAAATTGAGATCTATTAATAAGATCTGTGAATGAAATAAGGGTTGAGAAGATGATTAGCTTATTGGGGTAGAAGTGGGTGAGTTGATGCTGGTGAATGAAAAACTTGATTTAAAAAATCTAGTCATATCAGACATGCTTTAACATTTGATAAATGATGTATAACTGATGTAGAACCAAGCTATGAATAAAAAAAATTCGTAAGTATATAAGAGAACTGACCACTGATAACTCAATTTATTTGATCAAGCAATATCTTAACCTTTGTCCTTAATGTCTTATTAGAATGCTTCATATAGGTATCAAAGCTATTCTAAGAAGGAAAAAGCTAAACTGTACAGGAATAGAATCACAAAACCATAGAAGAACCATTTAAGTAGAAAATATAACTAGATTCCTAGTAAAACATCCAATATGATGTAGAACATAATATGATTTTTTAAAATGATGAGAAACCTTGGATGATCAAATAAAACTAGATAATCAAATCCTATTCTTGCAACTCCAATAACTTCAGAAGCAAAGCAATAAGAAATGTCTGGATGAGCTGAATTTATTTTTCAACTTACAATAATTGATTGGAAATGATTGAGTCTTGTCAGACAGTTTCAATCTCTGTTAGCATATTATTTCAATCATCACCTGAATTTTCCTGTTAAATGTTCTCATAATCTGTTCTTCCACAAGTTTATTGATCTAGAGGGGAAACTTGCCCAATTTCTTGGAACTTGTCAGCTATCAATTTTCACCTAGTTTTTTTAATCGTATCTCTACTTCTTGTAGTCTTAGCTTTACCCAGAAATTCTAGGTTCAGAAGTCCTGCTTATCTGAATTCTAGCAGCCTTGCTCTAATTTCATCTAACAGTCTAGTTGGATACTTCCAAAACAATGAATGGTCCATTATTGTAAAAGATGAGAATGAAATGTTGATTTCTGGACACAGTTCAAGTCTCAATAAGATTGCAATTTCATACTGTTATATTTGATGCAACTCTAATATCATTGTTGTTTTCTTATTTCTACAAGTTCACATATCAGGTCAGCTACCTTTTCTCCTTGAAAAATCTTATTAATGAAATCTCACCTTCTTTTTTTAATCATTACTAGCTTCAAAGAGATTCTAAGTTCAATTTCTTGTATAAATCTGTTTTGAGCTTATACGAAACTGCAGAACAAGTTCTATATTGAGTTTCAATTACTGTGATAGTGATATAAGGTGTATTCATTGGTTCTGAGGTTCTTGTGATTACTTGTCTTTTGATTTACTGCTAGTAAATCAGATAGTTCCCTCAGAATTTTATTTTGACATCCATTACTCTGAAATGGCCTATTCAACAAATCTCTCTTTCCCATTTCTATTCTCCCCAGGTCTTAATTTAGTAAATATAACTGATCAGGATTACACCATCTATATAATTGTACTTTCTTATTCCTTAATTGCAGCAGAAGAAGACACCAAGGTATTGATTGTGGCCACAATTGCATGGGGACTACGAAAATGTTCTCGGGCTATCATGCTGGTGCTGATCTTCCTCATTGCCATGAAACCTGGAATCATCCATGCTGTATATTGTATGTTTTTCCTTTTTCTTTTTCCTTAAAAAATAAAAAAGTCAGTCTGCTTTGCTGTTAATTTGTGTAATTGACTTCTGGCATAAGAATTTTTTCAACACATGTTGCATATAAGTGAGTGACATAAACATGAGCTTGATAGAGCTGACTAATTGGTGTTTTGTTATGACTTGTGGTTCAGTGATTTTTTTCTTGATATATCTTCTGAGCCACAATATCAGCAGAAAAATCCGCCAGCCATTGATTCTTCTGTGCGAAGTTCACTTTGCCATGCTGTACATTCTTGAGATTAATCTAATCTCTCATGCTTTGGAGCGAAAGGGCTCCTTAACAATGGAAGTTTTGCTGCAGTTAGGTGGGCATTGTCTTTAACAGGTTCAATTTGGAGTGTTTATGTTCTTAATACCATGTATGTTGATACAGAGGTTCCCAGAGTTGTGACATATAGTTGACATGTCATTTTTTCAAATTTTATCAGAAAAGGGGAAAACTTTATATGGAACCAATCCTTGTGTTATTTGTGCAGGACTTCTTAAACATCACAGTTCCTGGGATTTCTTGAAAATAGCTCTCCTTGCTTGCTTCTGTGCCATTCATAACCATGGTTTTGAGATGTTATTTTCTTTCTCAGCAATTGTACAGCATACCCCTAGCGCCCCTATTGGATTTAGCATCTTGAAAGCTGGCCTGAACAAATCAGTCCTCTTGTCTGTGTATGCCTCCTCAACCACCAGATATGGACATGATAAATCTTCATATGGTATATTCATCCATGTCTCCATTAATTTGAATGACTTTGCTATTTGGTTACTCTAATCGGAAGGTCCATATGCTTGGTCTTCAAACAAACACTCCCAAATACAGAACTGTTTATCTGACCAAATTTAAAATACGAGGTTATTGTGATATTTCTTTTAAAATAGCTATTTCTTCTATAATACATGTTTTTTCATACTGTTCCATCTTATTGGAATTTGTTAATGAATATAGTATTTTGAATAAAAAGTTCATTTCCTGTGTGATTAAAAATAGAAAGTCTTGTGCAGCTCCATGGTATTTTTTTTATCAAATTATTTAGATCAGTCAAAGTATTAGATTATTTTAGGACTGGTTACAACCCTCACATTAATTCTCTTATCATATCCTAGACAATAATCAAATTATTTGTTTAACTTTTGGCACAGAATTTCTAAACGAGAGTGATGCTGAAATTCACTACAAATTTGTAGGTACTTGTTGTGGATACTACCATGTATTTGAAACTAATTTCTCTTTTCTGCTTTCAGAGAGTAGGATAGCATTGTTCCTTGGTGCAATTGGGCAGAAGTTTCTCACTACTTATCGATCATGCGGAACCTACATTGCTTTTCTGACTATTCTCCTCACAGTGTACCTTGTAAAACCCAATTATATATCATTTGGGTATATTTTCCTTCTTCTTGTGTGGATAATTGGAAGGCAACTTGTTGAGAAAACGAAAAGGCGTTTGTGGTTTCCCTTAAAAGCATATGCAGTCATGGTGTTTGTCTTCATCTATAGTTTGAGCTGTTTCCCCAGCTTTGAGACATGGCTGTCCAGCTTAATAGATCTACTTTTTTATTTGGGCTACAACTCAAAAGCTTCATCATTGAAAAATATATGGGAGTCTTTAGCAGTTTTAATAGTGATGCAACTTTATAGCTATGAGAGGAGACAGAGCAAGTATAATAGGCTGCATGATCCTGATCCATTGGATTCTGGAGTATTTGGGTTTATCAAACGATTTCTGATCTGGCATAGCCAGAAGATCTTGTTTATTGCATTATTTTATGCTTCTTTATCTCCAATCAGTGCTTTTGGGTTTGTATATTTACTTGGCCTTGTTGCCTGTTCAACTTTACCTAAAGCTTCTCGGATCCCATCCAAATCATTTCTATTGTACACGGGAATTCTAGTGACAACTGAGTATCTGTTTCAGATGTGGGGTAAACAAGTTGGAATGTTTCCTGGACAAAAGCACTCTGAGCTGTCCCTTTTCTTGGGTTTCCGTGCATACAAGCCAGGTTTTTGGGGCCTTGAATCTGGCTTGAGGGCAAAAGTGCTGGTGATTGCTGCTTGCACACTTCAGTACAATGTCTTCCGTTGGTTAGATAAGATGCCAAGTATTTGTCAAAATAAAGGAAAGTGGGAAGAGCCTTGTCCATTGTTTGTCTCAGATGAAGATGCCTTCATGAATGGTTCCATGGTAAATGATGAAAATAAACCACCTCCAAATCATAGCATACCATCTGTAAAAGGAGAGGGATTCATTAGCAACTCGTTGCCATCAATCACTGCTGGTCTCACTCAAGCACCTGATCTGGTGTCCAACAAAACAGGGGGCTCTGAGGGTAGTGGCACCAGTAAATTTTCATTTGGATATATCTGGGGAAGCACCAAAGAAAGTCATAAGTGGAATAAGAAGGGGATTCTTTCATTGAAAAAGGAAAGACTCGAAACACAGAAGACTGTCTTAAAAGTATATTTGAAGTTCTGGATAGAAAACATCTTTAACCTCTTTGGCCTTGAGATAAACATGATTGCGTTGCTTCTTGCCAGTTTTGCATTGTTGAATGCCATCTCTATGCTATATGTTGCATTACTTGTTGCTTGTATTCTCTTAAAACGGCGCATTATACGGAAACTATGGCCTGTATTTGTCTTTTTGTTTGCTTCGATTCTCATCCTTGAGTATTTTGCTATCTGGAAGACCATGGTTCCTTCAAATCAACATATCCCAAGTGAGACAGATGTGCACTGCCATGATTGCTGGGAAAGTTCTGCTCTGTATTTCCAATATTGCAAGAATTGTTGGATTGGTATTACTCTTTTACACATGTTAAGATTGTTCCTTAACAAACTTCACTTCACCCACCTAATATATATATATATATATATATATATATATATATATAGATTGGTAGACAAATAATATATGTATATATATATAATTCCCATCTGCATATTAATGTCAGAAAGGTCATTATTTGTTCAGAAATTAATTATTCACTCTTTTCTGTGACTCTGCACTGATCTTCTTCTGTTTATTGGAGTGTTAGTAATGATGTTTCATACATAAAATAAAATTCAATATCCTTTTTTTTCTTTTTTTCTGTATCATTGAATTTAACTTTCTGTTTGTGTTTTTCAAGTTTGTCTAATGTTCAGGGAATGTTCTACTTTTCCCTGTCTCTCATCTCTTTCTCCTCATCTTTTTTAATTTTATGTTCTACTTTTTATGTAGGACTTGTTGTGGATGATCCACGCATGCTTATCAGCTATTTTTCAGTCTTCATGATTGCTTGCTTTAAACTCCGTGCTGATAACCTGTCCAGTTTAACAGGTTCATCAATGTATCGTCAAAAGATGTCTCAAAGTAAAAATACCTTTGTTTGGAAGGATCTCTCATTTGAGACTAAAAGCATGTGGACTTTTCTAGACTACCTGAGGCTTTACTGCTATTGCCATCTCCTGGATCTTGTGCTCTGCTTGATTTTGATTACTGGAACTCTTGAGTATGACATTCTGCACCTTGGTTATCTTGCGTTTGCTCTAGTTTTCTTTCGGATGAGACTTGTAATACTGAAGAAGAAGAACAAGGTTTTCAGATTCTTGCGCATATATAACTTTGCTCTAATTGTTCTTTCTCTGGCCTATCAATCTCCTTTTGTAGGAGTATTTAGTTCTGGGAACTTTGAGACTATAGAATACATATATGAAATGATCGGATTTTACAAGTATGACTATGGGTTTCGGATTACTGCAAGATCTGCGCTTGTGGAGATCATCATATTTATGCTGGTTTCCCTTCAGTCATATATGTTCTCCTCCAACGAGTTTGATTATGTTGCACGATATCTTGAAGCAGAGCAAATTGGCGCAATTGTGCGTGAGCAAGAGAAGAAAGCTGCATGGAAAACAGCACAGTTACTATACATACGTGAATCTGAGGAGAAGAAACGCCAGCGTAACCTGCAAGTGGAGAAGATGAAATCTGAGATGCTTAACCTTCAAATCCAGCTTCATGGCATGAACTCAACCACTATTTGTGGCAGCAGTTCCCCTGATAGTGATGGCCTGAGAAGGAGGAGGAGTACTTCTCGTATTACAGATAGAGATTCTGGGAGCCCAGGAAAAGGTGAAGGAACGCTCAGGAAAGAAGAGCAGATCATTACAGATGATTCAATATTTCGTTTTGAAGTGCATGAATTTCCTAGTTGGAATGCAGAAAGTCTAGAAATAAAAGTGTCTCCAAAGTATTCTGCAGAACCTCCTCTTTGTGAGATCACGGAGATTATGCAGGAATCAACTGATAGCTTACTTTCTGATTCTGGCAAGAAAGCAAAGGTCCAGTCAAAGGAAAATCCCTTGATATCTGCTGTACAGCTGATAGGTGATGGTGTTTCCCGGGTACATTCGATTGGAAATCAGGCAGTTAACAACCTTGTCAGCTTCTTAAACATCTCACCAGAAGATTTGGATATCAATCAGCCCTCTGCAGAAAATATGGTGCATGATGAAATGGAGAGCCAGAAGACTAAGCACATGAGTTTTGACCGTTCATCTTCTCTGCAGTCTGATATGAGTTCTGATGCTACTAGTTTGCAGATAGGAAGGATCTTCCGTCATATATGGTCCCAAATGCAATCAAATAATGATGTTGTGTGCTATGCTTGTTTTATTCTCGTTTTTCTATGGAACTTCAGTTTGCTTTCTATGGTGTTCCTTGCTGCTCTCTTCTTGTATGCTCTATGTGTAAACACTGGCCCGAGCTATATCTTCTGGGTTATCATGCTAATGTACACTGAGGTTTACATTATGGTTCAGTATATCTACCAAATTATCATCCAGCACTGCAAAATGAGTATTGATCCAGTCCTACTTCGTGAGTTGGGAGTTCCTGCACATAAAATTACATCATCCTTTGTCATCAGTTCCTGGCCTCTTTTTCTTGTCTACTTGTTCACCCTCCTGCAGAGCTCGATAACTGTAAAAGATGGTGAATGGATTCCATCTGCCGACATTAAGTTCCGTAGAAGTTCTCTCCATAGAAAAGAGGTTCTGGTGAGCTATAGCTGGAGTGATAGGGCACAGGATTTGCTGCATCTAATGACCAATATGGTAAAATCAAAAATAAGAAGCTTCTTTAGGTACTGGAAATCACTGATTCTAGGAGCAGAGTCTCCTCCATATTTTGTCCAGGTTTCTATGGATGTTCCCTTGTGGCCAGAGGATGGAATTCAACCAGAGAGAATAGAGTCTGGAATAAACCAATTGCTTAAAATGGTTCATGATGAAAGATGCAAGGAAAAGAACCCCAATCTTTGCCCTTTTTCTAGTAGGGTTCATGTCCAAAGCATTGAAAGAAGTCAAGAGAATCCAAATGTGGCCTTGGTTGTTTTTGAGGTGGAATATGCCTCCCCTTTGACAAGCTGTGCTTCAGCTGAATGGTACAAGTCACTAACTCCAGCAGCTGATGTAGCAAAGGAGATTCTGGAAGCTCAACATGCTGGGTTTGTTAATGAAATTGGATTTCCATACACTATTGTCTCTGTGATTGGAGGAAGCAAACGAGAAGTTGATCTTTATGCCTACATATTTGGTGCAGATTTAAGTGTTTTCTTCTTAGTTGCAATTTTCTACCAATCTGTGATAAAGAATAAAAGTGAATTTCTTGATGTTTATCAGCTTGAAGATCAGTTTCCAAAAGAATTTGTGTTTATCTTGATGGTAAGTCTCTGTTCCTTGTTTATTTCCTTAGACATGTCTTGTTTAAATTAAAGTTTTGGATTAAGATCAAGCACAGAAGACTACCAATGTATATCTGAATTTGAATTTCGATGATTAAATAATGACTAAATGAATGAGTCAATATATACAGGAACCATAAAATTGAACTTGAATCAGCAGTTCTGATGACAGCTCATTCTCCCATTTTGCCAAGTTTATGATTTATCTTATTTTCCCTTGAAATGGGTGCCTATGGCAGCATATGTTTTGGTTTCTTGGAATTAAAAAAATCATATTATCTTACTGAATCTTAAAAATCAATCAGAGACCCATTCTTAGGGACTGACTTGTGAACTGTGAGGATGTGTGGTGGTGGAATTTTCAGTTTTTTAAGAGTTAATAGGGATTTTATAGTCATTATGTACTATCTCATCAAGGTTACTAACTGTTTTTGAGTCTTTTGTCTGCTTTATTCATACAGATCATCTTTTTCCTGATCGTTCTGGACCGCATAATTTACCTCTGTTCATTTGCCACTGGAAAGTTGATCTTCTATATTTTCAACCTCATTCTCTTCACATATTCAGTTACAAAGTATGCTTGGCACTTGGAACATTCCCAAAATGCTGCAGGACTAGCGCTTCGTGCTATATTTCTTGCAAAAGTAGTTTCTCTAGCGCTACAAGCCATACAAATTCGTCATGGGATTCCTCATAAAAGCACCTTGTATCGGCAGTTTTTAACCAGCAAAGTTTCACAAATCAATTATCTTTGCTACAGACTTTATCGTGCTTTGCCCTTTCTTTATGAATTGAGGTGTGTACTGGACTGGTCGTGCACAACAACATCGCTAACCATGTATGATTGGCTGAAGGTAACCTTAGGTTTTTTTTCTAGTATTTTTTTTTTTTTGTCAAGTCTTGCATTGCAGTAACACCAATTTTACTTAATTAACTTCATCATTTCATGAACTGCCTCTAATAGTACGAAGACCGTAACGTCATTGTGGTTCTTGCTATTTTCTTCCCTTTTTTGTGTGCAAATAGATTAATTGGAAAGAGAAATCTTTCTAATTCATTTAATGCTGAGTCTCTTGCCGAAGTTGAATCTTTTCTTGCTGCTTAGTGCTCTAATGAAATGCTCTCATTTAACAAGATAACGTTGAAAACCTCCCTGAGAAGACTTGTTGGGATCCTTGTAGGACCCATTGATGAATGACAAACTAACATAAACCCCAAGAAAACCAATTCTGTGAAAACTCAATTTATTGGTCAATCAAATTCATAGCCTGTCTTGAATGACTAGCTAGGATGCTATTTATAGACATCAAAGAAAATTGCCATGAATAATAAATATGAAGTTTCTATTACCTGCATGACTCTATGGTAAGTAGCATCAGCTAGCATTCTCATTTACCATTTGATAGATTATAGTTGTTTCATCATGTCACTGACAAGCAATCAACTACTTGTTAATTTGGTTGATGTCTTTTCCTTCTTAGAATCATTTTGATTGGAAATTTGCAAGTTTAGCTCAGTCTGATTCATAGCTTTGCTCTTAGCTGGAGGACATAAATGCAAGTCTGTACCTTGTCAAATGTGATGCTGTCTTGAATAGAGCTCAACACAAACAAGGAGAGAAACAAACAAAATGGACCAAATGTTGCAGTGGGATATGCCTATTTTTCATATTACTCTTTGTTATTTGGGCTCCTATGCTGGTAAGAATCTAATCACTGAAATTATTTTAATATAGGGCACATAAGCCAAGTACTTCTATGAATGCATTCAATATTGTTAAAGTAGTTTCAGTTTTCGAAGTTTGGGAAAAGGATATATATATATATATATATATATATATATGCATTTCTCTACAATGCTTTACTGTTAATTAACAGCAATTTAGGAAAAGTGCCATTTGCTCCGAATCACATTTGACTCTCTTTTGGTTCGACCAAGGAGTGAGGGAAAAAAGAAACAGAAACACTGCCAAAACTCACAAAACCAGTGTCCAAATATTGATGGTTGCGTGAAAATGTTTCCCATACTCGCAAGGAGTTGATTGCCATATTATTTGGGCCATATCCCCATCATTTATTGGATACCTGAACCAAAATATATCATTGATCTAAGTTTCAGGTTTTTTTGAGATTTGACTTGAATGTTGGTTGTTTAAGCATATGAATTAAAATGGATTTAAGATTCCAAATATATTTATGAGTTTTTAAGTTTGGAGATATTTTTGGGTGAAATTGGTGCAAAAAATACAATGCTTTGGAGTTGTTGATGAGCCCCGATTTCGCTATCATCAGAAGGTTGGGGTGATGATGAGACAAATGAAGCATCATTAGCTTTTGTTACTTCTTGGATTTTGTTTTTTTAATCTGGCCTCATACAGGTTGGCTAGACTTGTGCAAGCCTTCATCTCAAATTATGCTTCCCAAAAACTCTTTAAATTTATTTTCCCCTCTCATTATGCACTCTCTTTCTTAATGCTCTCTTTTTTTTTCGTTATATATATATATATATATATATATATATATATATTCTTAACACAAAATAATTAGACAATATTTTAATAATTTTAATTTGTCACTTTTAATTTTTATTCTAAAATAAACACACCAACACGCACCCTTCAATTCTGACATCACTATCAAATTCAAGGCTTAATTGATTAGTTTTTGTTTCTATTTTATATATTTGTCAAATGCATTTAAAATAAAAGAAACGATTAAAATAAAGTTTTTCTTATGAAAAATCAAAAAGACCCATAAATTAATTTCAACTTTCTTGAAAAAAAAGGTGTCATGTTTGGAGAAGGATTATGAAGAGTTTTACAACAATTCAAGGAGGAAACAGACCTGCTGAAAGTGAACCTATTGGATTTTGGAGAATGTAAGATGTGTCCAAAGAATTCATGTTTAGCTAGGTATGGAAACTTAGGGATTTTAGAAGGAAATTACGATTTTTATTGTAGCAACCCAGGTTATTGTAGCAAGAAAGAAGTACAGGAAAGAAAAAGGATTCTGAAATAGTGTTAATATATTCCTGAGTAAGATGCCTAAATAGACTTATTTAGTAAGATGGTTTCCTAGGGAAACTAAATTTATTAGAAATACTACCTTATTTCTAAACCTCTTTCTCAGCATCATTCTTTCTGATTGGAATAATCCTGATCTCATTCGATTGCTTGAGTACTCTTCCAAAGTCATTCCCACCTTCTTCTACAGAACTTAAAAGCCAATTATGAGCTCTCTTCATCAGATTTTTTTTGTGAGATGAATAATTAATTGAAAGTTTGTTTTATATTTTTGTTTTCTTTTTTCTGGTCAAAATCAAACATATTCGTAACATATATAAAATTCGCATGTGATGTTAAATACTGCAACATGCTTATTAATGTTTTTTTTTTAAATCACAAAATCAATAACAATTGAATTTAATTTTAAATTTCAAAATTGAGTAAATGAAAGAATTAAAAAAAATTGTAAACGACCACACGTGGGCCCATTGACTAGTCTTAAACTAAACCAAAGTACTCATGATTCCAGTATCAAAGTGTTTATATTACATAGAACAGATGCTCATTTTATAGGCATCAAAATTTCTTATATTCCTAAATTAATAGGAAATAGAAAATCTGTCAGGAAATTGGAAACCATAGATAATAACAGCTCTTAATTAATATTCTAATTTCATAAGTATACTAAGATTCCTCAGTAGTATTCATATTCTTAGGTAAGATGATTTCCTAAAAGGACTGTTTATAGGAAATACTAATATATATAAAATCAAAGGTTGAATAACTATAATTTATATACTCTTGATGATTGACTGCATCACCATTCAAGCTGTAGATCCTCCCAAATCACTTACTATATCAGCCACCATATCACCACATGTTACAGTAACAAACTCTTCTCCAAACATAGAACCAGCCTTGCTAGTCAATGCCCTACTAAATACAATCTGTTGTCAGCTTGTCGATTCATCCTTTGGCAGAAAAACTAAAAGCGCAGCCTTATTTTCTCAAACTCAATCAAGAAAATTTTAAGATGAATGGTCAATGGTGTCAATAGAAATGTTGAACTTGATACTAGTGATTTTTATGGGGAAAGCAATCCTCATGTATTTCTTGATTGATTTTCATGGTATCACTTTAGTGTTGAATGAAAGATTTATTTTGCAAAGGCTAGGCTAAAAGGGAAGCCAAATTCTGGAGGGAAAAATTTCAACAAGTATGTTATGTTACTCTCTGAATTTATATGAAGATTGCTGGTTCTGGTTATTATGTGCCATCATACAAGCAACAAGTGCACATGCAATTGATACAAGGAAGCTTAACTAATGACGAGTACCCTAAGGAATTTTTTAGCTTGGTAACTAGGGCAGAATTTCCATGAAATGGAGATGTCATGATTTCTATGCATGACGAGGCTTGAATGGATCCACCTTCATGATTTCTATGTATCAAAAAGGAATGAGAATTAATAAAATAAATTATATGTGACAAATTATCATTTTATATTAAAAAGGAAAAAATTATCTCCGCCATATGGAAACTCTCAAGTTAGTTGACTTGTGAAACTGTACTGGAGTTTGAGTCAATGCGACTTGTGATGGATTCAGATCATCTTTGTTTTAATTTGAAAATCATCTTTGTTTTAATTTGAAAATCTCCATTTCTATGAAGACTGAAACATGTATTTAAATTTACATTTTTTTTGTGTCTTATATGTACGTATATATCTTGAACTTTTGTTGAATTCTATGTGAAAGAATTAGTTCATCTTAATAATCAGTCTACTGTTTATTTCATCCTTGCAGATCTACAGCAGTGGTAATCCAACCAACATCGCAAACCCCATCAAAGATGCAAGTGTTCAGGTTGATATTAAGACCGTGGGTGGAAGGTTGACCTTGTATCAAACTACCCTTTGTGAAAAGCTCCCATGGGATATCATCGACTCTGATTTTGATCTGGATCCCCATGGTTATTTTGATACGTATAATAAGAATGATATCCAGCTCATATGCTGCCAAGCAGATGCAAGTGTCCTGTGGCTTGTTCCAAATGTGGTTCAGATGAGATTTATCCAGTCCCTTGACCGGGATATGGATATGGATATTATTTTTACTTGGGTACTTACCAGGGATAGGCCGAAAGGAAAGGAAGTTGTGAAATATGAGAAAATTGTCAGTCCTCCAGATCTTCCAAAACAATCAGACATACAGAAAGTTCTTAATGGTTCTACAAACAGCTTTAGGATATATAATCTATATGCAAAACACTTACGTGTTACTGGTTCTGGTGAAGTCAGATCTTTTGAGCAAGAGGTAATCAACACTTTATCTAAATACTTGTCTTCATTGATTCTAACAAACTTGTGATGTGCTACTTACTATACACTGTTTCTTAGTCTCATGATGCTTTCATATTGTCTATTATAAGATTACTTTCTGCATTTGCATATTTGCCATTCATAAATATATGCATATTTATATCAAAATTGTTGTGTTTTCATTAAGTACTGTTAAAGCCTATTAAATAGATTGAATGATTATTTATATCATAATATATTGTGCTATGAATTTTTCAGTTAGGAAAACCGATAGTTGACTATGAATTGGTCTTAAATGAGGTAGTCTAGACATATGACCGGTAGGTCCTAAATAAAGTTTCATGAACCTTTGGAACGGACATTTATTAGAACATCACTGAATGTCAATATTTCAGGTGGATGCAGTTAGTGCAGACCTTGTCTTAAATCGTGCAGATTTTAACTGGTGGTCATTCCGTGATATTAATTTGTCGGATATCCATGGCTGTGGAGGTTCGACAGGACCTATGGCAATTGTAATGTCTGAGGAAACACCACCACGTGAGTTTAAAGAAGCATTTCTATGACATTTATGTATACAACAATATAGTGTGGCTTTTTCTTTCATGACAGCACTAATGCTCAAATGCTGCTGCAGAGGGTATTCTTGGTGACACCATCAGCAAGTTCAGCATCTGGGGTCTCTACATAACCTTTGTGCTTGCCGTGGGCCGTTTTATTAGACTCCAATGCTCAGACTTAAGAATGAGAATACCATACGAGAATCTACCTTCCTGTGACAGGTAACCAACTAACATGCATCTCTGTTCTTATGGATTGACTTTCTGAAAAAGGATGCTCAGTTCAAAAGAAAATGTAATGAAAAAAATGATTTCCTTTCCTAAAATGCTTAATAGGATAGAACTTCATTTGCTTTTTTATTAGAAAAATCATTTGCATGCAAACCATTGTTGCTAGAAGGGCTTAAGACAGATGTGGCAACACGGGTCGTATATGAAAGCATTAATTGATTAGTCTGGCATAAAAATACTACCTATCACCTTGTGAAAAATCTTAGTAACATCTATCTATACATATAGCATTACCCTTCGTAAAAATCATTACCTGATTTGATGTAGGTTGATAGCCATTTGTGAGGACATTTATGCTGCGAGAGCAGAGGGTGAGCTAGGAGTTGAAGAGCTTCTTTACTGGACACTCGTAAAGATTTACAGGTCGCCACATATGCTTCTGGAGTACACCAAACCAGACTAGCACCGACAAGTAATGTTTTGACCAGCATCAAGTTTCTCAAGACCATGAATGGATAGTGATTCCTCTCGATGCTTTCATGTGAAACTCCGTACTATCATTTTTGCAGAGGATTCACCGCGTCAATCTTGATAAGGTCTTATTGTGAGTTTTGCCTCTGTTTATAATTCCAGCGCAGCACCTTCATATTTTATGATTTCTCTCGCCGCGTGGCCAATGTGAGGGCAGCACGACTTCCAAATGAACGTTACGGAGTCGAATAGAAATTTTTCCTGCTATTTATATATAGGGTTTTCAATCCACCCAAATTCGTGTACAGAACTTTTCTGGGTGTTGAGCAGTGCACACCAACCGTATTCTCAATGTATGGATTAATTCTTGCAATTTTTAGAACATATTTCTAGTTCAAATTCTAAACTCTAAACTAAGTTCTAAATGAATTGAATAATTGAATCCTAATAAGAAATCCCAATGCGTCGTGCCAACTGTGGGCTTTGAATTTTTCTTTGTTTGGCTAGAATAATGCACCCACTCGCACGCGTACCAAGAGTTGAAATCCATGATTTGTTTGTCTTTAATGCCCATCATAATTTTTCTAGAATTTTTCTGCTATGGCTGGTCACACTTAAGGGATAGCTTTTCAACCCAGGCTCCATCTCTCCAATCTAACACGAGGATTATACAGTGCAGTTTTTATTTTAAAAAAAAAAAAATACGCGCTATGGTCAATTATCAGTATTGATGGTGAGAAACTACAATATCAGAAATTCACATTGACCTGCCACAAGCTTTCAAAACATGCATAACCAGACCATTCATGACACTGGAGTTATTTCCCAATTTGAAATGATAAACCTTGCTGAAATCGACCATCAAGAAGCTGACACTCTTGTTGTGCCGCTAGACCAACCTCCTGATGCAATCGCATTGCTAACTTCCTTGACAATGGCAAGCTGTATGATCCATGATCCCAGGTTTCTCCAAAGGGAAAACTAATTCTTCTGCTGTCCCCCCCAACCCAAAAGGGCCAAAACCAGATAAACATTTACAGCAACAATACCCCTGCTCTCACCCCGGGAATCCTAGTAAACACGGATGCCTACAGGTTTCCATACAGAAAAAAAGACCAGATTCCGCAGCCAGAAAAGATTACTTGTGAAACATCTAATGCGAAAAAATAAAGATAAAGAGTAAATTAACAATTAGTTTAACTACTAAAAAAAAAAAAAAAACAATGTTCTACCATCTGTCTCAAAGCATCAGCTCTTTCTAGTTGCCTTGCAATAATTAAGACAAGCCTGGGAGAGGAAGAGGAGGAGAGGGGACATAAACCACATGAATATCGACGGGGATAAAAAAAATCCTCACAAAAGGTGAAAAGCTGAAGGAAATTCTCACCAGACCATTCTCACAAGATACAAGACCCCAAAACAATTTACTGCAGATCAGCCGAAAGATCAGTTTCAGTTTAAGCTGCATCCTTTAATGCCTTCCTTTTGTTGCCATTTCCACTAGAGGAAACCTTTCTCACAGCATCTTCAGGGATGGTGTCTTCCATTACCTTTGGAGAGGTAAAATTGAAGTCAGATAGGTTTACATCTTTGTATTTTGGATTTGCATCTATAAATGCTGCTATCTCGTTACGTGTTCTCAGCTTCTTTCCTGTGGGTGTGATATAGTAAGCATCCATTTTGGAGAAATCACGTCTAAGAACCAAGCTCCTTTTAAAACCTTCTGGTGTCTTTGGAATGCCAGGCCTATCAATGACCCAGGTTCGAGTGGCATTATACTCAATGTCAGCAGGATCATCACAAGATACACCAGGTTTTCTGTTACAAACAAATGGAGACTCTTCCATTTTACTTCTGATCTCCTCATACTCTTCTTCAGTTGCAATCACCCTCCATTTTAAGCATTTGTCGCATTGTGCAGCATATGTATCAATTGATCGCACTGCAACTCGTGGATTCTGTCATCACAACTTAAAACTTAACTACCATCTCTTTCCTTTTTATTTTCCTCAAATTTCAGAATCAAAAGTTTAACAAATCTTTAACTATTTAAGCAGATTAGGTTCATATATCTAAAAGGAACATAGATTCTAAAATATTGAATTAATCAAATCAAAAGGGAATGAGAATAATGCATCTATGTGATGGAAACAGTTATCATCAAGCATGTATTTTATTTTGCTCTCTCTATGGTGCATCCTAAAAGGTTAGATTGCCACTAGAAAAGGCAATAATCAGCTTTGGAAACTAAATGGGACACTCATTTTACCACTAAAAATTGAGTTGGAAAAACAACGGGAAAAGAAAAAAAGTGCGTCTTTTTATTATCCATTGAAACCATTTGACACACACAGTTCATATCTCCCTACTTACAGCCACAGTTTATGACATGAAGACATAAAATTAAGGGCAAGAGCAGAAAAAAAAAATCTTGCAAGATTTCCAGCTTGTTCATCATAAGAAAAACTGTACTGTACCAAAAAAATCATCGAGAAATGAGGACCTCGAGGCACCAAACGACAAGATTAACACGTAAACCAGCATGTCAATAAATATCATATCATCAATTTCAACTACTATTCCTTATCAGACTCAAAATAAATACTTATCGATTTTTTTTTTCTTTTTATCAAATGAAAAAACAGTTTGTATTGCATTTAGTAGATAAAAAAGAGAAATCACAACATTTCGCTTGGTCGTAGCATTTCTACCCTTAGCTTTCAAGAAGGCTCGACTTTTCTTCAAAATAAATAAATAAATCTCAACAACCAAAGTATTGAAAAGAACAGAACAGATCGGAAATAGAAGCCCTAGATTAGGTTGGTAAAATGAATCAGAATCGTACCTTGGAGGAGGTTTTAGGGGTTTCAGGACTACGCTCTTTCAGTGCCATCGCTCCCTCTTTCAGCTGCTTTTCTCTTCTTTCTCGTCTCTTCAGATCGATCACCAATTTAAGTCAATTTTATCTGCCTGCTCTGCCCTGAAATAATAACCCCTTCTTCGGACACAACACCCTTTATTTAAGCAAAATACAAAATCTGTTTGGGTTTTCTTACATTTGCCTAACTGCGAACGTCACTATTCTCCTTATCTTTTGACACGTATTTTGCTACTAGAGTTAATTATATCTTAGTCCCTGTTTTATTCCAACTTGTTAACTAGTCCCCAGTTCTTTAAACTGTCTTCAATTTAATAGTTTTTTGTTACACGATCTTCTTCTCCTCTCTTTTAATTTTCCCGTATCAATTTTTTTTTATCTCTTTCAGCATAGGAAGAAGAAAAATGAGTTAGAAAAGAGCATGAAAATGACGAGAGGATTGAGTTTTATAAATGGATTGAAACAAATAAGGGTTAAATATATAATTCTTCAAATAAAAAGGACCGGTTAATCATTTCTTCTGTACTATAGTGCCCAATTTTTAATTAACTAGCACAGTTGGAGTCATTAATAAGTTGCATTCAAATTCAAACTCAGCCAAACTAACAGCCTGTTTTTAAAAAAAAAAAATAATGTCTTTTTTAAAAAAACTTATTAATACATTGTAATATGATATAAATTGCTTTTGAAATTATATTTTGTATAGAAATATAGTAAAAATTATTTTTATGTTTTTGATATTAGCACGTCAAAATAAAAAAAAATACTAAAAAAAATATTAATTTAATATTAAAAAAATTCATATATTTTTTAAAATTTAGTTGGACTACAATGTAAAATAGTCTTCAAAGATCTAATTCAGTTTTGTATTAATGCTAAATTTATAAAAGTCTATCTATTAAATGTTTTTTGGAATTTAGCACAATAATAAAAGAAATTGAAAAAAATAACATTATTAAAATAATATTTAGAAAAATAATATAATTTAGAAAGTTACAGATATTACATGCGACTCACTAAACTATGTTATTTTTTCTTAAATATTTTCTTTTCTCAATTTTTTATATTATGCTAAAGTCCAAAAAACTCTAAATATTTATCCATAAAACAAAAATAAATATATATCAACAGTGAGGTATTTACGTTAAAATGTTATTTTTTTTACACTAATAAATATTCAAATAGATTCATATTCTCTAAGTCAAATACATTACCATGGCTTGGATTTATAATATATTTATATCTTATTCATTATCTATTAAATAAAAAATTTATATTTTATTTATTAAGTTTTGAGAGTTTTAAAATATATTATATATACGTGTAATATATAAATATAGGAGATCTAAGTATGGAGTTTCAGATGATGAATTTGATAATTTTATGCATTATTTATTATTTATCAATAAAGTAATTATAAGAAAAAAAATTCATAAATATGAATTTATTGTTATTCTAAATCTCGTGTATTTGGATAAGTTTTATATTTATAATTTCTGAAGAATTTATCTTGATTCTAGCGATGCTTTGAAAATTTATCTTGATTTAGTGTTGACGTGTGGTGTGTGTATTAATCCATTACTCACTCGATAGAATTATAAAATTCCACAGACAGAATGATGAACGTCTCTTTTAATTGATTTAGCTAAGTACTAAAATAAAAGACTTTGGCTGAAAGTGACTAGCTCGCCTTGGCTAGGCATGGCGAGCAAACCAAGTTACTTGTGCCTAACTTCAATTTTTTTTATCCCTTTATAGTCTTCCTCTTTCCTTTTTTTTTTTTTTTTTTTTAACATATAATCTTGTGATTTTTATTAAAATTACCCAAACAGTCCAATAAATTATTCTCGACTATGAATCTTTAATCATTAATGTCAACTAGCTACTTTTGCAAGTTAAGTTACGATGGCATTCTCATCCTACTCCTAATCTTTATTTTGGAAAGGGGGGTAATGAAAAAAGTTTTTTTAAATACTTGAATTGCCTAATGAGAGGTTAGAGCACCCATCTCTCTGCTACATCAAAAAAAAAAAAAAAAAAAAAAAAGCACCCCTTCACTTATTGGCCTTTTTACCTACTTGTCATTTGAATAACCAAACTAAAAAAAACTGACTTGAGCATTAAAGAATTGAAACATCAACTCACACCAGTGCAATCCAAACTATTATCAACCATAGAAAAGCCTAAAGATTCGTTAAAGTTTTTCTTCGACTTCATCAATGGCATCAATTATGAAGAAATGAACAAAAGCTATGTTTATTTCCTATCCAAACCTTTCTTATCCTTCATTGGTACCTGATTTGAAATCTTTCATGGCTGGCAACATGAAAACACCAAGAGTTACAAACCTCTTATCATCTTCATCAACTCCAATTAACCTCTAATAGCTTGCTTAATACATGAGAGCACTCATAAAAGTTGTGCTAGCTATCCAACAACAACTTAGGTCTTTTTCTATCCATCCACAGAGTATATTAGTTTTTATTCGACAATTTGCTCCTCTTGCACTTATATGCATCATTAGCTCAATTTCCCTAAAGAAATTAGAAAAAAAAAAAAAAAAAAACAAGGTGGAAGAAAGCATGCACCACACCTCCATCTTTCAATAAGCAAATATCTTCACCATGAGAAACCTTTTCATATGGGGTCGTCTAGACATGATCTCTACAAATCAAAAGGAAAGGGTCAGGGCCATATCCTTCATCGACAACATCGTTGTCCCTCAAAGTCTAAGTAGAGACGAAGATAGAAATGTCTTAGGTAAAATAAGAGATTCACCACTATGTAATACTTTATTGAACACTTATTTTTTCAGAGATTTCATGGTCACCAAGATTAACCCTAGAGAACACTTCCAAAATGTTAACAGTAGCTTGAAATTGGTGATTCAGGACTCTAATGCCATGAGTAAGATACTACCTACCATTTTTTATAGGTCCTTGCGTATGTGCTATCTTAGTCTGAAACCAAGTTCTATACTTAGATTTGTTAACTTAGGTCACAAGTTGATTGTTTATTTCAGTATAAACATACCAATTAAAAAAAAACTCAACTAGAAAGAGAGAGAACCGAAGCTTATTTAAAAAGATTTAACAAAGAGATGTTGAAGGTTGAAAATATGTTGGAACCAATTGTGATATTTCTCTCAATAAAGAATGGATATACTGGGACCATTTCCCAAGGCATCTGAAAGAAGACGAGTCATTTTTATAGTTTTTGAATATTATACAAAATGGATGAAGATAGAGGCCCTGACAAAGATAACTACTAGTAAAGTTATCTCTTTTTTGGAAAAATATTATTTGTAGGTTTGGGCTTTCCCGAGTGTTGATCACAAATAATGGAATCCAATTAGATAATAAAAAAAAATATAAGAACAATGTTAGAGTCTTAACATTGACCACGGGTTCTTTTCGGTGTTTTATTCATACACAAATGGACAATTAAAGCTCACTAACAATCTACCATTACGGGTTGAACTCCTAGATGAGATTTTATGGGCCTATAAACCACTCAAAAACCTTTAAAGGTGAGACACCATTCCAATTAACATATGGTACTGGAGTTATAATCCTTGTAGAAATTAGATTCCATAGTCATAGAGTGTTATATTTCTCTGTTGACACAGATGTTAAGGAATTAAAGGCAAATCTGGAATTGGTAAAAGAAGTCAGACTCATTGCAAAAATAAAAATTGAGGCTTTTAGACACTAAACTACTTAATACCATAATTCTAAAGAGAAGAACAAACATTTCAAAGTGGGAGACATTGTATTAAGAAAACTAAAGGTAATAAGGAATACTAATTGGAAAGGAAAGTTGGCTTCAAAATGGGATGGCCCATTTAAGGTGTATACATGATTAAAGTTAACGTTTATCATATGTAGGATGTGAAAGGAAAAATATGCTTTATGCATGATACTTTGACCACTTGAAGATGTACTTTTACTGAACACACTAAACATGGTCTTTTAGCGTTTCTAATTTACTCTTAGAACTACTTTTGTTGTGATAAAAAAAAAAAAAAATTCCCACCATATTTTGTTTCTCTACTATATATGTACTAGTTCTACTCCATCTTGTATTCAGCCTAAAAAATTTCCTCCAATAAACTTTTTTATTTTTATTATACCTCCAAGTTGTTTTCTTCAAGTCTATATCCATAATTAGTTCTACCTAACTTCAAAATTTCTTCCTTGTGTCTCCAAGATATTTTATCAAAGTTTATCTCCATGATTCATCATATATATAACTTTATAAGTCAACATATATCCATGATTATTTTTTAGGTGCATTAATATCGATGTTATCCTTCATTTTACACTTCAAGAATATCAAATTCAAGATAAAGTGAAACAAATTCTTCTATTTCATTAAAAAAAAAAAATAGCCTATGACACATGCAAAACCAAAGGAACATGAACATATAAGCACCGCAACCCCATCCAATGGAATGAAAACAACTACATGAATGGAACCATATAAAAGCAAGAGAAATTATAAGCTGATTTCCTTCTCTAGACTCTTCATGCAGAAGGTATTCCTCGCGGGCTATGGCTTTAGCATGATATGGAAAAATCTTATCATAATTAGGAACAACATTAGGATAAAATGCATATGAGAGGTCCATAGTGTTTATCTTAACTTTGTTGTCAAAATTGACATTTCTCATCACAAGCATCATCTTATTGTCTATACAATCATGAAAGGCACTTGTATTTTCATAAAACATTTAAAATTCATCAGGGTTACTCCTAATCTCTTGCAACTTAGAATAATTATTCCTAAACAAAAGCAAGATTAGTATGAAGAGTAGTTAATGTTGTGGGCATTTTTTAAACAGAGGCAAGTTTTTCTCTAACCGCATTTTTTTCATGCATTTCCATTAGGTTAGAAAAATGGGCATCTGTATCTTTCAAAGTTGCATGGTATGATAATTCTAGTTCACAAAACCATCCCTATAGCTCTACACGGTCCTTTCTAGACTTCTTAAGTTCCTTTTAGGTAGGGATATATACTTAAGTATATTCTTTCTTTCGACCTTCCACCTCCTCACAGACATGACATGTATTTAAAAGGCCGGAAAAAAAAAAAATGAAAAGGATATACAAATGGAAGGAGAAATGAAGGTTTACATGAAAAAGCACTCATAGAGCTTCACTCAAATGATCACTAAAATTACAAAAATATGAGTGATTAACCTCTTAGAAACCTATGAAATATACGACGATGTGTTTAAGTCTTTTTATAGTTAATCTATAAAAATAAGAGTTTTCTCTAAACAATGATCTCACTGTATTATAAAATCTAGAAAAACAAACA
Source organism: Populus alba (assembly GCF_005239225.2). Lineage (NCBI taxonomy): Eukaryota > Viridiplantae > Streptophyta > Magnoliopsida > Malpighiales > Salicaceae > Populus > Populus alba. The sequence continues at coordinate 10,480,555 of NC_133297.1, read as the reverse complement.
AAACCAATTGTTTGATGACCCAAGAATCTTTTTGGCCATGGACAATACGAGAACTAGAAATGCCCTCTTTTTATAATTGAGTAAAACACATAGGCTGAGTTTGTGAAGTTTGCAAAACAACTAGGGTATGAGCATTCACGGTGGTGTTCATGCTAGTGGTAGCAACAGATGAAGCAATAAGAGAAACATAAGCATTAGCAGTGGTACGCCTATACCTTGATGCCAATATGATCGACTCTATATAGCTCTATATTACCACTAGAATGAGCTTTCAATTCCTCTCAATGTTCATTGTAAAAAATACAAAACAAATTGTGAGAAGAAATAGAAAGCCAACACTTTGAAACAAAATTTTCATACCCTAAACACATCGTTTTAACCACTGCTCTCCACCAACCAAAAGCATCATGTCATAGCGATCTTAGCTATCGTGAAGTTGATTACAAAATATTATCTCAGAATTGATCAAGTGTTACAATCTGGTGTAGGTACTCTCCTAATAGCCCTATTTTTTACGATCTCTTGACAGCAAGACAGCTCTAGTATACCTCACTACTATCCATTCACTCGTCCTTCCTGGTATAGATTCTAACATGCCTTGACAGCTAAGACACAAAACAGGAGATAAGATGACACAAACCTCTTGAAGAATGCCAATATCACCCAGCTGGCTCAAACATATTCCATAACACGTGAACATATTCCTTAACTATTTCATTCTTACAGCCTTTTCTTTATGGTTTATGAATTGTATACATGGCTTACAAGGCAGTGGCCAGAAAAATTGTATCCGAAGACAGCCATTAGTTCCAAGAGGTCATTCATGTCCCAGTCAAAAAGGAAGAAAAGAATGCTTCTTCTGCAGCAAAAAACAAAGACCTCTCTACAATCATTGTTGTTATGCTTTATACAAGAGAAATTTAAAGCTTTTTCCGGTAACGACACTTTGAAATTTCTCTTTTAAAAAAAAAAAAAAAATTGTATGTTTTCTTTTGTTTTAAGATGTGGTGACTTTAACGTTTGACAGATGCAAAAGGTTGTGGCTGTTCATAATAATCAATTAAAACCCAAAGCGAGAAAATGGGATGTTCATAATAATAAATTCTCGAGCCCAATCTTTTGTTTACTACTGTCATCAATGCCTTAAAATTTGTTGATGGAATAATAGATGGAAAAGCTCTGAGGTACTAGAGAGAAGCTCGACAGATTCATTATCAATGACAATTGGGTGCAACAGTATCTCTATAAGATGAATGAATCGAGGATACATAATCATAACAAATTGTTTTCAGATGCACTTTCCTTTCCTACAACGGAACCCAGCATGAATGTCCCAATTTCATGGTCTCAGTTGGAAACCAAAAAGAATAGTCATACAGATGCAAAACTAACTACTATCTAACGGTATACAGCTAAGTATATATTAAGGAGCAGCTCTTTCAAAGCAAGATGGTGCCCTAAGGTTGAACTAGTGTATTCCTTTGAGAGCATTTTATATTAGCCAGTGACAAGAGGCTAGCAATAGTGAAAACCTGGCGGGAAGTGGCAAAATTTGCACGTGCCAGTTTACGAGGGTCTTGTCTTGAAACTGCCACCAGAAGTTTGTCTGAAACGAAAACTGATGGTTTATGTCCTAATATTTAATAGGTCCATCAAGGCTGCCAGATGCAAACTGAAAACACAGAGAAGGGAAGGCACTGAAGTTAGAACTGAAATAGAATCACACACACACTCGCACGCATCACACACAAATGCGTGCGTTAAAAAATTGCACTCACACAGATGATGCATCACAATATAGGCAACACGATAACCCTGTCTCAAAAAAAGAAAGTCCAGCTACCTTCTGTTCTCACCACCATGAAGGGAATTGACAAAAAAGAGAGAATACAAGACCAAAGCCTTGTTAGCATGCAGGAAACAGATACTGAACATGACACTTCCTCACATTTCAGTGACAGCGAATCAAAGATCCCACTGATAAGATACCTTTAGACATTGGAAGTCACATCTTCTCCCTTTCCATTAGTACTGTAGCACTCACAATGTGACCAAATATGTAATACTTACCATCAAGCTGATGCTAAACTTACCATGTAGTTAATACTTCGCTCCTTTATAATATTCAATATCGTTAGCATATAGTTAGTAGTTTGACGGCATATGTAAACAAAATTCACTGTTTGAAGTTTGGTGCAAACCAAAGTCTAAACTCTAAAGGTTTCAAAACTACCACCACAATTATTACCTGTTGAACAATTGGTTCGGTTGATGTCATGAATTCTTGAGTTATTCCTTGCCAAACAACCTTTCCTTCATGTAGAAACAACAACCTGCACATCAAGCAGTACTAAGGGAATGCCACTTTACAAGTCCAAGACTAGAAAAACTTTTTGACACAGCTAACCTGTCAACAGCCCTTCTAATGGTACTATGTTGATGAGTAACCACCACATAAGACGCAATCTTCCCAGGTTTCCGTGCATCCTCACCTTTCATATGAACATGGCGGATGAGATCTTCAACTACAGTAGATGCTATTGGATCAAGTCCAGCTGTTGGTTCATCGTATAAGAGTACCTGTTCCACAATGTGAAAAAATACAAGGGAACAGGTAAAAAACACAAAGCAGGATAAAATCACATCAAACTCTTCAGAAGTTGTGGCACAAAACACCATGAGAAAAAATCATACAAATAGAATTTTATACTTTTTAAAATTGATCATGCACAAATTTGGAACAAATAAACATCCAACCCTTAAAAAAAAAGAAACAAACAAATTTCATGGATTGAGATCAAGAAATGAATTGAAGCTAATATTTAGTTATCATACATTTCTGACATATCAAAACCTTGCTGTTGGTTTATGGAAAACAATTGGACAAGTTGTACAGAGACACTTACAGCAGCTATAAGTGAGCTAGAAAAGTGGGGTTCCAGACATTATTGTTTTGGTTTGCCTAAATCCAATCACCAGAATTATCTTTGACAACCACTGTCGGTCATCCTATTGGTATAAATTTCTTATGCATACCAACCACCAGAGAATCACAAGTAATTTCCTTTATCATATTTTTCATCAAAGAATGTTTACCAATCAGAAAATGGTCTTGGTGCAGCCATATATAAAGACAACATCAGTTGCTATCAGTGAAAACCAAAAAGGATTAAAGAACAAAATCAATTCAGTTGCTTAAATACCTCTGGTTCAATTGTTTCCTTTGTGGTATCAAAAATTATAGACCGAGCTAGAGCAACTCTTTTCTTCATTCCACCAGATAATTCAGAAGGTAACCGGTCCTCTACTCCCTGAACAGAATATTAAGTTTCATCAACCTTAAAAGTAAAGGGTTTCATTATCTTCAATAGAGGCTTGAATAAGATAGTAAGGTTTCTAAGCTTTATGCAATGCTGGAAATTAGCATCAGGAAATGAAGACAGTTCCCAATGCTTCAGCAGGAAATTGAACTTCATGTTGCTGGAAATTGACAGCATTGCATAGGTGACAAAAGTGTAATGCATATATGTAGCTTAAATATATTAAATTAAGGGAACAGCAACCTGTCAGGAGATGATTTTTTAGCTGGGAAAGAGCCACCTGATGCTACACAAATGAAAATTTCACATTGCAAACATACCTTTAAACCAACTGCAGCCAAAGTTTCTGCCACAAGATCCATGATTTGCTCTTCCGACATGCTAGAATTTTCGTATCTAAGCAAGACAAAAGCATTAAGAAATGAGCTTTCTTTTTTCCACAAGAAAAGGAATTGCATTAAAGTCATGCTATCAGTTCCAACTCCTGAAAAGAAAAGAGTAATCTGTATCTTACAAAAGGAAACCAACATTTTCACGCACAGTCAAAGAATCAAAAAGTGCTGCACTTTGAAACACCTGCCATGAAGAATAAGTGAAAAGTAAAACCACTGATAAAATAGCACAGGAGACATAACCCTTCAATTAATAACTAAAATAAAGATTTACCAATCCAATTCGAAGCCCAGACATCACCTCATCACTGATCAAACCATCTCTCTTTTTACCTCGAATATAAACCTCACCCTGCCATTAGATATGGTTTAAGTAAAACTGCCTACGTAAAAAACTGAGGCACAGCCCAGTTGCTTCAGTCCAGGATGGTAATAGGTTGCATAAAGATAGAGGCAACAAGAAACTTGATTTGATCATTACCATGTCCGGAGCAAGAAGTCCTGCAATAATCTTCAAAATTGTAGATTTACCAGTGCCAGAAGGTCCAATTATTCCAACTGCTTCACCGTGTCTGATCTGCATAAGTGGAAACTTATCACCGCATGGCTAAGACGATACAGAATAAATGACACAAAAAGGTAGATGAACTTGAATTACTCAAGTAATTATCACAACGCTGCCTTCCCCCAAAAGGAATTATTGAAATAGTTTTAAGAAATCAATAATCTTAAACATTTGTCTCTTTGTTGGTCTGAGTAACAGAAATACAGAATTTTGCACCAAATGTCTTCGCTTACAGTAAACAATGGGGTAACATAACTTGTCAAGACAACGCAATTAACCATAAAATCTTCTCTCACAGAAGGCAACTAAGGATCCACAGGGAAACATCAATTAACCATAAAAATTGCGGACATGCAAACCAGGGGACATGCAGAAACAGCAAGACAATACAAGCAGAGACTGATAGGCGTTGCCTTGGGGGGAATGCATAACATGCAAATGATTGCTAAAATGTGCTCATATGAAGAACAATCTAATAGCAAAAAAAGCCACAAAAAGAGTTGTAAACAGCAAACATAACTTCGTGAAAAAAATTCACCTTGAAGCTCACACCTCTTAATATATGCTTCTCCCCAAATGACTTGTAAACATTTCTGCATTCGATGAGAATATCAGAATCATCCTCCTCCGGTTCACCTATCCTGCTTAATTTCTCTGGTTTATATGAATCCTAGTTACGTGATCAATGGAATATATCCATTCAAACCAACGCAAAAGATCGTATCAATAAAATAAATTTAAAAGATTGAGAAAAATCCACCCAATTCACAATTACATTAATTTAACACAAAGAAGAAGAAGGTGGGCGGGCTGCAGAAAAATTTTCCTAAAATACCGAGCATGAACAAGCAACAGAAAAACACGAACATAAGATATAGCAGAAACCAGCAGCAGTCGATAAATAAAGCAAGAATACTGAACATAGAATGCAGAAACTTTACAGTGAATTTGTTTGCGGAAAATCCCTCCCTCCCTATGTTGGGTCGAGGAGGAGCCACACAGGCACAAACAATATTTCTTTGATCCTTCCTCGGTATGAAACAAAGTGAATTGTTGAATGGTATCCCAGTGGAGGGAGCATACCCATTTGGCAGACAAAGAGGAGATAACAGCATTGAGCCTGATGAGACCAAGCGCATCTTTGAACAAGACCCAGATCGAGTTTTGCGCCAAAAAAAAAAAAAACTTTGCTTTCCAAAGCTAACCAGGATAGATTGATTTAATAGAGGGCCAGTCAGATTCTTTGCCAAAGCAGAGGATTGTGAAATTTGACAAGGAATGAATTTCAAGAAACTTGGTGGAGCAGAAACAAGAATAAATCAAAGACAAAGCTTGGAAATTGCTTGTGTTTATATTGTGTGCTGAGTTATATGCAAGTCTAACCACGTTGTTAGACTAATGGAGCATATGTTACAGCATTCCTCATGGGAAAAGGAAAATAAGTCCGTATGCCCGATTGGTTAGTGGGGGTGTTAGGATATAATTAGGGCTTTTTCTCGAGCTTGATAGTTGTTTCTATTAAATTTACCAGGTCATGTAGTTGGTATAATCTAAGGTTCTGGATTTTGATCAGGTTATTAGATTAATTTTTAAAAAAAATTAAAAATTAAAATGATATTATTTTTGATAAAAAAATAAAAAATAAATAAAAATCAATGAGTTTGTGGCCGAATCTTGATCGGATCTCCGGGTCATATCAAGTTTTTCCTTTTTTATTTTTTTCTTCAACCTGACCCGGTTCTAGTCCCGGATCGATCGGGTTCCGAGTTGATCTGTCGGGCTTGGCCGGGTTTCAAAGCTATTGTTTCAATCTTCTAATTACTAATTAAAGATAAGATTTAAGAATCATTAGATTCTAAGTCTACTTTTAAAAAATTATGTTATTTTTACTTTTTTTTTGTATAAAATTAAAAAAAAATTGACCCATTATCCGAGAACCAGAGAGTTGGGTTTAAAATTTGTGGTCATATGTTCAAGAGTTGATTATTTAAGGCCTATGAATGAGTCTCTACGTTTAGCAAAATAAAGTTTGTGAAATTGACATCAAACTAATCTAATTTAGTGAAGACTTGAATTGAACAACAGGAAAGGAATGAAGGAATAGCCAAGAGCACACTCTATTTATGTATAGTATGATACTAGATGATTTTGTTGAATGTAAGAAAAAATTCAAAAATATTGTTGACATTAAAAAATAAATAAATTATATAGAGATTAAATTGATATGATATAACTAATTTCACGGATTTAAAGATAAATTATACTTGATGTTATCTTTTAAAAACAATATAAAAACAACGCATTGAATTTACTTAGATTGACTCAAATTAATCTATCAAATCTTCAACTTGAGTCATACGACCCTAATAACATTGTAGAAAGCAAATAAAAAAAATTATTGAGTCTAATTCTCAATCAACTTAATATTAAAAGATAAAATTAAAAAATAAAATTCAATTAAAAAAATAATTCGAGTCAATCTGAGTTAACCTACTAAGCCTTAGTTATGAGACTGAGATAATTGTATAAAAAAATAAAATAATTTATAAAGCTCAATTCTCAATCAACTTAATGTTGAATAATGAAATTGAAATTGAAATTAAAATCAATTAAAAAAAAACATGAAAAAAACCACTCAAATTAATCGACCAAACTCGTGACTCAAGTTATGAGATCAAGATACCCTTTTAGAAAGCAAACCAAAATCAAATTATAAAACTTAATTCTCAAACATTCCAACATTAAAGATGAAATAGAAAAAATAAAATTAATTATACATATATATATATATATATAATAATAAAAAAAAAACTAGAGGCAAATGGGCTAATTCGGATCATGAGAACTTGATAACCTCATATAAAAAAAATTAAAAAAACAATTATGAAGCGTAATTCTTAATTAACCCATTGCTAAGGATTAAATTGAAAAAAGTCAATTAAAAAAAATCCAAGTCAACCCGGGTTAACTTGCTAAACCCAAATCATGAGACTGGGAGATAGCTCAATATAAAGAAAAAAAAAATAAAGTCAAATTTTCAATCAATTCAATGTTGAATGATGAAATAGAAAAAAAAAATCAATTAAAAAAGACTCAAAAAATAAGTCAGCCTGCTACCTCTCAAAACTTGCAACTTGGGTCATAAGACCGCTATAACCTTATAGAAAACAAATAAAATAATACAAAGTCAAAGTCTCAATCAACACAATGTTGATGGTGTTGAGAAAAAACGAATCAATTAAAAAAATAACCCAGATTAACCTATAAAACTCAGGTTATAAGATTAAGATAAATATATGAAAATAAATCATAAAAATAAATTAAGTCTAATCTAATCGTAATAAAATAAAATTAAAAACAAAAACTTTTAAGGACCTAATTGTAAAAGGCTTACTACATTGAAATACCAAGACATACATTTTAGCATATGTTAATTAATAATAATAACAAATTGAGGGATTTGTATGTAGGCTCCTGAGTGTCACAGCATCAAGTTTACTTCAAAGTATATGAGCAAACAAAACCAGAAACACGAATGATAAAAAGGAGGAGGAGGAGGAGGAGGAGGTGGTGGTGGGGTCGACGCAACATGGCCGTGGGCCTTTGTTTTGAGGCGACAGGAAATGGGGACGGACTACAATACTAAAATTATGGTTTTGGACTGCGGGCATCCATCGCCGTCGTTTTCCCAAAGACAGCAACATTCGTTGCTCAAGCGAAAATTGTGCCTTTCACATTTATGGGTACTTCTTTGCACTTGCATCACAATTAGAATTTAAAATATTTTTAGGAATGAGATTGACCTCACATGCATATATTATCTTCTCAAAATATTAATAAAAAAATTCTGACAATATATTAAAAAAATACTGATTATTAGCCCATGTATCTTACTGTTTTTATTGAATGTGCATCACTTTTTTGCCCTTTTTTTTTTTTTTTTTTTTTTCATTCTTTGAGTTTTGTTTATGATCATAGTTTCTAGTTTTTCCTATTAGGTTCCTTCTCGGTTCGGTTAGGTTAATATTTGGGCTTGGTATTATGATTTGGTTAATTTAGTATAAGGTTCTCGCAATAAAAAATAAGAGGGTTGGGATTAAAAATGAGAAAAAAAAAAACCACTAGAAATTCTAGGTGGAGAGAAAAAAAAAACATCCACAAGAAATGAAGAATTAAGAGGAAAAAAATAAAGAAAAAAAACAGAATAAGATATGATCATTAATGTTATATCCTGGATTTTTCATTTGACATGTGTCACCTTAAAAGAATGACAATGACTCGATGATTCTAACAGCTCTAAAAAAAAATATATGTTGGAAGATCTAAAAAGAAATAGAAAAAAAGAATTGTAAAACAAAAAAACAACTCTTTAAATAGTTTAACGTATTATGGTTATCTCCATGACCTTGAGTTTTGAACTTTATAGTTATTTCGAGTTAGTCAATATTGATTCAATATGTTAATATTGTAACATTGAAGAAAGAACGTTTAATTGAAAAAAAAAATCAAAGTTAAACACTATTTTCTATAATAATTTAGATTATTTTATACTCATCAAGTTAATTTATAATTTTTATATAAGTTAATTTAATACTAAATATTGATAAGAAATTGAGACTAAAAGTTTCAATATTAATCCGCTTTATCTAGCTAAAAACATAATAATAAAAAAATCTCAATGCCATGTCCCTCTTTTTTCTTACGTTAACTAAAATAACAGCACTTAATTTTTTTTTAAAAGAACAAGTTCGTAAATTATCACCTTATGATTTTGTTTTTAGTTATTTTTGGGTTTCGATTGATTATTTTTTGTATGTTATGAGTGTACCCTTGTTATTAAAGAAAATGCTCCTGAGAATGTTTATGACACATCAAATCCATACCTGCGCAAGCCAATGATTACACAAACTCAATTTTTCTGCAAAGTTGTGGCGGTCACTCGGATAATGTTTGAGATTTTTGTATTATTAGGGTTATTTTATTTAAAAATATATTAAAATAATATTTTTTTTTATTTTAATATTAACAAATTAAAATAATTTAAAATCATAAAAAAAAAAAAAAAAAATCTTAAAATTTTTTTAAAAATATTTTTTTAATGCTAAAATAAATACATGCTCACATTCCTTTTCGTCATTGAAAAAAAAAAAAACATCTACCCGACGTTATAGCAAGGAAGAACTAGCTAATTACACCAACTTATATGAAATTTATACTGGTTTGTTTTGACTTTTAAAAATTTATTTTTTTTAATATTATTTAATGTGTTTATGTTAATTTTTTTTAAAAAAATAAAAAATATTATTTTAATATATTTTAAATAAAAATACTTTAAAAAATAATTTTTTACCGTGAATTCCGACAACTACGCACCTAAGTGATCGAGCTGGACAACGCTGCTTTGCTGACCCCATCTCTCTCTCTGGATCACGGGCCTCTCTGACACTTGAGAGTGGGGTCAGTTAGATATCTAAATTCTGAAGTCTCAATAAGTGAGATTATGGGAGGGGTTCCCATCAAACAAAAGTGTCGATTATTTAAAAATTATTTTTAATATTAATGTATTAAAATATAAAAATTAATTTTAATAAAAAAATTTAATTTTTCCTAACCTGCAGTAACAAATTGAGGGAGAATAAAAGAAGAAGAAGCATAGCTGTCATTTCTTCTTTTTCTTCTTCTTCCGCTGGTGCTTTTTTCTTTTCAGACAGCACATCCAGCTAGACCCACGTATTCAAGCAGATATAAACAAGTCATACCTCACCTGCTCCTCTGAACACCATTAATTTGTCAGAATAAGTACGTCCGAATAGCCATTTATCATTTTATATTTAATCATCGCTTTCTTTTCTTTTTACATTCCTAGTAATTTCTGCCGTGCATGCCAAGGTAAGCCGTCCAGCGGGGTCTCGGAGGGGACCCCTGGCCGATCAATCACCCTGTTCTAATGGCCATTGAAATGTCTTTCTACAGGTATCTATGGAGGTCGTCGCCGGAAAATTACCAAGTAATAATCATTTTAACGATCTAGTACGTTGAGAAACTTGCTTTATCTTCATTACGAATTCAAAGCTAGCTCAATCATCTTTAATCCGAATCCAGCATAAATCTGAAATCACCATAATTAGACTTGCTAGAGGCCGGTAGGATTTGTGAGGCGGCTAGTTTTTGACAAAAACGTTTGGGCCCTCTGAAAAGATGGTAAAAAGAAAGGGGTGGTGCGGAGGAGCCGGCGACAGCAACTCATGTTTTCAAAGTCCAGAGTCTCCGCGAATCCTAGCCTAGTCTTTCATCTTGCCGGGTGCCCACCAAAAAAGGGTCTCTCTCCTCCATCCAGTCAAGAAGACCCGCGAGGAAGCATGGAAGTGAACGAGAGAAGAGGAGACGAGAGGGAGCTATGCACGCCGTATTCTAGGTGACGTAGCGTTTCAAACACGAACCCTACTTGCATGGCTATGGATCGGAGTTGTTAGAGTCTTTCGTTTAAGTACTCTAACTACTATTTAATTTCTCCTATTACCTTGTCCCTTAATGCTAAAATAATCATCAATTATTAAACAAAACAGAACACTAGAACACTGCCATTTCTCTTCGGTGGAGAGCAGTTAGGCTTAGCAACTTGGCCATCTTTGTCTCTCCTTAAAAAAAAAACCTAGAGTCTTAGTAACCCCTACTTTGCTGCCAAGTGTCCCCAACCCGTTTCCAAGAAGAAAGACTCCTATTCTCTACCGCCTCTATAAAGTATAAACAAAGATACGAGTCCACTCTACATGACGATTCGCATTAAAAAAGAAAACACAGCTCATGTGTTTGCGATGAAAACAGCTCTGTAACGCCCTCTTTCTCATGGTATCACTGCCTACAATAATATCGGCAAACTTTCCTTCCCTTGAACACTCACCCCTTCTCCACAATGCTCAAACTCCTCAACAAGAGGCTCAGGCGCCTTTATTCTCGTTTCCGGCGGCGTATTGGCAGTGGTTCCAGGCGCAAGGTTGTCATAAAGAAATTTGAAAAATCAAACTCCAATTCACAAAAGGACATCAAAGTCGAGACCACCATTAATGGGTCTGCTGCTGTCCATCCAAATGGTCAATTGGGTGAGGAGAAGCCAATCAAGTTAGCAACTTTTAATGCTGCCCTGTTTTCAATGGCACCTGCTGTGCCTAAAACAGAGAATCCTTCGAGTGTTGACTATGGAGGTGAAGAGTTTGCAGACACAAGAAGACCCGTAAATAGTAATAAGCTACGCGCAAAGTCTGCAAATGATCGGCCGAAGAGTATTCTGAAGCAGTCTCCCCTGCATACAAACTCCATCGATGGTAGTGAGAATCTCTTTAAGCAACAAAAGTTTGCTAAATCAAAGTTAAGGGTATCGATCAATTTGCCTGATAATGAGATTTCATTATTGAGAAATAGGCAACTGAGTTTCAGAGAAGACGAAAAGGAGGATGCTTCAAGTGTTAATATAAGTAGAGTTCTGAGGGGAAAGGCTCCTATGAGGCCACAAAGCGTGAGCTTGGCAAGAAATATGGGAAATGGTGGGATCGATGGAGAGAGTTATAGGAGTTCAAGGACAGTGCTTCAAGTGCTGAAAGAGCTGGATGCAGATATTCTGGCTTTGCAAGATGTGAAAGCAGAGGAGGAGAAAGCAATGAAGCCTCTTTCTGATTTGGCTGCTGCTTTGGGGATGAATTATGTTTTTGCTGAGAGCTGGGCTCCTGAGTATGGAAATGCTATCCTCTCAAAGTGGCCGATCAAGAGATGGAAAGTGCAAAAGATCTTTGATGATACTGATTTCAGGTATCTCTAATCTGTTCTGTAGTCTCAATAATTGCAGGATCTTTCTAAGGAAACCTTGTTCATCTTCTATTCTTTCTCTTGTTTTCATGGATTCTCTCTCGTTTCATCCCTTATTAAAGTTAGAAAGGAACAGTGAATTCGAAAAAGTCAGCAATGATGGGACTGCTTTCACAGAATTCTTTTTGACTTCCACAATGTATTTGCAATGCATTTTGTGGTGATCTGAAATTTTGGTATATTAGAATTTAGAACTCAGGATATGAAAATATTTTTGTCTTTTAACATTTTCCTAATCATTTCTTTTCAGCTTTGCTGAGTACTTTCTAGTTACTGTCATTGACTATATATAAAACCCAGTTTTATCAGATTTTTTTTTTCCTGTCCATGTCTCAGTTTAGCTGTTGCAGTGAAGCAGTAAGTTCTTCATTTTTTATTTTTTTTTCAAATCTTACCAGATAGTTATTCACAAAGTTATTAACCAATCACTACCGGAAGTTTCATCTAGAGTTTATCGAGGACCACATTGGTAGGGTTGCATTGTGTCTTTTCTAGTTTATTAAATTGTGAGCACAATTAAAGATATCATTGAAAGCTACCAATTAGATGATCTCCAAAAAAACCCCAAAATATTTTGGGAATAAAGTTTATATCTTAAATAATTAGTTAATTTTTTAGTTTTAATAATATAATTTATTTTTTTCAACAAAGGTAGTTGGTGACTGATGTTTTGTAAATCAATGTGACTGTTAGTTTTTGATATTTAGAGAATTCAAAAATATTCTAAGAGAATTCTAGAAAGGTGACCCTTTATACTTAGAAAATATTTTAAGAGATTAAGAAAATTCATATTGATTTTTTGTAACTTAAAAAAACTCTCTAAGAGGCAGAAGGGACAGGCTCATATCTACAACTATATTTAAAAAAAAATTTGAGAGGATAGAAAAGATAAGTTTGTGTCTATACCTATGCTTAGAAAAAATTTTAAAGAGGGAGGGAAACCTAAGAAAGTCAATCTATACTTAGAAAAATCATGATATGCCAGGATCTATGTTGAGATGAGATGTACATTGCTATGCTATACAATTAAATTAATGGCTTTATTATTCACTGTAATTGCTGCCAGCTAGCTATGACATGTAACCCTTTTCCCTGCAAAAAGCAGCATTCCATGAAAATTAACTTACAAGAAGCAAAGAGACAAACAGATACTTGTGCCCTATATATAAAATTCATGCCTGACATCCATAACTAATCCCACTACACTGCAATCAAATTACTAGTTCTACAAAATTTAATTCATCACGTATTAAGAACACAACCTCTTCTTCTGGACAATTCTGATAATTCTATTTGTGAGAAAATCGAAAAGACGAACGATGGATGAATTTCAATTTTCAAGCTTCAAAAAACTCTGATAACTGACAAAATGATCGAGAGACAGGGCATTATAAAACTCATTCGAGCTTTTCTGGACGCTGCAGGAATGTTCTTAAGGCCACCATTGACGTGCCACAGGCAGGAGAGGTCAACTTCCACTGCACCCACCTTGATCATCTCGATGAGAACTGGCGGATGAAGCAAATAGATGCCATAATACAGTCAAGTGATGCTCCTCATATCTTAGCTGGAGGTCTTAATTCCCTCGACGAGACAGATTACTCTGAAGAGAGGTGGACAGACATTGTAAAGGTCGACCACCTAGCTCCTGCTGTCATAGAAAAATGAGTTTCATGACCTTTCTTTATGTGATTGAAATATAATTCCTATTGCTCGTTTCATTTATATATGCAGTACTATGAGGAGATGGGAAAGCCAACACCAAAAGTTGAAGTAATGAGTTTCATGAAGAGTAAACATTACACTGATGCTAAGGACTTTGCAGGAGAATGTGAATCAGTTGTCATTCTAGCTAAAGGCCAAAGTAAGAAACATGGATGTTTGATACTCTAACTTCACGCTATCAAAACTATATATATTTCTGCTCACAGTGCCATTACTTGGATATATATATATTATGCAGATGTGCAGGGGACTGCAGTATGGGACTCGAGTAGATTACATACTGGCGTCTCCAAATTCCCCCTACAACTTTGTTCCAGGGTCATACTCGGTGTTTTCTTCTAAAGGGACTTCTGATCATCATATTGTGAAAGTTGATATCGTAAAAGCAAGATGCAGCAGTCAAGAACAAGTCGCTAGAAAGAAACGGCAACCTAAACAGAAAGTTGTAAAGATAACCAACAGTTCTCCTACAAAAGGTTTATGGAAAACACACACATGAGAGAAGACAGATTTTTTTACCTTTTCTTTTGCTGGTATATAAATTATTTCAGACCTGGGTTTGGTTTCCTGGTGCAAAAGAGGAGCTAGGGATGGCGATATTAGACCCGCTTCCACCCAGCTCTCTCATGAACTCTGTAAATCTTGTAACTTGGGATTAGCTAGGTTAAAAACTCATGAGCGAGATGGTATTTGGTGTGATTCCTATCTAACTGCATAGCTTGTAGTGGAAAACTGAGCATGCTGAAACTCCAATAAGAAGGGAATTAGACTTTATTGGTTCTTCCCTTTTGACTGCCATGTTACCATTTATGACTTTCCTCGCAATGGAAGCCGTGAAGAATTAACCAGGAACAACAAAGCAAGGCAAAGACACCATGCGCATTCACGCAAAGACACCAGTATTTTGACAAAGAAATATGATATACCTTAGCATTTATGAGTTCTTCAGAATAATTAGTTTGTCAGTCAGAATGGTGAAGTAAAAACTTTTGTCTGATAGTGCTGAGAATGAGAGAATTTGGAGTTAATTTGATGAATAGCTTTGTAAACTATATCCTGAAAAAACAAAAAGGAAAATGTCGAGTGATTTGGTGGGGGCATGTAAAGATTGTTCTCTCTCTCTCTCTCTCTATATATATATATATATATATATATATGTACATGAGTGGTCCCCTGTTTTTTTTTTTTTTTTTTTAAGGTTTTTGGTTGGTTTATTTCATTTTAGAGTTTTAGACCCAAACCTTTTTGTTTATTCATAATTTCATGTTATGTTCACTTGATTTAAATTTGGGTTTTATATTCGTGCAATTCATTGTGTTTACAGTGTCAAAAAATTCCCTAATTACATTGATATTTGCGGAATAAGATTATAATTTTTCTTGTTAAAAAAAATTGAAACAACATGGATTAATTTTAACATATATAAAAAAGAGCTATCCCTCTTTTTTTATATTATTATTTTATAGGGGTGCAAAAAAATTCACTTTGGTTCCTGATTTTCTATTTAAAAAAAAAATGCAGTCCTTGTATTTTGAGGGTTTAACTTTAATATTATAAATTTAACTTATTTTGAATTTCATTCCCTAGGATTTAGAAGGAGAGAAGAAGATAATTGAAAATAAAAAGGGGAAGAAAGTGTTCGGTTAGCCATATTTAGTAACAAAAAAACCAATTTTAGTGTTGATGGGCTCCTCTTAACTAGTGAAGTGCTATGAAGATGTTTTTGAGCTTTCATTTCACTAAAAAAGATAAATCAAGATTAAAGAAGACTTTCTTTTGCTTGGTGGGCCATATTTTTAGTGATAAAAAAAATTAATTTTGTGTTGATGTACTCATCTGACGAGTGAAATGTCATTAAGATGTTTTTGAGCTTTTATCTCATTAAAAAAAGTAAATTGAGGTTAAGAAAAACCTTTTTTAACTATTTTTAATGTCTTTCAACTTATTTAAGCGTGTTGGAGGGTAGAAATTGATTTATCAAGCTTTTTAGTGTGTTTATTTTGTGTGTTTTAGATGAAATAGGATGAAAAATATTTTTTTAGATTCAGAAAACCTTAAACTCGACCTTTCAGCCACCTCTTTTATGCTGAAAATTTGAATCAGTAGATTGTTCTCTACCACTATAAATGATATATCGTCTAATTATATATATATATATAAAGCATTGATGAAATGTTGTAAAACCATTAAACAAAATAAAAATAAAGGAAAGTATATGAGCATGTCTAGCCTTGCATGCTCGTGCATGCCAAGCTTTTCCGTGTTGTGCTATATGCTCAGGCCTAATTTTCTAGGCCTAGACATTTGGGTTTTTTATATTTTATATTTTTTATTTTTTATTTTGATTTTGCATTGAAATATGCTCTAAAAACGATACCTAGCATGCTATTTAAATTATTGTTAAATTTTGATATGGTTTTATCAAATTAATTATTTTTTCCTTAATCACATAACATTGAGGAATTATTTAATAATTTTTTATAAAAATTTGCTTTTAAGATCATGATAAGTTTTTTTTATTTAAGAAACAATGCTTTCAATTAAAAAAACATGTTTTTGTTGAAACAATAAATATATGCATTAATAAGGAAATATACTTTATATTTAAGAGATACGTTTTTTCTTCTTATTTCAAATTTAAATATTTAAAAAAACAATATTTTTATTGTCACTACTATTTATTAAAAAACTATGTTGATAATAAATTAAATGTCATTGTTTTTTAAAAAAGATTAGAGCATTTTATAATGATAATCATTTCTTTTATAAATAATTATAATTAACCTCAAGTACAAACTTTTAGAGATAATTTTCTCATTATTATTAAATAAAAATAAAATATCTTTTTTATTTTATTTTTACTATAGATTTTTTTATATAATTTTCTCAAATTTATTATTCTCATTTGTTTTTTCATATACGTGCATAAAAATGATTGATCTATTACTTTTAAAATTTTAATTAAAACTTGCTTTGAAGATCGTAATAAATTTTTTTACTTTAAAAACAATGTCCCTCATCAAAAACATTTTTTTTTTTGTAAAGATAAAGAAACAAATAGCATAAAAAGAAAATTATATATTTTTTTTACCAAAGATAGATGCTTTTTATTTCTTTTTAGTTCAAATCATTCTTTTTTTTTTTTTAACTGATTGCCTTTTCTGATCATTCAATGAACCATGTTGTAAATTAAAAAAAAAAAATCACGAATCAAAAAAGATAATTTTGATTCAAAAACACTTTACACTTCAATAATTCTCTTCATCTTTTTTTGTTTGTGAATGTCTATTTTTATTATTGTATAATAAAATTTAAAAATAAATTTTAAAAATTAAATTATTAAGCTCAATTATATACATGACCTAGGTTATAGAGTTAACCTAAGTTAATTCTAATCAATCCAAAATATTATTTTTATCAATATATTTTAAAAAAATTTGATGCGAAGGAAAGCACAAGCAATATAATAATAACAAAAGAAAACAACTTAATGGCCAGAAAATGGTAGGACACAATAATTCTAATTTGTATTTTTATTATTGAAGATAAAACTTTATTATGATTTTATTATTTGAGAGGTTTACAACTCTTTAAATAAACCCAAAACCATCTTAGATAAATTAGGAAACCAAAAAACAAAACAAAAAAGTAATAAAAATCCTAAAAAACTATAAAAAATAAAATCATCAATCTCAATATTTGATTTCCTAAACAAAATAGGAAAAAATAAAATCATAAAAAAGAAAATATTCTCTTAAACTACGGTGAGTTTGGAATTGTGGTATTAGTTATAGTTCAAAGTAATTTTCACTTAAAAATACTTTATATAATATTTTTTTTATTTTAAAAATTATTTTTGATATTAGCATATCAAAACAATCTGAAAATATATATATAAAAAAAATTTAACAAATTTTCTTTTTAAAATTCAAGGAAACACGGTTTGCACTGCGTTTCCAAATATACTCTAAAGTCTAAATAAAACATAATAATAATTAAGATTTTTTTTAAAACAAAAATCCTCTTACATCAGTCTCAAAATATGTTTTTGAATTGTAATATTTTCAAATTATGTTACTTTACTGAAATTTTTTTATCCGTTGATATTTTAGCATTTAATTATATTTTAGGTTTTAATTGCACACTTTATCCAAAATATAATGTAAAATTAGCATTTAAGTATAATGCAACGGTCAACCTGAGGAACGTAGTCAAACCTGGTTTCACAAATTCTCCCGGTCTCTCTGCCCATTTAACAGTTGCTTGGTCTGGTGTGTTGTAAGAGATGATGACATACGATGAACTTGATCGGAACCTTGAGGACGTGACCAAGAACGCCGCACATCACCAGCTCCAGACCCTCCACTCCATCCTCCAACACCAAGCTAGCGTTGGCTATCTTCAGCCTTACCTCTCTGCCTGTCATGCCCCCGTCGATGCCGCTACTTTTCGAAGCCAGGTCCCTTTGTCTTCCTACGATGACTATTTTCATCTCATCAATCAATTGGCCAATGGAGACATTGATCACCACCAGCCCCTCCTCTCCGCAGATCCTCTCCTTTGTTTCTTCTACAGGTACTGCTTTGATTTCTTCTTTAAGCCCAATAGTAAAAAAAAAAAAAAAAAAAAAATCGAGGAGAAGAAAAAACCTATCTTGTATCAGATTATAATTTATATTTTAATTTTGTAGCTCTGGCACTAGTACAATGAAGCCCAAGTTGATCCCTTACTTTGATTCAGCTCTATCAAGAGCTGCCTCTTATAATGCTCATCAAGGCAGCGCTGCGATTTTTCGAAAGTAAGTCGTTTACTTTTAATTTTATTAATGTTTTTGCATTTTTTGGTTAATTTCTTATTCTTAAATTGTTTTTTATATTGGTATGCATAATCAAAGTTTTATTTTTGTTATAATCATTGATACATTGATTTAGGTTAGTTCCACCACGACCTGAAGTGAATAAAATCCTTTGGTTTCTATACGCGGACGATGCTACAACTACAAGAGGTGGGTTCAAGGTTATGGCTGCCTCTACATACCCTTTGCAAGGGAATAAGAGTAGAAGCAATTGGTCTCAAACTCTTCCTTGTATTAGTCCTCGTGAGGTTGTTTTTGGTACAAATATTGAGCAACAAATGTATTGCCATCTGCTCTGTGCACTTAGGAGCTTTGATATAATTGATGGGATTCGTGCTGCGTATGCGGCAGGCTTGATTAGAGCATTTTCACTGCTGGAATCCAAGTGGGAGAAACTCTGTGATGATCTCGAAAGTGGGTTTCCTAGTTTGGAAATTGCTGAAGCGGCAATGAAGGAATCTGTTGTTGAATTTCTTGGTGGACCTCAAGTGGATTTGTCGAGGAGAATTCGAGAAATTTGTGCAGAAAGCAATTGGGGTGGGATTCTGTCTAAATTGTGGCCTAATGTTCGCTATGTTAAGTCTGTTACAACTGGAAGCATGAAGCAGTATTATTCCAAACTCAAGTACTATGCGGGGGATCTAATGATTTTAGGTGGAGATTATTTTGCATCAGAATGTTGCCTGGGTATTAACTTGGATATCCAGCAACCTCCAGAGTCAACCCGATTTGTTATGCTTCCAACCGCAGCCTATTTTGAATTTCTCCCCTTTGATTTGAATGAGAGCAGTGTTGTTGGTGAAGAAACTGTGGATTTTTCAGGTGTCAAGGTAGGGAAGATGTATGAGGTGGCTGTGACCACTTACAGAGGATTGTATCGATACCGTTTGGGTGACATTGTAAGAGTTGTTGGTTTTCATAATTCATCTCCACTGGTAGAGTTCGTGATGAGAGCTCCTAAAACTGGTTACGAGATAATAACTGAGAAAGACTTGATGTCTGCTATGGAGAGTTTTCAGCATTCGATGGCAGCAGAAGTTGTGGAGTTCGCAAGTTTCTCAGATTTTGAGTTGAGTCCAAAGCAGTTGAAGGTGTTCATAGAATTTAGAGAGGGATGTGATTTTCTACAGGAGGAGAAGTTGCAGGGATCAGTTGAAGCTCTGCAGAGGTGCTGCTCCTCTCTTGAGAATGGTTTGGGAGAAATTTACAAGGTGCAAAAGGATAGGGGAGAGATAGGCCCTTTGTTGGTATCTGTTGTAAGGTCTGGTAGCTTTGATGGGATATTACAAATGGCCATCAAGAATGGGGCACCGGCCGGTCAATATAAACCACCAAAAATCATTAGGAATCGTGAGATTGTTGGTTTTATGGAAGAATCTGCTGTTCTGACTATAAACCTGGATTCATTTCATGGATAAGAAACCAAATAACAAGTCAGGAGGTTGCAAAACCTTTTGTGCTTCAGGCTTTTGTTTGTGATGGAAATATGTTTTCAATTTGGGTGTGCTCAATAAAGTTTCGAGGCTGCAATGCCAATGTGGCGTAAAACAGAAACAATAAAGTGAAAAATCCAAAATAGAGAGAGGCCAACTGTTGTGCAGATGGCCTGGCTAAATTTGGGATAGGGTTTAGGCTGGGACAGGTAATTTTAGGCTTTCTTGTTGGTTTTTGGGTCTGGGCGTTTTGCCCTCTTGTAATAAAAAACACAAACAGAAAAAAAAACAAAGATTGAAAAGTGCAATAAACAAAGAAATTTGATTTATACTTGGGCATGCAAGGATCAAACCAGCTCTATATATTTAATTAAAATAGTAGCAATAAGAATAATAGAATTGAACGACGCCGTCGTGAATTATTTGACTACTCTTTCAAAAAAAAAAAATTTGGAACGTTTGAGCATGGATTTGTACAATGGCGGTATGGAGCTGAAGGAGATTCAAACACTTGAAGGGCACACCGATAGGGTTTGGAGCTTAGTTTGGAATCCAGCCACCGGAACTTCTAATATTCCTCCAGTCTTCGCTTGAGTAGCGATGGTATGACTGATCGAATCTGGAGCAGACTCCTTCCAATCGCCTTTGGCATTGCAAGGTTTTCTTTTTTCCTTTTTCCCTTGTTTATCTTTTTTTAAAAAATTTAATATCGAGGAACTCATGCCACTCCCTTCGGCTGCAAGTCAGATAAACGAGTGGCCAGTTTGGCCCTAATGCCTATTGAAACACATACTAGAGCTGTTGGGTCGGGTTCCTGGATATCTAGGAAATTGTTTAATTTAGTTGGTTTTCCCGTCGGAAGATTTTTATGATTAATTATGTGATTCTGGAAGAAACACACTAGAACTGTTCGGTCGTGTGCCTGGTCTCCTTCTGGGAAATTGTTGGCAACTCCCAGCTTCGACGACACAACCGCCATTTGGGAAATTAATGGCGGTGATTTCGAAGGTGTTGCTGCTTTAGAGGTGTTTCAATTGATTAAAAAAAATGCTGGCTTTTGCTGCCTTTTTTGAGTTTGATAAAATCTTGCCATGCCCGGGACTGATCTTTCACTTCTCAGGATCATGAAAATGAAGTGAAAAGCGTGCATCTGGATCGCTCCTTCAGACGTGTAGTTGGGATAAAACTGTTTGGATTTGGGAAGTAATGCCTGGGAATGAATTCGAGTGCGTGTTTCGGTTTTTCCAAGGACACTTAAAATGGTCAAATGGCATCCAGCCATGGATGTTTTGTTTAGCTATGATAAGGTAAAATTGCTCATCTCTGCTCTTATTTCCACTGAAATAAGCTTCTTTAAAAATTCCATTTCTGCTTTCGAAATAAGTTAAAAAGTATGAAAACAACATTATATTTTCACAGAAATACAGGTCCCCCCCCCCCCCCCCACCTTTTGCTTGTGTTACTCTCACAGATGGGCTCTTCGTATACTTTAATCATTATGTAGGCTTAGCTGATATAGTTAGCTTTTGCATAGACTTCAATTTTGTATTGCTCTAGTTCATGCTATGTGTTGGTTTATCAATAACTCCCTCTGCAAAATGAGGGATCAAATCTAATTGATCGAGGCATGTTTTCCACTCAGCAGTCTCTCTTCCACTCTCCGGGCACTTTCTTTTGGTGATGAAGGAGATAGAATGGCTACCTGTAGGTAAGCAAATCTTTTCTCATTTTGATGGTCATTGGGGGAACGATTTTTTATTCTTAAGGAATCTAGTAAAAAAACCAGAGTTGTTCTGGCAGGCAACTGAACAGATGAACAAGGAAGAAGGGAAAACTGAAGTTCCATAGCTCTCTATTATTCTCAATAGTGGTCGAAGTCCCGTCAATGTGTTTTTATATATAAAAAAAATTCAATTAAAAATTTATTAAAATAATATTTTTTTTCATATTTTTTTATTTATTTATAATGTCAACATATCAAAATAATTTTTGAAAAAATCTAAAAAAAATATCAATTTGATATTATTCTAAAAAAAAGAGTTTGAAAAATAATGTTGAATCATAAAAACTAATAGACACATTAAAATAATTTTATAAGGGTTTGTTTGAGAGTATGATAGAAATTGTTTTTCAAAATGTTTTTAGTTTGGAAATGTATCATAATAATATTTATTTTAAAATATAATTTTTTATATTAGTACATCAAAACAATTCAAAAATACAAAAAAATAAATTTTAAAAAAATCTCAAAATCATGATTGTATTGTTATGTCAAATTATAACAAAAACTAAATGGTGTGAGGAAATCACTGTAGATCAAGAGACATTTCACTGTAGATTGTAATAATAGTTTTACTTTCAATTTCTCATTTTTTTACGAGCGGATAAATGTTTCTTTGACTTTCTTCTACAAAGACGATCAAGTTTTCTCAATTTTCAAGTATAAGCAAATAACAACTTTAGAGGTATTTCAATGCTATTAAGAAGGTGCATGAGATTTTTTGGTAGCCAAATCTGTCCATCCGTCATATAACTAGATGCACAATCATGCTCTCTTTCACATGGAACGGCGCATGTAGATATATCATGGTTGGATTGTCATTGGTGATTAATTGTTTAAGTTTTTTTTCTTTTCTCTAATTCATAAAAATTAGCTATTTTATAGAATGCAACATAAAATACAAGTTACTCTTATTTTTAATTTATGCACCATTTAAAACTCTAAATAATATAAATAAGCTGCTTGGCAACTAAACCATGTAGTATATGCAGGGATAGGCTGCGAGCTCAACTGGCATCAGTGTCTTTCTCTCAAGTTCGAAAAAAATGTGGTGGTTTGAGAGATTATCATGTATTGTGCTGTAGGAATTCCATCTGCAATGGGCAGCAGGAAACTTCTCCATTCATTTGGATGGAACACAAGCTTTTCAAACCAAAATTAATACACATCAAACTTCAAAAACAAATAACTATTATTATTATAATACGATGGTCACTGGAAGCTTTCATGGTCGTTAACTTCAGGGCTCGTGGGATTAGTCGAGGTGCGCACAAACTGACCCGGACATCCACCTTAATAAAAAAAAAAAAACTATTATTATTTTTTAGTTTCCGCAAGCAAGCAGGGTGTAGCTACTTGATGTATTGTTGATGTTCTTTATTTATTTCAATGACATAGCGATTGTTATATCATTAGAGATAGCGTGTGCTTTGTTTCCAGCTACTAGGATCAACGTATGGCTGCTTGAATTTGTTCCAGGGTTCTTCCTTTTGTTTCTGGCACCAGCAATGCCACAAACGCTATGGTCATCGCATTGATCGCAGCATAAAGAATAAATGTACCTGAAAACAAGACTCGGATAAGTCAGATTTCGGCTTGCACATCTTGCTTTACAGTTTAATGTTAAATTGCTTCTGATAAAATGAAGTTTTAGATTTATTTACCATAGGAGCTCCAGGACATGAGGAAGTTGAAGGTGAAGGAAACTGCCCATGCACAGAACCAGTTCACTAGTGTTGCTAGGCTTCCAGCAACTCCTTTGATATTCAAAGGGAATATCTGCAACAAAAAGATAATGTTTATATTGGGGGGATATATCCAATATATATGGAGACGGAGCTATCATCTTGAATGGAGTATTAGATTACCTCTGACATTATAACCCAAGGAATTGGACCCATTCCTGCCGAAAATGTTCCTATATATAGCTAAACTCGAAGAGTGATTGTCAGATTTAACATGGGAATATATGGGGCCTTTTGTCGCTAATTGTGTTTACTCTTTAGGAAGATCAATCCAAGCTAACAGTGATATCGTTTGAGAAAACTTGTAGCCTTACCAATATGCCGGTTACAGCGAGCATGGGAGCTGACTTGAGTGCTAATTCATGAACCTGTTTTACACACAAGGTATCTCTAAATATTTATATATCTGGAAAAGAAAGCATCGTGAATTATGACTTGTAAGGTGTATATGAGAATGGGAGTTTGACTATAACCTTCAGATAGAATGAAAGGCCTGTTATTAGGCAGGCGATGACCAGTCCTGATGCAGAAACCTAGAACGCAGAGGAAGTACAGCTTTCAATATGTGAAGGGGTGGTTAGTCTGAGGAAGCTCTAACTGAGACGTGAACAAAACTTTACCAGTAAAAGAGGCTTTCTTCCAACTTTATCTATAATGGTTGTGTTTAGGACAACAAACACAACCTGCAAAATGGAATTGTTTCAGTCAATTCGAAGCGGGTTGAGACAATTAAACTTTCTTTCTAATTTGACTAGCATTCTGGGAAGTTAGAAACCTGAAGGATGGCATAGATTATGGTTCCAACAGACGGAGAAAATCCTGAAATATCAGTCAGATAATTAGAACATTAATCATGAATCTTTGAGCAGCATGCCAGTTCAAACTTTGAGTTATTCGGTCTTCTTTACCTGCTACTTCAAAGATAGAGCTGGCATAAAAGCAAACCTATTTACAAGGACTGAGTGCAGGTTTCTTCTTTGGAATAGGTCTAGCAGTTTGGCTTTTGGGAGGCGTTCCAGAGTTTCTATATAATCCTGTCATACAATTGACATAGTACTCGTTATTTTATTTTTTATTGTAAATTTTGAGACACTTACAATGAAATCCTAATGCAGACTAGAAACTGGGAACCTTGATTTCAATTGCCTCGTAAGATATATCAGCAGCCCTGCCACGAAGTTTCTGTAATGTGGTTTCAAACTCATTTTCACGCCCCCTCTTTGCCTGGATTCATCAGATAGTGTGTCATGCATATGTTATTCTTCGTCATTTATATATAAATATTTATGTTTTTTACCAGCCATCTGGGAGACTCTGGAATGAGAAATAGGCCAACATGCAGAATTAGACAAGGGATGAGTCCTGCAAGACTTCAGAGGTAAGCTCCCTGACTTACTATCCGTTGCATTATTTTTCTTTTGATGATTGAATATGCAAATGGACAGAGTAAACATACCAGTCAAAGCCAAAACCCTCCATCTCAGTAGTGTCCCTATTATGAATGCAACAGACACTCCAGTAGCAACCATAAGCTGAAGATATGATAATGTAACGAGTTGTGAATAGTAATCCTTATGTATAATTTGTCGTTATGGATGATCTGCATTGTCTATTTCATGTTCTTTTATTCAGAAAGAATCCATCAAGTTAGACGGTCACAACATGGGAATACAAATTTAACTATGAAAATAGTGTGTACGTGATTTCGCTCTGTGCAATCGTTACCTGAGTCACAGTTGTTAATGTTCCTCTAAGGTTTGTGGGTGCAATTTCAGCTATAAAAACAGGTACCTGGTCATGATCAATAATGACATGATGCTCATCAGTAACATGTTTTATATTAATCAAATGCTAGACGGGAAATAAAATGTACCACGAAGGACAACGCTCCCATTCCATATCCCGTTGCCAATCTCCCAATGTCCAATGCCAGAGCGCCCTTTCATAATGAACCAAGACAGGGTAAGATTTATTGTCATTTATTTGGAAAGATCATTTTTTTATGCTTATTAAGATGACACAAACCTTAGCAAAGTAAATGGCAAGCCATCCTGCAGCACAGAAGGTGCTAGAAAATCTCATCGCCTATATCCCACATGAACACAGTATTATTAGGTGGATGTTCTCTGGAAAAAACATGTAAGAGCAGAATCCTTCGCTAGTTTATCTTGAAAGATTAGGGATTCATAATATCATCAGTTTTCTTACCCCTTTTCGACCAATATAATCAGCAATTGGCCCGCTTGTGATTGCACCGATCATTGCACCAACTGTCAATATGGAACCAAACAAGGAATACTGCATATGCATAATTGCATACTCAGAAATCAACAAATCAGTTTAGAAGCTAAAACCCTGAGAGTTGATTTCCTACGTTTAAAGTTGCGTCGTACACACGATCTGATTTTGCTAACGGAAACTATGGAGAGGAAACTATCAGCAACATAATCCAGTGAGTTCCTCTCAAGATTTAGCATTCCAGAGATGAAGAATTGATTATTGGATCAGCAGAGAATTCCCTCTGAAAAGAAAGAATTGTCTGAGTTGACAAATGTTTCCAAGTATCAATTTTGTGGGGTCTGATTTTGAGCATTTATCGATGTCATTATCCTTGCTTGGTTTTGTCAGGGGTATTAATTCGAGTCTTCAAAAAGGAAAATATTCGTTAAGTTATCTGTTTTTTGGAATAGAAAACTGCTGCTTCTAGGGTGCGTGTAAATTTTTGTTGGAGGTCTGGCTTCTTCATCTTTTCCCTGAGTTTTGCAGCCTCTTAGTCTCTTATGGATCCTTTGTGTGCAGTGATATCATATCACTCCAACGCTTCTACAGTTCTGCCTTTTGTACTTTGCCTACTCTCAAGATTTTCTATGCTCCTATCCTCACTTCCCACCTTAAGCTGCTTCTTTCGTTTCTTCTCATGGATTCATTTTTTGTCAATTTGGATTTTCTTGCACAATTGTTTAACTACTTTAATTTGCCGATGCTTTACTAAGGTTAATAGGTTATTATTTTCTAGTGCTGCCTCTTGGATGTGGCTTTCATTTGGTCAGGAGTTTCTATGTTTGAGTTCGACTTCTGTTTGCTAATGCCCCTAATTGTTTGCCTAAATAAGCTTCTGCTCCTCCTATGCTGATCTAGCTGTTCCATGGTGCTGGACTATGCTTTTTGTCCTATTCTACGCTGTCTACAATTTTCTGGTTTGCTCCTGGGATCCTTAGTTTTAATCTGTTACTTCTGGCATCATTCTCGTATGAAGGTTAGCTTAACATTTTCCAATCAATAAAATCTCTTCGATTTTTCAAGAAGAAAAGAAAAGAGTGAAGCTAAGGCCTTGCTTGAATCATTAACTCACCTCTGCTATAGACAAAGACAGATCTTCCCTTATAGCTTTTTGAGTTGGTGATGAATAGCCAGACTGGATTCAAAAGCAAACATCTGTTGTCAGCAGTCGTAACAA
This sequence comes from Populus alba, assembly GCF_005239225.2. Lineage (NCBI taxonomy): Eukaryota > Viridiplantae > Streptophyta > Magnoliopsida > Malpighiales > Salicaceae > Populus > Populus alba. Next base: position 10,453,423 of record NC_133297.1, on the reverse strand, counting down.
TGCAAGGTTTTGAACCACTAACTAATAGTACGTGTTTTTAGAGTTGAAAAGGAAATGACGAGGCGGCACTTACACAGGATCCAACTTCAAAAGAACCAGCAACGGCAACAAATGTGCTGAGGTAAACCATCCAAGCAATACCAGTATTGTTGCTGCTACACCGAGAGCCGGATCCTTCTTCGCGAGATGAATTCTGGAGCATGAGTGGTTCTCTTGCATCTTCGAGCGCACCATCGTGATCATTCTCCATCTTTTCTCTGATGGCCATGCCTTTTCTTTTCTACTATCTATCTATCTATCTATCTATCTATCTATCTCTCTCTCTCTCTCTCTCTCTCTCTCTCTATATATATATATATATATATATATATATATATATATATATATATATATATAAAATGGACGAAAACAGGCTAAAGAGAAGTCTGACGAAATGTTTTTGTGGTCGAAGAAGACAGATTGAAAAAGGCCCGAAATGAGATATATTTATTGAGCAACAAAACGTGGACGATATTTGCTTTCGAAAGTAGCCCAAAACACTCTGGTCTCGGAGCTGTCAAACTTCAACAATCATAATAATAGAGCATGGCTCACGGCTTCCTCTTATGTTAGCAACGTAATGCACATTTTGTAGTGGGATCTGCCCTTTATGCTGTGCAAAAACGTAGCTGGTTTCGTAAGAAACAGGAAGGGATTAGGTGTATCAACGCTGAGTCAATCGCTGAAAGAGCAAAACATCAACATGCTAGCCTTGCTACTTCTTGGTATGTTCTTTCAGAAAGTTTTTAGCAGAATATAAAAGACTATCAATTCTAAGCTCTAATTCGCTCTGTGCTTATAAAATCTGTCTCCTTCAAGCATGGAACAGTCGAGCCATAAAACGTTTTTCTATACCTGACCATTGTATTGACAGTATCTGCTTTTGGAGAGAAAAAAAACCTGTGCCTGTAAATAAATAAGTGCCCGTTTTGATATTTTGGAAGTTTATGTGAATGTAACCCTAAAATAATACCCAAGTTGTAAAAGGAATAATAATAATAATAACTAAATAAAGACAGGGTTATTCCACGTCACACAAGTGGCACTCAACAACCAAAAAGATACAAGATATGTGAAAAATGACAAAGCGTTGAATTGATGGTGTGAAGGTTGACAAGCAGGTGCAGGGTTATTGGTAGATAGCGAAGATGAAAGGAGTGCCTAAGACAAAGATGCAAGAAAGGACAAAATAATCGTCCGACATTTTTCACGATGATCCTATAATATATTTTCAGAACTCAAAGGATTTTAAGGTTTTAAAAACCAAAAGGGAGTTTTAAAATTAGTTTTAAAGTTTACATTTAAGGTTTTCTTTTAGTTATTCTAGGTCATTGTATGTAGAACACTAAAGAAGTGATTATCATCTGTTTGTTTTCGTATTTCAAAAATATTTTTAAAAACATTTGAATTTTTTTTTTATTTTTTTGTTAATTTTAAATTAATATATTTTTAGTATTTTCAAATTATTTTGATGTGCTGATATTAAAAATAATTTTTTAAAAAATAAAAAAAAAATTATTAACATATATTTTATTTAAAAAGCACCAACTCTAAAAGGCAATAACATTGCATGCTCAACTTAACAAGAAAGTCAAAAAGGTTTGCTCTTAGAAGGTATTTTTTTTATTAAATTAAGAGAATACATCTGGTGAAGTTAGGAAAAACTTTACTTTTATGATCCTTTCAATTTTTTTTTATTATTATTAACGTGAATGTTCGGGTCAGTTTATATGTACCTCAATTAATTATACAGATTCTAAAGTTAACGATTATATAAGCTTTCAGTAATTATTATATTAGTAATTACAGGACTCGAATACGAAATTATTTTAAAAAATAAACCTTTTAATTTCAAGCTCTAGTAGGTAATGGCACTACCTGATGGTTTCCTTTCAACTTTTTTAAGCTTGAAGCCATGGAAACAAGAATTTCTTACATTAGTTGGGAAAATAATTTTCCAAAGTGGATAAAAGAGGCGAGCAATGGTCTTCCTAACAAACCTTAATAGTAGAATAAGATGGTGTGACATGCCATGAGAGATTCTCTATAGCTAAAAAAAATCTTAAGTTTTGGCGCAGAAATGAAAGCATTTGCTAACGAGAGAAAACAAACAATGTTTTAAAAGTTCAAGAATGAAACATACTATTAATCAGTTTTCATATCTTACTCTATTAATCAATTATTAATAACATTAATTAATAATCTAATTATTATCAATTACACATTAATTGATTAATTGGGATTTAATTAATTATTCATTATTTCTTCAATTTTAACACACTTGAGTTATAAAAATCACATTCAATTTTATTAAATGACAAATAAAATTTACTTCTCTCAAATCTCAAACAAACCCTAAAATAAAATGATACAAAAATTATCATTATAAAATAAGTATACATGCAAACTATAAATCCAACAAGCAAATTTTGAATAAATTAACTTTAAATATAAATTAGTGTTATAACAAAAATGGATGAGTTTTCTTACATGGTGGAATGAAGCTTGACATAAAAATCAAACCAAGGGAGGAAGGTTGTGTTGATGTTGGTGGTTTGGGTGGCCGGATTTTAGAGGGGGGTGTCGAAAACTTGAAGAAATTAAAGTTAGGGTTTGAATTAAAAAAAGAGAAGAAGAAATGGGCACATAAATTCTATAATTATTATTATTATTATTCATAGAAGATTTCTTTATTTTATTTTTTTAATTTTCTGGAAATGATTGCAAGTAAATCTAAGGAGAGTTCCGTGTTACAAACTGGCACTCCAGCATGCGTCATCAGAGAGTAAATTTCAAATTCTCAAATTGAACAGACCTAGCTTAGACAGAAATGGCAAAGGGATCGAATGCATCTCTAATCCCAAAAAAATCAACATTTACCTCTCAAGACTCGATGAACAACAAATCATTAAACTACTCAAGAAAGTTAACAGCTCCAAATGCCAGCAATGTGTGATTTTTCCTGGCTCAAAATTCAAGGGAAAATATTATGAAACTGAGACCAGCTATAAGAACATGTTTTAGGCGTTAGAAGAGAGAAAGAACGTGCCACATAGGATAGTGCTCCCATTCCGTATCCTGTTGCCAATCTTCCAATGTCCAATGCCAAAGCGCCCTTGATGTATTAACCAAGACAGCATAAAAGATACTGTCATGTCCTTCCCAAAACCAAGTTGTTATACATACTATGATGACACAAACCTTAGCAAAGTAAACGGATTTACACAGAAGGTGTTAGAAATTCTCACCGCCTGCATCCCACATTGACACAGCATTATTAGGTGGATGTTCACTGACAAAATATATAGGAACCGAATCTCTCACAAGTGTAGCTTGAAAGAACTGTATAGATTCATGATAGAATCTCTTTGCGTATCCCTTTCTTGTGATTGCACCGATCATTGCACCAACCGTCAATATGGAACCGAAAACAGAATACTGAATACATACTCGGAAATTAACACTTCAGATTTGAAGTTAAAGCCCTAAGAGTTGATTTTCCATATTGAAGTTGCATTGTATACCAGGTTCAGATTTTGTGTACGAAAACCCCAAATATGCCTTGTCTTTTTATCCTAATAGTCGGTTTTCTGCAATTGATCTTAAACCATTTGTAATCTTTTCCATGTGCTATATTTGTTTCATATTCGTTTCTTATTCCCCATCTTCAATCATCGTAAATATAGTATAGATTTTCCGATGGTGATTAAAATTTAACGTCAATTAAACCTGTCATGTTTCCTGAAAGTATCGGTTGAATAACAAATAGAACTGTAGAAGCTATCGTGAAAAATGTAAGGATTTGCCAAGTGTGTGGTTTTTCTGCCTAAAAACTGCAGAACTGTACAACCTATAATTCTCTATGTCCTCTCATGCCTTATCTTTACCACTATCCATATCTTTATATATATATATATATATATATATATATATGGACGAACAGCCCAAAGAAAAGTCCAAGAAAATGATTTCGAAGACAAATAGGATGGGATTTATCTTTTTCTGAAACCACGGTCATTTTCTTAAAAAGCTGTCTCGTTCAAGCATGGAACAGTAAAGTCAAAATAATTTTCTTCAAAATAGCATCTGCTTTAGGAGGAAAATAATAAACACCAAGACTGTGAATAGGAGCACGTTTCATGCATGAGGAATTAAAAAGAAAATTCTTGGTTATAAAACCGGCGCTGCCATGGATGATGGTTTCAACTGCTATTGTAAGCACGTAAATGATGTTTTTTAGAATTTTATATGAATATAATCACAACAACAATGTCAAGTAGTGACTGCTAAAAGAAGAATAACAAAATAAAGGCGGCCTTACTTGTCGACCTATAAACGTCGACAGCAGTAATGAGAACCAAAGGGAAGAATAGAGATAAAATTTAGAATAGATGACCTGTAAATTAAGATCAATTGTTGAATCGTGGATACTTCAGGTTCACAGGCACGTGCAGGGACGAGGAACTTGACAGTTTCAACTTTACAGCAGTGTTATGTTGACTTGGTAGTATGTTAATTGAGGCTAGTTTGACCAAGTCATTCCAGAACAAAAAAAGTCCTTGCACTGTTCTAACACTTTTGATTCAATAGCATCAAGGTGCAGCGCAAGAGCCTTGAATGTGGTTTTAAGCAGCTTCAATCGCAGTTCTCTTCCTTGCCTACCTGGAATGTTTAGCAAAGGCTATAGGGAATGATTGTCCGAGAAACTGGGTTGCCAGCATCGGCTTGTTTTCAAGTTTTGAGGCTTCTCCTAGTGGATGAAAGAATCTCTGTTCTTGTCTACCAACATGCCCTGTTAGGATTTGCTTTGCCCCATCGCAATATGCAAACAGCATTGCAAGTAAACCAAGAGAGAGTTCCTCGTACAAACTGGCACTTGAAGCCTAGAGCAGTTCCTCGTATACATTCTGTGGATTTTCTTCCTAGTTCAGAGTCAAGAAACACCATCATGAAACCGAGATCAGAACTCGTATACGTTCTTAGATCATACAAAGCATTTTCATTCTCCAGCCAGCCTACCTAGCGCACAAATGTGTCCAGACGCCAGCATACACTTTCCGGGTGCATATTATGCCACCTACAGCTCAGACTTCTCATCTCTAAATATGAATTACATTGCAAACATCACTAATACCGAGCTATTTTCGGTAAACAAACCAAGCCTTTTCTCCAAAAAAAGTCCAAACATACTGCGAGCTTCTGCCATGCCTTGAAGGTTTGGAAACTCGCAAGGAAGCACACCAACCCTTCGATAGCCTCCCCAAGGAGGGGTTGACTCAAAAGACCAATGTTTAGATACGGGCTACTCGCTATAATCTCTATTCAGTCTGTCTACTCAGCGATAAAGTAAATGAGCAAACAAAAAACGATAAATTCTTCAATCGGAAGAAAATTTGAAAATGGCAACTTGATTATGCTATACAGTAACACTATTACCTCTAGCACTTGCAAGGCATGAAGCTTTACGTGATGCTGAAGGTCAGATTATGCATCTTTAATCATTAATCCAATGATACACATCTTCATTTAGATACATAATATCATATGCAAACAAAACATCAGATAGGCATCCTATATCACTTAAACTAAAAGAATTAACTATTCCTTTTCATCTATTTATCTTTACTGTGAGAAGAGTCGTTCCAAATCCAGAATATTGAATCTAAATCGACAAACAAATGGTTGGGCATACCAATCAGTGCAAATGAAACCACTAATGTCACAGCTATTCTATTGCTCTAGAGTCTGACCTTGACCCTTCTTCCTTGCGGATAGAAGGGAGATCATTCTCGAATGTGAAATGCTGATAGCCAGCTGGACTGGAGAGCTGACCAGAGGCGCTTCTGCTTGCAGTTCTCTCAATATCATCCATCTCAGCTACAAGAGAAAAACTTGACCCTTCTTCCTTGCTTTTGAGTATATTTTATATATTTATTGTAGGTTCTCCTAACGATCCTTAATAGGATTTTCAGGTCTTTCGTCTGACATTTCTTTAATTCAATATTTTCCGAGTGAGTGGAATAATCTTTAATATATATATAATATAAATAAATATGTATGTTGATTATACAATGAGTACAACTAGTAAATTTTGAATATTTATATATGTTGCTTTATTTTTCGAGTACTCATTTATTCTTAAATTTGCACTCGCAATCTGTCAAAGTAAATTCTATTTGATATGATATACGTTCCTTTGATTCTGTGAATATCTATTATGCCTTGATATGGGACTTGTCAGTAACTCCATGCTAACGGAGAGTAGTCTATGTGTGCACATAGTATTCTGTATACCTAGCTGGTGAGAGAGGCATCAGCCTGTGGCGACTGATCATCCCATAGTGGTCACTGACGGGTGTCATCTGGTCACCTACGGGTGTTATCTGATCTCTGACATGTAATCTACTACATTATGATAATATGTTACATTATGATAATAAGTTTAGTAAGTATATGTATATGTATATGTATATGTATATGCATATCAAGATAAATCATCTTGCAAACTATTAATATCTGAAATATCTTAAATGTATATTAAATGTTATTTCCTCACTGGGTTGGTTGAACTCACCCTCATTCTTAATATTATTTCAGGTTCTTAGTTTCTGATAGCAGTTGGACTTTGTTGAGTGTTTCCGCTTCTTCAGTTCTGGTCAGTATGTCTTGCTTGTTTGCGAGGCTTTCCTTTCAGTTTGATTCGATGTCTTAGACGCTCCACTATTACCTTGGTTTAATTAAATTTGGATATTGACGATGTAATGAGTATTATGAATTATTATTTTTGTTTTAATAACTATCTTTTGGTTTCATCAGTATTTGAATAATATAATATTTCTGAAGATTATGTGACGCTACATATTTTTTGAATAAATTGTTCTTTTGATATATTCGTTCTGAGGATTAGCGTAGGTGAGGTGTCCTTACCACACCGCTCCTGCATTGCCGGTCACGGACCTAGGATTCGGGTCGTGACAGAGGAAATCATTGTAAATCAAGAGACATTTCACTGTGAATTGTAATAATAGTTTTACTTTCAATTTCTTATTTTTTTGCGAGCGGATAAATGTTTCTTTGACTTTCTTCCACAAAGACAATCAAGTTTTCTCAATTTTCAAGTATAAGCAAATAACAATTTTAGTCTCAGAAAAGTCAAAAACAAAAAAAAGCTTTGCCTTTAGGGGTATTTTAATGCTATTATGGACGTGCGTGAGATTTTCTGGTGGCCAAATCTGTCCATCCGTCGCATAACTAGATGCACAATCATGCTCTCTTCCACATGGAGCGGCGCATGTAGATATATCATGGTTGGATTGTCATTGGTGATCGATTGTTTAAGTTTTTTTTCTTTTCTCTAATTCATAAAAATTAGCTATTTTGTAGAATGCAACATAAAATACAGGTTACTTTTATTTTTAATTTATGCACCATTTAAAAATCTAAATAATATAAATAAGCTGCTTGGCAACTAAACCATGTAGTATATGCAGGGATAGGCTGCGAGCTCAGCTAGCATCAGTGTCTTTCTCTCAAGTGCGAAAAAAATGTGGTGGTTTGAGAGATTATCATGTATTGTGCTGTAGGAATTCCATCTGCAATGGGCAGCAGGAAACTTCTCCATTGATTTGGATGGAACACAAGCTTTTCAAACCAAAATTAATACACATCAAACTTCGAAAACAAATAACTATTATTATTATAATATGATGGCCATTGGAAGTTTTCATGGTCGTTAACTTCAGGGCTCGTGGGATTAGTCGAGATGTGCGCAAGCTGACTCAGACATCCACGTTAATAAAAAAAAAAAAAAACTATTATTGTTTTTTAGCTTCCGCAAGCAGGGTGTACCTACTTGATGTATTGTTGATGTTCTTTATTTATTTCAATGGCATAACGATTGTTATATCATTAGAGATAGCGTGTGCTTTGTTTCCAGCTTCAAGCATCAACGTATGGCTGCTTGAATTTGTTCCAGGGTTCTTCCTTTTGTTTCTGGCACCAGCAATGCCACAAACGCTATGGTCATCGCATTGATCGCAGCATAAAGAATAAATGTACCTGAAAACAAGACTCGGATAAGTCAGATTTCGGCTTGCACATCTTGCTTTACAATTTAATGTTAAATTGCTTCTGATAAAATGAAGTTTTAGATTTATTTACCATAGGAGCTCCAGGACATGAGGAAGTTGAAGGTGAAGGAAACTGCCCATGCACAGAACCAGTTCACTAGTGTTGCTAGGCTTCCAGCAACTCCTTTGATATTCAAAGGAAATATCTGCAACAAAAAGATAATGTTTATATTGGGGGGATATATCCAATATATATGGAGACGGAGCTATCATCTTGAATGGAGTATTAGATTACCTCTGACATTATAACCCAAGGAATTGGACCCATTCCTGCCGAAAATGTTCCTATATATAGCTAAACTCGAAGAGTGATTGTCAGATTTAACATGGGAATATATGGGGCTTTTTGTCGCTAATTGTGTTTACTCTTTAGGAAGATCAATCCAAGCTAACAGTGATATCGTTTGAGAAAACTTGTAGCCTTACCAATATGCCAGTTACAGCGAGCATGGGAGCTGACTTGAGTGCTAATTCATGAACCTGTTTTACACACAAGGCATCTCTAAATATTTATATATCTGGAAAAGAAAGCATTGTGAATTATGACTTGTAAGGTGTATATGAGAATGAGAGTTTGACTATAACCTTCAGATAGAATGAAAGCCCTGTTATTAGGCAGGCGATGACCAGTCCTGATGCAGAAACCTAGAACGCAGAGGAAGTACAGCTTTCAATATGTGAAGGGGTGGTTAGTCTGAGGAAGCTCTAACTGAGACGTGAACAAAACTTTACCAGTAAAAGAGGCTTTCTTCCAACTTTATCTATAATGGTTGTGTTTAGGACAACAAACACAACCTGCAAAATGGAATTGTTTCAGTCAATTCCAAGCGGGTTGAGACAATTAAACTTTCTTTCTAATTTGACTAGCATTCTGGGAAGTTAGAAACCTGAAGGATGGCATAGATTATGGTTCCAACAGACGGAGAAAATCCTGAAATATCAGTCTCAGAAAATTACAACATCAATCATGAATCTTTGAGCAGCATGCCAGTTCAAACTTTGAGTTATTCGGTCTTCTTTACCTGCTACTTCAAAGATAGAGCTGGCATAAAAGCAAACCGCATTGATTCCTCCAAATTGTTGCAAAACCATCAATCCAACTCCTATCTGGAAAATAATTAAGACGTTAAAATAAAAGGTAGTGGTGGAGCGAATACTTATTTTTCACTGAGATCAGTAGAAAGTAATGAAATATTTACAAGGACTGAGTGCAGGTTTCTTCTTTGGAATAGGTCTAGCAGTTTGGCTTTTGGGAGGCGTTCCAGAGTTTCTATATAATCCTGTCATAAAGTTGACATAGTACTCGTTATTTTATTTTATTTTGTAAATTTTGAGACATTTACAATGAAATCCTAATGCAGACTACAAACTGGGAACCTTGATTTCAATTGCCTCGTAAGATATATCAGCTGCCCTGCCACGAAGTTTCTGTAATGTGGTTTCAAACTCTTTTTCACGCCCCCTCTTTGCCTGGATTCATCAGATAGGGTGTCATGCATATGTTATTCTTTGTCATTTATATATAAATATTTATGTTTTTTACCAGCCATCTGGGAGACTCTGGAATGAGAAATAGGCCAACATGCAGAATTAGACAAGGGATAAGTCCTGCAAGACTTCAGAGGTAAGCTCCCTGACTGACTATCCGTTGCATTATTTTTCTTTTGATGATTGAATATGCAAATGGACAGAGTAAACATACCAGTCAAAGCCAAAACCCTCCATCTCAGTACTGTCCCTATTATGAATGCAACAGACACTCCAGTAGCAACCATAAGCTGAAGATATGATAATGTAACGAGTTGTGAATAGTAATCCTTATGTATTATTTGTCGTTATGGATGATCTGCATTGTCTATTTCATGTTCTTTTATTCAGAAAGAATCCATCAAGTTAGACGGTCACAACATGGGAATACAAATTTAACTATGAAAATAGTGTGTGCGTGATTTCGCTCTGTGCAATCTTTACCTGAGTCACAGTTGTTAATGTTCCTCTAAGGTTTGTGGGTGCAATTTCAGCTATAAAAACAGGTACCTGGTCATGATCAAGAATGACATGATGCTCATCAGTAACATGTTTTATATTAATCAAATGCTAGACGGGAAATAAAATGTACCACGAAGGACAACGCTCCCATTCCATATCCAGTTGCCAATCTCCCAATGTCCAATGCCAGAGCGCCCTTTCATAATGAACCAAGACAGGGTAAGATTTATTGTCATTTATTTGGAAAGATCATTTTTTTATGCTTATTAAGATGACACAAACCTTAGCAAAGTAAATGGCAAGCCATCCTGCAGCACAGAAGGTGCTAGAAAATCTCATCGCCTATATCCCACATGAACACAGTATTATTAGGTGGATGTTCTCTGGAAAAAACATGTAAGAGCAGAATCCTTCGCTAGTTTATCTTGAAAGATTAGGGATTCATAATATCATCAGTTTTCTTACCCCTTTTCGACCAATATAATCAGCAATTGGCCCGCTTGTGATTGCACCGATCATTGCACCAACTGTCAATATGGAACCAAACAAGGAATACTGCATACATAATTGCATACTCAGAAATCAACAAATCAGTTTAGAAGCTAAAACCTTGAGAGTTGATTTCCTACGTTTAAAGTTGCGTCGTACACACGATCTGATTTTGTTAACGGAAACTATGGAGAGGAAACTATCAGCAACATAATCCAGTGAGTTCCTCTCAAGATTTAGCATTCCAGAGATGAAGAATTGATTATTGGATCAACAGAGAATTCCCTCTGAAAAGAAAGAATTGTCTGCGTTGACAAATGTCTCCAAGTATCAATTTTTGTTGGAGGTCTGGCTTCTTCATCTTTTCCCTGAGTTTTGCAGCCTCTTATTGATCCTTTGTGTGCAGTGATATCATATCACTCCAACACTTCTACAGTTCTGCCTTTTGTACTTTGCCTACTCTCAAGATTTTCTATGCTCCTATCCTCACTTCCCACCTTAAGCTGCTTCTTTCGTTTCTTCTCATGGATTCATTTTTTGTTAATTTGGATTTTCTTGCACAATTGTTCAACTACTTTGATTTGCCGATGCTTTACTAAGGTTAATAGGTTATTATTTTCTAGTGCTGCCTCTTCGATGTGGCTTTCATTTGGTTAGGAGTTTCTATGTTTGAGTTCGACTTCTGTTTGCTAATGCCCCTAATTGTTTGCCTAAATAAGCTTCTGCTCCTCCTATGCTGATCTAGCTGTTCCATGGTGCTGGAATATGCTTTTTTGGTCGATTTTTTTGGTCTGTGACTTCTGGCATCATTCTCGTATGAAGGTTAGCTTAACATTTCCAATCTATAAAATCTCTTCGATTTTTCAAGAAGAAAAGAAAAGAGTGAAGCTAAGGCCTTGCTTGAATCATTAACTCACCTCTGCTATAGACAAAGACAGATCTTCCCTGATAGCCTTTTGAGTTGGTGATGAATAGCCAGACTGGATTCAAAAGCAAACATCTGTTGTCAGCAGTCGTAATGCAAGGTTTTGAACTCCTAACTAATGGTAAGTGTTCTTAGAGTTGAAAAGGAAATGACGAGGCGGCACTTACACAGGATCCAACTTCAAAAGAACCAGCAACGGCAACAAATGTGCTGAGGTAAACCATCCAAGCAACACCAGTATTGTTGCTGCTACACTGAGAACCAGATCCTTCTTCGCAAGATGAATTCTGGAGCATGAGTGGTTCTCTTGCATCTTCAAGCGCACCATCGTGATCATTCTCCATCTTTTCTCTGATGGCCACGCCTTTTCTTTTCTACTATCTATCACTATCTATCTATCTATCTATCTAAATGGACGAACAGGCCAAAGAGAAGTCTGACAAAATGTTTTTGTGGTCGAATGAGATATATTTATTGAGCAACAAAACGTGGACGATATTTGCTTTAGAAAGTAGCCCAAAACACTCTGGTCCCGGAGCTGTCAAACTTCAATAATCATAAAACGTGATGCATTTTTTTATTGGGATCTGCCATTTATAATAATAGTGCAAAAACGTTGCTGGTTTCATAAGAAACAAGAAGGGATTAGGTGTATCAACGCTGAGCCAATCGCTGAAAGAGCAGAACATCAACATGTTAGGTATGTTCTTTCAGAAAGTTTTTAGCAGATTATAAAAGACTATTAATTCTAAGCTCTAATTCACGTTGATTTTTTTTTTTTTTAATTAATCTATTTAATTATCACACGATCATGCAACCAAACCCACATCAAAGGCTCTTGGGCAAGTTAACTAGTGTTGCAGTCATACTCACTTAAACTTGAGTCATGTAAGTTTAATATTATAAATATTACTCTTGGATCAAGCGTTGCAGTTAAACCTAGGGCTTTTAGGTATATTTTTGCAGAAAAACCTAACACTCTTAGTTCTTGGCCTTTTTTGATATTTTTTATGCAAGGAAAAAAAATTAACCCGTGATGTATGTCTTTGTTTGTCTTTTCTTTTTCTTTTCATTTTTAATCCTTTTACTATGAATTGCACAGTGCAATCCATAGTGAAAAAGCTAATGTCTTTAGTATTTTTTTTGTTTTTTTCTTTTTTTTTTAATTTACTTTCTGAATATTAAATTTTTTCTATTTAATTATCAAACTTTTATGACACGGATCCCCGGTTTGACGAGTTAACCCAGTTGATTCAAAAAAAATTTGTTTCTTTTTCTTCATGTAGGTTTTTTTTCCTTTGCTTTTTCCTTTTAAATTAATCTATTTTTTTTTAATTTAGTTCATTAATATCAAATCTTTTTTCTATTTAATTATCCCACTTTCATGACACGAATCCCAGGTTTGATAGGTTAACCTGATTTGACTGGTTAACCCAATTGATTTAGATCTTTTTTCTTATTAGTTTTTTTTTTCAATTTCATCTATTAATATTGTATACAATCCATGGTAAAAAGGCTGATGATTTTAGTTTATTTTTTGCTTTTTTTTTTCTTTTTATACCTTTCATGGATTGCACAGTGTAGTCCACGGTGAAAAGGTTGATACATTCTTTCTTTCTTTTTTCTTTTTGTTTAATTTTTTTTTTAGTTTGTTGATATTAAATTTTTTTTTTCTATTTAGTTATTAGACTTTTCATGACAGATTTTTTTTTTTTCTTCATTAGTTTTTTTCTTCTTATAGTTTTTTTTTCTTTTTAATTAATATTTATTTATTTAATTTATTTCATTAATATTAAATTTTTTGTTTAATTTAGTTTGCTAATGTTAAATGTTTTTCTATTTAGTTATCAAACTTTCATGATACGAATCCTAGATTTGACGGGTTAGCCTGGTTTGACAAGTTAACCCAGTTAATTCTGGGTTAACCCGTTAATTTTTTTTTTCTATTTAGTTATCAAACTTTCACGATACAAATACAAGATTTGACGGGTTAGCATGATTTGAAAGGTTAACCCAATTAATTCAGATTTTTTTTTTTTTTTTTTAATTAGTTTTTTTCTTCATGTTGGTTTTTTTTCTTTATTTTTTTCTTTTTAATTAATCTATTTAATTATTACACTTTTATGGCACGACTTTGCAGCCAGACCCACATTCAAGACTATTGGGTCTGTTATTGCAGTCAGACCCACTTAAACTTGGATCATGCAAGTTTAATGTTATTATTAATATTACAAATATTACTCTTGGGTCAGACGTTGCAAGTTAAACCCAAGACTTTTGAGTATAATTTTGCAGAAAACATAATATTTTTAGATCTTAGCTTTTTTTGATATTTTTTATGTAAAAAAAATTAACTTGTGGCATCGCGCGGATCATATAACTAGTAATAACTAAATAAAGACAAGGTTATTCCACGTCACACAAGTGACAACTCAACAACCAAAAAGATACAAGATATATGAAAAATGACAAAGCGTTGAATTGATGGTATGAAGGTTGACAAGCTGGTGCACGGTTATTGATAGATAGCGAAGATGAAAGAAAGTGACTAAGGCAAAGATGCAAGAAACAAAGATGCAAGAAAGGTGCAATGCAAACCATGAGAGATTCTCTGCAGCTAAAAAAATCTTTAAGTTTTGACGCAGAAATCAAAGCATTTGCTAACGAGAGAAAACAAACAATGTTTTAAAAGTTCAAGAATGAAACATGCTATTAATCAGTTTTCATATCTTACTCTAATCAATTATCAATAACATTAATTAATAATCTAATTATTAATTAATTGAGATTCAATTAATTAATTATTATTTTTTAATTTTAACACACTTAAATTATAAAATTACACAATTTCATCAAATAACAAATAAAATTCACTTCTCTCAAATCTCAAACAAACCGTAAAATAAAATGATATAAAATTATTATTATAAAATAAATAAAATACTTAAATATACTTGTAAACTATAAACTCAACAAGCGAATTTTGAATAAATTAAGTTTAAATATAAATTGTTGTTATAACAAAAATGAATAGGTTTTTTTACATGGTGGAATGAATCTTGACATAAAAATCAAACCAAGGGAGGGAGGTTGTGTCGATATTGGTGGTTTGGGTGGCCAGATTTTAGAGGGGGGATGTCGAAAATTTGAAGAAATTAAAGTTAGGGTTTGAATTGAAAAAAAAAAAAAAAAAAAAAGAAGAAGAAGAAGAAATGGGCACATAAATTCCATAATTATTATTATTCATAGAAGATTTCTTTATTTATTTTTTTTAATTTTCTGGCAATGATTGCAAAAGCAGAAATTAACCTAGAATGCCAAGAAAGCATAATTTTCAGCTTGTGATCGGGTGACTGGTCTGAGGAGATTTTTATAGCTCCTCCTAACAGTTACGTGAGAACTTTACCTGTAAAAGAGGTTTTCCTCCAATTTAATCTATTATGGTTGTGCTGAAGGCCACAACCACAACCTGCAAAATGGAACTGCTTCAGTCAATTTCTAGCTGTAGCTGAGACAGTTTATTTTTCTTGAGTTGACACACGTTGTGAGAGTTTGAAACCTGAAGGATGGCATAGGTTATGGTTCAACAGAAGGGGAAAATCCTGAAATATTACAATCACAGAAATTAGAAAATCAATTATGAATCTCTGAGCAGCATATCAGTTCAATCATGAGTTACTTGATTTCCTTAATTTCAAGATGAAAGAAAGACAATGGCTAAACGAAAGTTATGGAGACTGATTTTTTTATCTGTTTAACCAGAGACAAAATGTGATGTTTTCTCCCCATGTTCATGTAAGGTGATTTTCCCTTGAAAGGAATCCTTAACAAAGAACTTTTACCTGCTGACTCAAAGGTATGGCTGGCATAAAAGCAGAATGCGTTGGTTCCTCCCAGTTGTTGTAAGACCATCAATCCAACTACTATCTGGTCAAATAATGAAAAAGTTAGACGTTAATTATAGTTGAATGTCAGAGTTTATGGTACTCTTTAATGAGATCAGTAGAAAAGTAAGGGAAAATCTGGCTGAAGAGAGACATATTAATGACTTTAGGGCAGGTGTCTGCTTTGAAAAGTCAAGCAGTTTGGCTTTTGGGAGCCGTTCTAGAGTTTCTATATGATCCTGTCAGACAATTGGCATATTACTCATTCTCTTATTGTACTGTAAATAATTAGAAATAGCAATGAAATTCTAATGCGGACTACAAACTAAGAACCTTGATTTCAGCTGCCTCGTAAGATGATGAATCAAAGGCCTTGCCGCGAAGTTTCTGTAGTGTGCTTTCAAACTCTTTTTCACGTCCCTTCTTTGCCTGCATTCATCAGACAGTTGTTTCATGCATAAATGATATTCGTTGCTATCAGTTTCATCTTTTAAATATACATATTGTTGTTTCTTACCAGCCATCTGGGAGACTCTGGAAAAAGAGACAGGCCAACAAGCAGAATTACACAAGGGATGAGTCCTGCAAGAACTTCAAAAGTAAACACCCCGTCCTACTATCATTTGCAATATTTTGCTTTGGATGATTGAATATAAAACTGGATGCAGGAATATTACCAGTCAATTCCAAAACCCTCCATGTCTGTACTGTCCCTGTTATGAATGCAACAGACACTCCAATACCAACCATAAGCTGTAAGATACAATAATATAACGGATTGTGATTCTCATGTATAGTTTCTCCTTACGAGTGATCTGCATTATCTGTTTTCTATTCCTTAATTCAGAAAGATCCATAAAGCTAGACTGTCACTACATTGGAAATCAAAATTTAACAAAAAGAAAAGTGTTTCAGCAATTTTTTTGTCATGTGCAATCTTTACCTGGGCTGCAGTTGTTAATGTTCGTCTAAGGTTACTGGATGCAATGTCAGCTATAAGAACATGTTTTAGGCGTTAGAAGAGAGAAAGAACGTGCCACATAGGATAGTGCTCCCATTCCGTATCCTGTTGCCAATCTTCCAATGTCCAATGCCAAAGCGCCCTTGATGTATTAACCAAGACAGGATAAAAGATACTGTCATGTCCTTCCATAAACCAAGTTGTTATACATACTATGATGACACAAACCTTAGCAAAGTAAACGGATTTACACAGAAGGTGTTAGAAATTCTCACCGCCTGCATCCCACATTGACACAGCATCATTAGGTGGATGTTCACTGACAAAATATATAGGAACCGAATCTCTCACAAGTGTAGCTTGAAAGAACTGTATAGATTCATGATAGAATCTCTTTGCTTATCCCTTTCTTGTGATTGCACCGATCATTGCACCAACCGTCAATATGGAACCGAAAACAGAATACTGAATACATACTCGGAAATTAACACTTCAGATTTGAAGTTAAAGCCCTAAGAGTTGATTTTCCATATTGAAGTTGCATTGTATAACAGGTTCTGATTTTGTTTACGAAGACCCCAAATATGCCTTGTCTTTTTATCCTAATAGTCTTAAACCATCTGTAATCTTTTCCATGTGCTATATTTGTTTCATATTCGTTTCTTATTCCCTATCTTCAATCATCGTAAATATAGTATAGATTTTCCGATGGAGATTAAAATTTAACGTATCAACAATTAAACCTGTCATGTTTCCTGAAAGTATCGGTTGAATAACAAATAGAACTGTAGAAGCTATCGTGAAAAATGTAAGGATTTGCCAAGTGTGTGGTTTTTCTGCCTAAAACTGCAGAACTGTACAACCTATAATTCTCTATGTCCTCTCATGCCTTATCTTTACCACTATCCATATCTTTATATATATATATATATATATCGACGAACAGCCCAAAGAAAAGTCCAAGAAAATGATTTCGTAGACAAATAGGATGAGATTTATCTTTTTCTGAAACCACAAAGTCATTTTCTTAAAAAGCTGTCTCGTTCAAGCATAGAACAGTAAAGTCAAAATAATTTTTTTCAAAATAGCATCTGCTTTAGGAGGAAAATAATAAGCACCAAGACTGTGAATAGGAGCACGTTTCATGCATGAGGAATTAAAAATAAAAATCTTTGTTATAAAACCGGCGCTGCCATGGATGATGGTTTCAACTGCTATTGTAAGCAGGTAAGTGATGTTTTTTAGAAATTTATATGAATATAATCACAACTACAATGTCAAGTAGTGACTGCTAAAAGAAGAATAACAAAATAAAGGCGGCCTTACTTGTTGACCTATAAACGTCGATAGCAGTAATGAGAACCAAAGGGAAGAATAGAGATAAAATTTAGAATAGATGACCTGTAAATTAAGATCAATTGTTGAATCGTGGATACTTCAGGTTCACAGGCACGTGCAGGGACGAGGAATTTGACAGTTTCAACTTTACAGCAGTGTTATGTTGACTTGGTAGTATGTTAATTGAGGCTAGTTTGACCAAGTCATTCCAGAACAAAAAAAGTCCTTGCACTGTTCTAACACTTTTGATTCAATAGCATCAAGGCGCAGCACAAGAGCCTTGAATGTGGTTTTAAGCAGCTTCAATCGCAGTTCTCTTCGTTGCCTACCTGGAATGTTTAGCAAAGGCTATAGGGAATGATTATCCGAGAAACTGGGTTGCCAGCTTCGGCTTGTTTTCAAGTTTTGAGGCTTCTCCTAGTGGATGAAAGAATCTCTGTTCTTGTCTAACAACATGCCCTGTTAGGATTTGCTTTGCCCCATCGCAATATGCAAACAGCATTGCAAGTAAACCAAGAGAGAGTTCCTCGTACAAACTGGCACTTGAAGCCTAGAGCAGTTCCTCGTATACATTCTGTGGATTTTCTTCCTAGTTCAGAGTCAAGAAACACCATCATGAAACCGAGATCAGAACTCGTATACGTTCTTTGATCATACAAAGCATTTTCATTCTCCAGCCAACCTACCTAGCGCACAAATGTGTCCAGACGCCACCATAAACTTTCCGAGTGCATATTATGCCACCTACAGCTCAGCCTTCTCATCTCTAAATATGAATTACATTGCAAACATCACTAATACCGAGCTATTTTCGGTAAACAAACCAAGCCTTTTCTCCAAAAAAAGTCCAAACATACTGCGAGCTTCTGCCATGCCTTGAAGGTTTGGAAACTCGCAAGGAAGCACACCAACCCTTCGATAGCCTCCCCAAGGAGGGGTTGACTCAAAGACCAATGTTTACATACGGGCTACTCGCTATAATCTCTATTCAGTCTGTCTACTCAGCGATAAAGTAAATGAGCAAACAAAAAACGATAAATTCTTCAATCGGAAGAAAATTTGAAAATGGCAACTTGATTATGCTATACAGTAACACTATTACCTCTAGCACTTGCAAGGCATGAAGCTTTACGTGATGCTGAAGGTCAGATTATGCATCTTTAATCATTAATCCAATGATACACATCTTCATTTAGATACATAATATCATATGCAAACAAAACATCAGATAGGCATCCTATATCACTTAAACTAAAAGAATTAACTATTCCTTTTCATCTATTTATCTTTACTGTGAGAAGAGTCGTTCCAAATCCAGGATATGCAATCTAAATCAACAAACAAATGGTTGGGCATACCAATCAGTGCAAATGAAACCATTAATGTCACAGCTATTCTATTGCTCTAGAGTCTGAACTTGACCCTTCTTCCTTGCGGATAGAAGGGCGATCATTCTGCTGATAGCCAGCTGGACTAGAGAGCTGACCAGAGGCGCTTCTGCTCGCAGTTCTCTCAATATCATCCATCTCAGCTAAAAGAGAAAAACTTGACCCTTCTTCATTGCGGATAGAAGGGCTATCATTCTCAAATGTGAAATGCTGGTAGCCAGTTGGACTAGAGAGCTGACCAGAGGCGCTTCTGCTCGCAGTTCTCTCAATATCATCCATCTCAGCTACAAGAGAAATTGGCCTTTCTGGAATGGAGGGAATTGAGAGATCTGTTTCCAACATTTTCACGACTTGATCCATTGTTGGCCTAGCATATAGCTGTGGATGAGAACAAAGAACTGCCACCAGAACATACTTTTCCAAAATTTCTTGTGACCCTGACTCCGGCATGCCATCTTCGATAACATCTAAGGCTCTCCCTTCTCTCACAAATGACCATGCCCAATCAGTCACGATAGATGGCTGTCCCTCATGATCCACCATAAATGCCTTCTTCCCACTCAAAAGCTCGAGAAGCACAACACCAAAGCTAAACACGTCGCTTCTCTCTGTTAGTTGCCCGTACAAAGCATACTCAGGAGCAACATATCCCATAGTCCCAGCTACCCTGGTGCTCAAATGTGTCATTCCTTCTGGAGTAAACTTTGCTAGTCCAAAGTCCGCAACCTTGGGCTCAAAACTCTCATCCAGAAGTATATTGCTAGCTTTAATATCCCTATGAATAATTGACGGCTGAGCTCCATAGTGCAAATAAGCCAATCCTCTAGCAGTCCCTAAAGCAATCTTTTGCCGGATAGGCCAGCTAAGCTTTCCCGCACCCGACCCAAATAAATGGTCATGCAAAGTGCCATTCTTTATCAAATCACACACGATTATCCTCTGGTGACCCTCAAAAGGACTCGTAGCAGTACAATATCCTCTCAAGGCAACAAGATTGACATGCCTGACACTTGCAATAACCTCAACTTCATGAGCAAAAGAAGAATCACCTGCAGCCGAGCAATTCTTGAATCTTTTAAAAGCACCTAGAGAACCATCTGGCAATTCACCTTTATACACATTTCCATAACCTCCTCTCCCGATAATGTTATCTCTAGAAAAATTTCTAGTTGCCTTCCTAATCTCATCAAATGTATATTTAACCAAAGAAGTACTTTGACTAATGGACTCCAACCCAGAACCCAACTCTGTCTCAAGTACTCTCCCGAATTTGTCAGCCTTCTTTTTCCTCTTGTGAAAGATCCACCACAAACCAATCAATACAACCAACCCAACACCACCCCCTAATAAAACACCCAAGATCAAGACTTTGCTCCTTTTCTTGCTAGATTTCTTGGAATTAAATTCAATGAAAAACAAACACTTGGCTGTGCCCTTATCAGTAGGTCCATACCTATTAGTAAAAGCCGCGGCATAAATGGAGGGATATGCCTGGCAATCCGAAACATTCCCGATGGAAGTTCCCGTCAAGTACCTCGCTTGCAGCGTGGACAAGCTGGCAGTACAAGCAGCGCACGGAGAATTATTCTCAAGGGACTGGTTACAGTTGGAAGCAGCATCATTGAGAGCAGAGACAGGGACGATGGCCTCGAACTGGGACCTGGTAGAGATGTTCATACAGCCCTGGGAGATCCAGCTAGTGTTGAAGCCGCAAGAAGAGCGGATATCGAAATTGGGAAGGAATTCATCGATGAGGACCTGGTAATTGCGCCAGCATGTTTCAGCAGAGTCGAGTGGAGGGAGGAAGGAGTTGTTAACTTGGAGGTAATGGGATTGAACAAGTCGAAGTCCTTGACGGATGTACTGACACTGCTGGTTGGTGTCTGAAGTGGGGGGGCGATTGGAGCCGGCAGATGTCAGGTTGCGGAGGACGTTGAAGTCTAATGGGCATGGTGCTGTGTTGTTTTGAGCTTGAGATTGAACGAGGGATAGAGTGATGAGGAATGTTGTGATGGTGAGGAGAAGGAGATTGAACATTTGGGAAAGGAGGTGGCAACGCTGCTAGGGATGGAGTTCTACCATGGAGAAGAGAGGAGGGGTTGGTGGAGAAATTGATGAATTATCTGGACTTGATTAATCAAAAGTTTAGCTTTATCTAAATTATAATCTTCTTATACCTTTCACAGCAGCCAGTATGACAGTTGAAAGTAGGAGACAGATGATAGATGCTTTCCTGGCAGATTCCAGGAAGGAGAGGTTAAGATCATAATTAACGGCCACATGGTGTCTTTCTATTTTTTAAAATATCTCTGATTTTAAAAAAATAAAAAATAAAAATAAAACAGCCTCTGCTATCAACTTTGAAATTCAGAGATAATTTTAAAAAATAAATAAAATAATTTATTATTTTTAAATAAATAATTTCTTATTTTTCAGATTTTCAAAAAATAAAACCGGTCATTTAATTATATGATTTATATAGCATTTTATGAACTTGTTATCAATGTTCGAATTTCTTGTTAATGGAAATTGAATTTAGAGAATTTATATCCTAGAATTAAACTAAGAAAGTATTATAAATTTCTAAGATATATGATACCTTTTATTTTCTTAAAGCATATCAAATTTAAATTCTTAATCAGTGTTGATATAAGCTTTCAGATTTAAAAATAATTTGAAAATAATATCCTTTTTTTGCTGGTGGTTTTAAGCAGCTTCAATCGCAGTTCTCTTCCTTGCCTACCTGGAATGTTTAGCAAAGGCTACAGGGAATGATTGTCCGAGAAACTGGGTTGCCAGCTTCGTCTTGTTTTTAAGCTTTGAGGCTTCTCCTAGGGGATGAAAGAATCTCTGTTCTTGTCTAGCAACATGCCCTGTAAGGATTTGCTCTGCCTTATCGCAATATGCAAACAGCATTGCAAGTAAACCCAGAGAGAGTTCGTCGTACAAACTGGCACTTGAAGCCAGGATCTGTTCCTCGTATACATTCTGTGGATTTTCTTCCTAGTTCAGAGTCAAGAAACACCATCAAGAAACCGAGATCAGAACTCATATATGTTCTTTGATCATACAAAGCATTGTCAGTCCCGACCTAGGATCCAATGAATCGATCAATCCATACCTCCATTTTCTGTGAAATCTAAGAGAATCCAGTTCATTCTCCAGCCAGCCTCGCTAGCGCACAAATGTGTCCAGACGCCACCATAAACTTTCCGAGTGCATATTATGCGACCTCCAGCTCAGACTTCTCCATAACAGTCCAAACGTACTGCGAGCTTCTGCCATGCCTTGAAGGTTTGGAAACTCGCAAGGCAGCACCCCATCCCTTCGATAGCCTCCCCAAGGAGGGGTTGACTCAAAAGACCAATGTTTAGATACTGGCTACTCGCTATAATCTCTATTCAGTCTGTCTACTCAGCGATAAAGTAAATGAGCCAACAAAAAACGATAAATTCTTCAATCGGACGAAAAATTGAAAATGGCAACTTGATTATGCTATACAGTAACACTATTACCTCTAGCACCTGCAAGGCATGAAGCTTTACGTGATGCTGAAGGTCAGATTATGCATCTTTCATTGTTAATCCAATGATACACATCTTCATTTAAACTAAAAAAATTAACTTTTCCTTGTGATCTATTTATCTTTACAATGAGAGGAGTGGTTCCAAATCCAGGATATGCATTCTAAATCAACAAATAAATGAAGTCGGGCATGCCAATCAAACCATTAATGTCACAGCTATTCTATCGCTCTAGAGTCTGAGCTTGACCCTTCTTCCTTGCTGATAGAAGGGCGATCATTCTGCTGATAGCCAGCTGGACTAGAGAGCTGACCAGAGGCGCTTCTGCTTGCAGTTCTCTCAATATCATCCTTCTCAGCTACAAGAGAAAAACTTGACCCTTCTTCCTTGCGGATAGAAGGGCGATCATTCTCGAATGTGAAATGCTGGTAGCCAGCTGGACTAGAGAGCTGACCAGAGGCGCTTCTGCTTGCAGTTCTCTCAATATCATCCATCTCAGCTACAAGAGAAATTGGCCTTTCTGGAATGGAGGGAATTGAGAGATCTGTTTCCAACATTTTCACGACTTGATCCATTGTTGGCCTAGCATATAGCTGTGGATGAGAACAAAGAACTGCCACCAGAACATACTTTTCCAAAATTTCTTGTGACCCTGACTCCGGCATGCCATCTTCGATAACATCTAAAGTTCTCCCTTCTCTCACTAATGACCATGCCCAATCAGTCACAATAGATGGCTGTCCCTCATTATCCACCATAAGTGCCTTCTTCCCACTCAAAAGCTCGAGAAGCACAACACCAAAGCTAAACACGTCGCTTCTCTCTGTTAGTTGCCCGTACAAAGCATACTCAGGAGCAACATATCCCATAGTCCCAGCTACCCTGGTGCTCAAATGTGTCATTCCTTCTGGAGTAAACTTTGCTAGTCCAAAGTCCGCAACCTTGGGCTCAAAACTCTCATCCAGAAGTATATTGCTAGCTTTAATATCCCTATGAATAATTGACGGTTGAGCTCCATAGTGCAAATAAGCCAATCCTCTAGCAGTCCCTAGAGCAATCTTTTGCCGGATAGGCCAGCTAAGCTTTCCCGCACCCGACCCAAATAAATGGTCATGCAAAGTGCCATTCTTTATCAAATCACACACGATTATCCTCTGGTGACCCTCAAAAGGACTCGTAGCAGTACAATATCCTCTCAAAGCAACAAGATTGACATGCCTGACACTCGCAATAACCTCAACTTCATGAGCAAAAGAAGAATCACCTGCAGCCGAGCAATTCTTGAATCTTTTAAAAGCAACTAGAGAA
The DNA here is from genome assembly GCF_005239225.2 of Populus alba. Classification (NCBI taxonomy): domain Eukaryota; kingdom Viridiplantae; phylum Streptophyta; class Magnoliopsida; order Malpighiales; family Salicaceae; genus Populus; species Populus alba. The sequence goes on along the minus strand of NC_133297.1, from coordinate 10,429,449 downwards.
CCATCTGGCAATTCACCTTTGTACACATTCCCATAACCTCCTCTCCCGATAATGTTATCTCTAGAAAAATTTCTAGTTGCCTTCCTAATCTCATCAAATGTATATTTAACCACAGAAGTACTTTGACTAATGGACTCCAACCCAGAACCCAACTCTGTCTCAAGTACTCTCCCGAATTTGTCAGCCCTCTTTTTCCTCTTGTGAAAGATCCACCACAAACCAATCAATACCAACAACCCAACACCACCCCCTAATAAAACACCCAAGATCATGACTTTGCTCCTTTTCTTGCTAGATTTCTTGGGAAAAAAATCAATTAAAAACAGACACTTGGCTGTGCCCTTATCAGTAGGTCCATACCTATTAGTAAAAGCCGCGGCATAAATGGAGGGATATGCCTGGCAATCTGAAACATTCCCGATGGAAGTTCCCGTCAAGTAACTCGCTTGCAGCGTGGACAAGCTGGCAGTACAAGCAGCGCACGGAGAATTATTCTCAAGGGACTGGTTACAGTTGGAAGCAGCAGCATTGAGAGCAGAGACAGGGACGATGGCCTCGAACTGGGACCTGGTAGAGATGTCCATACAGCCCTGGGAGATCCAGCTAGTGTTGAAGCCGCAAGAAGAGCGGATATCGAAATTGGGAAGGAATTCATCGATGAAGACCTGGTAAGTGCGCCAGCATGATTCAGCAGAGTCGAGTGGAGGGAGGAAGGAGTTGTTAAGCTGGAGGTAATGGGATTGAACAAGTCGAAGTCCTTGAAGGATGTACTGACACTGCTTGTTGATGTCTGAATTGGGGGGGCGTCCAGAGCCGGCAGATGTCAGGTTGCGGAGGACGTTGAAGTCTAATGGGCATGGTGCTGTGTTGTTTTGAGCTTGAGTTTGAACGAGGGATAGAGTGATGGTGAGGAGAAGGAGATTGAACATTTGGGAAGGGAGGTGGCAACGCTGCTAGGGATGGAGTTCTACCATGGAGAGGAGTGGAGGAGTTGGTGGAGAAATTGATGAATTATTTTGACTTGAATAACGAAAAGTTTCGAATTCTAATCTTCTTATATCTTTTACAGCAGCCATTTTGACATTTGAAATAAATTTTTAAAAAAATATTTTAAAAAAATTTAAAGTTTTCTATTTTAAATTAAAAAAAAAACTGTGATTTTTAAATAATTCTGATACATAATTTTTTAAAAATAAAATAAAATACTATTTTAATATATTTAAAAAAAACAATTTAAAAAATAATCATAATTACATAAAAAAAAAAAAAAACTGAAAAAAATCAGAGTCAGTATGGATAGATACTTGGCCTGCAGATGGCCAGCGGATTCCAGGAAGGAGAGGTTACGTAATAATTTTGGCCACTTGGTGTCTTTCTATTTTTTAAAAACTTCTCTGATTTTATTTTTAATAAACAATAAAAACAGCCAATGTTAACAACTTTGAAAATCAGCTGTCGGTTCTTACCAATTTTTTTAAAATAAATAATTTTTTTATTTGTCAGATTTTCAAAAAAAGAAAACCGGTCATAATTATATAATTTATATAGCATTTTTTTTGTTATCAATGTTTGAATTTCTTGTTAATGGAAATTGAATTTAAAGAATTTATATCATAGAATTAAACTAAGAAAGTATTATAAATTTCTAAGATATATGATACTTTTTATTTTCTTAAAGCATATCGAATTTAAATCCATGATTTTATTAAGAAAAATAACTTAATTAAAAAAATAATGAGAATTAAAATAATACATAACTCAACTCATATGTTATCATACTTTTAAATAAAATTGAAGGACCTTAATGTGGGCTAATTTAGTTTTAAATATTGTTTTTATCTTTCCTCTTCTTTTTTTTATTGCTTTTCCATCTTACTAAACAAATATTGAATATTCATCTTAAATTAAAGTTTATTATATAAGCTTTCAGATTTAAAAATAATTTACAATAAATTTATGCTGAAAATTATAATTCGTTAAAAGTTTCTCGTGTTCTCTCTTTTTATAACTCGGCATTAATGTTTAAGATTTTCTTCCCGTGGCAAAAGTGATCCAATTTATGTGTTAATTTTCTAATATATTGTGAAATAGTATTAATTAAATTTTAGATATATTAATGCATAAATAATCTATATGTTTAACCATGCAACATACTTAAATTGACGGTTGATTATATTGATATTGATATTAATTGTTTGATTGATTACTGTACAAGAACTGCAATTAATTTCTTCGACTCCATTTTCATCAAATACAATCATTTACATTATTAGTATCTGTACAAAAAAATCAAGTTGTATGGGGATAAGATTTATATCTTAAAAAATTAGTTAATTTTTTGTTTTTGATAATTTAGTTTATTTTTTTTAGCTAAAAAAGTTGGTGCTTGATACCCATAAAAGATATATTTCAGTAAACATAGGAACTTTTTAATACTTAAGTTAATATTTTTTTTTTAGAGAAAATACAATAATATTTTTAAAGAAAAATTTACAAGAATAAATATACAATAAATAATCGAAGATTCCATTTTTTTTGAAAAGTTCTTGATATATTTATAGCTTATCGATCTTTTTATAAAGAGAATAGGGCTAAAATATAAGCAAGAAAGTTTTAACTTATCTGAGTAAAATATCTTTAATTTGTTTATTTTTCAAAGCTAAAAATTATATAGGCTCGGCATCTTGGTGAACCTAATATTGTTGGTCTAGCCGTTCATCAAATTCATATATATCTAGATACAATGCTTGGCTAAACCTATAAATAATAAACTTGACAGCTCTCAAACTCATATATATCTTGTTTGAATGCATAATTAAGTTCAAGATTGTTGGATTATTATTTTATTTTTGGTTACTTGAAAGCAAAATAAAACAAATGTTGATCCATCACTATTATTTAAAACAAATGTTGATCCATCACTATTATTAAAGCTTAACCGCTTATCAATGTTCATGGGAAAGAATTAGAAGTTGCAAGTAAATTTAGTTTTATTTATTTTTATGTTTTAAAAATATTTTAAAAAAAATTGAAAATTTTTTAGATTTTTTATTTATTTCAAATTAATATATTTTTTTAATGTTTTTAAATTATTTTGATAAATAATATCAAAAATAATTTTTAAAAAATAAAAATAATATTATTTTAATATATTTTTATATAAAAAATAACCACAATTATCCTTTCAATTGAGATGAAATCTAAGTCAATCAGATATGCAATTCCTCGTTTCGTAATTTTTCTCAGCCCTATGCAATTTGTATCACACCCTTTCAAATTGCAAGTTCAGTTCATCCCATATCACGATTTATTTACAATTTCTCTTTTTTTTAATATAATAGTTTGAGTTGAATAAAATAAAGTTGCAACCTAAAGCAGATTTGTATCTTCATGGTTTATAATTAGTTTTTTTACCCGCGCGGTGTTGTGTGGAGTTTTGAAAATAAAATTTTATTTAGTTCTTTTGTAATGAAAATAAATATTTATAAGGAAGAAAAACATTTAGGTTTTGAAAAAAATAAATATATTTAGTCAGATGAATTTTTGTTTCTTTATTAATGCAGTTTTTTTTTTGTTTTTACAAAAAGAAATTTTTTTATTAAAAAAACATTTTTTGAACAAAAAACTAAAGACCATTAAAATAAATATTCATAAAAATCTCAATCATTTGAATTAAAAGGAGAATGTATCTCTTCAATCAAAATTATCTTTCCTTGTTTATTTATTTCTTTTTTGTTTTGATGGAAATATATTTTTATGAGAATAGTTACTTTTTAAACATAAACCTATCATAATCTAGAAATCAAGGTTCAATAAAAAAATAAAAAAATCATGACTTGATAATTTGTATGTCATAAAAAATAAATGAATAATTAATTTGAAAACATCATGTAATTTTTTTTTATAAAACATAACAAAATAGGAATTTTATTTTTAATTAATGTCATAACTCAATTTTAAATTCCCTCAAAAATATTATTTTCCCTTCAAAATAAAAATAAAAAAATAAAGAAGAATAAAGGAGAACTAGCAACTTGATTGGCAAAGATAGATTGAAGAGGAATTCAAGTGCAAAATTGAAAGTTCATTTGCACCCTTGAAAGAATGGAAAATGAAGAAGTATGTATATTTAAGGTTAACTTAACTGAATATCAGATGAATGTGTATAAAAATTAATCATAAGAATTTAATTATTCTTTTTATAAGTCAATTTTGATTTAATCGTGGGTCTAATTAAAAATATAATTGATTTTAAAAATTAATTTATGTCCAAAATTAAAAGAGTTAATTAAGTGTAAGGATTTAATTAGACTTTTAATGGGTCAAATTAATTTTATTAAAGACTTAATTGGTTAAAAAGTAAATTTGAGAACCTAATTTAGGCTTAATTGAGAAGGTTGAGATTTTAGAGAACCAAATTTATTTTTTTACAAACTCAATAAGATGAACTCAGAGGCAAAATTATAAGAAAATCAAAGTTTAAGGGTTAATTAAGGGTCAAATTGAAGCAATTTAAGACTAATGACCTTTCTGCAAAAGAGATGCATATCTACGTATCAAATTAAGTTAAAATTAGGGTTGAAATTGCAAAAATTAGTAGTTTAAATATTATTCAAGGATGGAATTGAAAATATTCAAAACTAGAGACCAAGTTGAAAAACACGCTAAAATCAAACGGTATTTTTGAAACTTTCACAGGGATAAAATCAGACTTAATTGAGGATTTAATTTAACAAACTCAAATGATTAAGACCTAAAATTAAAAAGAAAAGTTAAAACTCTAATTAACATAGAGTTATTAAAATGGTGTGTTATGAGCAAAACAATAACTTTTTATTTTAGTAAACACATGCATTTATTTTTCCTTGTACAATATCAATTATTTTTAAATGCTGTAGCAGGCACTAACAATACTTATATATTATTTTTGGCATTTTTCTACTAACAACTATTTATGTGCAACTGACTAGCGGACCACTAATTCAAGGTCAACGGCCGAACCTCTAGAAGAGAAGTGTTTATTCATTATATAATAATCTATGATCTTAATCACAACGATTAAATTAAAAGAAAAGGGTGGAAAGCCCAGTTTCCTGGAAGCTGCCATAGCACAACCACGAAGCTCAGCCCTTTTTAGGGTAGGAAAAGCTCGTTAGGCTTTTCTTGGAAAGGAGGAAGTACTGTGCCCCTCGCCATTGGTTGACGTTTAAAGCCACGTGTATAGACTGGGCTGGGCCTGACGAAACAACGAGCCACCCTTGACGTTAAGGCCTTAGCCCTTTCTTGTAGAGTAATTCCTCATCGGTTATATTTCTGTCCTTGTTGTTTAATGAATTTTAGAAACTTTATATTTATATTTCCCAATCTATTTTCAACTTAGTTTTTCTCACAATCATACCTATGCTCTTATTTTATTTGATTTTTTTAATTATTGTGATGTATTGATGTTAAAAATATTTTTTATATATATTATCAAATAAAAAATTCAATTAGCCAAGATGACCTCTTGGATCTGGAAAAGGACAGTGAGGTAGGGAATATTGAACAAATAAAAAGCATTTTCTCGAAATGTTGATGTAAGTTGTGTTTTTAAAAAAAAAAATTAATTTTTTTTTATAGTTTTAAATCATGTTGATATGTTGATCTCAAAAATAATTTTTAAAAAAATAAAAAAATATATTTTGATATATTTCTAAACAAAAAAAATTTTAATCACAACCACTATTATAATTTTAGACACATTTCCAAAAATTTATTGTATTTTTGTTTGAAAAAAAAAAAGAGATTTAAGAAAATAAAAAAGGAAAAGGTTTGTTAACATAGCAAACCCATCAGCTATCGTAGCAAATCAGCCTTAACGTCAGACGGAAACGGGCAATCAACCAGGAGCAGATTAAAGGTGACACTGCTTGCATCTGAATCAACCTCTTGTATAAAAAGGTAACCTAATATTTTTATTCTACAGCTTTGTCTTTCTTCATAATTAAACTTAAAAGAGAAGCGATATGAATGGATAGCGTCAAGGATGGAATTGCGTTTCAAGCCCTCTTCTTTTCATTTAATATTAATTTTATAATATTTTTAAATTTAGTATCAAAAATAATTTTAAAACAATCAAAAAAATATAATTTTTCAATACAAAAATACTTTAAAAAACAACTATTATCATGCTAGAAACACACAACCCGAATATATTATAATTTTTATGTATTTATAACTAAAAATTACTTTAAAAAATAAATATTATTTGACACTCGCAAACGCGCAATGAGAGTACAACCACTAGAAAGTTCCCAGGAGGATTTCTACATATTCGATTTCTTTTTTCTTTTTTCTTTTTGGACCCGGTATGATTGACTGGATATAAAAATAAACTGATTTGCGGTCGAAGGATGTCCACATGATGATTTCTGTCATCCAAATTTCTTGCGTGAGGGTTTTGATTTGTGGACAGTGCTGCTAATTGTATTGATTACGTTGAAGTGATTGTGACGATTGGTGGGTTACGTTGCTGAGCATAGTAATTGCATGATTAGTTGATAGTGGCATTTCTATACTTTAATTAATTTATTTATTTTATCTTGTGGTACTGCCTGTCTCGGTTGATAAATTGTAAGAGCCTTTAATACATTATATTATACATTCTTGTTGTTGAGACTATAAATCTTAGATTTAGGACCGCAAGCTATCATTGGCTTCAATATGCAATAAATAATACCCGCTGTAATGACTTCCGAATGACTCCCATCAAACAACCATGATGTAATTTTTAAAATAATATTTTTTTTATTTTTTAAAAATTATTTTTGATATCAAAATAGATTTAAAAATACTAAAACAATATTAATTTAAAATTAATAAAATTTTAATTTTTTATAATACAAAAACAAACGTTTATTATATCTTTTTTTATTAATATGATTGTCCGATCCAGCTTCAGTATATCTTGATTAATTTTACAGATCCTAAAATTAATGACCGTATAAATCTCTGGTGGCTATTATATTAACAACCACAGGGCTCGAATATTGAGATCATAAAAAAAGTAAACTTTATAAGAGAGTGTTTAGCATTGCGTTTCAAAAATGTTTTTTGAAAAAAATTAAAATTTTTAATTTTACTTTGAATTAATATGTTTTTGATATTTTTCAAATTATTTTAATGTATTGACCTCAAAAATAATTTTTAAAAAATAAATAAATAATATTATTAATATATTTTTATAAATAAAAAATATTTTAAAAAACAATTACAATCAACGTTGAAATAGCTAATTTTATTACAAACTCATCAGACCACCTGCTAAATGGATTTATTATATTCCTAAAAGTGTCGGCAAACTCCTCTTAACTTCTGACCTACGAGAGCTGGCCTAATGCTAGTGGTTAACTTGTTATCTATCTATCTTCGGGCAGTAACGTTGCTGGCTGGCTCTTCATGGGCCGACAAATCTGAGGAGTCTGTTTCAAAAAGCTATGCTTTGTTGTAGTTGTAACTACTTTAATGACCGTGCTATCGTTGTTGTCTGTTATATCAAGAATAAAATTTAAATGTAAAATATAATATCCAAGACTGTTAGGAAAATTTATTTTGTTGGTGTCATTGGATTAAATAAAATGATTCAAACTTGAGAATTTTAATCTGAATATCTTGGTAAGTTTGATTTTTAAATTAAATTAATGAGATATCATACGGCCTGATTTTATTAATTGAGAAGGTTCGAAGAAAAAACATACATGAGATCCACTATAGTCAATCCACAAAATTTGTAGCTCACGATATGAACTCACATATTGAATTAATTTTTAATATATATTATTGCTTGATGAAAAATATAAAAATTGATTCATAATCGACTTGACATTAAATGATAAAATCAAGTAAAAACACAACATTAAAAGGATGAGACAAAAAGATAAAATAAAAAACAAAGCAAAACAACAAAAATTAAAGGGTCAGCTAAAAAATGTTACGAATATGTCATTAAACTCGGTATAATGGTTAAAGTTGTAAAATCATAGTCTGGCTCTTTACTAAACTTAAATTTTAAATTAAATTGTTTGAAAGTTATTAAGGCCTAACCTTATTAAACACGCAAGTCTAAAAAAAAAGTTTTGAAAAAGTGAGACAACATATCGGGTCTCCAATGCAAAAAAAAAAAAAAAAAATTTTTGCCCACCACTGCTTGAACTCGCAGCCCTTAGGCTTGTTTCTATATTTTTAAATCAACTAAGCTGCGACGTGAATCTCTTGTAAAAAAAAATTAAAATAACATCAATCTGGTTCATTGTTCACACGAATAGTGAAACCAAACTAATATTTTAGTAGATATAATTGTTGTAATTATAATTTTGTTTTTTTGATAATATATGATATCAAAATACTTAAAAACTCAATTTTAGAACTTTTAACCCTTGCTTCTAGACAAGTTGTAGAATTTTGTTAAATATATTTTTTTTCAATAACTCGAGAAAAAAGCTAAAGAAACTAGAAAAATATCCAAAAGTTATGGTAGCCAAGGGCCCTTATTAGTTTGTTCAGCTCTACCCGTGAAGAAGGCCTTGGACCTCAACGTGTGAGAAAAGTACACTTTCATATTATTCTTGATATAGTGTATCAAAATAATACAAAAATAAGAATAAAAAATTAATATTTTAAATGGCTAGCATTGTCCTTCGGTTGCTATAAAAAACGGTGGTGGATAATCCAAGATTCTCTCATGATGATATTCGTAGAAACAATAATAAAAATCCAAATGGCAATTACTTGTTAAAAAACAGAAAACAAACTCAACTCGTGCTTCAATGATCCGAGGCAGCAGGCGGCAGCCCGTCCCCGAGGAGACCAAAAAGAAGCGTCTCTGACCATTTCACCCTGGCCTGTCAATTCCTCTTGCGAATCACAAGAATCAGATAAAGGCTTGTGTCTAGGAAACCATTTCCCTTTTCTTCCATCTTTTAAATCTTTTTTTAAAAGTATTAAAGTTTGGTATAATTTTTGAAAGAATATCAGAAAAAATATTCGGAAATTATTATCTGTTTGTTTGTAGTGTGGTAGTGGTTGCTTTTCAAATAACTTTTCATGTCAAAATACATGCCAATGATTTTTTTTTATTTTTTAAAAATTATTTTTGACATCAACACATCAAAACGATCCAAAAAGTACAAACCGAACTCAATTTTAGTAAAAAAAAAAAAAATCAAATTTGGGCAAAACGCAGGTACAACCTCACTGCCAAACGGTGCCATATATCTTAAACAAAACAGCTAGTTTTAATTAAGTTTCAAAATATATGTTTTTTTTTTGCAAGTTGATTAATCTAACAAAAATAACCTCTGAATTTTATAAAGATTTAATGATAAAAAAATTATTTAATATCCAATGATCAAGAAAAAAAAAATCACGTAGTAGAGCAAAAAAACCAAAGAAAAAGAAAAAAGAAATGATAGCTCATTGAAGACTATTTTTTACATTTAATGTTATTAGTAAAATATCAACAAGATAATTCTAATTACATCTTGAAAAATTATTAAATAAAATTTAATTTAAAATTAATTATGATCTCGTGATTTTTTAAATTATGATTGGGATTATTTTGTTAGGATTTTTATGGTAATAGAAGATGTATCAAAAACAAAGTTAAGGTATGTCTTGATGATTTTTTTTTTACCCTGTTTTTTTTTTTTTTTTAAAGAAAAAACAAAATAATAACAAAAGAAACTTTTGATATTGTGTTATTCATATCCAGGCCTATCCCTTTCCTGTCCCTTTCCTGTCAGGTCATGCTTAAGGTACTGAGTAAGCTAACGAGCCTGACGTCTAAATGTGTTTTTGATGCATGGGATTTTTCGGAAAAATAAATATTTTTTTTATTATAATGCTTTTCTAGGCGTATTTTTTTTTTAATTTGAAGGAAGTATTTTTTCTAGTCTTTTTTTCCTTTCCAGTATAAGGTTTTCTAAGTTTATGTATATGTGTGTATAAAAAGGATTATAATAGCATTTTGACAAGTGAAAGTATTAATAAATAAAATTAAATATTTCAAGAGTCTCCGTATACCTATGATATTTTTTATATTTGAGAGTTTTAACATATAACAAACCCTTTATCTTTCACTCATGTCTATGTCAATTAATATAAAAAACCAACCATCATTGATAATTACTTTTCTTTGTTGTGTATTGTAAAAGAATTGGCTTTAAGATAGCCCAACAAATCTCAGTAGTTATTTTATTTTATTGTGTGCTACGATAAAACAATATTTTTATTTTATTTTACAAAATGTGTTTGTGTAAGAGAGGATAAGAGGTTCCCTGAAAAATAAAGGATGTTTATGAACTAATATGTTGTTTTCATCTATCTCAATTGATGCAATTTAAAATCTCATTGATGAGACTCGCGATGAGACGAATCGCATAAAAGTATTCTATTAGGGATCTATGATGAAGCATACTGCATCAAAGAGTCAAGCCACGGACCTATGATATGGTGACTTGCACAAAGGTTCTGGGGACTCGTGATGAGATTGCCTATATATAAAATCATGTTATTGATGAAGGATAATTTTCAATTAAAAATTAAACTCAATGATGGATTCCTTCAACTCGAGGAGATTTGTGCGAGAAGCTTTTTAGAAAAACAATTATTTTTTATTTTTATTTTTTATTTATTTATTATTATTATGATGCTTTTCTAGTTTATTTTTCTATTTAAAACGACTATTTTTCCTAATTAATTTTTTCTTTCCAGTATTATAAGGGTTTTCTAGATTATTATTTTTTCTATATAAAAGGTTATGATAATCCCCTGGCAAGTGGATACATGAATGGATATACTTATAATGTTTTTGATTTTTAATGATTTTGACTTGTAATAAACTTTTTATCCTTTGCTCCCATCTAAGTTAGTTTTTTAGATATTATTTCACTAGATATTAATTAATTTAATATTTATTTTCAAATAAAACAACCAGAAATAAAGGTACTTAATCTTATTTAGATCATAATAATGAGACCAAAGTTAACTAAATATAAAAATTGAGAGACCAAATGCAATCTGACCAGAGAACAAAGAAGAATAAATGGGTACACAATAAACAAAGCAGGAGCGAGAGAAAAAAATGAAAAGCCAAAAAAAGGCTTCTAAGCTTCTATAATAACACTAATAAAATTATTTAAAAATCAACGAGAAAAATAATAAAACACAAAAAAAGCTGACTTTAGAGCTGAATGTGAAGGTGGCAGCACATATTACACGTGTAAACCGCATAAATTTTAAACATGGTAGCGTGTGTGTTAGAATTACCAGCAAAATAAAATAAAATAAAATAAAATAAAATAATGAGCTCTAGCACGCAAGAGACCAACACAAAAAATAAACATGCTGATGCATGGGTTACATGTACCATCGGTTTTAAAAAAATGGTTCTATGGGTGGTACCGGTTGAACCTGCATTTCAAATCAACCCGTTTTATTTCTTTATTTATTTATTATAAATATTTTCAGCCACCGTGCTACTAAAAAACAAAAGAAAAAGAAAAAGAAAACTCAATCTGGGGGCGACATGTTTTAAAGAGTGACTGCGAATTTAACTACAGCTCTCTCTCTCTATCTCTCTGTCCTTCCTCTGCTTTGAGGCTACGTTGCCTGCGAATCTCTCTGATAAAATTCGGATTCTCCTTCTCGCCTTCTCTTCTACTTTCATTTACTGCTTAGATACAAAATAAAAAAAATGTCTTCTACCTAAACTAGTATTTTATATATTTTTATTTACGCACTCCTTTTATTCCTTGTCTCTTCTCTTATATTCTGTCTGGGGAAATCTTTGGTTTTTAGTTGAAGCATCTTTGTTTTATGTTTTCACTGGTATCTATCTGTTTTGATAGGTTCCTATCCTATGGCCTGAAATATCTTCTTTTGTTGCCACTCTCTTTTCACTGACGCTAGGCCTCTGTTTTCCTTTCATGTCATCTATCCCCCCCTCTTTCTTCGCATGCTTTGCTCTCACCAGGGAAAACAGAGGAGCACACTTGCTAAAATCAACTGTTTGTTGTTAACTAGTGGATAAAGCAAAAACCCAATACTCTGTTTTCCCTGTCTCTGCCCCTTCCTGGTCCAGGTAACATCTCCACCGTTACACGTCTTAATTCTACATTTCTCAATTGCAATATACTAAGTTATCGCATGTTTTAGATATATATATGGAGAAAAAGGAGGATGCAAGCTCTCCGGTTGGAGTTCTTGAAGACTACTTTAAGAGTGAAGAATCAGAGAGTTGTTCTTCAAAGGACCCCACATCGGATGCTGAGGCTGCGCAAAAGGTTTCAAAACATGCCTCTCGTTGGCATGGATTTGTCAAATTACTTAGAAGTAGATCGAAGAAATCTTTAGCAACATTGCATCCTCTCGGTGTCCTAAAGCTCTCTATGAGAAAGAGCAGTAGCATGAGAGAAACCATTATAACGAATCTCTTTGCGAATTCTGATTCGAGCAATTTTAAGTCTCCAAGGATGAACTTCACTCTCTCTGAGCTCCAAGCCGCGACAAACAATTTCAGCCAAGGTTCGTGTTCTGTTCTGTGATGGCATGGCTTAATTTTCGGAAATGTGGAGGTTTTTGTTCGATAATAGAATAAACTGTTTTAAGGATTTTTTTTTCTTTTGTGTAGAAAATCTGATTGGAAAAGGCGGTTATGCTGAAGTTTACAAAGGGTGTTTGCAAAATGGGAAAATTGTTGCAATCAAGCGTTTAACACGAGGAACAACTGATGAGATTATTGGGGACTTTTTATCTGAGATGGGGATTATGGCCCATGTGAACCATCCCAATACAGCTAAATTGATTGGTTATGGAATTGAAGGAGGAATGCACCTTGTTCTTGAATTGTCTCCACATGGGAGCTTAGCTTCAGTTCTTTATGGTTAGTTCATGAATGCCAAGTTCTCCATTTTTAAATGCTTTTCGTTTTCTAACAAGTGCTAAATTTTATAGGTTCAAAAGAGAGATTGACATGGCATATCAGGTTTAAGATTGCATTAGGGACAGCTCATGGTTTACTCTATCTTCACGAGGGTTGCCAAAGAAGAATAATACATAGAGATATTAAGGCTGCAAACATTTTGCTTACAGAGGACTTTGAGCCTCAGGTATCAAGCAGTAGATTCTGTTTATTATTCTTGATTTCCTTTCTAGATGGATAACAAATTGTGTTTGTCAGCGGAAAAGAAACAACCTAACTAATTTTTTTTTCAGATTTGTGATTTTGGTCTTGCAAAGTGGCTACCAGAGCATTGGACTCACCACACTGTTTCCAAATTTGAAGGCACATTCGGGTTTGTAAAGCTAAGACTTATTTCCTTTTTCTACTGTTTCTATTCAATATATATGACTGTTTGAAGTTATTACTTCAATTTCTGCCTGTCACAGTTATCTTGCTCCGGAATACTTGATGCATGGAATAGTAGACGAGAAAACTGATGTTTTTGCCTTCGGTGTACTGCTGTTGGAACTAGTCACGGGACGGCGAGCTCTGGATTACTCGCAGCAAAGCCTTGTATTGTGGGTATGATTTTCATATACCTTTTCTTGCTTGTATGCAGCCAAGTACTCGGAAAGAACAACTGTAGCAATGCACTGAGAGGGTGCTAATTATGAATTGGTTGATTTTATTTTTTAGGCAAAACCGTTGCTCAAGAACAATGAGATTGGAGAGCTAGTTGATCCTGCTCTTGTTGATGATTATAATGCTCGACAAATGAATCTTGTGCTCTTGGCTGCTTCTTTATGCATACAACAATCTTCGATACGGCGGCCTCACATGATTCAGGTGTGCCATCTTACTAGAAAGTCAAGATCATATGTTACTATCCCTATTAGTTACTAATTATTAAACCCCGGCTGTCAGATAAACATTCAAATAGGACTTAAATGGTATAGAACTCAAAAATCTTGTCTTTCAAATATTTTACCAGTCTCAATCTTATTACGATGAAGCACTTTCTTGGAGGCTGTATTAACTTTGTGTTCCAAAGTCTACAATTGAACCGCTTGCATAAGATGACTAAAAAATATGCTGATTTGCCTTTGAACTTGGATTGCAGGTTGTCCAGATTCTGAATGGTAACCTTAGCTGCTTGAAGTGTATGAAAAAAATCCGATTGCCATTTTTTCGAAAAGCTTTTCCTAATGAAAAACTCCTTGGTGCAGAGGAGTACAACTCACCCAAGAACAGACATATCAATTGACCTGACAGGTTGATTTGGGTTTTGAGATCAATCACCATTTCCGTGTCTCTTTCGGCAGTTCTGATGAAGCAAGTCTTGGCCACTTGGGTATTTGAACCTCAGATTTCATACGTTTTCTGTGAAAACAAGGGGATGGTATTGCCAAATTTTGTACCAACTCATGCTCACATGTGAAATCAGAGTGAGAGCAGCTAAAAAGCATATCAGAGGAGGAAAAAGAAGAAGAGGGAGCTCATGAAACAAACGAAAGACGATGTTTCTAAACTTGTGTACATAAATGGGAAACATCAAGAGAGAATGTTTTGGAACAAAAGGAAAAGGATGCCATTGTTTTCCAACTTATATGTACAGGGTAGAGTCCTAGAACTTAACGACATGTATATAAAAGAATCATGAGTATAGAGTTCCAACTCTGTTTCCCAATTGCATACACGCTTTCTTCTGTTATTCACGATTTTGAGCTTGAGCTCTCCTGATTTTTTGAAGCCCTTCAAATTAATTAGTCTTTCCGTGCATCTGACATGTTCTTCCCTACTGTTTCCCCCCTCTCTGTATACATTTAGCAGATGGAGACTCATAAATTCATGGAAGGTGCTAGCTTGGGGACCATGGTGAAGTTTACTACTAGGATCAGATTTGGGTTTGTGCTCCCTAACCTACCAGTATAGTTTCGTTTGTCTGCGTTACATAGGAATTGGATACTGGGGAAAAAGAAAAAAAATCATTCGGTACAATATGGCCATTAAAGAACAAACAGGCTAATTGGGTTTAGTAGCCCAGGCAAGATACACCAAGGGATTCAGTCCACCAGAGCAGTAATCATTGATAAGTGCGACCCAAAATACTCTGTTTTTAGCAACGGCATGGCTCTGAACCCCACTTGATTTGTACAAGGATCCCTAAACTCATCCTCCAGCAAATTCCAAGTTCAATTAGTCTTCAAATATATGTTCTAGTTGTTTTTTTTTTTGTTTGTTTTGTCTTCCAGGTTCAAGTATTCGATTTCTTCAAGTTTAGTTTGGTTCGAATATGTTCTTGGATCAATTGTTCGAATTATTCATTTTTTTTTATGTATTAAATGGATTCATATGATAAGTAACTTTTACCTCCCCACATTTATGTGAGTGGATTTAAAAAATATAATTTTTTTTGTTTAAAATAATTCTTTTTTATATTTTTAGATTGTTATGATGTGTTAGAGTTAAAAATAAACTTTTTAAAAAAACATTAATTTAATATATTTTTAATAAAAAATACTTTAAAAATCAATCGTTATTACAATATTTGTGTAAAACTATCTTCTAGGTTCTCAAATTTTTAGGGCTCATAATTGGACAAGTGTTTTCCTCCAATACATTGAGGTGAATATATATTTTTTATAACAAAATTATAGCATGCATTAATATTGCATCATAAATAGACATTTCACTTCTCTATGATTTACAGCCATATAGTCACTGCTTTTTTAGCTTTTAATGTGTTATTTCAATAATAAATACAGTAATATCAATGGTTATGTGCTATATTTAATTTTATCAGTTACATTTGTTTTTAATTAATTATAGTGGTTATCTTTCCAATTATAATCCCCTCTTCCCCTATTCATAAATTTTATTGACCGTTTGAGAATGTGATGTGATATATTTGAAATTATATTTTACTTTAATTCTAATTTTAAAAATATTTAATTAATCAATATAAATTATAGTTTTGTATAAATTTTATTAAAAATTTTCTCGTTGAGCAAAACCTATAATTATAATTTTTTTTAAAGCACGTCTATAAAATCTATTAAAATGCCAAACGCCCACTTACAATCCTTTAAATGCTTATTAATTCTTCCGAAATTATTTTTCTTTTTTTATTTCAATACAAAATCATTTCATTCTCTTTATTGGTGTCCAAATAAAGTTTTGTCTCTCCATGAATGGTCATTATGTTTCTACTACAACAATGATTCATTTCTTTCTTCTATTTGAATATGTTATTTTTAAAGGGTATTTGAAAATGTAATAATAATTATAGTTTAAAGTGTTTTTAATTTATAAATATATATAAAAATATTATATTTTTTTATTTTTAAAAAATATTTTTAATATCAGTATATCAAAATAATTAGAAACTATAAAAAAAAATTTTAGATAAAAAAATTTAAAAATTTTAAAAAATACAATTCCAATTATGTTCTCAAGCACTATCTTAAATTGATGCTTGCATAATAAATTATGTGAGCAAATGAGTTATTCATTGTTGTTGTATTGTTTTTCTACTTCCTTTGATATGCAACTCTTGGACTTTCTTTCTTGTATTGCCACTGAATGAGTGAAATTAATGGTAAATTTGGAGGGAGCCAATAATATACCTTCCAATCATGATGTTTATTAGTAACCTATTCCTTGAAGAATAAATTCTTAATAAATGACCTTATATGTAGCTAAGTTTATTTTTTTTAAAATGATATTTTCTTATAATATATGAAGAGCATTGAAAATTATAGTTTTAAAACTCGGCTCGGCTGATGGGGTTGACCGGGACTGGAACCAGGCCGGGTTGAAAGAAAAAATAAGAGAAGAAAAAACCTGGTGTGACCCGACAACCCGGTTGAACTTGGATTAGAAAGCCAGATTGCAACCCGTTGAATTTTTTTTTTTTTTTACTAAAACGACATGTCGTTTTTATTTTTTTAAAAAAATAAACTTGGGTGACGCGGTGACCCGATCAAACCCTGAACCCAGACCCTTGGACCGGGCCGGGTCTAAAACCTATGTTGAAAATATACATTAATTTTGTTGCTTTTATGTATTATGATTAGCAACTAGTAAATTAGATTAGATTACTAAATATTAAATAATTCTCGATTTCATTCCAAACTAGTAAATTCCATCAATTTCATCTTAGAACTATTCAACATTAGAAAATATTGCTCTTCTAGAGCTACAACGTACGCAAAAAAAAGGAAGAAAAAAACATATTTGTTACACGGGGGACCAATTAGATTAGATTACTAATTAACAAAATAATAAAAGAAATCTTTATTTGTTTTCAGTCCCCCTGTAGCTTTTTAAATTTCACTTCCAGCCCACAACTTTATTATTTGTTTTATTATTCTATGGTTTCGGGAGAGTAATCGAATTCCAGTGAGAGAGAAAAGTTTTGGTAGGGGTTGATTTCAACCATGAAAAAAATTGATTTTGATGTCTAATAGCTCCTTTGGATGGTATTTTTTGGCTTTAAAATTTTCTAAAACATTAGATCCAATCTTGTGAATTTCTAGGTTTTTAGTTGAATTACTCGTGTTTTTAAAAAAATTAATTTTTTTATTTTGTCAAAAATTAAAATTTTTGATATATTTTGAATCGTTTTGATGTGCTGATCTCAAAATTAATTTTTAAAAAATAAAAAAAATATTATTTTGATGCATTTTAACATGAAAAACACTTTAAAAAACAACACAACCAGTGAACGGAGGAAGGGGGGCAGGCAGGGGCCCTGACGGGCCCTGCAAGGAAAATTTTCCCAGCCCCTCCTTGTATAAAATAATGGAAAATTTAACATTTTTAAACAATTTTATTTAATTTAGCTCCCCTTGATTTTTCTTTCTTGTTCCGCCCGTGACCACAACTACAATCAAAATTACATTCCTAAACAAGCTATTTATATGATGTTTTAAGGTAAAAATAATTGAAAAGTTGGTTTTAAAGCACAAAATTTATCTTGTTTTTCCAACCACTCCCCGAATTGTTTTAAAAAAATAAGAGGCGAAAAACATGTAAACAAAACAAAAAATAAGATGGCCAAGAGGAAACGGACAGGCCTGAGAGGCCCAGGCGCCTTAGCCTTTCCAGAAATTTGATTTGCAAGGAGGGGCTGTTGGATTGCGTTTGAAAGCGCTTTTCATAAGAATTTTTTTTTTAGTTTGGAAGTAATAATGTGCTGACACTTTAAAAAGCAACAGTAACCACACTCCCAAACACCCTCTAAGTAAAAACCATACCACCGTCACAGGCGGATGCTACCTCTCCAATCACCTCTTACAAGAAGAACAATTTCGTGATTGATGTCAGTTTTTGTGGAAGAGACATTGAATAGCCTGAAGAGAAGCCATACAAACAGGCCGTCGAAGAATTGTTAATTACAATCCTCAGGACAAATTTTCCTAAAAAAAAAAAAAGAGGTTAAGAATTGCAGCAACAACCTCTCGCTAGGTTTAATGTTGGAATGGAACTGGGATCGTTGAATCAAGGCATAGACTTAGAAAAAGAAAAGGGGTCCTTTTGTTAAGGAATTGGTTAGAAAATTTCGTTTTAATATATTATCTTATCAGAGATAGAAAATCTCATCATTTCAAATAACTTCATATAACAAAAAAAATCATTTGATATTCTGGATGAAAATAAGCATTTATTATCGAACAATATTGATTATCCAATAAGGTGGGATAATCTTTTAAAACGTTACATATTGATTTTATTTAAATAAAAAAAAAATATTATCAAACTATGTTATCACTGGTTTCCAGTTTTATTTTCTATCCATATACTTGGATTTATTTATTTATTATCTTGATTTATTTTTATATTCAAGAAATTTTAGGCCCACTCGTAACATAACTTGGAGAAATAACATAATATTTTCTAGATTTAGAACAAAATTGATACCATGATTTGGTTGTGGATGAAATCAAGAATCAAACGATTCTGATGTTAATTTTAGGCACGATCTTACATCGGATGAGTTATAAAATGGTGTTAGGCTTACAAGGATCGTCAAAGTCACAAAAGCATGAAGTGCCTTTCGTGGGAGTTGGGAAAAAACTATAAATTTAGTGGCCAAAGTGGACAACACCTCACCTGGATTGAGCCGACCATGAGCTGGTAGTGCAAAGATAAGGTTTTTTATTCTTCCATGGAATCCAATCTTTTATGCACCAGGTACTACCCAGAAACAAGAGGAAGAGAGAAAAGAAAAGGCCAAAAACAGTGAATAATGAATGGTTCATCCACTTGGAGAATCTTTTGGGCAACTCATCAGGGAGTTTCCTGGAAACCTGAGCGTTTCCTAAAAGTCATATGTACTTGACTATTTAAGGCGAAGCCAGAAAAGAATCCTGTTTGATTGATTGATGTTAGTATTGTCAACTAATCCCGGTCCCTGTAAACATTTTACTCTTTGAAAACCTAAATCCATGGATCTTCTCAGTCAGTTGCGGGGACAGATTGCTGATTTCTCAGCTTTTCTCTACCGAGAGGTCAGTGTATACATCTCTCTTTCTGTTTCGTTGGGTTTTTTAAAAGGATGGTTGGTTGTTCCTTTCTAAACATCCTGTCTGTTGATTCTATGGAGAGTGTTTCTGGGAAAATCATAATTAGGATACAAAAAAGAACTCATTTTTGTTGTTTTTAATTTCTTTAGAATACAAAATCGATTAAGCTTAAGCTTTGGTGGAATAAGCTTCTTGGGTGATATTTTGTTTTTTAAATAATGGGTGTTTTTGGTTTTGAGAAGGGTTTTGTGGACGATCAGTTTACTCAGTTGCAGAGGCTGCAAGATGAGAGCAGTCCTGGTTTTGTGGTGGAAGTGGTGTCTCTTTTCTTTGAAGATTGTGAGAAGCTCGTTAACAATATGGCCAAAGCTTTGTGAGTGTGTTGTCCCATAACCTTTATTGTCTTTAGTTTCTTGGATTTCTTGTATATCTACTAAGTTTGATTCCAAAATTGCTTATTTGGGTTATTTCTTGTACGTTCAGAGAACAGCAGATTGTAGATTTCAAGCAGGTAGATTCTCATGTTCATCAATTGAAGGGTAGTAGTTCTAGGTAACTTTCAAACTCATTTCCTGATTGGTGCTCTACTCATTTCTAGGATCGCATACAGATGTTTATTGAATCCATTTGCTGCAACAATGTTAGTGATAGTCTAATACATTCCCAGGGATTTTTCGAAACTTGTGTCACTTTTTTCTTTTATTATTTGTTTTGCTTACAGTATTCCTTTGTATGGTTAACAGCATTGGTGCAGCAAGAATTCAAAATGTCTGCATTGCCTTCAAGACTCACTGTGAAGGCCAAAACCGTGACGGGTAAGCTTCTCTTCACCCTTTTATTGCATGTCCTTCTAACGTTAGCCATTTGCGCTTGGAAGTTTCTCTATTATAAATCCCTAGACTAAGTATGCTGATTTATTGGAGATCATACAAGATTTAGGTCGAAAAAATCAAATTAAACTTTTTTCTTTAATTTAAATTTCACTCGATCATGATGGGTGGGTATCCTAGTCTGGTCCTCTCAATTGTTAATCTTAGATGGAAGCTAGGGGATGTAAACTGTTTTTTATTTATGCTAATTAATTGGTTTGATCTTATATGGCTTTTTATATAGAATGAAATTACATTATCAATCTGTCAAAATGTCTGAGCATCTGTGACTGGAGTTTGATTCACTGGTGTGATATTAATTGTTGGTGCAGGTGTGTGAGATGTCTCCAACAAGTGAATCATGAGTGCATTCAACTGAAGAACAATCTTCAAGCTTTATTCAAGGTAAGTTTAAGGTAGTTTTTAGTTTCCCAGGAGGTATTTGATAATCAAAGAAAGCATTCCCACCATCTATTTCATCCGTTTATATGCCAGAAAATAAGCTCATTGCTCTACGTGCCTTGAAAAAAACTTGCTTCATTTGATTTAACTTCCAGTTCCTGATCTTGTGCTGTAAAGAAGAATTGCGGGAAGAGTTTCCTTTACTATCTTGTTGTCTTTTTGGTGATCAAGAAACACAGCTTGCTTGTTCAACATCTGAATATCTTGTAATATCAGTGATTTTAGTATCTTAATGTTAGTATTCATTTTTACTCCCCTTTGTTGGACTTTGTAGCTGGAGCAGCAGATAGTCGCTGCTGGAGGATCAATTCCTGCGATGCAATAGGTATTGTTAAAACCCTACTTCCTTTTGACAGGAGCAGGAAGGTGCAAGGTTGATGCTTCAGATGTTCATTTTGTCTTAGACTTAGACTGAGTTCAAGCAGCTTTGACTTGAGAATTTGTGTGTGGAGTAGCTGTTAATGAGGATTCTACATCTGATGCTGCAAAGTGTATGTTTTGTTTGTTTTTCAGAGGTCTGAATTTGCATATATCTAACTAGAATGCTAGTCTTCTTATTGTCTACAGGCACATCATGCTTTAGAAAATCAGTGGAAGCCATCGAATGCAATGTAGAAGATGAATTTCTATACAGAAATAATATTTCCTTCGAAAAACTATCCTTTCATAATTGAAATGTTGTTAGAAACTATGTTTTATATATATTAGGTTATATATCTATGTTATCTCGGGTTGATTTAAATTGGTTTTTTTCATTTAATTTTATTTTCTTAAGTTTTTTTCTCTAAGTTATCATGGTTTACTATCATTATTATTTATTTTTTTAGTTAAAACGTAATTACATTACCTAAACATTGATTTTTACAGGAAAAGGCATGCCCGAGTCCATGCTAATGTTAATTAGAAGTCCAGTAATAATAATTCTATAGAAGGCAGGAGCGCAAATTCTCCAAAACATGGGCGATAATGCAAAGAACAATTGGATTCTCGAACCCATGTTAGGTTAACAAATTGTTCTTCACCAGTTTGGTTGTTGTATCTGTAGGCAGGGAGTCGTCCTCTGAATTCTGCTCGCACGATTTCTGGTGATAATGCTCTTTTTCCGGTGAAGTACTTGGTCGTCTCCCAGCTAAAATTCATATGTCAGTCGAGTCCCCCAAAACAAAAATCTCAATTGGATCCCCTATTCATGATAAATATTACCAACGAAACCACTCCTTCCATGCACGTCCATATCTAGATATCTACTGTTACAGAAGTTCTGCTGAAAGGGCATGCCTTTTTGTCATCAAGATCATAGAGAAAATCATGAAATACCTGACTTTATTTTTAACACTATTAAAATCCGTAATTTGTAAAGTTTTTTTTCACTGTTCCAAGTTTAATTGAAGAAAATTATTTATAAAGTTCGTGATTTCAAGAAAATTAGATGAAAATCAATTCTCATCCCAGTTAACTAAAAAATGTGTATTTTATATTTTGAGAAAAGAAACTAATGATAAGATTTTTTGTTTAAAATATCTTTGATGTGTGTTACCAATTTGAATTTTTAGAGATAATTTCAATTCCAGTTGCATTAAATGATATGAAGTTTATTTTTATCTATTGACCACTTTGAAAAGCCTAACATTTATATTTTTAAATCAAATGGACATATCTAGTTATAGAAAGAGATTTAGTTGTGCTAAACAATATTCTTGATGAAAAATAAATATAATTTTTTATCTAAAGATCAGTCCAAATTATTTTAGAAAATTCTGGATGGCCCGATTTTATAATGTTTTGGTTCGTTATGACTAGTTAATGTCGGGAAGTCCTTCAAATTAGATTAAGAAGTTGTTATTTTTGTCTATTTTATTATTTTTTGATTTAATTTTGAATCTTGAACTCAATTAGTATTTTTATTTATTTTCAAGGATAGCACTACTATTAACGGTAAAACCCTTAAAAAATTTAAAAAAAAAATCCAGCAGATATCCTAGTTATACTATTTCTATAAATGCAACCACCTAATACCAAGCTAGAACCAAAAAAAATAAATTCCCAGTTATACTTGTAAAATATTTTTGATGATGGTGCTGTTTTTTTTATAAATAAAAACTAAAAAAAGTAGCTGAAATTATACAGACACCTGTCATCGTGTGTGTTACAATGATTTTTTCCAGCGACTCAATTGATATCGAGGGGCAAACACGTCCTTTGAGTTTCTTCTCAATTACTGGAAAATCTTTATCATATGCATCACATATCTATAGAGTATAGCTGGAGGACCAGGGCCAAGCAATCACTTGCCAGATCCAAGTGGGAATTGGAAAGTCACAGATGACTATCTTTAGCTTCTAGTCGAGGGAGTAAAATCAATTATGTTAATTTTAAAAAATTAATTGAGATATATATAAATTAATCATAAAAAAATATTTGACTGTATTCATTTCTTTCAAAAACATGATCCTCGGTCATTTTAGATGGTATTTAAAAATATAATAATCGTTGGTTTACAAAATATGTTTTAATCAAAAATCTATCAAAATAATAATGTTTTCAAGAGAAGATCATCATTCCTCTGGCAAGGAGTGAAAATTGGAATTCTCAACCTCTTTAAAGCGGTGACTTTGGGTGGTTGTAGCTCGTTTTGCAGGCAAAGGAAAGACATATATGGATGTGGGAGTTGATTGTTCTTTATGTGCCTTTGCGTAGAATATATATATATATATATATATATATATAAGAGATCAGTGGTGATGCCTTGAAGCCCCGATGATGCCCATCCTCATCAATGAAGGAACGAATCATTGTCTCCTACATACGCTGGAGATCACCTCTTAAAGATTCAGGCCCGTAAGTTTAATCACATCGTTTATTCTGTTAGGCTTTGATTATTAAAACCTTTGATATCATGTTAAAGAATCAATTCAATTCAAAAATTTAAATTGTTAGGTAAATTATAAAAAAGATATGATTTATATTATTCTTTAACACTACCTACCATCATTTCCTCTTTGAATTTTGCTAGTGCTGGATGCATTCGGCATCGAGATAGTCCAGCATTCATGGACACCAAGGAACACGTACAGTTGATGATCAAACACGTAAAAAAGACATGGAAGGGAAGAAGAAGGGCAGGGAAGAAGAAGGGCACGAGAGTTGCGTAGCTGGAGGACAAAGACAGCGCAGCCCAGGACACGTAACCCTAGCATACTGGCAGTGGAAGCAAGATGTAAATCCAAAAGCTAACTCCTCAAGCCTCCATAATGGGAAATGCCAAACAAATGCATATGATTACAGAGGAGTGGGTATTTTGGGTAGTTGGGTTTGGTGCCATCGCCCTCACGCATCCCCGTGCAAATTTAACACTGTGGACCCCGTTGTGAGAGGCTCGGGTCGCTGGGCTGCCTGGACGTGCCCTAGCTACTTCGGTACACTTTGCTTGTTTTTTAGGCATAACGAGAGAGAGTAATGATAAGTAATAACGATAATGGCACGGAGGAGCTAGCTACTAAGGATTGATAAATCATAAAATCTTTGTAGGAGTCGGGTACCATGTTCTCTTGGATGCGTTTTGATTTCAGTTTTTTTATAAAAAAAACACTATGAGAGGTTATTATTTTTAATTTTATCATTTCAAAATATATTAGTTTTGAATTAAATTTTATAATTTATTTTTAGTAAGGTTTTTTAAAAATATCTTGATATAAAATTGATGTTTTATTTTATAAAAAAAAATTAGTCTTGTTGCTTCTGAAAAAAAAAATCAGAGATTAAATCTAATAAAAAAATAATAGAGGGCTTTTCTAGGTTTATTGTTCAAAGACATGCCTTTTGACAAATTTTTGCCTAAATATTTGTATTGATTTTATTTTTGATCCATTTAGTTTAACAATTTAAAGTTTTGATCTTAAATTTTATTTTATTTACATTTAAATCCTTGACTTAGAGAGAGGAGAGAGATTCATTAAAAAATATTGATGAAAAGTTATCAAAAGTCAACATTCCGCTCACCAAAAAAAAAAAAAATGTTCTTAGCTACTCTCGATCTACTTTTCTTTTTATTGTTTATATAATTAAAGCTGAAAAAAAACAGTCTGAACTACCAGTAAGCTTTCATTTTAAAAAAATGCAAGCTCATTACCATCAAGATTTGCTTTTTTTTTAATAGTTATAATGTGATCGTCCAAAATATCTCTCTCTCTTTCTTTTTTTGCAGTGACTTTTTCTCTAATTTCTTAGAATTCATGGACTAAAACATACTGGAAATAAAATTTAAGAACTGAAACATGAAAAATATAAAACGTCAAGGAGCAAATTAAAAGAAATGAAAACTCCACGGATCAAAATGAAAATCTGCCTGGCACGGTTACTCTTTGATACGATCCACAGTGTCTATCGGTGTAGAGAAAGGCCTTCCTCTATTAATATATTTTACAACTATAATCATAGTTATATAGTAATAATAAACTTGATAGCGATTATCTCTGCATTAATTATATTCCTCGCGAGGACTCCTTCCAAGCTCTTTTCTCTTTTTGAGTTGTGGATTGAGTTCTTCCTAGCTTCATCTACAGTTGTCAATGTCATTTACACCACTAGATGTATGCCATTAGTTTTGTGACTTTTGTCAGTTGCCCCACCTTTTCTTTTTCTTTATTCTTTTTTCTTTTTTTTTCCTGCCTTTCTAGGACGACTTTACCATTAATCGCCAGAAGAAAACAGAAATCTTGTTCGACCAGTTTTAATTTCTTGAACAAGAAAGGACAAATTATTCTCAAAATTAAATCAATCATAATATCCATCCATGTACTGCGTGTCGGAATGTGAGCAGCTATCTTTTAAAGTATTATTTATTGAAAAATATATTAAAATAATATTTTATTATTATTTAAAAATTATTTTATATTAACACACTAGAATAATAAAAAAATATATTAAAAAGGATATGATACAATAAAGGAATACACCACGGTGATGTAGCCGTGAAGACAATATTCTTTTTTTACAGTACATATTTTATCACCAGCTTGTTCTGGGCCGTGCTTTTAATTTGATCGATGCAGCATTTAATTAATATGGTTTTTCATGGAATGATGTGCTCCTCTCTCTTTCTCCCTTCGGCTCCAAGGCTGTCTATTTTAAAAGTATTTTTAAAAAAAATTATTTTTTATTAATTTTAAATTAATATGTTTTTAATGTTTTTATATTTTAATGTGATGATGTCAAAAATAATATTTAAAAAATAAAAAAATATTATTAATATGTATTTTGATATAAAAATTTATTTAAAATAACCATAACCACATTGCAAAAAAACAAGAATTTTAACCTAGAAAAGATGAAAGTCTTGTAAGTGTTAGCAGTACTTGACGAGGGAGCGTGTATGGAAGAAGCAACAAATTAAAGACTATATAAAAAAAAAAAAGAATTAAGGCTGAGATTTATGTCTTAATTTTGATTGAAAATGCTCAATTTAGATCCAGTCCCTTGATAAAAAGAAATTAGATAAGTTACTAGATAAGGCTTGTCCCATTCAGATCATTATGTAATTTAATGCTATTGGTTCGTAAGTTTGCCTCTTTTATGGACCGATTAATTTTGATATATTTTTAAAAATAATTGTCACTGTATTTTAAAAAATATATAATTGTTGTCTATGGGATTTTTTTTTTAGCTAAAAATGGGTGGTGGAAGCAAGCAAAATAGGGAGTATGTCAATCTTAAAGTCAGACTTACTTATATGGTCGGTTTATTTCAAAAATATTTTTGAAAAAATTTAAATTTTATTTATTTATTTTAAATTAATATTTTTTAATGTTTTTACATGATTTTGATGTGCTGATATCAAAAATAATTTTTAAAAAATAAAATATATATATTTTAATATATTTCTAAATAAAAATATATTTTAAAAAATAATTTTAACCACACACAAAATAAATGCAAAACATAAGACAGGATAAATCTGTGGACTCTGTAGCAACAATTACAGATGAGTCGGTTATATTATCAATTTTTTTCATAATGATCTTGAAAGAATTCCAAAATCAGTGATCAGACCACTTAAATCTCCTCTCTCTCTCTCTTTTTTTTCTCTTTTTTTTTAAGTTCAATTTAATTGTTGTCTTGTCGAGTATCATTCCCTTTAAGTTTGTTTTATATTAAGGCAGTGTTTGGTCGGACTATGCAACCATAATTTCACCAGATTTTAAATTTTAAATTTTTTTTATATTCTTAATTATTTTAATACATTGATATTAAAAATAATTGTGAATTCTTAAATACTCCTTCAGCATTATCTTAATTTTATAATAAAAGATTGTATACTGTATCAAAAGTAAAAAAGATTGCTGTACTGTCTCAAAAGTGAAAAGATTGTTGTTAAACGAAGTTAGCTTTGGCCCCAGGGGAAGAAAACATCTATATATAAAGAAAAAAGTTGGTTAGCTTCTATTTTATGAATAGAATCATCAATTTTAAAGATTAAAATGAGTTAATTTATTTATTTTAATTTTATCTCAATCTTAGTCATAAAGTTTGTAAGTTGCTAAATTTAAAAGGTTTTTTTTTTGTTGTTTCTAAAATTATATATTTTTTTATAATTTTACCATTTAATATTGAATTATTTGATAATTATATGGTTTTAAGTATGTTTTTTTATTTTATTTTTATTTTTATTTTTTTTATAATATTTTTTAAATATATTTTTTAAACAAAAAATATTTTTTAAAAAAATTCTTAAACACCCTTTAGCGTGTCTCTTAATCTTCTAATAAAAGATTGTCTACAGTCTCAAAAGTAAAAAAGATTGTTGTACCGTCTCAAAAGTAAAAAGATTGTTGTTGTACGAAGTTGGCTTCGGCCCTAAGGTAAGAAAACATCTCTTGATATCACACACACACACATGTATAGATACACACACTTAAATATGTTTCACAGTGTAATAATGATTGTTTTTTAAATAATTTTTCACGTTGAAATATATGTTAATAATATTTTTTTATTTTTTTTTAAAAATTATTTTTGAATATCAGTATATCAAAACGATCCAAAAAATACAAACCGCATTAAATTTTAACAAAAAAAAAACTTTTGAATTTTTTTAGGAATGCGGTTGAAACCGCGTTCCCAAACACTACTTAATAGACAACCTTTTACGGTTCTGTAAAGTCTAAAAATATATTTTAAACTATTAATATTAAATCTTTTGTATTTTAGATTATGTAGCGTCTAAGTTTGATTAGTTTTTAGTTGATATTGATTTCTTTATTTTGTCTTATGAATTTTATAAGTGCTATTTAAATTGTAATCTATGAATATATATTAACATTCTATTTTTTGTCTTCTTTTCTCGGTTTTCTATACAGTGGAGTTTTGAAAGGGGGCTTCTAATCCATAGACCATGCAGAGAGTTCATATATAACTGAAATGATACCACTTAAAAAAAAAAAAAAAAAAAAAAAAAAAAACAGCGAACGTGTTTATAACAATGCCTCAAAAAATATAACGCAGAAAGGAAAGGCGTTGTCACGAATAACCAGACGTGGTATTTTGCAATACTTATATAATCGGACCGTAATAATAATAATAATAATAATAATAATTGGAAAAAAGAAAAAAGAAAAAAGAAAGAAGGTAGAAGGTCAACTGTTGCGTCTTCTAAAATGTCATGTGACGGCGCAGCCGATGAGGTGTAGCATGTAGTTCAGTTCGCAGTTGTTTGGTGACAGTGAGCTCTTTTTTTGCTCCCACCTCTTCTCTCTCTCTTACCCCATGGGACTCCGCACCACATCTTCTTGAATTTAATTGGTTTTTAGTTTGTATTTATTTTAATTTTAGTTTTTTTTATTATTTGTATTGATTTTTAAAGTTTTTTTAATTTTATCTTTTAATATTTTATTTTATTTTATTTTTTCTATTCAATTTGGTATTTATTTCTTTGATTGTTATTTTTTTATTATGGATTTTTTTTCAATATTATTTCTCAGTGTTTTATTTTATTTTATTTTTTTATTTGATTTTGGTCTTTATTATTTTAATTTTTTTTTTTTTCTTAATTTATTTATTTTTTCAATTTAATCTCTAATTTTTTTATTAGATTTTTTTTTATTATTTTAATTATTATTTTTATTTTTTTTATAAATAAGAATTTTGCTTCGTTATGTTTTTATATTTTCATCTGCAGGTTAATCGCACTGTCAAAAGTAAAAAGATTGTTGTTGTACGAAGTTGGCTTTGGTAAAAAGTTTGTTTGTATTTTACAAGGTAAGTTCCTAGTTTATGAACAGAATCGTCGGTTTGAAAGATTGAATTTTTTTTTAATTGATCATTTTGATTTTATCTTAAATTTATGTTTACAGTCACAAAGTTTGCAAGTTCATCTAGATTAAAAGGTTTTTTTTATTATTTTTTTACAATTAAAAAAATTGAAATTTATTTTTCCATTATATTTTTATTTTTTAAAAATTATTTTTTTCAAGTTCATCTTGGAGTTGTTTGATAATCCAGGTGGTTTTAAGTATGTTTTATATATATATATATATATATCACTGTTATTTTTTTTGTTGTTGTTCTATTTTTTATTTATATTATTTAAATATTTTAAAGGTTAACGCGAGTTAATTTTGTTTTAATTGATTATTTTGATTTTATCTCAATCTTATGTTCATGATCATAAAGTTTGCAAGTTCACCTAATTTAAAGGGGTATTTTTTTTGTTGTTTTTAAAATTATTATTTTTTATAATTTTACCCTTCAACATTAAATTGCTTGATAATCTAGATGGTTTTAAGTATATTTTTTTTTAGTTTATATTATTTAAATTATAAATCGAATCAATAAATCGATTCTTTGATTTTTTATCCAAACATTCCTTTTTTACATCGAAAAAAACATTATCCAGCCTATGTCAGAGCGCGGGCACCAAATCTAATTCAAACTAAAAAAAATTAAGAAAGATAACCCACCTACCTGTTTATTCAAGTGAACATCTCTAGAAGTTAGTACGCACTACACCGTAAGGTCAAATGATTTTTTTTTTTTAGCTTTAAAACAATTATAAAGGCTTTAGGATGTGATATTTAGATGCATGCTTGATGAAATACTTTTGAAATATCTAGATTATAATATATTATGTTAAAAAATATAGAGATAATAACATGCTGATTCAATTCAGATCAAATTATGATTAACTCATGTAAAATTTATGTTCTAGAACATTAGATCGTGATAAACATATAAAACCCAAACTTAAAACAAAATAGAAAGTTTAGTTTTAATCAATTAAATATTAAAGCCTGAAAATAAATAAATAAAACATTCAATTAAAAAAGAAATAAAAAAAGTTATATTCAAGTAAATTAAAATATCATGAGCATTACATGCATGTATTTTACCATTTGATTTAATTTAGTTAAAAACCAAAGCATGAACTTTGAAAAAAGAAAAAAGAAAACAAATGAACCTGGATTTAATTTCGTTATAAGTCTCGCATGCACTGTTTAAACAGGACAGGATGATTTACTCGTTGACACATTTCATGTGTGCGCCAATTGTTTTTTTTCAAGAGCAATTAAATAATTATACTATGAAATTTTTTTTAAAAAAACCAAGTGGTTTCTTATAAATTCTAAAATAATTAATAAATCTTGAGAAAACATCCAATTATATGTGATAAAGGTCTGTTTTTTTTGTGTTTTAAGTACTTTTAAAAAAATTTAAAATTTTTTATTAATTTAAAATTAATATATTTTTAGTGTTTTCAAATTATTTTGATGTACTGATATTAAAAATAATTTTTAAAAATTAAAAAATTATTATTAATATATATTTTTTATTAAAAAATTATTTAAAAAACAATCATAAATATACTCTAAAATAGCTTTAGTGAAGTGGAATTAGTATTTTCCCACAGCTTTTAGTTTTTATTAATTACTTGAGAATAGAATGGAGTCCATGGCATACAAAAGGACAAGCAGATGATGGACATCTGACAGCTGGCAGCCACCTCCTCACGCAAGCCACGCTTGTTCCTGGTTCTTTAGAGGGCACCTTCGTTTTATTTACATCCGCAAGTCCCGGATGACGTGTCAACTGGTCCAAATCGGTGAGATTAATTGCATGCCACCCCTGTTCATCTAACCTAAAAGGCATTCACTTGCTCGCTTCTTTTCTTTTCTTTTCCTGGATGGATCAACCTCTCTGTCACGTGATATCCATCCGAACTACCCTTTTCCGAACCTGGTGACTTCGTCTCCCCATGTAGGCTCGGACAGCCGTTTAAACCCGAGCCTAAACCCCATAAAAAAACAAAAAAACAACAACATTAACTAAAATAAGAGACAATTATTAATAATAATAATAAAAAACAACATTTGTTGTTGCCGCAGCAGCAGGAGCAGCAGCGGAGCACAAAACAAGTAGAGACTAGCAGCAGCTGTCATTACATTTTTCTTCATCTTCTCCGAGAAGCCAAAGTAACGAAAAAGCGTACTCATTGAGAGAGAAGAACAACTACGAGAAGAAGATTCATCAATCTTGTTGCTTCTCTTCAAAGCCAGCCATTCTTGATTCTTTTATTCTTTATGTCCCTCTCTCTCTTTCTAAATCTTGTGATCTTTTTTTTTTTGCTGATAGTTTTGCCATTAAAGCTTTCACGCCACTTCCCACGAGAAATCGGTAGTCGGAAAGCTTTTTCATCATCACCCCTAAACCTCACCTCCACTCTCTTCTCTATATAACAATACCCCTTCGTCTACTGCTCTCAGCATCTCTCCTTCTCCACGCTGAGATCAAATGACAATGCACCCATTAAGATCATGCTTTGCCGTTCTGTTCGTTGTCTATCTTCTTCAATGTAAATTGCTTTTTGTGCATTGTATTTTAGACCCACTTGATTTCTTAGCTCTACAATCCGTTAGAAAATCCTTAGACGACATGCCTGGTTCCAACTTCTTTGCTTCATGGGACTTCACTTCTGATCCTTGTAACTTCGCTGGAGTGTATTGTGAGTCAGACCGGGTGATCGCTCTCAACTTGGGCGATCCTCGTGCAGGGTCTCCTGGTCTAATAGGCCGACTCGACCCTGCCATTGGCAAGCTCTCTTCTCTGACTGAACTCTCTGTTGTTCCAGGTCGAATCATGGGTTCTCTCCCGCAATCAATCTCCCAATTAAATGACCTTCGCTTTCTCGCTATCAGCCGGAACTTCCTCTCCGGCGGGATACCGGCAACTCTAGGCCAGTTACGCAACCTCAAAACCCTTGATCTCAGCTACAATCAGCTCACCGGAGATATCCCTCGCTCTATAGGTACCATACCAGGGCTCTCCAATGTCATTCTCAGCCACAACCGCATCTCCGGTTCGGTCCCACCATTTCTCTCAGAAACTCTAACCCGGCTCGAGTTGAAACACAACGAACTCTCTGGTTCCATCTCGCCAACCTCCCTCCCTCCTTCGCTGCAATACCTCTCTCTTTCCTGGAACCGCCTCTCCGGTCCGGTCGACTTGTTATTGATCCGGCTCGACCGGTTAAACTATCTGGACCTGAGTATGAACCAGTTCTCGGGCTGTATTCCTGGTCGAATCTTCACATTCCCCATAACCAACCTTCAACTGCAGAGAAATTCGTTTTCCGGTCCGGTTCAACCGGGAGGTGAGGTGACAATACTGACCGTTGATCTTAGCTACAACAGGTTGTCGGGTGGAGTATCGCCCATGTTCTCAACCGTACAGAATTTGTATCTGAATAACAACCGGTTCATAGGACAGGTTCCGGGTAGTTTCGTGGACCGGTTACTGGATGCGAGCATACAAGTACTCTATTTGCAGCATAATTATTTAACAGGGATGCAGATTAATCCAACGGTTGAGATTCCTTTGAGCAGTTCGCTGTGCTTGCAGTATAATTGTATGGTGCCGCCCATACAGACGCCGTGCCCCTTGAAGGCTGGAAAGCAGAGGACAAGGCCTACCGCACAGTGCAACGAATGGAGGGGGTAAATCTTCGAACTGGAGAGGGGCACAATGGGAAGAAGGATCTTCATACTGATAGGTTGATATATTTTATTTTTATTATTTTTGAGGGGGGGTTTTTGATTCGTTAATTTATTTTGTTTTGGGATTGAATTTGATAGGTAAATGATGGATAGATAAGAAGACTGTGGATACTTGTAGTTATTTTAACGGTCATCACTTATTACTATGCTGTCATTATTTTATTTTTATAATATAGGTTTTTCTGAGCAACATTGTGTTGGTTTATCCTATGGATTGTTCTATTATTATTATCTTAATGAAGATAAAATATTTTACGTTTTATTGCCATTTGTTTTATTTTATTTTAGTAATTGATGATGCTATGCCGTGGTTTGATTGCCATAAGACTCGATGATGTTTGATTTTGCTTATTTTCTTGAGAGTGATTAACAAATCTTATATTTTATATACAACCATATTTATTATCAATTAGCTTAATATATAACAAAATTTATGGGTCGCATTCCCAGAGGAATAGACCATGCTTTTTATTATTCTGGATACATAAAATATAGACCATCATCATCATCATTATTATTTTTATTCACATGAAGTGTTTGATAAACTTACATGTACCTTGACTAATTATTAATTATTTTAGTAGTGCTCTTGTTTTTTAAATGCAATGTTCATGGCAAATTCTATTCTTTGTGTGTTTTATAAATACAATGGTTGTCGTTCACATAAAAATCTCGTGAAATTTGAATACTGAAATGACAATTTATTTTTATATTTAAAAAGTATTTTTGAGATTTTATTTTATTTTAAATTATTTATTTTATAATTTTGAATTGTTTTGATCTCATGTATCCTAAATAAATTTTTTAAAAAAATAAAAAATATCTTGAAAATCAATTCTTATCATAATTTTAAATGATAAAGAGGTGAAATCACTTTGGAGTTGGGCTCTCTCTCATGCCTTTTGTGGATTTATATAACTTCAAGGGTCGCTAAATGCTTGAGAAATGCCCATATCTATTACATTATTGAGTTTTAAATTTCATAATCTCTCTTTTATTATTATTAGAATCCAATGAAGTAGCAAATAATAATAATAAAAAAAAACTATGCATATTTCATTGCAACTCAAGTCATAATTGATGCATAAACTAGTCCAAAAAACATTTGTTGCTGTCTAATAAAAGAATTGATAGCCTTTTGTTGTTTATTGAATATTAAAAAGAAAAGAAAGTAGAAAAAATGAAGTCTAATGGCATCATTTTATAGTTAAAGAGGGCACGAGGCAGGAGAGAAAAGGAGAAAGATTAGGTGAGAGTGGATGATAGATAATCTTAAAGCTAAAACGGCACATGATTGGAGAGGAAACAAAGACTAAGGGGGCAGTCAATGTGGGCCTCTCTTTTTACTTGTAACTAACTTGTGTTGTCTCCGTTTAGTTGGGGAGTCCCACGTTGCCGCCGGTCAAAAATCATTTCTTTTGCTAACCACCACTTTGACGCCGTGGGTCAAACCACTAATTTTCCTTATGTTTTACCAGTTTTTCTTTCTTTTTTCCTCTGTTCATGTGTTAGGTCACTCTTCTTGGTTACATGATTTCTTTAGATCTCCTAGTGTTTCAAGAATGGTTTTTTAAAAAAATTATGTTTTTTTTTTTATTTTGAATTATTTTTATTTTATTTTCAAATCTTTTTGATATACTATTATGAAAAATAATTTTTTTAAAATAAAAAAATATTTAGATATATTTAAAAAAATATTTTAAAAAATAACTATTATTATATTCTCAAACACAATAATAAAAAAAAAAACAATAACCGGAAAGAAAAAAAATTAACCCCAAGCGACATTTCATCATTCGAAACCAATTGAAGGTGAGGAGGTTAGATTGGATATCTATTTCTGTTTTTATATAGTAATATTAGGTAAGACGGGGAGGGTATCCAATAATTTATAATTCTCCCATTTAAAACCTAAAAAAAAAAATCGTTAATAAATTTGTTGCTTCCAACCAATGATTAAGTTAAGAAATTCAGATTAAAAATGTTATTTTTTAGAAGAAAAAAAAAAATATTTATTTAAATTTGAAATTGGTCTATAAAGTTTTAGTTCAATCACTAAAATTGAACTATATTTTCAAATCACACATTAACTCCATAAAAGCTCCATATAAAGCTAACGAAAAAAAAAATCAAACTCAATAAAAGTCAATTCAATATGAAAGAATTAGATTGAAAATAAAAAAAATGATAGAAAAAAAGTTAAAAAAACATTGACTCGCCTATTCATGACTCCAAATATCATTTCAAGATTTACTTAGTGTTAATTTTGTAAAAACAAAACAAAAAGAACATGAATGACAAAAAAAAAAACCCACTAAAAAAAGTTTGAGATGATTCATTGCTTATACTCTAAACACCATTTTATGGTTTACAAAATGATAATTTTACAAAATTAAATTACAATTATTAAATGAGAAGAAAAGCAACTCAATAAAAAAAAGAGATGCAAATGAAAAAAAAAAAAAAGAGCACAGCTCCATCAAAAGAAGAAAGAAGATGTCAAAAAAAAAAATTGAGCCTTCTTCAATGCATGTCGAAGTACATGATTATTCAGCTGATTAAATGGTATTAATAAAAATAGTTAATTTAGATAATACTTGACCCTCAAATCTTTTTTTTTTTTTTTGTTAGCAACATCCATTTTATTTCAATAATTAACATTTCACAGGGATGATGATGTAAGAATAGATGACAGTAAAATTATAAATCATTATATTAGGGCAGCCAATTATAAATCATTATTTTTAGTGCAGCTTATCACATTTTTTTTTATTGTTGTCTATTGTTTTTTTTTTCTTAAAAAATAGCATCACTCATTTTTGTTAAGCTCCTTGTAGATTATTATTATTATTGTCCTCAGCGTGGTCAATCAAAATCAATATCTAATAATAAAAGTTATGTAAACCTTGTTTATTTTTATATTTCAAAAATATTTAAAAAAAATATATAAAATTTTTTATTTATTTATAAATTAATAGTTTTATTTATTTATTTTAAATCATTTTAATGTGCTGATATCAAAAATATTTTTTAAAAATAAAAAAATATATATTATTTTTATGTTTTTTTTTTTTTTATCATTATGTGGCTTAAGACACATGACTTGCTTATGTATGCACATTAGTCAAAATATAATAATAAAATACATTCATAATATGTATTACACATCCATATTATATTATAAAATTGAAACTTAACGACCCCCTCTTAGTATATTAACATTAAAAGAGACTAAAAAGGAAGGAGTTTTTACCTTACCTTTGGTCACAAAATGCTATAAAAACTATATAAAATTTGGGTTTTAAGTGTTTTTAATGGGTACCGGATCTATTACTATCCATGTTTAATCACAATAAAAACAATACAAATAAACATAATTATAACAACTGCAACAACACTAAAAATAATAATTATATATAAATGAGTGAGCATTGGACTGGTCATATATTATAACCAATTATTATTGATTTATTGCTAAACAAGAGTGAAAGCTCACTTTAAAGTGCGGTAATTATGGGCTTTAGTTAGGTTTTGATTCTTCTGAAGTAGGGGCCCACGTATCTAGTGTCCCCTCCCCTCTCTTTTCATCTTTCCCAAGATTACTTCATGAAGTGGACCCCTCTCTTATCTTTCCGAAGATTGTTTCATAAGCATTTTATCCCTTCTTCTTTGATCGAGCAATTATTCCATGGAGGTGCCTTTCCATGTTTTCATGGGCCCTTCCTTGCTGCCTCCTCACCATGCTACGCTACGGGCATTCTAACGATATTTTTGCAGAAGATGAAACCTTCTGCTAAGCTAAGCTTTTAAGTGAAATTTTAAAATATAATTTATGTTATTTGATTCAAATTAACACTTATTACCATTTAATCTGATCAAGGCTCTGTACAATTCCGTCAAGAGAAGCAGTCACTTATTCCATGGAATCTGACACTGCATGGATGTAATTCCAGAGATTCAGCCTCTGCCTCTGTTTTTTTCTATAAAAGTAGAAGGGAATTTCAAATTTCTAACCTTTTTTCTTTTACAGCTGGTATTTTCTGGCATAAGCCTTCGAAAGCAATACATTGACTGTATGATTTCAAAAGAATTCTGCTACGAACACGATCTATCCACCAGTTGCCATTGAATGCATGGCATAGACCCACCAAGCAATCACACAGCACTGTGCATTCAACTTCATAAAATGCTTGATTGTCAAAAATCTGAACCCCCGCACTGGTGGTTATTTATGTACAATCTAATATTGTGGAAGTAATATGATCAAGAAATCATAATACATGCTAATTTACATCAATTTGAACATGAAAAAAATAGAAATCCGCTATCCACTCACACATAATGCCAATCTTATCAAATATTCTTTCCAAATATCACTTCCCGAAAGATTTCAAGCATCCAGTGAGAGTTCATGCAAGTCGATCACACTAGTTAATCACATAAATCCGATGGTTGAAACTTTTTGGGAAGTGAAATTGGGAAAAAGCTTTTGCTAAGATAGCATTACTCTCTCTCTCTCTCTCTCTCTCTCTCTCTCTCTCTCTCTCTCTCTATATATATATATATATATATATATATATAAAATTGGATAGGTAGAATTTACTGCAGTTATTGTGTGCTTTCAATAAAATTGTCTCCTTCGAATTCTCTTCTTGGTTGAAGGGACTTGAGCTTCTCCATTGCCAGGAAACTCCCATTTTACGACATCTCCGTCCCAAGAAGAGCTGACGAGCATGGGATAATATGGGTGCCAACTACAATCTCTTACAGGTGATTTATGATGTTGTAGCAATGCAACTAGTTCTCCAGTCACCTGCAAGAAATTTCCAAGTTAATAATCAATGGAAGAGTGGACTCATAAACGATAAAGAAAAGGCACTCTGGAGTCTGGATAGCGTGAAGTCAGCATTGGTGCAGCCAGCACAACCCCAGTTAAAACAGGTAGTTAAATATTACTGCAGCTCGACATCCGTTGGCTGAATAAATCATATCCATAGATAGTATTCTCAAGCGACAAAAACTTGTGCAAAATGAATTCACATTTCCAAAAAAAAAAGGTGTCTTCCCATTCGAGGCATAGATATTTCAGGAGCACCTCACTCTATGCTTCACCTACCAATATCATAATGCAGCATCTACATTTTGCAATTACTTGCAACGCGGAAACCATGCATATAGAGAATAAAAACAGCAGAAGATTTGCTTACTTACCAAGTCATAAATATAAACACAAGAATCGTGAGATCCAGTGTAGATGTACTTCTGACCAGTACTGCAAAAAGTGATTCAAAAAATGAAAGCATGTCAATTCTAAGTATTAGGCTTCTAGCACATTCAAATCAGTAAAATAACATCATGCCAGGTGAAAACAAGACACAAAAACGGGTTAAGCCTGATGAATGACTATAAATGCAGGTGGCAGCATATCAAATGAAGTAGCTGTCAATGAACTCTTGGACTAGCATCAGAAAAGAGCTTCTGAACTTTCATTACGACAAAAGTACAGAGATTATATGTTAAAACTCACCTATATGCAGGAGAAAAGTAGCAGCGGATAAGAGTGCGCAGAACCGAATGACCTTTATATGTGGCTACTGATTGATCGCAGGGGTGTTTCAAATCTCTTGCCTCATAAGGGTAGTCCATCCACCTGTAGTCCCATTCATAATTCCTAAGCCCTGAATAGCTACAGTAGAAAAGAATGGTATTATTAGAGTGGTCTAATAATTGTCAAAGTGAACAACAGTAGAAACTTTTTTTTCTTCATTTAACTCGATATAACAACACAGCTAGCCCAAGATCATTCTCGAAAGTTAGCCTGAACGGTTAAAAGTTATGCTTTGGTGCAAATATCAAAGATGATAAACTTCAACGTACATTACAATGCCAGGTCATATTTTCATAAATAAAAGACAGAGTTCAAGGGCAGAACAGCAGGTGAAGTATACCTGGTAGCATTAGGGGCCATTTTCCGAATATCCCAAAGTTTGATAGTCTGATCTTTACCATTTGAAATAAAATACCGACCATCTCCATGGCTGTCAATAAATGTTATGCCTTCTAAGTGTCCCGATAGGACTCCAGCTGGCTTCCCTCTTGCAATAAAGCAGCGTCTATCCCACACCTACACTAAATTAATGACATTTGGTATCCTTTGCCTAGTAACACACATTACAAGATAAACATGCCAACCATTTCTTTTCAGCATGGTATTTAAGGTTTTTTTTTTTTTTTTTTGTCTTTTTATATTGGCATGCATTATACAGACGGAATTTTATGAGAAAACTGAAATCCCACATTGATCAATAATTTGCCATATTAATGACATAAAACTACTTTATAAAATGCCAAAAAGAATTGTGTCAAAGCTTGTAGGCGACATAATTTTAGGAGTGTAGGGTTGAATACCCATTTATGTCCACAGTAAGTGACTACTATTACCTCTTTAGAGTAAGTGACTACTATTACAACTCTACAGCTACAGATCCAACCAAAGCTTTAACAGCAAATAAACTATTTTTATCATAACATGAACACCAAGTACAAGCATTCTTTTCCAAATCCTTGATGAATTCAGTTTCTTTAATCAGCACTGGCAATCTGTTATCAAGAGATTTGGTACTAATAGCTTTTCTTCAGGAAAACTAAACTATTAAACCATTGGCCAGAGTGCTCCTAACCGCAAAGGTATTGGAAAGCCATGAAAAAATCTTTTTCATGCCAAGCAGCTACAGTACTGAGGCCAATGTCATGTAATCTTGGTAATGGTATCTTAAAGATACAAGATTAAGACACGAGGAACACTGAATAAACGGTAATGATAGCAAGAATTATGAATTCCTAGACAGAAATCTTAACAGCTATTTATTTCAACTCAATAAAGCCTTATTATCCAAAAAACTGCATCAACTAAATAAAAATTTCAGCAATCAGAAAATCCATCATAGGAAATAGAATTTCACAAAATATAATATTTTCTTTGAAGTAGCATGATGAGCTGAAATATAATGTCTTCGAAGATGCTAGTTAGATTCGAATGAATACCTAATAATACAGGATACAGAATGATAACTTTCCTAGAGCCTTCAATATTCAATACAAGAAATTAATATACTTACCTTGCAGAGATTATCATCACTCCCAGAAAAGATAAGGTGGCCACTTTCATCAGCAAAACATACAGTGTTAACATCAGACTGCAACATTAAACAAAACACAGAAACTCTGAAAAGTCTAGAACCTAAAATGGATGAAACACCAGATAGATGAAGACTAAAAATTGCTAAATCAATACAATCCCACTTGAAGAGAGGTCAACACATTATGAACTTCCACCATCACACATAGAAAAAAAGGGAGGGTGGTTGTATACTCCCCAATTTTCTGCCAAGATATCTTTTGTTGTCTGATTTCTCCAGAAAAATTTTGTTCACGTATGCTAACAAGAAGCTTGGTCTATGCATAGTATTTTTACACGTGATCAAAATCACAGTTATCAAGTAAAAGGGCAAGAACAAGATTATTAATAAGTGACACGTAAATTTCAGACATGGAAACTAGTTGATAAAAGATAATAAAAATGGTATTGTATTTCTTTTTCATCAATGAATTCATCTCAATGCCTTCAACTTGTGACTATATATATGATGATGAAAATGCCATTGCATTTCTGTAATCAACGCATTCATCTCAATATCTTCAACTTGTGAGTACATAAACTCAACTTTGTGACAACCATGTGGTTGTTACAGGCCATTTCTATAATAGAAGACTTCAATGCCTACCCTAAAAGACCAAGGGCTGATGATCCAATTGGCTGGTTGAGATTATACATGAACACCTGTATGCTAATACTCCCACCATTTACCATGTATTAACACTGCGAGCAGCTTATGGATAGTAAGATGGACATCCACACAATTTGCAGGAATTAATGTATGCTCAATCGTAAAAACCATTATGCACCAAGAAAGAAAAATGCAGCCATTAGCCAATTGTGGTTATACTGAAGTTATCACAATATTTTACCTACCGTGTGCGCCAAAATTCTGAGGGAGAGCTTATTTTGTTCAAGATCATAGACATATATCGAGTCATCATTACTTCCTGCAACAAGTTCTCGCCCATCAGTGGAAAATTTCACAGAGAAGATTCCAAAAGAATAGCCCCCATCACCAGAAGAAGAAAAGTCCAATCCGTCATGAAACTCCTACAAAACATATGGACTCGAAAGTGAATATTTTTTTTTACATGAAAACAAATAAGACTAATGAAAACCAGGATATCCATCTCCACATGATGACTAGAGAGGTGAATAACCATTTTTGGTTACAACTTAATGAGCTGCATTCCATGGCACAAACAAATCTATATTGCCATTCCGTCCTCTTGAGAATAGAGAATCTCAAAAAAGCAAGCAGGAACTGTGACCAAGATTTTGGTACTGAGAAGTACATGTACAGTGACAAATTAAAAAATTTTCAGCATACAACTGTGTGCCAAAATCACAATGTAGCGAAAAAATAAATTATTCTTTGTTCCACAGTTTTTACCATATAGCAAACAACTCTTAGATGGAAGCCAATCAAGCAGGTTGTTATTGATTTTCCTAACCTTGTAGATTCCAATCCCTAAACATGCATGCATCAACATGTATCAAATATGGGACATTTGATTTATTTATTTATAACTAGAAGTACTCCATGTCTATGAAATCCATTATAGGCTCAGTCTGCGTGCATTGTCACTTTTAATGGTAAATCAGCAACCAACTTAACGAATTTCTAGTTATATCAGTACAGTAACAATCAGATTGTGACTTGCGTTGAAAATACAACAGACAATTGGATTGAGCTAGCTGGCATCAAATACTCATTACTATTCTGCCATTTTCTTTATCTAAATGTTACATGTTTCAAGAATAAGATAAAAATACTGCATACCGTAACATTTGCAAGCGACTCTGTTTCGGCAGACCCAGCATCAACAATATGGACAATAGGTGACATGCTAGCATAAACCTGCAACAGCAAAATAAATGCTGATTAGTATATATGGGAGGAGTGATGTTCAGGCTACCCAACAAAAGGAAAAGCAACTTCCAGTGACCAAGTACAAATCTAAAAGAAACCAAAGAGGATGATCTATAACAAGCAGATAGAAGTGTGCATGCTTGTACAGCCTTAAGATTCTGGTGGTTGGTGAATGTTGAGCAATCATTGTGGATGTTATCAAGCTATTTATTAAAGCATTCACTTAAGTCAAGAAACTTCAAAGATGTAAAGAGAAAGCACTGGATGTGAAAACAGGAAGTAACAGCAGATAAATCGTGACATTTCTCTCCAACACTAAATATGACGCAAATCTATATGAATGCATGTTACTTGCATTCTGCTACCAAAAAAGAAGAAGCTGTGATCACGCCATCTGGGCAGCCCAAACAGCCTGACACCTTACAAATTGTTTGGGTCAGGCCCAAATGATGTGTGAGATCCATGGTGTTACACCTGTACGTATGCCTACTGGTTTTCTTTTACAAACAAAACTGGTTATATGGCCACAGCACGCAAAACAAGATCACACATTCCAACAACCAGAGCCTCCCCCTTTTTAGAAGTAATTTTTACCCATGAATGTTTTCGTTGCTCTATGTCTCAGTAAAAGAAACTTAACATGCCTCAAGTATTTTCATTGGTTTCCTGCTTGGTCTAAGATATTTCTATTAATCAGGATAACAGACAAATGACGATGTTGTAATTGTATACCATCATCAACTGAGCTACCACCCCTATCCTCTCAGGTGAGCTACCAACTTCATAGTCAGGTAAGCATGTGTTCTCTCAATATAAAAATACTTAGTTACCCACACGAAAAGGGGCAGAACATAATCTCCATCACTAAAGATCACAGGAACATATTCCTGACCAAAAAAACACTATTCTCTATATTTTCTTGTTTATCCTTCTCTTCCTGCACTTGCTAACTTAACCATCAGAAGCCCCCCACAAACACACAGTGGAGTTGTTTTTGTGGGTATCCCAAGCTCATCTAGTCCATCTTGTTCATTCAGTCCATTTCATTGTTGAGATACAAAGGCCTAAAATCTATTTGAAGTTCTCATTGACTTCATCGGCCACACTACCAAAGCCCGCTACTTTATAACTTAAAAGAAGTTTGTTTTATATGATGAATTGAAGTGCTACGAACAATATCAGAATATTAATAGGGATGACATTTATTGATTTATTGCTTGAAAATGCAATTTTTGTAGTTGTAATTGTTTATGGCACCTTTTTTCCATCTTTTAATGCCCACTTAGGATCTAACTCTCAGAAGTTTAAATATGAAAAAAACATTTCTGACTTTCAAATTTAATTAGCTAGAAATTCAAACTCACGAGATGGCGCTGATCTGGGGAAAGAGATGTATCGGTAACAGTCCAGCGCAAACTTTTGGCAAGAATGTTCTTCTGAACTTTCCACCCCTTCTCCACATTGTATATTCTAATATAGCTTCCCTGAAACAAATATTTGTGGAAGATGAGAATTAAATTAATTGCAAGTATGATAACCAACCTTTGCAGTTTGTTCCCCTTTTAATTTATCGATTCCCCAAACCCAATTTCAAAACAAAGCAATATACACAATACCTGAAACCCGGCAACAAATAGAGAGCCATCAGCTGAAAACTGTGAGACATAGGCTCGGGTACTCATCTGGTCAACAAGCCAAGGTCCATTGACAGGCAAATATCTGCTAAGCATGTGACAACGATCAGCCGCAGAGAATCTTCCCCTTGCTGAATAATTAGCTTCTCGACCAACCAACATCTTAACAGTGGAAACAGATGACTTATGCATGCCGGGAACAAGTTCGGCCAGCTGTTTATGCGGGCTTGATTTCAACTTCGTAACCTGAGCAATTTCATGGTCTAACTTAAACAACGAATTGCTGGCTCTCTTGCTGCTACCAGGCTCAGGAATGGTATTGCCACCATCACAGAGTTCGGATTCAGCCTCCAGTCTGCTCATAGCGTAACCCATCTCGTCTACCGAAGTTCTTCTAGCAAAAAAATACATTTTACATTAAAACCAGCCACGATATTTATACTTGAGGAGCATTTACAAAACTGGGGATCCTTCGTATCCTGCAAAAAGAAGATGGTTATAGTCCTTTTTAGCTCCCTAATTCAAAGGGTTTCTTTGTTTTGTTTTTTTAGAGCTGTAGAATGGAATAACAATCCAATAACCTGATAATCTAAGTCGAACTACATAATAAGCTATCCACAAAATTTCAAAGAGATTGAGTTTGCACATGCCTGCCTTAAAAGATTATATGATGACAGATATCAACATTTCTGAACCACAACAGTATCCTTTGATCAAGAAAGTTGAAAACAAGAATCAAACTGAACAAGATTCGAGAAATAAATAATGAAAAGAAACAGTCAAGCGAAGCTACTGACCTTTCTTCTTCTTCTTCTTCTGTTGCTGGGCTTCACCGTCGCAGTTGATAATGTTTGGACGAACGGACGTGAATGGATGGTAAGTACAGGTACGGATATTTTCCTCTTCTTTTTTTTTGTTGAGCAGTGGCACAATCACATACA
The DNA here is from genome assembly GCF_005239225.2 of Populus alba. Lineage (NCBI taxonomy): Eukaryota > Viridiplantae > Streptophyta > Magnoliopsida > Malpighiales > Salicaceae > Populus > Populus alba. The sequence continues at coordinate 10,384,961 of NC_133297.1, read as the reverse complement.
CACAAACACTACACGTGCTCGGCTAAGGGGTGATTTCGATATTTCAATTTCTATTAATCGAAGGTAAGATGGTTTGGTTTGGTTTCAATCCGAAGTCCGGAGAGCTACAAACTAAGTTTGTTAGGACTTGGGGATTTAATTTTTTTATATAAAAAATATTAAAAAAAACTAAAATTTAAAAGTTTTATATATATTTTATAAAACTATATTCAAGAGTCGTGGGTTTGACTGTAATGTCTGATTTAAGAATAATATTTATAATATTAATAATAATATTAAACTTGCATGACTTCAAGTTTAAATGAGTCTGGATGCAACACCAGATTCAAAAGCCTTGGATGTGGGTCTGACTGTAAATTCGTGTCATAAAAGTATGATAATTAAATAAATTAATTAAAAATATAAAGAAAAAAAACTTATAGAAAGAAAAAAAACTAATGAAGAAAAAGAAAAAAAAAAATCTGAATTAACTGAATTAACATTTCAAATCATGTTAATTTATCAAACCTGAGATTCATGACATGAAGTTTGATAACTAAATAGAAAAAACAAATTGATGGGTTAACTCATAATTAACTGGGTTAACTCGTTATACTCAAGATTCGTGTCATGAAAGTCTGATAACTAAATAGAAAGAAATTTAATATTAACAAACCAAACTAAACAAAAAAAATTAATTAAAAAGAAAAAAAACAAAAAAAAAATTAAGTTACCTCGTTAAGCCCAAAATCCGTGTTATGGAAATTTGAAAACTAAATAAAAAAATTAATATTAACAAACTAAATTAAATAAAAAAAAATTATTAAAAATAAAAAAATAAAAAAAAAACATCAATCTTTTCACTGTAGATTATACTATGACGGTAAAAAAATAAAAAACAAAACTATCTAACATTTCATCATGGATACCATGCAGTCCACGATAAAAACCTCAACAAGTTTAGCTATGTTAATGTTTTTTAGTACATGGATTTAATTTTCCGAATAATATCATATTGTTTAATAATGATATTTCAACTGAAAAAATAATTTGTAACTTAACTAGTATTATTAGTTTTTCTTTATCTGACAAATTTTGACTTTAAATTTCTTTTTTGTAAGTAGAAAAATATTAACTTATAAGCTATTATTCACAAAAAAAAAAAAAAAAAAAGTCTTCCATGGAACCCATCAACCCACCAACATCTTGCTCTTGATTGCGTAATTAGAAGGACTCTAAAATATCATTCAATTTATATATATAAAAAATATATTCGATAGACTTAGTTTATCTTATCATCTATAAAGTAACTTCACATGATTTTTCTTTTTAAGTATCTTGTATTGATTGATCTAGTCTATGAATAATGTGATAAATTTGTTCTATCTCACAATTTTTAAAATTTACTACACTGTTAATTAAATTATTGCTAAAGCATTTTATGAAAAATTGTTGACATCCAAGCTACACTACCTTGAATCAAGAAATTCTAAAATGGTGCAGCTTCAACAGGGCTGCTTTTAAAGTGTAAACTAGTTTATCCACCCATGATTTTACTGTAGATTGGAGACAAAATTTGAATTGTTTTTCTTTTTTTACTACATGATAAAAAAATGCTAAGATTAATTAATTATGAACTCAACTAGGAGTAATCATTATCTTTTTTTTTTTTTAATATGATTCAAATAAAATAACTTATATAATTGATCAAAATTAATACACGCTTGCAACACCAAAATATTTTAGCGACACAAAGAGGTAACAACAAGCAGCAAAACCCTAATTGAGAAAACAATTGTAGGAAAACGAACAGAGAAAGGGAGAATGATGATCTGGGAGACTCTGAAGAAGACCTCCTTATTGGTTGATGATAAACAATTTCGTAAAAATGATGGAATCGAGTTATCTATAGCTATACTTAATGGAATCGAGTTTCTCCAACACTAGATGGAAACACCAAAGTATAAAGACAAAAACAACGGAGAAATATTGGACAATTTTATTTAGCACGCTAAGCCCAATAAATTATTATTTTAGGATTTATTATTTACACGTAACTCTCTTAATTGAAGTTTGGGACTTTTTATTTCTCCCAACCCGTAATTTTTCTGTCTTTAGCTACTTTATTTCTCTTCTTCGACTCCTTTTCTTATAACTTCTAATTTATCGATCTTTAAATTTGCGCCCCGCATGATGGAGCCAGGGGCTTACCCACCATGACACCTTTCGAGATCTGACTGGACCATATTGCAAAGAAGGTTTTTTTCTGTTTTTTTTTTTTTTTTTTTTTTTTTCTGTATGAACGTTGAAGAAGCGGTGCTGTCGATGTCTGATATTGCATGATCTGGATGGATGGATGCATGCATGCTTCACGAGACTTCAATTTATCTGTACATGGTTTTGATCTTGAGCAAGATCGAGAGTAGATGGTAGCCTTTCGCTGTTCTTCCCCGTCTAATCCAGAGTTTAGACTATTAATTATCCCTCTTTTGGACTGGAGGGTGGCGACAAGAACTCGAGGGGAATGAATCTTACCCAAAAACACAAAATTGGAAATTGATTCGAGAGTAGTGAACTTGCTTGTCAAAGAATTTACTTCTGGATGGTTTCAAAAACAAAAAGGGAAAAGCACTTTTGCTTGCTGTTTCGGTCATTGGGTTTTTTCAAGCCTATCCACTCGTGGATATATGTTTTTTTTTTTTTTTTTCAATTTTCAAGACAATTCGTCTTTCAGTTTTGATCTTTTTCCTTGTATTTGTGGGTTTTTTTTTTTTTTTTTTTAAGAAAAAGCAACACTTCGTGTTATTGACACATTTGCAACAGATCTAAGTATCAATAGCTTATTTATTTTTATGTTTTAGGAGTATTTAATAATTATAATTGTTTTTTAATTTTAAATTAATTTTTTAAAATGTTTTTATACTGTGTTTTAATGTGTTGACATTAAAAAATAATTTTTAAAATATAAAAAATATTATTTTAATATATTTTCGAGTAAAAAACAACTTGAAAAATAATATTAACTACATTCTCAATTATCCTGATTAATTTTTTCTATACTCTCGGAATTAAAAAAAAAACCACATACACGGGGTCAAATTCCAACACTTCCATTGGAAACCATCCTCCTCCTCTTCATTGTTTTAGCTCGGGTGCCACAAGGTGTTGACCCTCGTTGGATGGTTCCTCGTGTTTTATTTTCATTATTTTCTTTCATATTAATATTAATATTAATATTAATATTAATTAGCGGTGACATTGCACATGTATATATAATCTCGAACATATTGTCAGCTACTATTGTATTTTCTGAGGGATTTATTGTCGTCCGTGCTCGATCGCCGGGCGTGGAGACAAACGAAAGATGCCCCATCTCTTCTGGATTATCAACACACACAGCGGGGCAGTATTTTTCTCTAGGGATAATCCAGCAATCCCTCTCCGGAGTCTCCTCCCTGGTGACTTATACCGATGAGCTTTGCCACCCAGCCGATCCCCGGCCGACGAGACGGCCATTTGATTCAGGAGTAGCAAACCCAAGCAGTGAGTGATCTGCATGCTGCCTGAGCCTTGTTGTTGACTTATACAATGGCCCTATCGTGGCCTTGGGTGGAAAAGTAAGCGCACGGAATATTTTTTAAAAAAAGCACACCTTGATTTGATTTGATTTACACCATAGATTGAGATTGAAGTAGTAGTTAGTAATCACTAATACGAATCAAAGTCAGGAACTAAATCAATAACAAGCGGGGGCGAAGCCAATTGTGCACAACCAGGAAACGGTCGGTTATCTGGGTTTTATATATATTTAGATCGTTTTGATATATTGATATAAAAAATAATTTTTAAATAATTAAAAAATATATCATTTTGATGTATTTATAATAAAAAAACTTTATAAAACAACCATTACTATATTAACAAACCGGTGTTTTAATGCTTGCCGACCAGAACAAGTAGAGGGTTTTGTCCGTAAACAAGGTTAAACAGAACCGGAATTGATGTCAATGTCCGTGCCTTGTCGTGTTAGAGAACAAATTCAAAACATAAACAGCTAATTTAAAATGGAAGGGACAAGCCATGCCAATCGGAACAACGAGGGGCAAGAAAATGAAAACCAATGCGAATAAATATGGGTGCGAAGGCATATAATCTAAGCAAAGGAATCGAAAGTCAATTAAAGACGGGGTTCCGTGTCCTTATCCGAGCTTAGCTGTTTGTAGCACTCATTTAAAGCAGATGGGGTTTTTTTAATAAGAAAGATGAGGGCTCCGAGGGAGGTGTGTGTTTTTTGTTTTTTTGTTTTTTTCCTCGGGGTGGTCCCTCGTAAAGACAAAAAGAAATTCCCAACCACTGGTAAAACGAGTTTCTCGCCCCATCAAACCATGGCCAAAATCCCTGTTTTTTGCTAACCATCCCAAGCTCCAAACAAACAAGCAGTCAGGAACTGACAGGAATTAATCAGGTTTGACGCAGAAAGGTGGGTGATATCCATGATTTGGACCTCGTGTCCAATCACTTTATTTGCCCTAAATTTCCATTCTCTTTTTCTTGGTGGACGGGATTTTGTCTAGGCACCCTCATGTTTCGCCACGCCTCCTTTTGTGCCCATTTTTCAAGTTGATTTGGTTGAGGGAGCAGGTTTCTTTTTCTAGCTTCACACTTGTTATTACAGAGCCCAATTGGGGCTCCGTTTTGCGTTTAAAAAGTGGGCAATCAACAACCGATGCACCCTTTTCGAAATTGACAATCCTTCAGATGGGAAGGAGATGATCTGTCACGCCATAAAAATTAAATTACTGAACAGGTTCATTTGCATTGCTCAACAGTTTTTTTTTTTTTTTTTTTTGACGAAAATGATGATTAGCGGAGGATTTAATTCGATTAGGTCCTACAGAATCTGTCATGGTGTTCAGCAAATTGCCAGGGCTACCCATCGAAGAAACAAAAAGCAATGATGACAGGTTGAGGTTGAGCACCAGGATAGATAAAAATGAAAAGATCTTATATAATCCTAGAAGACCTGTATGCCATACAAGTTCTTAACAGGATGGATATGTTCCAGTCTATGCTCACAAATTAGTGCTTATAAATTACAAAAGTACAGAAACAACTTGATCAACCACCAGACATGACCCCCATGCTTTCTAAGCTATACCTTCCCCGTTATTGTGGCTGGAAGTTGACATGGGTAAGTTTTGTGTTTTGATGGTTCAGCTGAATCATGTAAAACAAGTTCAAGTCCCTCCGAACTGGCCCCTGTCGACGAGCTTGCCTTTATGAACCCGGGAGGCACTCTATGCAGACCAAGGACGTCTGGTTCCCGGAGATATAGAACTCACACCACCATTTACCACCACCGAAGTGGTAAAATGGAAAGAAGTAATGCTACACAATAATCTTGTAACTACACACCATCACTGGATAAAAAAAAAGGGGTAGAGAGAGAGCCCAAGCGAAATGTCAAGGTTCTGTTATGTATGGCTGCCTGTAGGTAAGGTTAAGAAGTTTATTAACAGTTAGAATTCACGAACTTCTTTATCTCCTCCATGAGACAGCAGAAGTGTTCATTATTTGGCAAGAAGTAGAACCCTATAGTGGCATCTTTTAGATACAGGAGTTTTACTTCATGACCGGCTCTCTGGAGTCCTTCAACATACGCCAATTGCCAATCTCGAACAAGATCGAAACCAGCCACCACAACCAGACTTCTAGGGAACTCCAGTCCATCGAGATTTTTGCCCCTCGGACCAAATATATTACATGCTGGATGGTCCCTATCTTCTCCTTCAGGTAGATATGCTCTCCAATACCAGTCGCGGTCTTGAATCGTGACGAAGTACTTGCCATCTAACATCTTCTCTGATTCTGTTCTCTGTTGTCCACCAAACATTGGGTGGAGAAGAATATTACCCAACACCTCGATTTCTTCTTCCGCTGCCCTCACCGCAACATGGTGAGCTATATTACCGCCTGAACTATCGCCGGCCAGATAGACATGAACCTTAGAATCCTTTCCACTTTGAAGCCAGGTCCTGGATTTAACCCATTTGAGAGCTGTCCAGCCATCATCATATGCACAAGGGTACCGATACTCGGGCGATCGACGATAATTGACAGACACCACAACAGCCTTGCAAACGCTGACAAGGCGGCGACAAAAGGTGTCATAGATAGCACTGTCAGCAGAGGAATGAGTAAAGCTTCCACCATGGAAGAAGATTATAACTGGAACAACCTCCGTAGTGCTCAAGGGCTTTTCAAGCTCTGCAATGCCCCATTGAGCCTCGTTTTCAGGGGCAGGTTGGTAAACCCGGTTAAGGAGGCATGTGGTGCGATCAACATGATCAAAGGAGAAAACTCCATTCACTGGGATGGTGTTGGCCTGGGCTTTTCGTTCAAGGAACTCCGCCAATTCGCGGTTAAAGGTCCCATCCGGGCGGCGAAGGAGATTGTATGCAAGCTTGAAATTGGAAATGAGGATCCATGTGTTTAGCGGAACAATCCTCTGCAGGGAGAAAACAGGATTTCAAACGTCTTTCATATATATTAGAAAAAAAAAAAAGAAGGTGTACACGATCCTTGACATTGAATATATTGATTGAGAGCCCGGTGAATCATTCAAGTACATCTTAGATATCGGAGAGCACATCAGGTTTTCTTATACACAACAAAGCAGGCCAGGTAGAAGTATTTGAATAGGAATGCCAAATAAATCATGAAAGGGAGACTAAACAGAGTAAAGCTTGAATGAAAACCCAGGAACGCTTTTTTCAAGTTTTGCCAAAAGATGCCATCGGAATAGAGATGGAAGTTAAAGAACTTGATGAACCTTTGAACCAGATGAGAAGAAATCGAAGCAGCAGCAAAATCAGCGCTTGAAATGACTCAAATCGAAGTCAAATCCTTCATATTTCAATGTAAACTAAAGAAAAAACAAACAACCTATGGAGCAGAATTGAAAGAAGAAGAGGAAGAAAAGGTAACAATAATTTAAGCTCCAAAGTCTTCATTAGAGAAATGATAAACAAATGAAAAGAACAAGATAGTAATGTAAGAAGAAGGAAAGAGAGCGGTGAAGAAATGGAGAGTATATACATATACCTTGGATTCGTTGAGGTTGACTTCATTGCTACCAGCCATGAGGGAAGGAATTGAAAAGATGGATATCAAGAGACCAAAACCCAGAAGCTAAAAATACTAGAAAGAAACCAAGCTCTTCATCGTTTCATTTCCTTCTCGTTGAATTCTTCCTTCTTAATATTATGTGTGTGTGTGTGTGTGTGGCTGCAGCTATGTGTTAAGGAACAAAGAGACAGACTTTATGTAAGAGGGAGAAAGAAATGAAATATATCATATCTTCTTCTTCTCGAGAGGGAAATAGAAAGAGTCAAAGGGGCAAGCAAAACCAAAAGAGCTTCGGTGGTGGACGGAGACGAAAGAGAAGACAAAGCGGCCGGCAGAATTAAACTGTTCACGTGGGTCCTACCATCCCTCTTCCCCCTCTCACCCTCCCTCCCTCTTGTTAATCTCTATATATATATATATATATAAAATACAAATTCCACTTGCTACGAGCTATGCTTGTTCTTTCTTGTTTCTTTTATTGTTTTTCTAATCTCTCTATTTGCTAACTGCTTTCCCCTTATTTTTTTTAACTTCTTTCCCGATGGATTATTGGTTTACACGTGAAAGCGAAGGTTGAGAGTTGAAAGTTCAAACTATGGCTATTGGCAGGCCAGACCTGTGATGGGTCCGTTTTGTATAGCTGCGTGTGCTTGCTTGCACAATAAAGTTAAACACTCTTTACCTGTTAAAATATACGCTTTTTTGTTTGCTTAAATGTAGTTTATATTTTTTTATTGATATTTTATTTTTTTAAAAATATATTAAAATAATATAAATCAAATATGAAAAATAATAAAATTAAAGTATGATGAAATTAAAAATAAAATAAGTTTTATAAATTATTTCAAGTAAAAAAAATAGCAACAAAAAAAATAGAGATTAAATTTTACCGATAAAAAAATTAAAAGAGGATAAGATTGAAAAAATATTTTAATTTTATAAATTATCTTAAATAAAATAAATAGTAATTAAAAAAATAAAAATCAAATTTAATAGATAAAAAAAAATTAAGAAAAAAAAAAATAACAATCAAATAAATAAATACCAAAATTAATATAAAAATCAAATTAAATAAAATTCTAAGAGACAATATTAAAGAAAAAAAATTAAAATAAAATATATAGTAATTAAAAGATTAATGACCAACTTTGATATAAAATAATAAATTATAAAAATTAAAAAAAAAAACACTTTTATAAAAAATTAAGTTAAATTTTTTATTTGAATGAAAAATATTTTTCATTAACTTGTTTTCCTCAGGTAAATTACATACAAAATTAGAAAATAATTTTTAAAAAATTGCTTTTTATAAAACAAGAGTTCAAAACTTCTTCTTCTTCTTCTTCTTTTGTTAACGTTAATGCAATACACAGATAATAAATAAATTGAAATAAGAACAGCCAAGAAATTTCAAAATAAAGCCAATCACAACCGGCCATACTCCATCTGTTTCGCCGCCACATAACCATCCACAGCATCTTCACCGTAATAGCAATAACAACATCCACAGGCAGCAGCATAATCCGAGGAGTATAAATTAACTAGTTATATTTTAAATTTATTTTTTAAAAATTATTAATTTAAATTTTATAAATTTTAAGGTTATTAGAAATTTATATAATTGTTAACTCTAAAAACCATAGAATTAATTAGAATACACGCAAGTTAACCTGGACACTCATGTTAATAATAATAAAAAAAAAAACATCACCATATAGAAATTTTGAGGGGTAAACCTTAACCGGTCAAGTTTTAGGTTTGATTTTTAAAAATTTATCGGTTTCAAGTCTCATAAATCTTAGGACTGCTAGAGATTTATATGGTCATTAATTTTAAAAATTATAAAATTAATTAAAATATATATAAGTTAGCCCGAACACCTAAATCCATAATAATAAAAAATATATATATATATATATATATAAAAAAAAAAACCATCCACTAGATAGAGGATTTCAGGAAAAGGCAAAAACGAGACTCCATCCATAACAGTAGCGATAACAGCATAAAACAGTGGCAAAGGCAGCAGCAATAAAGGATATCAAGAAAACCCCAAACCTTAGCGGCACTAACCAGCACTGCCAACCGTACAAGTAGCAGAACCACCACAATAGTAAATAAAGATAATTAATTGTTTACTTGATTTCGGGTTTTTTATTATGCTTTACTATTTATTTACTATTTATATAAACTATTTGTTTAATTGTTTTTGATTATAAATTTATGTTTGTGTCTCGGTTGGTTGGCACCGTGTGTCAGCCTAGGGATCAAAGATTTGAGAGCTGGGAGAGGCAATAAAAACAAAATAAACAAAGACAACGTGCCATTTATCCTCTTAATAAAAATATTTAAAAAAAATGCCAAGCGCAAGGGCATAGCTCTTTGCCTACTAGCGCTAGGCTTGATCATTTTCTCTTCTTTTTTTTCTTGATTTTTTAGCATTCTGAAAAATATTCATTAGATTTGTTTACTTTTTTAATTTTAATATAGTTTTTAAATATCATTATAGATTTTATTTGAACTTTAATATTTTTTCAATTATTATGTATGTAATATGAAAACAATCATATTAATAATAAATTATTCAAAAAAATTGATTCAAAACAGGTTTTTTTAGAATTTGTAAATAGATTTAAAACATGATTTTATTATATTTATAATTTTTTTTAACTTTCAATTACACATGAAACATGGATATATTATTTTAAAACTTTTTGTTAACTTGTTGTAGCAATTATATTTGTTTTTTAAACTAGATAATTAATATAGTTAAACCTTTGTATTTGCTAAGATAAATAAGAGATTCATTGATAATTAAATAAAATTATCCTGATGAAAAAAAACTCAAAATAATTGTATTTTTAAGTTTAATAATAATACCAAAAATATTTCTTAGATTTTAATAATTTTTTATATTTAAATTTTTTTTACCCTCACAAACGATACTATTGACATGCTAACTATAGTTAATTATTTATACATGGGACAAAACCAGGTTGTTGGTTCTTTATAGTCTACACTTGTCTTGTAATGTTACTGTAATTACATTCTATAATCATTTTTTTTTCACTAACATGATATTATACTATCAATTTTTTTAAAAAATAAAACGTATTTATCACTCTTTGATCTTGTAAGGTGTTTTTTTGGATTAATTTTTTTGCACTTACATTAAGAGCCTGTTTTATATTGCAATAGTTATTTATTTTCAAAAATATTTTTTTTTTAGAAATGCATTAAAATAATATATATTTTTTTTTAAAAAAATTATTTTTGATATCGATACATCAAAATGATATAAAAAAACAAATACAAATTAATTTTGAAAAAAAAAATAAAAAATTAATTTTTTTTCAAAGCTTTTTTGAAACTCAAAACAAACTAGTATTATATTATTTTTATTTTTATTTTTTTGTCACAACCTCCTTCAAATTCTACTTTTTAATAAACCCACCAACTAACTAACCCAATCGGATTTCAATTTTTTTACCACGAGTAATTTGCAATTTCAATCTAGAGCTTCTTTTATTCTTAGAAAACGAAAAGAAATAAAGGGGGGAAACAGTGCTGTGTGGAAATAGCTTGAAGGAGGGGCCTGGCAATAACAACTGTAATTATTATTATTATTATTATCAGTACTACTTAAATACAAAATTTCGCTAGAAAACAAACGAAGAAAAGAGGAAGCAGACAAACACTTTCCTGCGTGCGCCAAACGCCAAGGCACGTGGTGACAACGGGTTCCGTCTCGACTCTTTTAGCTTGCCTAACCCCACTCCTGATTATCTACCCAAACTACCCCTCCTCTATCCAAAATGCTATTGACAAAGACACGTGCTTGTCGCTTTGTTCGTGACAAAGCGCGTCACGGCGTGCCTTCTCTGAGATCAAGTTATCCTTTAGTCCCTATTTCTTACACTCTATTATAATTTAGTCCCTTTTTCTTGAAGACCTATAACTTACTCCCTTAATTACAGCTGAAAATTGTCTTATTGATCCATTTATTTTATATAAAATATGAATTAAAGCTCTAAAATTAAATTATTGCATAGAAAACATGTTTCTTGTTTCAATTATCGGGAAAGGATTGATTCAGTATTGAATTCAAAATAAAGGGACTGGAGTATAGCTTGCTCGTCTTTTTTTTTGTCAGGGCACGAGAGTCTCAATTTTCTTTCCTTCTTTTCTTTCCAGGGTCATCCAGTGTGGGCTTTGGATTTTGTCGTATTCAATGGAGCTCTGTTGACTTTATCAGTCGTGGGTTTCGGACACGTGTCTTCCTCGTAGAGCTCGTGTTATTTGATGGGTCCCGCCCAGGTTCAGATGTCCTTCCTCGATTCCTCTCAAGAACAAGATGATACGATGATGAAAACACCTCTCTCTCTCTGGTGGGACCTTGTCCAAGGTCCCTCATGATGGGTATTATGGACTCTGGCTCTGCCACGTGTTTTATTCAGCTTGCTTTTTGAGGTGTGATTGATGTCAGCGTTGATGGATTTTGTAAGTGTTTTTTTAAAATAAATGTCTTAAAATTATTTTTAAAATCAATATATTAAAATAAGATAAAAACATAAAAAAAAATAATTTAAAATAAAAATATTTTTAAAATATAAAAAAACCATCATTTTTTTCCTCCCGCCGCTGATTTTGATTGGTGAAAAGAATACGTAGAATACAAGATATAGTATTAGCAGCCGTGATGATGTTGTTAGCAAGAACAAGGGCAAAGGAAAAGGGAGAGAAAGTGCTCCTCACTTTTACCATGAGAGACATGCTTGTATAAATTAGTGTGTACTTAAAAAGTAAATGGAGACCATTTGATTTGCTTGTTCCTTAACAAAAGTCATCAAATATAGTATTCCTAAGATTCTTCATCATTTTTTATTAATTACGACCACCACCACCCTCCTGGTCATGACACGTGTTACTTTTTAATTCAGGATTCCAAACTATGTTTGCTATTGGTCGATAAAATAGAGGGGCAAACCCACAAGATGAATGAATACAATAACATATGTGATAAATATACTCAAAATTGCAAATTATTTGCTATTCTATATGTTGCTATAAGCATCTTGTGCGTAGCTGAAAATAGCTTTTTGGGATTTATATTTTAATTAAATATACATCAATAAAAATAAATATTTGTATAAAAGCAGACCAATGAAAAACATTTTTTTTATCATGATTTTCTTTGTTGATCCATTGAATAAAATATAATAGCAACAAGAAAAAATATATTTATGAAAACTATAATGAATCGAAACCTCATGAACATATTTTTTTTTTTATTTTGATGAAGAGTTTATTAGCATCGGGAAAGCAAGTTTCGTTTAAGAATCAAGTCTAGATATTTTGTATGCAATTAAAGGAAAAGAAAAGAAGAATAATTCATGTAATAAAATTCTATAAGAAATTTATAATAAAAATTAAGAAAATAAAAATTTTAATTTCATTGAATATTTATTATTGTTTTTTTTTAATATGTGTTTTAGGTTTTATATATAATAATTAACGAAATGATTGCTAATATTACTAGAAAAATCATAATGTTATTTGAAAAATATGAAAAAACAAATAAAAAAAACAAAAGAGTAATATAAAAAGAGTTAAACATATGGGCTTTGAAGGGTAGGCAAAAAACCTAAACACGTCGTCGAGTGATTACTAAAGCCTTGACTTTCTTCATTTTGTTTTAACATGGAAGGATGAAATGACATTTACCTTTCTTTTAAAAAAAAAAAAAAAACAACATATCATGGAGTGGTTAAGATTCCAACCACAGGAGGTGATTGACAAGTCGAGGTTTGAGTTTTTAATCCAAAAACTTATTTTTTAACCTTTTTTTTAATTTTAAAACACCTAATAAATATTATGCAAGCCTTATTAAACTTATTTCCAACCTCAAAACACCTTTTAAATGGTAAAAAAACCCACAAACTAAATGGAATATAAAAAATAATCCTTTTCTTTTGGTAAGATGAAATTTAAAAATGCCTTAATGGCATGCTTCTTTGTAAGATGCACCTATCAATACCAAGATTAGCTCTTTTTTTGGGAGAGGGGGCTGAAAGATGGTTAATCGATATCTTTGTTGCTCCTCCCCCTTTCCAAGCCAGTTTTTTTTATCTTAAAACCTAGCGACTGAAACGTAAAAAATAAGTGTAAATTAAGATTTTTTAAAAATAAAAATATACATTTTCACTTGAAAATGAAAAAGGGACCTTTAATTTACTTGATTTTTAATTTGATTCTTCTTCTTCTAATTGTTTTTTATAGCATAAATTTTTATTATACTTACTTAAATTGACCTTCAACTAAAATTTAAAAATTTATTAAACACCTTAAATTTGCAAGAATTTGCAAAGAAAAAAAAATCTCAACACATAAAATATCACCAAATATAACATGCAAGGATGGAATTGAAAAAAAATAAAGTTTAATGATAGAAATGAAAATTTTAAAAATAGAAATGTTTAAAAAACAATGTGACTAAACAAACATATAAAGAGGTGAGGCACCTGGTCTTAGGAGGTTGGGCCTACACGTTTAGTTTGACATAATAGAGATAAAATCAAGTGTGCACAAGCGCATATTTAACCTTGTTTCCTTTTGATTAAAATAGTGTGGATGACACTTTATTACCATATTTTAAAATAAAAAATAAAAAGATAATTCATTGTTTATAGAGGTAAACAACACGTTGTCTACTGATAAAATCTCTAGCCACTAAATGTGGCACCTTAAGTACTTCAATAAAAACATTTTATTGGAGCTTTTTTTTTTTTTTTAAGAATAACTCATTAACACTGTGATTAACGTTTTTGGTTGTCAAAATATGATGAATTGACCCTTTTCTTTCTCCTTCCTTGTTTTTCCAGCAGCTTTCTCTTTTTTCTCAAATTTCAAGAGCTAAAATGTAAAACAAATGAAGTCGAAGACTAAAATGTGAAACTTGTTAGTCCAATGGTTATTAGTACCCAAGAATTATTTGTCTTGATGATGATGACATATTATAAGCATTTAATGTGTGTTTCAAAGTACTTTTATTGTAGAAATTATTCAACGTTAAACTGAAGTCATGGGCTCCTTGTACGCAAACTTGACTTTAAGATTTTTAAGCTTATATTTCTTACATGATCAAGTATTTATAGGATTTAATTTGGCATCATAAAATTAATTTCATTCATGATCGCCTTTTATAAAGACTTGAATGTGAATTTATTGTAATCTTCTTTTCTTGTAAAGAGTAATTATTCTTTTGTGAGAGATAAGTTAAATTGTGAAAGTGCAAGTGACACTTAAACTACTTGAGTTTATCATTTGGATACAAGCTAAAAAAAAGTTGTTTTAATTTTTTTAAAAAAATTATGTACAAGGTTTTCTAATATTTAGCCAATAAAAAACTTAGGTGATAAGTTTGATCCTTTGATCATGAGCCCAAAAAAAAAAGTGCAAGGTTTTCTAATTCTTACCTTGTAAAAAGATTAGGTGATAGGTTTAATCTTAATTCTATAAAAGAATCTAGCTTGATCTTAAGCTTGTAAAAGAATTTTGTTTAGACTTGAGCTTGAAAAAAGATTGTGTAATCATTTGGTCTCACTTGTTAAAAAGATTGTGTGTGATAATGAACACTTGAATGGAGATTTAAGAAGTAGAGTAAATGATTGTTTTAACCACTATAAATTTCATTATGTCTCTCTCTATCCCTTATCTCTTTAATTGTGCCTTTTGAGATTACTTGTTGGGTTTCGACATATTCGAAGAAACGTGGGTTAATTTTGATTCAATCTCCATAAGTTTATCAAGTCTTTCAAAACTCTTGAAACACAATGATAATAAATAAATAAATAAAATAAAAAACTTTAAGGATGAAATTTTAGTTTTTCATGTCTCATGGACAATAAAAAAGGATTGTCCTTTTGTTTTTGTGTTAACTTTGATCAATTTTTTAAATTTCTTAATTAATAAAATTAAATCTTATTTTGTAATATTAATCATTAATTTAATATTGAAATGATTTTTTAACATCGCATATACTTCATATCACGCAAACAACACAGATCATGAGATCTAATATTATTTCAACATGATAAGATGAAATTGAAAGGGACTATAATTATATAATTTTTTTTTAAGGACAAAAAAGAAGAAGAGAGAAACCAACTTAGCTACACTGTAGCTAGGTGTTGGTGGACATGAGAAGAAACCGTGAGAGATTGATGTCTTGTAGCATTTATATATATAATTAAAATATGACGGGAAAAATGTACTATTATTTTTCTAAATATAATACCATTGTGTAGATATAAATAAACCCTAATTTACTATTGTAGAAACTGCACTTCATGTTGGGTTTTTTTTAGAATAAATTTTAGAATTAGAATCTATCACTTTTCATCGATTTTTTAATTTTTATTTTCTTGAAGGGGGATCGAATTTAATTTATATGCAAAAGGTACCTCGCCTCTTGGACTATTCGTATGGGTAGAATAAGTTTTTAAATAAATTATCAACTATGATCAATACCTCGACAAGAATTATCCCTAATTACCCTTCAATTTAAAGCTTTTTTGTCTTGCTTTATCCACATGATTATTGCTTTCAATTTTTATAGTTGATTCAATAAATTCAACAAAAACAAGACTACATTACTAGGCAATCCTTTTGTAATCTTAAAAAAGAGTTCTTAATTATTATTTATATAATCTTTATTTATCTACTTGGTGATAAAAGATTTTGAGTGCTTTATTTTAAAACATTATAAGCTATGGATGTTAAATTTTTATTAGTTTCTAATATAATTCATGAATATATACCCGTTAGTATTGTTTAACAAAATTCGAATAATTTATGTGCATCTCACGTTACTAAAACTAGTAAATATAAAAGGGTAGATTATATTTTTACTCGTATATTGTATCAAACCTTACTATTCAAATTGATAATAATAACAATTTAATTATTGGCTGCGGTGTAGTTGATGCTCCTCCCGTTTTTGTTTTCTTTTGTATTTTTTATATTAATATAAGTGTTCGGGCTAGCCTGCACATACCTTAACTAATCTCATAGATCTTAAAGTTAATGATTATGTAAGCTTTTAATGGCTCTAAAGTTTGTGAAACTCGAACTGACGATCTTTAAAGAACAAATCTAGAACTTGACTAGTCAAATTATGCATCTTAGAATTTCCACCCTTTATTGTTGTTTGTGCTTGTAATTGCTTTAATAAGTGTGACATCCTTTTTTCTTCTAATATAAATTTACTGTTCTGATAATAATTGTAACAAATTTTATAATTTAAGTAGATAATAATAACATTTTATTAAATTAAAATAAATTAACTTACAAATATATAATTAAAATAAAAAGATAATTTCTAAAGAGGTTGCCCAAACCTCTATAAAAACATATTCGAGGTTTCCAGATCTCCCATAATTTAATAAAAAAGTATGAATAATGTTTTTCATAGTTTTTTCTATAGTCCCAAAATTCTATTTGGCTAATATTTAAATAGAAAAAAAAAATCAAATTTAAATTGAAAAAATTCCTATTAAATAACTTTTGAATTTAAATAGATCTTGCTGTATGTGAAGCCTTATATATATATTCACAAAAATCCTTGTGCATGTTGCACTGTATCACAAAAAATACGAAAAATTTATGAGGACAGCATTTAAAACAAATTAAAAAAAGATTACTATTTAATGGTTAAGGGTAATATTGGAACTCTTTGAAAACTAGAAGAGCAATGTTGTAAGGTTTTCAAATTATAAGGATAAAAATGGAACATTATTAAATGTACAAAGGGAAATAAAGTTCACCTTAAAAAAATTACATTGCAGTTACAAAATATATTAAAGAATATGAAAAAAAAAAATGGTGTGTTGTGTACTATTCCTCTTGACCCAATCCATGTTAATTGTATTATTCATATAAATGGTGTTTGTTTTTTTTTTCATTTATTAATCTTTTTTTACTTACAAGTATTAGCATGATTTTATACGTTGAAATATTTTTAGTTTCATTCTCTTTAATAAATAAAGTTTTGATGAATATTTTGATGATAAATTAAAGATTAGTTTCGCAAAATAGAACTTAGTTGTACTTACGCAATGAATTTTAAAAAAACAAAGATTAAATTTAATAAAAAAGGGATCTCCTTTGAATATTGGTGTGGAAAAAACTCAATTTGATCTCCAAGGATTCTCTGTCTTTTCAATTTCAATCCATGGCTTTCTAATTAGCCAATTTCAGCTATTTTCTTATTTGTTTTTTTTCAATTTTCATATGATTATATTTTTTTCTCAATTCTTTTTAATCCCCTCCTTTTTATTTTTTTTGAAATATATATATATATATATATATATATATAGAGAGAGAGAGAGAGAGAGAGAGATAGATGTCAAAAATTAGACTATGACATTCTTATCAGTGCATTTCTTTTTCTTTTTTTGGACAAAAAACATGTATTTTTTTTTTATAAATAACATGGTTTTTTTTATGGAAACCTAACATAATTAAAATAAAATATTCACAAAATTTAAATTATTTAAATAAAAGAGAAAAAATATATTATTATTTTATTTTCTTGAAGGGGGATCGAATTTAATTTATATGCAAAAGGTACCTCGCCTCTTGGACTATTCGTATGGGTAGAATAAGTTTTTAAATAAATTATCAACTATGATCAATACCTCGACAAGAATTATCCCTAATTACCCTTCAATTTAAAGCTTTTTTGTTTTGCTTTATCCACATGATTATTGCTTTCAATTTTTATAGTTGATTCAATAAATTCAACAAAAACAAGACTACATTACTAGGCAATCCTTTTGTAATCTTAAAAAAGAGTTCTTAATTATTATTTATATAATCTTTATTTATCTACTTGGTGATAAAAGATTTTGAGTGTTTTATTTTTAAAACATTATAAGCTATGGATGTTAAATTTTTATTAGTTTCTAATATAATTCATGAATATATACCCGTTAGTATTGTTTAACAAAATTCGAATAATTTATGTGCATCTCACGTTACTAAAACTAGTAAATATAAAAGGGTAGATTATATTTTTACTCGTATATTGTATCAAACCTTACTATTCAAATTGATAATAATAACAATTTAATTATTGGCTGCGGTGTAGTTGATGCTCCTCCCTTTTTTGTTTTCTTTTGTATTTTTTATATTAACATAAGAGTTCGGGCTAGCCTGCATATACCTTAACTCATCTCAAAGATCTTAAAGTTAATGACTATGTAAGCCTTTAATGACTCTAAAGTTTGTGAGACTTGAACTGATGATTTTTAAAGAACAAATCTAGAACTTCACTAGTCAAATTACACATCTTAGAATTTCCATCCTTTATTGTTGTTTGTGCTTGTAATTGCTTTAATAAGTGTGACATCCTTTTTTCTTCTAATATAAATTTACTGTTCTGATAATAATTGTAACAAATTTTATAATTTAAGTTGATAATAATAACAATTTTATTAAATTAAAATAAATTAACTTACAATATATAATTAAAATAAAAAGATAATTTCTAAAGAGGTTGCCCAAACCTCTATAAAAACATATTCGAGGTTTCCAGATCTCCCATAATTTAATAAAAAAGTATGAATAATGTTTTTCATAGTTTTTTCTATAGTCCCAAAATTCTATTTGGCTAATATTTAAATAGAAAAAAAAAATCAAATTTAAATTGAAAAAATTCCTATTAAATAACTTTTGAATTTAAATAGATCTTGCTGTATGTGAAGCCTTATATATATATATTCACAAAAATCCTTGTGCATGTTGCACTGTATCACAAAAATACGAAACATTTATGTGGACAGCATTTAAAACAAATTAAAAAAGATTACTATTTAATGGTTAAGGGTAATATTGGAACTCTTTGAAAACTAGAAGAGCAATGTTGTAAGGTTTTCAAATTATAAGGATAAAAATGGAACATTATTAAATGTACAAAGGGAAATAAAGTTCACCTTAAAAAAATTACATTACAGTTACAAAATATATTAAAGAATATGAAAAAAAGAAATGGTGTGTTGTGTACTATTCCTCTTGACCCAGTCCATGTTAATTGTGTTATTCATATAAATGGTGTTTTTTTTTTTTTCATTTATTAATCTTTTTTTACTTACAAGTATTAGCATGATTTTATACGTTGAAATATTTTTAGTTTCATTCTCTTTAATAAATAAAGTTTTGATGAATATTTTGATGATAAATTAAAGATTAATTTCGCAAAATAGAACTTAGTTGTACTTACGCAATGAATTTTAAAAACAAAGATTAAATTTAATAAAAAAGGGATCTCCTTTGGATATTGGTGTGGAAAAAACTCAATTTGATCTCCGAGGATTCTCTGTCTTTTCAATTTCAATCCATGGCTTTCTAATTAGCCAATTTCAGCTAATTTCTTATTTGTTTTTTTTTCAATTTTCATATGATTATATTTTTTTCTCAATTCTTTTTAATCCCCTCCTTTTTATTTTTTTGAAATATATATATATATATATATATATATATATATATATATAGAGAGAGAGAGAGAGAGAGATGTCAAAAATTAGACTATGACATTCTTATCAATGCATTTCTTTTTCTTTTTTTGGACAAAAACATGTATTTTTTTTTTATAAAAAACATGTTTTTTTTTTATGGAAACCTAACATAATTAAAATAAAATATTCACAAATTTTAAATTATTTAAATAAAAGAGAAAAAATATATTATTATTTTATTTTCTTGAAGGGGGATCGAATTTAATTTATATGCAAAAGGTACCTCGCCTCTTGGACTATTCGTATGGGTAGAATAAGTTTTTAAATAAATTATCCACTAGGATTAATACCTCGACAAGAATTATCCCTAATTACCCTTCAATTTAAAGCTTTTTTGTTTTGCTTTATCCACATGATTATTGCTTTCAATTTTTATAGTTGATTCAATAAATTCAACAAAAACAAGACTACATTACCAGGCAATCCTTTTGTAATCTTAAAAAAGAGTTCTTAATTATTATTTCTATAATCTTTATTTATCTACTTGGTGATAAAAGATTTTGAGTGTTTTATTTTAAAACAATATAAGCTATGGATGTTAAATTTTTATTAGTTTCTAATATAATTCATGAATATATACCCGTTAGTATTGTTTAACAAAACCCTTCTTTCTCATTCATGTTATTTTCTAGCGAACATATTCTTCATTATAAGAATGTTTTTTTTTATAAATAAAACTTAGCATTACATGAAAATAAAATCAATCAGAAAATAAAACAATCATGCTATAATAGTTTTGATGCTCTGAAATAAAAAATGAACGAATAATTAAGTTAAAAAAATATATAAAGAATTAACATAAAAAAATACAAAAAGAATTATTGTTATTGAGTATTCATGAGCAATAATTTTGAAGAATATTGCATATATATATATATTAATTGAAAATATTAACATAAAACGCTCAAATCTTAGCTAAAAATTAAGGAGAAATTGGAATGTTTTTTAAACTTCATTATAATAATCTTAATTAAGAAGAATTTTATTCTAAAATAAAAACAAAAAACAATTTTATTTTTTTAAAAAAGTTAAGGGCTAGATGTTTTGGGTTATAGAAGTCCAGGCCTTGAAAAACAATTGTTCTACGTTGTTGCGGGTAAGATTCTAACTTGAGAAAAGCTGCAGACATGATAGATATGTGTTCAAGTATAATTAAAAAAATCAATTGAGAAATATAAAGATAATGAATGCTCTTTATTAAACGAATTGAAAAATATGTGCACAAATAAATCATAAAAAATAGTTAACGCTTATTAAATATTAAAGTGTGAAATTTTGTTTTCATTTTATTTGTTTTGTAGATGAATTTTGATCTCCAAGCATATATGATTTTTGTTTTTAAAAATATATCATGCGAGTATAAATCATCTATTTAATATTTAAAAGGAGCAAATTCTTTTTAAAATTTTATTACGGTAATTAAAATAAATATTCTTTAAACTGTAATGATTTAATTTTGAGAAAAACAAATGTATTTCTCTTCTCAGAAGTACCTTTTCTTATTTATGTTTTTTTTATATATATAGAAAAATGATTTTTTTATTAACAAAATGGTTATTTGAATAAAAACTGAAAGTAATTAAAATAAATATCTGTTAAAACTAAAATGATTTAAGTTATGGAAAAAAATATATTTTTTAGTCAAACCTTCATTTTTGTTATTTATTTTAATTTAGATAAAAAAAAATTATTCTTCAAAATTCAAAATTATTTTCTTCTCCCAAAACCACGACTTCTTTTCTATCTCTCGTTAATCAATTCAATTTTCTTTCCTTTCTATGTGCCAAATTTGTTGCTAGGAGTCAAAATCCGGCAACAAATTAATCAGTTAGAAGGAATAATCATAAGAGGTGGATTTCTTCAATCCCATAGAAGCCATTTGAAGCCCATTCCGAGCATATTAAGATCAAATAGGAGGCCATCTTCTTCGTCATCTTCAACTGCATTTTGATTGAAGTTCTTTCTCTCTTCGAATCAGGCCTGTCACCTTCATTGTCGTTTTTGCTAGGGTGGGCGGCGCTCTGGAAGAGCAGAGTCCCTACTTCGACTCAAACTAACCCGAATCAAGCCAAGGCAACGAAGAATTATGGAATGTCTAAAGTGAGGGAATTAACTTCATTTCAAGCTGCTCTCTCTGTTCTGCAGATACACTCAGGATATGAATGGACTGTGTCTTTTTCTTGGAGCTCCTTGCTAGTGATTCTGGTTAAAACGAAGGGAGTTCCTGCAGTTCCTCTTATTATGTTCGGAGGAGAGTGTTCTTCACAGGATAAAGAGATGGTGAAAGAATTAGTATTAACTTCCCATGGTGTTGAGATTATACAGCACAATCTAAGAACACATAAAGCACAAGCTGAGATGGTAGGATTGGTGATGAATTTATGATTGTCGTCGTCGAAAGTTTCTAGATTTGGAGGAGCTGACGGGCTTATTAATTAATTCTCTCTCTCGAGTAATAAATTTGTTGAATTTTTCTAAGTGCTGCTATTTTGGTTCGTTGTATTTGGGTTTCTGAATTCCTGCAAGGGGAAAAGGATGAGGATGGTGGCTAAAATTTTCTTAATTTGATTACAGAATTTTTTAGCCATATAAAAGTCCTATAATTTTTATTTTTACTTCTTGTTAATACCTTTTTTCTTTATTTATTACCACACATAATTTTTTATTTATGTGATCAAATATACACATAAACTTTTCAATTTACATTTTAATTTTTTTATGTTAAAAATGCATCAAAAAAGCTTGCATGTATAAATTTTTTGTAAGTGGACAAAATATTTGACCATAAGTGATACATTATCTGATTTTTATTTTTTTAAAAAAAGCACCTACAACTTGATACAAAAAAATAAATAAATAAGGGTAACAAGGACTCTAAGAGTATCTTCAATGGGAGATGCTATTTTAAAAAGACAAATTGATAAAATAGCATTTTGAATAGTATAAATATAACATTTTTTACCATGCATATTCCAATGGAAAAAAGCCATTTGAAAAGCCAATTCTATTAGAGTAGAATAAAGAAGTGTTTAATTTTTTTTAATGATTTTGATGTTATTTTTTTTCCACACGGCTAGATTTAATTGGCTTATTCTTTTGTTGGCCCCACTTGATTAGTTTTGGCTTTTTTGAGAGATATGTAGGAATAACATTTGTGAAAGAGAAAAGGTATTTTAGCATTTTGTTTGGCTTTCCCCTTGAAATGTACAAAACAAACAAAAAAAAAAAAAATATTAGTTTTTTATTTTTGGTTATCAATTTAGCTTCTCTATTGAAGATGCTCTAAGGTGCTTCACTCCTTCACTTTTTTTTTATTTATTTTAGCTTTTTTTTATTTAATTTCATCTTCTTACTTTTCATTATTTTTTTATTTAACCTTTTTTTCTTACATAACTCCACTGGATAGATGTAAAAAAATATAATATAAAGACCAAAATAAAAACGAGAGTTTTCCAGTAGATCAAGGCTTGGGATTCAATGGTGATGATTTTTGCCTTAATATTGCCAAAAAAAAAAAAGTAGATCGAGACATTGGAAGTCTTGTAATTTTAGGTTGTTTTTCAATCTGTCTTCTTTTTTGCTATTTTAATGCTATAAATTGGTTTATTGAGATTTAGAGGGTGTTTTTTATATGTTTTCGTGTGAAAATGGTTAAAAATAATTTATTTAGCTTAAAAGTTGAAAATCTGACTTTCCAACGAGTTTCAGTAACCATAAACTAGGCAACTTGGAGATGTGTCGTTTACTATCAAATAAAGCACTGTTTGATTTTTTTCAAAGAAAACAAAAGATAGATAATATGTCACCCGCCTCTTTAAAAACAAATATAAAGAACGTTAGATACGCGGGCTAAACCTTCTTATGTTTAGGTCGAGGCATTGGGCATGACCCATCTCATTCTTTCTTTCTTTGTTTTTTTTTTTTTTTTTCGCAATCTAAAAAAACTATTTAACATGATAATTCTTCTACCCTTCAATTGTAGTTTTTAAATAATATTATAAATTTTAATTAGAATGTTAAATTTTTTTTCAATTACTATCTAACCAATATGAAAAAAATAAATAGTAATAGTAAATTGTTGATCATGAATATTTGCTTAAAATTAAATTTTTATTTTTAAAATTCATAAATATATTTTTTGCATGATTTTATAACATATATTATTTTTCTTAGCCTTCAATCACATATAAAGTATGGACACATTATTTTAATTTATATTTGTTTAACTTGCTTTAACAATCATGAAATGTTTTTTTTTTAAATAATGATTCTAGTTTAAAAAATGCCTAAAATAATCAAGAGATATTTGAATTAAAAAAAATTAATTTATATTTGAGAAAGATATGTTTCCTACTTATTTTACATAGCTTAAATTATTAAAAGCTTTTATTTTAATTATTGCTCTCTTTTATCAGGAAAAGTGTGCTTCTAATAAAAACAATATCATTGTTTTTAAGAAGATAAAAACAATTATGATGATATAATCAAGTGTTTCATGGATAGTTATGTATTAACATATGATGCAGCATTTTGATAGTAATCTGGTCATTGATATTGAATGAAAATAAAATATTTATTATAATTATAATTTTTTTTTTTATCAAAGTAAGAACCCATGATAAAAACAAGATTTAAATTATTTATTTTCTAAAAAAGATTCAAGAGAATATTTTGTTTTGTTAACAACATCCGTTTTTTTTTTTTTGTGTTGAAAAAATAAAAAATTTCATCTCACATGTAGAATGAAAACTAGTAATTTTTTTAACAGTTGGACGTTCTTTTGTTTTTTTTTTTTAAGGAATTCAATCTTTTAAAAAATATTTTGTTTTTTGTTTTCGCGTTTAGAAATGCAATTATATTCGTGTTTTTTAAAAAATTAATTTTTTAATTAAAAATTATTTTTATATATTTTTTTAAAATAATTTTGATGTGTTAATTTTAAAAATAATACTTTTTAAAAAATATATATTATTTTAATATATTTCAAAATAAAATATATTTTAAAAAGTAATACATTCAGGAGGAGTGTTTTGTCGTATCACCCATGTATGGTAACGTGTCGTTTGTCTATGATGACGATCCTGCTCTAGCCATGAACGTAGTCATGTCATGGATCGCTTTCTGGGCGATTGGATGCCTTTCATATTTCCATAATCCATATTTCGACCATAGTTTAACCGATGCTCGAAGCTAATCTTGTTATTTAGATAATTGTCATGCAAGAAAGCAATTTTTTTATTTTGTTTTTTTCAAGGAAAGGAAAAAAAAAATTTCTGAAAGAAGGATGGTAGCTTTTTTTCCTATAATAACTAGAAAAAAGGAAAAAATAAAAAAAATACAAGCAAGCATGTTCAAACAATAAATTACATAAATCTGAGTTTCATACATCTGATAATTGAAATCACATAAAAAAAGGTAATCTCATTCCTCCTCTCGCATATTCTCATCTACTCCAAACCATAATATATATTTGAAATTAGATACACGTGCAATATTATTTTTCCCGTATGTCAATAAAAAAAATTCAATGGCAGCCTATCAAAAGAAAAGGAGAATAAAAAATCAAATAAAAAAAAAGAGTCCATGTTCCCGGGCCTCGCAGGTGGCCCAGGCCCGCGCACCTAGGTTGACTAATTTTTTTTATGTTCTTTAAGTGATGGAAGACCTGTAATCTGCCTCCATGGTTTTTTTTTACAAATTTAAATATGCAACATGTTCGTTGTTTCTACTTAGATTTCAATCATAATAATGGGTAAAAATTCAATATTGATGTGTTTTTTATCGGAACCTATCCATTTTATCTCTCATTTATGAAACTAGAGGCCTAAAAATAAAGAAAATAAAGTTTTGAAATAAAATAATTGTATTTTAAAAAAATTGAGAAACCCAATATTTATAACTTGGAAGGTATGAGGATCAAGGTGAATTTTTCATGCTATTTTTTAAACTACCACACATTTTCTTTTCTTTTCTTACTTTTGTACCTTTTCTTTCAATGTTACCCTTGCTCAACAAATTTAAAGTAATTAGGCTTTAATTTAGACCCAAGAAGATGCACTTGGCAAAAAAAAAAAAAAAAATTTTGCCCGAACATAGTGGAATATGAAGGCATGAATAGTATTTTTTACTAAAATAATTTTGCCAGAACATTTAGAGTTTCATATAATATAATATTGCCATTCTTTAGCTTGTAAGGAAAGCACTAGTCCCGCGATATTATTTTGATTCAGAATTGAAAGATCTAAATATAATAAAAAATAGATGAATTAATTTACCATAAAAAGTTGTTAATCTCAATGAAAGCTAACGTAAAAAGGTGAAGGATAGATGCACATTTTAATATTTGATATCAAAATAAGAAGTTATAAACCATAATAATCCTATAAAAATCAAATCAAAATAGATTATGAAACCAAATCTTAAATAATTAAATATTAATTTTTTTAAAAAATATTAATTAAAAAAAAGATTCAAAAAATAATTGAAGTTAACTGAGGTAAATCCATTAAATTCAAGATCCACGTAATAAGACTATGATAATCTTATAGAAAACAAACTGTAAATTAATCGGAATCAACTCGACTTAACCTATTAAATCCGTGACTTGAGTCATGATGCTAGGATGACTAGATAGAAAAAAAATCAAAATAAATTTTGAAGTATGGCTCCAACAAAAACCTAATATTAAACGATAAAAATAAAAAAAAATCAATTTAAAGAACTAAGTCAACTCAAGTTAATTCGCTAAACCTCTCTCGGGTCAAGTGATTTAGATAATCTCATGGGAAATAAAATAAAACAAATTATAAGATTTAATTTTCAATCAATAAAATATCAAAAAATAAAATAGAAAATAAACCAATTAAAAGAGAAAAACAAATATTAACCGGGTTAACCTATTAAATTTATGACTTGAATTATGAGATTAAAATAATTATATAAAAAATAAATTGAAATAAATCATGAAATTTAATTTTTTTCATAAAATCAAAATTAATAAAAAAAAGACATGAAAAACACAATCAAAGTGAATAATATTTTCTGTGGGGATGCAATTTTATTTAACGGATGCTCATATTTTACTTTATTAAATTAATCTAGATTAACCAAGTCAAAACAGGAGAGGGCTCCCCTATGCTATCTGGCTTCACTGTTCATCAACGAAACGTGGAAAAAGCTCGCATGAAAAAGTCACCATCCTAATTCGAAGTCCATTCTTCTTTAGAGCCTTGTCTAATTCAAATTTCCTAGGAAGACTAACGGAAGAAGACTATATATATATATTTTAAAAAAACAAAATACTAACTCATTTGTTATTGCGATATAATCATATTTGTAATTCTTTTAGTTTTCAATTTCTTAGATTATTTTGATGTATTAATATCAAAAATAAATTTTTTTTAAAAAAATATTATTTTAATATACTGCGAGAAAACAATTTAAAAAAATCTATTACTTTTCAATTTTTTTATATAAATACATTAAAACAATAATAATTTTTAATTTTTAGAGTTTAATTTTTATATCAACAAATCTCCACATATGAGACATGAAACAGGAAACAGGAAACAGGGGATCCGTTGCATGACATAAGGCACTAAATGGAAAGTTGGCAAAAAGGCTAGCGAAAAGGGCGAGGGCAATGAGCAAGTGGTGTAAAGCTGCCGTATGCACCTGCTTTGACAGTTGTCCGAATTAGAATATCCTTAATGATGCAACGGTTGACTGAACCGGGACTTCCAGAACAACTCCCTCAATCAGCCCCCCGCACCCACCTTTTCTCCCTTCTCCTCCTCCGGGAAAGGAACTGGACAGCCCAGAACTGCTGCTGCTGCTGTTCTTTATCAGTAATTTACATTAGCTAATTAGAATGTGAATTAGGGTATATTTTGTACACGATATCCATTTATTTATTCATACCTAGTCAGGATTCGTGATACCTTTTGATTTAAAAATCAGGAGAGGTGGACAGGAGCCTATAGCTCGGGCCCCATCACCACCACCACCGGCCTCCGATCTTCTTAGTTTAGGTCCTTAGGGTTATTGCTATTAGAATAGAAGGGGTGGGAAATGGGATCCAAGCCGTGGCTGCACCCAGCTCCCACCTATCGGACCTTAGAGACTTACTGGGATTCCGATGATGACGCTCCTGGCTCTCGATGTGCTCACACCTTGACTGCCGTTGCTGCTACCAAGTCTCAAGGTCCTCGACTCATCCTCTTCGGTGGTGCCACCGCTATCGAGGGCGGGGCTTCCTCCGCTCCTGGAATCAGTTAGTTTCATCTCTCTCACACTTTTTTATATTGAATTGAGATTTAAGCAGCTGCTGCTTTACTTACTTAATTGTTTGGTGTAGGATTGGCTGGAGTCACCAATTCAGTTCATTCTTATGATGTTCTTACTAGGAAATGGACTAGGTAGGTAACACTATTCTTCTTCTTCTTCTTTAATAATTAAAATAATAATTAAATAACTTTGGATGATTAATTTTTGTTGTCTAATGAACCAGAGTACAACCAGCTGGAGAGCCACCGTCTCCAAGGGCTGCGCACGCGGCAGCTGCAGTTGGTACTATGGTTGTTTTTCAGGTGATTCATTGTGAATCAGGATTTGGTTCTTTCTTTCTTCTTCTTCTTCTTCTTCTTTTGATTTGTTCAGTTAATGTGAGTTTTTGACAATTATTAATGAAATGTATATATGGCTTAGGGTGGGATAGGTCCTGCTGGGCATTCCACTGATGATCTCTATGTGCTTGACTTGACCAACGACAAATTCAAGTGGCACCGGTCGGTTACTTTGCTTCCATTAATCAGATTTAGCCAGCAGTTCTTTATCTTCTTCTTCATGTTGCAATTTCCCCCCCCCCCTTTACTTGGGTTCTTGGCATGGAACTCATTGCTATATTTTTGTACATGTAGAGTGGTTGTACAAGGACAAGGACCTGGGCCTCGATATGGCCACGCAATGGACTTGGTTGCCCAAAGGTACCTTGTTACTGTCAGCGGCAATGATGGTAAGCATATTTTGCTGTTCTTTTTTTATTTATTTATCTTTAAGATATTTTTGTTCCTTTCCACTAAAGTAATTTCAATTGAAATGTGCTATTATGCATTAGTGTAGGGATCAAATCCTTTTTAAAAATCCTGTGCTAAAAACTGTGTTTTCCATGAATGTTCTTTGTTTGATCATTGGCATTGAATTTTGTTTGTAAGATTCAACATTTTGATAGGACTTGTTTTCCAAGTATGGGTGCAGGCCTCTGTTGTTTCTTTATACTTCTGTGAGGTTATCATTGTAAACTGTAGACATCTTGTCTTTGGATTAGCTTACTCTATGGAAGGACAGCTGTCTTATATGTGTAATTTTGAATATTTTTATGTTATTTCAAGCCAGAAGAACATATGCTGATGCTTTGTGCTTATGATTATGCCCTTTACCATGCTCTATAAACCATGCAATGGTGACTTTTCCAATTATTCTCTAGGTAAAAGAGTTCTATCTGATGCCTGGGCTCTGGACACTGCCCAGAAACCATATGTATGGCAGAGGCTAAATCCTGAAGGTGATAGACCTACTGCTCGAGTGTAAGTGTGTTTAGTACATCAACATTTGCATAAGTGTTAAACTTCCCGGTTTGTTATTTCCCATCAATTCATGTTTCATGTTTGACATGATATAGCATTATTTTGTAGGTATGCAACAGCTAGTGCCCGTTCAGATGGAATGTTTTTGCTTTGTGGCGGAAGAGACTCCTCTGGCACGGTATGATCTGTTGTTTTCAGGGGTTATAAAGCAATCAATTCCAGTTAACTATTCTGTACACTTAGTTGAGATCTGCAGTTTGTTGTGCAGTAGATATTTGTTTCTAGTACAGCAGAATTAGCATGTCAGCCTAGTGTTCTTCCTCCTGGCTATTATTTTATTTTACTTTATTTATGAATAGGCATGCCTAGTCTTGGTGTGCTCAATGTGTAAGTCCATATAAAAAGAGATGGGAGATCAAGGTAATCAAACTAAATAAAGTATTCCAACTTAACTTTGTTCAACTGAAAATTTGACGTGCCAAGACTTTTATATGGGTAGAGCCAGAGTGCACTGGCCTTTAACCCAAAACCACTAGATGCATTCCCACACCTAGTCTAAATGAATGGGACCTTTCTTGTCCTCGCCCATTTGTATAAAACACTTTTCTTTCTACAAGGGTGGTAACTGGAAGTAGGGTATAATGTTTGATAAAACACATGGAATTGTTGGATAACTCAAATTGAAACTTTATAACATGGATTGTACGCAATAAAGAAGTCAAGTGAGAAAGTAATTGTGGACTTGAAAAACTTGAAGAAATGAGCATTTGGTGCTTTTTTGTATTTATTAACCTGCTTTGAAAATATAATAAAAAGAGGTGAATTATGGTATAGTGCATTCCTTTTCCATGTTGCAATTGTGATGAGAAATCAGAGTACTATTTCTATTTTGGAATAATTTCCGTACTGTTTCTTTGAAATTTTCTGTCACCTTTTTTCCAGCTGTAACCTTTCTTCTGATTTTATGATTTTTTCTCTATTAAGGTGTAAGCAATGACATGTTGCAGCTCCATTCTCCTTGTTTATTTCTCGACCAACAGTGTTGTATTTTGGATAAAGAAATTTTTATTAATAATGTCATTACTGTTTGCATTTCAATCTTATTGATTATAAGTGCACTTAAACAGCCACTCGGAGATGCTTATGGACTTCTAATGCATAGAAATGGTCAGTGGGAGTGGACTCTTGCACCTGGGGTGTCTCCATCACCAAGGTATCAACATGCTGCGGTAAGTGATCTATATAAGTCAGAATCTTTTAATTTCTAGATTATGCGTAGATCATGAAATATATCTTTTGCAGTAAAATACTAGTTTAAAATGTTTGACAGGGCTCAATTACACAAGAGGATCTAGAAAATTGGGATTATAAGTTTTGAAACTGTCTTTTCATATGTTTACTTCTGCATATGGACACAGCACTTCATTATGAGTTTCTTCCATGTCATTCATAAGTTTGACGTTGCTTTCTATCAGGTTTTTGTTGGTGCGCGTTTGCATGTTACAGGAGGATCCCTAAAGGGAGGACGTTTAGTAGAAGGGGAAGCAGCTGTTGCTGGCAAGTTTTTTTCCCCTCAACTGTTATCATCTTTTTTCTCTACTTTTATCATCTTGAAAGATGGGTTATATTGTAATCTCCAACAATTTTTCACCGTGACTAGTGTTGGACACTGCTGCTGGTGCTTGGTTGGATAGAAACGGGCTAGTGACTTCGTCCAAAACCAGCAAGGGACATGCTGAATATGATCCTTCTGTTGAGTTAATGCGTCGTTGTCGCCATGCATCTGCTTCTGTTGGTGTTCGTATATATGTCTACGGTGGTCTAAAAGGAGGTAAAGTTTTCTTTTCTTTTCTTTTTCATTGGGAGGCCTATTGGTCAGTCTATACAGTAGCAGTCCTCCCTTCCCTTCATCTCTCCAGTTCCTATGTGAGCAGGTTTTAATCACAGGTCACTTGGTCCAAGTGACCAGCATTATGTTCAGCAATCCCTGACAACATCATAAAAGTTAAATGGAGAGGACGACTCATAGAAGTGGAATACAAGTATCTAGGAGTAGAAACTCTTTGGCCGAAAAATATGTTTAATCAACCTGTTGTGCTTGGGTTCCTTGATGATTGTTTGATTGATTAACATTACTTTAGGACATTTCACCTTCTATGGACCAAAAAATATGTTGGAGAAGTACATCGATATGTGGATTTTTTTTGTTTGGATCTTGATTCCAACAGCTTAACGTTTCTTATTTCGTACCAAGTAACTGTGTTAAGCTTTGATGTGCTATGTTTGTTCAGAGCCAGTAATTCACCAATCCTAATTGGTTGCCCTAGTGTCAACTTTAATTTTTATTGCATCACAAATATGCAATTGAAGTGCATTCAATTGTGGATCTTTTAGATCCTGGTTATTGATTATCTGCCTAATGGTAACTGAGTTTTTCCCAAGCACCCTAGAGAAAACAAGCATCTGTAATAAGTAATAACAGCAACCGGATTGGATTTATTGCAGGAGACCTTAATTATCTTCTTGTTTATTTAGGTTGTTATGCTTATTTAGGGACCCATCTATGGTTCCTTTTCTTCTGCGTAACCTGGCATTAAGCCTTAATCATGAAGGCCTCATGGAATTCATTTTACTGCCACGTGGTGTACAAACTTAAGAGATGCACATTTCATTGCCAATTACTTTGTTCTCTGCAGATGCAGTGCTAGATGATTTTCTGGTTGCTGAAAATTCCCCGTTTCAGCCAGACATCAATTCTCCCACAATAACATCTGAGAGAGCCTCAACAATAACAAGTCCCAGACTAAACCATTCAAATTTAAATTCTTTTGGAACTTCTACTCCAGATGGTGGACCGGAGATCCCTTTATCTGGTGGTATCAGGTCTCAATCATATCCCTGTCTCTCATGTCATGTCAACCTGTTCTTATATAAACTAATGGATGTATTTTCTGCTGTAGCAGCATGGACAGAAATTCCATGGAGAAATTGAGGGAGGCATCTGCTGCTGAAGCTGAGGCAGCCAATGCTGTCTGGCAAGCTGCTCAGGCAGCATCTACCAATTCTGCAGAAGAAACATCTGTATCTGATGACAACTTGCAAGCTGCAGAAGCAACTTCAGATGGCAGTGACAACGAGGCTGATGTTCGCCTCCATCCTAGAGCTGTATGCCCATTTATCTGTGGTTTATAAGAGTGGTGCAGTCTTTCTTTTTTGGCCATGTTGCTGAATCATATTGTCATGTTCTTATAGGTGGTGGTTGCTAAAGAGACTGTAGGAAACCTGGGTGGGATGGTGAGGCAATTGTCATTGGATCAATTCGAAAATGAAAGTAGAAGGATGGTTCCTATGAATAACGATGCATCTAATCCTGCTAAAAAGTTCACCAGGCAAAAGTCTCCTCAGGGCCTGCATAAGAAGGTAAGACTTGACAAATTTATGAGTATTGATGACTCTTCTTAAGTGCTTCTTCATGTTTGTTGTTATCTTGCAGATTATTTCCACTTTGCTTAGGCCTCGGAACTGGAAAGCTCCTGCTAATAGGAGATTTTTCCTGGATTCTTATGAAGTTGGTGAGCTTTGTTATGCAGCTGAACAAATATTTATGCAAGAGCCAACGGTTCTGCAATTGAGAGCCCCGATAAAAGTCTTTGGTGATCTTCATGGACAGTTTGGCGACTTAATGCGTCTATTTGATGAATATGGATTTCCATCCACAGCAGGAGACATTACGTAAGTATTACATCGTAGCTCTTATACTTGTGTGGAACGTGTCAAGTAGGGCTGATCATTTTTGGTTCGGTCTGGTTCTAGATCAAAATAAATAACCAAATCAAAATTATTATTTTTTCAAAATTTTGAACCGAATCGAAAACCGGTTCAAACTGACCAGTTTCGGTTTGGTTTGGTTTGGTTTTTTTCCTCTTCCAAACCGGTTCAGTTCGCTAGCTAGCTTGAAAATCTAGGAAATGATGCAGTTTCTGTACAAGCAGCTCATAGGTTCCAAAAAGGGGATTGCTTTTAGTAACCCAATCCTTATCAAGTAGACCTGTTTTGGTGCCCGTGAGCATCTTTTCATGAAAAACAGACATAATGCCATAAATTGAGTTCCTTAACACATCAGCCATGGCACAAGCTTTTTCATATAGAGGACTGCCTTGTTTTTTTTTGTTGTCGCAACATCTCTTCTTGTGCTTGGAGTATTCCATTTAATAGTAACTAGCCCCATCAACTTTTAGGGTTACAAGCTTGTCTTCTTCCCCATGAAAGCTTCAATAGCAACTGAAAAGGCTCCCTACCAATGAGTCATGGCTCGTTTGAGTTGAAAATTTAGTGTGTTCAAGTTCGACGAACAAGATGAAAAAGTCAAGAACGAGTTTGTGAGGTTCGTCGAGTAGGTGTTTGTGTATGTGTCTGTGTGTGTGTGTGGGGGGGGGGGGTTTTCTAGGGTTAGAAGAAGAAATTAAAAAGTAGATGGGTCTTGAATGGAAAGCTATTTATAGTACCACACTACCACCGGTTTTTTTATTTCTATTTGAACCGGTTTGATACGGTTTATTCGGTTTCAGCCTTTTAAAACTGAAATTGAACCGAACCAAATTGTTTTTTAATTGGTTTTTTTTTTCATGATTCGGTTTTCTCGGTTATATTTTTTTCGGTTATCTCGGTTTAATCGGTTTTTTGTTTTTTTTGCTCACCCCTAATGTCAAGTATGGTGCAAAGGGCTGATTAATTGGGGAAACTGGCAATGCGGAAACTGAACCATTTAATTGATGGTGTCACACATGGGTGCCCTATAATTGTGGGTTTTTAACATGGTGTTTGGACTAGGGTTTTCAAAACTATCATTTAACAATTGGTGAAGGCTGGGTGCGAGGCATGAGTGATGACAACAATTGGCTAGTTTGTCCTTTTCAATCAAGATGGGTAGGGGCCCAAAAACTATGTTGCGACCCATAGTGGGGTGTGGTTGAGAATAATTCATGTTGAAGCAGGGAAGTGTGACCTAATTCTAGTGCAAAGCTGAGTGGTTGTGTTGGCAAAAAGTAATAAAGTCCCTCTGCTTGATTGAGATTATTTATTCATGCCTTACACAAACCGGTGGCAAAACTAGTGAGATGGGGGTTTGTTTCCTGGGAATGGGGGTAGGGTAGGAGCTAGAAAGATGTGCACACAGTAATAGAGATCCATATTCTTCATATGTACTGACACTATGACATCTGATGGGTTGAATTGTTGTTGGTTTTAGCCAACCTTAATAGTTGAATAAAGGACAGCTGGTTAATGTTTCACGTTCAAATACACAAGTTACTGGTATAGCATCTGTGTTTTCAATGTTTCACACATCTTCAACTTGTATGAATGCTGTAAATATACCTCAAGAAAGGCATTGTCATCAGCAATTGACAGCAAACACCCTACCCTAATTTTATTGATTGGATATAAACCTGAGTTCTCTCCAAGATTGAGTGTCTTTCTTGTTCAGTGATCTTGTTGGTGGATCTCATCAATAACTATTGCCTTCAAAAAGGACTTGTCACTACCATAAGAGAAGCACTGAAATTTTTAAGCATTTTAGAGAAGTCTACTCCTTTTCTTTTTCGTGGCGTCCACTGACTTTCTGAAGAAATCATGTCCTTTGACACATTATTGCCTATATTCATGTAGCCATCAGCTTATGTGAAAATAAATAATAAATACATGTATGCAGGTTGCTGTTTATGTCATAATTGAGGGATGTCCATTAGTAA
Organism: Populus alba; assembly: GCF_005239225.2. Lineage (NCBI taxonomy): Eukaryota > Viridiplantae > Streptophyta > Magnoliopsida > Malpighiales > Salicaceae > Populus > Populus alba. Next base: position 10,349,945 of record NC_133297.1, on the reverse strand, counting down.
TTTGAACCCTCGCTTTTGAGTCCCCAATTTTGACATTTTTCTGTCCAAATAGTTGTTGCTCTGTAGTCCCTCCCTCATTTGATATTTACATCTATGACAAGTAGTGATTGATGGACACCTTGTTCCATCAATTTGTTTGAAGATTCACTACATGTCCTTTAGCCTTACTTTTTTCAAGCTTCCATTTTGAAAACTCTTTACGTGATACAGGGCCTCCAGCAAATTAATAATTTTAGAACAGGTTGTGTGATTTATCTCTGTAGTTGATTAACCATACTGTTCAATTTTATGTTTTTCATGGTTTAGGTATATTGACTATTTATTTCTGGGAGACTATGTTGATCGAGGGCAGCACAGTTTGGAGACCATAACTTTGCTTCTTGCTCTAAAGGTAAAACTTGTGCTTTCAGCGAACAAAAGTTTCATATGAAGTATATATTTTGGCCCTGTCTTTGTATTGATGCTGCTGTACCTTTTATTATGATTTTGCAGATTGAGTATCCTGAGAATGTCCACTTGATACGTGGAAACCACGAAGCTGCTGATATAAATGCGCTCTTTGGTTTTCGTATTGAATGCATTGAAAGAATGGTATGGATGAACGGGCAATGCCAAGCACACACTAAGATAGTTATCCAGTAGGACCATTTCATTTTTTTTGAAAACATAAATGCGATAATAGCATTTGTTTTTACAGGGAGAGAGTGATGGGATATGGGCATGGACACGTTTCAATCAACTTTTCAACTATCTTCCACTTGCTGCACTTATTGAGAAGAAAATTATCTGTATGCATGGTGGCATAGGGAGATCCATTCATTCAGTGGAACAGATAGAGAAGCTTGAAAGGCCCATAACTATGGATGCTGGATCTATAATTCTAATGGATCTTCTATGGTATTCTTCACTCGAATTTATTTTTACTTGTGATCTGTCATTGCTTACATTAATTTGTATTGTGAAACTTCTCCTTTCAGGTCGGATCCTACAGAAAATGATAGCATAGAGGGGTTGAGACCAAATGCTAGGGGCCCTGGTCTTGTCACCTTTGGGGTATGCATGCCAAACTTTTTAAATGTTTTATGTCAGATGGTTTTTATTTATTGTGTTTGGTGTTGTATGATTGATCACAGGCAATATGTTCCCAGTCATGGCGAATACAAATAAAATTTTAACTAAAATATAGACATCCCATTAACCTTTGGTAAAAAGCAAGTTAGCCACACAAAAATTCAGAAAAAAATACTGTATTTGCTACAAACACAAGTTATTTTAATATGGTGCAATATGCATTCCTAGTAGTTTGCTTTATGCATACTGTAGTTAACTGCTGCAAGAACAATACCCTTTTTCTTTCATTTAGATATGAACAGCCAAAATCATTCCTTTCAAATTTGGAAGAAAAACAATGCCTTTTGCCTTCTACCATTAAATGTGGGATGTAACCTCAAAGATAGTTTAGGACTTAATTTGCTTCTAACGCTTATTTGGGGAGCCAAAATAAAATAATTCAAAGTTGAGAGATTGGTTCGCATTTGACTAAAAGTTGAGTAGTGTTAGCATGTTTTAGCTTGAAGATTTAATATGATACATATTGAACTAACCAGGGAATTTTGAGCAGGACCACTCAATGCTCTTTATGTTAATTGTGAAATACTAAGTGATGTACCGCATCAAAGTTCCAATGAATCTATACTCTCCCATGATAGCATCAGTTTCATATACTTCTTTTGGCACTGAATCTTTAAATTTGATGCCTTTTCAAGTTGCACATGTAATGAAGTTTTTGCTTGTGTATCTTTTATGTCATTGCAGCCTGATCGTGTAACCGACTTCTGTAAGAAAAATAAGTTACAGCTAATCATTAGGGCACATGAATGTGTTATGGATGGGTTTGAACGATTTGCCCAAGGGCAATTGATTACTCTATTTTCTGCAACCAACTATTGTGGTAAGATAAATAGCTTGAGTTTTCTCCTGCTAAACTCAAATTTGAATCCTAATGTGATGTCTTAATCCAGGGACTGCTAACAATGCTGGAGCTATACTGGTAGTTGGCAGGGGTTTGGTTGTGGTTCCAAAATTGATTCATCCCTTGCCGCCACCCCTTCAGTCACCAGAGACATCTCCAGAACATGTGATTGATGATACATGGATGCAAGTAAGACTTCTTACTTTTTCAGTGTTGGTAAATCCAACGAATCTGGAAAGCCCATCCCTTAACTTGCACATAATTGTTTCCTTCACGTTCCTGTTGTCTTTCAGGAGCTTAACATCCAAAGACCTCAAACTCCAACACGGGGTCGCCCTCAACCTGATCATGACAGAAGCTCACTTGCGTACATATGATGATGCTACAAGACCAGTTTTTGTATTTTATGTGATTTCATTGCAGCACTTGTTTTTTCTGGCACGCTCGACCCTTTTGTAGCCCAATTTTAATCAGCGCGTCTCCCACTTGGCACGAGTTTGGTGCTTGTTTTGTATTGTCAGATATAGAAGTTGCACAAGATTTGAGAATGATCCGAGGTTTAGCTGTTGTTAACCAGTGAGTGTAGCCTATATATAATTTAGCCTGCAGAAAAGATGGTATTGTATTTCTACTGTTGATAGTTTATAGGGTGATCAACTTTTGTAAAATAGACAATTTTAGAGTTCTTTAATTTATATTATATTCATTTGATTTTGATCAATGGTGTGTTGAGGCATGTAAAAGTGACTTCGCCACAGCCGAAATGTGAGTGTCAGTTCCAGCAAGCATGAGAACCAGAATTTGCTAGTTCTGCGTAATTTATTCGGAAAAACTAATTCTGAGAAGGGGCGGCAAGAAAACATTTGACTCCGATTTCTGAAACTCTTTTGCCACAACCATTGCAATGGACATTGATGCGTAGATTGCAATCTATTAAGGTAATGGAGGAAAGATGCAGGAATGTGAAGAGATAAGAGAATCCTTCACGTAAATACGATAGTGTATTCTCCCACCTTCTCTACAGCTCCCCCTCTTGCCATCCCTCGAAACAAGACTGTTGGATCTTTAAATCTTTAACATCCAGAGCGTCTGTTATCAAGTTGAGAATTAGACAAGATTATTTTAAAATAATTTTTATAAATTTAATTTAAAATCTAAGCTAAGCAAATAAGGTAAAGATTTTCAAGTTTGAACTATTATACTGAATTTAATATTAATATCAAAAGTTTTTACCAGATGATTTTTATAGAATAAAAGACAAAATCAAAATAAATTCATGAAATCAACATCTTTTATATTGACTCTTAAAAGTCGGGTTTAGCTCAAAAGCAATAAACCAAAACTAGACCAGACTCTTTAATTTTTTCAGTTTTCTAATCATTTTTTTTTGTTTTCTCAATTCAGTATTTTTTGTTTCTTTTTCCAGTTTTATTGATTTTTTGGTTTTTTTCTCACCCTACTCGGCCCCATGTCAAGCTTTATTTTCCTTTCTTTTCTTTGCTTCATAAACTGCACTTGTTGTGCTTAGACATTTACGAGAGAGAGGAGAAGGTGGCGAGTTGATGGGACAGTGCAGGCCATAACTGGGAGCAGGCTTTGTTGCCACGCGCTAGACACTAGACAGTAGTACAGTTTATTTTTTGCCTTCCGGTTAAGCTTTTGTGGATGCTGCTGTGGTGCCATGCTTTTATGTCATTTAATTTTTAATTCCATTTAAAACGACAGAGCTAAACTTCAGAACCTGAACCTGCTTATGATTGGGAACGTAATAGAAAGAACGATGCCGCTGGTAGCCAGCCACTAGCACTACATTCTAGCCCAAAAAAAGAGAAGAAAAAAGCTAGCACTGAGGTCGTGACATGTATATTTTGTTCGAATCCCACAACACTCTCATCACCCCAATCTTCTGTTCAGCTTCATAAAACGACATGCCTGTGGTTTCGGATGGGTATGGAAGCCTCACCCATTTCTCAGTCTTGAGCTCTGTAACATCCACGACACACATCTCTGATTCCTCCAATATCCTTCCATACCATTTGCCTTGCACCTGATGTACCTTTCCCTTACCAATCTCTTCTCCTTGCCCGTCTACAAGCACAACAAACTGCCCTGGCTTGCACTGAACAAATTCTGAAGCACCAATGTCAACGAAGTCTGCTAATCCTATCCCAGCCTCGGGATCTTCAAACACGCCAATTTCTGATGTGTTTTGATGGCCTCTTGAACTCAATGTGATGTTGTCTTCACTGGGGCTCTCAGGCATGTCCTGCCGCTGTGCTTGTCCAACTTGTTTTTCTGGAAATGTATTATCAACCTCCATTGGTGCACGGACATCCTTGCCTGCACGAGCTAACCTTGCTTTGCGATTGTTGAGCCTGTGGTAGCACAGAAATTGACAAACTCGTTAGACACATAACAAAGTCCAGGCCTATCGAATTGAACTTCTGTGGTATGGTAAAGAAACACCTATTTCCAGTTTTGACCTGCCATCTAGGCACCGTCTATCCAGAAAATCAGGAGGCATGTATAATGACATACTGATTGAAAAATCAACTTCATATAATGAGCAAATGGAAAAAACTCTCAAATGAGTACAAGTATAAAACTGAAAAGCCAGAAGTAATTTCTCTAGAAAAATAAGAAAGAAAAAAAAAGGTTGAAACCAAGAATGCCAGTAGAAACAACAAAAATTAGTAACTGCAGGTGTAGCAGTAACAGAAGATTTTGCAAGTGTCCTAGAATTAGCATTTAACACACCTCAATCTTTTCAGAGTTTGCATCAATAAATCTTGTAACCCAATATGTGAAAAATAAAATGTCCTTTTACCAAGTGTTCTTGGACACCTGTGTTTTACTCCTATCCTGTATAAGAAGCTTGCCATGAAAACATTGCAAAGAGAATCAACTTTTAAAACCTAAAAGAAGAGACATTTCAGTAATAACTGAATTTTGCAATTATATCCTATTATGCAACATTAACAACTAAAAGAAGGGTAATGTAAGCGTTCACATAAAAATCTTTTCTGGGAAATGGCTATATCAGGCGTCTATTTACAAGTGCAGCTGACACCATCCTCTTTTAAGCGTTTTCGGTAATGCCACATTTCATAGCCAAGAAGTTCCTTGAATGTAAACCTTTTATCCTTCCACAAGCCATATTAATTATCAAGAGAGTATAACCTGGAGAAGGGGGGATGCATTCTTAAACCATGGAGAAGGTGAGACTTCCTTACCAATTTTTCAGTTGTGAAGGTGTAACTTCTGATCCCTGGGAAGCACAATAAACTTGTTAAGCCAAAAAAGAAATTTAAAAAAATTTACAGGTGATGAGTTGGGGACACATGAATAGAACTAACTTACATAATGAATGATACAAAGGAGAATTTTACTTACATTAAGACTCAATTTATCCGCCCATGACTGTAACGCTGCTGCATTTCGCTGCATCTCAGGTTCATCTAGCAGGGCTTTCTCCATAAGTGTGATTTGATAGTCATTCATAATAGTCCGCTTCCTTTTTCTTGGCTGCTTTTCTTCAAAATGGGGACTCTCAACTTTCTCACCACCACAAACTCCCTGACAACCATTTCGTTTTATATGCTCACTTGATTTTAGGGAGTCACCATTCACCACTTGACCTGCATAAGTCTTCCCTCTAGTGGAACTTGTATCTGAACCACTTGTTTCAACAGTATGAGCATCTCTATCAATCTCTCTTAAAACATCAGATACACATGCACCAGGTTTAGCTTTGTCTTCCTTAATTGCATCTTCTGCTTGATTCCTTTTTTTTGTGAAACTAGGCTTCTGCTCTTCTTGGATAGCTGAATTCTCTGACATTTCCTCTTTTTGGATATCTGTCCTGTGGTAAAGATGTGAAGGTTCCTTCATCACCATAGGTGATCCGTATGCCCCAGTGCTTTGAGCTTCCTACGAGGAATCAAATTTGTTTGTAAGAAACAGTGTAGGATTTGATGAGAAAATCAACACCAAGAACACTTAAAATGCCTTCCTCAGAAACCACTATGATATAATTGATCTTAAAATTTTGACCTTCAATAAAATATGCAGTAACTTCTAAAGTTTCAATAATTATATGATATTAAAAAATATGCTGTCGCTCAGTTCTAAACTTTAATTTGGATTTCTGTCAAGATATCCCTTTGTCACCAATAGCAAAGCCAGAAAATTCTTTTGGTGGGGTTAATTGATAACTTATGCCACATCAAAATACATATTTTGATACACAAAATCTTGGTAAACTCTTAATATATCCAAAACAATTAACTAAAAATAATTGTTAATGAAACGGTGTACTATTCTATGAAGTGGATGATGATAGTAAATGAGTTTGATTGGATTACCATGAAAAGCATGGAGAGCTCAAGAGCAGAAGCAAAATAATTAATATGAGTAATAGAGAACGCAGATGCCATGGGAGAAAAGAGATAGATGCAATGTGTAATAGAGAACATATTACATGAGAGACAAAATATAAGTAACGAGTGAAGTTGAGTAACATCAATTGTAATGTAAAGAATCATTAGTGGAGAATCATACAAATGAACACCGAGCAACATTTCCTCTTTATGTGTATATTGAATAGACTACTTTTTTTTAATAGCATTTCATTTTTGTAGCTACTTGGATGTAATTCACAAAGCTTAAACCTGATAATTTCCTAACTTCTTACATAAAAGTATAAAGTTGAATCCACTTACATGGATCTTCTTTTCTGTTTAGTTAATGCATTGAGTTCAATCTAGACAAAATAAACAAGGTAAGTACTATCATACCTATATTTTCATAGTTTATTAATTTAAAAGGGTCAATTGACCCCATTATCATTTTCTTTGCCCTGCTTATGTTTGTCACCTTGATGACCCTCCAAATATTACAGCCAGTGATAGAACCGCAAATCAGATTTTTTAAAAACCGAGCTTTGATGTCAAATGCCACATCATCATAATAAGGTAATGGATAATTGTGACAAATAAATGAACTTGTATTTTAAAAACAAAAGATATTAACCTGAAGATGCTCATCAATAGTAAGTCTAGAGAACTTATCCAAAGATATTGACCTCTCAGATTTGATTTCCTGAAATTTTTTCAGCAGCAAAATGTTAGCACATTTAAATTGTGAGGGACATGAAAAAGGAAGTTGGAGCAGAGAGAAAACGAAAACACTATTAATTATTGAAGGACAAAACCTTACTTGAACTTGGTTTTCTTCAAAATCAGTAGGATTAATCAGTGATTGTAACTGGTTAAAGAATACCCTTCAATAAAAATTTAAATGAAAAAAGTAAGCTAACTGTATCACTGGAATTCACATAGACGGTATCGTATGCATATATATACATGCACAATGTATACACCCCATATGTGAACTACAAATTGTTAAAAAAAATTATATAAACCTACATGACATTCCAGCACCAAAAAAGACATTTGAAGTAACATACAACATCTATCCACAACTAGCTAATGAAACTGAAATCCTCAACTTCATTGGCATTACACCATGTGCTATCTTAGTTGGCATTACAACTAGCTCCTAGTTGTGCTATCTTACTGTTTTTGCTAGACATTCCTGCAGGTTAACACATTTCTCTTTTTAATTTGAGGATATTGCGATGATGCAGTGCAAGAAGAAAGTTTAAATCAATAAATTCAGTTAATTTTCAGATTGTCATTATTTATAATTCTTATGTTATTCAGGAACTTAATCTATTTCTTTTTCAATATTCAATATCAATTAGGAGCTCTATTATAATGATTTCTTTTGTTTGCTATTTCATTTAGAATTCCTATTTCATATTAAATGTTAGGGCTTTTAGTGTACCCATATAAACACGGATATTATGTATATAGAGAAGGGAGAAATAGAACGTGTGGATTTTCTTTTAATTTGTGGATTTCAAGAACTCTAGTTTCTCGTAAATATAAGAAACACCCATTATATATTTCATGGGTTCTAGGCCATTTCCCACACTTTGTCTCCTTCTCTACATTAATTTGTTTCAGATAATCCTTTCCCATGTCATTTCTGCTTCCAATCCAAGCATTGAACTTATTCTGAATTCCAGACCTTTTCATCATGCTTAAGATCTGAGAAACCAATGGTGAAGGTGTTGAACAACATTTATGTGATGCAGAGCAAATGCAATTACCAATAACGTTCAACAGTTATGGTCTACTGAGGGGAAACCTATCTAACATCTAAGAACCTCTATCCTAACAATGTAGTGCTGATTATAGCAAAAGCTGTCCAGAAGTATTCAAGGATGTTGCTATTCTTTAAAATTAAGCACAAAAAAGGAAAACAACAGCACTTGTTGCAAAACATCCTAAAAAATTACAGGAAGAAAGTAGTGTGGTTGATGTTTAACTCACCTTAACAGCTGTACATCCTCCTCATTCAAAAAGTTAGGAATTAGAGACTCTGCATGACTTAACAATGAACCTACACATGCAAGTTACTCATAAGAGACTCCACTAACTTTTATGCATCATATCTATCAAGAAGAAAATCATAGGAGAATAAAACTTACGAAGGTTCCTGCAAGCTGTTACGGCTCTTAGAGCACCAGAAGTAAAGGAAAACCCAGGCAATGATTTAGATGGGTCCATCCGCATGCACTCCAGAAACTTATGAAGGAACAAGTTTCTTTCCTGCTCTGTGGATTAGAATGAAACATTGAATTACATAATCCATTCAGCAGCCAACAGATCAATCTTGATCAATATTTACGAAGATTGTGAGAGAAGATTCACCTTCACATATATTTGGAACAAAACAGTGGAGGTTGGCAATTAGCTTCACAAATAATGAAGTTCTTTGATGTGCATACATAGCTTGGGGCATGTTACTGGGAATTAAAGTAATTTCTAAATTTATTGCATTTGATTGGTTCGCTGCTGCAAATGTGTCCAAAAACCACCCAGCTGCTGTAAATGCGTCATACTCCAGAGTACCATCTTCTTCTCTTGGTGGAAATTCAGAAGAACACCAAATTGATAAAAAATCTCCATGAGGGAGCGAAAATATAGCAGTCAGAACTTTGGTCTGTGGAGCATATTGACATTTGAAAATAGAAGAGGAAAGTCATGAATCTCTCTTCATGGCAGATGCTTTAAAGCATGATGAGTTGAATATACACAGCATAACATAATTACACGTATGTTGCAGTGACTAGAAAGATTTTAACAGCAGAGTACAACAATGAATTTTTTTGTACATTAGGTGGTATATATCTAAAATTTTAATGTCTTTCAGAGTATTTGGGCAATATGGTGTACAAAAGTTACTCAAAGCAATTTAGCAGAAGTAGCATGGTGGAACTAAGTGAGTATCATGCCTAAGAGTCCAAATGATGAACTTACAAAGCATGTTGTGATATAAGATCTAAAATTTGAATCATCTGAGAAGATATCAGCCAGACGCATTGCATTGAGTCGCAAAAGCCCCATGGGAAAAGTTCTGTCTGAACATGGACTAGGATGATTGGGATCTTTGCTAAGTGCAGCCTTCAGTAATTCAAGAATCTACATGAAAAAGTATATTAATAGCAAGCATGGTAAAACTTGGCTTCAAAATGAAACAAAGAATATTGGAAACAGTGGGTTGAGGCAAATTTGGTTTGAGGATCACCAACAAATGACACTGGCCAATATCTCTCCTGCAAAATAGATCTTTGTTCAAGATTACTGAGGGTGGAAAGAGATTATCAACTTTTCAAAATGCTTTGGTTTAGCAGATGTGTCAGGTAAAACAAATATAATTAGCGTTCCATAAGCCTGCCTCTCCACATCAAAAACCACTACATGTACTAGCACATTTATTAAACTAACCTCTAACACTACAGACTTTGCCAAATCAAGGCTCCATGGAGAGCTTGCAACCTCATCAAGGTAAGAAATGCTTTCTGCTTCACACAGATGCAATAGCTGAATAAAAACATATGATCAAACAGAAGAAGAAATCAAGGATATTTAGACAAATAAGGGAATAAGAAGTTAAACTCGATTATGATGCAGCTTAAGCCTTGCCACTGCATTAAAACTTACAATTGATAACACTTTAGCCTTCAGTCTAGATACTGCAGCTACAACTGTGAAAGAATCTACAAAAGGAGGCGTGATGTTTAACTTCAAGATGGCCCGGGCCAGAAAAAGAACACCTCCCCTTCCACATAGTTCCTGGAATAATATTATACACAGATATTTTACCAAAAAATGAAAATGATGAACAGCAAATAAGAATATTAAACATGAGATGTTCAGTTTGAAAATAAAAGTAGACTTATTACTTGTATGGATACCATTGTCAAGATCATTGATGCATATACAAGTTATAAATTATAGTTACCCTAATGCAATGTTACACAATCAAAATGTTAGTCCTGAAAATCTCCATGTTTCTCCCACTCACTTTCCTGCTTTTTCACCACATACAATCACATTAACTAGATACTTCTTCTGATTTGGTCCAGCAAGAAGTATTTCTCCATCTTATGTAAAACACAGAAAAACATTGAAGCTGGCATCTCCTGGCATACAACGTTAACCCAGACATATAGAATAAGATGGTTCTATTTTAGAAACCTTGTTCCTAAGAAGGCGCTCGCGAAACATCTTTTGCTGGCACAATGACTGAAGAGTCTGTAAAGAAGCCTCACATTGTTGGCAGATATAGTTAACTATTTGTTCAGCTGTTGGACTTTTCACGTGAAGGCCAGTATGTTGATCTGATAGCTTGACCTGAAGAAACCTAATGGCTACATGAACAGCACCAAAAGCTGCATCCATAAATATGTCAACCTATATGAGAAAATTCATTATCAGAAAGTCCATAAATGTCTCTGCCTGCAGAGCTCAAAATAAAATGATAATATGACCACAAGTAGTTGATGAAAATGAATATAATAGATCAAAGAATAAAAACAAGAGAAGATGCAATATTAGGTGGCTCATCTTTACTCATTTTAACAATCAAGTGCAATCATCTTTATTATTGTTCAAATAGATTTTCAACTCTGAATTTTGTACAATCAAGTTCAAATGTTGATGCGTATCAGCATAAGTCTTGCATGTCTAATAACAAATGACCTAGAATCAAACCCATCACACATGGAATACACGTGACCCCATCGCCAAGGTGATCTTTTTTAGGGAAGCATCCCTCCAATCAACCCATTAAAATTTTTTATATAAAATTTACAATTTTTTATATAAAATTTACAATTTTTTTATTTAATAAAAATATAAACTTATTCACGGATTGCCAAAATAAAATTCTTAGAACCCACAAAATAAAGACTGAGATATTTTCTATTTATCATAAAACATTGTGATGTCATCAAGAACAATAAACCAGAGTTGGTCATAACCAAGGCTCTAAACACAAATAAATGAAAGCCCCTTGTCAAAGTATTCAAGAAAGCCCCTTATCATTGCACATCTATTGAGTCAAGAAACATAGAACTTCCTCCAACCAAATGCTATGATGCTCAAATTCCCTGCATATTTATAAAGAATAAGGGCTGCCCCATTCCATGAATTTGGAAAACCACAAAGGGTACTCCATGAAGCCCAATCTATTATCGTCCAAAGTAATTTTGGATTACAAACATTCCAAAACCATTCCAATTAAACCCCAACTTAAATCATTGGTAACACTTAGTGGGTGTTTAGAAGTGTAGTTGTGGTTGCTTTTCAAAGTGTTTTTCACTTGGAAATGAATCAAAATAATGTTTTTTTTTTTTTTAAAAAAAATATTTTTAGCCAAAACGATTTGAAAAAAAAAATTGACGTGTTGCACTGTGTGCAGCCTTCAACCACACATCAAAACCTCTGTTCAAAAAATAGAATAAAAGGTTGTGACAGCAAACTGCAGATAGATGGTTGTGAGTTTATAGGTTCAATGTTTTATGGTGATTTTGTAGGTTGAGATGGTGGACTGGGATAGTGGTTACAATTTGAGAAGTTTGTTCTTGGGTTTTATGGTTATTGGCAGTGGAAATGTGGTGGTAATGGGAATAATTGAGGTTTCAATTGTGACAATGGCAGTGGTGAGAGTGCAAGAACAGTGGGGGCGTGGTGTAGGTGTTAGTGAAAAAGAAAAGGAAAATTTGATTTTAGCTCAGTTTCCCAACATCTCAAAGCCTAAATTAATGGGAAAAAAGGTATTTGGTCAATAGGAGGGAAAACATTCCCTTCCAAACAATAACCTTGAGCACACATGTAACTTGGGCATTCTGGCCTAACTGGTGGTGTGCTGATTCCATGTCACTTCTTAATGGACACATAGGACACTTAACTGACATCCACATTTGACTTGATTATGTGAAATTTAGAAATTGAAAGATCTATTATAACAAAATTAAAGATCACGCACTTGATTGCTAAAACTAGTAAAGTTTAAGGCACTCAATATCTCATTCTCTCAACAACAAAAAAAGGCTTTGCAGTGATCCCATGAATATAGTCAACCCATTGCTCTTAAATATCCACTTAAACAAATCATGTGGAAAATTTGTACCTTGGGATGAGCAAGCAGTACTTGAACAAGATCTTGCCATTGTGAAGATATACATCCTGACAATAAATGCAGACTGGATGCTACAAGTGCTGAATGCACAAGTAACAAAGAGCATGAATTAAGGTTTTCCTACATCACAAAAACAACCTTGGTAAACTTGAAGAGTTTGGGAAGTAAACCATCAGAAGAAAGTATTAATGAATACCTGTCTATAACCACTAAGAACAATAAGTAAATAAAACACCAGATCCAGTAGCTGCTCTGATACTTTAACATCATCAAGCAAAACCTGTATATATACGCAAAAGAGCATTAGAGAGAAATACATTTTACTTCAAGTTATCGTTCCCAAATTCTTACAAACATAAATATCTGATGGTGAAAAGAACAAATCACAGTTGCCCAAGAATAAACAAAGAGAATGATAGTTTACAGAACAATGGGTAGCATCCAAATACAAGTCCATTTAAAGATAAATAATTACAGATACTGACAACAAAGAACACAGTGCCAACTAGTTTAAAGTAACTTCCAAATGCAAGTACTTAGAATAGCTTCAGCATTACAAAGAAAAACGAAGCAGATGAACAAAAGACTTCAATATTTGATCCAAGGATTCATCACTTAAAGTAAAGTAATAGGGAGATGGGGGAACTTATTTAGAGTTAAAATTAAAATAGTGACCATCCCTACAATTTGTCAAGGTTCACAAGCACAGCAAAGCCTGACTTTAAATACATGTCCAAACATTTTCGATTGATGTGTCAAAATCCAATTGCTAAGCAAAACAGAAAACAAAACTGATGATACATAAAAATAACAATAAAGACTAGGCAATGATTGATAAAAGCAACCTGCTCGAGTTTACTGTTCCGAGGTCCTAGATCACACAAGGAATGCAAAAGCCGAATCCCACACAACAAATATCTCAACAGCGATTCATCTCTATCAGATGACATAAGCACTGCAATAAGGTGTAAAGGAAGAAAGCCTGCCAGTTTTTCCACGTCAATCTGAAAAATAATGTGATTTAAGATGCAAGATGATGTAAAATAAGAAAGCATAAGTGTGATGATGATGAGCTTGTTTCCTAACCTTTGTCGTTGATCCCTTTTCAGAATGAAAGTGAATGGTAAAATTTTCAGAGTCCCTCAACAATTTGTTAAGCTCCTGAGAGCTAAGACCGTGTAACTCTTTCACTGCTGAAATTAAATCAATGACCTGTTCATACAAGCAGATACTTGTCCATGTTAGAAAGAGGGAGTGACTGAAGAGAAACAAAAATGAACACAAAACACAGTTGAATAACTAAACAATGAAACTGATAAAAAAAGTCAGTCATGTTAACGAGACATTAAAGAAACTCAACACACAAAAATAAAGTGAAAGAAAGAAACAGAAGAGTTGGATGATTGAAAAAATAAAATGATGAACCATGTGAATTTCAGAGATGATTTTGCCATTACCCATCCAAAAGCAAATAAAAACCACAAAAAAAAAAAAAAGCGGAGTTAACAATGCTCACTTGTTCAGCCATAGACAGTTCTTCCTTAGCAAGCCTCATACTAGAGCCAAGACAAAAAAGCTGACCAGAGAAAATAATGAACCACTGCAACCAGAACAAGAAATAGAGCATGAATGCTGACAATAACGTAAGGTGCTCAAGGCTAAAAGCAGCTAAAGGAGGGGAAAGGATGAGGGCAGGCATATGAACAAAGTACAAGCCAATTCTTCAAAGACAATGAAAAAAGAGCTTATTGAAATTAATCTCCCTGAGTTTCTAACAAATAATATAATACCAGCTATTTTTGGTAGCAGACAGTGCATCTGCTCAAAAAAGTAAGAACTAAGAAGCACCCTGGATGAAGCAAATAATGTAAAGTTTGTAAACTTGCACTTGATATTCCAAAATCAAACAATTTTCTTGAATTCTTATTTCAAATTTCAGTTTCACAACAGAAATTTTTGATGTTGCAACAAAAAGAGTTACCGAGGCAGGAAAACCACCCCAAATTCTGATGTGTGTCATAGGAAACCCCCCCCCCCTTTTTTATACAAGCAACACCACCATAGGTGAATTTCCTGGACCTATGAGTACCCAATTGACTCATGGAACGGTGAATGGGAGGCCCAAACCCAGGCAGGTGATGCAAAGATGGAACTTCTTGCACGTACCAGTGATGGGAATAGAAACCGTACAGCATCTATATATTTATAGAATGTAGGAAGCCCTAACTCCTCAATTATTGGCAATGAAATCTCTAATTATTTAGGATTTAGTATTTCTTTTAATTATGTATTTAGGATCTAGTCTAAAAAGGAAAACTTAAGTTATTTGATTGTCATCTTATCATTCTGTAACTTAACTAGTTACTCCGTAATTGTGCTAGTTACAAATAATAGAGTACAATTACAGCTCAAAAAGTACACGGTCACTTTCAAAAAGTACTGTTCACTTTATGACAAGTCATGATAAGTGATTACAAATTATTAAGTACATTTACCTACCGAGCTATTAGAAATTTATCTTGTAATTTTATTATTTAACTAATTTCTCCATAAATCTGGTAGTTCTAAAAAAAATCTGATAGCTGTAAAGATTTAAGTACAATTCTGACAGTAAAAAAAATACCTAGTTACCTTGAAGAAGAAAAGGCCACCATTTACATCATGCAAAACCAATTCAAATTATCAGAAATCAGTAAATACTTTACTTAATGCATTGTAAACCTTATCTTGTCACTTTGTAAAGATGAAGGTGCTACAATTATAACGTTTTCAAGTAACCGCCACGACAAGCACCTCTTCTCAAGCAATTCTCATACTATATTTATTATGGAAAACCATACAGCCTTATTTAGTGAGTTTAAGAAATCCCAAGTCCGGAGCATTTTGGCAATGGCAATATCAAATATTAGGAATCCCCAATTATTTAGGATTTAATAACGTTTTAATAATGCATTTAGGGTCTAACCTCAAAAGGAAGGATAACTCGCTCTATTAGAGGTCAACCTCCTCAGAACAGTTACTTTGAATCGGTATAAAACTTAAATCCATTTTCTATTCACATTACAATTAATCAACTTTTGAAGTGGAACCCTGTCAGTACAGTAATGGAATGTCTCACATGCAAGTAACTCCCAACCACCACATGCCCGAAAAATTAAATCCAGATAAAAAGGAAATGTCCATTCAAATGGAAGTGGGTTTCGTTTATTTTAGACAAGATTCAAAACCCAGAAATCATAAAGTCCCTAATCACTCCCTAAACTCGATGCGGTGTCATTTTTTACTGACTGTCAAGTAACTAATTCTATGATGATCAAAGAAACACAGAATCTATTGACTCTTCCACACGGCATCTTCGAATTAAAAAATGTGAAAAATCTGAAGACATGCACTCATTATTGCGAGAGCTAAGCTGAACAAGCTATGTGTGTGTGTGTAAAAAAAAACTAGATTTCAATTTCAAAGTGAAGTGAACGTTGAAACCCTAAAATGCTAAGGAAATAAAAAAAGGGCAGAATTGCAAGCAGAAAAGGAAAAATAATGCAAACAAAAAAATAAAATTCAACAACAACAGTGAATTAAGAGCTAACCTTTTGAACGGTATCAAAGAGCTAAGCGCCCACAAAAAAACAAAGAAGCAAAAATAAATAAATTAGCGGGGTTTCTTGGTTTTGGGCGTTTGAAATTTTTTGAGGCCGTGCTGTGTGTTTGTTTATATGATTGAAGGAAAGACGGAGTGGGCTACGTTAATAAAAACCACAGGGTTATATGTTTTTTCTTGTTGATTGAAAAATGGAAAACCACAGGATTGCTATAAGAAAAAAGTGACTCCCTTTTTTTTCTCTGATGCGGGAGGTCTGATTGTTTGCTAGATTTCTTTAGTTCCTGTTTTATTTAAGTTCAAACTTAGCACTGTATATTTGAAAATATACAATTTAGTCCTTTGACCGGTCGATTTCTTATGATCGATGTCCTTCTACAAATTCGTTGTTTTTATATTTCATGGAGTAATGCATAATGAAGGAAAAGAACACGATGTTTTTAAAATCTAAAATACTCATAAATAAGGTATTTTTGGTTGTTTAGATTATAGATTAATTAAATGTTCATTTGAATAAATTTTTTCTTCTAAGTAAAGGAAAAATATTTTTGATATGTGTCTTAAGATATCTACAAAAATTCATCTTTTGAAAAATTTGAGGATCCTTGTATTGTAAAATAAATAATTTCATGGATGTGTTTTTTTAATGTAGAATTTTAAACCTTTTATTTTTATTTTGGATAATTCAAATAGTATTTATAGCTCATGAACTTTATTTTAAAAAAAAAAAAAAAAAGTTGAAGAGTCATTTTATCATGTAACATAAATGTGAGGAAAAAAAATTTCTTACACATATATTGATAAAATAATATATCTCTTACACATAAAAAAATATCTCATAAACATAACAAGAGAATATATTTTTAATACATTAATCCAGAAAAAAATATAATTAGCTTTCAAATGAGGTTAGGATCCAAAATTATCAAGTGCACCTCTAGGGCCAGGCTTGGTGGCACATCCTAAGCCCACAAGATGCTGGGTATTGGTTTGTAACCGGAGCCCACCATCCAGATTCAAGTATATAGCCCAAGTCTACAAGATATTAGATGTAGATTTAGTAATTAAACCCGTTTTTATTATAAACTTGTGCTAAAAATAAATATTTTTCTATTAAATATTAAAAAATATTGATAAATATTAGTTTATCAATGATAAATAATCACAATCAGACAAAATGGCGAGCCATGCAAGTGCAATCAACTTTTTGGGTAGTTATTAGATGTATTATTTGGTTAAAAGAAATTTTATAACTTTACATATTTTTTTTATTTTCCTATAAATATATAATAGTTTTCTCTAAAATGTGAATTGGATAGTGATGTTTGGCATTACAGATCAAATTTATTTTTTTAGCCTTAAATTAATTTTTCATTTGTTTTTAGATTATTTTGATGTATTGGTGTCAAAAATAAAATTTAAAAAATATATATATTATTATAATATATTTTTAAACAAAAAAATACTTTAAAAAATAATATCTATCTTGTAAACGCACATCGATATATTGAAATTAAGAAAAAGAAACAATAAATGCTGTAATAAGATGATAGCATGCAAGAGAAAACAAAGGGACTAAGTTGTAGGTTTTAGAAAATAAGAAACTAAGTTATAATTACACTCCAAACTGAGAGGGACTAAATAGCAATTTAGTCTCAAGAGAATCCAGAATCAAGGCCCTGAGCCTGACCGTGGGCGTGGGCTGGGGCTCAGGTACAGGCCTCTCGGTATTTGTGGGTAACAACATAGTAAAATTTATGGCATTTTAGGTCTTGGAAATTCAGAGGGATGGTGACCAGCTGCAAATTGCGTAACACTATAAAGTATAAACCGCTGATAAACCCTAAAAAGAAAATAAAAGAAACTACAATGGCAGACCTTCTTGTAGAACAACCCCAAGAAATCACCATCTCCAAAACCTTCCCAACTAAACCAAAGCTAAAATCCAAACCGAAAACCCCATTAAAAACCCCTGAATCCAAATACTGGTCTTCCTTCAAATCCCACCAAATTTCAAACCTCATCTCCTCCATCCCTTCCATCGATTTCTCACCTATATCCCCACACCACTTTGCCGCCGCCAATTCCGCCTCCCTCACTCTCTTCTCCTCCCGCACACTCTCTCCCGCCTCCACCATCTCCTTCTCCGATGTCGTCACCTCCTGCTCCTTCCGCTGCGACGGCTCCCTCATCGCCGCCTCTGATCTCTCCGGCCTTATCCGGGTATTCGATGTCAAGACACGAACGCCACTTCGTCGCCTGCGGTCCCACGCCCGCCCTGTTCGTTTTGTCAAGTACCCGTTACTAGATAAGCTCCATTTGGTGTCTGGTGGTGATGATTCTGTAGTTAAATACTGGGATGTTGCTGGAGAGAGTGTGGTTTTGGACCTGTATGGTCACAGGGACTATGTGAGATGTGGTGATTGCTCTCCAACTGATGGAGAGATGTTTGTCACTGGGTCTTATGATCACACTGTGAAGCTGTGGGATGTGAGAGTTGATAGTAAAGAATCAGTTATTGAAGTGAATCATGGAAATCCTGTCGAGGATGTGATTTTTTTGCCTTCAGGCGGAATGGTTGCTACGGCAGGAGGGAATAGTGTGAAAATATGGGATTTGATTGGAGGAGGGAAGATGGTTTATTCTATGGAGAGTCATAACAAGACTGTTACTTCTATTTGTGTTGGGAAAGTAGGGAAAGAGAGTGGAGAGGAGGCTTTGCAGTATAGGATTTTTAGTGTGGCTTTAGATGGTTATATGAAGGTTTTTGATTATGCAAAAATGAAGGTTACTCATTCCATGAGGTTTCCTGCCCCGCTTATGTCAATTGGATTTTCGCTGGATTGTATGACTAGGGTTATTGGGTCTTCCAATGGGATTATATTTGCCGGGAGGAGGAAGGCAAAGGAGGATGCGGGAGAGAGTAAAGTAGGGAATTTTTGGGCGCTGGGCAATGTAGAGGAACCGCGGGCTTTGAGGCCAACTTATTTTAGGTATTTTCATAGGAGTCAAGGGGAGAAGCCAAATGAGGGAGATCATTTGATAATGAGGCAAAAGAAGGTGAAATTTGCTGAGCATGATAAGTTGTTGAAGAAGTTTAGGCATAAAGAAGCATTGGTTTCAGTTTTGGGTGGGAAGAACACAGAGAATGTGGTGGCTGTGATGGAGGAATTAGTGGCGAGGAGGAAGTTATTGAAATGTGTTGTGAATTTGGATGATGAGGAGCTTGGGTTGTTGTTGGGCTTCTTGCATAAGCACTCGACTATGCCAAGACATTCTGGTTTATTGACGGGGTTGACCAGAAAGGTACTCGAGATGCGGGCTGAAGATATTAGAGCTTCTGATGCATTGAAAGGTCATATTAGAAACCTTAAAAGGTCGGTTGAAGAGGAGATCAGAATTCAACATTCACTACAAGAGATACAGGGTGTAATTTCGCCTTTATTGAGAATTGCTGGGAGAAGATAAAACTTGAAATGGGTTATAGTTCGCTGTAAGGTGCTCTAGTGTTGTGAAATGCTGAGGTTGTCATTATTAAACCTTGGCCGAGGTTGTCATTAGTGAAGTTCAGCAATTTTGTGGCATCTATGTTCTTATTTGGATTCTTTTCAAATTTTGAGATTAGTATTGTTGTTTTAATCAGCAGATGTGTTCTTTCTCTAATTGTAATTGTGGTTACACAAGATGGTGTTTACCCGTTTTTGAATTGAACTGTCTTTCCCGTCAAATTATCCGCAGAAGAGATGGGAAAAAAACAGTGTTTCAATCCTAATTAATATTGAAAGTGCTTTCACTGTTAGAACTACATTGTTATTTGTCCAAGTGCTTGCAGTATTCTGTCTTGAAGCTCGCAGTTATTATCTTTGGTTATGAACCTCTGCAATATTTTTGCATAACATGCTGGTCTTTTGCTGGTTAAGCTTCGGTTTAATGGTTTATGCTGTCACCACAGCCTCGCTGTTCAGAAATTATCACATAGCAGGCTCCTGGCCTTTCAACTTTTTGTTTGAAGTGTTCGTAATGCTAATAGTTAAAAGGGGGGAGAGAAACCAAAAATGAAATGAGAACAAATTTAACATCTTTTAGAACCATTAACCATAAGATGTGAGATTATTATTGTCATTTATCTATTGATATCTGAGAAAGTTGCTGGCGTTTTTGTTGTTATTGATACTCCTGCTGGTCTTCTTGTTTGATGCCTGCTTTGCTGATGATCCCTGTCCAGATTATGCATCTTTGCTCATCTTTTATTGTGACAAAACATTGATGGGCACCTTGCTGGACTTCATGGTCTGCACCCCTGCGGCTTTGTTAAAAAGCACAGCCTGTTTTTCACCTGCTGTTATCCTTCTATTCCTTGACCCTAGTTCCACTTTTGTTCGCCACCATCTCTGGCCACCGCTAAATCTGCAACTAATTAATTTGTATAATTTCATATTCATTCCTAGCTAGATAAGCAAAAGAAATAAGCACATTTTATTTATATTTTCCATCCCGTTTTCGTATTCATTTCCTGGATTACCCGGCAGGCCATTGTTTGACAAAGGTGTTCACCGGGATGAGGACAAAAAAGACATTACACAGCCAGCCTGCAAACTTGTCAGCCGGGGAAAAAAATATACAGTCCTGCTCATAGATTTATTTAATCCTTATTTTTTTGTTTTTATTTATGTTTTGAATTATTTTACAAATTTGATTATTCTTTTTAATTTTATAGTTAATTTAATTTTTAATAATATTTAGGTTTCACCCTTAATATTTTAATTTTTAACTTTAATTCTTAGCCCTTATATCTAATTTTATTTGTTTTTAATTTTTAGATCCATAATCTTTAATTCTTTTTTTTTTATTTAGTCTTGTTTTCTTGATTTTTTTTTTTTGGATTCATTTATTAATTTAATTTTTTTTTAATTTTACCTTTCAATTCAAGATTTTTTTATCCTTTGTATATTTTTTTTTTCAAATGAAGGTTTTATTCTGCTATTAACTATTTTTTTATCCTTTAATTTTTTTTTTAATTTTATCATTCAACATTTGATTTATTAAGATTTAGTCTCTTTTAGTTTTTTTCATTGTTTTTAGGCCCTGCCCAGGAGTCGATCTGGGAAAATTCTTGATTCAAGGATCTAGTGGGTTGATCCAGGTTAACTCAAGTCAATCAAATCCCTTTATTTTATAAAAAAAACCAAAACGATACTATTTTGAAAAAAAAAAATTGATGGGTTTTAACTTTTTTTTGACTGAATTTGTCTCAGGTTAACCAAAACATTGGTCAACTCGAGTTTTTAATTGTCTTGCACTGAAAGAATCCCCCCCCCCCAATTTCTTTTGAGACTTTATCCGGTCTAAGCTACTAGTGAGGTCATGGGTCAATCTGTAGGGGCTAGCCAAGTTTTAAAATAATAGCTTTTTATATGTAGTGCTCTCAATTTAGTTACTAGCCAGGGTTAGGGTTTGAAAAATTAACATGACTTGACATCATGTTCTTTCATGATTACATCCTTTGAAGTTGTTTATTTTGAAAAATAAACTTTGTTATTTTCTTCAATTTTTTTATAACCAAGTTATCCCTCTCTTATAATCTAGGTGAGAGGTTTGTTCATGTGACCCATGTTTTTTTTAGGTCACTTTTTTATATTATTTTTTATTTTGTCGTTCAAAACTTGATTTTTTTAAAAAATTAAACTTTTTGTTTCCTAATTTATCTTCTACTGGATTATTTTATTTATGATCCTACTTGCAAGTTTTGATGACCTCACCTAATTCTGCTGGTGCTTTGTTTTTAAAGTATTTTTTTCATTGATTTTTTTTATTTCATCATTTTCACATTTTAATTATTAGGGATTGACGAATCATTATTTTTTCAATTATCCTTTTATGATGTCGAGTGATGAATTTTTTTTTCTTCTTTAAAATACATTGGTTGTGCTTGAGCATTGTTTTTTTTACATTGAAAAAAATTTAGCCCCGCATGCTAAGCATGAGCCAACGATCTAGTAATAAACTACTGTTATTACCATTATTATCACTATTAGTATTATTATTAGTGATATTATTAGTATTATACCATTACCATTACATTATTATTATTATTATTATTGAAATAAAAAAATTAAATTTGATTTGAAAGGATAAAATAAAAAATTATAAAAACTTTGATAGAAAAGCAAAGGAAAAAAAAAAAATCAAAAGAAGAAGAACCAAATGAAATCAATATTATTCTTATTGGAAAAAAAATCATAAATTTGATTTCAAAGATAAAACTGAAAAATCATAAAAATTTGACAAAGAAAAAAAAAAAAAATCAAAAGTAAAAAGACTGAATCAAAAGAATTATATATATACAAATTAAAATCAAATGATTAAATTAAAAACAAATAAAAAAATAACAAAAATCAAAACTAAAAGAAATGAATTTGACACCAGGAACAATGAGGATCAAAGTTTATTTTTTAGGATAGGAGAGAAAATAAAAAGAAAAAAAGTAATCGGCAACAAACAAATTACTTTTAGAATGACATGTGTTGCTTAAAATGCATAATGTCTTCCACGCGCTAGCGTATTTTTCATTTAAAAACTATTAATGAAATAATAAATTATGTTATTGCCCTTAATTAAACCAATAATTACAAAATACTGATAAAAATACTTCAATACCCCTATTTCAATGGTTTAATTGTTTTTGACCCTAAGATCATATACATAATCTTATTCTTATTGTATATTAAAAAATTAAAAAAGACAAAACACCCCCTACCCTGCAATGTTTTTATTTATTTATTATTGTTATTCTAGGGGTATTTTTGTTCTTGGATTATTCATAAATATATTAAATTGACAAAACACCCTTAAATAAATCTATAATAACTAATTTGCCGTTCAAAAAGATAAAAATACTCTTAATTTAAAAGCAAATAATTTTTTTTTGGAAAGCCATAAACGTCACATTATTACAGTGAATAATGAATTTTATCTATAGTTATAGGAAAATCACCATTCTTTTTAATTGTTTTTTTATATTCCAGATAAGAGTATCTATGGAAAAAACAAACAATAAAACACTTTTTTTAGTTTATTTTATAATTATAACTTTAACGAAATAAAAGGACGGATTTATTTAAAAATAAATAAATCAATATATATATATATATATTCATTAATTATGCAAAATTATAGATTTTTTAAATAAAGATTTGAAAAAAGACCGCTGTTTGAAAAATAAATAAATACGGCGGCGTTTCCGAAGGGCTCCAGGATCGCAGCTGCAAATAAACGAAGGACACAACGACACCGTTTATACATTGTCCGGGGAAAAATAACTTGCGTGTCCTCTTGACCGGCTTCCCCATCAAGCAAACAATCACATATAAATACAGAAAAGCACTCCCACTCCCTCTCCCAGCCAAAGCAAAGCAAAGCAAGGAACCCAATTAATTGTCTTCTTCTTCTCAAGCTCAGAACTCTCTCTCTCTCAATCTCCATAAAGCAATCGATCAAGAAGATGATGATTCGAATCCGCAGCAGAGACGGGCTGGAACGCGTCTCTATCGACAACCCAAACATCACAATTTCCCAATTCAAAACTCTAATCCAAAACCAACTCCAAATCCCTATCCACAACCAAACCCTCTCCACTAACCAAAACCTCCTCCTAGCCAAATCCCCTCCCGATCTCCTCCAATTCACTGACATGTCAAACCCTAACACCCTTCTCTCTTCCCTCAACATCTCTCACGGCTCCATTATTTTCTTAGCCTACGAGGGCCACAGAACTATTGCGGGCCCCGCTGTTCACCCTGCTGGTTCTTTCGGCCGTAAGATGACAATGGACGATCTCATTGCCAAACAGATGAGAGTCGGCCGGCAAGAAAATCCCCACTGCGATTCGGTGTCGTTTGATCGCGATTGCGCTAATGCGTTCCAGCATTATGTTAATGAAACGCTCGCGTTTGCTGTTAAAAGAGGTGGGTTTATGTATGGAACTGTGTCGGAGGAGGGGAAGGTTGAAGTCAATTTCATATACGAGCTGCCGCAGCAGGGTACTGAAGAGATTTTGATGCTTTTGAGGGATTCTGATGAAGAAAAAATAGTGGACGCGATTGCGGCGGGCTTGGGGATGAGGAGAGTGGGGTTTATATTCAATCAGACTATAATGCATGACAAAAAGGATTATACTTTGTCGAATAGGGAGGTTCTTCAGGCGGCGGAGCTGCACGCTGAGAGTGAGTTGAAGGAGTGGGTTACTGCGGTGGTGAAGTTGGAGGTGAATGAGGACGGGGGAGCTGATGTGCACTTCGAGGCGTTTCAGATGAGTGATATGTGTATTAGGTTGTTTAAAGAAGGATGGTTCGAGACGGAGATTGGGGAAGATGTGGATCCTAAGTTGTCTATAATGAAGAAAGATGTGGTTGTTGGTAGCAAGGATGTTAAGGAGGTTGATAATGATTTCTTCTTGGTCGTTATTAAGATTCTCGATCATCTGGTATGTTTTACATCTCAGTCTTTTGCCTTCTTTAGTTATTGCCTTTGTTTGTTTGTTTTTTGATATTGTTTTTATATTTGTGCTCTTATACTTGACTGGTTGCTTTCTTGTTTTCTCTTCTCTTCATTGATTGATAGTTGACTTGATAAAAGTTCTAAATGGTCCATGAAAGCTGACTGTAATACACCTTTTGACTTGTAGCTTTGAATTATGAACTTGCTAGGAGGTTCCCTATTTCACCAAGTTAAGCTGCTTCTTGACTTATCCAATTTCTTAGTGAGGGGAAGGGTTTTAACATTCCGGATAATGTTGAAAGCAAATAAAATGAGGGGAAAAAAAGAATGGAGTTTGAGAGCCAAATGATTAACATCTTATCATATGAATTAGAGTACTTCAGAGGGAGTTGGGATATGATTCTATTTTTGGGTCAGGGCTTAACATTTTGCTGCCCACGTATTCTCTTGCTCGTGCTTGCACAAAGTATTACTTAGGAAGTGCTGGCTTTCACTTTTTTTTCTTTGTTATGTTTACTGAAGTACATCTAGTTTTTGAATATCAACTTGCAGTCTAAGCTTTGAAGATCCTTTCTCTTTATATGTGGGGTGATATTGCTAGTTATCTTGCTATGGGGTTTGTGAATACAAACTTCTAAGCTCCAAGAAGGATATATCTGTTTTGTGAGGAAAAATTCTCTCTTTTTTCTAGACTTTCTGCAACTATATATGTGTTAATGGCTAAGCTAGAGTCATTGGAATTGGTTATCAATTTTTACTCAAACCATTCTACCTCCAAGTTTACTTGTGCAGATTGCTAGAGGTGAACTTTTTTTATTTTCCTACGTGGTCCTTTTCTTTTTACTGGGTCTTGGATGACTATGTTCTTTGTTTGTGTTATCAAAAGTGAGGTTGCACTGAATCTAATAGGTGTGCCTTGTGCAAGTTATCTTTGTGTGAGTGAGTGTCTGCGCATGTGAGGAGGGGGGGGGGTTGAGGAATTGTAAGAGCCATCAGGTTAATCACGGGGTTGAGGAATTTTAAAGGCCAGCAAGTTAATCATGTGATGTTTGAGGGTCTCATATAGGTAGTTTGCTCAACAAATATTGAGAAATAATGGTCAACCATATTTGATAACTACAAAGAGTGGAGATGTCTACAAGCTATAAATATGCTAGACAACAAAGATGGCAATGTCGTGCATCCAACAAATCATTATATTTTCTGGATGGGGGTTTGTGGTTATTTTATTACTGGCATTATACAATTACAGTTGTGTTATATTTTATGCAAAAACAAGATGGAATATTTGTTGTCGAGGTGCATTTAGTTTGCCAACATATACATGAAAGGTATGATTATTTGGAGTATTTGAGCTTCATATTGTGAGAGAGCCAAAAAAAAATTTTGTGTAGCATGATTCTTTTAGGGTGGTCTGAGCATGATTCTTGCTTCAAAACAAAGAGAAGCATTTGAAGGGATGGTTTAGAGACATAAGTGGTGCCAGGTGAGGGATTCTGTTTTAGATGTGCAGTCATGCAAGCCTTGGAGGGAGATTGGGTTAGAGTATGAAGCAGTCTCCTTTGGTTCTTCAAAAAAGTAGTTTTCAAACGTGCTTTTCAGTCCTTCCAAATATTTATCAGATTCAAAGTCATCTAGCAGTTGTATAAAACAAGTGATATACTTTCCATGGTATATTGTTGATTGTCTTGAAGAATATGTGCTGAGATGGTGTTTCTACATTACAGTAATGAGGGAAAAAGCAGCACTTATCCTGCAGCATGAATTACTGTGGGACCAAGCCTCCTAGCATACAGCATTCATAGGATGAGAGGGCTATATACTACAAGTTGTTTAGTCCCTGACGTGTGTGATATAAATATTGATGTCTCATGCCTGAAATTTATTTGATGCCATTTATTCAATTTCCATTCTGGAAATTCAAGTGTACAAATGGCTCAGATCCACCAAGAAAACAAATGGGTCAATAATCAGTGGGCCATTTGTCAGTTCACTGCCCCGTTATTTGAATCCGGGGGGGAGGGGCTTGTATATCAAATTCATGCAACAGTTAAAAGTTTGAATGGTTTAGCATTTTCTGTTCTGAGTAAGTTCATCGGTGATGCTAGATCATGCTTGTTGTTTACATAATAATTCTTGATATCTCAAGAACTTATATTTTTTAGAGCATGACACGTGCAGAACTGCTTGTTCCTTTTTTTGGCCGAGACATGAGAATGATACTATTCGTCTTATGTTAGTATTAGTTGATATTTAATCTAGATTGTATTCTCTTATTCGTGGAAAAAAAACTCTGGTTTTGACAGAAAGATGCAGGCTTAACTAGGGGAAAATGAAAATTGAACAGCATTAATATTCAGTGGTGGTTTTGCTTGGAAGCCTTTCATTCCTTTGATTCTTTTTTTTCATGCCATAATGAATTTCTAAGATACAAACAGCACAATCCTGGATAGTATATCTTTTCTGCTGCATCTTGTGGAGAAGTTCAATGACTTTTCTCGTGGATTATTTAACGCAGGGCCCTCTTTCAACAACCTTCCCCATTGAGAACAGGATTACCCAAGTGACAATGAGAGCATTGAGGAGTCATCTGGACCGTGCAAAGAATCTTCCATTTGTGAAGAGAATATCTGATTTTCATCTCTTGCTATTTCTGGCCAAGTTTCTAGACCTCAATTCTGATGTTCCAGCATTGGCAGAGTGTGTGCTTACACAGACAGCAGTACCAGAAGGTTATCAGCTCCTAATTGAGTCCATGGCTAATACTTGATGTTGCTTGAATACCCGATTCTTGGATCAATCCATCTTGTCCCCCGTGGCAATTTCTGTGCATCAATCCCTGGAGCTTTTTATATTACTTCTTGGTGTATCATATGGGGCTAAAGGGAGCGTTCTGCCTCAGAATTTAAGTTATACAGTGTCTATACGTTCAGCCATTTATATTTATAAATTTAAAGTGTCTTTTCATTAGCTGGTTTGATAATAGGTGTTTGGTGAAACGAGGCAGTGACTGTAGTTTGATTTCTTTTAGTAATCGGAAATGCTTGATGTTAGGACTGTGTTTTCATAATGTTTGATTCGAGTAATTTTCTGATCCAGCATCCATGCTTATCCGAAGTATCCACGACTAGGGTGGCAAAGGGCTGGATTTGAAATACATTCATATAAATGCTCTGTCTGAAGTGTCGAGGACGAAAGATGGCAATAGATTCATAGCACGTCCGGATCTAATTTCACCCCTCGTGGACTCAGGCTCTCACATCTAATCCCAACGTGTTTGGGTTCACGGGACTGTCACGCCCTATTAAATGGTGAAATTGCAACGGACAAATAATCTGTAAGTAGTAAGTACAACATCTTTATAATTTATTGAAGCACGTTGAGAACAACCACCCAAGTAATAAATGGGTTTCTGGTTCCATCACCAAGCAATCCTTATTCTCTTGCTTCTTGCCTTTCATGGGAACAGCAAAAGACAGTAACACCATGTGACAGATGACAGCTTAGTTCGAATTGACATGGTGAAATACTCTCACCAAGTAATATGGAATAAACTATTTAAACAAGAAAACAAAAACTTTCAGGAATTGATAACGCTACACTTCTTTCTGATCTCCCCTGACGTGCCATGAAGAACCCCGATTGCTCCCATTCTCTTCATTGGTTGCGCAGATTGTCTGAAGAAAACATTTGAGTTAAGCAGCTCTCCAACAATCTTGTTCGGAGTTCTGTTTGTTAGAAGGGCTGCATCGGATTGGAAGAGACCCTCTCGCTGCTTAAGTATAGCGAAGTAAGCGGTATCGAAATTCCGAGAGCTGCCAGGGTCTATCTCTACCGTGGTTGCTGCGTCGTTAAGAATTTTGCATTTGGGTTTTTTAAGAAAGCAACGTATGTTGGGTTCAGGGAAGGGTCTTCGTCTCCTTTTCCTGTGAAGTTGTAAAGCCGGTTGCTGACCAGGTTGCGGTGGCCTGCTCCAATGGTGTGTCCCCCCGCATGCAGCATGGTATTCAGCACGTCAAGTTCCTGCTCAATGAACGTGATCGCTCTTGAAAACTAACTGTGTGTTAAGTTCCTGCTTCGTTGCTTTATACCATACCTGATAGTACAACTAGATCATGAACAGTGAGACCTTTGCTCTTGAAACTTTGAAGGAGCGTCGAGAAATTGAAGAATGGGGAAGGAATGTCTGTCAAGGCCTCCAAGCTTCAGAGACAATCTTCTACCCACAACTCTGGGTTTTTGAACTGCACGCGTGCCAAAGTTGTTGGGACCGAGTTTGAGAAGGCGTGAAACTTGAAAGAATGCGAAAGTATGAGTTCTATTTCAACTTGCTGTTATAATATGCATGATAATAATGGCTACCAGAAAATTAAAATAGATTTTTTTTATTGGTATTTTATGATGATATTTACTCATTAAATTTGCCTATTGCTAACTTCATCGGTAAACACTAATAAATATAACTTTATCGCTTACTTCTAAATCGAGAGAATTAATTTAATCAAAATAAAAAAAATCAAACAATACAATAACGTGTAAGTTTTTATAAACATTATCGTTACCGATAGAATTATAGTGAGAATTTTTCTTGACATATATTATTTGTCTATAAAATCACTCGTTTTTTTTTATTACCAATAAATTTTTTGATAGATTAAAAATTATTAATAAGTTTTTTTTGAAGGCTAGTTTTTATCTGTAATCCAATCAAGAAATACTCACCTATGATATATTAAAGTAAATATCGACAGAATATTTTGTCGGTAAAATTATTAAATGTGCCAGTGGATTGAGTAGAAAGACTAGTATTTTGTAGTACCTGGAAGGCAACCGAGTCCCTAGCAGACAAGGCCAAAATATCAGCTTAAGATACCTTTCCTGGACATGTGTATCAAAGCCTGCCAAAGACAGATTTGGAATTGCATCTTTCTCCGCGGTGTTATTTGCTGTTGAGTTTACTAAAACAGAGGCATCGCAACCCTGCCTGCAGGATTTAATCAAGTTCCGATCCATGTTACATCTCAATCAATGCAAATTATTAGGAAATTAATTAGAAACAGGTAGATCTTTAAATGCTTATCCATGTCCACCGCCTGTTCACACAAGATCCTTCTGTCAATTGTGCTAGCAAGGAGGTGCCAGCAATTTTTTTGCTCTAATACTGTGGAAATATATAAACCGGTCACATATGCTAAACCTAATGTGTTCTTAGGAAAGATGTTAAGAGATCCTCTCTGTAATTATATACACCGATCACACATTTTGTTTAATTTGAATTTATGTGTTGCCCTGTAAGAATCTAATACTACACCTGCAATTATACAGTGAATGTATAATTCCTTTTATTCTTAAAAACAAAACAAAAAAAGAGAAAAAGCATTGCAATATATAGATCTATATATATATATGTTGCTTTTGGCAGCATGTGCGTGCATGCATGGAGAAAACTGCGAGTATTACAAAAACCCAGAAGACTGCATTGCTTGAGTATTGCTTACCCCGACGAAGCAGCCATGAAAATGCGTTCTCAATAGCTTTGCAGGCAACGCGTCTCCAAGTGAGATTAAAGGTATCTTGTAGAATTTCTCCCTCAACCCCACCTGCAGCCTGACAAAACCCAGAAACAGTCAAGACTACTACTACTTACACAAGCAAAGATTAAGGAGCCTATCTTCATATCGATCTTAGTCGACCTTGATCGAGCACTCCAGCTAATTCCTTCTTAAGAAATACTAAGATTACAATTACAGTATAGCTCTTCCTTTTATAGCAGTGAAATGGAATCTTTCCCATCTAAGATCCAGAGATAACACAATCGATCCATGCTGTGAATACGATGACCTTTGTCAAGCACGCAATATCATGACAGCCGACCTTTTCCAGGTCAAAACAAATGATAAAATGGGGCAATTACCTTCCAGATCTTATCAGCTATAATCTTTACCAGCAACAACGGTGGGTACAGATGGATGAGGCGTATATAGTAATTAAAGAGTCATCTCCATATATAGCTTTGAAAAATTACTTGAGATACAAGGAACGGTAAAATTAATGAAAATTAATGCTACATCTCAACTATTTTTTATTTCAGAATAATCCTATAGTCTAATTTGTTTGTATTGGAAATTTATGCTTTCCTTATTTTATCTTCTTACATCCTTCATTCACTAGAGCATATATAAATTATTCTATAAAATAATTAATAAGGTATTACTAGTTATTTTTTCTATTAAAATATTTGTTTTTAATAAAATTCCCATTTTTTATAAAGAATTATAAAAAAGGCAAAGGACATCCGATAACAAAGGTCAAAATAACTAGTAAATAATAATTAGAATATGAAAACATTTTTCTATATATTCATATTTTGTTTTAATTATGATGATTTTTAGTATTGTGATTCAATTGTATTTTTTAAAAAATAAAAAAATATTTTTCATATTCTATTTAAAAAATAAAAAAATATTTTTTTGATATATTAATATTAAAAATAAATTTAAAAAATAATAAAAATATTATTTTAATATATCTATAACAAAAAAAATATTTAAAAAAAACATCAATTACCATACTCCAAATAAACACTCAATGATGGTTTACCAAGTTAGGAGCCAAATCTCGGAGTCCATTCATCATTTGAGGTATAATAACAACACCTTCCTTGTCCCATGCCATGATAATTGTGTCATGGCCAGCATTTTTTCTTGAAATAATTGACAATTTCAATCAAAATTAATTATCTCATTCATTGAGAAATTATAATACGTACATATAATATTTTGTTATATTTCTTAATAATTTTTTTTTTAAAAAATAGCTATTATATATCACCCAAATATGCTAGAAATTGCAAAGTAAAAGAATTATTTTATTTTTTGATTGGTTGACTTTGTAGTTGCCATTATTGCACATATTAAGATCTCAACTTGCATGTCAGCTGTTAAGTGTCTGCTGTATCGCTATCAAAATCATAACACTAACAGCTGGTTTTGAAATGCTAAAGATTGATTTCATCTGTTAAAAAGTTTAAAATTGATTTCAATTACTATGTTTAGGATTAACAGTGAAGCAAGGCATTGAAATTCAATTTGTTAAAATATCCACCGCTATAAATCACAGCTCAAGAGTAACAAAAACATTGAAAATACTGTTTTTTAAAAAAGAAAAATAAATAAATCATGGGATAAAAATCAATGGAACTCCGTCATGATTCCTGCTACAGTAGCAATAGCTGGGTCTCAATTGTTTTATCATATTTTTATGTTATTATTGTTTTATTAATACAACTTTAGCATTATTATTAGAAAATAATATAAATTATATATTGAAACATCACCTATTAGCTTAAGCTTAAGCTTATGAATTGAATTAGTTCTTTTAATCCGAGTTCCTTGTATGAACTTTCTCGTTTATTTTACTGGAAAAGATGCAACAAATAATTTTGAAAATACGAGTTAGAGTGATGATGCTAGAGAGATGATGGAAAAGTATGTTGTGAGATAGATGTAACAACAGTCTCAATGAATCGCCTCAACGTAACACAAGGTTTGGGAGGAACAAACCCTAAAGATGAGAAGCCTGGGTTTTTGATTAAGATCTTGCAGCAACTCGTGCCACTCCTGATCTTGGGCTTGGCTCTTGTCGTCCGAACCTGCACCAAAAAAGAGGAGAGGCTATGATTTATCAGGATCTATCCTTTTGAGGGGTTAAATATGGATTCAATCAGTTTAATTCTAGAAACACTCTTTAGTTTTGTTTCTCCCTGTTTGTGCCGAAGATGCTTTAATTTAGTTTAAAAAATAAAAGTATTGAAAAATATGATCAATAAAAAGCCTAGAAAAAACTCACTAGAATAATTTTGGTTTGAATTGGTTTGGTAGAGAAAAAACTAAATTAAATCGAAATTAAATTGGCTTGAACTGATTTTTTATTTGGTTCAAAAACTTAAAAATCAAAATTTAATTTAATTATTTATTTTAATCCGACCAAATCAAAAATATTAAATCCGTAATTTCTCTAGCCACGGAATCCAGGCTTGAAAATTGGAACCCGAAATGATTATCCTTAAAAAAAACAATCTTCCTCCCTATCATATTTGGGCTGGGCGCGTTAACTTTATGGGGTAGTTATTAATTTGTACAAAATGATGGACGCCCACATAATCATCAATGCAACGTAGAAGAAGCTCTCAGTACAATATATATATATATATATATATATATATATATATATATAATACTGTGCTTCTTATTACACGGTTTCTCTTTGTTTTCTATAATAATAATATATATAATCTTCTCAAGGGGCAGCATAGATATATTTGTCTGAAAATCATCTTTGAAAAATACAAAGATAATGATGTTTCAACTAAAGTAACTAAAAAAAACTAAAATGCAAGGAGACAGAAAAAGAGGACCGTAACGATCAAATACTTTTACATCTGCGCAGTGTTTTTGAAATTCAAATACTGCTACGACTAGCCACTGCCCAGGTGGTGGAGAGAGAGAGAGAGTGGGAGATTCACCCGCCTCCGATTGGACAAGGTCCCTTTTCGTGGGGCCCGTGTAATTATTATTATTATTAATTATTATTGTTATTATTTACGTGACCAAAAATTAATGCATTAGGCTACAAGACAAGCAAGGATTAATCTGGTCTGCTAACGCTCCTTCTCTAAAGATGGTTTAGACGCCTGGCTCGCTTCCTTTCTTTTTGTGTATGCAAATAAACTTTAATGACTTTATGGAGAAAATGGCCTTTTTGAAGGTGAAGCAACGGGGACATTATTATGCAACCCCGCATTTTCATAATTAAAACTTGTCTCTAAAGGTAGAAAACCATATCTTTATTTCACCGCCTCTATTCTCTGTTTTAGGGTTTATATTTACGTTTTTTTTATTATTTTTATTCTGCCCCTGCAATTTGATGAATCGAGGTTTTTTATTTTAGAAAAAAACTGATACATTAAAATATTGTAGAATATACTAAAAGGCTAGGCTTAATTACTGTGGATTTGCACTGTCTAGACACGCATAACAACGTGGATTTATTGTTTTTTTTCTAGAAATTTATTTTCATCATCTAAGTTTTATTTTGTGAGATTTGATCCAAATTAAAGGTTTATTGCTTTTGATTTCTTGATGGAAGGTGAAATTGAAAAAAGAGGGACCAAAATGAAAAAGACATCAAACATAGGTGGTGTGCTAGAGATTACATATAAATAGGCTTAGGTTCTTGATCTTTTAAAATAATACAATTTATACAATTTAGATTTCTTTAAATTTTAAAAAATTAATTTTTATACACAAGTTCACTTGTGTTGTTTTTTAGTTCTTAATTAGAGAAATGAGATGAACAGGGTTGCCAGGTTACACTGATGAAAAAAAAAGTCATCGTTCACTTCATTTTATAACCACCAAAATGAGTTTTCTTGATGTTTACAGATTTCATAAGATGAAAAAAGCTTCATGGTGATTGTTTAGAGCTTCAATGTTGCATGAAAAAACACATTTAAGTAGACAAAGCCAAATTCAACCCAGTTTGTTTTAGGTTTTTGGGTCAATTTTTTTATATTTGGAGTTGACGAAATGGTTTGTGGGTGTTAGTAAAGTGTTTTTTTATTTGAAATGACTTTAAAATTAGATTTTTTAAAAGTGTTTTTTTAATATTTTTTTGATATTAGAATATCAAAATTTTAAAAAATACAAAAATAATTTGAAGTAAAAGAAATTTAAAATTTTTCAAAACCATAGTTAACCACAATGTTAAACACCACCCAAATAAACTTAGAAAAAAAAAAAAAAAACTCAATTGAACCTTAATGTATTATCTAAATATCAGTTGAGTTTTAGAGTTTTTGATTTTATCAATTTCACCTTGAATATAATTGACAATAAAGAACATTATCCTTCTAAATATCCATCGTCAACTACTGCTAAGAGATTCTATCTTGCACTAGCTTCTAAATATCCATTGACAGAGATATGAATATGAATATGATAGGGACTAAATTGAAAATTTCCCACTACTTTTTCATTGGGGAGAAAAAGTAATTTCAACCGTTACTTGGAGAATCACCATTTGATGCTCTTGAGCTTTTAAAACGGGTCTTCAACGTTATAACATCAAATCGTAATTTCAACAGCATGTATTACCAAAATGTTTTTAATCCATAGCTACAAGTAAGGTTTCCAAGGACAAAATTAACATAGTTTTAATAGCATGTTTAATTGAGCTATTTTTTCCCTTAATTATAAATTAAGTTCTTAAGCCATTGAAAATACACACATGATTATTTATATTCAACCACTGATTTTATTTTTTATATATATTAGAAAACAGAATGTAAAGATTCTATAAAAGACGCCATCTCCCAACCGGGTGCCGGTAGACTCGGCGCCGAGGCCAAGAGAATTGTGGGGATAATCTAGGTAGGGTTCTAGGTAAAGCAAAACACATTTACAAAGGAAGAAGAAAATAAAAAGCAGTGATATACTTTTTTATTAATTGTCTCTTTCCTTTAATCACGAGGATGACCTAAAAAGAACTCCATCGTTGTTGGAAATATAAAATCTGTGTCCTGATATGATGGACCGTCCAATGCATGAAACACAACGGTCCTTTCAGCACTATACTCCTCCCTCGGCTCTCTCTTTCAGAGGCAATAAACTGCCATAAATGTAAGCTTTTTCGTGGAAAATGGCATGACGAAACAACGGCTATCCCATCACCAAAACAAGGACACGAGCATGCTCCTATTCTATTACTGCTCTAACTTTTGTATTATTTTAAAGATAGTTGTGTATTTTTAAAAAATCATTTTTGTTATTAGTATATTAAAATATTAAAAAAAAATACAAAAATACACACATATCATAATTCGATTTTTTTTTTTTTTGTGTGTGAGAGATACAATAAGTAGAAGTTAACTTTCAACAACTTTTACTTAATTTACCTTAACGTTTAATTAATTAAGTCTCTCTCTAGAGATAAATGATTTGCATGTATTGTCAAACAAAGGCCTTTACAACACGTGTACAAAGAAATCAAGTCGACAGTAGATTGGGTAGCTAATTTTGGATCATCTAAAAATCTCATTAATTAGGACCACCCAATGCCTCTCTTTCAGGATTGTATTTAATTTTGTACTATATCAACTGATTACATTTACTCGTTTGGTTTAATTTTCACGGGCTCTTAAGCCTTTATTTTTTTTATTTTAAAAAAATGCCTTCTCATAGGTCCATACAAGAATTCTCATGTATATATATATTCAAGTAAATAATTAAGTCTATATTTCTTTCATAGTTAAAACTACTAAATAGATGGCTTGTGATATGTTATGAGATTTCAGTCATTGATTTTAATGAGTTTAATTAGTTTGATTAATTTAATAATATAATTAGAAAAAAAAAATTGACAACAAATAAAATTAAAAAAAAGAATAATTCAATGTAAAGAATGAACACTTGCCAGTATTATGGAAATATATCTTTACAATGTTTCTAAAATATCTCAATGGTCTTATTTTTTTAATAAAATAAAAATTAAATAGGAATGAGATAATGCATAAAAAAAAAGAAAAATATATGAATCTCAATTCCCAACAAATAAAATGATGAATGAAAAAATTCAAAATAAAATAATTTAAAAAACAAAAAAAAATTGATTAGAGTCTGTTTGGGCTAGCTTATAGGTTAATTTTTAAAAATATATCATTTGAAGGAACCAAACATTATAAATTTTTTATCATCTAGCTTGAGAAAAAAAATAAACCAAATCTATAACCTAGTTGTGGGCCTGAGTAATGTCGTGGAAGTAAAATTACGAATATCAATTCTCAAATCAACATCAAATTAAAGGGTGAGATTATAAAAAAATAAATAAAAAGCAACCAAAAAAAAAAAGCTTGAGTCAAACCTAGTGAACTTGATAAATTTATGTCTTGAGACATGATAACAAGATAACTCTATAGAAAGGAAAGGTAAAAAAAAAAAAAAAAAAATTACTAATTTCCAACAAAACCAATGATGATAGATGAAATTAAAAATTATTGAAGGCAACCCGATCCAACCTTCAAAACTTGTGATATGTATCATAAGGCTAAATCTCAGCATAAAAGGTAAACCTAAAAACAATAATGTCAAATTCTCAACCGATCAAAATAACTAAGGATAAAATTAAATAAAAAAAAATATATAGATTTGAAAAGAATGAAAACCAAATTTCACATAACAAAATAAAACCAAATCATATGGGATGAAATTGAAAAATAATTTCAATTAAAAAATAATAAGAAAAACTAAAAATAACAATTAGGAGAATGATGATATAACTTGATATAAAAATCAAATGTTAGAGGATGAAATTGAAAAAAATATATATTTCAATAAAGGATTCGAAACCAAACACAAAGCAATTAAAAGAATGACAACTAAATTTAATATAAAAATTAAATGTCAATTAATGAAATAAAAAAAAATCCAATAAAGAATTCAAGACCAAATACATTGTAATTTGAAGAATGCGGACTTAATTTGATTCAACAAACAAATAACCAAACTTTTTTTTTTTTGCAATAACTAACATGTTTTTAATTGAAGGGAAAAAAAGGAAATAAAGAAGAAAAAAATATGTGGCCAAAGCTCAACCACTAGTCTTCTAATAAAATGCTCTCATCATGATGATGAGGTGGGGATGCGCATCGAACATCGTCTTAGATGAAGACATTCAAAGTTGTTTTAAAGCCGTACGCGCTACTCAAAAAGCACGGGCAACACGCACGTGTTGGCATGTGCTAGTCACACGCTAGGCTTTTTTAATTTAAATTATATATATATAAAAAAAACCCTGATTATCCTTGACCCTACATGAAAATAACAAAAAAGCCATAATAAAATAACTAAAGTGCCCTTGCATCCATGGCTAAAAAAAATTGTTAGGGGCATTTGAGTAATTTCACAATATAAAAATTAAAAAAACTCAAAAGCCCATTGACATGAGTAAAATGTTTTTTTTAAGAGTAATTTAATAAATACATAGTATTAAAAAAATATATAAAAATACCAATTAACCCTACGTTTTCTTGTAATAACCGATAGATCCCATGAAAAATATCTTCCAAGTCTACCTTCCTGTGCAAATCCAGTAAAATATGAATACATGCACGACGATAAATTACCAAGCACTTTTAGCTTTTTGTTTCATGAAAACGAATTCCTGGAATGGACTTTCCCATGTTTTGGAACGATTGAGCAATAATTTGTATCACGGGCTCGACGAATTTTCCGCTTCTATACTTGTTCTCTTTGGTTTTTACTCTATAGCCAGGCCCACCACCCCCACCGACCTTCGGACACATCAGATGAGACAGCAGTAGCTAAGACAATCTAATCTCGCACACAAGTAAAATGATGTTTTCTTGAAGGAATCAGAACGCACGTATTCCATATATTTTAGATTGTTTTAATGTACTGTATTAAAAATAAAATTTAAAAAATAATAAAAAATACTATTTTAATAAAAAATATTTTAAAAAATAACTAAAATGTATTATATTTTAGTGTATAAGGCCTAATTAAAATCTCAGCCAGAAGGCAATAAAAGTATGGCCATGAGCAATTAAAGAGTTGATTAGAGAATTTAATGAAATTCGATGGGATTTGTTGAATGGCATTAACGGTAATATCAGCAAGCAATGAAGTCAAAAACGTCAAAAGAAAGGATACAGATAAAGTTAAATTATACAAGTAAACAAGAGAGAGAGAGAGAGAGAGAGAGAGAGAGACCTTCTAAAATTTGAAACGAGTGGCCGTTTGAACTACAAACTTTGTAAGAAAGAGAGGAAGCGAGCTAAGAGCTTCAAACTTCAGAAATAACAAACACCTTCTTCTCTTCTCTCTTCTTTTTCTTTCTTTACATACTTCTCTATAGCTGAAATGACAGGT
The DNA here is from genome assembly GCF_005239225.2 of Populus alba. NCBI lineage: Eukaryota > Viridiplantae > Streptophyta > Magnoliopsida > Malpighiales > Salicaceae > Populus > Populus alba. Next base: position 10,311,376 of record NC_133297.1, on the reverse strand, counting down.
CTTGTAATGGTGACAAAGGGAGGTGGATGTGGCGGTGGTGTTGGTGGTAAGGGAACGAAAGGGACGAAAAGGAGTGAATTACAAGATCATCAAGAGCAAGTGCAGAACCAGCAGCTGTCTATGATGGCATTTGTATTGACAGCTATAAGGAAATCTCTTGTGGCTTGCCGCATTGAAGATGGAGGAGATGATGTCATCCCAACAAGCAGCACCCTCCATCACATGGACATTGGCTGGCCCACTAACGTTCAGCATATAACTCATGTCACTTTTGATCGCTTCAATGGCTTTCTGGGTCTTCCTGTTGAGTTTGAGGTTGAGATCCCTTGTCGAGTTCCAAGTGCTAGGTACTTAGTTTTCTTCATCTTCCGTCTTTTTTATTTCTGTTTTGGGGAAGGTGACTTCAAATTGGTGAAATTTGAACGGGGTTTCATTTTTGTTGGGGGGCGTGAGGGTCTAGATCTGAGAGGGAGAAAGATGCAAACTTGTGTTTGCTCTGGCTCTTCAAAGTTCAAAGGGGAGATTTGAAAATAAGCTGAGATTTTTAGCTTCAGTTGGGCTAAACTTTCTCCTTTTTGGTCCTCCAGGTGGGGTTTTACTACAGGAAACCTTCTTAAAGCTTCTGAGGAAGACAGATGGTTAAACTCCAGTTTAAATTTTCTAGGTTTATGGAATGAAATGAAGTTCATTTTACTTATCTCCAGCTACTCCATGCGAATAAAATCTTCTTTTGTTAAATTCAATTTGCTTCAGCTGCTCAATTTTTTCTTAATATCTAAAATTGGGGACTGTTTCAGGATATTTCATACCCATTGAAGTTTCCATAGCTAGAGAAAGAAAGATAATGGGAATGATTACTTATATTTAATAGCTTTTGTGTACTCTTCTGTTCAATTTTCTTGCATAGTTTGTTTTTTGTTGTCACTAGTCCATTTGTATAGATTTCTTATTTTCTCAGTTTATTGTGTGGTTTCTATGATTTGCAGTGCCAGTGTGTTTGGTGTCTCAGCAGAATCAATGCAATGTTCTTATGATTCGAAAGGAAATAGTGTTCCCACAATTCTCTTGCTGATGCAGGATAGATTATATTCGCAAGGCGGTCTAAAGGTACTGATTATAATACCATTTGACATTCAAATAGTTGGGATTTTATGCTTACATTTCAATATTGAATGAATTTTGCTTTTTATTTTGGGTGGTTTTCTAGGCAGAAGGGATTTTCCGCATAAACCCAGAAAATAGCCAGGAGGAGCATGTGAGGGACCAGCTGAACAGGGGCATTGTGCCTGATGATATTGATGTCCATTGTTTAGCAGGCCTTATAAAAGCCTGGTTTAGAGAGCTTCCTTCCGGGGTGCTGGATGGGCTTTCTCCTGAACAAGTTCTGCAATGTAACACCGAGGAAGAATCTGTTGAGCTTGTTAAGCAATTAAAGCCAACTGAGGCTGCATTGCTCTCTTGGGCTGTTGGTCTTATGGCTGATGTTGTCGAGGAAGAAGATTCAAATAAAATGAACGCTAGAAATATTGCAATGGTCTTTTCTCCAAACATGACTCAGGTATATTTCCATTATTTCTTAACATATCAAAGTCTTTTTTTATTGCAAAAGGAGAAGCTATGCAATAAAATGATTCGCTTTTAAAATCAGGAAATATTATTGTAGCCTTACATGTTCACTTGATGGTAGTAGATTCATGTTTGGCTACTGTGTTTCCAAATTTGTTTGACATAATTGAACGTTTTTTCCCCTTGTCAGATGTCTGATCCACTGACAGCCTTGATGCATGCTGTACAAGTAATGAACTTGCTCAAAACCCTAATCACGAAAACGCTGCGAGACCGTGAAGAGACTTCAGGTGGAGAATATTCACCCATGTCGTCTCATTCATCTGGTCACCAAACTGAAACCGATGAGGAATTTGACAGTCAGCACGACATGGAGACCAGCTGTGAGCTGAGACAGGCACCATCGGACTATGATGATCATGCCCATTTCAGCACTGGCAGTGATGAAGAAGCTGACGACGATGACATTGAGTCATCAAGTGAGGTAGAAGAAAGCTTCTCGAGGCAGTTGGACGAGGATAAAAATTCCACTGATATGTTTGTGGAGCAACCAGCAAGTTTTTCTGGGTCTAAAATGGAGTCTGGACTATCATTCACTGATAGCAAAAATGAAAATTCCAGTTCTGCCTCGAGTGATGGAGAAGATTCAAGGGCAAGTGTGATAACTGTAGGACAAAAGATTGACATCAGAAGCCAATCCAAAGGATGGAAAGACACTGAAGATGATAAGCAGACGATTGACAAGTCATCTGGGTGCAGTGAATCTGTTTGACTGAAGTTTCCCTCAACATGCTTAGGAAAACGCTTTGTTTGCAGATTTTGGTTTGCTCTCTCCGACCATGGTTGCTTCTGTAAATTAATACTGAATTAATTCTGTGTGCTTTGCTTGAGCTAGGCTAGGAAGTGTCCAGTTGTGGTGGATTGTTAAAGAGTCATGATTCAGCTTTGGGCTGAATTTGTGCTCATTCTGTCAGTTTCAGCACAGAGCTGAAAACTTTCAATTTATGTTTCATCGGAGTGCATTTCTAAACTCTGTAATTTTAGGCTCCTCTGTAACACGTTCTCCATGTCTGATTCCGTGTTCTCGGTCCAACAGACAAATCTGATCCTGAGTACACTGTTACTTGGTTCACTTGTTCTACGTGTGTGCTTCATTTGCTGAGCTAAGTTCATCTATGGTAAAGTTGGGAGCTTTAGCTGAGTGCTTTGGTGTGCTGTATCGAGGCTCTATTATAGTATCATAGAATATTGCATAGACTCGTGAATACCTAAGAAAATCAATACTCTCATATTACTAGACATTCACTCTCACCGTATATATATTGATTACCATTGTACCCTTTTTGAGTCATCATTTCTCTGCTTTTCAATTCCACCATGCCAAATTGAGCTTCACCCTTTCAAGCTCTATAGAGCTGATTTCTACCTTTATAAATTAGGCCATCTTATCATTGTCCAAACTCTTTCCTCATCATTCTTCTTAGTTTGTCTTGACTTTGATGGTTCTATAACAAAAACCTTGACTTTTTTAGATAAAGTGAAGAAAGCTGTTTTTTTGCTTAAAAATCCATTAAAATAATATTTATTTATTTAAAAAAAATTATTTTTGATAATAGTATATTAAAATGATTTAAAAACACTAAAAACAAATTAATTTAAAGCAAAAAAAATTTTAAATTTTAATGAAAAGTAGGTTCAACCTTAATTTTAAATGGTTCTTAAAGAGTGTTTGGCTGTGCGTTTCAACCTGCATTTCGTCAAATTTTGAATTTTTTTTTGTTGTTAAAATTGAGTGCGGTTTGTACTTTTTGGATCGTTTTGATGTGCTGATGTTAAAAATAATTTTTAAAAAATAAAAAAAATATTATTGGCATGTATTTTGGCATGAAAAACTATTTGAAAAGCAACCGCTACCACACTGCCAAACACACTCTTAATCCACCTCATCTTCCTCTTAATTTCTCACACCCTCCTTACCTTCCTCTCATCATGTTGTCTTTCACTCATTTGTGTCCTCCTTACCCTTGTTTTTCTTGAGCATGATTAGCATCCTTTTTTTACTGTCTCTGAATCATCATCTCTTATTAAGGTCAAATGATATTCTGAGTGGCGATCAACTATAGCTATCGAACTCTCTTTCTTAGCTTCTAATGATACTTATTCTTTAATGCCATATGATCTAACTATAAATGTGATATATTGTAAAATGGATATATAAAATTAAATGCATGTCAAATGGGACTCAGTGTTACAAAGCATTTGGTTGCCAAAAGCTATCTCATTAATAGGACATGGTTAATTTTCAAGAGATATTTAGTCTAGTGGTGAAACCTTGTGCTATTTAGACAATGCTATGTGTTGATGTTACTCGTGGCTAGTTAGTACACAACTTCATGTTTATAATGCTTTTATTTTTAAAGGATTTCTTGATGCATATGTGTTTATGGCTTAACCTTATGGCTTCATTGATCATTGGTTATATACCATGTTTGCAAACTCATACATTACTTTTATGGTCTCAAATAGACACCTAATGCATGTTTTAACTAGCTTGGTTAGTTCTTGGTCTTCTTGGGTTTTCATAGTTCCAGAGCTGATACTTCTTGGTTAACTCTTCATTCTACTAAGGCAATGATATTTTACTAACTAGTGATACTCCAACCTTTCTAAAGTATCTTATTACAAGTTTGGGTGCTAAGTTTTACATTTGTGATCTTGGACCTTTACATATACTTTTTTGGAATTGAGGTTTCTTCCACCAACTGATTTGCTTCTTTCACAACAGCTATTCATTACTGATCTTTTTAAGAAAACTAGCATATCATAGTGTAAATCAGTTAATACATCTATTGTTGTTGGCTATTCTTTGTCCAAATCAATTGACGCTTCTAATTTGGATCCTATACAATTTAAATAGTTGGTGGGTGCTCTTCAATATCTCATATTCACGTGATATGATATCTATTTGGTAATTAATAAGGCATGCCATTTCACGTATTCTCCCATTGATGTTCATTAGTTGGTATGTAAGTGCATTTTGCGCTATCTACTTAGTACTTCATCCTTCATATTGCACTTGGCTCATCAAAATGATCTCTTTCTCAATAGATTTAGCGATTCTAAACTGGATGATAATGTTAATGACCAAAAGTCCACTAATGGTTATACTATTTTTCTTTATCACAATGTGAACTCTAAGAAATCTGGCAAACAACTTAGTGTAACTGACCTTTCTATAGAAATTGAATATAAAGCTATTGCTAATGTTGTTGTCAAACTCAAATGCATCATAACTCTAGCTCATGAACTTGTTATTTCCAAAACAATTCTCCTTGTCTATGATGTCAAACTTAGAAGCCACTTATTTATTTGCCAATTTAGTTTTTCATGTACGCATAATCAGATTGTTAATGTGCTCAATAAATCTCTCTTGTCATCTCGGTTAACATTTCTTCAATACAAGTTAAGTATAGTGATAGCTTTAGATCCATTTAGCCCTAAATACCTATTGTATTATTAGTAAAATATCTATTATATAAAGATTCACTAAACAAAACACATTAGGATTAGTTAAGGTTATTTGAGTAAATCCCTATGCGTGTGGTACATATATTGATTATTAGAACAGAACACAAAGTAACTATACGGAATCATAGTTCATGACAATTTCTCCACTTTCTCTCAAGTTAATTATCTCCCTTGCTCTGTTACTATGAAGTTGAGATTTTCTGAAAAATCTTGGCAACTGCAGGCTGTTTTGAATTTTTGGATCTCCGGGTCCAGATAGGATTTCTAGATTGTTAGAGTTGAATGTCCTCTGCTCCTTTTTACTTCCAAATTTATGGTTTCTTAATGTATTGAGATGGCCTTTTTCTATTTTCTTGCTCAAAAGGTTCTTTAGACTAACTTTTTCTCTGGACTAGCTCCATGATTTGGTGACTTATTAGGCATAGCTCCATGAAATATATGAAATAGGATCGAGAATTTGCTCAAAGCTACCAGCTAATAATCCAGTTTATGAGAAAGCTTGGAGAATTACACAACCCGCAGTACCATCAAAAACATTTTTTTTTAGATTTCTCATCAAGTAAACTCCTGAAACGCAAACAAGTGGGATGTTTGCTGGGAGCATGCACAGGCTAAAAGATTCAGAAAAAAAAAAAAAAAAAAAACAGCTGCTATTGCATATCATTTGTACATTTGTAATCAACAAGACAAATTTACTGTGTTTAACCTCTCACCTCTCTTTCCTAAACAGGGGAAAATTCATTAAAAAACAAACAAACAAACGAAACCCATTAAAACTCAGAATGGTCTGAAACTTGAGTTAGAAAGGGAAAAGGAAGGAAATCCTGCACAGTTGAATCGATTAGGAAGCCAAGCAAGCCTCCCAAAACAACCTATCCTTCTCCTTCTCGTTCATCGATTCATTGCTTGAATCCACTGAAACACATGACTTTTGCTTCACTGGTAATCCATGGACATGATGAACCCATGATTGACAAACCTCAACTCCCTCCTCCTCCTCCTCCTCGCCATCATCATCATCATGATCATCATCAACCGCATTGTAATTGACCTGGTATGCTTCAACCTTGCTGCAGGCACCGTTAATGATGTCACTAACACAAGAATGGTCAGATGTATCACAGCTACATGATTCTGCATCATCATCATCATCAACAAGATCTATAGTGGACATGGTGGGATCGGAATCAACCTCAGAATCACCCGCAGCTTCCACTAGCAAGAAAGGAGACACGTCAACAGAATTCTTCACCCTGTCCATTTCTTTATCTAAAATGGGAAGGAGAAAAAGATAGAGAACCTTTCTCAGTTAATGTTTTGAAAGTTTGCGACCTTGTTCAGAAGATTTCCCGTACCAGGACAAACCTAAGTGTTTATAGTAGTAATATGGTAGGTAGTTTGCAGAGTTTGAATTGAGGAGAACAAGCTTTTCTTGCATAGGTCAGCCTCATAAAAAAAATCGAATAAATTAGTATGAGGGAAAGACACCGTATTTAATATATTTATGAAAGATATGGAAATGAAATGACACAGACATGTGGCTAATCTTCTAGAAGGTATACTGTGGTCGGGCATTCGACATAATCAAGCATGGCTTCTAGAAACATGATAAAAATAATATGGTATTCTCAAAATAAATAAATACTCGGGTTTTGTTTTCTATTTTTCTTATGTTCTTAGTCATATTTTATCCAACATGTAGTACTTAAAGAAAAATTGTAGTGGTACTGATTATTTTTTTTAAAAAAATAATATTTTAAATTAATTTTTTATAATTTTATATCGTTTTGATTTACCGATATTAAAAATTTTAAAAAATATTATTTTTATATATTTTTAAACTGAATTTTTTTAATAAACAAAACACTTTGGAGTCATGCAATCAACTTCAAACTTTGAATTAACCTATAATTAGCAGACTTGCGAGTTGAGAATTGATATTGTCAAAGTTTTCTAGAGAAAATGGAAAGGAAGAAGTAGAAAAGAAAATGCAAGTCTAATATTTCTACAGTCAAGATAAGTGATTGGAATATTTTTCTATAAATGATCAACTTTTTCAACCATGACTGGGTAAAAGGGGGAAAAAACAAAAGAAAAATAGCTCTCTGTGATCATATATGCCTTGGCTTTGTGCAGTTGAAGGGACCAGGAAAATCATGACAGTATCAACTTGGAGCAATTGAAACGTGGGGGGAAATGGAGGGTGGTCTTACCGTCTCCGGAGTATTCAAACAGAACAACAAGTGTTCGTCTATCTACTAAATTATTGGAAAAAAACATCCTCAATTAGTTATGTTTAAATTTATTTATTAGAGATTATCAATTAGAGTTTTATAAAACTCAAAACTGTTAAAGGTTTATATAATTATAACTTTAATGTCTGTATAGATTAAACAAGAATACATATATAAACCGGTCTGAATTTCTCCATTAATAATATATAAATAAAAGAAGAAATTACTGGGGAAAACGGAGAAAATGGAAGGTCGGGAAGCCCACAAAAAGGGGCAAAACCAAGATCTAAGATTGACTTAGGGGCTCACCCACCCACAGCACAGAATCTTCAATGCCATGATTAACATTTGGTTTGAGAAGAGCGTTACCTTACTTGGAGTAATTGTGCACGGCAGTCGCCTGGGCTCCACTCCACCACCACTCTTCATTACTACTCTAACTACAGAAAGCCATTTCAGTCTACCACGTGTTCTCCACCTCGCAGAAGAGATTACCACCGGCGACCCGGGTTCTTTACCTTCTCATAAAAATATTGAATTGGTTTTGAAATATATTAAAAATTTATTTTAGTTTGTTTTTTTATAAGATTATTATAATTTAAAATGACAGGTAAAATAGATGGTGATTTTGAATTTTATACAAAACAAATATTTTCATCCCTTGTTTTTTTATCGTGTCATTTTAATTTTTCAATATATAATTTTGATAAATTTTTTTTTTTTTTTCAATTCATTTTTGTTAGAGGAGAAATAGGACATCTAATTCTAGTTTAGAGAAAGAAAAGTGATCATTTATGATGATTACAACCATAAAAAAAAGGTTTAGATAAGTGCTAATGAGTTCCATTTCATTATGGTAGTTTTACATAGGTATTTTTTCCTTTTCCTTGCCTGAAAAAACAATTTTGATCATAGAATGTTTTTTTGGTATGGGTTTATTTTAATTTTTTGAGCTATTTTTATTTTTATTTTTTTGATACCATGAATAGGTTTGTTAAGATGTTATTGGATAAAAATTGGATTGAAATGAGTTTTAAGCCGAGAAAATCAAAGCTCTTTTTTTTCAATGACCTCTAGTTGCAGATTCTACAAAAGTTGTCTACCCTTTTTTTTGTAAAAAAAGATTAAGATAGACCTCGGCGAGCAGGCTTGAGGACCTATATGTCCGAGCTCCATTTGACTTTTTTTTTATTATTATTATTATTTGATAAAAAATTTCATTGAACCAAATTGAGTCCATGAGCTGAGTTGTAGGTTTAACGAGTTAATTTACAACATCCAAACTATTATTTATTAATTATTTTTTTTTATTTTAATGATTTTATTGCCCTCAATTTATTTATTTTTTAAATAATTCATCATTTATTATCAATAATATACCTTTTGCTCTTTGTTTTGAGCACAAATGTTAGGGTTGTTACATTTTTATTATCTTAGTACCATGTTCTTATCATGTTTTTTCTATTTCTAAAATAAATATTTATTACAAAAAAATATCATGCGATTTATTGTCATATAATTAAATAATAAATAATTTCTAAGATAAAAAAAATATTATTAAATCCGATGATACGCATGAGTTGCATGATAATTTTGTTTTATTGACTCAAATTTACTTAATTTTTTTATATAAAAAGAGTAAATGCTATATTTTACTGCTATTTCCTTTAATATTAAGTGAATTCATAACTGAAATATTTAATTTATTTATTTTTAAGATTATCTCTATAAATTTTATAAGTGAACTCATATTTATTAACTTGGGTAGTTGAAATGTTTTGTATCTCAATATGAGATAAAATAAATTATTGAATTCATAGTTAAAATCCAATATATAAATATATTTTTTAATGTTTTTTCTTCTCTGACCCGTAGCGTACCGCTGCCCAATAAAGTAAACTAGGGTAAGCCTTAAGTTGAGTAAAATGGTGTGCGGGCGTCAGAAAAAGAATATAGTTTTCGTTGCAGTAATCAAATGAGGAAGTAGCGTCTAATCCATGACCGAGTAAAGCAGCACTCCATTGACTGCTTTGAAGTAGCTTGCAACTTGTCTTCAATCTCTGCGTTTTTTCCATCATTTATCATTCCTTCTATACTTGCCGTGATCATCAACGACCTCCTAAACTATTCCCGCCATTTGCAGCTTTGCCATCATTACACCGCGGGAATTATTTTTTTTATTATTTTTTAAGCGTGTTTTCTAATAATTTTTGTTTAAATTTTACGAGTGTCGGTGCCTGTTTGGCGTTGCGGTCAAACCTGCTTTTCAAAAAATTTTAATTTTTTTTTTTGCTAAAATTAAATAAGGTTTGTACCTTTTGGATCGTTTTGATGTGCTGATATCAAAAATAATTTTTAAAAAATGAAAAAACATTATTGACATGCTTTTCGGCACGAAAAGCTATTTGAAAAGCAACTGCTACCACATTCCCAAACACCCTCTTAGTTTAACATAACTTGATTGTTAAGTTTAAAAATAATATGGGTAGCTAATAAAAGTATATTTTGATTCAAAAAATTTAAAATGGTTTTTTTTAATGGTAAAATGATAATATATTGAATTGATTTGAGTCAATTCAATATAACCAGTCAAACTTGTGTCTCGGATCATGAGATCAGGATAACCATATAAATAGTAAATTTAATCAAATTATAAACCTTAATTCTCAATCAATCCAATATTGAATGATGAAATTTTAAAAAAATTAATTAAAAAAGATAAAAAAAAAACACGTCGACTCGGTTTAACCAACCAAACCCGTGATATGGGTTATTAGACCAAGATAACTAAATTGTTCCTAATCAATCAAATATTAAAAAATAAAATTAAAAAAATTATCCAAAAAAATTCCATAGTCAACCGAGTTAACCGTCCAAGTCCGCGATTCGGATCATAAGACTAAAATAATATTATAAAAAACAAATTAAAATAAATTATAAAGTTTAATTCTCAATTTATTAATTATTAAAAGATGAGTTAAGAAAAAAATTCAATTAAAAAAAAAAACTCACATTAGCCTGGTTAATATACCAAACATGCAACTTGAATCATCTTATCATACTGAAATAACCAAATCAAAAAATCAAAATAAATTAAAAAATTCAATCCAACAAACTAAACAATGTAATTAAAAAAAAAAATGAAAACAACAAAATATTATTCTAGTTAAAGAATGATTTCTTCTTCTCAAATGGTTGTTTTTAACGTGTCTTCTACAACCTTTAAATAAACGTCTATTATTTATTTATTTATTTTTATGAAAGAGAGCGAATCAAAACCGTAATTGGATTCCTTTAAATAATCAATAAATCAAAAGCAAATAACAGAGTGTCTTTAATTTTTTCTTTTAAAAGAACCCATCCACTTCGAAGAAGGCAGCTTATCTAGAATGTTTTTGTTTTCCTGTGTGTCGGAAAGTTTTTAGCCTTCTCCGGGCAATGCAAACAAAGATAAGATCTTAACTGATGGCAAACGTGGTTTGATGTGAAATAATCGTGTGCGGCCAACAATCAAGTGCCCAGGAGGACCCCAAGTTAACCAATAATATCTAAACTATTCAAAATATTTTTAGCATTCTTATAAGGATTTAAATTTAAAATTTTTGCTTGATTAATTTGAGTTTTAAAATAAATCACATGAAAATGATAGGAAATGATCTTTTTCATTGGATAAATTAAAAAAAATTAATAATATACTAAAAGATAAAATTAAATAAAAATTGTATAATAAAGGATAGCATTGAAAAGAAATATGTATAAAAACAGTTTAAAAAAAATTAAAAATATTATATTAAAAGATGAAATTGAAAAAAATATATATATATAAAAAAATTTTATTGTATGATAAAAAATATAAAAATTGATTTATCATCAACTTAATATGAAAAATAAAATTATATAAAAACCTTGTATTAAAGAATGGAATTGAAATATATATAAAAAAGGAAAAACCCAAAGAAAATAAAAACCCTTATTAAATTATGGAATAAGAAGAAAAAACCAAAAGATCATGAAAAAAGGGGCAAAAAAGTTTTATTATTTGATAAAAAATATAAAAATTAATTTATTATCAATTCAATACTGAAATATAATAATTAAATAAAATCTTATAATAAAGGATGAAATTAAAAATAAATCCTAAAAAATCTAAAAAAATAAAAATATCATATTAAAAAATAAATTGAAAGAAAAATTTATATATATATATATATAAAGGAAAGCCAAAGGGGTAAAAAGCCATAGACTTGTTAAAAAAATATATATAAATATCAGGTCATATGTCATTTATAGAATTTAAATAATTTCGTTTCTAATATGAATCAAACCCACAACCTCACCTTAAATTAGGTGTGTTCACCACTGAACTACAATATTTATTTATTAATCAAGCGTTTAAAATAATATATTTCATATTCTACTCATCTATGGAATAAAAATAATCTTGCTTCATGGATCGAACCACTAACTTTTAAGCCCGTGTGTTAACCACTAAATTAAAATACATAACTAAGCAATTAAAATAATATATTAACTTTTTTCACCATTGATTTAAACCAATTGTTGGTAGTATAGTAATAGTTATTTTTTAAAATATTTTTTATTTAAAAATATATTAAAATAATTTTTTTTATAAATAATTTTGATATTAACATTTTAAAACGATATAAATACAAAAAAATAAATTGTGATAGCAAATAGAAAAATAAAACATGTTTAATTTTTTTTTATTTTTTTTAAAAATATTTTTAAAACATAAAAATAAATTTATTTATTTTTTATAATAAATCATACAGATTAAAAAAATCTTTTCAATGGGGCCATGGTTATCAAGCAGACGACTACCGCTGGTAAAATACTTACAGAAGTGCTAAATTCTCCACCAACATCAAAACTGCCCCTCCCAATGTGCAAAATCCGATTGAACAATCTACTCAACACTATGTTTAGAGGAGTAAATTATTAATCAATCTCTTTAGTCTTACAAAATAAATTAAATACCTTCTCTAATTTTAAGAACTAATTAATCAATTTCTTTATTCATTTCATAAATTTTTTAAGAAATAAAAAAGGGGGGAGAAATGTAAACTTAGAAAATAAGTTATTTCTGAAACAAAGTAATATTAAACTTAGAACTATCAACATTAGTCAATGGATTGTTCAATTAGGTTTTGAAACTAGAGAGGCTATATAATTTGTTTAGAAAACTATAATTTTCTCCCTTTTTTTTTAATAATTTACGCATTATTTTAGTACGTCACAAGAGGTTTTTTTTTTTTTTCAATGAACATCACAGATAATTAAACCATAGCTCAACACCAAACCCACCAAATTAGTAAATAAAGGCAACACAAAACCTTCAATACCAGCAGAATACAGTATTCCTAATGGAAGATGAAGAAAAACACTGGTATATTTCTATTACGAGCTCCAAAAATAATTCATTTTGATCCTTCAAAGCTGAAATCATGAACATTTATCCTGCATCACCAAGAAAATGACCTAAAATATAAATTATCCCGTTCATTTCGTAATCCGCACAAGGATTTCGTAGTCTATTAAGTTGTCAAAACCCCCCTGCCAACGGTTCCTTGCGTATATGCTGAGAAGAGCTGCCGCCCAAGTAACACGTGAAGCATACTCCCAGCTCTGTACCATATCTCTGGAAGGTTGAAAGCTTCTATAAGCTCTGCAATCCTCCCTATTTTAAAAATTTTAGCCGTGGAATTAGTACTCGAAGCATAGAGAACAAGGAGAGAAGAACAAAAGCAGGACAGTCACCATATCATTCACCCAAAACGTAAAAATACATCAACACAGGGTTTTTTCGTAGTCCCAATACCTTAGAGTGCGATGGAATGACAAGTGATTTCCTACAAGGAGTGATCTAGAAGCATTCCTAACCATCAACAAAGTCCATGTTAACATTGAGCAGATGCTAAGAATAAGAAATCCAAGGCTTGGCCTGGGAAAGATTTGAATGTAGTTATCAAGGATATATTCCAAGACATACACAGAAGGAGAGAAAAACAGCCCCTTCAAATGGTTAAAGAAATAAGAAGTAATTGAGAATTCAAAGGCCAATAGCAGAATACCTTTTCCATCCAGAACTTTGTTGGAGCAATAATGTTTCCCTTCATTGTTTTCCTCATGACACATCTTTGTGTAACAGTCGCCTCAAGGAAATAACGATTTAAACATGAGATATATAAGTTTTTCAACCTTCCTGAAACTCGTTTAGCCTTGAAGAAGAGCAATCTTCATAAAGTCGATCAAGGACAAATATCTAAACTTAAATGCATGCAAATCATGTGAAATGAATTACAGTAGAAACAAAATAACGAGCTGAAAGAGATTATCAGAACCTAAGTTTAAACTCGAATACAGGCAAAGCTTCAAGATCAAACATACCTTTATCCTGTGAAATGAACCACCAGTTCAATGTTTTGGAATGAGGAACTGCAAGAGATCATACCAAAAAATTGTCAAACAAAAGAAGCATCTTAAATCCTACTGATCCAGTAAGATTTATCAAAAATCCAATTAATAAGGGGAAACAAGCATTTATGATCCATTGCAACCTGACCTAAATGGATACGATAAACATCACCACAAGCACCATGCAACCAATGCAGGAAAAAAGCACAAAAACTCACAGGCATGATATCATCATCACAATACCTGAATAGTTCTGGACCTGAATACATATACTTAAGATGAACAGGGGAGGGGGGATCCATGTAACTTGGGTTTGACACAACCATTCATGCACTTGTCATGAAACAGGCAGAAGTTTTGTCTCAATATCCTACAATTTCACTGTTATGTCACACAATTTCAATACTGTGATACATAAGAGAAACAACAAATAACAGGACAATTGCACAATTCACTAAGCAGAGGATGAGCCACATTTGATACAACCAAAGTGTCCTTAAACATACTTACCCATGATTCGTTTAGCCGATGAGAAAAGGAAACAAAAGAGAGAGAAAATGGTCATTTAATAAATAGCAAGAGTATCAGAGAAGAATCTGTCAAAGATGTTTCAACAACATTACTATCAGAAGCTCTTAATGGAAAAATCAATAAATTGATAATTAATCTCTAAATGAACTTCCATGGTACACAAATTACAAATTGTATTGGCGCACAATGCACCATGAATTACAAGTTTTGGAAATTTCAATCCCGTGAAGCAATTACAAGGATGGGGAAATGCAAATGACCAGATATTATCTATCCACCCCAATATGCTGATACCAGTCACTCCCATATATCCAGGTTGCATGCGACCACATATCACAGAGAATTCTGCTTGCTTCCTTGACTCACCTGCCGATCAATATGGTTTGCTCTGTTTATTGTCTCTCTTAAGCTGAACCTTCAATTTCTTACCACCTAATTGGAATCCATTCATCATGGTAATAGCATTTTGAGCTGCTGCTGGTGAGTCATAACTAACAAATCCTGCAAATAAAAGCCTATAAGATATGTAGATAGATCTCCAAATCACAAATGTCAAATTCACATGTAACAGTAATAAAGAGTGCATACCAAAGCATTTGCTAACACCAGTTACTTTATCAACAAAAACCTTGGCACTTAAGACCTTACCATATGCTTCAAAAGCATTGGCAAGTTCTTGATCGCCAAACTCCTGAGGTATGTGATATATAAACAAATTAGCACCAGGTGGACCTAAGACAAAGAACGCAGGCTGTTAGCAGAAAAGCACCACCAAGAAAGAAAAAAAGAGTAACAAGTAACAAAACACAGAATGATTGTATAGATGACAAACCTTCCACTTGAACCCCGGAACTTCCACCGACACCTGAAGGTGTTGCAGAATTACTGCTCACAACTGTGGGTGACAATGCACCAGGTGAACTACTCAAAGGCCGGTGAGTCATCATTGCTCCAGGATATGCCACTGGATACTGAAGACCTGTCACCGTAGGATAAGCAGAGCCCATATAAGTAGCAGGAGCATAATTTCTAGGGGAAATATTGGGTGAAAGGTCAGGTCTGATTCCACCACGCAATGCATTTCCTTGATTTACTGGAGGAACCATGCTATGAAATGCAGGCTGATTCTGCATGGGTGGCAGACGGTATGGCATAAGTCCATAAACTCCAGGAGCCTACAAGGAGAACATAGATTACCACACTCTTAACACCATTTTGATTTTGAATAGTAAATGAAAAAAAGGTGTAAATTAAATGAAGAAAGGCAAGCAAGAGACTAGGAAGTTATGGGGCCAGAAAGATCCTGACAAGTTCCAAAAGGTTCTGGAACTGCAGAAACTGAGGTATTCCCTGAAAAATAGTTAGTAGCAAACAGACCTGGTATCCATATCCATTGTAAGGGGGAGCATATCCCATTGGCAAGGCACCAAATAAAGACGGATGTTGTGAATCAGTGTTAGGCATAACTTGCGATTGTGCTTTCTGAGCCCTCCGAGCCTGCCTTTCCTTTTCTGTATCTGCCCATTTGACAACCAAAGGAACACTTGAACCCTAGCAAAGCAAGAGATAGTGATCAGACTGCATGTCACTAATTCATGCATCCATATTACTGCTGAGTTCTCAGGTGCTAAAAGGGTTTACAGAGACTGTCTCCTCTCCCCTCAATCCTTCAATAACTTTGTGAAAAAAAAAGCCAATATTAAAACGTGGAATCTCGTTGCTACAACATCTGTCAATAAAGTGAGCATAAAATGGAAGATAAGTTTTGATTTTAAATTTTAAATTTGTTTAAAGGGAAAAATATATTGCTGCAAATTTATGAACAGTTCTATACCTTCACCTTGTACAGCCTATTCAGGAAATAAAGATTATGGCTATTCAAGTTTGGAGAAAGCTACAGAAATTATTTTAACACGCTAATTCGTGACACGATTCTGATCTGCCATACCAAAATAATTAGCATGTCCCCACTGAAGTAACTAAATGACCAATTTTACTGGGCAGGTCCATGATGTTACATTATGTAACAGAACAACCTTATATAACATGTGAGTTCAATTTGATAGCCAACATTGATTAAAAAAACAGAGACAGGAAAGGGTGACTTTTCCCATCACATTATTAACAAAGAATTAAAGTTGGGCTCTGACTAGAAAGAAGAGTAATTGCTTGAACTTGAGAACTATCAGTCCAATTAGCCAATAAACCTCACCTCCATTTTATGCTTTCCATTGATGTCCTCCAGGGCAGCAAGGGCTTGCTCTTTTGTCTCGTACTTCAAAAAAGCACAGCCTACCAATTAATTAATTGACATCAGCAAGAACAGTAAAGTTCAGTGCTTCACAACAACAGCCAGATAAGAGATCGGGAGTACTTTTGCTTGTTTGTTGAGAACCTCTTAGTATTTGCAAGTCCTTTATAGTTCCATAGTTAGAGAATAAATCAGAGACTTCAGCTTCAGAAACATTTTTTGGAAGCATACCAACAAAGAGTTTGTGTTCTGGATAGCAAGAAGAACAAAAAAGAAACATAATGTAACAAGATAAATTAAATAAGACAGTGAATAAAATAACAGTAATCAGATAAGGCAATGAGGAATCTTGCTGCAGCAATCCAGAATAATGATCTTAATGGCAACTAATCAACAGTCAATGATATTATATTACACCTAGCCTTTCCAACTCGCCATCTGCATACTTCACTTGTAACGGACTAGATGCCTGAATTGGACAGAAAGAACAGGATGCATTTGAATTAGAGAGACAATGAGATGAAGCATCAGAGAGAAAGAAAAATAAAAGCACTGGTCATACAAAGCTAGCACTGATCAAGGGCCGCATTGCAGGTAATTAGATTCCAAAAAAAGCAGCTCTAACACTTCCACAGATATGTTTAACAAAAAGAAGGCATTGGGAGTTAAACCGTTAAAAGAAACAGATCACCCACAGACAAAAAAAAGGCTAGGCCTAAACAGAAATCCTGATTAACCGAAGCACCTTGGCCAGCAAAATCCTAGATTGCATAAATATTCATCTATAATAACTGTAATTGAGAAACGGTATAAATAACCATCAAATGTCGAAGATCAATAGTGAACATATGGTGGAAATTTAAAAATAATCCAGTATAATGAACTAACAATATCAATGTTTTTTTAATGACAATTGACTTTACAAGAAAATTTAAAATATTCAAATACCTCTTAACATTCCATCACACCTTATTCCTGTCAAACTTAGTTTCTGGCAAAACTTCCTTAAAATGCGTTCTTCAAAACAATTTCCATTTTGGTTTAGAATCTCTCAACATTTTCTGTCTTCTACAAATTTTATAATGTATGAAGTGATTCACCCATTTATCTTTTTGTTGCCATCTAAATCCACAATTACCATATTTTACCCTCTCATCGCCAATATCCAATAAAAGTGCATTGTTAACTGCCAGTCATGATATCCACTTGTCAAATTCAACTTCTTTTCATCCCTCTAAAACACCGACCCCTTTCCAATATACAATTAGCATCATCACTATACTCTCGTTAACTAAACCGGTCCTCATTGTAACAACCATGCTCTAACACGGTAAAATTTACATATGCTGCAAGCATATTCCACTACTGTAAATCACTGAGAATTGTTTTCACATGATTATCATGCTGGTAAATAATAACTAACTTAACAATCGTCAACATCAGTATATCAAACACAGTATAAACGATTCCACGATTACATTTACCCAAAGTCAACCACGGTAAGCAATCGCGGAAACTAAAAAAAAACTACTTGAGTAGTTTGCCGGGATGGGAGATTTCATCTACAATACAATGTGATAGAAAACAAGAAAACAGCAAGTAGTAAACTATACATGGAGAGATCAAATTAAAGAAAGAACTAACCCCGGGCAATGTTTTCTTATTATGACAAGCATTAACTGCCTTGTCTGCTTCTTGTCTGGATGGACATATTAGAAAACAACAACCTAAATATAAATAAAAATTAGGGTTGTAAGAGTGACTGCACATTACGAATCTTGAATCGAAAGGGAAGAAATCAGGAGAATGTGAAGAAACTAAAGCAAGTAAGCAACCTCTGGAAGCGCGAGTTGTCTTGTCTTTAATGATGTTGACTTCGTCTACCAAAGCGAAGTCTTTGAACATTGCCAGAAGCTCAGCTTCTGTCATGTTCTTTGGTACTTGACCCACAAATAGCTTCACGCTCTCTTCATTACTGCTGCTGCTACTGCTTGATTTCTTCTCCTTTTTACCCTCCGCCATTACCAAAAAAAAATATAAAAGAGAACACTCTCTCCGTCTCTCCCCGTTCGTGTTGGTGTGCTTGTGACTCTCTCTCCCTCCCTCCCCCTATCTGTCTAGAATTCACAGGCTTTGTTTCTCTCTCTAGATTTCTCCTTGAAATTTTGGGTGATTTCGTCGTCGCATGGAAATTGGGGGTTTTCTGGATGGCAAAGTTGGATCTTCGATGGATAAATTATAATTAAAGAGTTGCAATTTGGGCATCGACTTTCGAGTGATTTACGACTCTGACCTTACAGCTGTTGGAGCTATGGACTGGACACCCATGCCCGTGCAGTTATTTGACATCTCGATTCAACTGCTAGTCGGCTTAAATTACTACAACGCCCTTCCTCTCTGTTTTTTGGTTTTTTCAATAATTTCTCTTGCATGGCAATTGGCAGGTGATTTTCTTTCTCTCAGGTCCTATTCCCCGAAAAGGGCAAAGAGCCTCTGATGATTGCCAAAAAGGGATGGGTTTTTTTGGGCCTGGGATTGACCCCTCAAATTACATTAAATCACTTAGATGATTTTCTTTGACTAGTTTTCCACGCCCGTACTGATTTTTTCTTTTTATTCTCTCCTCTGAAGAGGTCATCCGATTTTTTTATTTTTTTTAATTTTATTTATGAGTGTGTTTTAGCCCGGGGAACAATCTCTTTTATCGGTAAGATTTGGATTTATTTACATTTATATCGGATATTTATATTAATATATAAATAAAAATAAATTTGGATTTTCTTAACTGAAATCCCTTCTCTTTTATCTTTGTTGGTACATTGGTAAAAAGATCATTTCCTGTAATTTTCTCTGTAACTGAAACCCCATGTGATAGTTCAAAAAAACAATTTCACTTGTCAATCAAATTCAAACATGAATTAGCGTACTATCCATTATGATCCTTAAAAAAATAGAAATAGTGAAGCCGGAAAAGACAGGCCCACAAAAGAGGATGAGATATAATACTATACAAGCTAAATTCATTATTTTTTATCTTATTTGATTATGGTAGAAAAAACATGATAAAATATAAAATAAAAATTATTTTATTTTTAATATGTATTATTGTTAAATTTAATTATTTAAAAATAGTGATTAAATATTATTATTTTTTATTTTAGTTGACAATGATTTTTTAAATTAATAATTTTATAATAATCATATTTATAAAACCATGATTGACTTGACGAGTTCACTCCAGGCATTGCTCCGGTCAACTCCCGAGTCGAGTTTAAAACTATAATAATTATTATTTTTATTCATACAGTAATCCGGGTTGACCCTCTTGATCCGTAACTCAAGCCTTTCCTTAAATTTATCTCCAAATCAAATTTTAAAATGATAATAATAATTATTTTTATTCTATATTGACTCAGGTTAACTCAAGTTGATCCTTTTGACACGTGACTCGGGCCTTACCCAAGTCCATTCTCGAGTCAGGTTTCAAGAATATGATAATAACAATTTTTTTTTGCTTACATTAATTCGGATTAATGATCAGCTTCAATTATGATCCATGTTTTGCCTCGGATCGATTTCTAAATTGAGTTTTAAAACTATAATGATAATTATTTTTATTTTTATGCTAATCCGAGTTAACTTGATTAGTAACCTAGGTTAAGAGCTATTTAATAAAAAATTCGGGCATGACATGGTGGCTTAAAAATTAGAGAGAATGTAATAGAAGAAAAATGAAAATAGAGAGATCAAAAAGAATTTTGTCCTGATGATTTTAAATTGACCATCATAAGAAATAAGTTGTTAATTTGATAAAAAAGATAAAATTGATTTTCTTTTTTAAATATCATGTAAATTAAGTCAGAGTGCGCTCACTATATCTTTTTTTTCTCCAAAACTTTAGTCTTTCTTATAATAATTTATTATTTGTTGAAGGAGACTCACTTATTTTCCTAGAGTGATTAAAATTAAGTCCCTGTAATTAATGCTAGAGCATTCTTGTAAATAACACCCATCGGCATTGTCAAATAGATGCCCAATTACATGAGCTCCTAACAAAACCAAGGCTACAATCAACCCAGTCGAGTCTTTATCCTGGCTCCAATTCATTGCGATGAATAATTTCTACGCCTCCTCCTTGCGATATACACCAAATTATATATATATATATATATATATATGAAGCGTTGTCGTTTTCTGTCTTTCACCTGCAGAATAAATAAAGAAACACCAAATCAATGCTTGGCGGCAGCTCCATTTTGAAGCATGTGAGTGAAAAGATACGACCAGCAAGAATTGCAAGAAAAGGTGGCTTTCTTTTTTTGAGCCAGTCATAGGAAGCCGATTCCTGCAAGAATCGGGCAAGCGACTGCCAGTCAAAGTGGTTCAAATTTTCTGACACGGCGGAGCTTTAATTTAATGCCCTCAGCATGTGCCTGTGTCTTCTTGTGACGTTTTTTTTATTTTATTTTTATTTTATTTCCGGCAAGACGATCGTCCCTGACATGCCCATGTGTACGCTGCAAGCTGTATACGTGCATTCATCTACTTACCTGTGACATGCCCATGGTGATTTGAGGAGCAAAAGCAACTTTAGGAACTTCTACTTTTACCTCGTCCGTGCAGGGCGGAGAAGCAGAGGCCTCCTCGCTCTTTTCTATTCCCGGAGTAATTTGACTTTGTAGTTTTTCAGTTTCGAAGTCAATCTAATATTTCTCACCCACGAAAGAAAAGGACCCTCTCAGCTTGGAGTTTCACTTGAATTTTCTTGCAACCACACAAATCACGCTGCGTGGTCCAAAATCTATGAAATTGAACTCCAGGAACAAAGAGCGTGTTTGTCGCCAAGACGACCCGTCCGTTAAAAAATTATTTATTTATTTATAAAAAATATTTTTAAAAAACAACAATTATTATAATATCAAATGAGTTCTTAATCTTTATTTAATGCCTATTTAGGAGTGTTAGATGTTATATTTTAAAAGATTTTTTGCTTGAAAATGAATTGAAATAATAATTTTTTTTATTTTTTATAATTTATTTTTAGCATCGACACATCAAAATAATACAAAGATATTTTAAAAATTAACCACTAACACAATGTCAAATAATTGTATGGTTGCGGTTGTTTTTCAAAGTGTTTTTCACTTGAAAATGTATTAAAATCATATATTTTTTATTTTTAAAAAATTATTTTTGATATCAGTATATAAAAATGATCTAAAAACACCAGAAATATATTAATTTGAAGCAAAGAAAAAAATAAAATAAATTTAAATTAAAAAAAAAAAAACTTTTGAAACGCGAAAACAAACAGAGAATCTTGGTGGGATTATTGGGCACACAAAGTGCCTATTTGGAAATATTAGATATTGCATTTCAAAATATATATATTTTTTAAAAAATTAATATAATATATTTTTTATTTTTAAAATTGATATATTAAAAAAATAAAAATATACTAAAAAATATATTTTTTTATATTTAAAAAAAAACACGCTTGAAAACCCTGGGAAGCAAAGGAGTAGCTAGGTAAGGGGTGATTGTTTTCTTTGTTTTGCCTTTCTCAAGCATACGCAAAAGGAAAGTTGATGACCACAAAATGGGAGTGTCATTTTCAGCAGAAAGCGTGCGAGGTTGGGGAACAAGAGGGGTAGTTTTGTAATTAGGAATACAAGGATAGAATGGTAGTTTAGCATGAAAAACAGGTCAAAGAGATAAGAACGCC
Organism: Populus alba; assembly: GCF_005239225.2. NCBI lineage: Eukaryota > Viridiplantae > Streptophyta > Magnoliopsida > Malpighiales > Salicaceae > Populus > Populus alba. The sequence goes on along the minus strand of NC_133297.1, from coordinate 10,289,106 downwards.
AGACTGTCCCGCCAACGCCAGTTCCTTGTTGCTCTTTTTATTATGTTACACCGCCGTCCACCTCAACTCACTCAAGCGCACACACTTGCTTATGTGGAGCTGGCAAGCTTAAAAACTTAAAATAGCTAGGATACATTTTTAAATAAATTTATGAAAATAATATTTAAGAAATTATCCAATTATACCATAGTTTTCAAGAGGATTATAATATTTTATGGTAATATTGATAGTGATTTTATGAATAATTATATATAACCTAATATGTAGATTTAAAAAAAAAACATTTACTCATTAATATTCATGAAAGTAAAATATCTATTTTGTTATAATTTTCTCATATTAGTTATTTTTATATTTTTTAAGGCACATAAAAAATGATTAATGATTTTTTTATTAAAATTTATTTTTTACAATTATAATAAGTGTTGTTTAAAAAAACGAAAATCCTGATAAAAAACAAAAATATTTTTATTAATAAGACACCTTTTCCTCCTCATTTCAAATCATAAGAATTTTTATGAATATTTTAATCAGTTTTTATTCATAAATCATGTCATTAATAATAAAAAAAAGATATGTTATTATAAAAACATTTTACATGGAAGATAATTTTGACTGAAAAAGTACGTTAATCCTCTAATTTTTATCATTACCTTACTTATTCCTATAAATATCTATTTTAATTTCTATATATAGATTGAAAGTGTGTTTTTTTATAATTCAAGAATGAAAATATAGTTTGTTTATTTATGATTCATTGATTTAATAAAAGAAAAGAAAAAAGATCCGGTAGGTACCCATTTAGTAGAGAGAGTTGAAGGACTGATGGAAACAAACCTGTAATCACCAACCATGCATGCATTGATGAATACCCATCTTGATAGTTGCCGGATTATTGTTTTTTAAAATATTTTTTTATTTAAAAATATATTAAATTAATATATAGGTTTTTATTTTTTAAAATTTACTTTTAATATTAATACACAAAAATAATTTAAAAAGTAAAAATTAATCTGTTTAAAATCGATTTTCCACCGGGAAAAAAAGAAGAATAAACAGGATACAAGTGCTGTGTGGAAAGGCAGCTAGCCAGTAATACTAATAACAGAGGCAGCAAATGGTTTTTTAGCAATGGGACCCTTAAAGTTTGTCTCCCATGGTGGAATCTCTCTCCCATGTCAAAGAGGGTATGATAGTGACCTCAATTTTTTCGTTTCAGAACTAGCTATTTGATCATATGGATTTGACCACTTGTTGCCCGACACGGGAAAAAATTGGCCATAGCATTGCATTGTTTGTCGTCCAATGGATGGACTTTCCGGCCACACTTGATCACAATTTAATAGCAAAAACCCTAACTTCTTGGTTTTTTTTCTTTTTTTTTATCATGAATGTTGAGGTCAACTTACATATATTTTAATTAATTTTTTGAGATTCTAAAGTTAACAGTTATATAAATCTATAATAACTGAGATTTATGAAACTCGAACTTATAAATTCAGAAAAGTAAATTAAAGATTTTACCAATTAAACTATACTTCTTAAAGTTGTAAAAACCCTAACTTAACATCACAGGTCTCACTAATATTTCCCCCCCTGTGCCCAGCTTAGTATTATCTCATCAAAATCCAAAGTTTTGGTTGGTGAAATCACTAAGGATGTGAAATTAAAAAATAAATAAATTTAAAAGGTTGTATAAGGTTATGTTTAGAATTGTGTTTCAAACAACATTTCATAAAAAATAATTAATTTTTTTATTTAAATTTTTTTTATATATTTTCATACCATTTTCATAAGTTATTATCAAAAAAAAATATTATTTTAATATATTTCCAAATAAAATATATTTTGAAAATAATTACTACCATATTCTAAGCAATCTACAGCATACCAGTACCAGGATAGATACAGCAGGGCTAGCTCAGGCTACTGTGGGGATCTGAACGGGATAGGGCACTTATACAGTAGCAGCAGCTGCATACTGATCTTACTCCCAGGAATCAAAAGATGACAGAAAAAAAGCATCAACGCTGGTTTAATCTAGAAATATTGGTTTTAACCCTGGTATCCAGATCAAAGACTGCTGCGGTAGAAATTCCAGGTAAAATGTTGCCTTACGTGAACTGTCGGGGGAGAGCTGGAGCTTGCTTTGAAGAAACACCAAAAAACAGTGAGAAGGGAAAGTTAATTGTAACTAAAGCAAATCACAGTGTTGTTGATAATACACATACCAACAAGGCCACTAATGGCCCCTTAATTTCTCAACCATAAATTGATGTTCAGGAAACAGCCAAGGGAGAAGAGAGCGATGGTACTATTATTTCTGTAGAAAAACCAGATACAATGGTTATCCTCTAATTTCCTACTCTGATTACAACAATTCAGGAAGGCGTGAATATGACGGCACATTTCACTAGTATGCCTGATGATACAGTCAGACCCCAGGGAAAAACATGTGCATTGACCAAAATAATTATACAACTCAATCAAATAAATGCAAGTCTCGCCAGAACCCAAATAAATATTGGTCCCCAACTCAAATGGCCAAAAAAATAATCTGCTATCAGAATCATCTCATGCAAACCCTCCTTCTGAACTTGCTGAGAGGGCTGCTTTTCTTCACTTGAATAAAACCATGGAAGTCAGGTATTGGGGAATGACTGTAAATGAACATTCCCTCCCCTAGATGGCATCCAATCCGGCAAGCTTGCGCAGCTCCTCGCATAGTATAAATGTAATTGTAGTTTGCGGACCCAATCTTGCAAATATTGCAAAGCCCCTACAAAGGTTTAAAAGTTAACACCCTAAAAGCACATGCAGAGACACACACAAGAAGAAGAAAAGAAAAGATAAAAAACCTTCAAATACTTCTAGAATGAGTATGAAATTTGTATCACCTAATCATGATCTACTTGTCTAGTTAAGAGCCCAAACTAGAACCTAGAGGATTTCATCTTACAATTATCAAGAGACCTGACAATGGCTATTATTGCAGAGAACCAGAGTACCTAGGAGATTGTGTAGAACCATACATCTTAAATATACATGCATCTGGTTAAAAAAGCAATGCTCATGGAGGCCTAGATAAGAATCTCACCCCTTGTAAAGTGCCATAGGGCCTTCTTTAAGCATAACCTGAAAACTCAAAACACAAAGGTGTCAGACATGAAAGCCAATTTTCCCTTGTAAAGACTCATTAACAAACCCCGAGCTTACTCCACACATCACAGAAACATTAGACAAACTCCTTAAAGAGGGGAGAAAAAAAAGAAAAATTAACAGCAGTTTTTCACCAATCTTCTCTCTTTCCCCGGTAGAAACTCATGAAACTATTGTGTCATGGATCATCAATTTGGACAGCAATAAATAGTCAACTGACAACTATACAAGTAATCAAGCACGATCAGCATCCTCCGTGTAAGGAAGCCACAATCTCTGGAATGCATATGGTTGTATGCTCAGCAGTGATGGAGGATCCACACCCATAAGCCCACAGCACCAGGAGGAAGGAAAAGAGGACACTGCCCAGTTCCCACACAATAAACAATAATCCAAATCACTATCATCTGAAAACCTGCCTGTCAGCTTACAAGTAGCAAAAAGCACACATATAGCTGTCCAATTCCAGTTGCACATTAATGCTAGCTGCAATTTCTTACTCTTTCCTTCACAAAATATTTCAGTTATCACTACTAGTATGCAAAACCCCTCCAATCCAAAAATGCCTAGGGGTATTCACCAGAAATAAACAGTGCAGATAGAAAAAAGTTCATGATCATAAATTAAAGTGAGATGAGCATGTGAAAGAACAAACAAATCTGATACCTGATATGCACAATGAAATCCATTTTTATAGTTTCCAACTGTTTTAGATTCTCGTTGCAGCATGAGGCGGGTTTTAATCATGTCCATAGGTGCAGTTACAAGGGTACTCACTGTTCCAGCAACTGTACTCGAGCTTCACAAGACAAGAAATATGTTTAGGTAGCACCCACATGAATAAAAAGGAAAAGCAGATGCTAATCATGTATTAACTAAAAATGAAGTGTGCTTGAAAGGTAGTGGCGAAACAAAGTTCGTTCCACAGGTTACTGGGAAATAGCATCAGGAATGAAAAGCTTTACAGGTTATGAGCATGAAAAAAAAAAAATGACAATGCTTCAGTTTTGACTTTCTACAGGAGCTGGATGATCCTATCTGTCATCTACCTTCTATTTCCCAACTTCCCATCATTATAATAAATTCATGCATCTATTAAGAGAGATAGGGAAATAAAAGCTTCAAATGGTGCCATACAGTAGATGTAGATGAAATCCTTCATTCAGAGGTGTCCACCTAATGAGAACCTGCATAAATGGAAAACTGAAGAAATTTTTAATATGGGAGAATGAAAAGAAAAATAAAGGCAACCAGTTTAGACTTCAATTAAACAAAAATCAACAATTTTGTAAACTATAGAAATTACTTCATGTATCCAGAGTGAAAAAAGAGTATGCTTAGAACTTGACCTGCTTGGTTTCATCATATGTTGCCAGTTGTGATGCAGTCAAAGCAGCAGCTCTCGCCATAGCAGGGCCAACCCCCTTCCAAAGAGCTCTTATTCCCTCTTCAGAAACAATCGTACGCATTTCCGCCATTGGTCCTCCTTGTCTCTGATTTGCATTCATCTGCAACCGGACCTGATGAAAAACAAAGTTAGAATCCTGGATCAGATTTCAGATGAAAAGTTCCAGAATGCCTAACATGATTGCATACCTTCAGAACTTCGACTGGATTAGTAAGTGCAGTTGCAACTGCACCAGCAAATGCTCCTGATGCAATCTTAAGTAAGATATTGGTGGACCCAAAAGCCAAATTACAGGCATACTTCGAGGGTTCATACAGGCCTAAACGTAGACCTCCATAAAGAACTGACCTAATCAATGCAGGCATCAACCCCAGATACAAAGCCTTTGGCCCTTCCTTTTTCAATACTTGAACAGCCACTTGTCCCTGTACATGTAAGAAAACCCAACATCAATATCAGCTAATCAACCAAACAATTGCAATCACACTAAATGATTGGGGCATACCATTCCAGTCAAGGGGCCTCTCTGGCCAACAAGTTGCATTTGTAGTCGAACCTTGAGCACATCTGTTTTTCAAGTTGAAGTATGAGATAGTTATGTATTCAATAGCGATAATACAACTTCCACACATATTTCTTCTAAGTTACTTTTTGTATAATTTTGAAAAACGTTTCGAAGGATAGATTCTTCAGCATCTATAAGTAATCAATAGCTAAAATACTTGTTAAGATCTATACTACTATATTTCTGAACAATTTCTCTACTAATTCTAAGAAAAGTTATTCAAATAATGAACACGAAGAACCAAATTCAAAAGCTAGCAGTGTACCATTCCATCCACTTTCTCGCTTTCACATAGATTGTCATCATCCAAGGGTATAGTGAGTAAAATTTGCAGCTTGAATGGTCAGAAGTCTGCAGTGCATGTTCAAAAACTCAGTTGGCTTCCTATGCCCTAAGGCTAATGCATCCCATTTGCAGAAAAGAATACACATAAATTTGAAGAATGAATATTTTCATATAGCTGTGGAAGCTAATTAAATGGCAAATTGCACCTTTTCAATCCATTTGTTTTATTGTGTATTCCTTTTCCTTTTCTATACCTCCCATGAAGAGAGAACAATACAAAAAAACAAAGTTCTGCACAGACCATCTAGTGAGCATGCCTAACTGCATTATAACATACATCATTAAGGTCACTGCAAACAGCTCTGAGATTTTAAAACGCCATTTCCGATACATGTCTTAGTTAATTTACTTTGAGATGCAAAATCACAGCATTCAAGCCCAATCTTGACACAGAGGGAAACAACACAAGAAAGATAGCAAGTACAAGCAATACAGAAGTCTACCAAACAGGATCACCACACAAGAACTCTAATTCAAAATTTTATTACTCAATATTTTTTCTAATCAAAACTCAATAATATTACAGCTCTTCTAGGCTGCTTATATACCAGGAAAAACATCCTGAACAAAGCTGAAAAAATAATAAAATTTCTATACCTAATAGGAAAAAGAATTCTAAATCAACTAGGAAAATATGACAAATCCCGAACAGTAACGTCTAGTACTTATTTGAAGGCCTTTTAGACCTCAAATGGCTACAAAATTTTAATTCTACTGGAAACAAGGCCTCTAGAATGTATTGGAAAAATTTCAACCCGATTCAATGGTTGGATTGAAAGTTATGCCCATTAACATAGGGCTGCACATTAGGGAAAAATCTCCGGCATCAAAGCTTGAATCTAGCCACAGTTCCAATGTGCTATTGTGTTGCAAACCAAACCTCAACCTCTCCAATCACACTAACAAATTAAATAAGATTCTAGTTCCTTTTACTAGGAATTAATCCCATCCCTTTTACAGGGAATTTATAGACAAATCATGATCGCACGACCAATGGGGGGAAGTGAGCCTTCATTCATCTTTCCCAGATTTGATCATATGATTCAATAAAAAAGAAATAAATTTACAAGCAGCACGTCATTAAATATCTTGGAATGAATGAAACCTGGGAAGCATGAAACCGAATGCAAGGAAATCACAAATCATACAAATGTATTATTAAAATGAATCAAAAAAGAAAAATCAAGGAAGAGAAGAAGAACCTAAGGGGTGCGTGATGGCGGTGGCAACAGCAACGGAGAGTCCACTAGTAGCGAAGTGAGATACCATTTGGGAAGACGAGACTGGCCATTTCTGCTTCTCCTCTGCCACTTTAACGACAAAAGAATCTAAAGCATCGAAATTGATTTATATAAAAGAAAAAAAGAAGGAAAGAAAGGCAAGCATGAAAGATCTAACAGCAACAGAAATGAAAAGAAACCTGAATTCCTGGAACCCGAATGGGAATGGCCGGCATCCATCTCTTTCCTTTCCCTCCACCTTTATTTTTTCTTTTTCTCCCGGCGGAAAGAAGAGTATTGGGGATATTTTCTTAGTTTTCGAACAAGCGTCCCGTCTTTTTTTAAATTTTTAGTAACTAGAAAAAAGTTAAATACCAATTTTTCTTACAAAGCTACTATAATTACAAATTTTAAGAAATAAAAAAATCAAACAATATACAACTGCATCTTGGTTTTTTTTTTTTTTTTTAAAAAAAAACACATTATGTTACATATACGTGGTTTTCTTTTAACAAATAAAGATAATGGAGAAAATTGTAAATCTTAATTAAGGAAATGAAAAATTAAAGGGATAAATTATTTTTTTTATACTTTATAGATTATTTTAATATATTAATGTTAAAAATAAATTTTAAAAAAATAAAAATAAACTATTTTAATATATTTCTTAATTTAAAAAAAAAAAAAAAAAAAACAACAACAACAACAAAACAACAATTCATTGCAAGTAACCAACAATTCACTGTAAGTATCTCTTGAAATTGATTTTCCGTCACGACCTGATTTACAAGGAAGAAAGGATTTGCTTTCCATCATGACCTGATTTACAAAAAGGGTTTTAACTACCTGGTAACCTCACCTTCACCACCACATTTACAACTTGCATTTGTTTACAAAAAGAGCAGCAACTGATTATTCTGTTTAGGAAAAGACAAATTCAGCACCATCTCCTTCACCTCTTGCTCACTCGATTTCCCTTAGCTTCATTCACAAAGAGTCGATGCCTGTCATAAACAAAGTAAGCATCGGTAGCAAATCAAGTAGGTAAACAGAAGTAAGCAGAAATGACTCGGTTGTTAGTTTGCAGAAGTTCAAGTGTGCTCTTAAGTTAGTTTGCTAAAGCACTGAGACCGAAATGACTTTTGTTATTACTGATGCATGGAAGCTATTACAAATCATTGATGAACAGAATTTCACCAGGTTGGGTGAGCAAATAAAATCATCCCTTTGCCAAAGGTGCAACAAGCATGCATCTTATCTCTGTGCGTGTGTATTCACTCTATGTAATTTGATATTCTTGCCAGACGGCGGACAAGTTCTGACCTCTCATATTCTAATTTCTGGATAACAATCCCATTCAAAAGAAGCTCTGAACTGTAAACTGCTGCTCCTGCAACCAGGTTAGATCATAATGTTTATCACAAAACTGAGATAAACTTTTGTGGAGGAGAAAATGGAATTGTAGTTGCCAACCTTTATCAAGAAGTGGCACACAAATTGCATGATCTTCTTCACATGAAAGAATCAATAGATCATCTGGAATTTTCAAAGCAAATATCTGACTTTTCTCCATGATCTGCGTAGCATTGCTCAGAAACTAACTTATTTAAAGAGGTGCAAAGGCCATAAAAGAGATACAAGAAAGAAAAAGGGAAACAAATCCCTGTGGCCGTAAGGGTGATAAAATACCACCACTGAGACTTCTAGCTATGGAATTGCATAATATTCGTACCTGGCCATGAAGGGCATTGACCAAGCTAGTTATCATTTCTTTTTCAGGTTTTATATTTGGTGTAATGAAGACTCTTTGACCCTGTGCCCATGAGCATCCCAGCAACATGAGACAATAAAGATATGAGTTTTGAAGCAAGCAAAAATGCATGTCTGGCTTGACCAAAATCACCACAAGCTTAGAGAAACACCTTTAGAAGTGGTTGTTGGTTTGCACGAGCCAGTGAAACAGGCAGGTTAAAACCAATCTCCTTTTCCTTCTTCGCGTCTCTTAAGATAAAGTTTTTCTCATCAATAAGGAGGCTTGCTTGCCCGCAGCTCTCAAGCCATAAATGAGTCACCACTGGTTTACCAAGAGCAATAGCTTCCAACATGTTCCTTGTACGCACAAATCTATCCACTACAAAGTGTGTAGCATCCGCTAAAGATGATGCCACGGAAATGCCAAGCCTTGCCAAGATCTGTTATAATAAAGAGAGCACATATGTAACTAGTAAATGATCACGCTATTGGTTGGAAAAGATACAGAAGC